>NC_132957.1:5343333-6575000 GCF_034638445.1 Ciconia boyciana | reverse complement strand
AGCCCTCTGATCATCTTCGTGGCCCTCCTCTGGACTCCCTCCAACAGGCCCATGTCCTTCTTCAGTTGGAGGCCCCAGAGCTGGACACAGTACTTCAGGTGGGGTCTCCCGAGAGCGGAGCAGAGGGGGAGAATCACCTCCCTCGACTGCTGGTCACGCTTCTTTTGATGCGGCCCAGGAGACGGTTGGCTTTCTGGGCTGCGAGTGCACGTTGCCGGGTCACGTTGAGTTTCTCATCAACCAACACCCCCAAGCCCTTCTCCTCAGGGCTGCTCTCAATCCATTCTCCACCCAGCCTGTAGTTGTGCTTGGGATTGCCCCACATCAATGGAAGCTACTGGCTGGTTACAGCCGTGAGCTTCATACAGCCTCACATACTTAGGGGTTTATCAGAATTAGTAGTTTCGGGTTCTTTCATCTCCTCCAAACACTTGGGAAAGCCTATTTTCACCAAAGTCTTTGGCAATTTTCTCCTAAGAATAAAAGCAACCACTGGCAACGACCAACAAGTAATCCAAGATTTGAGCAAGATTAAGCCAGCCCTTTTCTGGCTACACAGACAAAATTCTGGAGCTGGGCTGCACTTGGTTCTTTCTCTCCACAAGCAACGGTGCACACTTTTGCTAACACATACTTGTCATAAATAACGCAGTCTCCTGACCAAAGGCCCCAAGCGCTCTCACACCTATAATATTAGGAAAACTGGCCAAAGACCACAGACTCGCAGATTTAGGTTTCAACTCCACCAATGGCAGAAAAAGGAATAAACCATCCTCTCCTCTATGATATAGTCATCACACCAATACCGCAAGGTAAAAAAAGACCCTCACGCCCACCCCAAATCAAATCAAGAAGCACTCATGCTTTTAGGCTCTAGGCTTAAGCAATGGCATAAGAAAAACCAGAACAGGTGGAGGGAAAAAAAAGGGCCAGGGAGCAGCACAAAGGGTCAGAGAGAGTCAGAGATGAACAGGAAGGAGGACAGGCACCGTGAGATACAGAATGAAACAAACCAGTGACAGTCAGCAAGACAAAGGGATAGAGACAGAAAGAGAAGGAAAGAGAGAGCTAGGAAGGCACGGACACAGAGTGGCACATACAGGAGCAGAGAGGAAGAGAACACCAGGGAACAGGCCAGAGCACTTGTGGGGAAAAGAGAGAGAGATGCAAATCACAACAAAGAGATGGAAAAGGAAAAAACAGCAATGGGTGCAGGACAGAGACAAGGGGATGGGAAAAAAACAAAGAGGGAGAGGGAGCAGGACGCAAGAATAGGGAGAAGAGGAGACATCTAGGGAAGCAAAAATAATTTGTTGCAGGGGGGGAAAGAGAGGGGGCGGGGGGAGGGGGGGGGGCGCACAAGGGGGGAGACAGGGTCCCAAGGGCCCAGGACTCACCACAGCTCTTGCTCTCAGCGCTGCCAGAAGAATTTGCCAGTTCAGGCACTTCTTTCTCTTCCCTCCTCCCTTCCTCTTCTGTCACTCCGGTTGCTTGGCTGTCCTCCACCTAAGAAAATACATGAGTGTCCTACAGCTCTTATAAGACGAGGCTTCCTAGACACATAGCCTCGCTCGCTCACGCACTACGCGGCCATACCTCGCTTTGGGTTATGCATACAGACCCTGCGGTGCACGCTGGAGGCCTGGCATGCTGCAGACTACGAGGAGGGATCTTCCTCACCCAGAGAGGCAGGCTCTCTCTTGCCTGCAGTGGGAGGCAGCTGCCGGCCGGCCTTCCATTTCTTCTTCTTTACCCTTCTCTGGCCTCTCCAGCTTCAGCAGCTCCTGTCCACAGCCAGCAAGCACTCCGCCCGTCCCTTTTCGCCCCCACACCGCGAGGAGAGCCAGGCCAGGCACAGACAACCCACGCAAGCCTGAGGCGGGTGCCATCACCGGCAGCCCCACGGGAGGAAGGGACAACCGTGTCCTCAGTGCAGCCTCTGGGAGAGAGAAAGAAGCAGCAGCAGCCACCGTTATTACCGCAGATCGCCCTGGCTGAAGCCTCTCCTTCTGCAGGGGCTTCTGGAGACGCCGCCCCTTCCCCGCACCACTGCTAACGGCACCCACATTAAGGGATAGTCCAGCGCATTCAAGGGCCAGCTCACTGCCTTCCCAACAGGGCTTGGGGGCAGCCTGGGGCTACGGGACAGGCTTCAGGGGAGGTGCTGGAAGCTTGGAAGCTGACCATCCCGCCACCCCAAGCAGCCAGGAGACAGCCCCGCACCCACCAAAGGGGCTCGCTCACCTCACCAGTGGCCCCGGCCCTCATTCGCCACTGGGGCCTGCGACCAGAGCACCGCCACGCTGCTCCCAGGCACAGCGCATGCACTGCCACCGAGAGCACGCCAGAGGGTCCACGGCCCCATACAGCGGCGAGCACGGTATAGCGCACTAGCGCAGCAGTCCCGACTGTTAATTTAATTTTTGTCACACTGTTACCCCACAAGCGTGAGGTCGCTTCCCAGCGGGCGAGACACCAATATACACCCAGGGCAGAGGTATTTTTATTTCATGTCTGTGCAGAGATGGGTGCTAGGTGGTAGCTCCACAAAGCTAGCACAGAGTTCGGTCATACAAGTACAGTATTTAGACAGTCTAGCTATGCATAAGTAATCACACCAAGCAGTTTTCTATCGGTTTACATTTCTCTTATTTCAACTTCAAGCTACAGAGCTACTTTAACATGCTGCGCATGCTGAGCGGTGAGGATTGCTGACGCAATGAGGTCCTCGGGAGGGGATCTGAACAGAGTAGAGATGTCCTCAGGGGACCGGGGACCGAACAGAGGCATCCGACATGGCGGAGGGAAGGCAAGAGTGCTCTGAGGGAAAATGAAAACCTGAGGAAGCGTTGTCTCTGAATAAGAAAGATACAAAGCCCGCTGCAGAATTTCATTTAAGTCTTCATTTAAGCACATACCTCCTAAGCATCACTCTAATGCTTCTTCATCAAGAACATACAGTATCGCAAAACAAGCCTAGCCAATTGCAACAACAACACAGTTCTCAAATACAACCAAATCCCGACTTCCATCAGGCCCCTAGCCCATCGGTCCGCTTGTGTAGAGCTGTCAGTGAGCCTACTCACACAAGTACTCTGAGGGGGAAGTCAACAGCCCACCGATGCAAGGAGACGTCTGCCAGGGACCACACTGAATTTATAAGAGGCCAGGTGCCTTGCTTCAAGAACTTAATTTCTGAAGCAAAATCCAATGACAATCCCTCAGATGGTGCCCAAGAAGTCATCACCTCAGTGATCCTCCCGTTGGCTACTATTTTTATTGGATAAACAGACCTTTATCCTCGGGTCTAACAAGTTGAGAAGCGATCAGCAGTGATTCATGGTTTCAAGGCAAGGGGCCCTCCCAGCCAGGCTGGCTCTTGCTAGCATTCCTTTGGCAGCAGTACTGTAGACGCTTTCAACTAGGTGAAAGACAGAGAGCGCAAAGCTTTAACCCAAACAAAACCCCTCCTGAACATATTGTCCCCACTCCTGTCATTAAAATAGTTGACACAGCTGCTATGTAACTGTCCATGCAGTCAGTTACACTGCCTATGGGTGGCTTGAGACACAAGGTCTCTGAACAACTACTTTTCTCCCTGCACCTTTGACCTATCGGCACTTTTTGTCGCTCCAACAACTCCCTGTCAAATCCTCCTGTGAAGGTACAATATCAACACCTTGGGGAGAGCACAGGGCCCGTAGCAGGTACAGTTGGGAACGTATTGTAGAAGTGACAGGGGAATAGCAAGAGAGACAGAAGACAAGGCAAAACTAACCCTGGCTCAAGAAAACAATAGAATAGCCTCCATTGAGGATATCTCCTGTGTTCAAAAACTCTCAGGCCCCTCTCATCAGTGGAGTCCTTGCCCTCAGCCAAAGGGCACACAAAGAAAAACCCTACCAAAGTCTTTGTTGACTGGGAACCAGAGAACACCACCACTTGATACACAAGCTGTTAAGCACCAGCTCAGGAGCAGCTGTTTAGCTCACCAATGAGCCCTCCAAAGAGAGAGTGCTGCAGCCAGCCTCCTCTTCCCCACCACCCCACCCCATCACTGCCAGGCCCACCTAAACCATTAAGTGGAGGAGCCACAGCTGGGCACCGAGCTGGAGAAAGGTTGGGAAAGAGTTCTCTTTCCCAACCTTTCTCCAGCTCTAGACTTCTCAGGAGGATGCCCCTGCCCACAGGAGCTGGCAGAATTCAACTACAGAGAGGGCAGGGAGGGGGAAGTGGGGAAGGTTTGCTCAGAAGCTGGAGACAAACCTTTGCTGTAAGTGGTCCTAACTATCACATACCAAACAGAGGGGGGAAGTACTCAAAATCAGTGTCCTGCACAAAACAAGCAGCTTAGTGGGGGTTTTTTTGTTTGATTGGTTGGGGTTTTTGGGGGTAGGAATCAAGTTGCCCAGGATTTATGCTTTGCTGATGTGTGCGTTAGCTAGAGTCTCCTCTGGGGTGTAATCACAGTCAACTTCACAATTCGCTTGTCAAACTTGCAAAAATGCTTCCTTTTGTATGGAGGAGTAAACAGGTCAATATTCTGCCAAATTTTGCCCTTCCCCTGCCCTCACTGCTGACAATAACTACACACAGTAGCAGGTAAGGCTCAAGAGGTACTTGTCCAAGTTGAACTGACTTACCGCAAGTTAAGCAGAAAAACCAGCAAAAGCATCAGAGACTGGGACATTCTCTTGCTTCCAAGACAGGACAGATCATGCCTCTAGGAAAAGGGAGACAGGCAAGTGCTACTCAAACGATTAACTAATTAGCAACCTAACCCTAACCCTGGCCCTGACCCCCTAACGACCCTGACCCCCTAACGACCCTGACCCCCTAACGACCCTGACCCCCTAACGACCCTAACCCTAACGGCCCTAACCCTAATGGCCCTAACCCTAACCCTAATGGCCCTAACCCTAACCCTAATGGCCCTAACCCTAACCCTAATGGCCCTAACCCTAACCCCCTAACCCTAACGGCCCTTAAAGCTAATGACCCTAACCCCACCCCCAACCCTTAACGGGGCCCTAACCCTAACCCCTACCCTAACCCTAAGCCCAACGGCCCTAACACTAAAAATAGTATATACTGGTGCCGAAGTAGAAAATAGCACACACCCTGGGAGTAATTTTTTTCTTTTTTATATAAAGTTAAAACTAATTTTTAGTAGTTACTCCCAGGGCCTATGCCACTTTCTATTGCTGCTATTTAAACCTTTAATTAAAAGGACAAATTATAAAAAGCGACACCACCCTGAGAAAAAAAAGGTTTTAATTACGAAAGCTAGACAACCACTACAGTGGACCAACACTCAAAAAACCATCACAAGAAGAAGAGAGACAGACAAAAACCTCAAAGACAAACACAGAGAAAAAAAATAACAACACAGAAGACAAAAACAACTCAAGTTTTGATTGCTAGTACCAAGTTTACTTCATAGACACATTAGTAACCTAGGAAAGAATAGTTTTGTTATGATAGTTAGATCTTTCTGCAATTACAGTAAGTTAACACAGCCCTATTAGTATTCCATCTTTATGGCATAGTTGGCTGATTTTCTTCTAATACTACCCTGACACAATTTTTGCCTGCTATGGTTTGGATATAGTCATCATTTCAATTGGGCATGGATTATGTCCCAGTAGTGCTCCACATTTTTTCACAACTCCTCAACTTTGTTATTACCACATAAAACCTTCCTACAACTATGAAGACTTTAGATCTACTCAGGAGCCAGTACCACACATGCTTTCTTTGAGCTTGCAATGGCTACAGTGACCCATGGGCATTGACAACTTGCCCTCTGATGCTTGAGTCCAATTTCAATGATCACCATTTAAAATATTTTCCCTGAGTGGCCCCAATTAGGAGCTGTCAACACCTATTTCCCCCCCCAACCAGCTCTTTTTACCCTAACCCTAATGGCCCTACCCCTAACCCTAGGGTTAGGGCATTTCCAACAACCACTTCTTAGCATTTCACTTTCATCTGCAGCATCAGGAATGGCCGTTGTTTTGATAGGGATACATTTTTGCCTGCGATTTCTTTCCTCAGCCTTTTTGTTACATTTGGGCCATTACTGACTACATGTACATTTTCCCCCATAATTTTTCACTATCCATTTCTACAATTTACTTGTGCTACTATAACAGCCACCACTGGCGCTCTAGCTGATCACACACTTGCTACTCTTGCAGTTATTTACTCATTCCTGTTATACATATATATACACACACATTTCACCTCTATTGACTCTCCATTACCTTGACAGTCATGGCAACTATTTAGTGCCATGAGCTCTCTACCTAGTCCTCTTTCCAACATTTCTCACTTCTGCTAGGTACTCAGCTAAGCACTTTACATCCTCCATTTTTCCTCTAGGGCACCATCATCTCTCCCGTTTGCATTCCTGAGCAGAAAGACCCTGACCTCCTCTGTTAGCTCTCTACTTCCATACCTGCACACAAAAATCAAACTTCAAATTGTATCATTGCACCAGAAATTAGAGCCCCTCAGAGTACTTTATAATCCTACCACTAGACAATAACATTAAAGCCCACCCAGTTCACAGGCTCGTCCTCATCAACACTACTACAACCCTAACCTTCACAAGCTGCTCCTCTTCAACACCGCTACAACCCTAACCCTACCACAACAACCTACTCCAATGCCCCTCACCCCTCAACTGCAAGTGCCTCAATCATCCTCCCATAGCCATTCCAAACATTTGGCACAATCCCAATCATCCTCCCATAACACAACCTACCTCCCTGCAGTGACAGGCATATGCCACATTCCAGGTCACTGCTCCCCAGGAACAGCATTCCCAGGGGCCTCAAAAATCACCCTGCCTGCAAAAACCCCAGCCCGACCCTGACCTCTGCCCAAACATTGGTGACTAATATCGCCTCACAGAGCAGCCAGGACCAGGGGAAAAAAAAGCCCAGCTAGGGGAGGGATAAAAAATTCCAAGCTGGGGCTTTTTTTTTTTAATTATTATTTTCTTTTCTAGGTGCCTGAAAAGAAAAAATTTTCTACTCCACACACAACCTGCAAACAAACTAAAAAAACCCTCAGCACCATACAAGCTTCAATACATTCAAAACACCCCACTCATTCACCTACCACACCAACCACCCCTCACTCTCACCTGATCCATTCTGCCACCAGCCAGCTACAACTGGTCCTCATCCTGTCTCTGCAGTGCTCCCCAGGAACAGCATTCCAAGGGGCCTCAAAAATCACCCTGCCTGCAAAAACCCCAGCCCGAGCCTGACCTCTGCCCAAACAGAGCGGCCGGGACCTGGGAAAAAAACCCAACCTGAGGGAGGGAAAAAAAAAATCCCCCGGCTGGGGCTTTTTTTTTTTAAATTTTTTTTTAAATTACTCTCAACATTAAACACAACCTGCAGTAAAATACTTCACACATACAAGGTTAGGCACATCCAGAAACTAACACTCCTTCAACAGCCACCACCCACTCATAACACTACTGGATCACCACCCACCTGCCATGATGGCATATCACCCCACTTCTAGAGCCATCCCTGGAACTGTCTCACTGTGCACCTCAGAGCAACATTGCCGCTCCATCACATTCCCAAGTTTCCGCTTTCTTAACAGCGCACCAAGGAAGACACTTCACTACATGCACCGGTCCTGCTCCTCCTTCACTTGCATTTGTATGCTCCCACAAGACTTGCCTGAGGATTTTCTCCAGGGATCCCAATCACCCTGGGACACCTGCACAACACAACAAGTGGGACTCAAAGCCCTGCTTGCTGCTATCTACTGGCTATCCAAAAAACCTGCCCAGACAACTGCTGCCCTAACAGGGCACACTACTCAGACCGCATATAGCAAGTCACCTGGAAGCTGACCCATTCCTTGACAAAACCAAAAGATCTCTCTTCTTTTTGCATATGCCTTCCAACCACAGCTGGAAAACAAACAAGCCCCAGATATTTAGCCCCATGTATACAAGTTAAGCCAAGTTCAGGATGCAACATGCCCAACTACTATGAAAACTGCCGCTCCCAAAAGGCCAGAATCCAACCTTGAGAACCCACAAAACACAATTACAGTAACTGCAGCAACTGTTGACAGCTGCTTGCCCAGAGGTGGACTGCACTGGTTTTGCCTTAAGAATCTGGACACATCCACATACAACCAGTTCACCAAACTAAACTACACTAGCCCTGCCTTTAATGTTGCTATGCTCCTGGGCAGGGCGGCTCCAACCCTGACACACACAGACACCACACACAATGTGACCGTGAGACAAAATGATAGCGAGCGATAATGACTCACAATGGGAAGATGCCTCCACCACAGCCCTATGGTGCCCCAACAGCACAAATGCTCCATACCATCCCTGGGAAAGAGAGGCAACAGCTGCAGCCTGCAAGAGAAAACTACCTTCTAAAATAAAACTAAGGATGCTTGAGAAGCTGCACTTTAAGACCTAAGACCATTAAGGACACAGAGATGAAACACTTGAAAACAACTGTGGAAACAGAACCATCTAGAGTAGAGCTGCAGGCACCGTCTGGCTTGCCACCACAAGAGATGACCCCTCAGAAACATCTACCATGCAAAGCTTGCCAGACAAGTCTGTGCTTTAAGCCACAATGGCAAGAAAAGAAGGGCTCACCAGGGGCTATGCTGATGAGGCAATGGATTTGAGTCCCTCAGAACGGCTACCGTGCTGCCTGCTATCACAAAGAACTATGCAGACATAGAGACAGAGACCTGAAAAAGCTATGGTGTAAGACACAGAAGACAAACTACAGAAAGTAAGCACCACAGATGCAGGCTAGAACTGCCCTGCCCAACACCCACTAGCATCATGCTGAACACTAACCTGCTCCCCTTACCTGCCCAAAAGGCACTCTTCCTGGACAGCCTTCTCCCCTACACAACCTTTGTAACCCCTCCCTGCAATTCCCAGCCTTGTTCCCACCCCAGTCCTCATCTCTCCACTTAGCTTATGGAGGGCCTGGGATGTGACTCCAGCTTCAAAAAAAAAAAGCTGCTAACTGGGATGTTGCTGCACTCACCTGGTGGTTCATCATTTGCAAAAAAAAAATGTATTCAAAGAAACACTCCACAAGACAGTACTGGTATTCTGCATCACACCGGTAACTGCCAACCTCTTCCACAACACTTAAGATACCATGACATACAAAGTTACCATTGCGCTTGTGAGAAATCACCAGCCCCACGCTCCTCCTCTCTACTACCCTGCTTGCCTCAAATGCTCATCAGATCCAAAAGGAAGCTGGCACAGCTCCCACAAAACCAAAAAGGTAAATGCTTAACCAAGATACCATATAATGCTTTGCTATTAGAGGGTTACATGGCCAACCACCACCTCACCTTCTCGGACCATGCCTCCGCAGGCAGCTACACCCCTCCGAGGCTGCCTGCGGCACATGGAAAAAGCAAAGCAGAAAGCACATTCTGATAGTGGCCAAAACCACAGCCTGCCTTGCAGCAATTCCCATCTCCCACTCCATCACCTTGGACATTCGTGCTCCCAGCCTCCATCATCTGGGACTGCCACTTTGAAGCTTGTATACCAACTGCCTAACCCTAACAACAGGTGATAACTTCACCAACAATACAGCACTGGTAAAAATAACTGCTCCTTCAATCCACTAGTCATTGCTCGTCTTGCCCAAGTCAGCTCCAGTGCCCGTATTCCACTTTACTCATTGCTTTGCACCTTCAAAAAAAAAAACCACCAAAAACCACTATGCAGTCACACTGCCAACAAGACTCATCTTCCCTCCAACACCACAGACTAACCTGCCTTCATGATAGGTGTGTAAATTACCAGGTTGGAAGGGACCTCAAGGATCATCTGGTCCAACCTTTCTTGGCAAAAGCAATGTCTACACAAGATGGCCCAGCACCCTCTCCAGCTGAATCTTAAGAGTGTCCAGTGTTGGGGAATCCACCGCTTCCTTGGGAAGATTGTTGCCGTGGCCAATTATACTCCTTGTGAAACATTTTCCTCTTGTGTCCAACCGGAATCACCCCACGAGTAGCTTGGGCCCGTTAACCTTCATCTTTGCCGTGGGACTCCCTGTAAAAGGGGAGTCTCCATCTTCTTTGGAGCCATCCTTTAAAGATGGGAACATGGTGATAACATCTCCTCTGAGCCTGCTTTTCTCAAGGCTGAACAATCCCAGTTCTCTCAGCCTTTGCTCACAGGGCAGGCTTCCCAGTCCTTTCATCATCTTTGGGGCCCTTCTCTGCACCCTCTCCAGCCTATTCACCTCTTTTTTGGGTAGCAGGGTACCAAAAGGATATATACACACAGTATTCCAGGTGTGGCCTGACAAGCACCGAGGAGACTGGGATAATGCCTTCATCTCTGCTGCTGACAGCCTTCTTAATGTAACCCTGCATCCTGTTCGCTTTCTTCACTACAGCATCACGCCATTCGCTCGTATCAAGCTGGTTCTCCACCGGGACTCCCACGGTCCCTTTCCACGGCTCCTCCCCAGACGGGTAAATCCCAGCCTGTGCTGCGCTCCTGGATTATGTTTTCCCAGGTACAAGAATGCACTCTTCCAGCCTATCCAGCTCTTCCTGCAGGGTGGCTCTCCCCTCCAAAGCATCTGCTTCCCCACTCAGTTTCAGATCATTGTCAAACTTGATCAGGGTACACTTGATCCCATTATCAAGATCACTTATGAAGATACTAAACAGCATTGCCCAAAATATCGATCCCTGGGAAATCCCACCTCTGCCAGGTGGCCAGTTTCAGAAGGAGCTATTTGCCACCACCCTCTGGGTGTGGCCTGTCAGCCACTTCCCCATCCACCCCACAGACCACTTGTCTACACCAGAATGCAGCACTTATTCCAGGAGAAAGCTATGGGAAATTATCAAAAGCCTTGGAACAATCCAAGTAGACAATGTCCACTGCTCTCCCCACATCAACCGACCAGGTTACTTGGACACACAGGGCAATCAGGTGTGTAAAGCACTACTTGCCCTTGTGGAATCCATGCTGCCTTTTCTCAATCATGTGCTTCATTTGACTTGTGATAGCCCCCGGGAGACTTCATTCCACAGCTTGCCCAAGGACTGAAATATGACTGCGAAACCTATATTTTCCTGTATCCTCCTTTAAGCCCTTCTTGTAGATGGGGGTGACATTAGCCTTCTTGCAGTCTTCTGGGATGTCCAAAACAACTTCTTAAAGATTACAGAGAAAGGACACACAATGACCTTCTTCTAGGGATCCGCTTGCCTCCTCTACAGGAGACTGGTGCATGGATCATCCCTCTGCACCTACGAAACCAATATCAAACAACTCACCTGGATCCAGAACGATACCTTCACAATCCCAGAGGTCTTATTCCCTCTTACGAATACCATCTAGAGTCCAACTACACCCTACCATTACAAAACAACAAAACAAAAACACGCCAACACATTTAAGTCCCACACAAAGAAGCCTTCACACCTCTGGTATGGAAACTGCTTCACTGCCCCTGAACAGCCCCTCCCACATGGCTCCCCTCACCCCCATAGAATACTATTGGAACAGCCATCCACACAACCTGCTGATGGCTACTCAACCTGAGATGCCTGTACAACCTTTGCTGCAACAGTCTAGGCATATCAACAGGTTAGCCATAGACTCTTGTCACTATGCCATGTACCCCTGACTCTACAACCCTGGGCAGGGCAGCTCCAAGCCAAAACACACACATGCACAGACCAACACTACACAGAACACTACAAACAAGGCGCCTCAAAGATGAGAGAAAACTCTCAGAGAGAAAAGTGACACCCAGACAGAAGATGTCAGCAAGCATGAAGACCTGCAGGGCTGTGACGGTGACATGAGGCGGCTCATGGCAACCCCAGAAAAGGAGTAGAACATCATGGCCTGTGACAAGAAGTTACCCTCAAAACTGAGAGGATGTCTGCGCAAGAAGCCTGGCTTCAAGACCTAAGAACTTAAGGATGCAGGGAAGAAGTCCCAGCCCACTAAAACAGATGGCTAGAGAGCAGACCTGCTCACAGCCAGGAGCACTGCTGCAACAAGGAGGACCGTTGGGAAATCTCCAACGCACAAGACCGATCCACTCTTTAAAACTTTGATTCAGGAAAAAAAAGTGCCTTAGTAGCACTATGCCGATGAGTTCAGGCGTTCGAGACCCTACGGATGGTGGCCGAGGTGTGTGCCGCACTCCTTGAGCACAAAGAGGACGTTGAGACCCGAGGAAGGTCCAAGACACACAAGACAGACCACACAAACCATGCAACAACAGACACCGGCTGGAACTGCCCTGCCCACCAACACACTAGTGTCACGCTGACCAGTAACCTGCTCCCTTTACCTGCCTAAAGGTGACTCCTCCTGGACAGCCCTCTCCCCTACACTATCTTTACAACCCCTTCATGCCATTGCCAGCCTTGTCCCCTTCCCAGCACTGGTGCCTCAGCCTAGCATTCAGAGGGCCAGGAGTCTGATTCTGTCCTCAAGAAGACAAAACCACAATCAGCCCACTGGAGTAATCCTGCAGTTGCCAGGTTCCTTGTCATCATCTAAAAAAAAACCAACCCACCCCAAGCCACACACAACAGTGCAGTCAGCAGCACATGCATCACCACACACCTTTCCCACAACAGACACCCTGTGGCGTTCTGCTCACCTCCTCCATGCTGCTTTCACAGTCGGATGCTGTGGTTGTCATCACTTGTGGCACCTAGGATACCAAGACATGCAAAATCACCATTGTGCTTGCAAGACATCACCAGCCCCTGCTCCTCCGCTCTGCTACCCAGCTCACCTCAAACACTCTTCCCACCTCAAACACTCATCCAATTCCAGAGGCAGCCCACACAGAACCTGCAAAACCAAAAAGAGTAGAAGTTCACCTAAGTGGCATATAGTCCTTGGCTATTACATGCCAACCTGACCCACAACCACCTCACCTTCTCGGACCCCTTGTCAGTACACATCACCCCCTCTGAGCCTACATGCAGCACCTGAAAAACCCCAAGCAGTAAGGCACATGGTGAGCTACAGCCTGAAGTCGCAACCTGCCCACAGTGATCCCCATCTCACACTCCTTTCCCTTGACACCTCACCCACCTGGCCTCCATCTCATTGGTTTTCCATGTTGAGGTTCACACACCACCTGTAAAATCCAAATAACATTTGCTGCGTATAAACTGCACCAGCAACACAACACCTGAAAAATAACCGCTACTTCAGCCCACCAATCAACTACCACCTTGCCTGAGTCAGCTCCAGTGTCCTTATCCCACATCACTTCACGCTTTCACAAGAAGAAAAATAGAAATACCACAACGTAGTGACACCAGTGACATCCTCCCTTTATTACCACACAATTCTTAATACAATCTGGTCTCCTAAGCTGCACTTAGGTGCGTGCCTTGTCCCTCTGTATCTGCAAAAATAGTATCATTGAAAGTCACCCAGATGCAAAGTCCTATCTTAACAATTCCAGAGACCTTCTTCCTATTTAGGAATACCATCTGCAGTCCAACTACAGTCAGCCATTAAAGGAAATATATAAATCAAACATTAAGCCCTACTCATACAAGCCTAAACACCTTTGAGACTCCTTCTGCTCAACTAGCACTCTAGCTGCCCCTCCCAGACACCTCCAGCTCATCCCCTTGGCACCTGCAAAACACTACAGAAGTCATGGTCCTCACCTGCTGCCAACAGCTGCTCCATCCCCAATGACTGTACCACCTTTGCCTCAACAGGCTAGGCATATCAACAGATTAGCCACAGTGATTCTTATTGCTATTCCACCTAGCCCAGCCCTGACTCTATACCCCCGAGCAGGGCAGCTCCAAGCCAAACACACACATGCACAGACCAACACTACACAGAACACTACAAACAAGGCGCCTCAAAGATGAGAGAACACTCTCAGCAAGAAAAATGACACCCAGACAGAAGATGTTGTTGGGCAAGAAGACCTGTGGGGCTGTGACGGTGATGTGAGGAGGCTCTATGGCACCCCCAGAAAAAGAGTAGAACATCACAGCCCGTGACAAGACGTTACTCTCAAAACTGAGAGGATGTCTGCACGAGAAGCTTGGATTTGAGACCTAAGAAGCGAGGATGTGGGGAAGAAATCCCAGTCCCCTAAAATAGATGCCTAGAGCATACCTGCTCATGCAGCCAGGAACGCCGCTGTGGAAGAGGACCACCAGAAACTTCTGAGATGTGAGACAAAAGCACCCAATTGATGCTATACCAGTGAGTACAGGCATTGGAGACCATGGGTATTGCACTACAGGCACATGCCGTCCTCCTTGAGTGCAAAAGAGGGTATTGTGACCTGAGGAAGGTCCAAGACACACAAGACAGACCACACAACAAGAAGCACAGGCTGGAACTGCCCTGCCTGGAACATGCTAGCATCATGCTGAAGACTAACCTGCTCCCTTTACCTGCCCAAAGGGGACTCTTCCTGGACAGCCCTCTCCCCTACACTATCTTTACCACCCCTTCATGCAATTGCCAACCTTGTCCCCTCCCTAGCACCGGTGCCTCAACTTAGCTTTCAGAGGACCGGGAGTCTGAATCCATCCTTGACCAAAAAAAGCCATATTGGCTAGCAGATATTTTCCTGCAGTTGCCAGGCATCATGCACGGCACCTAAAAAAACAGAGATACAAAGTGACCGCTGGGCCTGGAAGCGGTCGCCCGCTCACAGACCTACCCCTCAGAAATAACCGCCTCTACGGTTTGGTGTTCATCGCTCGCCTTGCCTGACAAGCTCAGGTGCTGACATCCTGCTCTGCATGTTGTTTTGTGGGTCGCTTTACACCTTCCAAACAGAGCATTAACTAGTCGCATAGGCACTAGCAGTGGCACGTTCCTTCCGTCATCACGTGCCAACCTACCTTCTCGTTGCGCTCTGCTCGCCTCCTCCCTTCGGTGTTTGGCTCCCTACTATGCATCTGCACCAAGAATAAGACAAAGTCAACCGGACGCTGGCAAATACCGTAACAAACAGCAAGCCTACCCCATTCTGGCCCCTTTGCTCCGCTAACCTTGTCGATCCGTGCTTTGTGCTCTGCTCTGGCATACTGAGTCAGCAACATCAGTGAGTTCAAGAAAAGACAAACAGTAACACCCAGAAGTGGTAGACACCCTTCCTTCTTCTTTCCCTTAGCTTAACAGTCACATCCCAGACACATCCTTTCCCCCAGCAGTCTAACACAGCTCTGCTCACCTCCTGTGCTCTACCTCGGGGTCACTGGCCACAGCAGGAGCCCGCTTGTATAGTCGGTCCATCTCCGATGACTCAGGAACTGTAATCTTCAATGCCTGGCCCGCCTAAGAAAAGCAACCAAGCATGAAGCGACTGAGACTGCCTGACAGATGAAGCCACGAGGATGAGAGGTCCACTGTGAAAGCGGCTCGAGACCCTTGAGCCCAGTTACCTACAAAGCCCCTTAGGGAATTACAGAGGCAGGCGGCCGATGGAAAAACCACCGTGGTGTGACATGGTGACTCAAAGATCTAAAATGGACACCTTACGACTACAGAAACTGGGGCTAAAAACACAATAGCTGAACAGGAACAAGAGAACCTAACTGCCATGACTGATACTAGACCAGACCTCATTGGACACTTCAGGAAAAAGGCAAAAATGGAATTATAGGAAAAGCTTGTGTGCCCAGGACTGAGCTAAAAAAAAAGCAGTCCTGGCTGGAGATTGTTACAAGCATGAAGAATACACATCCTCTTCTCTGAGAAACTCCAGGGAAGACAATGATACAAGAAATCTGAAAGTAAGTGCCTAGTCAATGCCTCTAAATAATGACTGTGATAGCCACATGGACAGTGAAGGGATGGATGGAAAAATTCAGTCAGGGAATGAAGTAAGGAAAAGGCATGGCAGAGCAGAGACCTCCAACTTCTGGAGGATGTATTTTAATGTACCTCATGCTTTCCGAGATGAGGTTCAATCCTGCATGTTGTGATGCAGAGGCCTAGACAGTTTACGCTGCCTCTCTTGCGACTTTGGCATACCTCCCATCAGCTGTGGGGAGACTCAAATACAGACCTCATCGACACCCAAAGCCAAGTGCAAAACCCATCTGAGAAAGGCTGATGAACCCGCCTCTCTTTCCCAACCATCCCCTGGTCTCAACACTTTAGAAACCCCTTCTCTTCTCCTGAACTATCAGGGAAAGACCCCACTCTTTCCCGGCAGCTCCTGCACTGTATTCACACCCCTGAAGCCCCTGTATCGGCCACTCCTCAGGAGCTGCTCTTCCGAGCTGTGTCCTGTGAGCACCTCCCATCTTCTGTCTTCCCACAGACTCCAGGCTCTGCTACAGGCCCACAAAATAAGTGAGGTCCTGATGCTTATAATCTATGAGGGGCCTGCCACAAGCTGCAAGAGTTCAAGAGACAACATGATACTCTGTGGGCAATCAGGAAAGGCAGTGAGCCGTTCCATACCCTCAAACACACTACCCCTTATGTCCCCGTTGCTTTCTTGAGAAATACTAAAATAGACAGATGCATACAAGATGCTCACCTTAACACCTGCTAGATCATCTCACCATCAGTCCTATAAGGAGATGATATCAACAACTTGCACAATATACAGCCAAACTAGTGAAAAAAACCAAGACTCCATCTTCAATAAAGTCAGGAATGCCAGAAAAATACAATGCTCTTAGAACAAGGGAAAAACCCCAAAACATACTCTTAAACCATCTTGACACCCCTGAACATGCAATATAAAATTACTTATCTGAAAAAAACCTACATATAAATGTACTTTCTGTTATATATGCTGATGAAACCTTGAGCAGACCTGAAGCCCTTAACTCAGACAGACACCTCCACATCTCTCAATATCAAAACACAACTACCCAAATAGCTTAGCTCAAAAGCTGCCTCAAAACCAGCAATCAACTGAAGGAACAGCAGAGCACACACAACTAGGAAGCCCAGGAACACAATGAGCTCCCTGATGAGAGGCTGTGGCTCATATACCCCAGGCCCTGCCCACCACCCTTCCCGCCTCCCTGGGAACAGGGAGGGGCAAACCACCAGAAAGCATAAAGGCGGCCGCAGGAGCAGCAGGGAGTTTTTTCATCTGCCTTAAGTTTACAGCATGCAAAGTATTGGACAGAAAAAGCGACCCTTACTGGAGACAATGACAATCCCTGCTCCTTTACTACAACTGCATCTATTGTATTGACAACACGACAGGGTAAAAAATTAAACTTAATTTTTCTGGGGTGTAGATAGAAAAAGATAGGTGTCATGCTAAGCTATGTAGGAAAGTAGCTCGTTACATGCAATATCAATATTACTATCAAAAATTATATGCTTTAGTTCCCAATAGAAAATAACAAAATGCTATAGGGTTATGCTTCATTTCTAGCAAGACCGCACATGCTTCCTAACTTCAAGAACTACGTTGTGGACAGGACTGAATGACAAAGCAGATCTAGATCCTGTAAGAATCCTTTCTCAAAAATATCTCTGGTTGCAAAGTAAACTATTTACTGTAAATCGCTAACAATTCAGAGGCACCTCAACGGTCTCTCCGACTGACTCTGTTAACAGAACTACGTGAGTCCCAAAGGACAGAAAACACAAAAAAACCATGGAAATACAAGACATGTATGAGGGGCTGTATGAAGCAGCCTAATTAACACCTAAGTAGTTGGAAGAAAAATAAATTGCAAAGCACAGCAGAAAACACCACGGGAGATGTGTCCATCAAAACAGATGAAGGCTATCGCCTTCTCTGGAAAACTCAAGAGGAGATCTGTGCTGACAATAGACATCTTCGGGGTGCCAGATACCAAACAGAAACTTACTATAAGGCAGAAAACAGACAGACTGCTGTGGAGCGCAAAGATGGCTTAGCCAAAGGTTCTGACAGAACAAGAGGCATCGTCACAAGGATTAGAGAGATCCCGAAGGGGCCGGAGAGACTGTGCTGGTTTTGTCTGGGATTGAGTTAATTTTCTTTATAGTAGCCAGTATGGGGCTACATTTTGGATATGTGCTGAACACAGTGTGAATAATAGAGAGATGTTTTAGTTGTTGCAAAGTAGTGCTTATGCTAAATTGAGTACTTTTCAGCTTCCCATGCTCTGCCAGGTACACAAGAAGTTGGGGGGGGCACGACGGACACAAACACGACACAGCTGGGACAGCTGACCCCAACTGACTAAAGGGCTATTCCATACCATATGATGTCATGCTCAGCATATAAAGGTGGGGGAAGAAGGAGGAAGGGGGGACATGTTCCGAGTTACGGCATTTTGTCTTCCCAAGTAACCGTTACGCATCACGGAGCCCTGCTTTCCTGGAGATGGCTGAACACCTGCCTGTCGATGGGAACGAGTGAATGAATTCCTTGGTTTGCTTTGCTTGCGTGCATGGTTTTTGCTTTACCTGTTAAACCATCTTTATCCTGACCCATGCGTTTTCTCACTTTTACTCTTCCAATTCTCTCCCCCTCCCACCAGGGAGGAGTGAGCACGTGGCTGAGTGGTGCTTAGTTGCTGGCTGGGGTTAAACCGTGACGGTCCTTTTCGGTGCCCAACGTGGGTCTCAAAGGGTTTGAAATAACAACAGGTTTGATTGCCATGTGCTAGATCGAAGTTATAGCTGTTATTGCTGTTTAGCGATTAATTGGCAGGCTTCTGTGCTTACCGTGGGGTGTGCTTGCCTTACTGTATATGACAGTCTAGTGCTTGTTAGTGGCTGCTTTTTGCTTTCACAGCTTGCTGTACTGCTGATCATATGACTCTGCTGTGCCTGGGAACACTTGGATAACAGCAGCGGCAGCGTGCCTGCGTTATCCCACGACTGTGAGGTCGTTTACCCAGTGTGCAAGACACCAATATACGCACAGGGCAGAGGTATTTTATTTCATGTCTGCACAGAGATGGGTGCTAGGCGGTAGCTCCGCAAAGCTAGCGCAAAGTTCGGTCACGCAGATACGGTATTTATATGGTCTAGTTACAGGTAGGCATAAGTAATTACACAAAGCAGTTTTCTATTGGTCTACATTCCTCTTATTTCAACTTAAAGCTACAGTGCTACTTTAATATGCTGTGCACGCTCAGAGGTGAAGGGTTTCTGCTTGGGCCGGGGTCTCCGGCTCGAGGGGTGTGACTTTTAGTATTATAATGAGGATAGTTTGCATGAGGGTGCTACTTAGCACACTTCTATGAGTAGTTTCAGATGGTTCCCAAAACATCTTAATTAGCTTACATATTTCTCCAGGATGTGCTTTACTCCCAAGGACAGTAATGCTTGTTTAGATGTTCCCCTTTCCAGCCTGAATCCTCCTTATCAGCTTTACGTAAGCCCTGGCCTTCCACCAGCTCCTGTTAGACTGCAGTTGCCCCCCTTTGAGACTGAGACTTTTCTTCATAATCCCCATATGTCTCATTATTAGTTCTCATTAATAGTATATTATTTCCAGTAGCAACTTGTACAATTAGTCATCTAACACATTTTAAAGGCACAACTAACAACAATACAGATGAATAGCATGATGATTAAAATTATAATCATTGTTTGAAGTAAACTTGCCAACCATCCAGTTAGGGACAATCCAAAACTTTGTAGTATTTTGTTTAGAGGCCTGAATATCTCTACTTGATTTTGCCACTTATTTTATTTCCTCTATTTGTTGAGCTAAATGTTCAGCTATATTGGGGATATGGATGCAACAATCTTTGGTTTTCAGTTTTAGGTACCGACATACCCCGTGTTCGTGTAGTAACATTAAATCTAAGGTTAGCCTATTCTGCAATGTCATTTTTGAAGTTTCCTGTAATTGAGTATTTTAAATCTTGTAATCCTACTCTAGTTGCATTTGCTACTGCATTCTATTCTGAAAGGAGGTAATTTGGAGACTGAAGATAGCTTTGGTTTAAATCTAAAGTTAAAATTCCCCACTCGACGGGATCAGCTGCAGATTTTGGTAATGGTAAACAGGCCATTATACTGCTGATGTTATGGATTCTTCCAAAGAATTGGACAAGTTTTAAGACTAGATTTCTGTTCCAAAAAGTAAATGCTGGGTTAGTCAATGTCAGAGATACAATTTTTGTTGTAACCATGCTCAATTAATAACACTTTCTGAGAGTGTCCTAGGAGTAATTTCAATAGTAGTTTTCTAAAAGAAAAACCCTGATACAATTCATCGACAGTCCCTGGTTAGTCGGAGTTTCAGTTCTCCGGTTGGCATAGAGATCCGCTTGTCCTGGTCTGGTGCCTTCTTTACTCTGGTATAACAAATCCAGGAGTCGATCCCATTCACCTTTACCACTGTATATCTTTTTAATAGCACTGTATAAGGTTCTTTCCGCTTTTCTTTCAAGGGCTCATCTTTCCAAGTTTGTACGTAGACTGTGTCTCCTGGTTGGAATGCGTGTACTGGAGTGTCCAAGGGAATGGGAGTCTCCTGGTTTAGGTACCTATGCAGGGAGGATAAATTCTGTGAGAGAGAAATCAAATACTCTTTAATTACAGCCTGTCCCTTGATATGCATTTGGTCTCCCTTTGTGGTTAAATGACGGATTGGATATGGTTTCCCATACAGGATCTCAAATGGACTAACAGCTTCCCTAACTCTGGGTGTAATTCATACTCTCATTAATGCTATGGCTAGCATATCTACCCATTTCATTTGAGTTTCCTGACACACTTTAGAAATCTGTCTTTTTAGAGTTTGATTCATTCTTTCTACTTTGCTGCTGGACTGTGGCCTCCAAGGGGTATGCAAATCCCATTTAATGTTTAGAAATCTAGAAACTCCCTGCGCTATTTCTGCAATAAAGTGGGGTCTGTTATAGGAGAATATACCTTCTGGAATGCTGAATCTGGGGATAATTCCTTTCAATAAAATTTTAATCGCTTCCTTAGATTTGTTAGTATGAAAGGGGAAAGCTTCGGGCCAACCAGAAAAGGTGTCTACCGTTACCAATAAATATTTATACAGATTACACCTTGGCAATTACGTAAAATCTATTTGTCGGTATTCCCCGGGAGTTATTCCTTGTTTTACGATTCTTCCCGTGATTTTCTTTGCAATTTTTGGGTTATTGGCGCAACAGATAGCACGCTTTTTAACTATTATATCCACTAGGCATTGCATTCTTGGCCCGATGATGTGTCTTTTGGCAATTAGTACTAATGCATCTGCTCCTGAGTGTGTTTCTTGGTGCAGTTTCTCAAGTAGAATTTCCATCATCTTTTCAGAAATTAATAATTGCTTCAGTGGTGTCACCCACCAACCCTGATCATTTTTGGAACAACCTAATTGCTCTGCCAATTGATTTTCCTTCTCGGTATGTTGTGGGGGTGGATAATTCCAAAGGGGTACTGGAATTAAAGCCCCTTCAGATTTTGATCTCTGTAATGCTGCTTCTTTGGCTAACGGGTCTCCTTTTCAATTTCGTGATTTCATTGTTTCCCTTCTGATGTGCTTTACGATGCATTATAGCGACCTCCTTTGGTTGAAGGACTGTCTGTAAGAGCTTCGTTATTTCTGTTCCATATTTGATCGGAGACCCGTGTGAACTTAATAGTCCTCTTTCTTTCCAAATTGTCCCGTGCGCGTGCACTACTCCGACTGCATACTTAGAATCTGTGTAAATATTGACTTGTTTTCCCTGACTAAGCTCTAAAGCTTGTGTTAGTGCAACCAATTCCGCCTTTTGAGCAGATGTATTACTAGGCAAAGATTTAGCTTCCAAGGCCCGAGAATGTGTTACCACTGCATATCCAGCTTTCTGTCTTCCTTCCAACATAAAACTGCTTCCATCAGTAAATAACTCCGGTTCTGCATTTGGTAGGGGTTTGTCTCACAGATCAGGCCTACTAGAATACGCTTGTTTGATGGTTGTTAAGCAGTCACGATGCAATTCACCAGATTTGGAAGTCAGGAGCAGAGTTGTAGGATTTAGAGCAGAGGTCAGGGAGATTACAACATCATCTTGTTCCAGCAGCGCAGCTTGATATTTAGCTAACCTGCGTGGGGAGATCCGCTAATGCCCTTTATTTTCAAGGAAAGAAGACACAGCACGAGGTACAAATAGAGTAATCGGTTGGCCTAATGTCAATTTCTGAGATTCTTCAATTAAGGTTGCAGTAGCTGCTACTGCCCTCAAACAAGCAGGCCAACCTTTACTGACTTCACCTAATTGCTTTGAAAAATATCCCACCGGTCTTTTCCAGCTCCCCAACTTTTGTGTTAAAACTCCTAATGCCACTTGCTGGCATTCATGGACATATAATTGGAAGGGTTTCCTCAAATTCGGGAGTCCCAAAGCGGGAGCCTCTGTGAGTTTCCTTTTAATTTCATCAAAACTCTTCCTACATTCAGGTGTCCATTCCAGAACCCTCTCAGGTCCTTTCACAGCAGCATACAAAGGTTTGGCAATTAGTCCAAAACTGGGAATCCATAAGTGACACCATCCGGCCCCTCCCAGAAATCCTCTTAATTGCTTCTCTGATGTAGGTACAGCAATTCTACAAATGGCCTCTTTTCTCTCTGTACTTAATTCTCTCTGTCCTTTGGTGATTTCAAACCCCATATATTGGACCTTTTTTTTCCCCCCCAGTCTGAGCCTTTTTCTTAGAAACCCGATACCCTGCCAAGACCAGAAAGATAAGCAAACTGGTGGTGGCTTCCAGACATGCCTCATAACTGTCAGAACCAATTAGCAAATCATCAACATATTGCAACAATGTTACAGCATCGTGATCGTTTTGCCAGAGTTCCAATTCTTTGGCTAGTACCTTACCAAACAAGGTAGGGCTGTTCTTGAATCCTTGGGGAAGGACAGTCCAGCAGAGTTGTGTCTTTCGTCCTGGAGTTGCAGTCTCCCATTCAAAGGTGAAGATGGTCTGGCTCTGCTCATCCACAGGTATACAGAAGGCGGCGTCCTTTAAATCTAACACTGCAAAATAAGTGTTACTGTTAGGGATTGTAGTAAGGAGGGTATGTGGGTTTGGAACCGCAGGGTGGACATCTACTGTCCTTGCGTTAATTTCTCATTAAGTCCTGTACCAGTCTATATTCAGAAGAATGGGGCTTCTTTACATGTAGGATGGGAGTATTAAATTCCGATTGACACTCCTGTAACAATCCATGTTCTAAAAAGGAGCTTATTATAGGTTCTAATCCTTTTCAGGCCTCCGGCTTAATGGGGTATTGTCTCTTTCTTACTGGTTAAGCTCCTGGTTTCAGTTCAGTCTTTACCAGGGTCGCATTCTTTGCTCGTCCGGGTATCTTCGATGCCCACACCAGAGCTGTGACTGCATTCAGTACTTCCTCTGAAATATTCATTTCTTCATTAGGATCTTTCTGGATTAACAAACATATCTGGGCTTTCCAGGCAGTCTCTGGAGGAATATGCAACTGAACAGAGCCTTCAGAAAAAGTTAGTTGTGCATTCAGTTTACAAGTAAATCCCACCCAAGCAATGGTAGGGGGCATTCTGGCATATAAAGGAATTCATGAGTTAATGTAGTATTTCCAGTGGAACATTCCATAGGTTGTAAAAACAGCCTTAAAGTCTTTTTCCCTGTTGCACCAACAACGCTTACTTTAGTTCTACTTAAGGGTCCCCTACAACTAGTTGCTATAGCATGTGTGGCTCCACTATCAATTGAAAAAAAAAAAAATTCCATTATTTCATTCCCCAGCTTGACTGGAACCAGAGGATCATCTGGGGAAACTTTAATAGATTCCTCCGGTCCCCTTCAGTCCAACCCAATCTCTGTCATGACTCCAACGGCTTCTTCTGTCTCTCTTTCCTGATTACTCACATGGCATGGACAATCTTTTTTCCAATGGCCCTCTTGCTTACAATTTGCACGCCGATTCATTCCTAGGGGAATGTCATAACGATTTCTACTATTATTTCTACGGCCCCTTCCTCGGCCACAAAATTCACCTCGTTTATTTTCTCTCTCTTTTTCTTGTTCTTCCGTCAAGGCAGCCAACAAAGAAGCTTGCAGCTTTACTCATCCCTGCTTCTCCTTCTCTTCTATTTCCTCCTGATTATTACATACCTTATATGCAATTGAGAAGTACTGCAAGACTGTCATGCCATCCTCGCCCTCTACCTTTTGTAATTTCTTCCTTATATCTGCTGCTGCTTGACCAATAAACAGCGTTTTAAGTAACTTTAAATTGTTATCATCTTCCGGACCGAGATCTGTCCATTTTTGAGCTACTTCACACAATCTCTCATAGAAGGCTGACGGGGTTTCCTTATCCCCCTGCCTTACTTCATATAGTTTAGATAAATTCTTAGGCTTTTGCACTCCATGTTGAATCCCATACAAAATTAACTTTGGATATTCCTTTACCCTCTGTACTCCCTCACACGTGTGTTTGGATCCCACCCCGGATCCTCTTTTGGGAGGTACATATTGGTATTAGGCACCCCCCCACACACACATTGTTGGATCAGTCCCTCTCTAGCCTTCTCTAAAATTGTTCTCCTCTCCTCAGGGGTAAACAAATATTCTAGGAGAGCCTGTACATCTCCCCAGTTAGGATTATGAGTTGTGATTAACAGTACTATACATTCCTTCTGGATTGTTTCAATAGGATCCAACTGCCTGTTTCCAGTTTAATAAATCAGAAGCAGTAAAAGGTACGTGTATGGATACAGGTGTTCCTTCAGGCCCTACAGCCTGTCTGAGGGGAGCTTGACCTGTCGGTTTCTGTCCCCTTGTTCTTTTAGAGATAGCGCTCACAACTCCATTAGCACTTGAGCTATCAGATTCTGGCTGTTTTGGGGGAGCTACCAAAAGCTGAATATCCTCTTCTGAATTTTCCAATTCAATACAATGAGGTTTTCCCTTTTTCTCTTTTAACACATATATTCCAATCTGATGTTTAGCATCCACTAAACCACATTTCTTCCTAATATCCCAATCGCGTCTTAATGAAAAAAACCATATCCACATAAGGCATTTCATCCCATTTTTCACTTCTCCGACAAAAAAACATTAATTCCAATATAGTGTTATATTTCAAGGATCCATTCTCAGGCCATTTTTCACCATCTTCCAATTGATATTGTGGCCACCGTTGATTACAATATGGTTTTAGCTGATTTTTAGTCATGGGATCTCCCCCAAATTTATTGCAATGCTTCAGGATGCATCCTAGAGGAGAGCAAAGGGGTGCCTCCTGGGAAGCAGCAGTGCCCATATCGGTACCGAAAAGCCCAGCATTTCTACACAAACCAGAACGAGGGATGTCTCCCTTTGTTGAACAGGACAGCGTGTAGAAACAAACAGAACTATGCTACTGCAGCGTATCTTTCCTGGAGCATCTTATGCAGAGCCCAGAACAGAACAGATGGTGCCTGCTTCCCGAGAGATCTTTCCCCTACCCCCCTTTTCTCATATCACCAAAAATACCTCTTTTCAGTAGCATTGCACCGTTGTGTCGCTTACCGCCCAACTGCGGGAGAGGAGCTGAAGAAGTCCCCGATCGACAGGTCGGTGCGCGCTGGAGTCCGCTCAGGCCTCTTCTCCCTGTCGGATGTGGCAAGACGAACCGGGCGAGGCTGTCAGCTCGGTCCCATCTGGGGTGCCAAAACTGTTATCCCACAAGTGTGAGGTCGTTTACCTGGTGTGCGGGACACCGATAAACACACAGGGCAGAGGTATTTTATTCCATGTCTGCACAGAGATGGGTGCTAGGCAGTAGCTCTGCAAAGCTAGCACAAAGTTTGGTCATACAAGTACGGTATTTATACAGTCTAGTTATGCATAGGCATAAGTAATTACACAAAGCAGTTTTCTATTGGTCTATATTTCTCTTATTTCAACCTAAAGCTACAGCACTACTTTAATATGCTGCGCACGCTCAGAGGAGGGGGGGTCTCTGCTTGGGCCGGGGTCTCCAGCTCGAGGGGTGTGGCTTTTAGTATTATAATGAGGATAGTTTGCATGAGGGTGCTTCTTAGCACACTTCTATGAGTAGTTTCAGATGGTTCCCAAAACATCTTAATTAGCTTACATATTTCTCCAGGATGTGCTTTACTCCCAAGGACAGTAATGCTTGTTTAGATGTTCCCCTTTCCAGCCTTGAATCCTCCTTATCAGCTTTACATAAGCCCTGGCCTTCCACCAGCTCCTGTTAGACTACATCTGGGCTGGCAGATGGCCAGGGCATCATTGTTGTTTCTGTGCTGCTGTACTGGACGGGCTGGAACTCCAGTCTGAACTCAAGTCAAAGGGGCTGTAACCTGTGGATGAGTCCATGTGGGAGCAGGACACCCCAAAGTGTCTGTGGCCGTGGATAAGCTGATGCCAGAGCAGGTACCTCTTGACACATCTGTGGCCGTGGTTATGTCTGTGCTGCAGCAGGTATACCTGGGATAACGGCCCAAGGATAATGGCCCAAGGATAAGTGCACGCTGGAAAAAGGTACACCTCAAAGAATCTATAGCTGTAGGTAAGTCCATGCTGCAGCAGATACGCCTTGAAGCATCAGTGGCTGTGCATGACGTCATGCTGGAGCACCTGAAAGCGTGTGGCCATGGATAGACCCATGACAGAGCAGGTACACCCCTGGAGGGATTGCAGCCATGGGTAAGGGCATGCTGGAACAGGTTTACTTCTGAAGGGACTGTGGCTGCGAGTGAGGCCATGCTGGAGCACGTATATATCTGAAGGTATGGTGGCCCATGGAGAAGGCCACACTGGAACAGAGGCACCTCAAAGCGACTGGGGCTGTGCATAAGTCTATGCTGCAGCAGGTAGAGCCCTGGAGAGACTGGCTCATAGATGAGGCTCCACTTGCAGGTACGCCCCTAAGGGACCGCAGTCTGTGGATAAGTCCAAGCCAGAGCAGGGGCAAGGGGGAGGAGGTCATTGCAATATTAAACCCCATGGTCTGGTCCAAAGGGACCAGGGGTGGAGATTGTAATGGAAATACCTTTAAATTGTTGTAACCCAGGATTTGAGTTGCATGTTATGGGAATGACTACAGCAGGAACCACCTGAACCGATGGAGGACAAGCCTTACAAGAAGCAGTGCAAGTGCAGCAGTGACCCAGCCTGAGCTGTCTTATGATGTATACGAGCTTGGAACACTGATCATGCAATTGACACGTGAATACTGGATGGCTTTTCCAAGAGTCATTTATCAAGGAACAAAGCAAGCTGCAGGTACAGCGAGCCTCACGCATAGCTTTCCTATTGCATGTAATTTGACTACGAGCCAGCCACTTTATCTATAAAAATGACAGCCTAAGGGAGCCTTCTTTGAGCTCTCCCTGCTAGGCAGCGTGGCTGTATAGCGGTGATCTCCCCTTGAGCTGGGACACCTCTCAAGGTTGCTCCTCGAGGCAGAGAGACCTTTTACCAACAGCAGATCTTTGGTAGGCGACCTATATCACGCATAACCTTGTAGTATGGTAACTTTGACAAACTTTGCATATGTAATCCCTTAGACATAAATCGTTGTCCAAGTCTGAGACTAAGATTGGACCTAGCCGCACCTAAGCTCCATCAGGAGTTTAGAAAGCAAGGGGTCTACTCTGAACCTTGTGACTTAATGGGAGGGTCCTCCGTACCCTTTTGTATCCCCGATCTCTCTATGAATCATTCTAACTCGAGTGTAACCCCATTTTCCTTTGTATGTTTCTTCCATGCCGTAGAGTGAACCTTGCCATTGAACTTTGTTAAGTTGCACTTTTACAACATCATATTAAAACCACTTTTTCCAACACCTTTGACAGTGATTTTTTTTTTTTTTAACCAATCTACAGCGTTCTTTCGTGACAAACTGGTGGTGTTGGCAGGATGGCAAGTAGTATTGCTGATTACTTACGGAAGCACGGAATAAGTCTGAGTCCCAAATTCTCAGAATAATGGGCTTGTGATAAGTGCCATGATTAGGAAGCCATGAAAGTACAGCTAAAAGTGGCCAGGGGACATATAAAGGATGTAAAAGGGAAATAAATTATTGGCAAAATGCTAGGTACCTGTTCAGAAGCTGCTTATCAGGATAGGAAAAAGAACAATAAAAAGGATCAGGACCTAAAAGAAGAAATAGAAGGCAGAAAGGCAGCTGAATTAATACTGTCTTTGAAAATTGAGCAGCTGCAGAAACCATTACAGGAAGAAAAGGAGAAAACACAAAAGTTGGAAGAAAAGAGCAAGATGATGCTCATGCAGCCCTGCATGCCCCTAATGCCATGCGAATTAGGAAACTCATAGAGTCCCCAGAGAACTGGGATGGTGATACTGGGGTGATCCAGATGACCATGAAAAAGAAAATGCTAACCCACTACCCCTTCCAGACTCCTCCAAATATAAGACTAGGCCTATTTTTAAAGCAGATTACTCTGAAGGACCTCAAGGAGGCCGTCAGGGATATAGTATGCAAAGCACTCCATGGGATGCATTACAACTGGCAAAATTGCAAGAGAAATACAGCAGAAAGCCATGTGAAACTGAATATTTGTGGTGTGTCTGCCTCAGCGGTGGTGACCAAATAATGTTGAGTGGAGATGAAGCAAACTGTTATTGGGGTCCAGGAATTTTCTTAAACCTAGGACCCAACCTAACAGATGAAGCCCATTCTATCACCAGTAGGGTAGCCTACTGGGCTGGGGGAATAGATGGCTTGCATTGAGGTGAACCTTCTGTAAGTCACATCCTTTCCCTAAGTGAACTCTCCACTGCCATCACCAAAGCCACCTGCGTATGCATAAACGTGGAGAGTCCAGTGATACCCCAATACCTGCTACTGTAGATTATAACAGGCTAAAGCCACTAATTAGGGGAGCCCTGGCAATTCTTAAACCTTATTTAATTGCAAAATGGGATGAGATTAAAAGAGACACAGGGCAAAATGACTAATTTAATGGTGATGATCCCCACAGACAACTCCCTACATGGGCAGAATTAATGCATGGTATTGTAAATCGTGGCCATGAAATGGGGTGGGATGATCTGTCAATCGAGAAATCGGACCCAAGATCCCAAACAGGAGATCATCAAATGTGACCAAACACCCCCCCAGGGAACAGGAACTAAACCAAGGGAAAATACACCTAAAGACCCACAAGCAGAGTCTCAGGAGTAGAGAAATGAACTGTGGAGGAGAGTATTGGCACTGGGCATTCCCAGAGCTGCGGTTAAGGCACAGCCTACTAGCATTATCCTGAATCTAATTCAAGCATTTCAGAAACACAGTGATGGGGAAAGGACAGAACGTACTCCAAATACTCCGGCACCATTGCCAGCTCCAAGGAAGAGCGACAACTCTTTCCTCCCCCTCAGGAGGAATTACAAACCTTGAGATCAAGAAACAAATAGCACCAGGAGAGCAATTGGGCCAGTCCGTCCGGCAAGTGGAAGCCTAGCCATGGCTAAATGAAGGAGGCCCTTATATTTTAATTCCAGTTACCCCTCAGTGCCAACTGGTAACATTTCTAATAGATATGGGAGCAGAAATTTCAACAGTAACACAACAGAATGCCGAGAAGCTGGGTGTGCGACCCGGACGGCAGAGAGTTAAAATAACCGGAGTGAACAGAGCAAGTGTTACTCGCCAAGCCGTGAAAGTTAATTTATGGCTCCTGGGCAAGAAGCGTGTGTTGTCTACTCGCTTTGCAATCAAAGACCACAGTGAAAATATTTTGGTTTTCGATGTTTTGAATGGCCAGACCTGGCACCTGCCTGACAGCAGCGTATGGTCCTTCGGTTCAAATATCAACCCTAACCCTGATAGAAACTGGGAGGCTGCAGTGCATGTACTCTGCACAGCCCCTGCACTCCCTGATTCCAAGGTTACTAATCTATCACGATACCTCATTTCTGCTGCAGCATGAAACGGAATTTCTGAAGTAACAGCAGACTTGGAAAAATGGCACATTATTTCCAGAACCCACTCCCCATACAATTCACCGGTCTGGCCAGTCCAAAAGCCGAATGGGAGATGGAGTCTGACAATTGATTATTGACGCCTAAATGCCAACACAGCTCTGCTAACAGCTGCAGTACCTCATATTGCAACTTTAACAGCCTCACTACGAGTGGCCGCACACCCATGGATGGCAGTGCTAGGCGTGAAAGATATGTTCGTTATGGTCCCCTTGCAGGAGGAGGATAAAGAGAAATCTGCTTTTATTCGGAAAGGCATACAAGACACTTAACTATATCCACAGGGATATAAACATTCACCCACGATTGCTCATGCTGCACTCGCTGAATTCTTACAGACAGTCTTACTGCCTCGAGATGTGAAACTGTATCAATATATAGATGATATCCTAATCAGAGGGACCTCCCCTGGAAAGATGGGGGAAGCGGCAGCAGCAATGTGGCAAATGCTACATAAAGCAGAAGTTGAAATCCCACCAGAAAAATGTCAGGGACCAAGTAAAGAAGTAAACTTTTTAGGTACTTGGTGGATTGTGGGTAGTGCAGCAATCCCACTGGACACCCTAAGTAAAATAGAACAGTTACAGATGCCCCAATCTAGGAAAGAATTACAGCAACTTATAGGTACTTTAGGATACTGGAGGAAACACGTACCTGGATTTTTCTGTCACTGCTCGCCCACTATATTCACTGTTACAAAAGCGAAAACCATGGAAATGGAACCCAGAACATGAAGAGGCACTTAGAACCCTACTACAGGAATTAAAGACATATTAGTCACTGGGACCAGTACACCCCCGTGACCCTCTTATAGCAGAATGGTGTTTTGCAGAACACGGTACTTATTGCAATCTATTCCAGACCAGGCCGAGTGGACCAAAAAGGCCTTTAATGTTTAGCTCGACTGCATTTAAAGAGACAGAACAGAGATATCCCAAATGGGAAAAGGGAGTTTTGTCTTTAATCCAAGCAGTTAAGTGGAGAAAATACACCAGGGGCAACCTGTTCAGACTAGAGGGCCATTTAATTTGCTAGAAACAGTCCTAAAAGGAACTTCTCCACCAGAAAGAATTGCACAGAAACCCACCACCAGAAAATGGTATGCCTACCTGATGGGAGTAGCAGGTGAAATGCAATTGACTGAAGGACATACAAAAATTTCCAAATTACAAATGCCTGTAAACACTGACCCACTAGCACTAGAAGAGCCATGTAAATCCTCACAGATTCTAAACGCGCCTCCCCTTACTGAGAAAACACCAACCAAAGGCATTTGGTTTACCAATGCCTCGGCAAAGAGGGTAAACAGCAAATGGCGGTACTAAAGCCGCTGCATTAGAAATTACCACCGGCAAACAAATAATAGAAGGTGGTGAAGGTAGTGCACAAGTGGGAGAACTAAGGGCAGTTGTTCTAGCAGCACAAAACAGAGCAAAAGTTATCCTATGTCGACTCCTATGCCGTGTGGGCAGGTGCCACACAATGGCTTTGTCAATGGGAAGCCCTAAATTGGGAAGTAAATAGATCCCCAGTTTGGAGAACTGAAGACTGGCAATTACTATTAGGTATAGCCAAACAGGCACCCTTTAAACTAGGACGGGTAAAAGGCCACGTAAACAATGACCAACCAGCCACAAAATGGATCACCAACAAGTAGATGTATTAGCCAGAATTAGGGGAACAAAAACAGGAGATACACGAGATCCCAAATGGTACTGACGGGGGGAATGGTTACATCAAAAATTAGGCCCCACAGGGCGAGAAGCACTTTATTTTGCAGCCCAAAGCTGAGGTTGGCCTCTAAACAGGAAAACATGTGAAACCATCCTTACAGAACGGCCCCAATGTAAATGGAAGTTGCAAACAGATCACCCTGCTACAACACCACCCTACACATTAATGAGGGAAAAACCCTCTGGTCAACATGGCAAGTTGATTACATTACATCCTATTGTAGTTTTGTTAGTTTTAACCTTATTATGTTTATTGCTTAGAATCATTCTGTATATCAAAGCTTGGCAAAAAATGAAACAAATTACATCAGTCCAGGAGGTAAAACGCATACATTCAATTGATTCTGTATGTAAAAGAGTATATAACTCACATTAATTAGGACACTTAAACTAAATAGCTTATCAAATAATTGGACTCTTACCACTGATCTGCAATACATCACATATTTATGACATAGAGGCAAGAGGTAACCGTGCTACCGCTCTATGAGTCGATAAAGCAGATTGACTAGTCACGGGGTGGAGCGTGATGGATGCACTCGACCTCTTAACCAAACTAGCAATAGTTTGGTACAGGCTCCAAAGGAGGGAGAGGCCTGAGCCGCGGCCGGGCTCAGAACTCCTCCGGTTCCGATCTATTCTCTGAGAACCCACAAAGAAACTGAGTGGCACAGTGAGCATCGATACATATGAGCTTGGAACACCAATCATGTGATTGACACATGAGTAGCAGATGGCTTTTCACAGACTCGTTTATCAAGGAACAAAGAAAGTTGTGGGTACAGGGAGCCTCACGCATAGCTTCCCTATCGCATGCAGTTTGACTACAAGCCAACCGCTTTATCTATAACAATGACAGCCTAAGGGAGCCTTCTATGAGCTCTCCTGGTCGTAGACTGACCCGGGTAACAGATGCAGACTCAGGAAGGGTTCTGAGGGGAAAAGAGGGGTGCAAAGTGCCCTGCCAACCTAAAGCAGGGCTCTGGGGCATAGGAGATGTCTCACGAGACCTTGGCAAAGGGAGCAGAGGAGTCCCGAGGCGGGCCGAGAGACCAAAGAAGACTCAGAGATAACAATGAGGAACTCTGAAGAGGATTTCAACCAAGTACAGATGTCATCAGGAGGCCAGGGGCTGAATGAAGGCATCCTAGATGGCAAAGAGTAAGATAAGAGTGCTCTGAAGTGCACAAAACAAACAAACCAAAAAATCAAAATGGAGCCAAAGTGCTACAAGAGTGTTGTGGAGTACAAGAAAGGACTCAGATGACATTGTTATAGACAGCAGAGGAATGAGGAGGCAGCGGGGTACGAAAAGAAGGCTTGGAGACCCAGTGAGGGCCTTGGAGTCTCAGGAGGGCATCTAGGCAAACTAGAGATGACTGAGCGAGAGAGGAACCAAACAGAGACACCCTCGATGGCACAGAGAAAGATAAAGGAGCGCTGCATAGCTAAGAAAGACGGGAGGCTCTGACGGAACAAGAAAGATGGAAAGGGAGATAACGTGCTACAAGGTGCTGTGGAGAACAAGGAAGGTCTCAGGAGGCATCGTGACTGCGAGGAGAGGGATACTGAGGGGGGCTGATGGACAAAAGGTGGCTTGGGACAACAAGGAGGAACTCAGGTGATCATCTGAACAGAGTACAGACGGTCTCAGGTGGCCAGGCACTGAACACAGGAATCCTAGATAGCGTAGAGGAACAAATGAGTGCTCTACAGCTCAAACTGCTACAAGATGGATGTGGAGCACAAGGAAGGTCTTGGGAGGCATCGTGACTGGGAGAAAAAATGTCCTGAGGGAGCCAGAGAGACAGAAAAAGGACTGGGGACATGACGATTAAATCCAGAGGGGATCTGAATCAAGTAAACATGTCATCAGAGGGCCAGGGAACAAAGAGAGGCACAGCCAGAGGGAAGAGAGGACAGAATGCCTGGGCTGCATCACAGATATGGACTCAGGAAGTCTTCTGAGGGAATAAGAGGGGTGCAAGGTCTGCTACAAAGCTAAAAGTGTGCCAAGAGCAACCTTGAAGGCATCGTGACACCATCAGAGGGGTCCCAAATGGGCCAGAGAGACCAAAGGCGGCTCAGGGACACAAGGTGGAAGTCTGGAGGGGATTTGAACAGAGTAGATATGGCCTCAGGAGGCCAGGGACCAAATAGAGGCACCCTAGATGGCAGACAGGATAAGAGCACTCCAGTCACAAACAAACCGGAGAACGGGGTTCGGAGGTAACGAGAGAGGATCAAAGTCCACTACAGAGCAAAAATAGGTCTGTGGGACACAAAGAAGGTCTCGGGAGGCACGGTGACTGGCAGCAGAGGGGTCATGAGACACCCCCCTGAAAGGGAGGTAAAGTGCTACCAAAGTGCTGTAGAGCACAAGGAAGGTCTCCAGAGGCATCCTAGATGGCATAGAAAAGAATAAGAACGCTCTTTTTTGGGAACAGAGATCTTGGGAGAGGTGCGATGGCAACAAAGTGAGTCCAAAGGGGGCTTACGGAGCTAAAAGTGTGCTGCTCGGGAGGCATCGTGACAGTAGCAGAGGGCTTCTGAGAGGGACAGACAAAAGAAGGCTCAAGGACATGATGAAGAAGTCCAGAGAGGATTTGAACAGACTACAGATGTCCTCAGGGGACTGAACAGAGGTGTCCTAGCTAGCATAGAGGACAACATGAGTGTTCTGGAGATGAAATATGTCATCAGGAAGGGTTCTCAGGAGCAAGAAGGGTGCAAATTGCGCTACAGAGCTACAGAGGGCTGTGGGGCACGAGGACGGCCTCAGGAGGCACGGTGACGGCAGAAGGCGGCTGCTGAGAGCGAGAGAGAGAGAGACAGAAGGCGGCTCTGGCACGCAATGCAAAACCCAAGAGGGTGTCCCAGCGATGTCCTCAGGGGATGAGCGACCGAATGGAGACATCCTAGACGGCAGTGAATAAGGTAAGAGAGCTGTGGGGCACAACGAAAGCCTGAGGAGGGGTTCTGTCCGAATAAGAGAGACAGACAAAAAGGGCTGCAGAGCTCGAAGGGTGCCGTGGGGCACGAGGACAGTCTCGGGAGGCGTCGTGACAGGAACGAGGGGGCTCCGGGAGGCAGGAGAAACGTAGGAAAAGAGACAAACAAAGGATTGCTGACACAATGAGGTACTCGGGAGGGGATCTGAACAGAGTAGAGATGTCCTCAGGGAACCAGGGACCAAACAGAGGCATCCGACACGGGCGGAGGGAAGGTAAGAGTGCTCTGAGGGAAAATGAAAGCCTGAGGAAGAGTTGTCTCCGAATAAGAAAGATACAAAGCCTGCTGCAGAACTAAAGGATGGCCACGGAATGCAAGGGCGCTCGCAGGAAGCGTCGTGACAGAAAGAGAGGGGTGCCGAGATGGCCAGAGAGACAGAAGAAGGCTTGAGGGCACAAAGGTACTCGGGAGGGGATTTGAACAGAGTACGGATGTCACGAGGGAGACGCCGACCCACTGGAGGCAAGCGAGATGGAGGAGGGGACAAAGAGACTGCTCTGAGGAAGAGGGAGGAGATGTTCTTACAAACTGAGAGGGGTACAAATTACGCTTCAGAAATAACAGCATGCCGAGGAGACCCTCTACAGCCTCAGGATGAATGAAGAGAAAAAAAACAAAAGACAGAAAGAAAATTTAAGAAGCAACAGGGTATGTGACAAAAAAGACAGAATTAAAAAAACAGGGACAGGCAGCTCGATAAAAGTCGACATAGAAAGAAAATTGAAAAAGCAAAAGGGTACAAGGCAGAGGAGAAAAAATTTAAAAATAGGGATAGCAAACTAGATAACAGTAGACATAGAAAAAACTTGAAAAACAAAGGCCTTAAAGGAGGAAAAAAATTAAAATATAGGAACAGCAAACTACATAAACAAAGACATAGAACCAAAATTTAATAAGAGACAACACTAAGGAAAGACAGGACACAATTAAAAAATAATGACAGTGAATAGGATAAAAGTAGACAAAGAAAGGGCATTTAAAGAAAAGGATTAAGAAAATAAAGGACAAAACTGAAAAATAAAGACAACAAACTAAAATGCAGACATAGAAAGAAAACTTGAAAAGCAAAGGTGTAAAGGACAGACAAGACAAAAAGTTAAAATACAGACAGTGAACTGGATAAAAGAAGACAGAAAATATTAAAGGCAACAGGTATTAGGGAAATAAAGGAAAATTTTTAAAAAATAAGGACAGAGACCTAAAACAGAAACATAGAAAGCAAATTTTAAAGATGATGGGGATTAAAAGAGTAAAAAATTAAAAAATAGGGACAGCAAACTAAAAAAATGGAGACATGGCAAGTACATTTTAAAAGCGACAGGGTACACGACAGACAGGAAATAAATAAAATATAGGGATAGGGAGCTTGATAAAAGTAGACATACAAACAAAATTTGAAAATCCAAGGGATTAAGAGAGGAAAGAAATACAAAATAGGGACACCGAACTAAATACACAAAGACATAGACAGATAACTTAAAAAGCATGGGCACTAAGGAAATGCAAGAAATAATAAAACATAAAGACAATAAACTGGATAAAAGCAGACATAGAAAGAAAATTTATAAGTGACATTTTAAATGACAGAGAGGAAAGAATTAAAAAATAACGATAGGCCTGTTGATAAAAGTGGTCATGGAAAGAAAATTTTAAAAGCAATGAGGTACAGGGCATACAGGAAAAACTTTAAAATAGGGACACTAAAGTAGATAAAAGTAGACATAGAAACAATCTTTTTAAAGCCAAGGGATTAAGAGATGAAAAGATTAAGAAATAGGGACAGCGAGTTAGAATGGAAACGTAGAAAGAAAATTTTAAAAGCGGCGGCACTAAGGAAAGACAAGAAATAATTTTTTAAAAAGGCAGCAAAATACTAAAGGCGGTGAACAGGATAAAAGTAGAAAATATAAGTAGCAACGGGGATTAGGGAAATAAATGGAAAAACTTAAAAATAGGGCCAGCAAACTAAACCAGAGATGTAGAAAGAAAATTTAAAAAGCGGGGCACTAAGGAAAGACAAGAAATAATTAAAAAATAAAGACAGCGAATGGAATAAAAGTAGACAGAGTTTTAGAAGCAAATAGGATTAAGGAAATAAGGAAAAAATTTAAAAAATAGCAACAACAAACTAAAACAGAGACATAGAAAGAGAATTTTAAAAAGTGATGGCACTAAGGAAAAACAAGAAAAAATAATTAATAAATAGTGACAGTGAACAAGAAAATAGGAGAAAATTTTAAAAGCCAAAGGATTAAGGGAGGAAAGAACTAACAAAAATAGCAACAGCAAAACAAAATGCATAGACAGAAAATTTAAAAAGTGACGGCACTAGGGAAAGACAAGAAATAATTTAAAAATAAAGACAGTGAACAGGATAAAAGCAGGCAAAGAAAGAACAGTAAAAAAGCAAGGGGGATTAGGGAAATAAAGAGGAAAATTTAAAAATAGCGACAGCAAACTAAAACAGATGTAGGAAGAAAATTTAAAAAGCGAGGGCACTAAGGAAGGACAAGAAAGAATTTAAACCTAAATACAGCAAAATAAAGACAGCAAATGGGACAAAAGGAGACAGAAAAATTTAAAAGCAATGGGGATTAAAGAAATAAGAAAAAAATTAAAAGTAATGACAGCGAACTAAAACAGAGGTGTAGAAATACAGCTTTAAAAGTGAAGAGATTAAGAATAGAGAGGAAAAAAATAAAAAATAGGGTCAGCAAGCTAAATAAATTAAGACTTTGAAACACAATTTAAAAAGTGATGAAGTAGAGGACAGACAGGAAGAAATAAAAAACACGGACAGGGAACTGGATAAATGGAGACATAGGGAGAAAATTTAGAAAGCAATGGGGTACTGGCCATACAGGTAAGACGTAAATATCGGGAGAGGGAACCAGATAGACAGCCCCAGGGAAAGGACATTGGAAGAGTGATGAGGGGCAGAGCAGAGGGAGCCACTGAAAAGAGAGCCAGATCACTGCGTAGAGGGAGACCTAGAAATGCCATTTTCACCAGCAACACGGAAGAAGGCAGTGTGGGAAGAGTGAAATAAGAGCAGGTGGGGAGCTGGAAAGGGAGAGGCATAGAACGGAAATGTAGAAGGCGACGGTGTGGAGGGCAGCGCTAGCAGAAGGGCAAAAAGCTTTGGGGAGCCAAACAGCCTGAAAGGGAGACAGAGGCAGGTACAGGCAAGGAGGCAGGCAGAGGTCTGGAGAAGCACGGCAGAGAGAGGCCTGGACGCACGCGAGGGATGCGCGACTCACTGCAGCTCCTGGCACTGCCGGGAGACTTTCAGCGCCTGAGGCTTCTCTCTTGGCCTCTGCCCCTTCCTCCTCCACAGTGCCGGCTGCCTCGCCCGCCCAGGTGCCTCGATGCTCCTCTCCCAAGAGGCTTCCCAGAGACACGGCGGCTCACGCGTGCGGCCGATGGGGGCACCGAGCTCCCGGCACCACGTGCCGGTGGTGCGCTCCGACGGGGACGGCTGGGAGGGATCCTTCCTGGCTGCAGGGACCGGCTGTTCCTTGCTGGAGACAGCTGCCTGCGGAAGCCCCTTTGTTTCACTCCTCAGCCAGCTCCTACAGGCAGGCATGCCTAGGCAGCCCCCTCCCCACGTAGAGCCCCTCAGCACAGCAGGGCCAGCCCCATCCTCAGCCCTTTTTAAACCCTTGGCCCAGCCCCAACCTCACCTCATGGGTCCCACCTGGGCTGCCCCAGACCACTGCTGGAGCCCATCGGGAACAGGGGGCCATCGCCCCCTCCCCTGGACCCAACCACAGCCACTTGCCAGAAGCCTAGTGGCTGAAAACACACACAGGAGCGCAAAGGAGGCAGAAAATCTTTGTTCCTTCATGATATCAGGAACTCTGGCAGTGAGTTGGCTGCAAGGCTCAGTGCTCAAAGGCAGCAGGACAGAGGGGAAAAGAGGAGAGAGAAAAGCAGGAGGAAGAAAGGACAGAGAGAGGTAGAGGTGTGGGACAAAGGCAGAAAAAAGGACACTGGGAACAACAGAGGGACAGGGAAACGTACAAGGGTGTCAAGAGGGAGAAATGGAGTGCAGTGAGGATGAGGATGGGGAGATGGAGTAGGAAAGGGGCAGGAGAATTGCCACTGGCACCCTGGGGCCAGCATGCAAAATGCCACCGGCAAGCAGGGGCCTGCAGAGGAGATGCCATTGGCAACTGGGTGACGGTGTGGGGGATGCCAGCAGGAAGCGAGAGACTAGAAGAGGGACAGGCCCGTAGACTGAGTTTAAATGGGACATGCTTAAATGGGAACTAAACTATCGTGTAAGGCATTGTACCAGCACCGTGAGGATCCAGCATCACTTTAGCTTAGGACAGCGGTGCTTTCTACTCATACTCATTTACGGTGTAACAACTGGTGGAGGAATGAATGAGAGAACATGTTGATCCTACACATCCACACCACCACAGATTCATCACATCCCTCACAATCTCAGTGTTGAAAGCAGATCGTCTCTTTCCTTTACTGCCTCTTAAGCCCCTCGCGAGAGGCATATTGCCAAAGACTCTAGAAACAAGAAATTAGTAGCCAGAAACTGATTTTATTATTTTTGAGAAATGGAATGTTTCAATCACAGAAACTTTAAGTGATGTTTGACCAAAACCACGTTTATTACAAAAAAAAGAAACGAAACCGACAAGTTGACGTAATATTTGGCTACAATGCAGCAGCAGTCTTGCTTTTTGTAATCACAAATTCAAGGTGACCCTGGTTAATAAAATTCACCACCATTGTCATCTGGCATTAAAAAAAAAATATATATATATATATATATATGTATATCTATAGTGCTTTCAGTAGCGGCGGGTAAAACGGGGTTCAGTTGGTCTGTTTGTTCGCTCCTGGCCCGCAAATACTCCTTGTATTCCGCTACTCTGCATCATCTGGCTCTGGTTTCCAACTTGCGTGAAGCCTCCGCGCCTAAAAACAAGACCACACAAATGGAAAATTGCCCAGAAAAGTTAATACTACTGTGACTCTGAGAAAAGATGTTTGCTTAGGTTTTTTTCTACTTGCTAATCCATAGTTAAGTAGCAGCTGAAAGTATTAGTTTTCACAATTCACATAGGAATTTCTTCTTTTTACAGATCAGTCATCAATTATAAAAACATTATAAGCACTCTGACAAAGCTTCTTACCCCGACATCCCTCCTCGATTCATCACATGGCCTGGTCCTGACTGACCAGGCATGCTTCTATCACCACCTAATTTAAAAAAAAAAAAAAAAAAAAAAAAAAAAAAAAAAAAAAGGAAGACTTTTGTGTTTTCCTAATAAAAAAGCAACCTTGTTCCCAGAATTTTATTTGCTTTCTCGGTAATGCCATTAAAGCTCCATAGGAATTTTAACTACCGCTAGAATTTCAGCAGCAGTAATTCATAGAAAAAACCACGATCACACTGGTAAGCAGCAAGTGTACCTTGCCATCTCTCATGATCCCGTCCCATCATTCCTCCATCCACATTTCCCTGCCATGAACGATCTTGATGCCCCTCTAACTTTCGACCATGATCTCCCCAGTCACGTCCATCTCTTAAAAAAATAAAAGAACATCTTCTAGGTGTGTCCCTTATCCATTTAGCAGCACAGGGTAAAGCCAAACACCGTACCCCATACAAAAGTGTATTAAATTATCAAGCTGTATCTATAGCCACCCGATCATTGCAATAAAAACTGGTCAAAGAGAAATGATGAGAAACTTGCTGAACAGCATCCTTTGCACAACAAAGCTCACCTTTTTCTGATCTACAGAGCCATAATTAGTATCGCAATGTACTAAAATACTTAAACATGGAATAATTCATTGACAGCCATTCTTCTGTCTGGTATATTCACGTAGAACTGAACATTATGCATCTGGAATATGGCTAGCTTGCCTAGCTGGTTTAAAGACAAACCGCTACGATTCCAGATGAGTCTCAGTTCCCCACCCCCACCATTGCAGAGATTCTGACTCTATTTCCTTAAAACCTGACCACAAGCCACAAATGAGACTTTTGTAGGTGTTACTGGAGCATCCGGTACAGGACTGAATCTCATCTGTAGAAAAGAAAGTTATTTACAAGAGGACCACAGTTATGAGCTGAGCTAACTGAGCAGCACTTCTTTACTCACTACAAGGCTCCATTCTCTTGATGCACAGGGGAGCTACATGTGTGAATTCCTTGCTTCTCCAGATGCTCAAAGAAACTATCTGGAGAGAGGATTCACACTTGTCAAACTGCTTCCGGTGTCACTCTTCAAAGGTTCACCAAGCATTAAAATTTTAAGAACCAACACATCGCTTCCCTTATTTCATATGCACTAACCGGGTTTGTGGAGGTATCCCTCTCCCTTCACTCATTCTTCTGTCAGACCCATAGCCACCCCAACTATCCCGGGAGTGACGATCGGGCCCTCCATGGCGTTCATCTGGGTAATGCTGGAAGGCAAATGGTACAGGGTTATGCTAAGAATCAATACAGGTTTTCTTTTAGGACTGCAAAAATTCAGCTCCTCAGAGGTTGCCTTTCTATAAGCCGTCAGAAAATAAAACAGTAGCTGTCTCATTTTTTACTGGTCCCATTGTTGCTACTGTGCACGGTTCACTCTAGGCATTTACGTGTTTCACAGCACATATTCCGCTCTGCTCGTTGGTGGGAGAAGGCTTTTTGTTTGGCAGGGTGGTTTTTTTTGTTTAGTAGGGTGTTTTTAAGGCTTACATTCTGGCTCCAGATTTTTAATTTTTACACAGAATATCTGCTACTTCCTACCTCTCTTCAGAAATGAAAGGTTTTGTATACCATTGCGGTACTGGTTTTCACACCTGTCCTTTTACAGTCATCTGCCTTGTTCCATTATGACACCAGCTATTTTCTACAAACCATTTAGATAAACATCAGAGAAGGGATCCCTCGCCAGCTAAGGATAAGACACTAAAGTAACTACCTCTTACACAGATGCCTAAGATGGTTAACCAGAAAACTTTTATCACCACATACCAGCCTGAAAAGATGCTGTATCGTAGCTCCCATCACTTGGAGGTTTCCCCCCGCCCCGATCTGTGGCTACCGCCCTAGCAAGCAGGTAACTTAGTAACTTACGTTCCACACGTTAGCACGCAAAATCAGTTGCTGCTTGAACATCTGCTCAGTTTAAACCCAGTGGTGGCTGCATTTAAGAACTAGGCAGCATGCGCACTGTGTTCTTTCCGCTTTGGGGTCGGTTTGTTTGGCTTTTTAACTGAAGCGGTTATTTGGGTATAACCCACCTGCCCATCTCGATCTGGTATTCCTCTCGAACCGTCTCTTCTAGAACAAAAAAAGAGAAGTTTCAGTTGAATCAACACAGTAATCACAATTCTGATGTCTGTATGAAATAGCGCATGAAAGTTTATCTTCATTAGGCTGTAAATCTGAATGCCGATGTTTATTTAAGTGCTAAGATATTCAAATAAGTTCTTGTTTCACAGCATAGAAAGAGATCAAAGGTAACATCTATTACTGTAATATGGGTAAGCAAGGCATCACTGAGGCATGGTCAGGCACTCGATGGTACCAAGGGAGAATACTGAGTGAACCTACCAGTATCAGAAATGAGTTAGAAGCAAAAGCAAAGTGATACGGTTTCTGCCAAAGATCCTTTGAGAGCAAAACAGAATTCTCAATAGCACTACTCAAAAAGTATATTGGCATTCTGGGAAACTAAAAATCTGCCTTAGTTAAGCTGCAAAGATGAAAGGAGGGAAAGTTTTAAAGTAAAAGGAAATGGCTAAATCTTAGGCTAATGAACAGGGATTCATAAACCAGATTTCCATACATTTCGAGAGAAGCTGTAGAATCTCCCTCGGCATCATGGAACACTACATTAGGACTTGGCTTATAATCTTTATGCAGCCTCTTTCCGCTAATTCCGTAAACGATGGAAACACAGTATTGCAAGCACGTATAAAATTAGACACGAGAAATGCACAAGGGTCATTTGTTTTGCTCATCTCTTTTGGCACCCTTCAAGCCATTAGTAAGCCACGCAAAGACACCTAATTTCCATAAAGGTATAGGAAGAAAAGACACCGCCTTGCCGACCTGTCCAAACAATGATCTTGGTATCGGCCACGATCCCTGTGGTCAAAGTCGTGGAAGCGGTCTTGACGACTAAATTCAGAATGGTACCTATCATCCATTGCCATTCGCTTCGCCTCTGGCCAGTACGGGTCATCCCGCCTGCAAAAAAGGTCGTGATTAGTAGTAATCTCAAAACAATCTTCCTTTCCTGTTCTCTTGTTAGCAAACCTCATTCAATCCAATTATCCAAACAATTATTTTTGATTTATAATAAAAAATCCTTGTGTGTTAAGCAGGCACCGCAATTCAGTTTCAGAGGAAGCTAGGTGTATTGACATTATACAAAAAGCTTAATCTCAGCATGTGCTAATGTGAGAAGAGAATAAGTGTTCCTGCTAGCAATCCTGCTTCAGAGTCAATAGGCACAGTTTCTATTCTCAATCGCTCCTCTTTAGGAAGTAAGAATTTTAAACGTGCTGTAATAAAATTGTCCTTACAGGTATACGAGTATGACATTTGCTCTTTCTCAAGATCGGTATTAAAGTGTTAAAAGCAAGATGTAAATAGTCTTTCAGTTGTGAGCTCCCATGCCTGCTTTAGCAAGAGTACTCACAATTTACATAGGCTTTAGATTGCTCTATCTGTAACTGAATGTGGCCGAAGAGTTTGGAACCTCATCGCGGTTATCGTTACCTGCCGTCAGGATCGTAAGGCCTTCTCATGGCAGATCGCCGTTCTTGTTCGTAGCGTAGCTGTTCCTGCTGACGTCGCAGCTCTTCCCTCTCTCGCTGGATTCGCTCCTGTTCTCGTCTCCTTTCCTGCTCTATGTGCATTCTTTCTCTCTCCAATCTCTCCCTCTCCAAGCGCTCTCTGTCAAGACGCTGCCTTTGAAATTCAAGTCGTTCTCGCTCTCTCTGGAGCCTCTGTCTTTCATCCCGCTCATGAATAGCTTGAAGACGTTGTTCTCGTTCTCGCCTCTCTCTCTCTCTAATTGAAATAGAGATATTTTGTTTTCAACTGAGAATCTTAAGTCTAAGCTTTAATGCTTCTTTGTTTTGGGTAGGGTTTCTTGTTTGCCTTTTTTTTTTTTTTTTTTTTAAGGTTTCTATGTTCTTCCCACTACCTGCTTAAATGTGAATGATCTCTTCTCAACTAAATCACAGCTGCTTAGTTTAGGGGGAAAAAAAAAAAAGTCCATACACATGAAAGAAGCAAGGATAAGCATTTTGCATAAGTAACACAGTATCTACTCTAAGTCAGCTCTGAAAAAGCTTTCATAGAGCACAGCATGTCCTAAGACAGAAGTCTGACAAACAGAAAGTATTTACAAGCTTCCAGTGAAAAATGAAGTACGGAAATTCAAATCTGATCGAGTGGAACGTGAGACCTGAAAGCACCTACAAAAGTTATCATTCAACAAGTCTCCCAAAAAGCATAGGCTTAGAGAAGATTGATTTCAGTAGTAAAAACCTTCACAATTGGGCATTATGTCTGTTCTATCAATAGATTAGTATCAAATCAATCTGAGATACTAACGTTGGAGGGCCAGCACAACACTACTTTGCAGCCTGTTCAAAACACAGATAAGGGAAGTAAAAACAAATGCCATCCAAAGTTTAGAGCAAAACTGAGAAAACTCACCGGCGTCTTTCCGTTTCCCTGATTTCTCGCTCCCTCTGTCTCTGACGTTCACGTTCTCGCTGTTCTTTGATTTTATCAAATGATAAAATATCTTGCTTTTCTTTGCTCTCAGATTTGCGATCCTGGCTTTTTGTACTCTGAGTTAAATCAAAACAATACATTAGCTGAACACAGTGCATTTTTAGCTAAAATTCCTAGGCAAAAGGCCTACCTTATGCCAACCTGAATAAAACAGACTATCGTACCTTCCCAGAGGTAAATAATGTTGGAATTCCATGGACAAGTAGGTCAGGGAAAAGTACCCTGAATTTGGCTAGAACTTCTAAAGAATTTAAATATATATAAATACTAGGGGCCCATGATCTGACTTGCACTGGTGGCAAACGATACACTGCTTTAAAGGTCACTGATCACCACACACCACGCTCGGGGAAATACATCATCTTAACACCATTTTCACGTTCCAACTCTACTTCTTCAACTAGGACAGCAGCGACAAAACCTACAAAGATCATAACTGCAACGATAAAGATCATAATTGCAGCATCATTAACACCCTAATGCTTCTAAAAAGTGATAAAAGGATAGCTGTTCCCAATATACAAGGCTAAAAAAACCCTTCAACTACATGCATATAAAGCTATTTTACACCTATTTTTACAGAAAGGCTTCTCTGAAAGTTGTACTTACCCTCTCTTTTGATGTAGAGGTTTTCACACTAATAACTGGTTCTCCTTTAGATTTATCCATTACCACTGTCCTTTCGGTTCCTCGACTTGCTAGAAAACAAAATACATCCAAGAATAAATAATACGCAAGACATTCAAAAATTCTTGCGAGATTTAAAACTGTCGAGATACTAAGCAATAAAATGATATTTTATTGATGTTTTAAATAACCCATGGAAGAATACATTTATGATTTAAATAGCTTACCAAGATTTGGCCAAGTTGGGGATGGGGGCAGTAAAGCTATCACAAAATTACAGTAGTGTTTTCTGGCAGGGATGACAGTTAGAAGAAAGCAAATTTAATTTCATTCTTCTGTCTGCAAAATACATCCCTTTGCCACAAAAAAAAAAAAAAAAAAAAGAGAAAGCACACAGAACCGCACTGTGTCAGGTCTAAACGCAGTGATAGTTCTATAAAATTCAGAGATTAGCATTTTGAGTATTTAAAGCCCAGTAATTACGAAAACTTTGTTGCTAAGTTACTAGCATTCTAAGTCAGAAAAAAAATTTTCAAAGTATTTTCTGGTGTTGTTTTTTGTTCACCAGGAAAACGTCAGTACTACTAAGTACGCTTCATGGTCTTTTTACTGAATTAGGAATCACATCTAATAACAACACTGAGGTTTGCAGAAGCTGAAGTCTTCTAATCAGCTACGATTCTGAATGTTTACACTTGTTCCTCCATTTCCTACTTAGCCAATAAAGGAAATTTTTTTGGATGCAAAGTAGCAGCTTTGTTGCAGTCGCTTATATTCTTTGTACCAATTTTTTTTAATTTGCTTTTTAAAACAAGTATCCTTGAAAACCTTTCTGAAAGACAGCTAGAATTACCTGATTTGCTTGCCCTAGATCTATCAGAGGATCCGGCCTTTTGTTCATCTTTGTCTTTTCCTTCTTTTTCATCTTTTCCATCTTTTTCTGATTTCTTAGCATCATCTTTTTTGTCGGTCTTCTCCTCTTTCTTAATACCAACAGACCTATAGGTAAACTTTGCTTTAATAGTGAACCTAACAAAAAATGCTATATAACCACTCTGATCAAGCCAACCGTGTCAAAAAAAAAAAAAAGAAAACCCACAAAAAAACCAAAACACCAAACCAAAAAACACTCAACACAAAAACCCTCCAAAAAATAATCTCAAAACCCCCACTCCCAATACTTTCTATGTGGCAGTGCTGAAGCCAATGCATACTTCTATGCACCATTAAGAGTAGCAACCGCTACTGAGCTAAAGCTGACCAAAAGTGAGAAACAACAGATAATCCTTCTGAATATTTGGAGACTTCAAGCGCTAGAAGTAAAGTCTTCTGTTCTGCCTATAAGTAAAGTTCATGCTTAGCAGAGGGGGAAGAGGGCCCACGCAGGTAGAGATCGAGCTCCACCAAAAAAGCTTTTGTAAACAAATACCTTAAACACCCAACACAAGCAGGCCAGGCTGCCAAAGCATCTCCTTTGCCAAATCTTTCAAAATTTTATGAGAACAAAAAGTAGTAAAGCAAAATGCCTCTTTCAAAAGCAACAGACCACTTGAAAAACAAATATTGAAGTATCACTCGCTAACCATGCAAGGAGTCTATCAAAAAGACAGACTAAATCCTGGAAATATGTGTCAGTTAAAAGAGCAGACCAAGCCAAAGTCAGATCAGAGGATGAACAATTCTGATAAAAATAATGGTTTATCTAGAAACGAGTTGATTGGATATCTCCTGATATAACTGACAAGTTTTGATGCTAAACCCTGAAGAGCTCCGTATTTCTGAACAGAGGGCAAATTACTGCTGTAGAATACCAATTGCAATTTTTCAAGTATTACTCCTATTTCAGATGCAGTATGAAGCAGTAAATTGAGATTTATTATAGTTACACTGTTCACTTTGGTCACGTGGCTGCATTTCAAATGAGTGGCCTTTAAACACAGAAAAATACCAAAAAACACTTTACTTCTCAGATTTGGACTCTGCAGAATGGTGCCTGTCTTTCTCCTTCCTTGTTTCACCTTCCTTTTTGTCTGAAGGCTTTTTCCCAGCTGGTTCATTTTTTGCCTAGAATTTTAGCCAGAAATATTTTTATAATAAGAGACAGGCATTAAACTGGCACACTTTTATTTCCATTACACTGTCATGGAATAGCTACCACTTACCTTTTCCACAGAAATCATTTTTCCATGCAGCTCTGTTCTGTGGAGATGATTAATACACTTAGTGGCTTCTTCAGATGTTGACATTGTAACAAATCCGTAACAGCGAGCACCAGGACTGCGAGCATTTGTCACTACTTTTGCACCGACCACCTTTGGGAAAAAAATTATTCTGTGTTTGCAGATCTGTCACCAAATAAATTCTAACTCAATCACCATCTGAGCAGCTCTGTCTACCAGTACCACACAGTATAGCACCTATCCACTTTTAACAGGGAGGAAATAGGCTCAGCACACAACATTTCATCAGCATTCTCAGAAGACAACGTTGCTAGGCTCGTTTGACAGGCAGGGAAGGAAAGGTTATGGTTTTAACTTGACCTCTGTACTGTTGGACCAACCATGTTCTAGAAGTGCCTCACTGAAGACTACTTCACAGAACATGATGTGAACAGCTTTTACACCCAAGTCAACAGCAACACAAACACAGCTGAAAAGGTTCAAATTTAAGATTATTCCACCTGTGTTCTGAAAAAAGTATAAAACAAACACAAAATTCTCTGAAACAGATAAATCTGATTGTGGAACAGATTGTTGATACAGCTCTACTGAAAAAGAGACCGCCATAATAACCAGCTCAGAAAATTCATCTTCAAGTTGCTGAGCAGGTCAATACCTTAAGGAAGACATATATATGCGGGGGAGAGTGGGGGTGTAATAATAAAAATAACGAGAAAAAAAACCCCAAACCTACCACCACTTTGTCTTTTCTTACAGAACACCTCTGCTAGTTTCTGTCCACAGATGACAATCTCTGACAGCACAGAGGCATGCACTTAGTGACACAAACATTTAATACTACATTCAGAAACGTATTAGGAGAAATGGGAGATGGTCATGGAAAGAGTTCCCTTTCACAACTTCTGCTCTCATATCCCAGCTGGCACTGAAGAACAAATGGAAGCCTGCCCACAAAGACTAGATTTCTCAAAGGCATACCCCTTGAAATGGAACAGTTTAAAACAGCATTAACTATTGCTGGACACCCAAGAGGTATAATTAGACTACAGCACACTAGATGACAACCCATCCGTCTCTCCTGTCGAGAATTGCCTCGTTTTTACAGGTATCTGCACAGAGATTCTCTGAAACCTGGATTTCTGCCTACCCCCTCCCTCCCATTTCAGTCAACCTTCTTTATGAAGTATGCTACTTTCAGATACAGAGTTTCAAAAGAACACAAGAAAGAAAAGTGCTTAGCCTACCCAGTTATTCATTAGGAAAAATAAGAGCTAAATTTAAGGTCATCCTTTTAAATTGATAAAATGGTTTGTTAATTTACATACCGGCTACGTACCTTTCCATACTTGCTGAAAAGATTCTTCAAGTCCGTAGCTCTAGTAGAGGATGAAAGTCCACTAACCCACAAATTTCTGCCAGAACCACTACCCACACGGCCTAAGGTACAAAAAAGCCAAACATAAGAGACCATGTAGCACAAGAATGCAACAGTGAAAAAGTAATCACCCTACAAACTCCACTTTTTTTTCTTCATAAACCTCTTCAAATGCAATTTTACTTCTACCTCTTCCAATCCATCTTAAAATTAATAGATGCATTGCAGCCTGCAAAAGTGAACTTCTGAACTCCATACCTGATGTGCATTTGAATAGTCTCAATGAGTTTTCATCTACATATTGTCTTCCTACACTTCAATTGCTTTTATGAGAATTACAAAGTATTAAATGTTAATTCACAAGAGACTTCTTTTTAAAAAACTTTGTCAGTTAATCAGGTTACAGAAGTTACATGGACAGAAATTTACAATACATGCTTTGAAGGCCTATGTTACAACTGCATTGATGGTTCGCTGGATTAACAGTCCTCACCAGAATTGCCACACAGAGTATAAACCCATAGGTTTAGGCATCTGTTGAGATTTTTCACACAAAACCTGGTCTTGCCAGTACCCATCACCATTCACAAAGTTAGTGGGACTCCAATATAAATATTACAGTGAAGATATATGCATGCTTAGGGAATTAACAAGACATAAAAAATAAGCAATGCAAGAAAGGCAAGTCAAAAAGCGAGTAGAACTATGACTCTATTCACTCCTTTGAATGTTTACTTGCTACAATTGACTCAAAAGTAATGGTTACATTTGAACCCATAATGGTTTTTTTCCCCCAAGTCATTTGTACTTTTTTTAAAAAAAAAAACAACATACCTTTCTCGTCCTTTGAGATTATCTTTGTATCTCTGTCCTCCTCAACAGGGCTAAAGACAAAACACCACATTATTCAGCCGATCATATGCAAAAAGAACATTAATTCTAGATTTGCACTAAAATTGGATACCTACCAGTAAATTAGTTCTGAAATAAACGCTATCTTTGCAAATTTATAGAAGAGTGACAGGAAATATGGGAATCGTATCCTTAAACTGACAATTCTGGTTTGCAGATGACAGAAATAAGAGTAATTTAAGAAAACAACCTTTGAAGGTTGAGGAAGGAAAGAAATCAAACCCTCTGTGTTTAAAAAAAAAAAATAAAAATCTGCACATGGAGAAATAAAACAGACTCTTTAGGAATAGGCTACAATTTCATCAGTCTCGGTGGCCAATTGAAGGAAACAGCTTATTCGCATCACTTAACGACCAATGAAAAAAAGATAGCATCTGGTCTATAACGGAGAAAAAACAAACCTCTTTTTCTGATCACCGCCCTCACTGGTTGAGGACTCTTTAGTGGCAGGGGATTCCTCAGAATTAGCTTTGTCTTCTGTTTTCCTGGCATCTTCTTTGCTATCTTTGGCTTCGGGACCTGCGCCTTTTTCCGCTGTTTCCCCACTAGAGGCTTCCAGGCCTTGGGAGCGTTTGCTACTCTGATCGCTTAGGGTCTCTACTACTAAAGGTTCAGAGTCCGGTTTCTCTTCCTCTATTGTCTGTTCACTTGTCTCCCCTTTTGCTACAACTAAACGCTTTGCTTCCTTCCTTGCCATAGCTTGTGCCGATTTGCTGTCCAAATCTAAAGCATCTTCCTCCAACTGAGCGGCAGCAAGAGCGTCCTCTTCCTCTGCTAGCCTCTTGCCTGGCACCACGTTACTTGCTTCCTGTGCATGTGGCCGCTCCGCTTCGGAAGTTTCTTCGTTAAGTAGTTCAGATTTACAAGTTTCCCCCAAAATGTCGAGTATTTTCTCATTTTCTACGGATTTAACAGGAATAGAATGGCACAAGATTTAATCACCAGGGAAATACAGCAATCACAAATGTGGAACTGGCATGGCTGCCACACTAACACCAAGAGAACTTCTAAGCTACACAGAGATTGGAAAACCCTAGTGTACACAGTGTTAAAAGTACTACGCTAACTGCTGTCTGACAAACTACCAAATCAGCCCTAAAGTGTTAACAGGGAAGAAAAATGCCCCCACAGATTTAACAAAAACCTTCTGGCTGATCCTTGATATTCTTCATGAAATCGTTCAGCTCTGTTTCTTCTCTAGTTAGCTTCCAGAGTCCGAGATGCTTAACTGAACGTATCAAGGCACTGAGGGTTCCATTTCCAAATTTCTGTGAAATTCTTTTAGCAGACAGTCCAACACGAGAACTGGGCATCTTCTGATGGTGCACAAGTGCGTTTGCAGTCCAGAAAGCGAATAGGATCTGTAGAAAATTCCTGTGACGACAGTGTATTCCTTCTTCTGAAGTCCAGTCGCTCTTTAATTTCTGTTCTGTACCAAAGCTTTGTATTACCTATGCTCCTGTATTTATACTCACAGAACTACAGTACAGTGTGATATCACAAGATCTGGTTTCAGAACCTTTACACCTTTAAGGCTCATTCCTTAACTCCACTGTAGGTTACAGTTCTATGGAACCATTTCATCACATTAAATACATGTTTTCAAAAAGCGGTTATTCACAGATCTGGTGATATGACTGGGTTTCCAATCTCTATGACCCTGCATGACCTGGATTGTCCACCATAATAACGTATACTACAGTAATGCATAAAAAAAAAAAACCAAACCAACAAACAAAAAAAAAACAACCAGGGACACAAAAATAATTAAATGAAGAATGAAACTGTTTCAACGCCCAGGACTTTTTTTTTTTTTTTTTTTTTCATTTCAACAAACAAACAAAAAAAACCCAAACACCAAACAAAAAACAAAAAAAAAAAAAAACAAAGACACAAAAACAAAAAAACAGTACCTGGCTCCAAAGGTAACTCTTCAACTTCCTGCAGTGAAAGAGATAAAAAAAACTGAGAAATATCACTATTTCATAAGAAGCCAAGATGTTATTCTGAATAACACCTCTCACCCCCCCCAAGATAGGAGAGAATTTAGGGAGTTACTATAATTTAGCTTATTTCAGCTTTGAAAACGATGAATTTTAAATAAATTTCTCACAAGAAGGTTCACCATTACTTTTTAATGCCTTCAAGTTTTATGAAATGCATAAAAACTTCAATATTTCTTGAATTCAGACATCTGTTGAACACACGGTACGCATTCGCACGTGTAAATAAAGCAACAAATGTAAGCTGCATAGAGCAAAGCTTATCTTCATGTTACCCTTCTCTAGAGTCTACTTTACGAAGTCTGCTTTCTGAAAAGAGGATCGATAGAAACACCAGCTTCACCTGGAGCTACAAGTGTCCTTAACCTACCATGAGTGATATGGAAACAAAGCCAGTATTTCAGGAATAGCTCATTTTCAGCTTTCTTGTCAACATGGGATACATACACTTTTAATGAAAGTTAAATATAATGTAAGGCACTGAGTTGGTTTATACAACAGGTAAAAAGAATCCAGCCTACCACCCAAACTCAGTATGATATATACATCACATATATATGTGACCTGATAGATAGATATCTTTGTCCATATGATTAAATTAGAAAGCCATTAGTTCCTATTCTTTTCAGAATAAGAATGCACCCACTGTGTACTACCTGTACACATACTGTTTCAGCATACAGTTTATATGGCATATATTATGCCTGTTCATTTGTAAAGAAAAATTGGTTACCATTTACCTTTATTATGGTTAAATCAGATGACGAAGCATCTAAACTGTTTCCAACATCTTCAACCTCTACCTTTAAAAAGTAAACGGAAGACATTTTGTTATCTATAAAAGAATGGTATGGTGAATGAAACCTGAATGAGAAATCAAAGGTTTTATTTTCACTGGCAACTGATATTAAGGAAATATATCTAGCATCCAAAACAACCAATAAGGATAAAAACTGACCAATGACCGCCATGGCTCTTCCCAATCCCCACTGCCTGAATAAGCTTTCTCATTAACTCTCGAATATGCTGGTCAGCTCACAAAAATCTTTTAAGGATGGGGATTCCAACAGCAAACTTTCTCTTACTCTTTCTCTCTTATTTACAGTAACAACATAGAGCAAAAAAGTCTATGGGACTCAATGACTGTTTTCTTTACTGATAAAAGACCGCAGGAGCTGACCTGGACTCCGGCAATTTAGTCACTGAAAAAACCCACTTTCTGGATATTTCTATTTGACTTGTGTGGGGCAGGGATATGCTTGAGGATAGGGGGTTAAGCTTATTTCTGCAACTTTCAGATTTGGGAGGGGAACCACCCAACTTTAGAATCTTGTAGTCCAGACTGATGACACAATGTACACACACAACAAAGAGCTATACTTCCCTATTAGATGGGGCAGAAATAACTTTCTTCAAATGCTTTGTTGTACATTTCAGGAGATAAACACTTGACTTTGGGGAAAAAAATTATCTTCTAGCCCAGACGGACAATATCATATGAGCAGTGCAACAGCCAGATGAACACGGAAAGCCAACGTAAAAATACTTTCAACAACTGAGTAACTGCAAGACCCTATCTTAACACAAAAATAATCTAAAATATAGTTCCCAGAATGTTGCCGTTCAGCTGAAGTAAACAAGGCTACAGCATCTATATGCCTCACATGTCCTCCTAAATAAAGGAAAGATATGCAAATGGGAATGTAAACATAAGGTGAAGCAGAGAGTTCAAAGCATTATTAAAATGAGTGCTTTCTGGGTTACTATTAATTTGTACAGTCATACATGTACAAACAATCTAAGCATTTTAAAATCAAGAACGCTATTTCCACAAATACATAAAAGAAGAAAAAGCAATGACCATGACAACTGGTAGAGCCCCAATTTGTTTCAAATACTATTTAGCTACTGGTTTGCTATTTAATTAAAAAAAAAAAAAAAAAGGAAAAAAGAATCTGATTCCACACACGTAAGAGATGCATACCATCACTACTGGTATTTCTCTTGATTCTTCTTTAATTTCTGAAAATTGTGGGGATGCCTCCAAGTTACCTACAGCATATTCTGTAGGCTGATCTGGAAGTTCTTTCACTTCTGCATCAGCATTTTCTTTACTATCAGACAGTGAGTCAAGAATATTATCAGCACTGTAATCCTCTCCGCAATCTACCGCATTGCCATTATCTATTTCAGCTTCATCTAACACACTAATATCCATCATGTCAATATCCTGCAAGTTATCCAAACTTGCTTCAATATCCTCCTGTAAAAAGAAAAAAAGTATATATAATAGTCATTGTAACTTGAAAGCAATGCTATCATTACTTCGCTTCAAGTAGCAGACAGCCTCACATACCTGTCCATCTCCCAAATCCTCTTCCAGGCCATTATCTTCTACTCCCTCTTCATCTGGTCTACGTCCTAACAACATTATGATCGTTAGAATGAAAAGAAGGCAACAATACGGATACTTCAACTTTTATTTTTTCATCAGAGTTGGTATTCCATTCAGTTTAGTTATCTGCTTTTTCCTTATTTTCCACAACTGAGTGTTCATATACCATCCCAGTTCAGTAGCTGACAAACATGCTACAGTCCGAAGTCTGTCACGAGTTCAAGAAACACCGCTGTGCACTCCCCAGAGCATTTGGCTCAGCTAAGACTGCAGTAATTTATTATCTCAACCTTTCATTTCTTTACAGACATTTACTAGAAGGAAAAAAGAAAAAAAGCAACCAAGCAAAAAACCCAACACAAAACAAAAAATCCACTCTACATGTAAGCATTACTGCAGTGCTCCTTTCACCAGCTGGACACATAATATTGGAATTGACATTACTGAAAACAGTACGCTAGTTTCAGCACCAAATAGGAGCTCCTCAAACTCAGAGCTAAGTAGTTGTTTCATCTTCTATGAGTGTTATTTTCCTTGAAAACTACAAGCACATTAAAATAAAAAGGGGAAAAGGGTTTTAGAGCTAAGAGGAACATCTCATCTATTTCCACCCCAACACTAAAAGCGCTATAATATACGTTAGGTATTTTTCTGAGACTTGAAAATGAAAGCGATTACCAAAGATCTCTCTGCTTTTACCCACAGTTGTGTCATTAATTCTCTTTCCAGTTAGGATTTCACATTTTAGTTTGCAAGCAAACATAACATCACTCCAAATTGGATGTAACGACAAAAGTCTGGGTCAAGCAAATTAGCTGGCAAAACATTCGAGCCTCATCTCAGAAATTTACGTTTTGTGTAGATCAAAATTAATAATTTAAATCAAATGCTTCATCTAAACTAGTTATTCTGCTCTGCTCTAATACAAAAGTAAGTTTCAACATTATTTGGTTACAAAATAAGATCAAACTGTGCTAATTAACTACTTTTAGAAAAATAGCAGATTATTGTTAAAAATAAGGATTATGTAAGTCTATGTCTCACCATCAGAAAAATCATGCACAGAGAAAGCCTTAAAAACATATCCAATTTCAGATATTGATTAAAAACTAGTCTTCTGGGGAGAAAAGAGAGACCGCTATTAGCTATGAAGCATAAGCATAACACACTACAGAGGTTATTTTGAATTTGCTAGAAACTCTGCATTTCTACCTCAAAACCCCCCCTTATATTTCTCAAAAGTAAAGGTATAGCCACGTAAAAAACCCAATTATCTATTTTAAAAACACTGACACTGCTTCAGCATTACTTAGTAATTCCTGCTACAGTTTTCAGGGAACTCTGAGAACAAACCAACAGATCCTTCGAGTGGACCAATTCCTGCCTTATTAAATTACATGAAGTTCTGTGAATAAATGACCAGTAAGTTTAATACCATACCCACCCATCCCTAGAAACCTGAGCACAAATGCGGGGAAGAGTCCCAGTAACATATGGCATTAAGGTTCAGAACCAAGGAAGAGAAGATTCGACTGTGCTTAATTTCTTCCAGAGAACCAGTTTTACCCAAATCTGGCTCAGACAAGTAATGTTAGCTATAGCTTTGGGACTGCAAAACATTCAGCAACAGTGCCAAAATTAAGCCAAGCACTTTTCCAAAAGGAAAAGCAGACTTCGGAAAAAAGATTAGCAAGGTTCCATTTCATGAGTAAAAGCTGCTAGAAGACTCAAGAGAGATGGGGTGGAGATCCTCTCTAACTGCCCTGTACCTTTGCTGCTTCTTTTTGGAGTTTTCTTCATTATATTTTCTGAAATCACTGGAATTTCATCAGGATTCCCCCCTTCCTCCTCAATTGCCTATTAAGGGGAAAAGATAAAGATAAACATCAAGACAGACATAAAAATTCCATTTGCGTATTTCTGTTGAGTTTAAGAGCTGGACACCAGAGGCAGAAAAATACCAAAACAAGAATCTAGCGCTTAGACAGCAGCAAGTTGGATACGCAAACCAAAGACCACCCAGATCAAAGCAACAAGCACACAGGAAACAGTAACGTGTTGGTGTAAAGTTTCTGGAAAGCAGTCAGCAGCATAACCTATAGACAAAAAAGTCAATCCTACAGTGTTTGCAACAGTGCACACAAATATCCGAGGCGTTGCGACAGAGTAAGAACCTCGGCTCTAGGAGACAGCAAGCATCAGTTCAATGAAGGCGGTCCCCATGCTACTAACATACCAGACATTCTGATGAGGATACAGGCTACCAGCTAGAAAGCCAGAAAAAAAATCAGTACGCAGCAAAAAGCCTAGTAGACAGCGTAGAGAACTGTAAATCCAGGAGCTCAATGCATGGCAGAAAGCCCACGAGGCTAAGAACACTTGAGCCGAGTGCCACGGCAGACACGCTGTACTGTGCAGGTCTAGGAAATCGGAGGGGGGCTCGCTGCGTAGATGGAAACGCCAGACTCGCACACGTACACCCCACCATTACCACATGACACTGGCGCTCTCAGGGGCGAGCCTGGGGCGACCAAGTACAGGGCCACGCTCGCCACGCACGGAACGCTCGCGCTGGGCCTGACAGGCTCCACGGAACCACCCCCAGAGCCCGGCGCACGCCCCCTGCTCCCCGCGGCCCCGTTCCCTCCGCTCTACGGCCGTTTGGCGCCATTTTCCTCAGCAGTGCGTGGCGGGCTAGGGTCGTGCACGCGCCGGCTACGCCTCCCCCTCAGGCAGCCCCGGCGCGTCTCCCTGCTTACCTTCCTGAGTCGCTCCATGAGAACGCTCTTGTTTCCACCGCTGTCCAAATTGCGGCGCTTGAGTTCAGCCCGCAAGTCTATCACGCGCAGCTCGCTCAGCCGCCGCCGGTTTTCAGACTCCGAACTGGAGACTCCAGACCCACCCAGGGACGCAGATTCTCCCTGCCCGGCCGCTGACTGACTCTCCGCCATGGGGCCGTTGTTTGGACTCGCACACACGGAGCAAGACAGGGTAAAAACAACGGCGAAAACCCGCAGCTGCAGCACAAAATGGTGGCAAAAACTAGACGCGCTGAGGAGAAAGGGGGAGGGAAGCAAAGGAACCGCAGCCCGCACGCGCGTTGACCCGAAGGCCCGGAGGGGTTGCGCGCATGCGCAGAAGAACCTCTCCGCTCCGGAGCCTGCTATCGCAGGTGCGCATGCGCACTAGTTCCTTTGTTACCTCACCGCAGGAATGCGCAACCGCAGTCTGTTTCGGCCCTCGAACGCATGCGCGAGAGCTCGCCAGCCGTCCTTAGGCGCCGGCGACGCCGTCTGCGCCTGCGCAAGAGTTGTCATTCAAGTTTTCTTCCAGACCCCGCCTTCCCTCCTCCCCACTGCTCGTCGTCGCCCGTCTCTGCGAGCCTGCGCGTAGCGGGCTTTTTCCCCCCTCCCCTCGGCGCGCCTTGGCCTCCCCACCATTTTGTGCTGTGATCGCAAGGTTAGCTGTTTGATTGTGCCGTATTCTCCCCTGCGTTCGGGCTTCAGGCGGAATACCGAAGGGGCCTTGATGGCGGAGAGTCAGTCAGCGGCCGGGCTGGGGGACTTCACATCCCTTGGTGGGGCCGCGACTCTCAGCTCAGAACCCGAAACCCGGCGGCTCAGCGAGCTGCGAGTCATCGACCTGCGGGCCGAGCTCAAACGCCGTAACCTAGACAGCGGCGGCAACAAGAGCGTTCTCATGGAGCGGCTGAGGAAGGTGAGGCGCAAACCCGGCGGGAGAGGGGGCGGGGGAGGGGGAGGTGTCATCCGGGTCCTTTGTCCCCGGCCCGAGGGCGCTTGGCGCATGCGCGCTCGGGGTCTAGCCCTGAGTCCCGAGTCGCCGTGCCGAGGAAGGCCCTGAGGGGAGCGCGAGCTGGGTTTTGGCGGCGGCGCGGCCGTGTCCCTCCACTGCTTCCCAGTGCTGGCCCTGGGGAGCCGCGGGGTGTCCTTTAGCACCAGCGTGCCCCTTTCCTCGGACCGCTGTTGAGCCGTTGCTCTTGCAGGGACCGCCAGCAGCCCCGCCCCTGCGCTGCTTGTCGCCACCGCCCCGAACCCCCCCAGCGGAGACCCGCGCCACCCGCTCGCGCTCCAGCCTGTGGGCACCCTCGCCGCCGCCCGCACCTCAGCCGTTCCTTTGGAGTGCTACTCTGATTTCACTCTGCGATGGCCCCGGTCTTTCCCTCGTTCCTTGTCCCTGACGTATGCGCGACCTTCCCCGATTTCCTCTCCCGTTCCCCCAGCATATATACACGCTCTTCTTTCCCATATCTCTTCTCTTGCTTGCTCTGTACACACTCCACCTGACTCCATCACTCCCACCTCTCTGGAATGTATTTTCACAGACTTCCATGAGGCCAGAACAGTATAGTCGGTCCTGACCCTTTTATGGGTTCTAATAGGCCTGCATGTTGAGGAAGAAAAATACTGTCAGATGCGTTTGAGTTCCTGTAGCGGTAACTCTCAGCTTTATACAGTTAAAGCGCTTATCTGCTGAGTAGGGAGCCTTGTTTACAGATGAGGGGAACTTTGCTTCTCAATCACAGCTTGACTTGGCTGTGGGGTTCTGTTAGAACACCTTGCTATTCAGTGTTTCTAATGGCTGATATCGCTGCCTGGCTGTATGACCTGAACTAGGATGAGAAGCTAATGTTTCCATCTGACAAATCCTTAAAAATGCTGTCATGGTTTAACTGTAGTAGGCAGCTAAGCACCACATGGCCTCTCGCTTGCCCCCCCTCCCCCCAGCAGGATGGGGGGGAGAATTGGAAGGGTAAAAGTGAGAGAAAACTCGTGGATAAAGACCATTTAATAATTTTTAAAAATGGAAGGGTGAAAAAACCAACAGAGAGGAGGGAAAAGGAAAAAAACACCCAAGGAAAGCAAGTGATGTAAAAGAAAACAATTGCTCGCTGTCAACTGACCGATGCCAAGCCAGTCCCCAAGTAATGGTAGCCCCACCAACTTCCACCCCCACCAGTTTTATTGCTGAGCACGACATCATATGGTATGGAATATCCCTTTGGTCAGCTGGGGTCAGCTGTCCCAGCTGTGTCCCCTCCTAACTTGTTGTACACCCCCAGCCTGCTCACTGGCGGGGCAGTGTGAGAAGCAGAAAAGGTCTTGACTCTGTGTAAGCACTGCTCAGCAACAACTAAAACATCCCCATGTTATCAACGCTGTTCCCAGCACAAATCCAAAACATAGCCCCATACAAGCTACTGGGAAGAAATTTAACTCTATCCCATCTAGAACCAGTACAAATGCACACCAACAAACGATACAATAGATGTCGTGCTGCTGTCTCCAATAGGCCATTGAGGAGGAAGGAGGAGATCCTGATGAAATTCCTGTGGCCTCAGAACTGACCAACAAGAGAATGCCAAAAAGAACTAGCAAAGGTATGGAGTCTAGACAAATACAGTTCATTTGTTTCCATGTAGCTAGAACTTAGCATATGATGTTGATTTCTTCTGTTCCATTAATTTAATTTTTAAAAAAAAGTGCTTTTTCTTTTTCCCTTATGGAAAACAGTAAAACTCTGTTGCGTTAGTGAGCGATAACAAGTTTAAACAATAATATGACACCTAACCGTACTTCCATTAGCAAGTCTTGAAGCCTGTAGATGAGACTGTAAGTTGCAGGTGTTTCTGTAGTTGTGACCGTGAGTGTAGAACTCTGTCAGGTACAGAGCAAGCAGCTGCATCGTAAGCTCCTGTGGAAAGCTCTGCCAATGTATATTAAGGTGGCTCCACAACACTTCGGGTACTAATTTCCTTGCCATAACTATATACATTTTCCTTTTTTCATAGAAGCCCTTGAACCTCCATCATCATTGGGCCTTTTTTCATAGAAGCCCTTGAACCTCCATCATCATTGGGATACATTTTTAGACGCAAGAAATTACAGTGGGAATAATTAGAACCATTGTTGCACAAATAACAAACCTGTATAACTTTTGTTAGTGTCATATTTCATTTTATAACTGTTGTTTTGAAAATAAACTGTTCTGAAATAGGTCATTAGTGATGTAAGTATATTTTGCTTCAAAAATATTAAATATTGTGTGGGCCCTGTTACATGTGGCTTACTTGAATGGCTCATAGCCAGTTCTTAAAAGATAGTTTCTGAAACTTACTTTTAAGCTGCTTCCTTTAAGATAACGGGTGAAAACAGAGGAAGAGGAGTTGTTTTTGAATAGCGATGCAGGTTTGCTGGTGACAGATGTGCCTAAACGTGATCTGTGTGTCCAAGATCTTAAAAGTGAAGACTAATTCTAAATCAGTTTAATTATTTAATTATTTAAATGGTAAGAGGGAGGGGTTTTGTAACAATGATAGGGTGTTTCTTTGAAATGGAACACCTTGCTAGACGGTGTTGTCTTTTTAGGTACTGAAGCATTATGGAATGAGAGGAGTGTAGCTCTTCAAAAATGTAGCTGTGCTACTTTTAGTTCATGTTCATGCCGTTCGCTTGTATTGAGTGGCAAGTCATCCTCCGTTATATCCAGACAGACTTGGACTTCTGAATCAAGGTCTTAATAATCATTGGTTGAAACAAACTCAGTGTTGAATAGATAATTCAGCAAACAGTAGACATGTTATGAAATTTAGTGCTATATCTCACTTCAGTGATACTATTTTTAGGAAGAAAACCCGAAGAAGAAGGTGTTGAAGACAATGGACTAGAAGAAAACTCTAGAGATGGACAGGTAAGTGAAATCATGATTGCTGTTACTAAGAATATGCATCGTTTAACCTGCAATAAATACACATCTACCCTTTTTCTTTCTGTAGGAGGATATCGAAGCAAGTCTGGATACCTTGCAAGATATTGACATGATGGATATTAGTGTGTTAGATGAAGCTGAAATAGATAACGGCAGTGCTGTAGACTGCGGAGAAGACTATAGTCCTGATAATATTCTCGATTCTCTGTCTGATAATAAAGACAATGTCGACGCAGAAATGAAAGAACTTCCAGATCAGCTAACAGAAACTGAGGTGAGTAGAGGTCTTCGTAGATTTTCAGAAGGTGGGCACATGAACCAGTTATTTCAGTGTAATAGAATATAGGACGTGAATGTGATACGGATTGTATTTCAACGTGAACAGCTCTCATGTCTTACTCTTTAAGTGGTAAATGTTCTTGGACCTATCAGAGGCTTGAAATGTTCACAGTAGACGGGTCACAGCCTTCTTTACCTTGCAGTAACATCTTTGCTTGCTGTGAAAGAAGCCTGGAATTGAAAGTAATGTATTAGTTTCAGTGTTCCCTCTTCCCATTTATGTGTGTTTAATATTTAACACATATAATGTAATATATATATTATATCTAGTATATACTCAGCCATCTAGATATTTATATCTATGGAGAGAGGGAGAGAAATAAGTTTTCAACTCGCAGATAATTTGGAAATTTTTTCTGCAGAAATAATGCTCTGGTTTAAAGAATTTATGTTGTACAGTTTTCTCATAGAGATTAATAAAACAAGAAAATCTTTATGTATTGCGTATTGCCCTGTTCTGACATTGCCGGGCTTTTGACTTAGTTTTGACAGCAACTTGCAATGTCTTTTACAGTCAGCACAGTCTTCTGCTACTAAATGAACAGGGTAATCTATATGTTATGTTCATTCCCCAAATATTATCCTTCCTTGGATCCTTGTGGGTTTTTTTTTTTATTTCGGGCTGTTCACTCCCAAAACTGAACGTATTATCCTTCCTTGCCTCCTTATGGGTTTTTATTATTATTATTATTTTAGGCCTGTCATGCCTGTCTCAACTTTTTATCATTTACCTTCTGAAAACGAGAGTCATTGCGACAACATCCAGTTAACCTGAAAGGCAATTTTCTGGTGTTATGTAAAATAGAGCTGTTGTGAATCATGTAACCGATGAGCTTTGGTTGAGTCTTACCATCAGCTCTTAAGGAAGGAAGATTTTGGGGATGTGTTTTGGTTTTGGAAAAGTAGAAACCTAAGTCAGCTTCATTTCTAACTTCCTTTTTTCAGTTAGAAACTAAAGAAGTAAAAGAAGTGGGAAAATGGAAAAACATGTTATGTACAGTAACCACAGAAATGTGAAATAAATGTCCTCTCTAAATAAGAGTAACTTTGAAGTAGACAACGTCATGTTGAAAATAAAATTAAAGGTAACTGGAGAAAGATATTTAATCATCAAGAATATTTGTATGTTGCTCCTCATTCTTGGGTCATAATCTGAAGTAGCAATTCAGATCTGTCAAATACTGGAAAATATTTCTCGTATTATTGCTAGGGAAAATTGAATACAGTAGTAGTTCTCTGTAAGCCAACGTTACCTTTTGTAGGAAATGCTATAATTCCTTTTTTACTCTTTTAGGAAGATTACGATGAAATTGAAAACAACTTAGATGCCTCTTCTTCTGATTTAATTGAAATGAAGGTAAATTGAAAATGTAGCTGTATTTCATATTGTTATTATCAGTATTCACTCTGTCCTCATACTACAAAAAACACAACATGACCATAATATGAAATTGTAACAGAATCCAAGACATACGTGATCTTGCTCAGAATACGGTCTGTCAAATTAGAACACCCTGTGTTTTTTTCCCTACTTTTCAGTCAGCTATCAAGACTTCCTGCACTTTTGTGGTAAATAAAAATGGTCTTGTACTGTTGATTTCTTCTTTCTCCTGCTGATTATACCGAGTAGTAGCTGGGGTTTCTTTTCACTCTGCAGTTGATGTGGTACACAAAGATACTTTATTGGTCTCTTTAACGTTCCAAGTTAGATATGAGAACATAATTGTGGCTGATATTTTGATTTGGTTTTAATGTGCCAGAAAAATTACCTATATAATATACTCAGTTTCAGTGGATGGTGAAAAAAAGTGCTAAATGTAGTAAGTGAATTTGTGTAGTTTTTAGTCTTGGGATTGGGTGGGGAGTTGCTATTATTCTGTGTTACAAAATACATTTTATAAAATCCTCATCCTGTGTTTATTTTCCCAAACAGAAAATGGAGAAGCTACACTTGGAGCCAGGTACTGTTAAAGAAAAACATATTCCTGTCTTTTCAACTAATACTTTTTAAACCATTAACTATTAAAAAAAACCAAGCAAACAAACATAATTTGCATTATTTTTATGATGGACAACCCAGATCATGCAGGGTCATAGAGATTGGAAACCCAATCATATCCCCAGATCTGTGAAGTGATGCTTGTCATCTTTGAAATATTTCCAGTGAAATGAAATGGTTTAAAAACCTGTTAAACTACATAAATGGATTTAGAGAAGTTAATCACAGTTTAAAAGCTAAAGATGCTACTTGAAAACAGATCTTGTGATATCGCACACACCTTAACTCTGTTACTAAGTAGAGAGCAGTGAAAGCAGTAAAAAGATATTGTAGGGCATTAAAATGTAAAGATTAGTTACTGGATACAGAAGAAAGAAGAGAGTTTCTTCATGGAAATTTCATACAGATACTTTTCACTTTCTGGACTACAAACACACTCATGCACCATCAGAAGATGCCCAGTTCTCATGTTGGACTGTCTGCTAAAAGAATTTCACAGAAATTTAAAAATTGAACCCTCAGTGCCTTGATACGTTCAGTTAAGCATCTCGGACTCTGGAAGCTAACTAGAGAAGAAACAGAGCTGAACGATTTCATGAAGAATATCAAGGATCAGCCAGAAGGTTTTTGTTAAATCTGTGGGGGCATTTTTCTTCCCTGTTAACACTTTAGGGCTGATTTGGTAGTTTGTCAGACAGCAGTTAGCGTAGTACTTTTAACACTGTGTACACTAGGGTTTTCCAATCTCTGTGTAGCTTAGAAGTTCTCTTGGTGTTAGTGTGGCAGCCATGCCAGTTCCACATTTGTGATTGCTGTATTTCCCTGGTGATTAAATCTTGTGCCATTCTATTCCTGTTAAATCCGTAGAAAATGAGAAAATACTCGACATTTTGGGGGAAACTTGTAAATCTGAACTACTTAACGAAGAAACTTCCGAAGCGGAGCGGCCACATGCACAGGAAGCAAGTAACGTGGTGCCAGGCAAGAGGCTAGCAGAGGAAGAGGACGCTCTTGCTGCCGCTCAGTTGGAGGAAGATGCTTTAGATTTGGACAGCAAATCGGCACAAGCTATGGCAAGGAAGGAAGCAAAGCGTTTAGTTGTAGCAAAAGGGGAGACAAGTGAACAGACAATAGAGGAAGAGAAACCGGACTCTGAACCTTTAGTAGTAGAGACCCTAAGCGATCAGAGTAGCAAACGCTCCCAAGGCCTGGAAGCCTCTAGTGGGGAAACAGCGGAAAAAGGCGCAGGTCCCGAAGCCAAAGATAGCAAAGAAGATGCCAGGAAAACAGAAGACAAAGCTAATTCTGAGGAATCCCCTGCCACTAAAGAGTCCTCAACCAGTGAGGGCGGTGATCAGAAAAAGAGGTTTGTTTTTTCTCCGTTATAGACCAGATGCTATCTTTTTTTCATTGGTCGTTAAGTGATGCGAATAAGCTGTTTCCTTCAATTGGCCACCGAGACTGATGAAATTGTAGCCTATTCCTAAAGAGTCTGTTTTATTTCTCCATGTGCAGATTTTTTTTTTTTAAACACAGAGGGTTTGATTTCTTTCCTTCCTCAACCTTCAAAGGTTGTTTTCTTAAATTACTCTTATTTGTAAACGTCTTCCTAATATAAGTCTGTTTAAGAATCTGACTTCATTATTTCTTGTCAGATTTCTTAAATCAAGTATACAAAGGTGTGTTTTTGTTCGCAACATATTTTCTGGTAGGTATTTAATTTTAGCATTTTTCATAATTTATAGTTAGTCACTTTTCTTTCTGACTTGAATAATGTGGTGTTTTGTCTTTAGCCCTGTTGAGGAGGACAGAGATACAAAGATAATCTCAAAGGACGAGAAAGGTATGTTTCTTTTCAAAAATAGAACTTTAATGATTGCTTGGAGAAACTGGTTTTGTATTGGATATGGGGTATTTCAGCAGAAAAGCGTTTGAATCTGTGCAGTTGTTAAATACCATAAATTATTCACCTCTTTCTGGATTTTTTGTAATGTATTTATGCCAAAAAACGCTATTTTCCTTTTATGCATTTTCTAAGGATATCTGTGTTGCACCCTTTTGTTTGTGTCTTGATCTTCAAAGGTAGATGTTAATACGTGGCAAATATGTCCTTCATGGCACTGAAGATGCTTACCAACAGCTGTTAGTGAGTCAAGAGCCTTTCGCAATTGTGTTTGCTTTACTATACGCTTGTGATTCTTCATACCGTCTTCTGCTTTGCTGAAATGATTTGGAATCTAGTATTCACCTATTTAAATGCCACAGAAACTTACAGATTAATGTTGTCTTCAAATTAGATTGACGTTATTAAATCTTTGTCCACGCAGATCCTATTTACGGTGCAAATATGCATCATAAGCAAGATGAAAATTTCTTGATCAACAGTGTCAGGTGCCTACTCCTTCTTTTCATCATATTTCTTCCTTTTAATACATCAGGCTGCTGAGTCCTTGCAGCTCACTGCACCTCTCTATTCTTTCCTACCTGACCAGGGCAGAAAATTTAGAACTGACTGTTAACATTCTTCTTACATAATGTAGGCAGGCAGTTCAGCACTGTAAGCGTGGAAGTTCCAGCAATTCCTATAATAGGCAAGAAACTCATTATGAGATCTGTCTACCGACTGGACAGGAAGAATTTGATTGTTTTTAATTGGGTTTTACAAAACAAACTGAACTCATTGTCAGCTGCTTTTTCCAAGATCCGGGGTCATACCTGTCTGTGCAAGCTACTGGACTTCACGGTCAGCTCCATTAGGGTCTGTTTTACTCTTGCTTACAGTCTGTAATCTTGCGTTCTCTTATTTCAGAATATTTAAAGGAGTGTTTTGTGCATGCTGACATTTACCCAAGGACTTGAGTATTTTTTTGTGGGCTGGGAAAACTCTTCTTGAAGTTTGCATTCAAAACAGCCTTCAGGAACCTTGGTGTCTGATAACAACCTTGCCCCTGCCTACCTTCCTCCAAAGGATGCGCTGTGTTCCGTAACATCTGTTTAAATAATTTTCTGGCTTAGTAAACAGCACTAGGGAGAGGTAGCTACTTGATTATGCAACTCTCTCTGCATGCAGAGCAAAGTGGTTGAGCCAGAAGAAAGGTACGGAACTATATACAAGTCAGTTCTGACTCATACATTGCTATTTCCACACCTGTACGAAAGGATTTTATTTAGGACATGGAGTTTTCCATGTTCCATGTATTCATTATGAGAGCTGTATTAATAAGAATGTAGAAAAATAAAGTTTGAGTCTGGTGGACTTGGCAGTCGATTTATGCATATCTGAAGGATGTCTCCAGTCTTGAGGGCTGGCTCCCAATACCTATATTGTTCTAGTTTCTAGGTTAGAGAAGATTTTATAGTCCTGGTCTTTCTTTGTCTTGGAAGTGCAGTACCATTGCAGGAGCACCTCTTTAAGTCTTAATGGCAGGGCAAAACTGGAGATGTTAAGACTGATCGAAGCTTATTGGAAAAGGACATTAACGTAGTTTAAATAATCTAAAAAATCATCGGTAAGAAAGAAGAAAGTGCTTATTTTTCTCTTTCTCCAGGATGCTGTTGCCAGCGTAACTACAGGTGGCTGCTTTAAAATTCTAGAGGAAGCGTGTGGAGTAAAGACATCAAAGCCTACAGCTCAGCTTTTTGAAACACCAAGACAATGTATCTCCCATGTGTTTGCACACATGACACTCTTGTCCATGCAGTTCTTGAGACTAGAAGATGACAGGTGTAGACTTAGTCTCCTTTATACAAAATACCTCTCTTTTTTTTTTCTTTTTTTTTCTTTTTTTAAGATATTGGCACAAATGATTTCATGCTTCCCTAGGGAGCTTGCATAAATATTAACAACATTGTTCTCAGTGCTAAGCTCATGTTTGAGGCAATGGCAAAAATTATCTGGAAGTAAGAGATGGAAAGACACACAAATAAAATAGCATTTTAGAAAGGTTCTGGAAGAAATGTCTTCACTTGATGAAAGCGGTTCTGAAAAATTCCATATATTGCCCCAAAAAAAAAAGGCAGATGGTTTGGAAGCAGGTAGCTGGACTGAAACCTGCTTCATTCCATTCACTGAAGCCTTGTAACCGAACGCTACCAAGACTGATAAAAGGACAGTAAAGACATTTCAAAGGAGACTCTGGAAACAGTATCCCTGCATAAGGGCTTCATGCTGAAAGGCAAACACTAAAACTTGGAGTTCAGCTCGAACACTTTTTAATCACTAGACGTTGGGTTTTCAGACTTTACAAGTACGTAAGCATTTCTAAAATTATCTTTGTAGTTTAGATGCCAAATTGGATGGGTGTTCTGTTGTTCTTGCATAGTTAAAGAAAGCTAGGTCTTTTCTGAGTCCTGTAACTGAAGTCACAGGCTTCATACGCCAACTGTGGAATCTGTGTGGGCAGAAAGAAGAGAGAAATTTTCTTGCTTTCTTTATGTTGAATGTCTTTCCTTGAGAGGTACAGTTAATCTGCATCCCGTCATCATTCCTTTGGAGTCAAGGAGATAAGGAGGGCAAGACATGAGCATACATGGGTGCTAACACAGTTCCCGCAACTCTAGCAGGGCTTCTGTCTCTTCCTGTAAGTGCTGAGTTACTGGGGCCACAGTAACTTCAGAGATGTAGCTCAGTAAGAGCCACAGTTATTTCAGAGATGCCCTAGTCCAGTTTCTTTCCTGAAGAATGACATAACTTCTGTTGCACGTATCAAAGCTTGTAGTTCCATCTTAAAGTTTTTGGACTTGTAATAGTACTTGCCTTCACAAATGTGAATCATGGGGGGGAGAATGTTATGCATTGCATTTCATTTGCTCTATGATTTAAAAAAGATAAAAGATTTGTGGAACTGCTCCTTTTTAATTCAGAAGTAGTTGTTGAAATAATTAGGATTTGGGGTATGTTTTGGTTTTGTTTGTTTGTTTTCCTAATTAGGTCGCACTGCTAGCGGTTCTGGTAGAAACTTTTGGGTGAGTGGACTGGCTTCCACTACCAGAGCTACAGATTTGAAGAATCTGTTTAGCAAATATGGGAAGGTAAGGGTGTTTTTTTTGTTTGGGTTGGGTTTTTTTTTCACTTGAAACTGTCTTAATAAGACTTCTTAAGCTCCTGTCACTGAAAATACCAGTGAAAGGAATCAAATTATCAAAAATATTATGGGATATCAAGGAAAAATTGCCAAAGTACACGCTGACTGACTGCTTTTTAAATTCTGTCGCTCACTTCCAAACAAATACAAAATTCCATTTATTGTCCTTTATTTGAAACAGTCAATGACTGTTTACATATACTTGTCTCCTGTGCTGTAGTATAGTATCTTCACCCATTGGAAATTCACAGTCAACAGTGAATTTAACATTGTTTATTAAAGACTTCCTTAGGACTAAGTAAAACATGCAGTAAATGTTGAAACATAATTATTGGGGAATAGCTCGAGAATTGCCTTGGTACCTGAAATTTTGTTTTTGTCTAGAGTTGGCAATTGCTTTAAAATGCACTTGTTGGGGGGGGGGGGGGGGGGGGGCGGCATTCTGCAGTTGTTGTTAATGATGGACAAAATGACAAGTTAAATCTTCCTGTCAGTTGGGAAATTGAAAGAGCTAGTTTAATAGAAGACTGATGTCAGAGACATCAGTAAGGATTTTTGTCAAACCTTTGAAGCCTATTTAAAAAAGACTGTCAGCAGATTGTGGTATAAAAGAAAACTCTATGTGCTAGCAATCTGCTATTGAATGTTTAACTAATGAAAATACTCTAGAACTTAAATGTGACCTTGCACTAGGTACAAAAATGGATTAAGTATAGCACAGTTTTGAGTTTGTCTGAAAGTTGTGAGACTAGTAAAGCCTTTTTAAAGTTCCTTGTAACAATAAAAATGCAATACTTTCCTTCCATTTATTTGTTCAGAATTTCATCTGGTAAGCTGGAACGTTGCTCATAGAGATGTACCACAAAATTTAAAATGTAATTAAAAACAATGCAACTGCCAACCTAGTACTTGCCTCTGCTTAGATGCCATGGTAACATTTAGTCGTTTAAATAAAATTACTGTTATTTTCTTTGGAGTATTAGCAGAGGCAGAGCTTCCTAGAAATAGATGTACATCTGCAATAAATCAAATGCCCCAAAGAATGTTCTTTTTTAAGCTGTACTTTAAAATATGACACCTTTGTGAAATATGATTGATTTCTGTAATACGAAGTGAGCTGTACTGAATATATGAGCAGAAGTAAGCACCATTTATGAAAACAGGTGTTTTATGTGGCCTTTTTCAAGTTACACTTTTTGGGGAAACTTACTGTTTCTTAAACAAGATTGTAGGTAACATTGTGGGTCTGCCTCTTAGCAGTGACATGAAAACATTTTTTTGAGGGGAGATGGGACTTAGCAGTTGAGCTAGCATTAGCGTGTGGGTGGAAATTGGCTTACAAATTTTTATTAGGTTTTTATTCCTTTATACTTAAGCAAAATGATGTTGTTGATGTAAAGTTAGCCTTTTCTTTTTTTTTTTTTTAAACGGGCTTTCTTCAGAACAGAATTCAGTCTTTGGCTCCCACTTACTGATTCAGCTTTTGCAGCGTTGCTTTGGCAACAGAAGCACGATTGGCTCCAAGTAATGCTCCTTTTGTATTTGTTAATCTCTTAAAAATAGAAGTTTCCTGAATGATGATGGACAGGAATAAAACAGAGTAGAAATGGAGCTTGTACTTCTTGCTGTTAAATGGCGGGTACTTGTTATAGTAAGTGTAATACCTCTTTATTTTGGAAAGGTGGTAGGTGCAAAAGTGGTCACCAATGCTCGCAGTCCTGGTGCTCGCTGTTATGGCTTTGTTACAATGTCTACAGCCGAGGAAGCAACAAAGTGTATTACTCACCTCCACAAAACAGAGTTACATGGGAAAATAATTTCTGTAGAAAAAGTGAGTACTGATCCTCAAAGAGATCCCATTAGCATCAGATTGTACAAATGATCGAGACCACATTCTCAGCTGATGATGTGCAAAATAAATTTCAGGCAAAAAATGAACCTGCTGGAAAGAAGCCAAGTGAAAAAAAAGAGAATGAAGCAAAGAAAGAAACAGTCAGTGAGAGGTACTGTTCTAAAAATTCTCTGTCCAAAGGTGTTTTGCTGTTCATCAGTCTATGTTGATTTGTCAGGAAAAAACAAAGTTACAGTAAGAATTTCTGTGACAAACATTCAAAAAGAGCGATAGATGCATTTTTCCAGCTTTTACTACAAGATAAACTTCTGTTGATGTTCAGTGCCTAACTTAACACGTTTCTGTTATGTGCTTTAAGGTAGGCATTGGAAAGTTGCATTTTCAAGTATACCTTTTAATTTAGCTATATTTGGTTTTTAGCAAAGATTGTGGTGCTTTTATGTCATAAATCTATAGCAAAGGCCACTTGAGAATTTTCATCAGTATATCACTGTTTCTTCGTTAAATTTTTCTCTCACTGGAACAGGGCTTTCTCAGGTGGCTGTGGTCACAAACAGTTAAAAATCAGTTGTCCAAGATCCTTTTTCCAGAACATGTTCCTCTTCAGCACTATGCTTTTTTTTTCCTAGCATTACTGAAAGTAGCTGAAAAAGACACTAAGAGAGTGAATAAGACACTAAGTCCTTTGCTTTAATTATCTTCTTGAGGCATATCTCCTATTAAATGCTATTTGCTGAGAAGTTTTTACCTTTATTTCACCTAGTTGCCCGACAAAAATGGTTCACATTGGCACTTCCTAATTGTCATGTTGTATAAGAAACTTTGTGGGCGTTAAGCACGTGGTAGTGTGAATTTTTCCTTTTGCCTCCCATTGAGATATCTGAATCACAGCCAAATTTTTATGACAACTGCACAGCATGGTCTGATTGTCTTATTTTATGGTGTAGGAAGTTGTAGAAGGAAATCTTTGGAAATCTAATTGTGACTGTCTTATCACATCAGAATTCTACTTTGTTACTGTGTTGCTAGCATTCTGCTTTAATTTTCTTTTCTCTTACTCTGTATTAGTCTAATCTATATCAATATCTATCTATAGACCTGGCAGTGTTAAAAGGGACGAGAAATCTGACCAAAAAGATGATCCTAAAAAGACAGAAGACAAAGATGAAAAGGAAAAAAAAGATAAAGATGAACTGAAGTCTGGTTCATCAGATCAACCTAAAACTATTAAGTCAGGTAATTTGGTTATTCTTTTTTTCATAGAGTAAGTATTAATAATTAATTGTAGGTAGTTCTTTCTAAAGAACTGCCAATATTCTAGAATTATTTCTGATTCTTAGTTGGAAATCCAGAAGGTATAAAGAGGTTTTGGGGGGAAGGTGTTTGACATTGTGTCATCCTTAACAGAAGCACTTGGAATAGGTGTAGTGAAAAAATGATTTTTGAAGAGAGGGTTAAATGCCTGTTTTCAGATTTTAGGGAACATAACTTCTGGCATAGCAATGAGTGGTGTAGGTTATGTAGTTTGATTGTTTTTTCCATCTCTTTCCCCTCCACCTCTAATTTATTTAGGAAGTAAAGGAACAGAGAGAACAGTAGTAATGGATAAATCCAAAGGAGAACCTGTTATTAGTGTGAAAACATCCGCTGCATCAAAAGACAGAGTAAGTAATGTTTCTGCATGGGAAACATTATGTGTCAGTTTTCCTTAGAAACAAATACTGAATACTGACAAGCTACATGTAACCCATTCTAGTCTTAACGATTTGTCCGGTTAGAGTTTCTATAATGTGGATTTAGATCTTAATTAGTAAAATACCTTTCATATGGCTGATACCATATTCAGCAATGAAGTCCTGCCAAACAAACGTGGGAAGGTAAGTATACTGACTTAATATATGGTGTGTCTGTAATGTTAAAAAAAGAACAGCTTTTTTGAAAAATGCGGGGACCAAGCTTTGAGATGTGATATGTATGAATGGCAATGGATCTTAGAGTATTGTTTGTGATAGTTGTCCTTTATAAATTTACTCCATTAAGTTTCTTTACTTCAATATTAAATACAGAGCATTAAGAGCCAGGATCGCAAATCAGAGAGCAGAGAGAGACAAGGCATTGTGCCATTTGACAAAATTAAAGCACAGCGAAAAATGAGGGAGGCAGAGCAGCGCCGGTAAGAGCAACAGTGAAATTGTTTGATCCCCCCCCCCCGAATGAATACAATTTTCTTTTTATTAAAATGACTAAGAGATAAAGAGGGGTTTGATTTGTTTTTTACTTGTAATTTGTTATATGTTTGTGGGTCACACGCCTATTGAATCGGGAAAGCTCCAATTATCGACTCTGTTAATACTAAGCTTGAAATTGTGTTTGGGGAAAAAAAATTGCACTTTGTTTTTTGTTCTTTTTCCATTTTGTAGATTTTGTGGTTTAGATTGATTTAAGTATGCTGCTCTCCTAGGCTGAGCATGCATTATAGTAGAGGTGAAATTATAATTCTAAACTTGCCACACTCAAATATACAGGGAAAGACCAGGAGAAAAGTTGTCTTTCTCAGAATAAGACCTTGTCTTTCTTGTCATAGTATTCAAAGTCTCCATAGTGTTTGAAATAAAACAAGATGGATTTTTTTTTTATTTAAATACATTGTGTCTGTAGAGAAATTGGGGGATTTTTGAGCACCCTTCAAAGTTTCCACATTGTATCTTTTTAGTTAACCTAATTCAGGTATTTAATTTTTTTTTTGTGGGGTTTTATTTCTGTTTTCATGATGTTTAAAACAGGATAAAGGTGGCAATGGCCATCCTTCAAATTCCTTGCTAAAACTGTGATCTGAATTCCATGTTAAAACATTTTCCATACATTACAATACTTTATTACTTACCTAAAGTAAGTTGAATTGGACAAGGGGAAAATACTTTCTTCATTCTTACTGGGGAGGAAGAAGTTTCTCTCTCATGTGTAGGTTTCTGAGCCTTAGTGGAGTCATACTATCCGGCATACCGTTCTGGCTTCTTCAGAGTTGGGTATTTTATCTGAGTAGAAGCAATGAGCTTGGGGCATTTGGATTTAAATTCTCCTAACCATATAGGATTATTTGACTCCACAGGTGGTTTTTGTGGGAGTAATATGATCAGTCTCTAAATACAAGTAACTCATGTGTATGCTGAGTGTCTTCCCTCCATGCTTTCCCTCCCACCCACTCCCAGGTATAATTTCAAGGAGCTGACGCAAGTTTCCAGTCACTGTGGTTTTAATTTTTAATACTTCTTCCTCCCCACCCCCCAACTTCCTTTATTTGTTGAAGTGTTAGATCTGTAACCTTTTGTTTCTGTTAAAATAGCACACGTGAGCGTCGGGAGAGACAGCAGCACCTGCAGACTATCCGGGAACGAGAAGAAAGGGAGAGGCTTGAGATTGCTCGTGAGAGACTAGAAATTGAAAGGCAGCGTCTTGAACGAGAACGGATGGAAAGAGAAAGACTGGAAAGAGAACGAATGCACATAGAGCACGAAAGGAGAAGAGAACAAGATCGCATTCAGCGAGAAAGAGAAGAGCTGCGACGCCAGCATGAGCAACTGCGCTATGAACAAGAACGTCGGTCTGCAATGAGAAGACCATATGACATAGATGGCAGGTAAAGCCAGCAAATACCAATGATGCAAGTGGAAAACGTTGCTGCCAGGTTCTGTCTCATCAGCCTGTGCTATAAAAAGCTATCTGTATGCTCTCAGCTTCCATTAATCAGCAGTTGTTGACTGCATTGAGATGATCATGTTTAATAGCCCCAGTCAAACTATCCTCTCTGAGGTTTTTCAACTCCCTTTTGAACTTAATTACCCTTCTTCTGGTTTGCACAGTTTGGAAGGAGGGAACAATATCAAAAGTCGTTATCTTGACTAAAGTGAGTACGTTCATTCTTTCAGGAGAGATGATCCATACTGGCCAGAGGCAAAACGAATGGCAATGAATGATAGGTACCATTCAGATTTCAGTCGCCAGGATCGCTTCCATGACTTTGATCACAGGGATCGTGGCCGTTATCAAGACCATTCCATAGATAGGTTGGTGTCTTACCTCCACTATGTTGCCTGAAATTGAAAGAGGAAAAATGCATTTAATGTCACATTTTGCTGCCTTTACTGTGTGCGTGGTTTGCATTTTAAGTGTGGCTTAGTGGCTGTAGACTTTTTCTTATATGACCATGAAGAATCTGTACTGTGCCATGAGTTAAACCTTCTGGCAGGCTTGTTTAGAGTGTTCTGCTTGCAATGCTGTTTCACACATTTGTAGGATTCTGAAAAATTTTTAAATAATATTGTAGGCACCTAGCATCTTAACAAGAATATTCTGGTTTATACCTTAGGACTAAAGGTCCTGGGTTTTCCAGGAATCCAAAATGTGTCATGGTTTCCATATGTTCCAGCTGTTTGTGCCTTTTGTAGATAATGTTGGCATTACATGGAAGCAGGATTTTTCATCTGTGTTGTTATGTAGATGGATTTTTATAGACTGCTGTATGTTTTACTACCACAGTCTGATTTGAATTGTCTGTTTGTAGGAGAGATGGATCAAGGACAATGATGGGAGATCGGGATGGACAAGTGAGTTGCTTTATATGGCTACAGAAACATCTTGACTTCTTATAACCTGGTTTTCTATAGTGTGTGTCAGATTAAATTTCAGTAGTTAATTAAATTAGACCTCCTAAAATATGTATCGCTAACCAGATTGTCTTGTTTTCTTTAATAAGATGAAATTTAGTTCAAAGACTTAATTATTATAAAAGTTAGACATAATTATTCTAATACAAATCAAACAAGACAAGTGAATTGTGTCAAAAAGGTAGAGTACTCCAAAAGATTGTGTAGAAAAGGCAAAGGTACAAAGTACAGATAAAATCCACTCTATGAGGTTGCATGGAAATAACAGCAAAACTAGTAGAGATGTTTGCGTGTTTTTGAGGGCTGGGGTAAAGACCTTCAGGGCACATTCAAGCAGTGAGAGATTAATTTTGTGGAGTCATGGAATCGTCAAGTGCCTTTTACTGATGGCTAAGCTGTGAGACTCAGAGGGACCTGGATAAGCTGGAGAATTGAGCAGAGGGGAATATCATTAAATTCAACAACGGGAAATGCAAAGTCCTGCTCCTGGGGAGGAATAACCCTGTGCAGCAGTACATGCTTGGGGCCAACCAGATGAAAAGCAGTTTTGCAGAGAATGACCTTGGAGTCGTGGTGGACAACAAGCTGACCATGAGTAAGCATTGCACCCTCCTGGCAAAGGTCAGTAGCATCCTGGGCTGCATTAGGAAGAGTGTTGCCAGAAGGTCAAGGGAGGTGATCCTTCCTCTTTACTTGGCACCCGTCTGGCGTACTGTGTCCAGTGCTGGGCTCCCCAATACAAGAAAGATAAGAGCTTACTGGAGTAAGTGCAGTCCAGGGCCACAAAGGTGATTAAGGGCCTGAAGCATCTTTTGTATGAGGAGAGGCTGAGCGAGCTGGGACCGTTTGGCCTGGAGAAGAGAAGGCTCAGGGGTGATCTTATCAATGTGCATTAGTACCTCACGGGAGGGAAGGTATGGAGAAGATGAAGTCAGGCTCTACTCAGTAGTGCCCACTGACAGGACAAGAGTCAATAAGCACAAACTGAAACACATGAAATTCCATCTGAAGACAAAACAAATAACTTTTTTTTTTTTTTTTTTTTTTTTTTAAACTGTGAAGGTGGTCAAACACTGGAACAGGTTGCATGGGGAAGTTGTGAAGTCTCCTGCTGTGAAGATACTCAAAACTCAATGGGAGACTGTTCTGGACAGCCTGCCCTGGCTGACTCTGCTTGAGCAGGGGGGTTGGACTAGATGATCTCAGGAGGTCCCTTCCATCCTAAATGATTCTGAGATTGAGTAATTACAGCTGAGCAACTTTAAACAATTAAAGAGTCTGTTTTGGGCAGTCCTGTAAGTGTTCTTTGCCTTTTAGCATTACCCAGATGAGCGCCATGGAGGACCAGACCGTCATTCACGAGACTCTCGGGAAAGTTGGGGTAGCTATGGATCTGACAGAAGAATGAGTGAAAGTAGAGGGATACCCCCACAGTCACGGTTAGTACACTTAACTGAAAGTATTTTTTTCTATGCATCTAAGGAATATTTCCATATGTGAAAGTGGGATGCAGTTTTTGGAAGTACGATTCTTTTTTTCCAACTTTCATCCCTGAGTCTGTGTTCTCTGTTGGATGGACTACAAGTGAGTAGCTCTTTCAGCTTGCCTTGTGCATCAAAACATGCATCTTGGCATGATTTTTTTTTTTAATAACTTCACATCTGAAAGTCTTTGTGTCTTCAATTAATTTTACCTAGCACTACTATCAAAGCTTGATATTTTCAGGGTAGTGGTTCTTCCCCAGTTTGTAGTTGTTGGAAGCACCACCCTGTCAGCCCTTTGAAAGGAAAACAAAATGCTTACAGATTGGGGGTGTGTTTTGAGGTTTTGTGTTGCATTTTTGTTTTTTAATAAGTCCTATGAGTAAGCCAGCCTACAGAAAACACAAAAAATAAATTGACAGGTCAAAACAACAAGCTAGGGTGTTCACAGTAAACTGGGACAGCAATGTAGCATAAACCAGATCAAGAAAATCTTATTTTCTTATTTGTCATGTTAGTTGGATTGAACAGAAGGCTTATTACTGAGAATTGGCTTAACAGTTATCAATATAAATAGAAGATTTGCATGTACCTTGGTAAAGAATTTGAGTAAGTTTGTGACTTAGTTGTTTTACTTGAATGTATTTTGTGTGCTCTGGCTAATGTGAGAAGGTATGAATTTCATACTTTTGCAGGGATGGACGTGACTGGGGAGATCATGGTCGAAAGTTTGAAGGACATCAAGATCGTTCGTGGCAGAGCAGTGTGGATGGAGGAATGATAGGACGGGATCATGAGAGATGGCAAGGTATACTTCTTGCACAACAGTGTGCAACTTCTTGCACAGCTCAGTAGTTGTGCTACGTAAAGCAGAAAATAAAGGCATCATTATCCTTGGAGATGAAGTAAAACTATTACTGTGGATATAAAGGAAGCATTTGAACTTTTTTAGGTGGAGGTAGAGGCAGACCTGGCCATGTGATGCATCGTGGAGGCATGTCAGGGTAAGAACTTTAAAAAGAGCAAAGTGTTTGTTTCCCTTCTAAGGAGCATCTCTTCTATTTAAATTGGCCAAAGAAACATGGGAACATCAGTTATCTGATTTGTTACTTAAATGTCAAGGAATAATAAAATATTCCCATGGGTTTTATGTAGTGCATCTTACTGAAGAGTGAAAAATCACGCAAAAAGTTTTAAAAGAACACCCATTATATCAATCTGACTCCCAGAGTCACAAGAGAAAATTAAAATGTCTGAATCACTTTCTAGGCGTGGAGGTTTCATGCAAGGTGGCAACCAAAGTCAGATGATGCATGGAGGAGGAATGCAAGGAGAAGGATTTGCTGGCCAGGAGAGAGCGAACAGACCTAATGATCCTCGTTTCAACCGTCGCTACTGAATGTGTTTTAATTTTTAATGCAAGGTGGCAACTGAAATGAATCTGTTACCCAGGGTTACCATTAATTGTAACTTATGGGCTACTGTAAGTGTAATTCTTTTTTTTTTTTTAAGCTGCTGCCATATTATGTCACTCAATCCAATGTGAACTCATTTGTTTTGTAATGTGTTGTTCATATCCCATTTAAAATGTTTGTTAATGAAGCATTCCATTTTCCATAAATAAAAGCCAGTTTACAGTTAATTGCTTTGTTTCAGCAATCCCTGGAAAACTAATTTATTCAGCTGTATGTTAAACCATGTAACTTTCTTTCACAGATGAAGTATCAAAATGCCTTACAGCGGTCCCTTTGCACTTTCAGTAGCACACAGCTCCCAGAAATACACTGAAATATTGTGTTACTTTCTAGACGTGTCAAAATTAACTGGCATATGTGCCAGCATGAGAGAATCTTAGTAGATTGCAGTTGTCAAAGTTTGAACGCCCTGCCACTGCAAAATTGACTTAGGTTCCTGTAGGACAAGTGGTGAAGAATTTTTTTCATCTTGTCTCATGTTGGTGGGTACTGTGCAACATAATACTCTTCACTCTCTGAACAAAGGTATATACTGAGTTACCAGCACAGCTTCTAGAAGAGAAAATGCACAGGTACTTGTGAAAGTAATGACTTTCAAGTGCAAGTCAGTATCATTTTTGCTTAGCTTCTGACAGATCAGGGTAGTCCAAAGCTCCACGAATTTCAGGCCAGTAATTTTACCTAGCAATCCATAATTTCCTTGAAGTAGATTGGAAACAGCTGTTGGCTGTTCTTTGGCATCATTTTAAGAATGTGTTGAGAACTAACATTATCAAGATTGGTGCAAATGATCTGTCACTTTGTCATATTGAAATTATAATTTGTCTTTGTGCAGTCATCTCTGGAGCAACATGGCCTTAGCAGTACCCACCAAAGATGGCTTTTGTGATGCCAAGAGGAAAAAATCCCGTTACTTTCATTAGTAGGGTCACTACTGGTTTTCTTCCATCTTTGGAGATGTTTTTTTTCTCATTTGCCTGAAGATTATTTTTTTTTTATTCATTTCCTACAGCCTGCATTGTTACAGAAGTGAAACTCTTCAGGTCTTTTTCATCAGGGTTGAGACTTCCCACACTGGGGGGGGATCCCTGTGGCCAAACCATCTAAATTCTAAAAACCTGCTTTGATTGCAGCTGGATCACAGCTTTGAGGCTGCCTGGATCACACTGACATCAACCTCAGTGTAAAAGTTAGTTTTTGTTTTAATGGTGAAGCTAAGGACCAGAAAGACTTGAGTCATTTGTTCAAGAACACAAACTAGGAATGCAAACAGAAAGAATAGATTTCCAGACTGCTACGCTTAGTAGCAACTAACTGTAATAATTCTGTGGGTCTGGCTAGAATCCAGTGCCCCCTTGCTTTTAATCCTTTAGATGTTCACCTCTGATACAGAGAAAGAAAATAAAAGACGGGTAATACCCCAGAGCTGCTTTACTTTGTCTTTCCCAATTCAGATCATCAACCATTAAGCATGAGGACAAGTGCATCACTCCCACTAGATATAACCTATGGCTGTCCCTATTATTGTATCTGGACCTTCTCTGCAGGAATTGCATGGAAACGTGAAGCTCCAGCACAACTGACCTGTCCATTTGTAGCTTTAAGGAGAGCATCTTTCCTCGTCCTCAGCAGGTATGGAACATCCCAAAAGTATCTCCCCTCCAGGCAAGGCAGGCTCTATTTACAGCACCACACAGTCGTTTATAAGCATAAGGAACATTGGCATCTCCTGGTCGAGTATTTAAGGAGTTAGGAGAAGTCAAAACAGTAATGCCTGTGACCCAGACCATTGCATTAACAAGAGATTGAGATTGATGCCAAAGGGATAGTATTTTATGGGGGAGACATAAAATGGGGGAGACAATTATGCTAATAAAAGAACCTTTTTGACCACCACGGGGGGGGGGGGGAACAACAAGCAACCAATCAAACTGGAGCCTCTTAATATCTCATTATGATGTTTACTGCATCTGAAAATCCTGTTACTTTAGGATGAAGGCTTTTTTCCCCACCAGGTTTTTCACTGAACTGCATTTCCCCTAGTTCCGCTAGATGGCCACACTGGCCACATTCATGTTTCTGACATGGGAGCAGCCGGTCACTCAAACCTTGACGCCCAGTCAGGGCTATGATATCTGTCCAGTCTTTATTAAATCCAGTGCACGGAAAAGATCGGACACATTCTGGTTTTTGGGGTTGCGGGTTTTTTGATTTGGTTTGGTTTGTTTTTTGGCTGGTGCAAAGATTTCTATGGGCTATAAAAAAAAAAAAAATCCACACAGCACAGGCGGAGACAAAGCTGAACAGCTGCTCTATTCCCCAGTTCCAAATAATCTCAGGATAGAGACAATGTGACCCAACTTTAGCAGAACCTCGGAATGTCCACTACTGGTGTAAGCAGGTTGCATCTCTGGGGTTAATTACTGCTGTAAGCAACTGCTGTAACATGTAAAGCACACAGTAAAACAAATATACTGATTAACTCAGGTTTGCATAGGACAGAAATTGGGTTTGCATGGGGCATTTTTTTTCAAACGGCAAATGTAAGTTCTCTGATTTTAAGAAATCCTCATTCATTGAACTTTTGCAGGCTAGAGTCCTCAAGGTAGTTCTAATGAATGTTACCAAAATCATTCAGGTGTTCTTAAAAAAAATAATGTCTGTTAAATGAATCAAAACCAAACCATCAGATTTTAATACTGATGCCTGCCTTATTAACCTTACTGACTCTGCAAACCTGTTGGGAGTCTCAGCAATAGAAGGACAACTTCCAGACCAGTCCCAACCTTTCTGGTCCTTAAAATGAAACTAAGTGAAGCATGCAAACTCTGTGATGAGAAAAGCAAAGTAATTGCATTCAAAGGAGGTGGACTAATCCTACTAACTGAGAAGCAAAAGCCAGGTGTGTTTTAGCATTCCAGGCACTACAGCTAATGGTAATCTGCCAGCAATTTCAACCTCACACATGAAACTTATACCTGGCCTGCAGATGGAGAATGTTTGATGCTAATGAGTGTGCAAGCAAGATCCTGAGCATGTGCCTGTTTCCAATTTAACGGTGCCCTCCAAGGAAAGATCTAGTTACCACAGCGCAGCAGAGTGAGTTGCTTGCCCTACCATGTTTGTCCCTCAGTATTTTGGTTTAGTGTTATTCAGTGTTGCTGTTGTAGCCTCTCAAGTTGGTAGTTCAGGTAAGAAAGTTTTTGCTTATGTTTGTTTGTCAGATCTCTGAAAGCTGTAGCAATGTGAAATGTAGCTCTTTCTTACTGAATATGTCAGCTGCTGCTTGTTTTGCAAAGGAAGACAGACTCCACTGGAGCTAGCTAATTGAGTCACCTAACAGCTCTGTCCAAACAGGGAAAAACATCTCCAAAAGTTGTGCTAGGTTCAAGTTTCACCTGGTATTGCATAACTCAGAATGAGTGGTCTGTGCTGTTAGCAAGGAAGAACTTTCACAGCACCTAGCTCTTAAAAGGCCAGCCTACACTAGAAGCCTAGCCTCTCTTCATCATCAGTGGAGGGAAACAGTTCCTAACTCTTTTGGAGGTTTTCAGTGACTTTGGAAGTCTGTGTAACTAATCTGATTCCACAGTTTAAATCCTCCATAATTCATGTTTACTTCATAAACATACTAAAGATGCTGGTGGTGCAGGGTGTCATCGGTGCTTCTTGGGAACTGTGCTAGAATGACAACACTGCAGGAAGTGTGAGGATGAGAAAGTACACCTCATGCCAAGTCTCTTGCCTTGAGAAGGCAACTGAAGCATTGTGCAAGCCAAACTAGGATGCTTACTAAGTGCTGATGTACAAGAGAACTGTATTCACTTGTACATACCTTCCTCTTCTTTTTAGTAAATAACTTGAATTACTTAAGATCATTCACAAAATACCATTGAGAAAGCATATTACAATGAAGAAGCTTTAGAAAGCAATCATCAAAGGGCAAAAAAAGTGGTACAGAAGATCATGAAAAGCAAAGAGAACTAAAGTTCCAAGCATACCAGAGGAGCAGTATTCTACTTATTTGTACATAGTCCGCATACATACACCAAGACCGTGCTTTGTTCAAAGTGATTACATTTTGTTTGTAGCAAAAGCTAGAGAGATGAAGACTCTCTCAATGACAGTGTCAGAATTTTCCTAGTGGGAGGTTTGGCCTGGTGGGATGGGGGGAGTAGACACAGAACCATTCACTGGAGTCCTGAACCTCACTCTACCTCTCCCCTTATCTTCCAGGACATTCAAGCTGAGGGTAAGTGTTTTCAGAAAAGCCTTGAAGATAAGCACGGAGGCCATCCTGCAGACAGGAGATGAATCTTTTATTACTGCTGGTGATTTGCAAGGTAAAAATTAAACACTGCTCTGGAAAATTAAGTCCTCTGTTTTACCGAAGAGCAGTGAAGGGGTAGTCAATGGTAGACTGAGCTTCCCATGCAGACTGAGCCTTACTCTAGTGGGAGAGAAGGGAGGTCTGTTCCAGTAAACCCACGTTCCCAGTGCATCCCCAGCTGAGGTATTTGTTATGTGAGATGTGCTGCTTTTCAAAGTCAGTTGCCTAAGCCCCCCCTCCTTTTCCCCCCCCATGTCTAGCCAGAGATATTAAGGGCTTGAAAAGATACCAGTAAGTTTGGAGGTGGGATGGGAGCATCCCATAATCCTGCTTAGTGCCACAATGCTGGCAGATGTAAACTTTTTATCCCTCTGTAGGATAGGTCCACTAGAGACAGCCAGAGTGCTTGATAACTGGTGACAGAAAAAGGTAGCCTGTAAAAGTTGTTATTGCAAAACATCTATGAGGCAAAAAGCTAAAAATTGGAAAGGAGGACTGGATATTTATGCAAAAATAGAGTACACAACTACAAAATGCACTGGGGAGTTTTTAGACCTACCTGCTAATGCCAACTCTTTTTGTGAGGAAGATATTCCAGAACTGTTTGGTGTAGTGGCGCCAGGCTACTCTGGCAGTATCCAGTGTCACCATGTTCAGAAAGAGAAAAGATACCGGGTCAGCTGAACAAAAAACCCCACTTTTTTACTGTGAGGGTGGTCAAACCCTGGTATAGGTCATCCAGAGAGGTTGTGGAGTCTGCTGCCTTTGAGATGTTCAAAACCCGGCTGGACATGGTCCTGGGCAACCTGGTCTAGTTGACCTTACTCGAGCATGGAGGTTGAACTAGATTATCTTGAGAGGTCCCTACCAAGCTCAACGATTCTGTGAGTTGCAGCACAGGTACTATTTTAGCAAGCCAATTTCTACACTGCCGCTTCGTCTGTCTGCTCAGCAAAGGAATCTGATTATCACCCTGTCTTACCTATAATTATTTCTATAGGTCACAAACTAGACTTGGCAAAACATGTGACTTAAATCCAGCAATTGGATGAAAGGATCAGTCCCTTATTGAATGTACGCATTGTCATCAAGATGTAATAAGAGGAGAATAGACGTACTGGGTTAGATGAAAAAGTCCTTCCCACTCAGTATTCTTTTTCTTTTAGAGGCAGGTACGTAAAGAAAAATATGTTGGAACAGGGTGCATGTAGAGCAATCCTTCATCAGGTGATAAACTCCCAGTGTCTGGCACTCCAAGGTTTCCTGAGCTGTAGCTTCCATCTGGACCATTAGGTTTAAGAGCACTGATGGACCCATCCTCCAGGAATTAACTTAAGGGCTTTTTAAAGCTATTTATACCTTAGCCAAATCCTCTGAAATCTCTTGGCAGTAAGTTTCATCATACAACTTTTGTTTAAAGAAGGAAATAAAAACCCCACAAATCCTTCTTCCTTCATGTTTTAAATCTGCTTCCGAATCTGAGTAAGTACTCATCCTACTCTCCCTACCTACCACTGCCTATTTCCTGTCCTGTAGCTGTGTCTTGCCTCATTCTGTAACTAGCACAGACTAGAACAACGTGACTGCGTTAGCACATCAGTGTGGGAGAACTGCCACCTCTGCTGCCAGCAGCCAGGACAATCTCTGTCCCTAGTTTCAGAAGCGTGAGCAGCAGCTCTGGGACAGAGACCTGAGGACAGAGAGGTTACAAGCTGTGTATTTACAATGTATTCGATATATGCACAGATGCTTCCTGTGATGAGGGAACAGATTCATACTGATGCTACGCCATGTCATAATGACTTCCGCATCCTCATGCCACAGTCCCATCATAAAGGGTTAAAAATACAGAATAAATCTGTAACTCTATTTTACAATACTGACGCCCTCTAGGCCATCGGTGCTCCTTATATGTGCCTTGGCTGTGACTGCAAACTGACCTCAGGAAAGTCTTCATCAACATTAAAACTGGAACGTGCACAGTCCACAAACTGGAGTGTATTGCAAGCTAGCAAAATGTTTCATGCAGATACACTTTGCTCACTCTCCCCGTGCTTGTATAATCATCCTAGGCCATGTATGCACGTGTGCCAGCCTATCCATTTCTCCACTGGCATGTTACTACAATGCCACACAACTCCTGCGGATACCAGCTTCCTCCTGCAGAGGTAAGATGGCCTACTGTGAAAAGTTTCACATCTGCTAGCATGTGGATGAAGATGGACCCAGAGCAAGAGTGAGCAACTCCATTTGAGATCTTACAGAATTGGAAGACAGCGCCACTTTGAAGGTGAGCATCCATGAAGGATTTTGCTTCTCCACCTCAGACCAGCTTCAAAAGTGCCAGTAGGAAGGAGAGACTAAAGCATGGTGAAGGCGCCGAGATTCACAACTTCTTGTATAAAATGCTGCTGCTGAACTGTACGAGTCTGGCAAACCACATGTCTATTGGTATAATTCCCCTCGCTTAAACTTTAACTTAGATTCAGGAAAAACTTTACTAGATATCTATCACCCAGATGTGCTCCATCGTCAGCAGGTATGTACAGAAGGGCAACTCCAAAGGTCTGTGACAAAGTACGCGTCACTTGAAAGGGATTTGCAGACACGTACCTTCAAGACCTGATAGGTCCAAGATATGTGACTCCCAGATTCCCTCTAGAGTCCAGCCTGCAGAGGATTGTCCTTTGATGTGTCTTTTTTTTTTTTTGGTCCTTCGGACACGCTGGTGGATTGCGCTTCTGACAATCCTCACTTTAGCAGCAACTGGTACTGTCCTCCTTTTTGCAAGAACCCTTCATAGCAGCGAAGGCAAGAGACAACTGCAGATAACTGATTCGCTGCTTCTGTCTCCTGCCTTTTCATGTCCTGGACATAGCTGGAGAGGTTAAAAAGTAAACATGCACTAACAGCAGATGTAGCTTATGGCCTGTTCTAGGGAAACCAAACCAAACAGCTCACAATGCAGAGAATGCCGCAGTGTTGTAGGAGCTGTGGAAATTGCTTCCCAGCTACTTTGTTAATGCTTTGAAGGGGAGGGGGACACATGGCAGGACTGAAGGCATGCATCAAAAGTGTTCTGGAATGAATTACTGTAGATGTCCTGCTAATGAGCTACTTTGACTTCTAAACCTGCCATGCTACATCCTTGTTCTCCCTCCCTAGAAATACCACTGTGATAAAACGTCTCTTTAGCTTTTACAGCAACCCTCATCTCTGCCTGCATGCGCCCACTAGTATTTCCACCATGAGAACAAAATGTTAGTACCTAACCCATCATGATACGGACAGCCATTTTGCTCACGAGAAAAAAAATCCTCAGAAAACTGATGGCAGGAATGACTTGCCAGGAATCCACTTTCTGCCCAGGCCTTAATTTAACTGTATGTTGCACGCTTCTGTTCTACCAAAAAAGTGTTGACTGCCTCTTCCACAGAGGCCTGCCACCAGCAAACAACTTTCTCACTGCTAACTCTGGTTCTTCTCCATATGTCCCTGATGATACACAGTTACATGTTCATGATGGTCCCTGCCAGAGTGAAATTTACCCTATTTCTTGTGTTGATTTGACAGCTAGTTGTTACTTTCAGCATCTTCTGGACCTACTTACATTTTGGCAGGGGAACCGAGAAGTGCACTGTAACCTTTGCTCCTCCTCCTCTTCAGAGGAGCTATCCATCCTCTGTGGAAAAAGAGACGGACAGCAAGAGAATATTCTTACTTTCTGGGAACCTCCCTTCCCGTCTCCCATTTTGTATTGCTTCTTATCAGCAAACAAGGTTTCTGTTTTTTTAAGAAAAAAAAAAAAATCACATTTGTGTTTTTATTTGTGCAAAAACTAGGAGAAAGTCTGGTAGGAAAACACAGCTTGAATTCTCTAGGCATTCAAAACATAAGGAAATAGAAAAAATGTCCATGCAGATTGCAGTTATTCAGGGGCCAGCTACGAGTTTAGCTCACATTCATGTATTTGTTCATAGCTCAGCTGCAGAATAGCATTGTTCCTTTGCAAAGAACTTATAATACACAAAGACATAGTTGCAGTCAATGGGCTCTGTTCCTGAGGTACTTCTGCCTAATTCTTCATGGGGGCACTAGGTTTAGACGAAGTAGGAAATCCCTCAGCCTCATTCTCCCTTCCATGGGGCTCTGCTGTGATTGGAGATCCTTCCAGTTTCCATTTTCTCTCTTGCTCAGTTGCCAAAAAGCTTTACACACACAGATGCCAGTATCTTAAAGGTACTTCCAGCCCTATTTTACAGGCATTTAAAGAAGCCAGCAGACAGAATACTTTTTTCAAGTCAAGAGACAAACTGAATCCACTTAGTTTTAGCCAACAGCTGGTAAAATTTAAAATCTAAACCTTTGCCTCCAAATAACCTATGCTGTGGAGCTGAGAATTCAGATACAGGTGTAAATTTGACGGTGCTACTGGTCATTGACTATGCATCCGAGGGCATATTTGGATTAGTTGCTGGAAAAGCTAGAGTTAAACAGTACTGTGATTTTGCTGTTCGAGCTCAGGTACTAGGAACACTGGCAATGCCCGTAGGCCAAATAGACTGGGGGGGTGTTAGAAGTTTCCTATGACTTGCTAGAGTTTTGCATTACAGACCTATAAACTCCCTTCTATTGCACGCTGTCATCAACAACAAGTATTGCAACTAGCACTGGCTACTCCCAATTGTGTGACAAGTCACAGACCACCTGGAAGCAGCTTTCACATCAATAATGTGCTCTTTGTCTGACAGGCACTCCTTCCTCAGCTAGCTTGAAGACAAGTGCTTTGTCTTCGAACAACATCTTTTACTGTTACCTTGGATTTTTTAATATTTTTTTAAACTCTTGTTGGCTTGCTTTGAATTAGGTGGCATTCACCTTCAAGATTAATTCAGCTTCAGAATAATCTGTTTAGTTAGCAAGGTTGGTGGCTTTAGAACAGGGGCTATACCTCAGCATATGGCCATCACTTCATTACAACTGATCCATGATCTCTGCTGAAGCATCTGATCACTGGTAAGACAGAAAGCAATTATTGCAGTCTGTATGCTAAAACCAACCCAAATACAAATGGAAGTTCCGAAGTCTTTTATTGTAGCCCTTGCATGGCTGAGCTGCCTCTAGAGGGATGGACTACGCATCATCCCAAAGACAACATAGGATGGAGAGAACCATGAACCCTGGAGAACACGTTCATTTGACAAGATCCTTCACATACTTCCAGCCTTCCACAGTGTATTCACAGGCCCTGGTGGGAGCTACAGACAAGGCAGACATGACTGTCTGCACTCCTGCAAGGAAAGCAGAGAAGAATTATCCCAAGAAGAGCATCATTCAAGCCAAATTTCCTAATGTTATTCTAGCATTGTAGATCTGTTTAAGCATGGAGAGAAAAATCTAGCTCTATCTCAGAAGCTTTCAAACACACTGAGGCCTGAATGATCCTTGGTTCAAGTACAGCTTTATTGTCTCAGTAGCATTTGTGACACAGAGAAATTCCAACTTCAGGACCAGTATAAGGGATAGACAATTACAAGACTGAAACAAAGAACTGAGCTAAGTTTCATTTTATTTCTGGCCTTGCCACAGACTCCGTGAGTGATGTTGGACATGTCACAATATTTGTGGACCATGTTTCCCCACAGTTACATGAAGACTTTTTGCTGCACCATAAAAACTATAAATTAACTTACTAGGTCTTTATAACATGTTTTGACCTTCAAACAAGATCTCTAAAATTCTAATAATAATGGGAATACTTATCCCTTCTGAAAAGTCAGAGGCTGAGTTCAGACATAGTAGCATCTGAAGAGTTTATAAACTCTTCAATCTTTAACCAAAAGTTCACCTTTCTTAAGAGTAAGTTATCATCTATTTTTTTGCTCTAGTTTCCCTGATCACTACCAGTGCTGATGAACTCACTGGTGCATAAACTCTATCTGTTTATTGTGGGGGTCACAGGCCTCCCCAAACACTTCACTGAAACATTCAATCTTAGATTCTAGGATAGCGTAGGAATGCCTGTCTTGGGGCACAAAGCTGGGCAGCAAGCTTTGTAGGTAAAAGAAACACCAGCTCCTCTGGTTAGAAAAGGCAGACAGGTTTATGGGCGCACATCCTCCTCCTTATTTCACAGTTGGAATAACAAGAAATTAAGTCCAAAGTCACTCAGTGTTCTAGTGGTAAAACCTGGAGCAGAATACGCTTCCTTAGTCCCAGTCCCAATGCTCCTTCCACCAGACTGTAACATCTATCACCTCCTTCTCCATCATTCAATTTAGGAGGACAGTATTGAAACAAGACTGGTATAAAATACATCACTCGGCCCCTTGCTCCTTTCACAGTTTGGTGAGAAGTTATTTTTACCTTTATTCCAGGAATCAGAGGGGGAAAAGTCAAATTTTGGAGTGGATGGGAGCTAGAAAGAGAAAGAGAGAGACAAAATATCAGCACTTGAGGGGTTTCGCTTATAACAGGATTCACATCACCTTGGAGAAGCCTCTTGACCTCAGATCTCAAAGACTTTTAGGTGCCTACTCTCCCTAAGTCTCCAAAGGGATCAGACACAAGGCTTAAAGTCTGGACTTTGCTCTTTCCCCCGGTATAAAGTAGGGGCAGAAGGCAGTACTTATCATTTGGGTGCTCCTGAAAAATCATCTCCATGGCTGTCTCCTTACAGTTATCTATTAGTTTAGAATAGTCCCTAATATGAAAAATGCTTTTCAAACTTTCAGCAAAGGCTTCTCCTGTTCTGAGGATTTTAAAAACTAAGAATTACTCAAAGAGAAGGGCCTCTTCAGGCAATTTAAATTCAACTTGATGAACTGTTACCAGCTTGAGAAATTGGGAGGAGAATCTTTTCATTAATTTTTTAAAAGCACATAGGATCCTTCAAAGGCAGCTTAGGAATACCACTACATAGTGAAATATCTCCCAGAGCATGCTTGCAATCCCCTCCTTGACCCTGCATAGGCTAGTTACCCCTTCTCCTTTGAAATAACATCTGTGAGCAATGCCTCTCCCCTAAATTTAAAATTTTATCCTCCTTCCATTTCAATCCTCTTCAAAATATTCTCAATGTGAAATCCAGTTTCAACAGCAAAACTCCTGCCAGCATCACTGGAACCAGAATATCACCCCAATGTTTCCTCCTCCTCATTCAGAGAATGCGTTTGTTTTGCTGACTCTGTTCATCTGCATAGTCCTTACCTCCCAGCCTATGTAACTTGTCCACTCTTGGATAGCTGGAGGCAGTGCTGCTTGAGCTTTTTTGAGGGCTTCAGCACCTTGTGTGCCACTGCCCAGCAGCCCCTGATCATATGCCACATATACAGCAGCTCCAGCCAGGCTTCCTTTGATGACAAACCTGAAAGAATCAAAAGCAGCAACAGTTCAGTTCACGTTATGACTATCAATGCATCTCTCTCAGTAGGTTGTCACCGTCAAAGGGAGGGCATCAATAAAGAAATCTGAGGGTCACAACTACTCTACTGTAATGTCTTATCACAGACGAAAAGCAGCAGAAAAATATCTAGCTACCTTCCTTTTCTTCCTAGGCCAACTATTCCCTGTCAGCCCCTTGAAACTACACCCATTCACATTTTATCAGTGACAATTTTCAAGACAAAATGAGAAAGTGTCAAACACCTCAGAGTACGTGCACTTTTTAAAGTCTGAGAATCACTGGCATATACCTTTGATAAAAGGAACGAAAGGATTTTGCAGTGGGTAAGACATCCATGTTAACGATGTGGTTCTTGCTGTCTTGTTAATAAGTAATCTGATTAATCTGACAGACATCAACATCTTGTTAAGCTCATTACAGTCCAGTTAACACCTGGCCATGCCTGCTCCTGCACTGCCTAGGCTTTTAAAGTTTCCTGGTAGACTGCATGGCGCAGTCTCTCCTGCAATTTTTTCTGCACTTTCCCCTTTAAAAACATCACAAAGCTATTGCACACCTAGGGAAAAAAAAAACAACCAAAAACTTGCCAGACACCAGTACTGCAGTAGTAGAATATATGATAAATAAGGCCGTTGAGAGAGGCAAGAGAGAATCAATATTTAAATCCACGTATTCACAAGTATTTTGGGGAAAAGGGATTTCTCTGTTAAAGATGTGCTGCTCGCTCCCAAAAGCACCCTTCCACACCTTCGCCCTTCGGGTGGGCCCTATGTCCGGATCTGAAAGTGCTCTCCCAGCAAACGAGCACCCCTGGCGGCATTCCCCCCGTTTATTTTACGCATTCGTGCTCGCCGCGAGAAAACTGCCAGGCTCCTGCCAGGCACCGGGAGAGACAAAGCGGCTGCCGGGTGGGGGCCAGGCCCGGCAACGGGGGCAGACGAGGTCAAGGGCGCAGCGCTGCAGGGCCGGCGCGGACAGCCGCGGCGGCAAGGGGCCGCGGGCCGGGCAGTGCGTGCGGGGGGCGGGCGAGCTCTCGGGCCGGGCTCTCCGGGCAGGGGAGCGCGGGCGCAGGGACTCACTTGACGGCGGGGAAGAGCCGGGCAGCCATCACTGCGGCATGGGCGGCGCGCTGGGCCACGCGCGCGGGGACCTTCGGGAGCCGGTCACGTGGCCGCCTCCGTTTGGCGCCTCGCGGCGAGCGCGGGAAGGCGCGCCCGCCTCCACGGTTGCCATGGCAGCCGGGCCGGCGCCTGGGAGGTCACGCGGCGGGGCCAGACGCCCGCACAGGTCGGCCGGTCCGCGCGGAGGGGGTCGCGGGTCGCGGGGGTCCGGGCTAGCAGGGGGAGGGGCCGGGCCGGCGGCAGCCCGCGCTCAGCGCCTCCGCGTCTCTCGGCGGCGAGCCCCGCGCGAGGAGAGCGGTGCTGGGGCCTGCCGCTGCCTGCCGCGACGGCCCCGTCAGCCCCGTCAGCAGCGTGTCGCTGCCTTGGTGCTGTCGGTACCTTGCTGCTCTTCGCATCTCGACGGAAGCCGGGCCAGGGCTTCATCCCCCTCGCTCCTGACAGGGCTCCGTCCTGTCAGCTCTGCTGCTTCGTTTCTGTGTCGTGCAGTAAGGAGTGCCGGTTTCCCTGAAGTAAGGCTTCTGGTGGTTAATGTTGTCAGCTATGAGCATAGTCATTCTTTAATGAATTAAACGTTCTGTAAGATTAGACATGAGTTTTTTTCTCCTGTAGACGAGGGAGAACTCGTGTTGTGCAGAGGCTGACTCTGAGTTCAGAGAGATGTGGGAATTGCCAGTGAAAGATCTTTTTCTTAGAATCACATGTATTGTCTTTGTCTCTTTCTTTTATTTCTCTCTCTCTCTTTTTTCTTTTTTTTTTAAATTAATAGAGCTCCTAACCTTTTAGTCTTTGTACATGCTTACACAAAATTTGGCCAAAAGAAGGCCAGCTCTTGCTGTGGGTGCCTGTCATGTTCGGAAACCATCACAACTCTCAGTGCGAGCATCTGTTTCTCACTTTTTTCTTAATCCTAAGAAAATCCAGGCAGGTTCAAAACAGAACATATTTGTTGCTTTATCCACCTTTAACCAAATATTAGATGGTCTGAACTGCTGATATTCAGCTGACCTGGATCCCCTGTTTGTAACAGGGGAGTAGAAACAGGTACAGTTAATAGAAATAGAAAATATGTGTTGTGTTGTCAAATCACATTATGCTATTTAACTTAAACCTCTTGAGTTCCAAATCTACCTGCTAACCTCTCAACTTCCAGAGTATCTACTGAAGGGGTTAAATCCCTGACAATCCCTGACTAAGATCTTACTGTGATACACAGACTTGCATTTTTTTAGTTTCACTCGCATCCTTGTTCTCTTTTGTTCTCCTCCCCTGCAAAGATAGTTTTGGTTACCTGCTGAGCAGAGTTGATGGTGGGACATTTCCTGTGACTTCTTACCTGATAGGACTAAACAGGCCTTGAGCGAGCTCGTTAGGCTTCCTAATTAAATCACTGATAACAGGAACTCAGGACGATTGTGCCAAAGATAAGCACCAAAGAACTAGCTTAAATCAACCCCCTTGTAACATTCCGATGCCGAAGGACTGATGAGCTAATTCAATGACTATATATGGACAAAGGAAGCCCAAAGTTCAACTAACGGACAACGTGAGGAAGACTATGGAAGACCACTGGGAGGGTGAAAAGACCCTAACCCTAATTTTACTGCGCATGCTTGGACTATGTAAATGAATTCCGGGAACTCATCACCATAAAACTGCCCTTTTCAGGAAATCTGATTAATATGTATGATTTTTCCATATATGAACTGATGTGTTGTGCTAACCTGGCGGACCACTTATGGCGGAGCGATCCCCAGTGCTGCTCAGCGCTGCAATAAAGAATACCTGCTTAATAGTCATCACAACTATTGAGTCCTGATTTTGGCTTTTCATGGCAACACTACTATATTATCACAGAACCTTCCAGTTACTGAAGTTCATACTTGTTCCCATTTTTCTCTTTTACCTTCTCCAGGCCCCAGTCCTGCAAATACTTCTGTCCACGATCATCTCGGTACCCTGGGTAAGACTGTTAATTTCATTATCTCACTAAGTATTAGCCATATCCTGATATGCTGGCCCAAAAAGCTAGTTTTAAATATGTTTGCAGAACTGTGGAAGTTGACAAAGTGAATTTTGCAGAAGACAGCTTCTGGAACTACTGCAAAATTTCTTTTTTTAATTCCTCCTAAATTCACTGTATCTAGCTGCTTCTGGCTACTAAAGAATTTGCGAAGACAGAAGAACTCAGAAAATATAGAGAAATAGCACTGGCTAATGATGCTCAGCCTGGTAAGCGAATGCTATTGTTATCCCCCAGGTGTTGGGTTGTTTACCCGGTGTGCGAGACACCAACAGACACACAGGGCAGAGGTATTTTATTGCATGTCTGTGCAGAGATGGGTGCTAGGTGGTTATTCCACACATGCTATGGCACGCTAGCACGCTATACTAAACAACTACCGTCTATTTATCTTGTTACATGACTAGTAAAAACCCACCCAAATTTATGTTTATTGGTTAGTAATTACTACTCCGTTTATCACTGGTGAGTTCTATGTAAACGAGCACGCATGCTCCTTGCAGGCGTGGGGGGCAAGTCTTTTCAGTCTTGTATTGAGTCGGTGGTCGCGATCTCCCTCTGCCGCCTTTACCTTTCCCTAGTTACCGCAGGTTTTTTCCTAACTTCATGTTTCTTCGGCACTCCCCCAGTCTTCGGCGCCTTCTAGGGCGGGATGTTCTCCTTTTATCAGTCTTGTAGTTCCTCTTCAAGGGCACAGTCGTTAGCAAGGCATGCGTTGTTTATCCAAAAAGTGCCTTGTTTCCCAAGGGCTTTATGTCCTTTTTATGGCCCTTACATGGCTGTTAGTATCAGTAAGTTTCGATACTGACTTAAGTTTTGAATTGTCCTTTTGCAGGACAAGTTCTAAAGAAGGAGAAGTACAGAAGTAAATACCTCTCCTTTTTCCCTTCCTTGTACACCATTTTACATATGGCAGGCATGTATAATTTCCAAAGCATGGCAAAGCACATCTAAACGTGATTTGTCAGCACGATTTCATATCTGTTTTAAATTTTTGTCGACAGATGCAGATAATACATTATTTTGGAAAAGAGATAATCACTTGCTTAATTTTGCTTTTCAGATTTGATGTATTTTTACATCAAATATATCTGTGAGATTCTGAAATAGAATGCAGCAATACAAAACGCAGAAGGCTTTTCCTGTAAAATTAGACTTTCAAGTCACGGTTTAAATGAGGAATGGGTGCTGACTCCACAAGTTTCTGTGGAGTGTTCCATTAGGGACAGACATTTTAAAAATAATTCCCCCAGTCCAGTTCATTTAAGACAGACTGAATACCAGATCGTCTGTCCTGGAGCAAATAAAAGGCTGAGAAAACAGTAGTTGAGCAAGGCAGGAAGATAGACGAGATGATTTCTTGAGCTTCCTCCAGACCTGTTTTCTGCCCTCTTTGGATCCCTTCCTCTTGTATGAGAGCAGGTTTCATTGTCTTCAGGCCTGCAGCTTTACGTTTTTCATCCTGCCAAGGCTGCTTCCTCTGAATAGGGAGTTACACTGCTTGGCACAGCCAAGTCGTAACCTTTCATGGGCAAATGCAAACCATTCGCAGGTGTTCCCTCCCTTCAACAGGGACTTCTTTGCTGACCAACAGCAACTTCTTTGCGGCTTCTTATCAAAGTGTTGATTTCCCATGTCCTTATCTTTCATTCTTGACAAAGGTGACTTCTTTAGCTCCCAGTGGAGAGACTTCTCCGGTGGAGCCTCAGTTCTACACAGCACCTCTCTTATATGCAGGACAGAAAAGGACTTTACATGCTTCTTGCAGGTTGGCTTCCAGCATCAGAGGAAGGAGATTACAGTATTTTCGCTGGAGTGCCCAGCTTCAAGACTTCACTTTGTTCTTCACAACTTGGAAGGATATGAAGCCAGTTGGAAAAGTGCTTTGTGCTACAGGGATTGTAGCTGGGCTTCTAGCTTTCTTCTGGAAAGACCCTTTTAACCCAGGTAGGCTCACCAGGGGGTCATTCCAAACTGGAATATAAGTCACGTAAGAAGAGGTTGAATTTCCAAACGCTGACTGGTGGTCTCATAGTCTTACCAGCCCATAGTCTTACCAGAGTTGGTGGCCCCAAAGCAATGCTTCATTCCCAGAAATAAAGAGAAGCTTGAAACAAAGAGGAAGACAAAATGGTCTAACAGTATTTACAAGGGATCCTGCTGTCTATGTGGGGAAAACATGACATGTACTTTGTCGCTGCCTTTTTTTTTTTTTTTTTTTTGACTGCAAACTCCTTGGGATCAAGAACCATCTCTATAGCTGTGCAGTGCCCAGCGCAAGAGGGCTGACATGTCTCCAAACTGATGGCAAAGAATAAATGATATGCAGAAGGCAGGAGGCCCAGAGCCTGGTTTATGTTGTACAGCTTTTTATAATGTGAAAAACAACTTCATCCTTGAAAGATATTGGTCTAGGAACCCAGACAAAGGGCATGTGACGCAGCTAGCTTGCATAATCATATCATTATTCCCTGGCAGTGATAGCCTAGGCATAATGTCCACAACAAACACACAGTAATAAAACAACACACCTCTTGGGCAGTTGGGCCTGGGGGTTGTTCCATGGCAACTGAGCCATGCCGGCTGCATGCTTTTATCCATTATCCAACTCCATGAAAGAATGCTGAGCTGGGGAGGAGGGATGGGAATGGTGAAGCAAGGCTTGGCTGTTTGGATTCTAGCATGCCAGCTGCTGTCTGAGTGAAGTGGGTCAGACTGAGCCTCCTGCTCCATGACCGAAGTATGAACCGGGGCTTGTCAGGATGGAGGAGGGAACTGGCTGTTGCATGTTAGTGCAGCTAGGCTGAGCTGACTGCCGTGTGCTGGACCTTGTTGGGCTAGCCAAGCTTTCCTGTGACCCAGGCCAAAACAGATCAATATGGCTGGCTACTTGACATGAGGTTGCTGATGACTAACCTTTTTGTTGTAGGCACCTGTCAGAAGGGAAAAATAGCTCATTCTTTAAAGGTTAGGTAATTTTCGATTATTTTCAGTCTAGCAAGAATTGGAAGGTATTGTTAATCTCATGGCTTCTTCAGGTCAGTCCTGCCTCTTCTAGTTTTGGAGAAGCATCAAGACTTTTGAGCACTTACATACACCTTTCTACTTTAGAGCTCTGCCTAAGTTAAGGGCAGCTCCTCTGCTGCTTCCTTCACTTACTTCTATATCTTGTATTCTCTTTCCTGTAAATAAGAGAGCTTGTCTGGTGCCCGCGTTCTCCTGACTGGAGCCAGTGCTGGGATTGGAGAGCAGATGGCATATCGTTATGCCAGATTTGGTGCTGAAATTGTTTTGACTGCTAGGAGGGAAGCTGTGCTGCAGAAGGTAAGAACTTCCTTGTATGAGGAAAGACTTAAGAGATTTGGACTTTTACCAAAAAACCAGCAACAAACAACAAATTAGTTGTCAGCATGATAAATTTTCCTTCAGAACTGTTGTTGAGCAAAAACAGCTTAGTTACTTTCAAAATTCTTTCCACTTATGTAGAAAGATGGAACATGCCAGTGAAATGTTTTGAATCTGATTTGCTGGCATTGTCCTGTGCCGTTCTTCTCTAACTGATCTCCTGGATGGCTTACTTTGTGTTGCCATACACCAGTGCCTGCTGCAATATGCCCATTTTTTCTTACCAGAAGGCAGTAACACTGCATACTGGGGAGGTGTAACCCAGAAGGGAGCTTGGCCTGTACAGGAAGATGCATATACACCACCTGAACTTTTTACTGCCTGAACATTTACACGAGAAAATGGAATGAAGCTGCGTCAGGGGAAGTTCAGGTTGGACATTAGGAAAATGTTCTTCACTGAGAGGGTGGTCAGGCACTGGACCAGGCTCCCCAGGGAGAAGTGGTCATGGCACCAAGCCTGTCAGAGTTCAAGGAGCATCTGGACAATGCTCTTAGTCATATGGTTTAGTTTTAGGTAGTCCTGCAAGGAGCAGGGAGTTGGACTCAATGGTCCTTATGGGTTCCTTCCAACCTGAGATATTCTATGATTCTATGAACTACAATTCCTGTGTGATATTGTGCAGCTTTTCAGAGTCCAAAGAGTTCTATTTGTAGCTGTTTTGTTAAAGACTCAAACCTTTTTGTAGGTCAAATAATTTCTGACCAGCTCAAATAGATGAGACTCCTTTATCTGTAGTTTATAAAATGGGACAATATTTAGAGAAGGTATTTCTTAAACTGTGGGGAGAGGTGACTTGCAAGGAAAGCTCTTCACTATGAAATGGCACAAAAGGAGAGTTGGGGACAGTGAGCATAAGAATAGTTCCTAATGCCTGGAAGGCATTATTTCAGCAAATAGCTAAACTGCATATCGTTACTGGGCACCTTCATATACTCAGCATAGCCAAGGAACTATGAAGGATGAATACTGCTAGAGCCTTACTAGGTATTTTGGAACAAAAAGAAGAACTTAATGTAGAGTATAACCCTTATTCCAGAAGACTTCTCCTGAAGAAGACTGTCTTTTTCGGGTCAGTCTTGATCCTTTTCTAAGGTAGATTGAATCTGCATGCTGCTAAGAGTTACCTCTATTTAACTGTCTGGTTAAACAAAATCTGGATGCAAAATGAGCTCTCCATGGGCTGAATAGCAGTAGACTTAAAATTAAAGTGTGTCTCTGTCCAGAATTTACTCTCTCTGACTGTAGTATGGGGGAAAAAAGTGCCTTACAGTGCCCTTATTTCTGTTCTTTTCTGCCCGCTACGTATTGTTTAATCTTTGGCTGTGTGTTCTTTTTCAAGGTGGTGGAGAAATGCCTGACACTTGGAGCAAAGAAAATATTTTATATCCCTGCAGATATGTCTTCCCCTTCAGAGCCTGAAAAGGTGGTTCAGTTTGCTGTTCAAAAGCTGGGTAAGCATCTCGGGCATCTCTTTGGCTTTCAGGAATATAGACAGTTCTCATTCCCATAGGAGCTTCCTGCTTCAGTTTCCCCATGTTCCTCACTGAGGGGAATGTTTAGGACAGGAGGGTGTGGGGTTTGTAAATACCAGTCTGGATGTGGCCATCTTTTTAGCTACCTTTCATGGGGAGGGCATGTCTTTTGCTAGAGGAGAAAAGTATGCAGAAAGTGCTTGCTCACGGTACTTCACTAAAACCACACCGCATAGCAAGAGCTGCGGTACCTCACCTGTCACAGGGTACCCTGTGTACACACATTTGCCATATGTGAGCGGGTACCAGCTGCACACACACAACCCTGAACATAGTGCCTTGTGCTGAGAGAGACAGAAACTGGGAGGTCTGAAAGCAGTGACCTGCCCCTGTAGCGAAGCTCAGTCCAAGACTGTATAGAAGGGGAAGGTGGTCTTATTTTAACCACAACTGATTCACACTGCTCCCACTCTCATGCATTCGCATTCACTCAGTCTTTAGTACTCACAAGCAACACGATGTGTATGACAAAGTACCTTGGCCAAGCTTACTAGTGGTGATACAAAGGACAAGGGATGTCCACTGTTGAGTCCTCATCATGTCTTCTGGGTTCTTGGTTGGTGACCATGTGCTGCTTTTTGATGGTCTTTTGTGCCCTGTAGGAGTTGAGTGGTTATGATCTTTTGCCTCTCCATCTTGTCTCATTTGGGTCAGACTGTCATTAGGCAGGATTTTCTACTATACTCACTATCCTTTTGTCCATTATTTGAGTGTCTTAATTACTTCATTATGCTCTTGGTTTTCCTGATGTGGGTGTCTTAAGAAACTGTGTGTAGGTGTGCTGTGATCTGGATGATGTGCCAGTCCAGCAGCCATCAATTCCTACCTTTCTTTTAAACCTTCTGCTGTTTCTGCTGATACATTCCCAATTACCAATCGTAATTTTTCTGTTACAAATTTGTATATTTAAAACTTTGAAAATAGAGTGTACCACCAGAACTAAGTTCCAAGTCTGCATTACCCTGAAGCATCATTTCAGAGAACTGCTGTCAAAGAAGAACAGCTTTCCTTCCAATTCTACCCTAGAGAAGCAGGCAAAGCTGTTCCCAGATGGACATATTTCGTGTATCTCCATGGTAAAGTACTTCATGGGAAAGCCTTCTGAGGGAGCGGCTGGTTGGTTCAGCCCTCCCGCTAGTATTTCTGAGTTCCTTGGTTACTGGTTATGGGATGGCCCCTTTGTTTGACTGCTCTTTTCTCCTGTCCACAGGGGGACTGGATTACCTGGTGTTGAACCACATTGGCATGACCCGTTTCCAAATGTGGGCTGGAGATGTGGAATACACCCGCTGGCTCATGCAGGTGAGGTTTCCCAGCAGGAAGAGCTCACCTGGAATTGGGTGAGTCTGGCTTCTCCTGGGACAGCTTTGGGAAGCTCAAAGGCAAATTCAACTCTATGGCAATGGTTGAGAACAAACCTTTTATTTAATTCGTGTTTCAAGTCAAATGCTTTGGAGGCTTTGTTACTAGACAGGTGTTTTGCTCAGTTGTTGTATATGTGTGCAGAGGAATGTCTGGGAAGAACTTAACTTCTCTCCTTCCTTCTGTCCTTCTTATCTCCCATTAGCCCAGGACTGTTAGGGATTGATGGGTAGTTACGGGCAGTTGTGCAATGTATGTCCCGTTCAGGAAGGCCAATAGGTGAGGAGCAAGCACTTCCTACTAATCTACAGCAAGTGCACAAGTCATTGCAGAACACAGTAAGATTGTTTGAAATGGTGTTTGCTATTTGAGTCTCTGCTCACAGATTCAGCGTTTTCCTATAGAATCACCTTGGTACCAGGTTTTGGGACCAGGGAGATGAAGAGCTGTTTTCTTGATTCAGTCTTCTTAGGTCAGGTGGGTCATATTAGTTCTATTTCATGTTGGAAGGAGCCTGCTTGCTGGAGAGTAGGGAACTTGGGATCACAGGTAAGAAATTTCTTACAAGTCAGAGAGCAGTCAAGCTCAGAAGAGATGCTGAATGTTATGCTTCATTGTAGTTTGAGCTCAGTCAGGAGAAACTTAAAAGGGAAGCAAGTTGAGACACTGCTGGTGTTCTTGTTGCTGGATAGGAATTGCAGAGTAAAGAATGACATATAGAGAAATCAGGGACAGCTAGTTGTCTCTTGTCAAGAAAGCTGTGTGTTAAAGCCCAGGAATAACCTTTGCTCTGACTCTTCTCCATTGCTTTTTCTGGAATCTGAAAGACTCACGGATGCAATGTTTGTCCCCGTCTTCACAGAGATTATTCTTTTCGCTTGATGTTTGAAAAAGCAAATCCAAGCCATGCTCCTTTCCGTTTCTGACCACTGTATTGGCTTTCTGGCTCATGCTGACCTTCCCTCCAAACCCTCTTGCTTCTTCCATGTCTACTTTTATCATTCCAGGTGAATTTCTTCAGTTATGTGGCGCTCGCAACAGCAGCTCTTCCCACCCTGGAGAAGAATAAAGGCTCTCTGGTGGTTGTTTCTTCCCTCACAGGTTAGTGTCTTTAACTGGTATAAGTGCTGGCCTTGTGGAAACAATGGTTCCCAGCACATCATGTTTCTCTGTGTCCTTCAACCCCTCAACACATTTTCAAGCTGTGCATTTTATAGTAGCAAGCAGGATGGTGGCTGGCTGGCCTTCTTGTTTTCTGGAAGACCTGTGTTGCACCATTTTGCATTCCCTTGGAACTTCGCTCTTCACTTGCCGTGTGCCCAGATCTGCTTGTTTGGCTCCTGTCCCTCACAGCCAGGCCCATCTCTCCTGCATTTCTGACACAGCATTAAGACCATCCTGCCACTCTAAGGCCTTCTGGCTTTGGCCAGCCTGAATAGAAACCTGCTGAGTAGCTGCACCTATTGTACAGGATGTAAAGGCAGGAGAAAGTCTTCAGTGTGCGCTCAAGGGAGCTGCATCACCATACACAAGTTCAGACTACGGCTCATTCCTGCCTTGTGACATAAGGTGCCATGGTGTGAGGGAAATGTCATGGCCAGATGCAGCAGCATGTGACCCAGTCCATGTGTTTGCATGTGATGGGGGAGGGGAAGGCTGCAGGTAGACCATCACACTGGGCTTTTTAGCACAGCATGTGACCTTGTTACTGTGGAAGTTAAAAGAAGTTTTTCTCCCCTTATCCACATGTGTGGTGGCTCTTGTGCTGGAATGTGCTCTCACAAAGCGGTGTAACTTTCTAAGTGCCTGCATGTGACTAGAAATAGAGGGACACTCACCTGAACAGAACATGGGTTGATGCAGGATGATAAAGCCTCTCTCTTTGCCCAGATTCCCTCTCCATAGCACCATCCTCCTTACAGCCACTTTTCTCATTTTTTCCATTCTCACCTTCTCCTTTCCAGGGAAAATACCCACTCCCTTCACCACTTCTTATTCTGCCACCAAGTTTGCACTGGATGGATTCTTCAGCTCGCTGCGCCATGAACTCAACATGCAGAAGAGAAATGTCTCTGTCACACTGTGCATCCTGGGCCTGATTGATACTGATACAGCATTAGAGAATACCAGGTGTGTATTTGCAGGAGGATGTAGGAGTCTGGGAGGGAGTGTGTCTGCAGGAACGTGTTCCGTCTTGAAAGCATGCAAAAAATGCACAACTGTGTGTAAGATGGTGTGTGTATCTGTTTGGATGTGCAAGAAAATTAATGGGAAGAGTGCTTCTGCTTGGGTACATCACAGAGGTTGTGCATGTCCACCTCGGCATGAAACATGAGCATGCAGAACCCTGTGATACTCAGTCTGCACAGTTAAAACCACACCAAGGATTGACTGGGTTTGAGTGATCCTCTGACTGTTTCCTTCCAGGGGCAAAGTGCATCTAACTGCTTCTCCTGCTCCTGAAGCTGCACTCGCCATCATCCGGGGGGGTGCCACACGGGTGCAGGAGGTTTTTTACCCATGGTGGCTGCAGCACGTGTGCTGCCTCTGGGTTTTGTTCCCCAGTAACCGGAACCAGGTTTTACAGAGTTACTATAACTACAGCACTCCTTAAGGGATGCCCAGCCTCAGTCTCTGCTCCCATGCTACATCCCTTCTAATCACATTGCCCCCATCCCACTAAGCAGCCCATTCAGCCATTGGTGTCAAGCAGGAGCAGGGCAGCAGTGGTGGCAAAGTAACCTTCATTCTTTTCATGAGACTCTTCTTGGTCTCCCTCTCATCCTGCTTCAGCCACAGTTCTGATATTTCTACCCGTCAGTCAGAGATCTTTCCCACTGTTCACTCAGCCCTCCACCCATCTCCCCTCCTTCAGCCTCACCTGTCTGCTTTTACTGCCTCCAGTCTTCTCTCAGCTCCAGCTTTAACCTCTGTCTGTACAGGATGTCCTGCAACATCTGTACATTCCTGGGACATCCTGCTCCACTGCTTCATTGTTTTGTGGATACTGTGAACCTTCTTGCTTCCTATAAATAGGATTTTAATCTCTATTATAATTAAACTTTTTTTTTTTTCCTAATGTGTTGGTGTTACGTGTTGATGCTTCCTCTGTGAAGGCAGGCTGGTGACCTGCCTTCTGTGAGCGCAGGTCTGTTGGTAGACGTTTGCTGACTGCATGGGACCTATTAAATCAGCTCTTCCTTGCTGTAAATGCCAAGTTGGGTTGATGATTCCTGCACTGAACAGGAGAAAGAATGTAGAGGGAATTCTTCCCTAACATGTTATGCCTCTGGATGCGTGTCATGCCTTGTAAGTTCTAGCAGATAAGAAAAAGCAGTCTCTGCTTGAATCCTCCTGGGATGGGGATGGATAAAAGATCCTACGTGGGCTCCTTGGTGTCTGAGGGGATGGTTATTTTGTGTGTTGTTCCTGACTGCAATGCATGAATCCTGAAGGAATTTTAAGTAGCTTTGAAAGCTGAACATTTTGTAGAAACTGGTTAACAGGTTTGGAATTTATTGAAACAGCCAGGTGTTGCTTAAAAAACAGGCTTGTCCAGGGGATATAGAACTAAAATGGAGTGTGCAGAGGCTTGCCAATCTTCCTTCAATCATAGCTGGTCTTCTCCAATGAGAGAAAAAAAGCAGGTTGAGGGGTACACTCTAGCTGGTGAGAGGTGGCTTCCTGGGAAAGGGTCACTGCATGCCCCCCTCCTTCTTTGCTCTGTTGACAGCTAGGTGCTAGACTAAGTGCACTCTTGTTCTGAGCTAAATATAAAAACTTGTGTGCCTGCAAGAGATGTCACTGCAGCTTTAGTTCTTATTCTTGTTACTGGGAATGGTGTGTGGCACTTCTAGTCGCAAGAACATTTTATTCACATCATAGGAACAGGCACCAGCTGAGTGTTTTCCTGCCTCTCTCCTTGCCATTGACTGGATTTTGACATGACAAAGCTTTCTACAGAGCTGTGTGGAAATAAGAACTCACCGCAATTGACAAACTCTGGAGTTTGAACCCACCACTTTTTAAAATACACAGCTGCTTGCTTCTCATGACAGTTTGCAGTATACACCTTGGCTCGGTCACTGCAGAATTGTGTTGGTGCAGGGGCAAGGAGGCATCAAAAATTGCGGTAGTCCTAGGTTTCATTGTCTGCTCATATTCGGCTTTTCACCAGCACCATTAAATAGGGGTTTCAAAGCAGAAGAAAGTCCCAGGGAAACTGGTGCTTTTATAAAAGGGGGGGCTGAACCATGCGCATCGCAAATGGAGTTGGTTCTCTACCAAGCCCAAGTATGTTCCTCACCTTCAGGGCAGAGATGAGGAGTCTGTGCATTTGCTTTCCCTTTTCCTGGTTCTGTGCATAGCAGCAGATGGGCTGGGCTCTCGCTCTCGATCGATTTCCCTCAAGGTGCTGTTGAGAGAACCAGTTTTGTTCTCGCAGGTGTGAGCAGAGTACACAGGAGTTCTTAAACGATGTCTGGTATCTGCACACAAGAGCTGTTTAGGTTTGTGTTTAGCTCTGCTGGAGCTTGGCTGCTGAATTCATTTGTTGCAATTGGGCTAATATAACAAACTTGCATTTTGAGGATCATATGTTGGATTGGAATAAAAATCCATAGCCAGCCTTCTTTCTTAGGGACACAGGGACACTGTGTGGTGTTCAGAGTAAGGCAGGGTTGTATTCTGCAGGACTCAAGCTCTGTCATCCATCCCCCTGTGAAATGCTTTTTAACTGACTAAACAGATGATTTGCTGAATGGAAACAGACTTTCCTTGCCCCAGGCCTTTGGTGATTGTCGTGAAGCATGAGCATTAGCTAAAAGCAGGTGCAACTAACACATGAAGTAAAACCCCAGTTACTTAGCAAGTAAAACTTTTATTAAATAAATTTAAGATTTTTTTTGACCAGAGTGAGGAATTTGACATTGATGAAGCTTGTATCGCACCTGTAACATCGTACAGTCACATCAGTAACTGCGATGGAAGAAACTGTAAATGCTTGTTTTAAAGCAGCTTGATCTAGAATTTACAAAGTCCTTTTTTTCCCATTTTGCATTTGTTGGTCTTTTTTTTTTTTTGTTCAAAATTAGATTAAGTTTAAACTTCATGAAATTACTCGTAGCAGAAATAAAGTACATTATACAAATCACGTACATAATAGATGTTAAGTATAAAAATGGTATTTACAATAAGTAAACATGGACTATAGAAACACACAGACTCACACAGCTTCATCCATCTCTCATAAACTCTCAGCATCAGATACAGAGGGGTGGTTGAGGAGATGTGAAGGTACTTAAAGAACTGTGCCACAAACAGCTGAACAATGGGAAACTGGAGGATGAGAATTGGCTGAGGTTCTCTGAAGTCCCCGTATCTCGCTTCAGTATTAATTGCATCAACCTTTCTCCACCAACCCTCTGTTCATGTTTGAACACAGAGACACACACACACACACACACGGGAATGTTCTTGGTACCTTATCAAACTCTGGAATATTGAAACTAATCATTCAGAAGGTTTGTGGGGTTGGTTGGTTTTGTTTTTCTTTCCTTTCCTTATTTGAGTAGAAACTTAAAGAGACCGTTTCAAGTTGTTAAAGGGATATGCCTTGTCAGTATGACACCCCACACACACAGCCCCAGGGGATCTTTGTTAAATCAAGCTCTGAGCTATGTTCTGTGCTTAAGTATATGTGTATATAGCTATACCTATATATGCTGCATAATGTATAATATGTCCCTTGGAGGGGGTGGTGGGGGAAGAAAGCAGAATGGCAATCCTCTTTCGTCATACTATCCTTGTGTCTGCTTGGGAAAGCTTTGCAGAGGGTGTAAGAGATGAGTCCTCTTGCTAAATTCAGATGGAGAAAATGTCCCATTTCGTCTGGGAACGCTAACCAGCATTAGGTTAATTCCAATATGGGGAGGCAGTGTGTAGCCCCTGGGAGGCTTCTGTCACTCTGTTTTGGAGACTGCATCTGCTCACACTCTCTCTCATGTCCTCTTGCCTTGATCAAGAAAATGCTTCATTACCATGGAGAGCTATGAAACACAGATCTGTGCCACGTGTGGGAAGGCAGTACAGTTCCTGTAGGTAAAGGGACTGGTTTCCTGTGCTTTCAGCCTAATCGAGGAGTGCTCAGGATAGGCTTTGGCACCAAATTCCAGGAGCTTTGTCTGCTGAAGCCCTTGGAAAGGTAAGACTGAGAGCTCTTGAGATCCTTAACCAGGCTGGTGCTAAGGTCAGCGGATGAGTGACTCGAGCTGAGCAGCTGGCTGTGCCCTAATCCTGGAGGTATGTAGTTCTCTTTCTCCTTGCTTCTTGCTAATGTTGAGCAGAGAGATGCGCTCTCTCTCTCTCTCTTGCTCTCTGTCCATCCAAGCATCCTCTCAAAATGTTCAGGCCTATCTGCAGTGCTTGCTGAGAAGACACTGTTGCAAAGGTAAACCCTTAACTTCCAATCCCTCTTGCAAGGAGTCAGTCTCTGAATGGAAAAGTTTGGTCCTGTGAGCCACTTTAAAAAAAAATAGAGACTGTGTATATATATATATTTATATTTGTCTATGAAAGGGCCAGGAGACAGGGCAGGAGGGAGGGAGGGACGGAGCTAAGTTTCCATACATCACTGCAGTAACCTAGAGACACACCAGTGGGTTTTCTTGGTCCATGTACTCCAGGCATACCCCGAGAGGAAGAGCTTCGGGTCCCCAGGGGCTGCTGGTTTTCTGGTCCCTTTGCTATGCACCACATTAGCAGCAAATATGTGAGTCCATCGTGGCAAGAATCTTCCTGCTGGGCAGATATTGAGCCTTCTCTTTAATTGCATGTTTTGGGGAGGAGGGCAGAAGGAGGATGGGGTGGGTAGGTGGGGAGCAGAGGAAGGAAAGGGGTGGTGCCAAAAGAGTTGATAAATTTACTGGCCTCTTTGTAAATCAACCTGAAGCAGAAATTCTTCCTCTGGACTTTCCCTTCACCTGAATAGAAAGGGAGGAGGGAGGGAATTGGGAGATTAGGAGGACATCTATGCAAACCTCAGGCTTTGAGTTGCTGTTGCTTAAACGTGGAGGAAGATGACCCCAATTAGAAGGGGCCAAGATCAGCCCTCCCTCTCTCCCAGTCTGTGGGCTAGTAGGAGCTAGCTCTTTGACAGCCAGCTCTCATGTCAGGCAGCTCTTCTGTGGCCCTTCAGGGTCTCATCTTTTCTCTGCTTTTCTGTGGTCCTTGTGAATCATGGGTTTGTCCCTTCTTACCCTGGAAAGCATTCTCTGCAGACCAATTTCAGGGCATATGTAACAATTGAAAACAAAACTATTGGGTTTTAAAACCTTTTTAGGAGGATGAACACTTTTTGGGAGCGGTCAGAAAGTAGACTGAAACCTTGCTTAGACCACAGGCAGGTAATTTGAACCCATCTGCCTGTCAGGGCCCTGAGTGTACCAACAGGCCTTAGTGGCCTTGGCCAGCCTCACCTGCGGCTTCTGTCCACACTGCCCACGGGCCCAGGAGTCTCATCACAGCTCAGGCCTGTGCCTTCAGTCCTGGTCTGATCTACATCATGGAAGTGCCAATCTCCACCTGTCCATGGACCTGTCCTGTCCATGGATCTTATTATCTGGACTCCAACCCTTCAGTTGTCTTCCCATCTTGATGTCGGATCTGTTTGTTTATTATTCTCATTATAGACCTGCCTGGCAATCACTGGACTATGTCTGACCCTGTTTACCTTCACCAGACCTGATCCTGATCTTGACCTGCAGATTGACTCTCTGGCTTGGCCTTGGGTTTGCCTCCTTGCCACAAACTTGCCTGATGATCTAGACTCTTGGTTGAACCTGGCCATCATCTCCAGGCCTGCCTTGGTCACCTTGCCTCAGGTGCTGGGGCTGGGCCCTGGCAGGTGAGGCCTCTGCCCTGCTAGCTGTGTTACTGCATTCAGCTCCTGGCTTCCCACCCCATAGGGAGCAGCCAGACCTTGCTGCCCCCTGACAGCGGCCAGCACTGTGTAGGAACTGTGCTGTGATGGTGCCAGCTTTACCTGTGCTGCAGAAGTGACTCCTGCTTGCTCACTGCTGTCAGTAGGGATGGTTAGCATCCTTGGGTCGTTTTAACTGGACCTTCAAACGTTTCATGCCAATCTGGAAGCCATTCATGGCCTGGATAGCAGTCTGTGCACTGGATGGGTTGTCAAAGCTTACAAAACCTGAAGGACAGGACACAGGCATGGATAATAACAGCACTGTTGGTGCCATGCCCAATGCATGAGTCTCCTCATTATCCATCATGCTTCCCTTGCCGACTGGCATCAGCACTCACCGAAACACTTGCTCTGGTTGGTGGCACGATCCATGAATACCTTGGAGGAAATGATATTGCCAAAGGGCAGGAACATCTGCATCAACTCATTGTCTCCAAACTCCTGAGGGAGATGGTAGATGAAGAGATTGCAGCCTTCAGGACCTGCAGGCATGGGGGCAAGGGGGAGGAACAAAACAGAAAGCCCCCAAAGGGAAGGGGAAGAGAAATGGGCTCAACTCAGACCACAGCACTGGAGGAGAACCCCAGCACTGCCTCCTTCTGTCTCGACCTCCCCTTGCTTGTCTCTCTCAGTCACTGGTCCAGGAAGGGTTCTGAGGGCTCTCTAAGAGCAGCTGGGAGGCAATATGCAGAGCTAGAGTTTCTGGAGAGCAGATTCACTTTCACAGCTTGCCCAGTTCCCACGTGGAGAGCTGGACACAACAACTCTGTGAGTGTCTGGATGCTGTTTTGCTGGAAGGAAATTAGCTGAGGTGACAGCTCCTTGTTCATAGCTCTCCCAGTCCTAGGACAGCAGCAGACACTGCTATGTGAAAGCTGCTGCTCTAGCGTTCCCTGTCCGCAGCTATGCAGTGGTTGCCTTCAGCCCATAAGCCACAGCCCCAAGTGGCAATCTCCTGGATTGCCACACATCCAATTTGTGGGTTGACCTGGTCCTGCCCACTCCTTCACTTGCTCCCTGTGAGCCAGATGAGCACACAGAGCTGTTCCCTCGATGACACCTGCTGTACGAAGCAGGAGCAGATGGAGAATGCCTTTGCCTCCAAATTCTGTCCAGGCCAGTTTTGAAATAAGCTGAAAAACAAATTCATGAGGCTAGGAAGGCTGAAGAGAGAGGACAGTACATTGGAGAGGCTGGTTTGACTGGGACCACTGTGGTTCTGGCATCAGTAAAGATGGGGAGGAAGTGCTCTTTTCCCCTGCCTGCGTAGGGAAGGTTCTGAATCTATACCCTTTGGTGTCAAAGCTGGGTGTTCTAATGATTGTACTTGGCAGCATCTGGCCAGGGATGAGCTCAGCAAGTTTGCATGACAAGCATCCTCTGAACCCTTCCAGTCCACTCACTGCAGAGACATGGTTGGTTCCGTAACCCAGCTCCAATACTAAAGATTAGAGTGGACAAAGATTAGTGCTGTCTCCTCTCCATTGGTTCTGTGGTGCAGAAGACAAGCTACACAAATCCGTCCCCCTCCCCCTCCACCCGACACACATGTTCCCAACCCTGATCCTCACCTTCTCGTTGCTGCTGCTGCAGGATGGGAGGTGGCTGAGGGATGCTCTGAGCAATGGTAGTGGTTGGATACACAGCTGTATTCCAAGGAGACAGAACAAACTGTTTACCTGAGGATCTGGTCAGCTACACAAGGGCCTGAGGGAGACAAGAGAAGCTGGTACCTGCATACTGCTGAACTCCTGTGAAGGCTGGGTGCAAAGTCTCTGCTACTGAAGGGCTCTGGGCTGCAGAGAAGAACATAATCAGAAGCACAGCAAAGGGAATCACTCATGCATTCTCTCTGTCTCTCTCCCACACCCCCCACAACCTCCCTGCCAAGTGAGTCTCAGTGCCTGGCCGGTAGGGAGCTAGAAAAAGTGTTGTGTGTGAGGAATCCAGAAAAGAGGAGCTAACTGCAGTTCTTGAGGTCTCTGGATGAGGTGGTTTGTTTTTTTTTTTTTTCCTGCTCTCCATACCTGAGTATGGCACAAGGCCATTGGTGTAAACTGTTTCCAAGGTTGGATGCCCATTTGGGAATGGTACCACTCCGGTGAATCCATTTGAAATGGGTGCCACCAGTCCCGGCATGGCTGCTGTTCCCAGGAGAGGCGGTGAATGTAGCCCTGTAGAGCAAGAAAAGAGGACATCCCATGAGTCGAGGTCCCGCAAAGCCTGCACTCCCTCTTTCCATCTGGCTGGCAAGACTGCTGTGTATGAAGCTATTATCTCTTCTAGTTGGCACACAGAGGTGACAGACTAGTGCTGGAGCCTTCACAAAATTAGAGGCAGCACTAGTAAGAAAAGCGTTGCTAGTTCTGGCTGCTGTCAGAGCTTCGGGATGGAACATTTTTAATCCAGGTTTGTACAGTACCCAGCATGATACAGCCCTGTTCTTGACAGGTGTTCAAACCCAGTATGCATTATTGCTGATATTATTACTGTGGGATGATGATAATAAATAGCACTGCTGTACTCAGAGTCAGGTGCAATCCTGGGAACCTGGTCCTTCTTTACAATATCAAAGGGAAAAAACTGCAGCAGAGAGGAACAGCAGTAGGGCAAGGGAATATGCGTTGAACATGTAAGGGTGTCAGGGAGGTTGCAGAAATTTGCACAGGACTAGGGGCTGCTGTCCTCAGAGGCTGCATTGTTAGAAACGAGTGGCCTAATCCACATGCTGAGCCCAGAGGGATGCGGGAACTGTTTTACCTGTGTGAGCATCGTGATGAGTGCTGGGGCAGGAGGTTCATTGGTAGTGAAGGACTTGCTGCGTCCTGGCCCACACCAGGCCCTCACCTGATGTTGGTGCAACAGGAGTGGCTGGCAGCCCGTTGAGACTGACGGCACCAATCTGTTGGATGTGGCAAGGGGAAAAGGCGACGCCTGGGCTCAGGTAGCTGCCGTGGGAGGTGGAGAGAACCGTTGTCTGCTGCTGCATCAGCTGCAAGGCAGGACCATGCAGTCAGGGCCCCATGCTGCCCAGGGCTTCCACTCCACTCGGGGCCACGTACAGCTCAGTGGCTCGCCCCAGGCCTCGCGCTGCTGGGGGCCTCGCGCCGTGGGGGCCCCGCCGCAGCCGCGGGCGGAGCTCGGGGAGGCCGCGCAGGCCAGCTCGGCCTCCGCCTTCCCCGCCGCTGCCTGTGGCCGGCGACGGGCCGGAGCGGCGGCCCCGCCATCTCCCCCAGCCGCCACTGGGCGTCGCCAGGCTCCCGCTGCCTGCCCCGCAGCTTCCGCGACTCGGCAGGACCCGCCGGGGCGGGCGGCGGCGGCGCCGTCCTCTGAAGCGCCGCGCCCCGCCCGGCTGACGGTCCCCGCGTCCGGGGGCCCCCGAGGTGGGCCTGGAGCTCCCTGCGGCCACGTACTCGCGCAGGTGCTGCCCCTGCCGAGGCGGGTCGGCGGCCTGGGCCAGGCCATGCGTGGAAGCCCCCAACAGCTGGGCACAGCTTCCCACCCTGCAGCCGGGGGACACGGCTAGGCGGGCATCCCCTGCAAAGCCAGGGCCATAGCCAGGCAGCCCTCTGCCCACCCTCACCCTCTCCACATGCCAGCAGCCTTGAGGGGTCTTCGCGCAGTCAGCTACGCGCCAGGACGTTGGGATGGGCCCTTCCTGCTCAGAGAGCTCCTGCAGTGGGGAAGGGACAGGGAAAGGGGTGTACCCCCAGCACCCAGCAGCATCCTCTCACCACAGGCCCTACCGCTCTGCCAGGCACAGCAACAACATTTCCTCCGAGCCACAGCCCCTTCCCTGAGCACTGCCGCTTCTGGGACAGTGCCAGGTATTAAATAACACAGCTTTGCCTTGAGAAGTGGGGTCCAAGTCCCTCTCCTTTTGCCCAACCTCAACAAGGCGACCGTGCTGCTGGGAGACACGCGGAGCTCATTCTGGTACGTGCACCCCGCTGTACAACCAGGTGTCCATCCAGGCCCAGCTCTTAGGGCATTCTTTGCCGTCTGAGGTCTGCCCCATGATCCACTAAGCTCTGTCTTTCCTCTGGCAGTGGCCTGCACCCTGGGGTTGGCAGCTCCTTGTGGTCCCATAACACACCCGACTAGGCAGAGATGCACAATGCAAAAAGAAGGGGTGGGGGTGGGGGTGGGGGGAGGGTGGGACACAAGGTTGGGAAGAGGGTTAGGAGGAAGAACAAAAAAATCCTCCTCGTCCTAGTTGGCCATCAGTTGGTGCTCTGGAGCATAAGATGAGATCAGACTGCGCTCAGAGTGCAGTGGCAACAAAGACTTAGTTCTGAATACAAAATTATCTAGCCCCTGTGTAGACCTTGTCTTCACCATCAAGCAAGATGAGCAGGTGAGGCACAGGCGTGGCTCTCTGGAAACTACGATTCCACAGGAGCAGCTGGGGGATGGCACATGGCAAAAACCAAGAAAAACACAAATCCTCCTTACATTAACTACAACCATGTCATGCTGTCTGCTTTGCAACATAAATACACGCCACTCAAGTGCCCTGCCTCACCCACAAATCACTGAGTCAGTAAGCCAGTTTGGCCCAGGTCTCAGCTGGAAAATCTGGTAACTCTGAAAAGTTCATGGCTAGCTAAACCTTCTCTTAGTTTCCTCCACACAGAAGCTGATTATTGCTGTTGTGTAAAAAGAAGAGGAATTGCCTAATTTCATGGCATTGCTGTCTCCGTAAGCTGGCACGAGCAAAGCAGCTGGGGTGGAACTGACTCTGCAGGGCAGCGCTGGGATAGGGGAGAGCCCGTTTTGGGGCAGAGATGGGACACCTCCCAGGCACATGGTAGAGCAGTGTCTCTGCAGGCAGGCAGGACCGACTGACAGCAAAGGGGTTCACTACCACTTGACTACAAACAGCATGTGCCCTGAAATCATCTCATCTCTTCACCGCCACACTGTCTTTGGAGTGATTCCCCTGAAGCAGGACTCACTCACATTACTGGGAACCACTCACCCTGAGCCAGGATTACAGAAGAATGTGGCCCTCCTGAGAGCACGAAACTCTACTAAGGAAGGTGTCCCTATGGCAAGCAGTCTGCACATATTCCTAGTCCTATCTTCATGTTGTCCCCGTTTAAGGCTGCAGGAACCAATGTATTTCTTACTTACTAGATGAATATTGATTTTCTTTTTTCTCATTAATGCCTGTTTTGTGCCAGGCTCTGGCTGGAACAAGACCTGCATCTGACTGCACATGCACCAAACTAGCATTCTGAAATTGTCTTCAATACTTCAATAAAATTACCATAATGAACAGTAAGAACAGAAAGAAAAGGGGGTAGGTGAACAAACTATGTTTTGTGTTTAGAACTAACTAATTTGTGAAATACAATAAATATTCCAGCATTATAAGCAGTTAGTAAATTGCACTGGCTGCTTTCTTAAGACTTCAGGCCTCTTTTGTATTGATAGATTATTATTTTTTCAGCTCCCAATCAGTTCCATCTGATTCCATCTGAACTAATCACTGAATTCAACTTGTTGAATAAACTGAAATGAGGGAAATACTTTTCACTTGCAGAAGAGACACCTAGGATCAAAACCTGGTTTAAGCACTGAAATAAACTGCTTCCAGATGCTTAGCCAGTCACATTTCCCAGATAAGTATGAGAATTTTTCTTATCAGCTGTTTCAGCTAACATGTACTATTTGACTATTTTTAGTATCTTATTTCATATATTTGAACAGATCAGAACAACTTTAGACCTAACATAGTTTGTGATTATTTCATGTTTAATTTGAGATTTTTTTTTAAAGGAAAATGCAATTAAGATAAAATTAAAACATCCGACTGAATAAAAACAAAAACCAAACAACCCAGGCTCCAAACTTCGTCTTCCTAGGCCGGGGACTCCGGGGACTGCTTTGGCTTGGCGAGGCAGCAAATCCCATGGGGGCAGGAAGAGAAAGTTGTTGGCGTATTAAATTGTGAGTGTAAGAACCAATGCTTACGATGCACCAGTTCACCCCAGCAGCACTCACTCCTCTCAGTCTGATTCAACCACATACGTAATTGTTAGCTGCATCTCCTGGGCCTGTGAGTAACCTTGGGTGCAGCATCTACTACTCCAAGCCCTGCACTATGCAAGCATGAACTATGTTGGAGTTCCCTTGAGCCCTGGCTTACCAGAGGTCCCAGCTCCCAAGAGCTGCCCATGGCAGGACATTTGGAGGTGCTGTAAGGAGATTCAGCAAGGAAATCCCTCCCTTCTGTCCCCACTTCCAGATAGTAGAAGGCATTTCAAAGGGTTGATACCGTCTCCCTCTGATGGGGACACTGTATGCATATGAGAACTGGCTAGGATCTCTCCTCCAGGAGAAGGAATACCAAAGACTGGGATGACACAAGAGAAGAAACAATCAGGTGTGAGGTCACTGCCTCAGCACGAAGAAGGAGAGAGAACCAAAACCACTGGAAAGGAAAAGGAGGAAAAACCATGAAAGAGTGGGAGACAGGCTGAGTCTTGAGTCAAGGGGAAAGCCAAAATAAAGTCACAGAGCACAAAGGCCAGTGAAGAATCAGAGACAAAGCAACAAATTTACAGACACAACTGAGGAAAAAGAAGATGCAGATAAGCAAGGAGCACAGCCTAGGCCTGAATGGCTTCCTGTCGTCAGCAGGAGTTTCTGAAGATTGGAGGGCACTTAAAGGCCGAGTCTAGAAGGTCTCACTGCTCTCCTTCCTTACACACCCTGGACCATAAGCTAATAAAGTACTTTCTGCCATCATAACCTCACTGTGTGGTCCATTCCTACCTCCTTCACCATCATACTGTGCCCAAGTTAGCACCATCTCCATGACAGCAGAAGATACACCAGAATGATCATCTCATAGCTGACCCACAGCTGAGCTAAGCTACAACCTTAGACCTCAAGGTATAGCTGGCTTGTGGATTACAGGGCTGGATAGAAAAGATTGGTCCTGGCAAGAGATACTGCTCTCTGGTCAGAAAGGGTTCTCCCCTCTAAACCATTCTTCTGCTGGAAGCCTTGGTGCTTGGAATGGTATAGCTGTTCTCAGCCTCATTACACAAGAAGAATCAAATAATCTTGTGTTGGACAAATTCTACATTTGGTTCCCAAAATTCCCCAACAGTATGGAGCCTCATATGTATTGCCTCTTTTCTTTTGCTACTCCATGCTCTTGCCACACACTTAAATGGCATTTGGCAGTTTCTGGGGATTCTTTGAGAGGAAATGGCCAACAATTGAGAAACAGTTCCTTCTCTGTCACAGAGATGGGAGGGAGACACACCAAGTAGCCACTGAAGTCAGAGGTGAAAGAGGTGTTCACATATATGAGAACAGGTTTATCTGTGCTCTCCCCCTCCCCCCCAAAAAAAAATTACTTTCAGTAACAGTGTCTACTTTTGAGTTCTTTGTTTGACACAAGCATCTCTCATGCCTTGAGCAATTCCTGAGCCTCCTTCCATGAGCTTTATACTTGGTAGCAGAGACCTGAAAGTGACAGTCACCAAGAAGACCCAAAAGATGCTCCACCACAGCTGATCAGGGACTTGTTGAGTTTGGGACCTACCTCAAACATCAATGGCAACCACCACCATCACTCCAAGGCAATGAGGTTCTCTCACTAAGATCCAAAGCACAGCCAGTCTTGCCAGAGGAGGCCAGACTGCTGAAACACCTCTGACCCTCTGCTACCCACTGCTCCCTCTCCAGCATCCTGCTAACCCCACAGTCACACTAGCCAAGAGAGAAAACCCTGGGAGCCAAGGACAGTACTGGGGGGATTAGGGCCCTCCTGAGAATTTCAGCAGAGAAATAAACACATGAAGCTGGGCCCAGGGTTCTCATGGTGCTCCAAAAACACACACATTTGTGCCAGAGGAAGAGTTCACAAGTTGGCAGACTGCCATGTCTGGCAGACATCACCCAGGAATCATGGCTCTGAGCTGTCCTCAAAACAAGACAGAAAGACACTGGGTCATGCTTGACCTGTTCCCAGACACCTCCGCCAGTCTACACCACATCAGAGAAATCCAGCCTCACTTTGAGAAGGTCCCAGCTCTCTCCTGTCACCCCTTCCAGGAGAGAAATGCACAGACTAGGCTGCTGACTGGAGAAACTGAAGCCAGGAACAACTCCCAGGTACCGGGAAGCTTTCACACATTTGTTACAGAGACCCATTTGTGGTCTCCCAGCCCAGGTATGGTGTTGCCCCACAGCCAAGAGGGCAGCCTTTCCCCCCACACACACGCGTGATACTCACAGCCTGCGCATAGGCGCTGTATGGGCTGAACGGCAAGGTGAGAGATGGAGTGAATATCCCCAGCTGCCCCACCATTTGCTGCATACGACGGAGGGTCCTCTCCTTATCTGTGTCAGCAAACTTCACCACTAGACTGGAGGAGGCGCCCTAGGCACAGAGAGAGGAGACAGAGAGAGAAGGCAGGGGGAGAAGAGGCCGTGGGACAGCCAGAGAGTCAGCAGTCAGGCAAGGTGGGATGGGGCAGAACAGGCAGCAGAGAGGAGCGGGAAGAGGAGCAGAAGAGCAAATATTGGCGTGGAAGTGCTCGGGAGCTGGAACCTGGGCTGTGCCCTTCCCCATCCATCCACCCATCCAACCCTTCCCTCTCCCGTCCTTCCCCTCACACCCTAGGCCTTGCACAGCTGCACAAGTGGGTGCACACATCCCTGGCTGCATTCACCAGGTGATGGTGCAGCCAGGAACACCCAGGACATTGTCAGCCACAAGCACCATCTTTCCACCACCATGAGCTTGGCTGGATAGGCAGAGCAGTTTCTGGCAGCTGGAAAACAGCTGCTGCAGCAATGCACTGTCCTGCCCACAAGGTGCCCCAATCCAGGTTAGAGATTGTGAGAGACGAGATCACAACTGCAGCTCCACTTGCACAAGAAGGCACAGCTGCGGCTACACAACCCCACACAATGCACAAAGTGGTCCCATCCACACCCAGCCTACCCCAGAGGCCTCCTCTACTGCCTACATAAGAGAAGGTGGGGAGCGTGCTCAGACACTGGAGTCCTGACTGCTCACCTTGCTGAATTGTTAGCTTGCACCCTGCTCAGTTTTGAAGTACTCCAGGTAGCTGTGTCCAAGACAGATTCATGGCTCTCTTTTATTTAGCCTTTATAGCTATAAGGGCTGTCACTACCAGTCTGGACAGACATAGATACACACACTAGCTCAGGAGACAAGATGGTTCCCAAAGACAAGAGCACAGATGTGCACACACACAGCCCCCACTCCCCAAAACCACACAAGCTGAAAACTGCAGTTGAACCTGTCATGGTTTTGGACAGTGAGGGGAGGTCCCTGCAACAGGGTGATGGGAAGAGGATTAGGAAGAGGGTAGGTACCCTGGCCTTATACTCACGGGCATTGTCTGGCTGCCATGGAGTGCGTGGATTGCTGCCTGAGCCTCTGTGTGAGATGAGAACTTTACAAAAGCACAGCCTGGAAAGGGACAGAAAGAGCACAGGAGATTGCAGTGACAGGACTGCTGTGAAAGTGCCCCTTGCATCATCACGTAAGAGACAGTATCTGGATCTCAGGCAGGGCAAAGGAAAGCCACCCCAAGAAAGCAGGGAACAAAAAGGATGACTCATCCCAAGTCCTCTATCCTGGAAAAAACAGGAAGGGTCTCAAATTGTTACTTCAATGATATACTCTATAGATAATATCACCATCTCCACCCTTGCCCCTTATTAGCTCTTCCCCAAATTCTCTATGCACTCCTATTTGTGGGTACAAACATTTCAAATTGCAAACCCAGACTGAGCCAACAGGCTCACTAGTGATCCTGGTAACTCAGCTACTCATCATGCTCTGCTTCCCCTCCTTTCACCTCGGTCTCTGCCCATCTTCCCCAATCTTTCCTTGCAGCAGACAACGCTTCCTGCCCTGCTCCCTATGCCTGGCTGTGATATGGGTTCCCATAAAGATGGAGTCGGGGAATAAGTGCCCCAATGGAAAGGAGGCGCAGGTGGTGAGGCAGGTGAGTGCTACCTTAACGGCAGGGAGAAAGGGCACGACACACAGAGGGGTTCACACCTTTGCTGTTACCATCAGGTCCACGGAGCACCGTACATTCATCAATGACCCCAAATGGTTCAAAGAGCTGGAGTACGTCATCCTCAGACTGCTGCTTATTTAACATGCCCACAAAGAGCTTCCTGTCCCCTAGGGGCAAACACAGAAACATCAACCTTCTATGAGGCCCACAGTCCAAAGCAGGAGGATAGGGACACTTAAGCACAAAACAGCCTAGTGTTGAAAACATGCCTGGCATGGAAATTATTTGCTGTTGGCTGAAATGCTTCCAGGGGTGAGTATGCAGGGTCGTCCCAAGTTCCCCACACCTGCAAAGGTTTCTGTGGCTTCCCCTGTCCTACCCTCCCCAAAGGAAAACAAAAGATTAATAATTTCCTTCTATTCATTAGCCCTTTCCTTTGAATGACCCAACACAAATGGTAATAAGAAAAACTGCCTGGGCAATTATACCCTTATTGAACAAAATGTTAAGTCCAAGAGGTACCTTGGGAAATATAGCAGACCAACCCAGGCAGGGTGAATAAATTCCAGGACCCTTGGCTTCTGTTTCCTTTTCCTTCTCTCCAAGATCCCTGTTTCCACAGCTGCTATGTAACCAAGCATCTTAGCTTCAATTTGCCCTTCCCTACCCAGTCTAACCAGTATGTCTACCGAGCTGTCTTCTAAGACCTGGAATAAACCCTGGCATCCTTGAGTCCCAATTTGCCTCACCATAGGATCAGCCAAACGCAAGACAGTTGCAAACAGCTCCATGGACCCCACTCCCCCCTCTCCAAGGGCATTTTGTACCCATGTCACACTGGCGGGGGGGCTGGAAGGCTGGCCAACACATCCAGGACTTTGAGCTCAGGGTTATTCTGGGTTCCTCCATCAGAACGGAGAAGTGAGGATTATGTTTTTGTTGGGATGGCCAAGTGTGGAGCTGGGAAGAAAGGTGCACAGTGCTTTCTCCCCCTCTCTACCCCCATCAGTACACACAGGGGCCCATCACACAGCCTGATGCCATCCAGTCAAGCACAAACACAGCAGTGGTTGGGGCAACATCCTCCACAGATTGCTGTGAACAGCTATTAAAATAGCACAACATTAAAATCCCAGCCTAAATGCCAGCCCGATCTCGATTTTTGCAAGGAGATAGTTGTGCCAGCTACAGAGTTAACCCTCCCTACTGCCCCAAACGTGCATAGGGAGACATGACCCATAGGAGCAAATGTGTCAGGATATGGCTTGGGAGGAGCAGTGAGAGAGGATTCCTTATTGTCAGCGACAGCATCAGAGGGGCTGGCTTCAAACAAAACCAATGTAATGTGACACACGTCAGGGAAAATAGCAAGGAAGCTGCTATCTGTTTGAGAGTGCAGTGACCTGAAAAACAACAGGTCTTGGAGCTACAGCAGCAGAGCAGGCTGCAGGGGTGGTGGTGTGTATGTATGGCAGGAATGGATGACACATTACACGTTCACACTGCCGGCAAAGCCTCCCCCCCTCCCCCAACCCCCTCCTTGCTCCCCTTGACTCAGAGGATGGTTCCCACTCAGGTCAGTAAGCAAGCTGCCTCCCCCCCACTGCTCTGCCACAGACAGACACACTTGGGAACACATGCAGGAAATATCTACATGTGCCATTGGTCCCTTGCAGAAAAGCAGATGCACACACACAACATGAATGGACAAGCACATAGGCTCATGCATGGGCAGGAACATGCTTTCACATTGACCCAGCCCCAGCAGGTGCCTTCACAAACAAACTACCCCAGTGAGCAAGAGGGATGTGCAGACAGATGCACTCTTCCACCATGCAGACACCACAGGGAGCCGCTTTGTACGGCTGCACCACCCCACAGAGCCTAAGCACAAGCTCATGCAGGCACAGCTCTCCACTAGGCACTAGATATACATGCAACACAGATGCCACTTTGATCCACCACAGATAAAGGGTTAAAAGTACTGCATCTAATGCTCTTACCCAGTCCCAAACAGATACTCCTGACTTACGTCACTGGAAGTGGCTGAAATATATGGCCTTGTGTATTTTTAAAGGCCAAATTTCCCAGCTTCCCCATTTTCATGATTCCCTGGATAACTAAACCTGTGGGAATTTCATCCCCTTCCATTTTCCTTGCAATTCTTTCTACATTTCTCCCTGCACCTGCATGACAATGGTTGCATTTTGGAGACACTATTTCAGCTGATTGAGTCCATCCAAAATTTAGTGCTCTGGCAATGCCCAATAATCCCCAGCCAAGGCAGAGGAGCTAATAAACCAGGTGCTGTACAGCTGCCTTCTTAGCAGTAAGACAGCGTCTGCCCCCACCCGAGGGCCAGCTCGGAAATGCTGGTCGGAAAACCAGCCAAAAAACAGCACATAGGTGAAAAGTCTGACTGGAAGGGGAGTGGGAAAAAAAACAGGACTCGTCAGGAACATATTTACTGGGAGGTGGAGAGGAGAATGAAGACTAAAAGAGCAGTAGCTCTGTGCTCCTGTTAACATCACCTGGTGCCATACGTGATCCCAGTTTGGCTATGGGAGGGGACACTTGAGCTCTGCAATGTTCCCCCTTCCTCTACCCTGAATCTATACTGCACCTGCAGCCAGGCCTTATTTCAGACATGTGCACCATGCTGTGGCCTTTGGATTGCAAACACGGCAAGAGTTCCTCAAAAAACACATCAACAAAGGGGAGAAACACATGGGGAAATATTTGTACTGACTTTAGACGCTGTAAAATAATCCTCTGTTCTTTCAACTAACAAGCAAATAATTGTGGACTAAGACTTAACAGCCAGAAATGCACTTGATGGTCTTGCCTTGCTCTTTAGGGACCCCAGCAGGCTGTCTGGCTGTTTCAGTCAGGGTGGCAGGGGGGTGTCGAGACAACTGGGAAAGTCAGTTATATTAGAAATTTAAAAAGCTGGAACTCGGGGGGAGGGGGGGGGGGGAACACATAACAGCTACACAGATATAACGTTACTTTTGTAACATTGGCCTTTTGTTTCTGGATCTGATTTTGTGTAAAGTGAGGTTTTTGCGGAAGAATAGTGGGTAACCCGTGGAGAGTCAGATAAGTGGTTCCAGTTTTGGCTGATGACTAATTCAGTGCAAAGACCTGATGCTTACACAGCCACCCAAAGTTTTTCTCGGTAATGGATGCAAGAGGCCACAACTTTGCAATGGAGGCACTGAACGAGAAGGAACCTTGTCAACTGGCAATCACATCAAAATTAAACTATGAGTTACTAGCTGTTTTCTCCTTCAGAGGGCCTTGAAATTTCCTGGATAATTCTTGGGGTTTCATCCTCATACCATTTCTGTTGGATCAAAAGCATTTTTCTTTACCCTGCACTTTGGGAAAGGTCCATTGAAACAGTGGATGTTAGCCTCCATTCTTGCAGTTTTACTGCAGGTCTTCTGTTGTCTGACAGGGCTCACTGATGGAAGGTTTTGGAAGTCCTGTGTTTATGTGGGAATTTCAGCTTTCCTTTTTTGAATTTGTAAGAAAAAAATGCCAGCCTTCCCGGCTATGCAGAACAGGTTAAAACTGTGATACCTTACAGACTCAAGCTGTAAAGGCAAATATAAAGAAACACACCTATTGGTTTTGAATCTTTTCTGAGTGCCCAGAACGGCAATATTAGAAGGGGGTGAAGTCACTGACAACATATGAGAAAGATTTTTTCACAGTTATTTTAATTTCATACAGCCCAGTTCCCAAGATTGCACGTAGGAAAAGGATCCAGCCTTGTTCCCCTAGGATGCCTCTTTGCAGCAACTGGGGATCTCTGAAAGGGCTCTTCTGCTGCTGATCTCTCTCCCTCTCCACGTGTTGGAGCCCAACCCATGATCTAGTGCCCTCTCGCTTCAGGCAGATTCCAAATAGGAGCGTTCCCCTACCAATAACCAAGCTGCCTCATCTCTCCACAACTGGGCCAAAACCCTGCAAGCCCTTTCACCTGATGACTGCTGTGACCACTCCTAAAGCAGTCAATCCCAAATCAGCTGGCATCCTCAAGACACTGCTGTGGGTCACTGGCTCCTTCGGCTCCCCTGCAGGGACCTGCAGCGCTGAAAGACCTCCTCTCCCCCACTTGTAACAGCATACCCTCCTCCTGCCATTTTTCCTTCACTTTCTCTCCAGCTCTTTTTTTCCACCCTCTGATTGCCAATTTCCCATGCTGTCCAGCAACCAGGAAAATTGTATCTGATCTCTGACTGTTGAGTTCCCATGGAAACATGCTCTGGGCACAGCCAGTCCCCCAGGCAGCAGGAGGAGGGCCAGTGCCCAGCGGGTCGCTGATGAAGATACCACGGGAACAAGTGAGGGGTTAAGGCTGAATGCTTTGGCCATGAGAGAGAGAGGAGAGCGCACAAGCACTGGACACTGCTCCTCTTTAAACCCAGTGGATTTAGGTCATCTGGCCAGCAGCTGTCAGCAGCAAGGATCAGGGAGAGGGAGGAAGCCCGCCCAAGCAGTTGGGTGCGGATGGGACGCAGCAAATCTCCTTGGGTATGCAGAGAGCTTCCTTGTCTCTAAAGCAGTGCTAATGGGCTTGGGCTAGCTGTCGTATCACATCAGTGCAGCAGAGTGCTCCAGGTCTCACAAGAAGCACAGGCAAGCTCCTCTGCCCCCTCAGTCCATCTCCTCCTGGCACTCCCAGGCTCACATCAGAGGCGTGAGGGAAAGGAGGAAAGAGCTGACAAAGCCTGCGCCAGAATCACAGGTCCCCCTCTGAACTAATGCAGGCAGCATCTTTACTAGTGAATTCCTTCTGCAGGGTGCAGTAACACTGAGCATCCAGATACCCCCATACAGTCCCTGCAGGGCTTGGCCAAAACTGCTCCTTTGGCACAAAAATTACCATCTCTTAGACCAGGAGACAAATTCTGGTGCTCTAACTTCATGTACTTAATTCAGGGTGCTTAATTTGAGACATGTCAGTCCCTGGAGAGGATAAAAGAGGTTCCCTTCAAGGATAATGCAGAGCAGAGCCTCACTGAGGCATGCAGCTGTTCCCTTGATAAATTCCTAGTCCAAGCTGTTCTGCCCTGCCCAAATCTTTCTTTTACCTCCTGGCAGCATGGGGCTATTGCTATAGGGAATGGCTCTTCCTCTATCTGCAAACTTGCTCATCCACTTCTCTGACAAGTGGGGCACTACGACAGAAACCTTCAGAAAGAGCACCCTAATTCAGACAAATATAGGTGCTGTCTTGATGCTGCTTCTGCCTCAGGAAAAATTCCAGTATGTCATGGATCCTGCGGGAGCTACCCGTTTCTGAGCTCGGCAATGAAGCTGGAAGGAAGCTAGGCACATGGGCTGGAGGGAGGCAGGTGTTCAAACTCCAAAGGCTGCTTTTCTCTATGACCTTCTCCATGGGAAGCAGAGCTGATGCCCTGATGTCTGCAGTCATTAGAGATTGTGGCACTTTTCATAAGCTTAGAGATTTCAGAGTCCAGTGCCTTGACCAAAAGCTTGCCTCCAAATCAACATCCTGTTTTTGAACCTGTTGGCCTATTTCAGCTCAATTTGACAGAGGAGCTGAGGCATCAGACATGTTAAATCCCAACGCATTTTGTGATACTAGGTGGCTGCGTATAGAAGAGAGTCCCTAGTAGTGCCCCACCAGCAGAAGAAAGACTGCAGAAATTACCTCAGCCTAGTATTAGACACCAGAGATTCCGGAGTTGCACTCATCAAAGAGACACAAACTGTTAAGAAAACAAAGCTGCAGTGGTCAGTCTGTTCACAGCCTGAATTGTCCGTTTGGTCTGGTTTTACCGCTGTTGTGTAAGAGTTTAATGCAGGGGCATCAGCTGTGCATGGGTGGTACTGGTGAAGGTAAATGTGTGCATTTGCCTATGAATGTGGCTGTCAAGTGGGCAACATGTATGTATTTGCAAACCAGTGCACACATGGGGCATCTGTCTGTAGGTACATCTGCCTGTGTCTCTGTGTTGGCTCTGAGGGTTGCTATGCAGCCATGTCTTACAGCCTGAGAGTGCATGGGATCTGCTGATGTGTACATGTAATGGTTTTGTGATGTTGAGTTATTGGTACGACTAGCAAAGGCTTTCCTAGTCTCCTATGCTTTTTTTTTTTTAAAGACTCGTTAGGAATAACCTCAGATACAACTACACAATTTCTGAATTAATTAGAAATCTGGGGTGCAAATTTTTTAAATCAACATGGTGGGGGAAGGATTGACCACCTAATGGTTGAATCTAGAGGCAATATGAGGTGTCAGCGAGCAGTCAGCTTCCTCTATCCTCACTGCAGGCACCTCTAAAGGACAGCTCATCCACTCCTAATATTGGTGTCAAGAGTGAGAGAGTGAATCGCCCTGAAGGCACTGGTCTCTTTTTCCTGTCTATAGCATGGACAAGGACCTTAAACTCAACCCTGAACCCAGGGGCTGAAGTAAGGTGAGAATGAATCCAGTCCTATGTGTTTTAGGCATGCTAGTTCCTTTGGAGGCTTAAGCCACAGTTCTTTTCAAAAGGAGCATGTCTGGGACTCTCAGTATAGCCCAAGGGAATAAAAATGCCCAGACTTCAGTAAAAGTTAGGTGTCTTACCCCTCAAGTAAGTAATGAAAATTCATAGATTGTATTTGGAAAAATGATCTGACTTAAACAGATAAACTTTTTTTTTTTTAAAGGAGGATCACACAACCATAAATACACACATTCATATAAAATATTATAAAATATATCTCATGTTCCTGCCAGTACAATAATTGAAAGTCACTACAAACTGCTTGGAAGTGACCCCTTAAAATGTAAAACAAAAGCCTTCCAAATCTAAACACAGCATGCAGGATATGCTGCCCTTCAGGACAAACAGTCTCACACAAATTCTCCCCTCCCCACTACTACACTGATTTCAGAGGCAGCACCAACAGCACAAGGCACAGAGAGGCAGATGCAGGAATGGAGAGAAGAGGAAAAGAAATGTACCGGTAAGACAAGGAAAAGCAGCAAAACGAGTTCACAAATTTGGAAAGGGCTGGAGTTGCAAACCTTCTCCACCTGGAGGAGGCATTTGAGCTGCTGTGAGCTCCCCATTAAATTAACAGAGATTCTCCTGTTCCCAATCTTCCAGCTCTGAACTACTCACTATATGCTGCTCTAACCAAGCTGGTCCCCTGCAGGCTGACAGCACCTCGATCTCAGGCCTAAACTCAGACACTATTTCCCCATCACATGCTATTTTCTACAACAGCACTTGGGCCCTGACAGTGTGATGGGGGCTGCTGCAGGACTGAGAGTGGAGAGGCCGAGACAGTCCAACAGTGATGGGGGAGGCAGAGGAGTGAGCTGCAGACAGGAGCATCAGCTGCGGAGCAGTGAGCTGAACAGGTTAAAAAGCCAGTGCTGCTGCAGAGATCTGGCTTTTATTGGGCTGATCAGGTATCAGAAGGAAGAAACCTCTTCCCAGCTGCTTACACCCTCCAGGACCCCTGGTGCCATACACCAAAGTGCATGCCTGCTTCAGTAACCTCCTGGGGCAGACACTGTCAGGCTAATAGTACCCTCAAAGGGCTGGGAAAGGGAGTGGAGTGGGCAGTCACATTATTACCCTTAGGACTTGGGGAGCTCTCAGCTGCCTGCTGTGCCAAGCTGAAGGATTCCCATCAAGGCCTATCCCTAGACTCTCCTCCTGCCCTCCTCAAATCCCTGCCATGCACAAACATCCCTTCATAGAGACTGCGGGGAGAAGAAGGCCAGGTCAGGACCCTGTCTCTTTGCTTGGTCCCCCTCACAAGCACAAAGCCACCAAAGGAGAAACAAGGAGAGATGACAACTACCTCCACGGCTCTCGCTGTCTGCGGGTTTCACTTGAATCGGGCGCGCCATCTGCAATGAAAGAGAAATGCAGAGGGTTAGAGCTTGGCTCATCTGCCTGGCACACAGTGCTGATGGCAGTGGCACCAGGGTGCCCCTTTCCGCCCTCTGTGCAGAGGAGAGTGGCAAAAGGGAACCAAGACATCGTGATGGCAACCAGAACCCTTGGAGAAGGGACCACATGGATTTCAGATTTCTCAAAAGAAAACCTGGCACTTTTCCCTGCTCAGCTCCTTGCCTGCAGGGAACAGCTCTCCTGGAAATGCCCACCATGCATAAACCTCCGCCTCCTCAGACACAGCAAGTGGCAAAGGAAGGACTCCAAGGAAGCAGCTCATCACCATGAGACAGGAGCCTGAACAGCGGTCAGGGTGGCCTAAGGTGAGACTATGCCTGGAAGCTCTTCCTATGCCCACCCTGACTCAGCGCAGGCATGGTCACCTCACCTAATTGAACCACTTACTTTCCTTGCAGGAGGGAGGAAAGACTGCCTCTGAACTTGGCTAGGAGCAGTACAGCAAGCAGGCATGTTATGTTCCCCCTTCCCCAGCCCTCATGCAGTCAGAGCTCTGTACACCAGAGTGGCTCTAAAGAAGGGCAGTGCTGCTCTCCAGCAACATCTCCTGTCCACATGGGGAATGCTCAGGTTGAAAGCAACAAAACTCCTCTTGCTTGGTTGTGGAGAAAAGCTGTTTACCTCTCTTGCACCCATTAGCGTCATCAGCAATAATCCAACCACAAGCAACAAGCCTGAGGGGTAGCTTAGCTCACATGATATGGGGACTCTCCAGGTAAGACAGAAGAACACTTCTACCCAGGAGTAGCTGCATTAAGTAACCCACAGCTTTAACTGCCTGATTCGCAAAGCAGGGAAAACCTCTCATCTGCTGGAAGGTATGCGTGTCCTATGCTGCCCAGAAAGGCTAGCCTCCCTCCCAGGCTAGCAGGATCCAACTGAGCCAGAATCTCCTCCGAGGAATGGTGTACAAGGCAGGTTTCCACATTCACAGCACCTCTCACTACATGTCTCACAGCATCATTCACAGAGGCTGACAGTGACTTGAATCAGTGACATTCATAATAAAAAACAATCAGAATATTGCAGGTAAGACCTGCACACAAGTTGCAGGTCCAGGCATAGTCTGCCCCCTCTCTTAGGAAACACCCTCAGGAAAAACAGCAACAACAACAAAACAGAAAATGAAATCAAGCCATAAAAGTCACCAACTGAAATGTGTTTAGAAGCCAGCATGCAAAATGTGGACTGCTGTCAGTCTCCAAGTGGTAGCTGAGCCAGACTGGCCAGAAACCAGAGGTAGAGCCCACATTCCCAACAGCTGGAGGAAACCTGTGAAGTAACTTTGCAATTCACAGGACAGAGGTGCCAACCAGAAGGTGACAGGCTGCCGTGGCATGGCACACTGCTGCTGAAGCCTGACCGCTGGGCACGGGAGAGTGCTTGTGGCAGCTGGGGGCGCTGAGCTGGCTTCCACTGACTGGTGGATCTCAGGCAGGATGAGCAGAAGTTGGGACCAGCCCCAAGCAATATAGGGCTGCTTGGCAGAGCCAGAGACTGGCTGACAGCTCCCCAAAGGAAGGCCAAGCTGCTGCCATGCTGCACCTCAGTAGGCAGCAGTCCCATCTCCAACTCCATCACAGGACTTGCTGTGTCATTTGGGGAAGAGGGAAAGGCTGAGGGTCCCTTTCCCACTCTCAATCAGCTGCATGGATTTGCAGAGCTCCTAACATCCCGCTGTGCTGCCACATGGCCCCAGCATGTGCAGGACTGGCACTCGCTAGCCTCTGGGCTGCTGCTCCCCCCAGGAGCTGCCAAGGACCAGGCATCTCTCAGCCCATGAGCTGAGTGGGATGTGGGGCAGGGGTTCAGAAGAATGCGGTCAGACATTGCTCCAGAAAGCCTCCAATTTCCTCGCTGAGAGGCAGTGACTCCTATCGCTGCTCACAGCCTCTGGCAATACGCCTGTGCAAGCCGAGGCTGGGGGTGTTTCAGCAGCAGGCTGGGTGGGAGAAGGCAGGCAGCCCAGATGCATGCTTGGAAGAGAGGGCTCGGTGCGGAGCCAAGAAGGGCAGCTGGCCGCCTCACTCCCCACTGCTCCCACAGCACTGAGAAATAGCTTTGTTTTTACCCAGGATGCAAAACCAGGATTAAGCTAAACAGATGGGGAGGGAGATGGAGGGACAGACTCGGATCTCGGCTCCTATGAGGAGCAAATCCATTTGGGGGAAGGGATGCCGTGGAAGCCAAGAGCATCACCCCCCACGCAAGCACGGCCCCACGCAGGGATGCTGGGGCTGAGGGCTTGGGGCAAGGAGTCAGAAAGGAAGGGGGGAGGTGAGGGAGGGGGTTAAGTACCTGAGGATATCTCCCTGTCCCCTCCCCCAGCAGGGCTGTCACTCCAGCTCCCAGCACCTAGGGTAAAGGAGGTGTTGTCATGGAAACGGTTATTCACCACATGGAACCTGACATTTGTGGTTGCCGTGGAAACCAGCTCTTGGGGGCATTCCCTCTGCTTTGCACAAAAGAGACATTTTGATATGATCTCTGGGGAGGGGGCCCCCTCTACCCATCTGTCCACCCTTTTCCTTCCCCCCATCCCAGGGACTGCTACGCAGCCAGGGGTGCGGCGCAGGGCCAGCCCCTGAGACGGTGAGCCGCAGCTGGCCCTAGTGACCCTGCCCGCCATGGGGGAGTGCACCCCACAGGGTCACACAGCAGGGCGACATACCCACAACAGGGCCATGGCACAATGCCTGCAAGACAGCACTGGCGGTAGAGGTGCCAGTGCTGATGCCAGCACGGTGACATGGCTTAGCACTGGTGCGAGTCTGAAGCAGTGTCTGGCTGCGGTGACAAGAGGAAGCAGGGCCGCCTGGGGTGAGATCAAGCATGTGGGCTGCTCTGCATCCCACAGCTGTGGCCACAGCTTCTCTCTTGTCTACCTGACACAGCACCTTGGCAAGGCACAGGAAGACTCACCCTCTGCCAATGTCAGACCAAGCCCTCGATCAAGGGCTGCCCATTTCCAGAGACCTTGCCAGCTCCAGAGACTTTGAGAGCCACCCATCGAACTGAGGTCTGGTCTCTGGGCTGGTCTTCATCTGCTCTGGAAGATGTGAGTAAAGAGGAGAAAACAAGATACAATAAATTTGTCCGGATGCTGAGGCTTGGAGAAGAGCAGCAGGATTCTCTGCCTGCTGCTTCCTAAAATGGGAGGGCTCCCAACTGAGGCAGAGGCAGGCACGGTCCTCCTTGCAGAGAACTGGACACCCAGAGGCTTCCACAAACAGGACACCACCACTTTAATCCTTCTAAGTCCCATGTGGTCATTAAAGATGAACAAAATATCAAAGGCCTCTCAAGCAGAGGTGTGAGCCTACAAATGCAAAGAGAGTCCACAGCTGCTTTAACTCAACAACATAGGTCGCAAGGCCTTGAGAAGTGTCCCTGTGGGGTCCTAAACTTTGTATACAGGTCTCAGACAAAGAGGTCTGTCTCCTACAGGAACTCAAGGCACAGAAAGGATGGTCAAGCTTTACCCCTTCCATTTGAGGGAGAAAGAGAGTAACAGGACAGCAAGGAGGACATGCTTCTGGCTTGCACAGCAAACTCTGAAAGTACAAATTCCTCTGGCCTCCAGTCATCCTCTAAGCTGCACAGTAATCCAGGAGCACACCTGACTAAGAAAGCCATCTATGGACATGCCCAGCTGGGCCCAGAGTCAGGATGTGCCTGCCTTAAATTACAAATGCCGAGTAGATGCACATGCACAGACATGCATGCCTTTACCACACAACAACACAAACATATGTGAACACACATGTGGCACGGAGAACTTAAGCAAATGATTTATGAGCCTGTGCCTGCCTCACTAGCTGAGCTTTATTTTCCTCATTAAATTATTCAGCTGAGCGTTATTATTCTTCATTTCTGAAGAATATCACATTAACATTTAGCATATGCTGTCAGGCCACCATGGGCAAAATGTCCCCCACCCCGAGTCCCTCACTCCCACACTTCACAGTCCTTCTTACCCACTGCTGATGACAGACTAAGAGCTGTCAGCTCCATGACCCACTGGACTCAAGAAACCTTCTGGAGCCACATGTAGCAATGGACACCAGATGGGCAGCACATGGGAGGGGGCAAAGCTCCCATTGCCCCCCTTCATCTTCTCCCTCACATTTGCCCTCCTGGCTGGATGCATACCTTCCCTTTCCAAAAACAGCCATGCTTACCCTCCGCAGCCCACAGCTCTCACAGATGATGTTTCTCTGTCTGCATCGCTCTTCTTCTCACAAGCACGCAGCCTTTGTTAGCTTGCTTTCTTTGGGGTTACTGGTAGAAAGCAACTGGCCAGCCTGATGGGGGCACAAAGCTATATTGACCACCGGAGTGTTACATGCTACAAAGCACAGCAGCCACACTTCCTGCGTAGCCCTCAGGGAGTGGTGAGGAGATACCTAGTGGTAAGAGAGTCACTGCAGCCCAGAGGAGCCTAGAGGTTTCTAGGGAAGAGGCAGGGGTGAGAGGCCTTGCTGCTGAGTGTCCAGATTACATCCCACCCCATCCCCAGCATCTGGTCAACACAGAGAAATGGGGAACTGTGCTCTGTTTGGGCTTCCTCCCTGCTTTCAAGGAAATGCTCCCCCACCCTTGTAGCACTCCTGGGATCAAGGATCCAAGGAAAATTCCTGGCCCTACTAAAGTCACAGGAAGCTTTGCTATTGGTTTCACCAAGGTCAAAATGCACCATTTCTCTCACCACACCCCAAAAAAACCCCTTCTGGAGGTGAACTAGCTCCCTACATTTACATCGATGCCCAGCATGAGCTGTCATCTCAGCAATCTGGTAACCATGTTCTCCAAGGAGGAGCAGTGACCCCTAGCTCTCACTTCCTCAGCTTTCAGACTGCAAAAGCTGGATAGAGGGAGAAAGCCTCCTGGGACGGCAGGGCAAGCCTCTCTATTAGTTAGGAGTAAGTGATGTAAAATAGCCCCTCAGGTGCAATGCAGGGGAACCTCATAGTGTTAAGTGGGTCAGAGGCAGAGAGCATGAAACACACAATGCAGGCTGGCTCCTCTGGGACATCAGGAACCAAAAGGAATCCAAGGCCATTGGCAGAATTAGGTCCTGGGCTGTTAGTCTTTGCAAACTGTGGACTGGTCCTCTTCTGGCCAGTTAAAAATGGCCTGCCTGAGTGATCACAACCACTTCTAGCTGTGCAGAGTACATAAATCTAAAAGCTGATTTGCTCATTTGGATTCTGTTTCTGGTCGGGAATGCAGTGATGGATTGGTGCCAGTCTCAGTGCTCAAGTCTCCTGCTTGCATCTTTCCACTGACATCTCAGTGTACCTTGGTCCTATCCAGAAGAACCATCCTTCCCTGAGAAAGGGGAGTTGTCTCTCACAGAAATATAAGCAACATTAGCACCAAGCACCATTCCGGCACATCTCTAAAGGCTGCTTACGAATTCACTCCATCCAATCCCATTATGAAGGGGACAAGGATAATTATGAGTACCATGTTCCAGGTGGAGGAATCAAGGCACATGATGATGAAGTTCATGCACAAAGTCCGTGGCAGAAGCAGAATAGAAAGTGCAGAGTCCAAACCACACAGCTCCTGCCTGCATGGCTAAGGCCATCTCTTTTTGCATAAGCAAGGAAGATTGTTGGAGGACTTCACCCAACTGCTTTGTATCACCAAGAAGGGGACTCAAACTCCCACTCCTCTCACAAGTTTATTTGGGAGGTATTTTCCCTACCTGCAGCACAGAGGGTAAATCACACAGAGCAGGGAAGTTATCCCCCATTCCCCACCGAAGCTGAGTGCATGCAGGAAACAGCAAGCAGACATCCGAGCAGTGTGTGGGCCACAACACACATGGATTGGCTGCTTTGCCTCTTGGATTCTCTGCTGCACTGCATTCCTTCTCACTTAACACAGTCAGACATCCTTGTCCCCACTGTAGATAGTGCTGCTCTGGGAGGAAGGCAAGCAACTTATCACCATGACTCAGAAAGTCTTTGGATCTCCCTGGTATCTCTATGGAAGTGACAGCACCATTACTGTGCATTAACATCAGAAAACCAGCAGGGAGGCCAGCCCAGCATAGCAATTACATCCCCTATCGTACATGACTGTTTGGTGGACACATTTAAGTGCGGTCTCTCAGGACTCCATGGTCGGTCTGTCTTCGTGGGGCTCCTTCCCTGATGTTTCAGTGCACCACAGGGCACTGCATCAAGGAGGACATTAGATGATCTTCCCTGTTGCCCTGATCTCTACTTGTCACTTGTGATTAGTGCCACTGAAGGTCAAAGGAGCTTTTAGGTGAGAAGAGGAAAGTACCAACTTTCTCAAATCCTTTTCTACAGGTGCTAGGACAACAAGTTTCCCCCAGAGGCAACAGGAAGAAAAACCCTGGGCCAAATTCAGGTGAGTAGCTTTCTGGTTTCAAGGGAGCTTTTCAGCAGTGGAAAGAGTAGTAGTATTTGGCCCCAAACTTCCTCCTGCTCCCTCCAACTCTTGCAAGACAGGGCTGAAGGAACTGAAAACCCCAAAAGCTCCTCTAGCAAGTTTGTCAAGACCACAAGAGATTATTCTGGCCACCAGAAAGCCACAGGCCTGAGGACCCAGGCACAGCTTGACGCTCAGGCCCATAGTCCTGCATCAGCTGCAGGATCTTGCTTCAGCAGAGACAGGGTCTTGCCATCCTCGCCTTGCCCGAGGAGGCCCTAATCACAGGACCTACTCCCACCTCAAAGTAAGGTGGAAAGTGCTTAGCAGGCCTACAAAATGCAGAAATAAGATGCTATAGGGTGGGTCACCAAGATACTCGGAGCAAGTGCAAGAAAGCTGCAGAGGGGAAAGCTGGGAGCACTGCCACACTCACTTGGCTTTGATCTTTCTGTCAGGCTGTTTGGAGAAGACATCCAACACCCATGTTTCCCTGTGCTCACTGGTGCCCCACTGACCCTGGACCAGGTGTCCAGTGAACATGCTCAGGTGTTTCTCTGTGCACAAGTGGGAGCCTCTAAGAACCCCAGCAAACCGGCAAAGGGCAGAGCGAGAGGCACAGGAAGCCTGAGCTGACAGACACAGCCAGGTCTGCAGAGAGCTTGCACAGGCCTCTCATGGATGTGCTGGAAGGTTAACACGCTGCAGTCAGTCTGGGCCTGGCAGTGGGGGTACCGGCAGTTCCTCAATGCAGCCATGCCCCCACCTCATCTCCCCCCGGCAGGTTAATTACAGCGGCTGGGGAAAGAGGTCTCTGCTAATTTAACATGCTTTGGCGGCTGCGGATGGGGCCAAGCAGACGGCAGCAGGGACCCTCTGCCCCGGCTGAGGGTCCCTGCCCTCAGGGACCCTCAGGGACTCAAATGTCATAAAAGCAAATAGAGACCATGGTGATTCCTACTGACTTATGTGGAAAACCTACAATATAAATATAAATATAAAACCTCAGGAAAGCGACACTGCAGGTATGGCCCTGCAGGAACAATGTGGCAGCATTCTTAGATGGGCTGACATCACTAGCATCAGACTTGGAAGGCCTAAGCAATACCTCTGTGGGCAGAGGCCTACCCAGTGACAGGCCTACCCTGCACACAGGCCGAGTGCACAGTTCCCATGGCAACCGTTAACAGTCCGAGTGGTGCAAAACCTCCTGCAATAACGACGTGCCCATGTGAAAATCCACTGAAAACGGGCCTGAGCCCCAGTGCCACCGTAAGAACCCCCTGAGCCATCTCGTCTCTGGGCCGAACAACAAAAGTGATGGCTGATATTAGATAAACTATTTCGCTTCGGGGGTGCTCACAGACTGGAAGAGAGGCCCAGAGCGATTGCAGCATCTCCTTGGAGATATTCAAAACTCAGCTGGAGAAGGTCCTCAGTGATCTGATGTAGTTAGCCCTGCTTTGAGTAGGGTTTGACCAGAGACCCCAGAGGTCTCTTCCAACATAAATTATTCTGTGATTCTATATCCATATTCACAAACACTTGTGTGCATGCACACATACCGAATGACCCTGGGGAGCTGGGAATGCAGAGTCATGCTCAGGAGTGTGGGTGCCTTTGCAAAGATTAAGGTCTGTGTGGGCTGGTGCGCAGGTGCATGTGTGTGTTCACGAGCACAGGTGAGCTCACCAGGAAACATGCCAGCTCTGGGAGACAAAAGTCTAAGCTCTGTGCTACAAGGAGATGCAAGTGCCCAGTTGTGCAAAGAGCAGCAATTTCTCGTGAGCAATGGAGGCCCCCTGTGCACAGGACAGAGCCTGCACGTGTGCATTTGGTCAGCATGTGGGAACGGGTGCTGATCTTTAATTTCATTATCCTTCCAATTGCGTAGGCAGCAGGAGCCAATGTTTGCCTTAGCAGCTTGCTCTCCCGCTGCCTCTTCAGGGTACGTACTTTGTAGGGCTGCCGCCTTGCCTCACTGTTAGTTCTCAGCCCCTTAAGCCTCTCAGCCCCCACCAGCATAAGCATTTGCAATTCTCTCTGCAGTGAACAGGCACTTCTGTTGCTCCTTGCCCAGGGGCTGCTTTAGCTCAGGACCTTCATGTCCTGGTGCTGCCATTTCAAGGAGACAGCCTTGGCATGCTCTCTGTATTGCTACCTTCTACTGATAATGTTGCATGGCTCTCATGAATTTGCTGATATTGTCTATCAAATCTGCAGGATGGACACGGGAAAAACTTCTCCACTTTGCCCTGCCCAAAGTTTCAAACTGCAGAAGCCACCTCAAAGATTAACAACTGGAGTCCAGCTTCAGCCCCCAACCAAACATTCAGGTCCCTTACTCCACTCCTCAGCACATCTCACAGCTTTGCCAGCTGCAACACCCTGTAGTGTTCACACGAAGCAACTTTCAGAAATACTGGTCCAGGCTGGCTTCACACCAGCACTTGCACAGAAGAGAGGTGAGGAGAGAATGAGATGCTTTGACCTCTCTACCAAAACCCCTCCAGTCACCTGTGTTCCCGTATGTCATCACGGGCTGTGGATCTGGACAGATGGCCCACGGTGAGCCCTTGTTCCTGGCAGCACAGGAGACAGCCTGCCCACAGGGATGCCCTCTGCTCAAGCTCTGCTGGGTCTCTGCATTAATCCTTGTGCCCAACCATCTGAGTTAGTGCTGCAGCATCTCAACCCCTGGTGCATTCCCAGAGTCTCTCTCTGCTCTAATGCTGCTGCTCTCTGTAATTTTCCATTCCTGTGTCCCTGTGTTCCCAAGCCATCACTGCATCCATGAGTTCTCCCCCTGATGTAGCCACATTTCAGTACCCCCATCACTGCTCTTAAACTGCCCATATTCCCAGCTTGGATCAATACCAATTTCTGCCACTTACTTGCCTACCTTTCAGCAAGCCCTTCTTTGTTCTGCATAGAAATAAAACTGTAACTGTACCTTGCCAGAAGAATTACTTTTTTAAACCTCCCCCCCCCGCTTCCTCCCTCTATTCTTCTTCTCCTTCTTCTTCAGGAGCAATTTTATGTAATTTGCAACTGTCTGGCTGCGAATGAAAAGAGACACAAAGCGCTTCTGCGAAATATTGAAAAGCTGGCTGCTTTTCCCTCAAATTTCACTTAGCGAGAGGCTTTAACTTGTTGTGTGATCACTGCGTGTCATTAATAACCTCTCCGATTCCTTTCAGAACTCAGCAAAGTGAAGGCACAATCATGAATCAAAGGCATGGGTTATTGAGATATAATATCGTTTTGCCGAGCCAGGGAGGAGTGTGCCAGGGAGCGGGGAGAAGGTGAAACACTGCGCTGCTAGGCTAGCTGGCAGCTGAAGAGGACACTAGATTTAGGAAGAATTGTAAGGGCCTGATTCCCTCTCTGCTTTTCAGATCAAAAGATTTTGCCTCTGTTCGGCCTCCATGGGTTGTGTGTCTTTCCCCAAGCTCCATGGACTCAGGCCACAAAGGGAGCTGGTTTCTATTTTGTTCCTCAGGCAGATCTGTCTCCATCTCTGTTGAGTCTTTGGAGCCCATCAAACTGCTTTATTGGGACTGAGTCAGACTTAATTGTGCAGTTCCCCAGCCTGTCCTCAGGGAGCAAAACTGGGGAACACGAAACAGGACCTCTGCACATGCAGGATGCAGAAAGTGCTGTGAAGGGCAGGGAGCAGGAGTGTCAGGCTGGCTAGGAGGTGGTGCTAGGCAGAGAACTGGCCACAATGCTGGCGCTGCCTATATGCTGCACAGCATGAGTCGCTGTGAGCAAGGTGTGACGTGCTTCCTGCTTGTCATGTGCACCAACCAGGCTGATGGGCAAACCTGTCTTGCTGCGTGCCAGTCCTTTGGCTGTGCTGAGGTTCACAGGTTGCTGTCCACATCTGAGGGCCCATACCACAGTGTATGAAAACAGGCTCCCTGCCCACACAGCCACAAGGCAGGGGATTCTTCCCGCTTACCCCAGCTGACAGCAAGGGCATAGATACTTGGCATCCTTTTAAGCTCCTTAGCAATCCTGGGTGATCAGACACTTCTGCTAATTCACTGAGGATGCACTTTACCTCTCTGTTCTAGGAAGCTCCATCCTTCCTTCCCCAAAGGAAGATTCACGCATTTGTTACTTCCAGACTGCACTGACAGCAATTCACCAGCTCTGAAGGCAACACAAGTATTTCAGACAATACAATATACAGCTGACAGTCGTCCTGCTTTACACCCTGAGCACACTAGCCCTTACAAAAGGGGGTGAAAGCCAAACATCTGTCTACCTTTGGAAAAAGATGCTAAGCCTTACTGTCAAAAAATAAGCTTGAGTTTAAATTCTATTTAGCTACCATACATCCAACAGCCCTCGATTTAAAAATAAACAAGAAATTTGATCTCCCAAAAGGAGAACTTGCCAGAAATGTCATAAAAGCAAATAGAGACCATGGTGATTCCTACTGACTTATGTGGAAAACCTACAATATAAATATAAATATAAAACCTCAGGAAAGCGACACTGCAGGTATGGCCCTGCAGGAACAATGTGGCAGCATTCTTAGATGGGCTGACATCACTAGCATCAGACTTGGAAGGCCTAAGCAATACCTCTGTGGGCAGAGGCCTACCCAGTGACAGACTTGGAAGAGATCCCAGAAGTCCTGCTCCAGCTGCCTGATCACAGCCTAAGGACCTATCAGAAACCATACCAAAGCATTTCCCTAAGTCTGTCCTTACCAAATCCCCAGCCTAGACTAAGAAAGCCATTTGTCTCTATTCAGGTTCATGAACTGTTGAGATCAACCACTGGTCTCTGCATTGAGACCAACAAAGGAAGGTACTTGGGTACTTGTGGCATCTATGGTTGCTTTGCAATACAATGGCAAGTGTAGGATTACCAACAAGATCCTTTCTATGCGAGTTGGAGTTGGATCCCTTGCCGTCTCTAAACACGCTGATGCTTGGTCATGCATTCAGATGACAGTTTGTGTCACCCTACACTGATGTCATACATTCTTAAACTTTCTTCCTGCTATTGCTATATGCAATAAAGAGATAGTAAATGGCTAAAATGAACAAGAAATTGCTTGTTTACCAGACTACGGCCCATTTACTGAAATCCCAGCAGTGTGGTCCAGTACATTCTGTTCTCTGTCCTATGCTAGGGTCCTCACTGTATTTCTGGTGAGAGGCTTTGCCACAAAGTTCATCTGAAGATGATCTAGATGTGAATGTACAGAGACAAAATTTCACAGCCTTGTTCCCAAAATAGGGAAACAATCAGTTACCTAGCACTCCTGCCTGTGACTCATTTCCAGAGTACTCTCTGTGATCAGCTGGGTCAGAGGCATGGGTGATAACTATACAGACACAAGCAAACCAGGCTAAGAAAACAGGGCTGAAAGCTATCTCAGGTCACCCAGCCCATGTCCATGCCAAGACCAACTCTATGCACATCAGGATGCAGGTCTGTTCCATTCTGGTAGTAACCATCTCTAAATGACCACTAAAAAGACCAAAGAGAGAGAATCCTGCCTTCTTGGTCAGAGGGACTTTCCAAAAGAGAAACTAAATGTGATGAAGTGGTGTATTGCCAGCCTGAAAACAGACAGCTCCAAATGCAGCACAGCTCATCTTCATCTTAATCCTGAAGCTTAATTACACCACGTTGCTCATTAACTGTCTCCAGACAAAACATGTTCGAAAGTACTCAGCTAGCACAGACTTCTTACTGTTCCCAAGCAGTTTCTTACATCTCCCTTAACACAAAAAGCCTTTAGATCACCACATCACAGATAAATTGCTGCTTTAACTACTACTCCATGCAGCACTCTATAACCACTGAGAGCACAAACAGTACAGAACATAGTGAAACATGCAACAAATTCCCAACGTAGAACTGCAGCAAAACTGAGACTGCCTTGAACCCACCAAGCCTCACATGAATAACCTTTCAGAGTCCCTCTACAGGCACTAGGTAGAGACATGTCTGTCTTCTCCATTGTGTTACAGCACTGTACCATGACTCATCACGACTGCTCCTCCATCCTTTGACTTGTTCCTATAGACTCTGTCAGTTCTGTCCTGGACCACCACACACAGAAGATTACACTGCTTTAGCCTGAAAGGCTGACCTTTTCCCCTCACGCAAAATTAACTCAAACAGTATTTGAGCACCTGGTTATCTGCACTCTTCCCCCTTGCTGCCCTGAGATAACCTGAAACAGTAAAGATCCTATTAAGTGGTAATTAAGTTACGTGCATTTTCCAGCCCTCAAATGGCCCCAACACAGGCCCATGCAAAAAGGGAGCACAGGTAAACAAATATGGAGAAGGATGTCTGCGTGTGGAGGTCTTAAGGGGCGCTGGGAGATATGAGGGAAGCTATCTGGACCTGTATGGGTTAAAGAGGAAATGTTATGGTTAAGAATTCCTAACCCCTCTCCAGAGACCCCTGGCTTACATTAATTATTCTGTTGCCTTGAGCACTCAGGGCCTCCTGTGAGCTTCTGTCTATAAGTACCCAACTCCTCCGCCTACTCACCTCCTAATGAATCCTTCCAACATGCTTGATCAACCCCCTCAGCACGGCAAGGGAACTGCCCAAAGTTCTCAAATCATACCAAAATGGGAATGGTAACAATTCAGAACTCCTTTCTGCTCACCAGCAGGTCCCAGGGAGGCAGCGGACTCCCCTGCGAGGAGGGATCTCACAGTGCCTGGTCTCCTGCGATCCCTATTGCACTTCACTCCCAGCACCAGCTGTGGAGCGAGCAGGACCCAGGAACAGACCACAGCTAGGTCAGCAGTCTTGGTCTCACCTATATAACCCATTTCTCTTCCAAACAATGGGATGTGACAAGTGTATTTTTTTCTTCTGAGAAGCTGATCCAACTCAGCCACTGCACTAGAAGTCATTTTGGGTCCTGCACAGAGCCACCCAACAAATCGTCCAGGCACCCTGCAGGGCAATGGCAGACTAGGAGCGGGTGCACCAGGAAGTTCTGCACACCTGGAGGAAAAGGGTCTGGTACCTTGTCTGGTCTCCTGTCAGCTTTCCAGCATGCCCACTGCGCAGGCTGGGCCCACGCACGTCACCCCAGAGCCCACAACTCTCTAGTGACAGGGACAGATAGCTGAAGATGTCACGTCACACCACAGAGACCAACGAGCAGCACAGAAATAGGCTTGACTGGAGTTACATGGGGTAGCCTTGGCAAGGCGGAGAAAAGAGCAGCAGCTCTGTGAAGAGCAGCGCTGTGCTTTGGCTCCCTCGTCCCTGTTCTAACCCCCAAACCACACCTCTCCTTCACAAGCAGGAAAATTAATCTAAGCCACTTCTCACCCTCACCCCCTCCCCTGACAAACCCCCATTCACCTGCCCATGGCACGAGCTCCAGGCACAATTCACTGGGACTTACCCCTGGCAAAGTCTTCTGTTCATGCAGTGCTGTCTGGGCTTTGATGGCAGAGTCTCTGGCACAGTATGTAAGGAACGCACAACCTGCAGTGGATACAGCAAGTGTCAAGTTATACATGCAACTGCAGCTGCACATCGACACAACGTTCCTCTTTGGTAATGGCAGGTGACCAAAGTACAAGAGCTACAGATGCTGCCCTGTTCCAGCAGACATCCGTCCCAACGTTTCTGCTCAGGTACAGAGGAAGTGCCTAGGACAGCCCTTGTGTGAGACCTGACTTTTTTACTGGGGGGGAAGGGGGCAGAGGGGGAAGCTTGCTAATTAAAGGTGCAAATGTTACGTAATTTGGATGCATCAAAGACGCCAGGGTAAAAGACAAAGAAACAACATTAAAGGACTTGCAGGCCCCATCCAAGGCCCGTTGAAGTCACAGAAAAGGGTCCCAGTGAATCAACTAGGTTGTTGAACAGGTGTTGAACAAGGTGAGAAACAACAGGAGAGCAAAACGAAAGCTAACGTTGCCTGTGGGAGAAACAGCCCAAAACACAAGGATCAGAGGAGATGCAAGGACCAGTATGATTATTGATACCAAAAAAAAAAAAAAAAAAAGGCAAGGAAAGAGGAAAAGCATCTGGGACTTAAGGCTCATGTGAAAGCTCCATGATCCAGATTCACAGAATCATGGAAAGCTACAGGAGGAGAGGCCTGGCTTTCCTTTCTGTGCCATACATACACCCGTACTATGAGCACAAACACACACAAATATACACATGCATGACAAGGCAAATACAGAGAACAGCAAAGTATAATGCATTCTGCAAGGGTCAACTTCAGAAGCAAGATGAAAATCACATGGAAAAGGCCAGATCCTGACATTCTTAGTCAAGATTTGACTCAACATCTTAGCCTAACACTGGAGCCAAGGGAGGACGGGAGGAATTGTAGCCCCTCCAGGAAGAAGAGGGATCATCTTTGGGTGCTCTGATGCTAAGAATAATCAAATGAAACTAAGCAAAGGAAAAATTTGGCTGGTTATCAAGAAATATTTCCTAGCAGAGTGAAATTTATTAGACTGTAGAATGATCTCCCCAGGGAAGCGCCTGGAGCTCCATCACTTGAGTTGTTTCAGATGAGGATAGGCAAAGCACTGGAGAAGAGACTCAAACACTAGAATGCATCTGACCCCCTCACTCATCCCCTTCCTATTTGCAGTGGCATTTCACATCCTAAGCAAAGGCCAGACATGTCCCTTCAGCTTGTTGCTAAATGTCCATGTCTATATTGTTGTGCTGGGGCTGCAGATGCATTGTTATGGCCCAAATAGAGAGGCCCGTTCTTTTGCCCCCACCTTCCTGTGCCTGGCTTGGGATACTCCAAAGCCACTTCAGCTCTCCATGGATGCAGGACAGGGGCTGTCTGGATCTCTCCCCTCCGCCCCAGAGTGACTCCATGGTACACAACACTTTTAGGCCACGCGGAAGCCAGCTGCTCAGGACAATCCCAACCCACGGCAACAAGATTATGCTGTTGTTCTGTCCCAACTCCAATAAGTTGCCGCAGCTAAGCAAATCACATCTGTCCTCACAGCTCTTGCTAGGGAAAAAAAAACCCTCCACAAACAGCACGCAAGTATTAGATATCTCTAACAGGTAATTAAAGCTCCTTATTGCCCAGGTTTTGAACCGAGAATGCTGCACCAAGGCCAGACGTGGGATCATCGGATAATTTAACAAATGCAGTGAGGCCAGGAAGCATGCAGGTAGCCTTCACTTCTCCTGGCAAAGGCAGCTAGCTCTACTGTGGGGGGGGAAGCACCCCTTTGCTTTCGCTCTCCCCTTGCAGACTGCTGTGATGTCAAGCATCAGGAAAAGCCTCAAAAGCACCTGTATAACCTGAGAGCCCAAATCATGTTTCTAACAGATCTGGAGGCCTGGTCACCAAAGTCCCAAATGCAGATGCTTGCCTAATTCCACCTGCTGCTCCAGCCTGCTACTTTGCAAGTCACGAGACCCATTCAAAGATAATCGGGGTCAGGTTTAGCACACAAAACTCTCAAGTCAGGGGTTGGGAATAAGCAATTTATTCCACTGAGAGCTTCAATGCATTGGTACCATGTCCATGTGCAATGAAGACACCATCCTTACCTCAGGAGAATTAGCCATCAAACCTAAGAAAACTAAGGATAGGAGAGGAATAAGTCTACGTGAAGCTACCTGCTGAGTTAAGCACTCAAACCTAGTCCCCAAGTCCCAATTCCAGTGCTCAGGAACATCAGAACTGAGGTAATGCACACTGACATGCTCAAAAACCTCAGCCCATGGACAGACAAGGATAAAATGAGGATTGGACAAAGGTGCACCATTTAGCGGGGATAAAGGAGAGACACTCCTCATATAGGGATAGAGAGCTATTTTGCAAGGTACTGTCATCATGCCAGATCAGGGATTTGTAAAGCCCAGCAACACCTACATCCACCAGCACCAATCCAAAAAAGAGCCATGAATCCCCTCCCTAGAGCCCTCCGGTCCTTCTCTTCCCTACAGTAAAGGCAGCCCAAAATACTGTTCATCTTTTAGGTGCTCAGGTATCTGTACCAAGAGGTAGCAGCCTCTGCAGACAGAAGTATCCTGCAGCTATGGAGCCTGAAGATGCCTCACCCAAACCTCCTGCTTCACTCCCAGGGCAATCCTTGCTGCTACTCTGCTTTTCAAGGATGTGGATATTTGCTCAACAGCAGCCAGCCTGTACTCCCTCCCTTCACTCAAGCATGAAACAGCACTTAGGCAGCCTCTAACAACAGGCTGTGTCTGGGCTGGACTGGGACAAGCAAGCCTATGGGCACAGGACAGCCCTGTCCACTGCTCTGTCCCTAAGCTCTCCATGTCTCTAAGCTTTCAGGACATTCAGCTCATTCATTTCAGCTCATTCCTGCTTCCCAAATGACAGGAATCTGGGTGGCTGTACTGGCTGTGGAAAGGAAGGAGCTGAAGAGGTCAGCTACGTCCTTTGGAAAATATGATTACTGTCCTCCACAGCCAGATGCTTTGGAGGTAGGATGCAGGAGTCGATTCTATTATCTTTGCAAAGTCCTGGTCAGAAATACAGAGAGGGGTTTTGCAGAAACACTACACTCTAAGCCTAATTGTGTAAACAGATATTTGGGAAAAAGAATCTTCCTTCCTGAAAAGATGTTATCTCTTGCAAACTAACTCTTCAGCTACTCCTTAGGATGCAGCAAGTAAGTGAAGCACCAGGCATTTTCTACAGCCTCCCCTTGTCCCCTGCTTTGGCCAAGTGCCTGAAGCTTACAGAAATACCAGAGGCTCAAGGAAAGCCACGTTTTCCCAGCTAGGAAGGGTTTTCATGCTGTGACAGGACCCTGCTTACCATGTCTTTCGTGGGTTCTTCAGGCTCCTAAAACTTTGAGCCTGGCAGAGTCACCCAGGGATCCACTCAACAATGAGGAGACATCCACAGAGGTGCAAAGGGGCCCATCGCTCTCACTAGGTTTTCTCACTTCCGCATTTCCTGCTTTAGTTAACAGCAAACTCAGGTCAACAGGCTTATGCCCCTCTGGTAACACCAAGTCAGTTATGCCTGCTGAGACATGGGACGTGGTGTTACAAAGTGCTTAGGGTATTAAAAAGTGCCGGCCTTGAAGGTTCCAGGCACCTGGCCAACCAGGTGGTGTTGACGATCCAGTCACAGAACATGGAAGCATAACAGCACCCAGAGCACCGCCTATAAAATCAAGCTGTTACAAGTCCTAAATGGGGGAACTTGGGCCGGAGCTGCTGCTGGACAGTGAGAGCCGTGACTGCCGGTGGCCAGGGACGCCTCCACCATCGTCTGCTTCCTCCGAGGACTGACTCATCTTCTTTTATACAATTTTTGAGTCTAGATTGTTATAAAATCTGACCTGATCTGCAGGGGGTGCAGGTGATTAGAAATTGTAAGTTAAATTGTATTATAAATTCTGTATTATGCTGCTTATAGATTGTACTATAGTGATTCTGCTTGTAGAAATCCTGTGCCATTCTAATAATAAATTCCGTGCTATGCTAATCACAAAATTCTGTTAAGAAAATAAAGCTTTAAGTGTAACTATGACTTAGTGCTGTCATCATTCTGCCAAGGATCCCTAAAAGAACCTGTATGTCCCCGTAGTGTGGGGTGACACCACCCTACTCCCACTGGCTCTAGGAGGGTTTCCAGCTCCCTGTAAGCAGAAGCCAGCCTAGTTCCGCTTGCAAGAGACTGCAGCAAAAAAAAAAAAAAGATATTCTGTGCCTGATCCTCCCTACAAACCACACATTGACTCCGGGATTTACAGTCCCTTCAGATCCTAAACATTACTCCAGACATCAGCAGCCTAAAGCCTTGAGCAAGAAAAGGCTGTCAGTTTGCAGAAGAGAGGGGTGTCTAGATTCAGCTTAGCATTAGAAATCACATCAAATACTTCAGCAGGGGAAGCATGGAGTCAGCGGGGAGCTTATCTACAAGCCTGCAGAAGCGGAGTCAAAACTCACCTGCCAGTGAGGCAAGTTAGGCTGAGGTTGTTATTGCCTCCTTGCCCTTTGGAAAAGCCACCCATCTGTCCACACACTGTACGCTTCTCCACATGCCCTGCCAGAGGGCTGCTCCTGTTCCTTCCACTCCCCTGCAGTTCAGTTTAGTATCTCACACTCCAGAATCTCTCCACTTTCCCTACCACGGGCAGTGCTAGGAAACCCATGCAGGAAAGCATAGTTGAGACTCGTGGAGGAGCTGCCTTCTGGCCAATCCTGGAACACAAGGCCACAAATTTCCACTCGATTCTCCCTGCTCGGTCTCCCCTGACCCATTCCGAAAGCCTGTTCAAATGCCTCCCTGCTCTTCCCATGAAAATATTAGCTTTAAGACAAACACTGCCATTAACATGCAAATGTATCTGTGATTAACATAAATAGAAAAACTGCCTCATGAATAATATTAGGAGGCTGGAACAGTATCAACTACCAGCAGTCAGGTTGCTGAGACATGAATAGTCAGGCACGAACAAAACCATTTCATAACAGTGCTCATGTTTCTAGCAGACCTGGAAGATCCTCCTCTGCCTCCAGTGAATTTATCAGTTCTCAGCACCTGTACAGGACAGTCCTAGCTAGCTCCTGGGCTCTCAAACTCTGCAGCTGAATTCACACCCTCCTGCCCCTGGCAGGCCTTTTCCACCCTTCCTTCCTCCCTGGGGGCAGCGGCAGCTGCTCAGCTCCGTGTCAAGCTGCAAGGGATTGCAAGAGGAGCTGCCGGGCTTTACCAGCAGTGCTGGCTTCTCACACAACTGCTTCTCCCCAATTAGAGAAATAAAGAGAAAAAGCAGATGGAAGATGCATGTGAGCTGTCAATTGGATCTTGCTGCAGATCAGGGGATATGGGGAGAGAAAACTGAATCTGCTGTTACAACTGCCCCAGAAAGATTATGGCTTCTGTATGGTGCAGGAATGAGTGCATAGTTACCCAGATTTGCCAAAGCCTTCCCCCAGTTAGGGGCTGTGAAGCCCTGGCAAGCTCCTGTGACAGTGCTTCAGGCCCCTGTGGCTTCTGGGCCAGGTCTGGCACCCTCCAGGCCTGCTGATGCTAACGGGAGCGGCAGCTCCTCGCCAGGCTGGCCTTCTTGAATGGAGCTGAAGGCAATGCAGCCAGACCTGATAAGATGGGAGGGGAAGGCTGGGGTTAAGGTTGGCTAGACTGTGGGTCTAATTTCTTCACTGCACTCTAAACCCCCATCCTCCCCCATATCCTTGTGGAGGAATGACTTCTCTGGAGAGGTATATTGCCTATTCCCAAATCAGGTTGAGGGTCTACATGTAAACCCATGCCACCAGGAAAGGAATCCCAACCTTTCATTTGTACAGAAGACGGGGGGGGGGGGGGGGGGGGTACAATAGCAACCAGAAGAACCTACACACCTCAACGGCCTTTTCTGGACAGAACAGAGCACCAACAACCCCTGACCAACACCGGCATCCGCTCAAAAATGTCAAAACCAAAGGGATATATTTATTTTGCTGCAGGAATCCTGCATTTTGCAGCAAGTTAATGTCACACAGATCTGGCTAATACCAGTGCTGCCCCCTCTAATTTCCATATCTAAGTGGCAGATCCCTAGAATCTGTCTCCTGCCTGGAACTTGACCTCAGACCACACAGTCTATATTTAATACATCAACTGAAATGAAATGTTCAATTGCCTCTCACCTCGGGCCCATCCTCCTCCTCACTGGGTTTGAAACCTACCAACTCACTGTCAGATGGCGGCAGGTTTGGACTCAGTCCCTTGCACACAGAGACACACAAGCACATGGCATTTGGGTTCTGAAGTCCCAACCAGACGCACTTCTTCAGCTAAATTCAAGCCAGCCCAGCTCCCACAGGCTTCAATGAGGAAGTGCCTTCCTTTTGTGTTGGGGTTAGATTTGGCCTTTTGTTTGAAAATAAACTTATTTTTCTGTTGTCCCCTTCCCTCTCTGTGCAGTCTAGAACGGTTCAAGTTGCCACAGCACTCACAGTTTTTCTTACCTTTCCTCCTAAATCTGAAACCAGAGGCACAAGGGCTGAATGCAACTCACGCTCCCTCCAGCGCACACCAGCACGTGACCCCACCATGAACCGTGTCAGGGCACAGAGGCCCAGGCTGAGCACTGAAAGCTTTCACGGCACTTACTGTAGGTTCCCTGCAGGCTTGTTCTACATGTGCCAGGGAGCGGTGCTGCGAGCACTCTCTCAGATCTCACAAGAAATGGGCTCCGTGAATTCCCATTCATGGCTGGAGGTGTGGTGATCACAAGATCCCAGACACCTGCTGGGGGTGGGCTCGAACCGCTCCACAAAAGGGAGGTGACATCCTGAACGCGACAGCTTTTCAAAATACAGCTTTCAAATACAAGCGCAGCTAAACAAGCCTCCTCAAACTTTTTAGCATCCACTAAGGGTCTTTCAGCGAAGAAAGACTCCTCATCTGTCCTAATCTATCGTCAAGAAAGCCCCTCACACCTATCCCAAACGTCACTGGCAACAGCAGATTTGCGGCCGATATTCTTTGTTATGAGGATTTTAAAACTGTAGCGCCGTATTCCTGCCTGGGAGGAGGTCCGAGGCCCCAGGAGGATGGCTGGCCGCTCACCGAGGGCTCCCGCTTCAGCCCCAGCTGCCGCGACCTGCAGCAGCCTCACTCTGCCCCACTCCGCGCATCGGCGCCTTTGTCACAGCACCCCACGCACCGGCGCCAGGCCCCGGGCTACCAGCGGGCAGGAGGGCTCCGCGGGGCCGCGGGGCTCCGACGCAGGGACGCCGAACCCCACCCGGGCCACGGTGCCGACCCCCGCCCGCGGACGCCGGGGATGCCGACCCTTTCCCGGGCAGCGGATCAGGGGGCGCGAGCCCCCGCCGGGGGGGGGCAGAGGCAGCACGTCGCGGTGGATCACGCGTGGACCGAGCCGACGGCGGGCGGGAGGCGGTGGGACCCACCGCCCTTTGTGCGCGCCCCGGGGAGCGGGCCGGGCCGGGCCGGGCCGTGCCGTGTGGGGCCGAGCTCACCCTTGTGCATGCCCGTGTAGCGGTCCTTGAGCACAGTGAGCTCGTAGATCTTGCCGAACTGCTCGAAGAGTGGCTTGAGGTCCTTCTCCTCCAGGTTGCGCGGGATCTGCCCCACGAAGAGCTTGATGGCATCCAGGTCCTTCATGCTATCGGGCTGCGCGGGGGGCTCCGCGCCGCCGCTGCTGCTCATGAGGGAGGCTCGGCGCGGCGGGCGCGGCGGCTGCGGCGCTGGCGGGAGCGGCGGCGGCTGCCTCCTCGCCTCGCCCTCGGTGAGTCTGGCCATGCCCCGCGCCCGGCGCGGCTGCGGGCGGGGGAGGCAGCGGCTGGGAACGGCCGCGGCGCCACAAAGAGCCGCGCCGCAGCGCCCCCTGCGGGCCCGCGGGTGGCGGCGCGGGGGCCCAAGGGAGGGGCGGGGTGCCCCGAGAGAGGGACGGAGGGGCCCCCGAAGGAGGGGCGCAGGGACAGGGGCAAGGCGGAGACAGGGGGGCCCGCAAGAGAGGACCCCCTTGGCGAGGAGAGCGACGGAAGCGCTTGCAGCCGTGGACGAGGAGGCAAGGCAGCTTTGACCGCATCCTGAGAGCCAAGGAGGAGACACAACGCCTGTCTTTCTCGGGCAAGCGGCATATTTTTAGGGCCTAAGTTCTGGAAACGCTGAGGCCCTGGGAGCAAGGGGGAAGAGCTCTGAGCACCCACGACTAGGCCCCGTGTGGTCAGCAGGGGTGGGAGGTATTATTTGTAGGACCTGGTACTTATCTCAGAAGGACAAATTGTCATCAGCTCTCAGGAAATCAGGCATTAGAGCTTCTTCCAAAATAAGAGCTTGCTCTTGTACTGCTACAAAAGACAAGGCAGAGTGCCCTTCCACATCCATATCGGAAATCAGCATTTGGCCCCTTTTTCTCAGTGCCTCAGCACCAGGGTCTGGAGGAAAACAAATTATTTAAAGCAGAAAATTTTCTAACACAGCTCTCCCCCAAAGTGAAGAAACTGCAATAGGTCAGTGAGCACAGCCACAAGCACCAGTCCTGGAGGGAGCTTAGCTGCAATGGGAAGCAATATGTGGCCCCAGGTCTCTCTGCCCCATGCTCTTGTGGGCAAAGCCCCCTTTCTTTTGAGAAGCTTAGCTCCTTCCTAACTGGGGCTTGGCGGAGGCATTTCCAGCTAGGTCCTGTTCAGACTGTTCCAGATGGTCAGAAGGTCATTGCATATCCACATTGAAGCAGCCATTACTGCTGCCAGGGTCAGATCTGACTCCTCATGTGAGGATATGGATTGGTCTCCCACCAGCTTCTCCAGTTCTGACAGATGACATGAGGCAGCAGGGGATGTCAGTGCTCTGAGCAGCACAGTCCAGGTGGCCCAGGCTGTCCCATCTTTCTGCTCCACCTCTGTTACACCAGGGTGATGCTGAGGCACAGCACACCCAAAGCTCGTGCTCCACAAGGAGCAGCTGCCTTCAGCAGCGCAGCTGCAGGGACGCAGCCCAACCCAGCTCTGCCACCCACAGCCACACGCTGCCTGCATATCCCACAGGGCATTTCCTTCGCAGCATGCACAGCTCTTGTCGTCACACCATACATTTTAGCCTGTCATCTTGCCCCAGCGTCCCTGAAGATGAATGGACTTCCGCGCCCTCGTGCTGGGAGGAGGGAGGGGGTGTGTTTGCCAGATTGTTTGTCGAGATAGCTTTGGCAGAGCCAGGTGCACAGCTCTGCTGAGCATGCCAGGCCTAAGGCTTCACAAAGGACTGTGGTGCAGGCACAACCCATCCTCTCGTCCCCTTGCTTAGTTTCTCCGCTAGGAGCTGTCATCTCCCACTACTCTTGCCCTGGATCCTGCAGATAGACGGAGGCAGTGAGCGGAGGAGGGGACCCTGCTATGCAACACACATACCCAGTGCAGCAACAGCTCCAAGCTCCCACACAGCAGCCCAATTCAGCAGACTGCCCTCTTGCCTGCTCCCCAAGTCCCATCCTCCCTCCTGCCCTCTCCCCACAGTGCCCCACATACTAGCTCACACAGCTCACCTCCCAGGGTACTGGCTCAAATACTACCCAGATCTGTTATGTTTGATTTTACCCAGAAAGGTAGAGGGCTGACTCCAGGCCCCTGCAACAGGAGATACTTGCAGCAGGTTTCAATGCTGATATCTGTGCAGGAAAGGTTAGGAAAAAAGGGGTGGGTTATCAGGGGAAGAAGAGGGGTCCCAATCCTAGGGAGTGGAGGGAGGAACTGAGGGTACTGTTCACATATGAGCACCCACCTGGCTCCCAGGCTAGAGTCATGGCAAGAATGATAGATGCCCCAACAGAACCAGAGGCACATGCTGGCCCTCAGTAAGAAAGTACTGTGGATTCATTCCTCTTCTCACTTGTGCTCAGCAGAGAATCTCAACCCTTCTTTCTCCAGCCCTGGCTGTTGTCCCCACATGTGCGTGGAGCTGCCAGAACACTTATTCAGGGCCAGCAGGTGCAAGAGCCCAGAATTTGCACCCAGGCTTTTCACTGAAATGGATTCACAAAGGCCCTCAGCTTTTTGCAGCCTGGCCTGAACCCAGGGGCCATTGCAAGGTGTCTCAAGACTCTTGCTGTAGAGCTGCCTTGTGTTTGAGGGTGGTACCACTCCTAAAATTCACCCTAAAAAAACAGAACTCCCCACGCTGGTCAAACTTTCTGTTTACATCTCTTGCAGAGACTGCCAGGGTTCTGCCATCTATTTGGAAGCCACAGATACATCAGCTGGGAAGCCTATGACAAGTCAAGCTGTTCTCATTTTTACAGCTGCAAACAGATAAGGCAATCTGAAAAACAAGAGACCTTTATCACAACAGCAGCAACCTCACCTTGGATGAATCATCGCTAAGCAAGTAATGCTTGCTTATGATGCAAGCAATCACCTTTCCATGCCTAGCCTGCTTTTTCTTGTCAGCTGCTGCAGCACAAGCTGCTCTAGGCTTATGTTACAGCTCGAGGGACCCAGTGCCTCAGGTAGAAAATGTCTGTTCAGAAGGAAAGATATATCCAGTATCTTTTGGAGTCCATGAAAGCCATGTGCTGGTTTTGGCTGGGATAGAGTTAATTTTCTTCATAGTAGCCAGTATGGGGCTGCTTTGGATTTGTGCTGGGAACAGTGTTGATAACCCAGGGATGTTTTCGTTCCTGCTGAGCAGCGCTCACACAGAGTCAAGGCCTTTTCTGCTCCTCACCCCACCCCACCAGCGAGCAGGCTGGGGGGGCACAGGGAGCTGGGAGGGGACACAGCCGGGACAGCTGATCCCAACTGACCAAAGGGATATCCTACACCATACGATGTCATGCTCAGCACATAATGCTGGGGAAGAAGAAGGAAGGGGAGGATGTTCGGAGTGATGGCGTTTGTCTTCCCAAGTCACCGTTACGTGTGATGGAGCCCTGCTTTCCTGGAGATGGCTGAACACCTGCCTGCCCATGGGAAGGAGTGAAGGAATTCCTCGGTTTGCTTTGCTTGCATGCACAGCTTTTGCTTTCCCTATTAAACTGTCTTTATCTCAACCCACGAGTTTTCTCACTTTTACTCTTCTGATTCTCTCCCCCATCACACCAGGGGGGAGTGAGCGAGCGGCTGTGTGGGGCTGAGCTGCCGGCTGGGGTTAAACCACGACAACATATTATAATCACCCCAACTGCAGTAGAGAAAAACAGACATGAAAATACTGCTGGTAAATGAAAAATAGAACAGCTGTCAATCAGCACCTGGAAAGAGTTTACAGAGCCAGACAGAAAATTATATACCACAGTAACAGGACTAAGGGGTAGATAAAAGATAGTCATAGCACCACGAGAGAGTGAAAAAGGGAAATGACAGGTAACCTTTGCAGATGAAGAAGAAACGTGTTGCATCTGTCACTGCGGAGGCTGCAAGGGAGAGCTAGAAGGGGTACAGCAGAGCTCAGATACATGATTCCCGGAGGATGAAGGAACAGATTCTGCCCAAACCTGAGACGCTGCTTCAAAAAAAGAACTGTTAAAAGAAAACCACATTGTGTACCCAGGAAGTTTCTCTTCTGCAGAGATACATTTGCTAGTGAAAAAACCCAAGGTGTTTTCTTTAAACACATCTATGCTTTCCTGGCTTCTTGTGGCATATGAGTGCTTGGATTTAGACAGGGGCAGCTTAAGATAAAAGGTGAAGAGGTCCAGTCCAGTGGCCCAAATTTGAGAAGGGCTCAAACAAAGGATGCAGGAACAGCAAGATACACTTTGCATCAGGAGTGCCTGCCCTTTCCTTTCAGCTCCTAAAGGCTCCATTGAGGAATGGAGAAAATACAAGCTGGAGCTCCGAACTTCCACATCACCTAGGAGACAGCATTTGAGGCAGGAAATCCTCACAACAGCCCAGAAAAAAAGGGGGGGGGGGGAAGGATCCTTTTCAAGGATCCTTCAAAATGATCTGCTTTACCTTACCTATTTTCTCCCCAGGCAGAAGAGCCAAAGGACTAGTTAAGACAGTCCTGGCAGAAAATATCCAAGCAACAATATAGTATCTCAAGAAGATAAAAGTTCATTCCTGTAATGTGATTGTTCCTGGTCTGGAGCAAAAGGTTCTGCAGAGAAAACTGCTCCAAGAGAGCTAGATTAACAGCTTAAGAGAAAAACACCCTCTCTGTGTAAAAGAGTACAACTTGCTATAAGCTTTCATCCTCTCTTGTTTACCAAGACCTTGCTGTTTACCTTTCACTGGATATCTGTTATCCCAACCAATTTAAGATTAGGGTTTTTTAATATTTTCACTTTGCAACAAACCAAAAATTAACTAAGTTTTAAGGCTTGTGGATTTTATGACTGGAAGTTGTCTATAACAGTGGGTAGATTGGAAATGAACATAAAAGATTCCAGATATCTTTCTGATCAAGAGCAGCTGTTCATTGAGGATTTAAAAAAAAAAAAAAACCGCCTTGTTGCCTGTTACACAAAAAATCTGGGTTGTTTGCAAACTGTTTCTTCCAATGCTTGAAAGCAAGCTAGTCAGAAAACAATGGAACATGGCCTTCCTTTCCCAATTAAAGGGAGGCCGCTCATCAGCTCTAGAACCATGCAATATTCAATTGAGCTGATCAAGTTCAGTTTGGACCTGTTTTTAATCAGCAAAGATACTACGCTCTGCTGATTTGATCTGGCTTCTCCCTCTGCGCCCCCAAACACTCCTGGAGCATGCATCATGCACAGAGATGGTTGTTTCTGTCACATGCTTTAGTCTGGGTACCCCAGGGCTGGGACAAAATAAAAGGACTGACCATCCCTAGCATCTTGGGTTCATATCTACAGCATCTGCTTCTCTTTCATCTCTTTCTTTTTTGTAAGTTCTTTATCTTCCCATTACCTTTAGTCTCTGAAAACTGTGTTAAGACATTATGTTATAAATATTCCATGGGAATAAGCTTACAGCATGAGCAACCTGGCTTCAGGACACAGTCTAGTATCCTCATGCTCTCTCTCACTTACTTGAGAGAAATGTGACACTTGAATAGAGAATAGCTGAACACAGGATTAGAGAAGAATGCCTCAGTCATCAAGTCTACCCAGCTCCACCCCTGCTCCAAGCAGCTACAGCACTGAGCCCTTCAAAATTTTTTTAAGAGACAGTTTTGTGAAGAAAGATTTTTTTTTTCCTCCTGTTATCCCTAGCAAAAGGTTAATCCAGCAGTTACAAATTCAGCATTTAGGAAAGCCTAGTTTCAATTCACTGCTCCACCCCACATATTCCACACAACCCTGAGCTGTTACAGCCCCAGCACCTCTATAGAGCAAGGGCCTTAGTACCTCCTACTTCACCAAGGTGTTGCAAGTGTCAGATATATTTAGGAGCATGAAGCATTCAGATACTATGGAAACCAGGGCAAGAGAAAAACCAAAAATAGATGGAAGACACAAGCTGTTGAAAAGTCTGGAAAAGTCTTGCTGAGGAAGGCTATGCTTGCTGCAGGTGATCCCAGAGTAGGATCCATTTAGATCTCAAGCATAAAATATCCTCTCTCCACTATTTCCACAGCTTGTCATTTTTCTCTGCCACAGGGAAAAGAATATTATTTTTCCTTTAATTTCACCTCTATTTGATAGGCCTCCTAATTACCAGTTCCTTTGAATGATTCACATTCTAGCTTGCCCTTCCCATGACCTGGAGTAGACTGCTGTCTGACTGCTTCTGTATAGCAGGATTATTGGAAACATATCATAAGCATAAACACTACAGAGCACTCTCCTTCTGAAAGGGAAGTCTAACAGCAACCTACAAAGAAGGGTGCCTGAAACAAAGAGTTGAGGTGCCAGCCTGTGAAACACTATGCCTCTCCTTTTTATAATGCAAATACATTTATTGTGCATATGTCACCCTCTACAGACAAACCAGTTGCTAAAGTGTAATAATCCCTTTCTTCACTCAAAAAAAACCCAAAACCACCAAACAACCCGCACCAACACAGAAAGTACTTGAAATAGCCAGAATGACATGTGGAGGAAACACAGAGGATGCCAACATGAGGTATACAAACCATCTTATTCAACAGTCAACCAGGTGGAAGACAGTAACAGATATAGAGCAGTTAAAGCACTCAAGGTAGACTGAAGCCATCCACCCCTGGAAAGCAAGGTTGGGCTCAAGTCCCTCACCAGCACAGACCTCAAGTCTGCTTGAGACTGGAGGTGCTGATCTCTCACTTCACAGCACTGGTTCTAGTTCCAGGTGCTCATTACAAGCTACTTTAAAATAGAAGAGTCTCTAGTCTTTTCAGCATGACCACCACCTCAGTGAGGAAACCCCAGCAAGGTGAGGGGAAGGCTCCAGATGAGAACCCTTGGCTTTATGGTTGTCAGTGCACTTAAGGGAAAGGAAACACATTGAAGGTATCCAAGGTTCTTCATCTTATAATTTCTTGACTGCAGCATCTATCTCAGGAATGATCTCCTTCAGCTGGTTCCACTGTTCTGCAGACAGGGCAATCCCTAGAAACAGCAGAAGGAGAGGTTTCAGAGGAGGCAAGGGGTAAGGATCAAGTAGCACGCCAGATTGGCTCCTTCAGACTAGCTACAGAAGGGAAAGTTGGAATCTGAGGCAGAGGCACAGACCAGAAACAGAAGCAGCCTTCTAAGCATGGCAGTTGTGCCAGCACTTCAGCATCCATATCAAGAAGTACTCAATGCTATCACAGAAGTACCATATGAGAATATAAGCTCAAATTGCCTTTCAAGAGTCCCACAGCCCCTTATAGCCTATTCCGTAGTATAAATTCCCATCCACATGAGCTGGGAAGAAATTCTAGGAGAACCTTACTCCACACAGCAGTTAGGACACCATCCATTCAACTGCCCAAAGGAAATAATGCCAACTCTAGCTCTATTTTAAAAAAACTGCTGCTAACAAGAAATCACTAGCGTGGCTTAAACACTAGAGAACAACTGGCTTCTTTTTAAACCCAGCAGAGATAAGGTCTTCATGTCCTGTCCCTCTCCCTTACAAAACAAACACGGTGGTGGTATTGCTGCGTGGGTTCCAGCCAGATGTTGTCAACTTGTTCCTTTTGGCTTTGTTAAGAATCACATTAAAGAACTAGGGCCCAAGCTTTATTAAATTCTCTAGATAAAGATCAGGGGCCAAGAACTCTTGAGAAAAACAGCAGAGGCAGTATTTAAATGAAAAAACATTTTCTCATGATCTCTGTTTTAACTGACAGCTCTTCTGTCTTACATTGTGGGTGTGCTTTTTCCAGCCTGGAAGGAGTCCACAATGCTCCTTTCCCTCTCTGCCCCCAATGGCACAGAAAAGCTTGAAGGCTTTGCTTCCCATTTTCATTGCAGGGTACACAGTTCCCTCTAAGTGAGTAATGTATACTTGTAACTTCTCTGAAAGAAATTTCTGGAAGGAAAACATGCTTAGTGGTTATGAAGCAAACCAAGCTGAAACAAATTCATCTGCCCTGACACAAAAATCTATAGCAAGGACCAAAAGGTTCCTCAAGAAACCCCACATCAATTGAATCTTTGCAGGGCACAACACAGAGGACAGGTGAAAAGAGTCCAGGGCCTGTGAACTACGAGGCAAACTGGCAAGTCACTGTCAAAGTCCCAAAGCAAAAGGCCTAAGTTGAGTGTCGATTCATCAGTTGAAGAGCTCTGGAGAGAAATGTGTCTTCCCTTCCCCAGCTGCCTTTGCTTGCATCACCTACTCAGGTAGTGCTGCTGCGATGGGCCACCCAAGTTGTGCCACCACATCACATCATCAGACACCTTGCCAAAAGAATAATGAATACCTAACACAGCAGCACTGGAGTGTCTTGGTAGGGATCCAGAGGGGTCTTAACCTTCCTGTCCCCACCTAGATAGGGAAGGATGGATTTACTTCTGGGAGGCTCTCCCTGTGCAACTCCATCATTACAGATTAGGGGCAAACACACAAAACGCCACCTTTTTGCCCTAGGCATCACCAAAGCACAAGTTTGTCAGCTAGTAGTTGGGCATAAGGAAGCAACATCATAGCCAGTGTTTTCAGCTTCCCCTAGTCCCACCTTGCAGCTCTGCCCCTGCCAACAGCCAGAGAAAGGACTGATCAGAGGTAGAACCAGAGTCTTGCACAGCAGCTTCCCGCACCGCTTCTCAGAGCGGTCCTGCCAAGCTCCAGATATCACTGGAGGCTCACACTCATTCTTTGTGCTTTTCTTCAGTTGTTGCTACCCAGGCTGAGAAAGTGCTAAACCCTCCGGTCTGGTTTGCTCAGCTCTCCAGTCCCTCAGCGTGGTGTGTGCAGGTTTCCCTACCACTGAGGGAGACAGGCTAGGCCAGAGCTGGACAGGCAGCAGCTGAGGCAGAAAGGCTGTTGCGACCCCCGGCTGCCGCCTCGCGAACACAGTTGTACCTTTCCTCCCTGGTCTCATGCTGCCCTCCTTGTCAGCGTAGAACTCCCTGACGTCCACGAGGACCTTCCCCTTGAAGCAGGACACTCTGACATAACGCATCTTCCCAATCTGCAGTGACACACAGCCTGCGTTAAACCCAGCCCTGCAACAAGCTGCTCCTCAGCCCACAGAGCCTGTTGGGTCAGTCAACATGCCAGAGGACTAGTGAAGGAAGAGCAGGCACTCCAGGCAGTCAGCTCAGCTACAGAAATGGTCTGCTACAAGTAGAGGAGATAGAGGAGAGACCTGTATAAAGAGAAGGAGGAAGATGTGTTCTTAGAGCAGATCCCTGCCCTCCATACCTGGAACATGCCCTCCTCTTCACTGCCTTGTCCCAGAGGTTTTTCTGTCACCTTTGAAGGTTTAGCCTCTGTTTTCAGCCTTTTCTCTGACTTAGAAGACATTTCTTTCTTTCTTTTCTAGAAAGAGAGATCACCGGTTTGAACAGCCTGCTCTGAGGAGCCACAGCCCTTCTCCTGGGCCGCACCTGAGCCTCCACAGCACACCAGTGCCACGGTCCACGGACGAGGCACACACGCTACTGGGCGCACTGCGACTGCCAGGTGCCTCTGCTGCCGGGGGGGGAGAAGGGGCGCCGCCGGGCCCCTGCCCCGCCTGCCCCGCGGCGCGGGCGGGAAAAGCGTACCGCCTGCCCTCGGGACCGAAACCCGAGCGGGGAGCTCTGCTGGCGGCTCTCCCTTCTCCCCAGGGGGGCAGTACCTTCCCCTCTTCCTCCTCCGGGCCGCTCTCCGAGCTGCTCGTCCCCGCCAACTCCTTGGCCTTAGGCATCCTACGGGAAGAGCCGCGCGTCACCGCCGGGCAGCCCAGGAGCGGACGGGGGGCGGCGGCGCCACCGGGCCCGCGCCAGGGGCGGGGCGGGGCGGGGCGGGGCGGGGCCTGCGCTGCCGCTGCCACCGCCCCCCCCGCCCTGCCCTGCCCTGCCCGTACCCGCCAGAGCGCGGCGCCCGCAGCCGGCCCGCGGCCTTCTGGAAGAGCCAAGCCCCGCCCCCCCGCCGCCCCCCAATCCCGCGGCTCCCTGCTCTTCCCCCAGTGCCCGCGCCCCCGCCAGCCGGCCAATCGCTGCGGCGCTGCCCGCGTACTCCGCCTCGTCCGCCGGCGGCCCTGCAGGCGGCCGGGCCGCGGCCCTCGGGGCGGCGGGGCTGGGGGCCCTGGCTCGTGTTGGGCTCAGGAGAGCGTTCTCTCCGCGCCACCGCGCTGAACCGGGCAGGGAGCCTGGAGGCCCGCGCGGCCCCGGAAGGCAGGTGACCGCCGCTGGGCTGAGCCACAGCCAGCAGGCGCCGGCCCGTCCCGCGTGCGGCTGTCCTGCCGGCGGGCACCGGAACATGCTCCAGCCGCCTCGGAACCAGCTCGGCAGCGAGCTGGGCTTCCCCGCCCTGCCCCAAATCACCGTCAGGGAACACCGGGGACACAGCAGAGAAAGGCATTTCCGGGACCCAGTGGCTTCGGGGCCCCTGCAGCAGAAGGCCCGGCCTCCTTCAGCCAGCCTGCAGCGGAGCCGAACATCCCAGCTGGGCAAGGCACCCACCGAAACTTGACTTTGTGCATCCTTGCAACACATGGGGGAAGGTGGGGCAGCTGATGCTTGAAAGGAAGGTCTTACTAAGGAGAGCCCCTTAGATACTTGAGCATTACAAGGAGGCAGAATGAAAGCACAAGCTCCATCTTTCCCCTTCTGTTGTGTTTAGGGCAGTTTCCCGCTCTACAACTACAACCGCTATGGTTTGTGAGGCTTGGACTGACTCATGCTCAGGGAACAGATCTCTCGCAATGTTTAGAATCTGAATGAATAGTTTATAAGTGTTCAAAAAGTCCTTTGGTAATGACAGAGGCACAACAATCTACCACTAGCACGCAGTGTGTTGGCTTCTCAGGTAGCCCGTTTTTCACAGTATCGAAGCTGTGTTGCACAGACACTTTAATTGCTTCAAATGAGCATGAACCTTTCGAAAAAAGGGGAATTTGCTCACCTCCAGGTGCTGGAATCTTGCTCAGGGTCTGTCATACTATTTTACTTTTGACTATACAGAAGGGATGATGTAAGCTCTTAAACATATGCCCCTTTTTGCAGGGGGTCTATTCCTTCAAATAATGCAAGGAGATTCCAGGTTTTTTAGCTTCCAGCAGCAAATAGTTCTCCACCAAATCTGTTCATCAAACCTACTCACTCAGTTTATTTTTCCAAGGGAAAAAGGGACAAACAAATAAGGAAATGAAAAATGTTAAAATACTTAAATATTATTACATTTATAGTCAGAAAAAAATATGTAAATCAACTGCATTGAATTTTCTATTAGTTTTTAAATATTCACCTCAATATACATTTGTTCTTTAGGACACACAAGAGATAAATAATTGAGTTAACATTGCCAGATAAATCAACTCTTTTTCCTGAGCCGCACATATTCCAGATTATAACCTTGAAGTTGCTATCCAATAACTACAAATGGAAACTAAACAGATCAAAGTGAGCAAGCAGGAGCCCACACTTGAGTACCCAGATGCCCAATTTACTGAGACATATAGTAGTACCCCCATCATTTCAGATTGGCAAGTCAAGACTGAATGGTTCTTAAACGATAACCCAGCTTGCCCACAAGGTGCAGGAGAAGCTCAGTATTTTGGCTTGTGCTATGAACAACGCGAGAGCTCATGATTTAAAACAAACAAACAAACAAACAAACCACCCCTTCCCCCCCAAACCGAGCCCCACAACAACTTTGGGTATCTGTGGCTTTAAACATCTAAATAGATTGTGGTGACTCCTCCAGCCACAGATAACGGGGTACCTATTTCCGTTTTGGCTTCAGGGTCTTTCCTCTTAGCACTGAGTACAAGGGTGGAGTTCATATTGCACAGTAGTACTTATTTCATAACAATGAACCAGCCTCTTATTCAGGAGATCAACTACAATAGTCCAAACTACTTGCATACAATCCCCATTAGTGCCTGTGCGGGTGGGAGTGGACAGAAGGAATGAACAGCTTCAGTGCTTAAATCCTGTTGGAAAACCAGATTTTTATGAGCTGCAGACTCTGACAGCACCAGAACAACAGGTAAAGTCAGACAGACAGCAAAGAAAATTGTTTTATGGCTAGAAGCATCAACTCCTAGCCACTTGGACATATGGATATATGGACATATGCTTTCCATGCTTCTTCCTTCCAGGCCAGGCAAACTCCTGATTAAAAAGACAGGTAAAAATAGGGGCAACAAGAATCAGCTACAGAGAGCTCTTCTGCAATGTTGTAGAGAACTTTTATTTTACCAGAACAGCTGTTGGATTTCTGCCTTTGCGTGTCATATTGGTGACAGAATTAATCAGATATGCTGCAGTATGGATCAGCACCATTCTTCTTGTTTTTTCAAAACCTAGCAGAATAGCAGGGTCTATTTACGAGCTTCTCTGTCAGCTTCCCAAAGGAAACAGCAATGTGGGAACTAAGTTCACTCCCAGGATAAGCACTCTGTTCTAGCTATGAGAAAGTTGGAATCTGACTATCTCAGATTTGAGTATATAACGTTTCAGTGCACATGCGCTTTGATCAAAAGCACAAACCCTTGTCTGTAGTAAAAACTACTTTCTATGGCAGCCAGCTAGCGATACACAAAATGCATCCAATCAGATTATAGGACAAATTACCCTCGTGTGGGAGAGCGATGTACTATCCCAAATGCCCTTCAGGTTTATGAACTCTCCTCATTTACGTCTATCTATGTTTCTTTTAGATAGCTGCCACTGGCTTCTGCCACTGCATCAGGAATGTTAGCAGTTTATTGCTGAGACCACAAGGAGCTAAAGTGTTTGCTTTAATGCTACAATCTTGACAGGGACATAGCTGCAACCACACTGGGTTGCCTTGGTGGAAGTTTATGACTCTGAACTTTGAGCTTGTCATCTGGAAGACTGAAGGTTGACAGTCTCCACTGCAAGGAAGAATGCTCTGGGCCTGCTCTGTTCTCTCTTGCCCACTACTTGCAAATTTTATAGGCATCAAGTCAAGCTGCAGCAGGATTGCTAATAATTTTGTTTTTTCTATTTTTCTCAGTGAAGTAATGGAGTTTAGTTAAGCCTGGTTAAGCAATCTGCTGGATTGGAGGGAACACCCCCTCTCCAAGTGTAACACACTAGAAATGTATGATGCAGCTGGAGGCCTCCGAAACTACTTCCAGATATTCAGAACCTACAGAGAAGTTCTTCAGATAGCCACTGTACTGTGCATGTTCTGAACCTACACAGTCCAGAGCATGCACCTTCCCGTAGCACAACATATGTAGTCTCTAAGGGAAGAGCATAAAAGCCAGTGGAAAACAATCAAGGCTCGTCTTCCAGCCACTCCAGCAATTTCTGAAGTCATTATAAATTCATTTGGCAGAGGAGTGTCACAAACACTTCATACATACAGAGAGACATATTTTAAATAAGCACTCAAAAGATCAGAAAAAGGCAAGTTTCCCTGGAGGGCTGATATTTCAGGAGTGCTTGGTACCATGCCACCTGCTGATATTACAGTGAGCCACTGACATCAGCATGCTCTCCTGGAAAAGAAAAGACCCTTCAAAAGAACAAGTTGCTACACATTTAAAGTAGCAGAAAGCACACGTCATGGGGTAAGGTTACTCCAAGAAGGAGACTGCAGTGAAACAAACAAAGATGGATGGAAATCAGTGCTTTGGTCCCCATCCAAAGGACAAGGACAGTGACTGGCCACAACAACCCCTTTTCTTTTCTAAGAAGTGCGTGCACAGCAGCTGTGGTGCAGACAAGGATGCACAGCTTGACTTTTCCTTGCATACAAAAAAAGGGTACAACTTCATTCAAACCCACAAGAGCTTTTCAGCCTCTGTAAAAGATGCTATTTTAAATACAAGTAGTCATTTTTAAAAAAAGGTAGTCACCGTGGCATGTGAAGAGACCTCATGTGCATAGAACAAATTACAGAAAGGAGTGGCAGGACAGTAGTATTCAATCAGGACATCTTCTAGAACTACAACTAGCCTAGGACTTGTAGTCAGTATCTTGATATATTTTCCAGAAGGAACTGGAGGGTAAACAAAGTGCAACACTGCCCAGAAAGGGCATTCAGCTCTCACCAGAAAGTGGTGACAAGTACCCTACTTACCTTGGATGATGGAATTCAGGAAAGGCTTAAATGTAAGACGATGACAATGCTTGAGCAACTGGTTACCTGACCCTCCTGATCTTTGCACAGCACTGGCAACTATTTGGGGCAACTACATAGCGCTCTCCATCCAGAAGCATCGGCAAACTAAAAATAAGGCTTGCTCAAGGATAAAAGTAACAGAAAGCCTGTGTTCCAAGATACACTCTTTTAGGCACAGTCCTAGAAACAGCCATGTTTAAAATGACATTCATAAAACTTCATTTTTTGTTTTGTTTTGCTTTTTAATTGCTAAGTGACCTGCCTCCCTTCGTCCTGGGGGTAGCACATGAAAGGACAGCAACAAGCACTTTGGAAACTTGCTCATATGTGCAGGCCAGGAATGGTGTTTCTAGAAATAACAGAGCTGAAAAATGTGAAATGAGACCCTGAGATACAGGTGAACATGGGAAAACACTCCCAAAATCCAGAACCCATCTGGAAGTGAAAACTGAGGAATGAAGACTGAAGGGATTACAGACCAGAGCTCAGCAGGAGCTAGGCTGCTCTTGCTGTTAATATAACCAGCTCGTTTAAATACATGGAACAGCACAGAACATGATCCTGCAGCAGTTGGGACTGTAGAGCACCCCTTAAAAACCAAGCAAGAGTTTAGCACAGAGTGGTGGCAGCCGTGAACTGTTTGAGGACCATAAGCTTTAAGAGAAATCAAGTACACAGCAAAATGCATCCTCCAATAGAGACAGGAGAGAACCTGTCCTGGTAAGAACCTTAAATGCAAGGAACCCGTTTTAACAATCTTTCCTCATTCTGTCAGTAACAGTCAAGATTGTTTACAGTGTGCCTCCTAAAAGGGAATGAGTTATGCACAGTCTAAACGAAATGTAAGAAGATGCTTGCTGCAGACACTGCTTGCTCAGCACGCCTTCCTAAAGCCAGGCAGTGAACTTAAGGAAGAGGTGCCATAAGAAAACATGCTAATAGTATTCTCTTTAATTTGCATGTGCACCTTTTTTTTTTTTTTTTCTTTTAAACAACTGCTCTGAGTCCTTGTTTGCTGGGCAGAGATAACACATCACTCTACTCTGTAGTTTCAGTTTCCAAGTTGGCTGTATGGCACATGTGTCCATGAAGGTGCTGGACTTGGTTTTACACTCATAGAAGCTGCTCAGAATCAGCCGTTCAGTGTTTAAACAACCTGCAGGAACTACCAAAGTCTCTGAGCCTCTCCCTCACCAAAAAATAAAGGAAAACAGACATGGTGCAACTCAGGGGAAGAAGGTGAAGAAAAGCACTTAAAAGGTGCACAAGAGTTAAAATTTCATTTTCTTTCTGCCTTCCTCCCCTCTATAGAGTAGCAAAGAGGAGACAGAGGAAGAGAAACAGCAGGATTCAATGGAAGGCAGAAGGTTCCTGATGGGCTCACCGATGGCTCAGTGCTGCTGTATGGGTGATGACTCGTTGCTTCACTGCTGCTTGGTTTTAAGGGATAATCTCTGTATCATCTTGTAAAGGAGACCAAAGTGCTGCAAACAGAAGGAAAATAAGTAACCATGAGTCCTTATAAATTCTAATAAAATGACTGTGTTCTACACAGAGACAAAACTTACTAGAAGGCTTAAAACAATACTAATGTGCAAACGCAATACCTTGTTTGGATCATTCACTAGCACTCTCATCCTGAAGACAGAGTGGGACTTGGTGAATTAGGAGGAATTATTACAATGAAGCCAGTTACTTGAAGTTGTACAGAAAGTGACAGCTTACAGAAGCATTTGTGCAGGCCTGTATCACCCCCATTGTGAAGATGCAATCACTTGTTAAAGATTTTACATTTTTTGATGCAATTCTGTTCCTTTTGAAGGGGAGGAGAAAGCTTCAGATTTCAACACATGCATGATACTGGTCACTACAGAAACACTGCTGCTAGCAGTTTCAGGAGTGTAAAAATGAACCAGGCAAACACAGAGATTCCCAGTAGTTCACAATCCTTTAACTGGATCTTCTCTTTCACCATTTTACTACTGACTTAGAAATTCGCTTAATTCCTCCTTTGATTCTGCTTTGATTAATTGCATTTTGATAACAGCTACTTCAGATATTTGACAGATATAACAAGAACCAGGCTTCAAATAATTTGTAATAACAAACGTAATGAAGATAGCTGACAGAAATCAAAGTATATGTTTTCACTCCTGTTTATGTTGTTACATCGGATTTTTAAATGCTTGTTGTTTCCCCAAACAAATAATAAACACAAATAACATGAAGAGATCAAAATTTAGATTGACCTAAAATGCTTCCCTTTCATTCACGTTCTTTAGAGAACCCAGCCAGGATCAGAAGCCTAGCTCATAGTGGCTTTGTTAACACTTAAACAAAAACACTAAATTTAAGCTGTCTGGCCAAGGCATGGAGTATCACATTTCCAGGAGCATGGACATAGGATGTATTTATGGTTTCACTGAAAAAAACCCAAACCAAAACCCTGAAGATGCATTTCTAAGCTGCATCCCAAGTTCAGATACCGGAAGGATCTCCTAACACTCCTAACTTACTACAAGCTGCAAACCTTTAACATTACAGCAGAAACCTTGAGAAGTTTCAGTCTGAAGCTGTTACACAGACAAAATAGCTTAACAAGTGAGTTGTGCATGTCCTTGACCAAGAGAAGGAGATCTATAAAATAGTTTTGCACTAGAATGGCAAGAGATTGCCTTCAGCACAGACAACTGAGATACTCAAAAACATACACATCAAAACAGCCAGCCATTTTGGATTACTACTTTTAGAGTGGGGTGGCATTATTGTTCCAACTTTGGTGCTGGGACTGTGTGAGCACCAGTTACTGTAGCTAGCATGACTCATGAGGAAAATAATACTCCTGCTTCTCTTCTCTTACCTGCACTGCAACATAGGCAACACCAAGGTAGGCTGCGATACAGACAGCCAGAAGCAGGTCAAAGATCGCTGGCTTGACCCTGCAATAAAAAAAGAACACATGAAATTGCTACAGCAGGTACTGCCACAGAGTGAGACAATAGCCCAACATGCCCAAGGGAATTCCATACCTGTATGCGTTCATCACCTGTTTCAGCTGGTCATAGAAAACAAACTCAGGGTCCCTGGGAAAAGAAGAATTCTTCAGGTTGTATTACACTTCTTGACACTGCAGTAAGGACAGCCCAGACTGCTGTTCCCAAGGAGTTCATCCAACCAGAGACAGGTAAGCATACCAGTTTTGCATACTTTGCATACCAGTTTTGAACTGATTTTAGTTGTCAAACTAAAATTTCTTTTCTTTTCCTTTCCTTTTCTTTTCCTACAATCAGAAGCCTAAGGATACGATTCAGAACACATGTTGTTCAGCTGTCTCAGAAGAGGCACATGGAAGATGCCTCGCTGGATTCATTAAACTGCTTCAACCCAAGCAGGTTAGACAGCATGGAAGCTGCCTTTTTGCAATTAAGGAAAGCTTTCTAGGGGACCTGAGTCTTTTCCTGCATTCAGAGAGAAGCAGCACTCAGAGTGGGAAGGGTGGAACCAAAACAGTGAAAAAACAAGCTCTTCAGACAGAGGGAGCTGCTGGGAGTTGTTATTGTGCTGTGAGGAACAATAAAGAGCTTTCTCTGTGAGAACAGAGAGCACAAACCAAAACTGACAGGAGAGCAGAAAAGAGCAATCACTTCCAGCTACATGCCACGAAGCCAGGAAAGCTGCAGCTCGGAGACAAAGTTTATTGGAGTGGAAAGCCAGTTTGCATGCCCTGGCTGGTTCCTTCACCTCTTTTCTTACCGTTTGTCTGCCTTAACATGATGCTGTTTGACATCCTTCAGGTAGCGACCCATATAATATTCTAAGGTGTTGAGGAAGGTGCTGTCTTTATCAATCAGCTGGGCAGCCCTGGGCTGACTGCTCAGCCAGTCCATCACTGATTCTAGTTGCTCCTGCTGGATCTGCTGCAGAAAAATACCACCAAAGAAAGGGAGTCAACCACACATATGCTGAGACCAGACCTCTCTCCCAGACTCTCGATTCCTTCTTCCCACGGGTTTCAAAAATGCACTGTGCTCACCATCTGATCCGTGAAGATCTGCAGATCTGCAGGTGCTCCCTGCAAGGGAAAGAAAAACCCCAGGCTATTGGTGAGAGCAAGCTTGGTTGGACAGGACAAATCTGGCTAGCACTGCATGATGGGCAGCTCTTACCTTGTCTGTTAGGTTGTAGATGACCCTTGTCAGAGCCTCAGCAATGATCCTAGTATTCCTGGTTAGTGCCTTAGTGTCTATTCGTGCCCTAAAGCAAAAGAGGGGATTATGAACTTGTCAATGGGATCAGCTTCCTCTAGAAATCACCCTTTTTCACTGCATCAAGCATAAGCCTGAATCCAGAGCCCAACTCCCAGTGTTCTTCCCCCATCCATTGACCATCAGAACAGCACAAGCAGTCATGAAGCCAATTTGTGTTTACAGGCTGGATTTCACCTGCAGCCTTCCCTAAGGCCTCTAACCTCCTATCCATGATGCTATTGCGCAGGCTGTCGCGGTGGCTCTCCAGATGGGAGATGGTGAATGCTGGCAAGCGTCGGATTGCAAAACGCTCATGCTCCCATGCCAGCATGTCCTCGGCCAAGTTTATCTTCTTGTGCACCATGGAAAACTTCACCTCTGGGAACTGGGTTGCAACAACCTGAGGGAAAGCACAAGCCATCCAAGGTGTCATGCTGTCCACTGCATAGTCCTATCTTGCACTGCCCAGTCCACCTAGACCCATTTTTTTTTGTGTTCTAGAAGGTAAACACACTTCCACCTGTAAGGTGCAGTTACTGCCATTAAAAAGCTGTTTTAACATCAAAAAAGCTGTTTTAATATCACTACAGGGTAGCTGTTGCAAGCAACAAGCCATAAGGAAGTGACTGGAAAATGCAGCAGATCTAATCTGCTTCATTTGGGACTGTAGCATGAGGATTTGTCTGCACTTCAAATCACATGACCGTAAACAATACGTGAAATATTTCAATGGCGCACCCTTTCTTCACGTCTTCCTTCCTCTCTTGGAGAGCTGCAGCTCCCCATAGTAAGTCCCAAGTTCCCATCTACCTAAAATGCTTTTCATTACCATCTCCAGTTCTCTCAGAAACGCATGCTGCAAGGTCCCCTCCTTGGGAGGCTTTGAGACATGGAGATGAAGGCTATTGCCTCGGCCCAGAGTATCAAGGCAGAGAACAAATGCTACGTTGTCCTGCAGCAGGCTGGAATCTGGAACAGAAAAATCCAAACCTTTATTGCTATGTTTTGTGCTGGGATTTCCATCCCAAAAAAGCAAGGCGATTCTCAACAAGGAGATTCTCACAGGAGGGCTGGCATACTAGACACTTAACACAATCGTATTAACAGAGGCCTTGCCACAGAACATGCTGGAATGCCAGCCCCTTACTCACCAGTGTGGTCCAAATTGTCTTCCAGCCACCGCTTGGTTCCTTGATAATTAAACTTGCCACCTCCAGATGCAAAGAACAGCAAGTTATACCTGCCCATCAAAGACAACAGAAAAGTGTTAGCACACTGCACTCCATGGCTAAAGAACTTCTTTACTCAGCCTTGGAGGTGTGGCGAAATCACAACAGCTAGCACTTGACATTCAAGGCAAACTGTCCATTAACAAACGCTTCCTATGTGCCACATACTAAGGTAATGGCAGGACAGGGGTAAAGGGGTGGAGTTCCCAGTGCGTGAGGATGGAATCTACTTCCCGCATCACTCCCACCACTTGTCCCCAAGCTTGAGCAGAGCTACAGCAAAGAAACCAAAGGAAGGAGCTTGGCCATTAACAGCAGCTGCACTCGGAGGGAAGCAAAACAGAGCAAAGGAAGTAAAAGACTGCTTGTAACACTCTACAGGTCTGCAGCAAAAGGCCTTCTTATCTAATCTCAGCTACACACATTCAACCAAGAATAGGGCAGTTTCTTACCCAGCATGGGTACGTCTGTAGGTGTAGAGACGGGAAAACAGCCTGGCTAGTTCCAGTAGCACTGAGATACCACTGCCATTGGAGTCAGCACCATGTGACAGCCACTGCAGGATGAAGTGGGACAGAGACAAGGTGACAACCCTACACTATTCTCACATACCAGAACAGCCTTCAAGATAGCACACCACCATGCTCCACTTATAACTGTCCCATGTCTTTAAAGCCAAGAAAAAACATAAGGGTAGAGATCACATAGGAAAAAAAGACAGGAACACACAGACAGGAACAGAGAGCTGCAGGAAGAAAGAATACTCACTGGAGCCACTCCAAAAGAATCATAGTGGGCAACTATCACAACAGTGGGCAGATCTTCTCCACCCAGCCCCGTAAGCCTTCCCTGCAGAGGAAAGAGATCAGTGTCACTCGTCGTCACCCTTTGTGCACCTGTACGAAGACAGCCTGAATTCTACATGCCTGTTGAGTATGCAGTGGCCTCAGTTCTGAAGACTTCAGATACTTACCTAGCTGAGACTCCCCTGACTTCCCCTATCAGTCCAAATGCCTGATGAATTCCCAATAAAAGAAGGCATACCATCAATGTTACCAGTTTGAATCCGTATACAACTCACCTCCACGCTGGGTATGAGCCAGTCATTGATAGCTTTGCTTTGAGCCCCGCTGGTCACCATCTGGAAGCCATTGGCAGTTGCCGTGTGCAGCAGAACTAGAACAAAAAAAAAAGTACACCTGGGGGAGTTTCATCCCTTTTTTTCCCTTGCTAACTGAGCTCTGGAGAGACAAGCTTTAAACCATTTAAGCCCTCTCACTTGTGGCTTTTGTTTATGCATTGACATGGAATCCTGCTTACCATGCATTTTTGTTCTGTGCTGAAATCCCAATATTTTGAGCTGGCTAAAATGAAAACTTTTCTCCAGCAGTCCTAAAGTTAATCATGAGCAGCAGGTCAGTAAGATAGTAAAGTTATTTACAGGGGAATACCTGGAAGCAGTGAACTGACTTGTGGTCAAACAAAAAGCTTCAGCTTCTACCAACACGCTGTAGTCACTTAACATCTTCAACGTTGTTTTTAACTAGAGTTTTTGCTTTCTAGCTTACTTGCAAGAGTGTGAAGCTGAGAACTCACTCCATGCAACTGTATTTCCAAATATAGTCAAGTAATATTCTCTCTTATACTGTGTTTTTCTTCCATTAAATCTCAAAGCACTTTAACAAAGACAGAATAAACATGAAGGCAACAGAACACTGGTTCATGGTGCGTACGAGACAGCAGACTGCTCCCAGAGATGGCATCAGGACTGTCTTCCTCTAAACCTTTCCCCCACTGTTAGAACTCACCTTCTGCAGCCGAGGCAGAACCCTGCGATGCAGAAGCAGCCCGCGTTTGTTCATAGATAGACAGCAACTCTTCATCTTCCACTGCAAAGTAGACTGGCACAATGGTTTCCATAGCAAGCATTTCTGGCTCTATCTCCATGAATTGCTGAGGATTTAAGTGAGACACAAACTTAGCATCTGCTAAACATGCAAGAGGGCAGAAAAAAATTAACAACCAAAGCAGAGAGAGAAAGGTAAGTTTTAAAATTAGAATATGATTTGTTGTGCATTACAACAGGAGCTTTCAGTCCTACTGCAACCTACGCCTCTCTCCCTCTCAAATACATCTCCCATTGGAAGAGAAAGGGAATGTTGTGGTTTTTTTACCCTTACAACGTCCTGTGGGACAGAAGAGATAGATCGCGGCAAGATGATCACCACAGCACCAGCTGACTGGCGGAGAGCCTTCTGGTACTGCTCATAGGAGAAATCCACAAGCCGCATCATGACGCAGCGGCGGCTCAGGACGTCCGCTTCTACAGTACGGGCTTCTGTGTTAAGCACTGCGCTCCTGGTGCCTGTGAGGAGAGAACAGCAAGAGGTTTTGTAAGTTATTTCATCACATCCCCTTTGCTTGAGCCTAGCTCTGTCTCAGAACAGTCTTGGTGACAGTCTGATGAACTTCAGAGTAGCCGGGACCTGCAGAAAGCTAAGTTCATCTCTTTCCCCTTGTCCAAGAAGGAACAGAGATCTGTGGGTTATTTCCTTGCATCCATCAGAGCAACATCTGTGCAGCCATGTCCTGCCAGGCTCCCCTTACTCCAGCACTATACAGCCTCAACCACCTTCTAGTCTTCCTCCCCACCAGAACCATACAGGCTACCTGTTTGCTCACCTGCACCCAATACCTGCAGACAGCAAAATATGTGGAGAAAGCCTGGCCTCTTGCTATGCAGCCTACTGCATCCTCCAGCTGTATGATCATGTCTGCAAGCAGAGGATGCAAGCTATGCAGAACCAGTTTGTAAAAGGACACAAGGCTACCCCATGTCCATTCAAAGGGCTGTTCTAGCTCACCCACTGGGACGTTTCTGTGGCTGAGAAAATTACAAGTGAGCAGGATGCTTCTAACCGCTCTCTCTCTCTCCTACTCTCAGTTTCAGCATATCAAATCCCCCACATGAAAATGCAATCCTTTGGGAGAACAGCAGTCTGGAGGCTTGCCAGCAGCTCCAGCATTTTCCAAGAGAGGACCACAAGGACATCCTGTATAAATAGAGACGTTCAAATCCACCTTACAATTTGTAATGCTCCAAATCCAACTTCTTCTATAACTCTGGCACCTACATCGAAGACTGCATCACACTGGGTCCCCAAGCAGCCAGGGAAGGAGCAAGGTGCTCCAGAAGGCATCTCAGCCTATGCCAAATAGGAGTGTTGCTAAAGGTTGGATTTAAACCCAGCTTAACTTAACTCTAACATTAGTTTGGTCTCATCAAAAGGTCAAATCACCTGAACAAGAAAAACCTGTACTTCCACTGCATAGTATCAGTGAGGGCCATACACCCAGAAATGGAGTTAAGGCACAACCTAAATTCTCCACATAGAGCTCCTACACTGTATAACAAATATTAATAGCAGCGCCTCCCCCAATCAGAGAAAAACAATCCATAATGAGGATAACTCCTCCATCATTCCCAAAACAATGATGCGTAAACGTAGCAAAGTATGGATCCAGAGTTCTGCTCCCAGCACAACCCTCTGATATCTAAGCAGAGCAGACCCAGCGGTATTTTCTGACAGCATGGCAAGACAAGTTGATTTTCTTTAGTTTCTCTACAGAGAGCTGTTTAATAATTGTTCATTTACAATCTAAAGAACTCTATTCTAATAGTATTAGAAGTCATCCAAGTTTGTTCTTCAATTGCTCTATGACTGATGTTGACAAAAAACTCTTCTCCCCCCTGCAAGAAAAGGCTCAGCAGCAATCTCTATTTGGTCTTTTTGGATAAGAATATGAGAATCTGGAACAACAAATAGCTTTTATCCTGAAGGACATGTGGCCTCAGAACACACATGGAACAGGAACATCAGCTACCCAAAGGGGCTGACAAGGAACAAAGGAAATACACACAATCCACCAAGCTAAAAGGCTCCAGAAAAAGAAACAGCATAAAAAGTTAATTGCAAGCATCTTAAAAAACAATGTGTGGCTTTTCAAGAGTTCACAAAATATTCCAAAATATGTTCTGAGCACTTGGCTAGAGAGAACACTTAGCCAACCAAAGTCAAAGCCAGCCGAAACAAATGCCTGCTACCCCCATTAAGCCTGCCAATAAAGATTTACCACCACATGAGAAAAGAGCTAGCTTAAAACCCCCATGAGAGAGCCTACCTCAGATCTAGTGAGGTTCTCAACAAAGAGGTCTCAAGATGTGGACACATTTTGAGAAACAGTGATGGAAGAACCCAGAAATAATTTCAGATATTCAGAAGCCACCAGCAGTGTCTGTAGTGTTTATGAAGCATGCACGCATAGCTGGCATTTCATAACTTCTACCGATGTTTGATCTTATGAAGATCTGAAAGATCTAGAGACAGAGTCTCATGGACAGCACAGAATAAATGTGGGGCTGTAATGCCAGACTGTTAACAGATGTCTGAAACTTAGGCCACAAAACAGACCGCAGGCAGAGTCACTGACAGACAGAACACATGCCCTGATCTGGAATAAATACCTACGGAAGACTCAGAAACAACAATTGATTCTGGGTTAGTAAGTACAGGGGGGTGGAGGCTAAGGGTTACAACACTTCAATGCTTCACAGAACAGGTTGTGTTTCTCACTCAGAAAGGACAAAAAAAGGTGTTGCACAATCGGCAGCCTGGAAACAAGAGAACAGAGGAACTGGAAGTCAATCGTAACATAAAGGAAGAACTGTAAAAGAAAGGACTCTCAAATGAGGAGACATTGGAGTAACAGACACTGCTAATTGAGATTGAAGAAGAGGCTGAAGAGCGAAGAATCAACCTGTCAATAGAGGAGTCAAAGGCAAGAGAACAAAACTGAGCTCAGGACCAAGTTCCCCAGTACGCAGGAGGGCTGCAGCTGGACTACGTGAAACACAGGCAGTTCAGCCCACAGGGAGCCTGCAAGGACACGCCAAGGTTCTCGGACACCGATGTGGCAGCTCTCGGCACTCTCCTGCTCGTGCTGAGACTGAGCAGCAAAACTCGGCCAGACGGGGCCCGCCTACGGCCTCCACTGGGTCTGGGCCCAGACCCGGGCCGGGCTGCAGCCTCCCAGGGCCCTCCGAGCTCTCCTGCAGCCTCCCCTGGGCTGCGTCGCCCTCCCCAGGCCGCCTGCAGCTCCGCGGGGTCGGGGCTCTTCCCCGGGCCGCCTGCAGCTCTCTCCCCGGGGTCGGGACTCTTCCCAGGGCCCCACCGGCCCTGAAGGGGGCCGCTGCCGGCATCCGCCCTCCCGGAGGACCGAGGCCTAGCGCAGGCCGGTGGCCGAACCGCGCCCGGCCGGGCCGTGCACTCTCTCACCGTAGGGCTGCCCGCCCAGCTCGTACTGCTGCATGCGGTAGACCGTGAACTCGTGGGCGGCCTCGGCGGCGGGCGGCGGGCCCAGGAGCAGAAGCACGGCGGGCACGAAGAGCAGGAAGCTGAGCGGCAGGCACGAGGCCTTCAGCACCGACTCCAGCACCTCGCCCGCCTCCTCCAGCATCGCCGCGGCCCCGGCCCCGCCGCTGCGGCCTGCTCCACTGGCACTCACGGCACGCACGACGCGGCGAGGCACGCACGACGCGGCACGCGTCCCCCGCGGTCTGCCGGGAGCTGTAGTTCGGGCGCCGCCGCAAGGGGCGCTGGGAGCTGTAGTCGCGGCAGCCCGGGCAGTGGCGTTGCCGCCCTGCCTGGCCTGCAGGGGGCGCTCCGCTTCGCAGCGGCGGTGCCGGCGGCTGCGGCCGGGTCGGGCCCGCGGCGCCCACAGCGGCGGCCCGCCCGGCGCCGCCCCTCGCCCGGGCGCTGGCTGCCGTCCACAGCGCTCGCTCCCGCCGCTGTCCGCGCCGACCGCCGGGCGCTGATGGCCCGCGGCAGTGGGAACTGTGAACCGAACCCACGGAGTCGCCGAACAGCGGCGGAGAAAGTGCCCGGTGCCGGCGCGTGTGCGGGGCACAGCGCAGCACCTCCCCGGGCCGTGCTGCCTCCGGCTGTGCCGCCCTGGGAACGGGACGGAGGGGGGGGGACGGGGGCTCCCGCCGTCCCCGGGAGTGGGGTGATCCCGCTGCCCCGGGAACGGGACGGGGGGCTCCAGCTGTCCCGGGCCCACGGGGAATGTCTGCCTGCTCCTGCACGCACGCTTGGATGCGGAGGGGGCGGTCAGCGAGGCCCTGCGCCGAGCAGCGAGCTGGCTCCCGGCCGAGGCGCGCGCGGCGCAGCAGCCTGCCTCTGCCCCAGCTCGCAGCACTGGCCCGGCCCGGCCGCCTCGGTGCCTCCCTTGGCGGTACGGCACCTCCTGCTCTGCCGCGAGGAGGCCCCTCGCCTACGGGACCAGCCACCGGGTACCGGACCTGCAGGAAGATAAAATCATAGCAAATCAAACAGGAGCTTTCTTATCATCTAGATTTATTGCAAAACAAAGGGGCTGGAAGCTCAGTACCTCCTGCTGAGGGGCCGGGCTAGCAGGTTTTAAGTCCTCAGGAGCTTTTCCTCCCCAGTGCTTGGGTGGCTTTGGCCTCCTTGCATGATGAGAGGAGGCATTTGGGTGCTGCTCTGATTTTTCACTTGGTTAGGGAACAGAAGAGCAGGAATCTGAGGCGCAAGCTGGCAGTGCCTTCTGGGCCCCACTGGGTCTCTGTCAGACCCAGGCAGGAATGGGGGTCTTTTGGAGCCAGCCATTTTCCATAGCACAGAACAGTCCTCTCAGTACCAGGGATGAAGCCTGGACCCAATGACCTTCTGCAACCTGCAGGCCTGGCATGTGGGTGTCGTTGTGCGCCCTGCACCCCCTGCCCTGTGCCAGCAGGCATTCTGCATGTTCTGTTGGCTCCCTGGGAGCTGCTAGTGCTGCTTGGCCCCTGTCACAGCCCCAGCCCCGCCAGCCCTGCTGCAAAGGTCTCCAAGCCCTGCAAAAGCCTCCGCTGGCCCCAGCCAGCCTTGCCCCCGGAGCAGTTCCCCCCACCAGCCTCATGCAGCACAGCTATCTGCTTGCCCACAGAAACATCCGTTTCTGCTGCCAGCTGGGCTGTGTCCATGCACAACTTGGCAGCCTCTTAAGCTTCCTGCCCATGAAGTTGCAGCAACTTGGGATCTCTCCTGCCACTTCAGAGATACCAGCCAGCAAACTGTCAGGGCCAGAGGCTGCAGCCAGGCAGTCACTGGCCTGCCAGCTCAGGGGAGAGAAGGCATCGCATTCAGAAAGGCCAGGGCAGCAGTGCTCAGCCCTGGGGCAGCAGGGAGAATCCATGTGTGACTGCTGTGAGCGCGGGCTCCTGGGGTCCTTAGGTACCGTCTCTGCTGTTGATGCTGCCCAGTTCACAGGAGATGGAGACTCTAAGAACATTTCGCTTGCAGAGCATGGGCGACCCCCTTCTCCAAATGTGGTAGCGCTTAGAGCAAATATACTGGGATCAGATCCCTCCATTCCTTTCCCCAACTGTGCTGAACTTCGGAAGGGCTTGGGGCAGGCTCCATCCCACTCTTGCTGGGTGATGACTCTATTCCAGGCTGTTGAAGTGATTCTTGCAAATCTGTTCTATTGCAAAACACTGTTTTCAAAAAGGTTTCTGGAAGGATGCAGTCTTTTTGACCCAAAAAGGAAAAGGAAACGATTCCCGCTGCTTCTATTTAGGTGTGAGCCAAACCCCACTGGAGACAACAGAATGCAAAGCCATCTAGAAGCTGCTGCTCAACCTTCCAGTGCCCACTGCAGTGGGCACCCCCCCCCCGTGCGGGAACCTTAGAACTTGCAGATTTGCCGGGGCATGATGCACCTCTCTGGGAGGCCACAGCACTGCGAATCCTTTGCTGTACAGGTGTATGTTACCTGAGAGGTTCAGCTAGATGGGAGCAGGTAGCTGTGCCATGCAGGATGGCACCAGACTCCCCAGTCACTGTGGGTACCTCCTTCTGCCCGTGGTCTTGCCAGGGCTGTCACTGCAGGTGCAGCCCCATGTCCAGAGGCATGACACGACTCTTGCTTCTTGCTGCCAGGCTGTAAGCACTGTCACAGCATTTGCCCAGGCACAGTGCCCAGCCTCTGCACTCTGGTGAGGGACTGGGCTGTTGCTGCAGCCCTCTGCCATCCCGTGGCTGGTTTGTGTTGCACTACAGGGGAGCACTTGGTTCCTGGCCAGGGGTCTCTGAGCTGCCCCACAGCTGCGCACACTTGCTCTTGCAAACCCAGTTGTTCTTGACTCCCTGGCAAGACATCAAGCCTGCATCGTTTCCAGCGGCTCTGCCCATCGCAGCAGTTCCAGAAGGCTGTAAACTGCAGGAGAAGACTCAGGTATTGCCTCCAGCCCTGCATGACATGCAGTGGCAGCACTGCCAGCCCAGCCTGATCCCAAGGTGTTGGGGGGCAGTCTGGTTGGGGATACCCACCCTATTCCTCACTGTGCCCTGGGGCAAAATACCCTCACCTGGGCAGGTACAGCGTCTATATACATGCACACGCAGAGCAGGGTCCACTGATAACCTAGACACAGCAGTTGTCTCAGCAGACCATCTATTGCAAAATGTGCCCGTATCCTTCATTCCCATCCTGGGAGCAATGCCTGTCCCTACGCTGCACCCACACTGAAGCAACATCCCAGTCTGAAGGGGCTGGAAAGCCTGGCCACAGTTAACAGCTGGGGTGGGACTGTACCTGGTGAGCCTGAGCTGCATGTAGGCTACAGTTCTGCCAGGCCAGGACCAGCAGCACGAGGTCCTGCTGGGCTATCTTGCTCTCCCCATGGCCTCTCAGAGGCTGGGGAGATTGCTCATCATGCTGGAGTTGCTGGAGAGAGGTGCTCTGGGCCGGGCATTCAGTGCTACAGAGCTGCGAAAGCTCTCCCGGTAGCGCAGGGAGCTCTCTGTGGATGAGCCAGAGTTGATATCTGTGATGACCAAGCAGTTCCCAGGCTTGCAAAGCCCAACTCTGACACAGCAGCAGCACAGCAGGCTTCCCACAGCACGGCGCACCTCCACACTCCGGAGGGAGTAAATGATGGGGTTAACGCCTGAGTTAAGCATGGCCAGAGCCAAGGTCCAGTCCAGGCTGTGGAGGTGTGTGCAGGTCTGGGTCTCACAGAAGACGTCAAAGAGCAACAGGACGAAGAGGGGGCTCCAGCAGATAATGAAGGCACCCAGGATCATCAGCACAGTCTTGAGCAAGCGCAGGGACCGTTTGCGGCTGTGCCGAGAACTGGTTTGCTTAGAACTGGCCTGGACCAGCTGGAAGATGGAGATGTAGAGGCCAATGATCCCCAGGAGGATGATGCTGAACATGACTACAGAGAAAAGGATGTAGTACTTGGAGTAGAGAGGCAGGAGGACAGAGCAGGCATTGAAGTCGCACAGACAGTTCCAGCCCAGCAGTGGAAGCAGTCCAATGATGAAGGCCAGCAGCCAGCAGGAAATTATCAGGCTGCGTAAGCGCAGGGTCTTGCTGGCTTCATTCTCAGCAATCGGCCTTACCATGGCACTGTAGCGCTCAATGGCAGTCACAAGCAAGCTGAAGGTGGAGGCAGCCAGCGCAATGAAGAGGATGCCTTCCCGCAGGAACCAGAGCTGAGGTGAAAGCTGGAAGGTCTTCTTGCCCGAGAGGCAGAGATTAGAAAGGTAGGCAACCCCTGCAAGCAGGTCGCTCACGGTAATACTGGCAATGCAGGAGTAGACCCAGCGGCGGGCTCGCAGACACCGCAGGATGGCCAGCAGCACAAGCAGGTTCTCCAGGATGATGATGCAGCTGATGATGGCAAAGGTTGTGCGGATGAGACCCATGCCCTCATCCCCAGACTGCCGGTTGGTCAGCTTGCCTGTGAAGTTGTAGTGCTGCAGGATGATGTTCACATTCCTCATGGCAGCCAGCTGCAGGCAGGAACCTTTCCTGTCGAGCAGGTCAAGTCTGAGCTCAGGATATTGAGCAGAGCCCAGTGGAAGGGGAAGGGAGTGATTCACCAGCCAGCTCAGCTGTGGACCATCCATCTTCTGAGCCTAAGTCAGCAGCCAAGGGATGCACGATGGAGCAAGACTTGAGGTAAGGTTTGGAGCAGAGCAGACCCTCTGTTTGAGGGCTGGAGACAGCTGTGAGACTCTGCCACACGGGACTGGCTCTGAGCCCAGCAGCCCTACCCAGCGTGGAGATGAGAGAACCCTGTCTGCCAGCCCTGCAGCACTGAAAGAGCAAAGGGAGAGGAGGGTGAGGTGTTTTGTAAGTCCATGCATGAGCATGGGCTTCCTGTTGTTTAATAAAGTTTCCTGTTGTGAGCTAGAGTATTGACATCGTTTCTAACAGCTGTCATCATTTCTCAGTAAGGGTCTGGCTATTCTCAGCTTTGCTGTGGTTGTGAAGGTGGGACATGAATGACATAATGTGTCAGGCCCCTCTTTTAGTCAGGGCAGGCTGGGTCGAATGGGATAACACCCCAACACAAGGTGGCTTGATGGGTAGGGTCTGTTGGGCTGAACAAAGCCAAGTGCTAGTAAGAAGACCCAGACAGCCTTGAGATACTAAGTGCTTTGCCTTTTGTGGTGTTAAATTCACCCCTGAGCCTGGCAGAGAGCAACTGCCTCTTCATCAACTGCCCTATGCACCACCCATGCCCATCCTTCTCCAGGAGGAAGCTCTGTGCTGTCACCCCTTTGGGCTCCTCCATGGGCCCAGCTCCTGCCAGTCTCTCAGGACACATCCATCCAAGTCCTGCCCTGTCAGTGCAGCAAGTCCAGGCACCTGTGTGTCTGAAGCTAGGGCTCAGCTCCACCCAGTTCAAAGGAAGCCCTGTGTGTGCCCTGACACTGCACCCTCCACCTTCAGTTCTCCAAACACCTGCTAGAGATGGGTCAGGATCTTCCCATTGTCTAGGTCACAGACCAGGGAAACAGAGGCACAAAGCTGCTGCCTCTTGCCTGGCATTGTAGAAGGCGCAAGGGGCTGCACTGAACCCAGGAGACATGATTGTAATGTTAATGTCTATCATTGACCTATTCCCGGTGTCTGCAAAACTTGACTGGAGAGAAAGTCTTGCAATGTGCTATTCCCAACCACGGCTGTTGAATTTGCGTTATGACTCACCTGTCATGACTGGCCGGAGGCTCTTGCTGCCGGAGGGAGGTTCATCAGCTAGCAGTGCTCTCCAGCTGCTTGTCTGAGGCCCAGCACAGAGTAGGTAGTGGGGAGGGTTCCTTGTGCAAAATAAGTCTACCTACCAAAGTGGAAAAAGGGAAGTTACAACATCAACCACATTTCTGTGCAGGATGGACCCCACCCAAAACAGCTTCAGAGAGGCATAGAGAAAAGACAGAGCACCTTTTAATGCAGGATCACAGCAGAAGCTGTGCCCTGCTTTCTGCTTTCACCTGTGTTCTCACTCCAGACTGGCACAAAGCCATGTGGTCCCCAGGTTGAGAGCAAAGAGTGGTGATTTCTTCCATCAGCACGGCAAGCAGGGAGATGTCCTGGGAGGCCATCCACTGCTTCATGAGTGGAGAGATTCCAGCCTGGATTGCAGCATAGACAAATGGAAAAAGCAAAGGAGGTTCCTGCTGCAAGAAGCCATGTGCAAGCAAGAGTGGTTCTCATCAAAAGCCGAGGGCTCCATCCTCCACGTTCACCCTTTCAACTGGTGTTTTGGGCTTTTCTATCAGCAGCATGGAAAGAAACTCATGCTGATAAAGTCAGCAGATGGCCCCAAGATTGAAGGAGCGGAAATCAGCAGGAAGGCTGGGCCATGAGTGCAGCACAATCCAGAGAAGAAGAGTGCAAGGTTGCACATTCAGCACAAAGAGCACACTCCCAAATGGGCTGGGCAGATGCTCCCGGCACAGCACTGGAATCAAAAGGGTCAATGTGATCCTTGCACATCACCCCTGTTTTATTCTTGCTTCAGGCTGAGCCTCCAGCTAATGTGTCTGCTCAGGACAGAACTGGTGGGGCATCCCTAAAAGATCAGAGGATGAAGAAACTTGCCTTGTCAGGGACCCTAAGTAGCTTCTCAAATAGCTGGCAGCATGTGAGCAGTTTCAGGAAAGAGATATCTGACAGGAATGAGCTCTTTGTCAGGGAGCTCTTTGTCTTTGAATGAGCTCTTTGTCTGTGGAGAGTGTGGGCAGGTGGGAGGCAAATGTTTTTGATGGCAGGAGGGCTTGAGGCAGATAAGCAGCTGGGGCAGCTCAACACACTCACCCATGGGGTGGGAGGTCCTCTGGACCAGCAAAATATCGTAGGCTCTTCCTAATGCCCCTTCCACAAGCACATCAGGTGCGGCCTAAAAGGCAGGGCTGGTTATTTTGTCAAGAGCTGTTCCAGTTAGACAAGACCTTGTTCCTTGCTCTGTCATAGCACCTGGCTTGTTTGGCCTTTCCATAGCAGAAGGGACTGGGTACCTGTGAGGCACGCTGCAGTTTCACAGCACGCAGTGAGCGGGACCGGCTCTGGGAAGCTGCCTGAGCTGTGTCCCAGCCCTTGCTGCTGCCCTTCCAGCACCCTCTCACTTCTGCCCCCCAACAGCCTGCTGAGCTCCCTGCCTCATGGCAAGTCACCACACACCTCAACCACTGCTCCCATCCCATGGCAAGTCAGGGCACAGTCCCATAGCCTGGGAGGTCTGGGGGGACTTGGGTCCCCTCCACTCCATGCAATCAGCTCAGCAGAGCGGGGCCTTGCTGGCTGGCACAAATCTGGCCCCGTGTCCCCCTCAGAGCTGTTGCTGCCAGACCCAAGGCAGGGAGTCCCCAGCTCCATGGCTGGGGGCAAACGAGGCTCCCCTTCAGCTGGGCACCCACACGAGGGAGAGTTCCTGTTGTTCTTCAGTGGCTCCCTATTGTTATCTGCACAGACACAGGCTGAGGTTTATCTTGGTACTTCTCCCTTGCTGCCGTTTCAGTTCAGATGTTCTTTCTTCGAAATGAAGAGGGGTGGGGGAGGGACACCCCATCCTGCAATGTTTCTCATCGCTTTCCTTCAGATCAAGACCACAATCTACTTTAAACTGCCTGATAGCTGCTGAGTGCTGGGCTTGGAAGGACCAGGGGAGGTATGGGGGCCAGCTGCAGCCCCCTGAACCCTCTGCCAGAGCCGTGGCCACAGCAGGTGTTCACGGATGCTGAGATGAGGCACCTTAGCAGCAGAAGCCCTGGAGCCCTCCACAGCCTGCTCCTACCAAGGCCAATGGGAAGGAAAAAGCACCTCGGCCCCAGAGGGAAGAGTTTATCTGCAGACAGGGACGCCCAGAGAAGAGCAGGGCAGGAGCAGCCTGGAGCCCGGCTCCCTGGGTTTGTGGCCAGTGGCATGCCCGGTCACTCCTGCCCTGAGACTGCCTGCTCTCGGGAGAGCATCCAGCTCCAGATTGTGGGGGGCCACGAGCAGCCGTGGGGGAAAGACAGCAAGCTACAAATGCAAGATAAAATATCGATGATTTCTGTTGAGGTTTTCCTGCTGTGCTGCTGCACAGTCCTGACTAAAACTTGTGTTTTCAGACATTCTGATTAAAAAAAAAAAATCCCTGGGTGAAGCTCTGTGGAGAGCTCTGTGGGGTGGGCCTAGCCAGGCAACCCCCAGGCTGACTCATGGACAGCTGGCATCCCCATCTCTGTCCCACAAGGCTCCCTCCCCACCCACCCATCCTGTCCCTGCTGTGTGGCCCCAGCACAGCCCAACATCAGCCAAGGCATCCATTTGCCTGCAGGTGTTTTTCTGCTCCAGGAAGGGTGGAGTTGTGCTGGTTTAAAAATGACTGATCGCTCCTGGCCGTTGGTTGGTTGCATTTCCTAGCTTTGGTCTCTTCTACTGTGCAGCAGCAGGCAGTCATCTTTCCAGTGGCACATCCCAGTCCCCAACGTGGAAGGATGCTTCTAGCCCCAGAGGAGCTGGGAAGAGCCAGCAAAGCCCCTCTGACTTGGGCCGACAGCAAACCCTGGAGACATGGCCCTTCACAGTGCTCAAAGAATTGTCCCAGGCACAGTTGTTGTGCTTGGGCATCAGTTCATTGAAATTGGGTGGTGGTGATGGTGGGTTTCTGTAGGAAAGGAGTCTCTGCAGTGCATCTCTAGATTTGAAGGAAAACAAGAACATGAAAGAGAAAGTTTCAGAATCATCTCCTTTAGACCACATTACTGACCTTAAAAGGCAAAGTTTTGTTGATTTTAAGTGGCTTTTCTTTAGAAACTTGCATTTCCTCAATGCAAAAACATTAAACAAAAGCAACAGCTGCATAAAATGCCCCTCCCCCAAAAAAAAAAAGATAATTGCTTGGAATAATCCCAATAAAACACATCATCAGTGGGCCAGCCCAGCCCCTGCCTCCCATGTTGTCACACCTTTCCCTCCTTTGCGGCAAGTTTGAGATTTTGACCTTTTGGCTGATCTGCAGTGAAAGGCACTGAGTGTTTCCAGTGCTCAGTGCCTGTAGGATGGGAGCTTTGGAGGTGCTCATCCCTCAGCATCCCTCCAGAGTGAGTGTGCTACAAATGCAAACTCCTGAGTCTCACTTCTTTACAGTGTGGCATTTCATGCAGCTCCTGACAGCCACTGGCAATTGCCAGAGAAGCAGTCCCTCCCCTCCCCCGGGCTGGATTTTGGCCTGGGTAGCTCAGAGGGGCTGGAGAAGCTGGGCCAGCTCAGTGCCTGGTCTCCAAACGCTGTGCCCAGCACCAGCTCTCCTACTGGGCCTGGGACAAGCTCAGCTTTCCCCTAGCAGCTTCTGCCCTGTAATCACGTCTCCAGTGAGCAGACACATCCCCAGGAGGGAGGGAGCTGCATGGTGCTCCTGCCACCCCCACTCAGTGTGGCATGGCCAGCCATGGTCAGCGTGGCATGACCAAGGCGGTGAGGCTGCTCCAGAGACCTGGCTGGAGCCTCTGGCCTAGGGTCCCCCATGCAGGATGCCTCAAATCCCTCGTGTGAGCTCATCAACACTGCTTTGCACCCTCTGGGGCAGGGCCAAGCTCAATGCCAGACTTGTCACCACAGGCTCACAGCTGAGAGCTGTTTCTTCCCATGTTCATGTGGCCATGGCAGGGAGGAACCAGTCCTCACCCAGGAAACAGGCCAGGGAGGGCTCAGAGTAAACAGCAGGGTGATGCCTGCGCAAGGGGGAGCTGGCAGGGGTGCGGTTCCAAGCACCATGCAGAGGAAATCGGGCTGGTTTGAAACCTAATCTGAGCACTGTAGAGGAAGGACAAGCAACACACCTCCCTGCGGTTAGTGCCGCCTGGCTGGGGCAGGGGCAATGCGTTTACTGGCAGCAGGGCTGGTGGTGCTGCACTTTGTCTGGAGAGCATACATTTATTCCAAGCTCTGCTGCTTACCATCCTGTGCATCGCTTCCTCCACCTGCTGTTTCTCCTCCCTGCTTGTTATACATAAGAATACTAAGTGGTTTGGGGCAGGGAACTGCTGTCTGGTTTCTACTGTCTGCAGCATAGCCTGGCCCTGGTACTGCTGACCCACCAGCTGTTACAGAGCAATAAGTAAACTCAAATGGCCCTGGGCATCTCGGCTTGGACCTTTCAGCTCAGCACCACTGGGATTAAGGAGAAAACAAGACCTTTGCACAAGGTTACTGCAGGGTACAGACTCACAGAGGGAGCTGCTGCTCACAGAGTGAAACTAGGGATCAGAGTGCAGTGGGAGCTCTGTATTTGGGAGTAAGGTTTTAATCAACCAAAAGCCCTGATGCCCAAGGACCAGCATGCAGGATAGCCCATGCTCCCAGGTCTCCCTGCCCGAGTTAGTGCAGCCCTACCACAAGCCCAATGGCTCTTCTGATGTGCTGGAAACTGCTCTGGGCAGTAAGGGAGGGATATATTTATCTGTTGGTTTGTTTATATCTACACACATACTCTGATTTTATTTCCAGGAACTGTTTCAGGGGCTTTCCATTCTCATACCGCAGCTCTCCCTCAAATGCCCTCCTCCCAGCAACGCAGACTAACTGGCAGATCAGCCTGACTGCCTCCCTGGTGCCCTCCTGGGACACTTGCCCTGTCAGCTTGCCCGTGCACCCCCAGCATGGGTACCCTGCTGTCAGCTTGCCCAGAGTCCCCCAGCTTCGAGCCCTGGCTAGGAACAATGAGGACTGGCCCAAGCAGAGAGGGGAGGAAGGGCTGGAAGAGATGAGTGTTGTGCCTCTCTGACCCGTGAGCAGGGTGCTGGAGGGCATCTTATCCGAGATGGCAAAATCAACCCAGCACCAGCTCGCTAGGCACCCCGCAGGCAGAGGCAATGACAGCACCTAAGCACTGTGCTTGTGCCAGGCCCAGCAGCACTGCCCGTGCAGGGCACGTCTGCCACAAAGCAGCACCCTTACTGTGTGCCAAGGGTGTTTTTAGGACAGGTCTTCCTCTCAATCCACTCTCCTTTGCTGGGAGCCTTGGAGCTGCATGTGCTTTTTAAACTGAAATCACATTCAGCAGGAAGCAAACCTGGTATCGTGTCTGGGGCAGGCACAGCTGAGTTTAAACCACTTGTCACAGACCTACATTAGGACTGGTAACCAGACTGCTCCAGAGATGGTGATTTAGGATTAAAGTGAGCTTCATTTTCTTCAAGTGACATGCAGGCCCCTGAGGAGTGTTGGCAGAAAGTGTCCCAGGGAATGGGCACATAGACAGGGTCTTTGGGTAGAAAAATCTCCCACAGCAGGACCAAGGATTTGGGGGGGGGGGCAGCATTGAAGCCTCAGAGTGCTAATTGTTCTATTGCCTTTGTCTGTTGTGTTTTTTCATCAGTTCCTGGCTGCAGTTACAAGACCAAATTAGGTTATTTAAACCAGATACCTGCAGAGAATCCATAGTGACCTCAGCCAGAGCTTCTGGGAGGATTCCTGCCTAGGTGAACCAGATTGAAAGTACTCCAGGGATTAAAAGGAGGCATTACCCCCCCTACCTCCCCAGCTCTCCCCATCCTTTCAATAGCAAATTGTTCATCTACACAGTAGAGGAAAGTGTTTTGGAGTAGCTGCTTTGCTTAAAAATGGCTAGCAGCTGCCCACAGCTTCACTGGGCATAAGAGGAAAGGAGAGCACTGCTCCAGCTTTAGCAACTAGCATGCTGGCCAGAGACCTGGCTGCCCTACCTTGCAAGGGCTCACATGAGCCAGTGGCAATTCCATGCTCTTGGGCCCTGTCCTTCTTGTCACATAAGCACAGCCTCTGGGGATGAGCAGTGGCCGTGGCCAGGCAATTGTCTGCTGGTTGGTCCCTAAGCCAGACTTTGGTGCAAATGGGGCAAAGCAGGCTCAGAGAAAATTTCTGGAGAGCGTCTGAGGGAAGGTTTAATCCTGACCAACACTCAAAGTAGGAGGGACGAGGCTGGGTGCAGGAGGTATGCAGAACCTGGCTGTGCTCTCATGACAGCTTGCAGCAGAGAGGCTGCACGGCTCCAGTGTGGCACCCTGCCCTCTCCTTTATGACCCCTCTCTGCTATGGCTGTTCCCAGCCCCTCAGATGCTCTTTTGCTGGAGCAGAGTCAAGAGTTACTGAAAGTCTGTGAGCATGGAAAAGATGTCCTTCCAGTATGCAACCTGCAATCCCTCCTGAGCAGAGCAGACACTTCATACAGCATTAACCCTAACAGATTTACACTTTGCTGCGGGCACACAGCTGCCCACAAGCCCCAGGGAGCGAGAAAAAATGCAGCAAACTGGGACAACCTGGCAGTGGGGAAAATTAAGGTAGATAAGGACTAGGAAGTGCAGACAGGAAGGACAACTTTAAACAACACTGGACTGTATGGCACAGCTCCCTCTGAGGTTGCAGCCTGAGAGTCAGGCAGCTCTTCATACAAAGGACAATCTCAGCTGCCATCACAGGGCACACTTAGGCAATTGGGGGCCCAAAGATCAGAAGGAAAGTGCGGACAGCCACCAGCTAAGGCAGTGTGAGAGCCAGGAACAGGAAGAACACAGGTGTCCTGAGTCCCAGGTCCGTGCCCTTGACACAAAGATTTGGTCACCTCTTTGAAACAGGGTCACCTGGGACAGCCCAATGGTGGTTTATGTTCAGGACCACAAGGCCAGGAAGGGACAAGTGCAGCAGGACTGGTGCTCAGTTTAGCATTTAACCAAATCACACATTGCTAGGGGCGAGGTGAAGACAGCAATTGCAGCCTCGTTTGCAGGCAATTTTAGGTCAGGGAAGGGAGACAGCAGAGAATCCAGAGCAGGTTAGATGAAGGCTTCCCCTGGTCCCATTTGGACAGATGTGCTAGTGGCCAGACCAGCTGCAGAGCGGAAACCATAAAGGGGAAAGAGCATCTGCAGTCGTTGCGCTTGCCAACAAAGCATGAAGTGACCTGGCCACCCCCAGGAGCAAGCGCCATGAACTACTGAAGGTACAGTATGAGACAGCCTGATTGCCAGAGCTCAAAGACACCATGCTTTGAAGCAGGTGGATGTGATTTGTCCTGCAGCCAAACGGTGGGAGAAATGCTAAATCACACCTCGAAAATACCCTAGGACACCTCTCCTCAGCACCCCTGAGGCTTTCGGGCTGTAGCATACCACGCTCTCTCTGCCCTGGCCTTTCTGTCCTGCTCTATCACTCATTAATCACAGCCTCAGGGCATGTGAGCATGCCGGGGCAGCAGAGATGCAGATAGACCTGCAGGGATGCTGCACTCCTCTGATTAGTGCAATCAGACCATCGCAGATGGTTTCCTGGCTGCTCGGTACAGCTGGCCCCAGGGTATAAAACCAGCCCTTGGGCACTAGGAGACTCAGACTTCCACACATCTTGGAAGGTGTTTCCAGTTGTGGGAAGAGATGTGCCAGCCACTGCTGGCCCTGCTGCTCCTGCTCTCCTGCTCATGGGCCAATGCCAGTAAGCTGGGGTGCTGCAAGCTGCTGCGAGTGAGGCTGCTGGTCTGGGCTCCGACCTCAGCAGCCACTGGCTCATCCTGCGGTGGGGTGTCTTGCAGGTGCTCTACAGGGTCACATTGTGGGGGGCCACGAGGCTCAGCCCCACTCCCACCCTTACATGGCATACCTGAAGGTAGGAATGTCAGACTGCGGAGGCTTCCTGGTGGCCCCCGACTGGGTGATGACAGCCGCATACTGCATGGGGTGAGTACTTCATACAGGGGCTTTATCCCCTTCTTTGTCCCCTAACCTGTGAGGTCCATCACTGGAGTAATTTTGGAGTAGGTTCTTCTTCCTCCTGTGCTAGGCAGCTCTCTCCACCTGCCTGCAAAAGGGGAAGGATGCAGGTGAGACCCAACCTGTTTTCTCCCTTCTCCTCACTGCTGCCATGGCCAGGAATGCCACAGTCATCCTGGGGGCTCACAACATCCACGAACCAGAAACGACCCAGCAAATCTGGGGAGTTCTCAGATACCACCAGCACCCTGAATATGACCCCAACACCGTGTCTAATGACATCATGCTGCTCAAGGCAAGGCAGTCCTGCAGCAGGCAGTGGGTTGGAGGGTAGACTGGGGCTGTGGGTCTAGCAGCATCTGGGCAAAGCACATTCTTGCTGTTAGCTCCTTCTGCAAACCATCAGCTGCTTCTTCTCATGAGTGCTGGAGGCAGGCAGGAATGGGAGGGACCTGGGAGGGAACCATGGGCAGGGCTTGGAGCCGCATGCCCTATTCACAGCAGCTCACCAGAGCTTCAGTGCTGTATGTCCTGCTAGACCTCCTCTACTTCTGTGCACAAAGTGTCCTTCAGCTGTTCTGCTCATAGCCTTCTCCAAAAACCTTGCTTTCTCCCAGCTGACAGCAAAGGCCACTCTCAATGACTATGTCAAGACCATTCCACTGCCCAAGACCAGCAGTGACCTCCCCACAGGCACCAAGTGCAGCATAGCTGGGTGGGGCCTGATCAATGATGACCAGGTGACCAAGTTCTTTGAAGCCAAAGTCTCCATCTACAGCCACAGGAAATGCATCCACTTCTATCCTCATCTCAACACCGGCATGGTCTGTGCTGGCAGCTTCCACGACCTCAGGGATTCCAGCCAGGTATGGGCTGCCGACGGGCTGGGGGCTTGGCCGTGGGGCAGGCAGGTTCTCTGGCAGCAGGGGCTTCTGCTGGCACAGACTTAGCTGGTTTGCAGGAGAGGTGACAAGTATTTGATTTGTAGCTCCCATGTGGACTAGCTCTCTGGATGCCCTGACACCACGGTCTGTGCACAGTCCCGGGGTAGAGCCCCAACTCACCTGCTCAGGACAGCTCCTGCAGCATGGTGGGCATGTGGGACAGGAGCAGAGCTGCAGATCCGGAGCAGAGACACAATCCTGCTGGCAATGTCTGGGCAGGGAGGGACCAAGATGAAACCTATTCCCACAGGGAAGAGGCCTCTCAAACCAGTCTCTTATCTGTCCTCAGGGGGATTCTGGTGGGCCCCTGGTATGCAATAAGGTGGCACAAGGAATCATTTCCTTTGGGTATGACACCCCACCCGGCGTCTACACTCGCATGTCCAACTACCTGCCCTGGATCAAAAAAAAAACCTGAAGAAGTAGCAGCAGTGGCACTCACTCCAGCATTGGTGCAGCCCTGGAGACTGCACTGGTTTCCTTCCTGCCCCTGCTGAAGGCTTGACTCCCTCCTCTCTCCTTGGGAACCTGACTGACCTGGTCGGTGGACACAAGGGTCCCCTTCTATGAGGCTGCTGGCTGTCCCATTCCCTGCCCGTCTCAGGCAGCCAGTTCTGGTGCCATCTGGGATCATCACTGCTTCTGCCAGGGTGATTTAACATGGCCCTGAAAGAGGCTGTGCTACAACGGTCCCCACTTCCTTCAGAGATAACCCTGTCCCTGCTTGAACCTTGCTGCACTTAAAACCCCACAGTAAACTTGGAGCTGCATTTCCCAGTGTATGTCTTCTGCTTTCTCATACCTTGTCCCAGGGAGAAAGGAGGGAGGGTCTGGCTGGTCAAAGCGAGAGGCCAGCCTGTTGGGACAGAGGCAGTTGTAGCTCTCCATCCACTAAATTGCTGGCAGACTTGGAGGACAAGAGCTACAGTTGCCCTTCCTGGGGTCACGGGAAACTGTTGCAGGAAGAGAAACTGCCCAGGTAGAAACGGGCTGGGAAAAGCGATGTGCACACACTCCATTCACCAACTTCAGCAACATCACCACCTGCCTGGGAGCAGCTGACAGCCAGGATGTGGTGTGTCAGCAGGTACCAGGGGTCAAAAGCTGCCAGTCCCTGTGAAGTAATGACTGTCCTCTCTGCAGGGACCTTGTGTCTGGGTGATGTTGCACCCTAGGACATAGGGCAGCCAAGACAGCAGGCTGGGTCACAGCAGACACCAGGCTAATCTTTTCAGCTGTTTTAGCTGTAAGAGGCTCCAGAAGGTGAAAGGAGCTGGACTTTTTGTGGACCGTGCTGTTTCTGCTTCCCCTTGGGTGTAGGGCAGGTGGTGGCTGAGATCCTAGGGATGGGGCTTTAGGATCCCAGAGAGGAGACATACTCAAAGTCACAGCTGTTGCACACCAGTGCTTTCAGTCTTTGCCTCTGCCATTCTCCAACAGCCACAGTCCTCCATCTCCTGAACAGCAACATGATGTCCTGGGTCGAGACATGGATACAGTCTCTGAAAGGGTTGATAAAGGACCTGGCTTCACAAAAGCACCTGACCCCACGCCACTTCCTCCTTTCCTCCCATGCCAACTATTGCGGGAGAGCCTGACTCTTCCTGGAAAAGGCAAGGGTGAGTCCTAGCTGGGAGCTGTCTGCCTTGGAGCTTGTTGGCATGTTTCTGTCCCTCTCAGGAAGGCAAGCCCAGCCCTAGCAGTACAGTACAAGCAGAGACTATTCTAGCAGTAGCACAAAACCAAAAGGGCTTACAACTCTCCCCTCAGCCAGGCAACGCTCAGAGGCGAGCTTCTCCTCCCCACAAAGGATGCTCTAGCACTGTTTTCAGACAGCCCCTGCACCAGAACCCAAATACCTTGCACCAGCCCTTCCTTCCATGGCCTGCACTGGATGTAAAGCAACCTGCCTAAACTCTGAGCCCTAGTCTCCTTTGTTCCAGCTAGTTTGTGATGGTGTCTCTCGTATACAGACAGGAGAGTGCTAGACACTTTCCTGGGAGGAGATAACAAGGGGCAGAGGAGCGCATTGGTAAATAATTGAGCTGCAGAACTCCCTGGTGCATGATGACAGATGTCTGTGCAAGTTCAAGAGGAGACCAGACTGGTTTGCTGCAGGTAAACCCAGCGGGGAATTTTAAACATACAGAAACTGTGTGCAGTTCAAGGGAACGGGATGCTTGCCTTGTTCTCATAGTCTTTTCTAGGCTCCCAGTAGCCACCTCTGTCAGAGGGAGGAGACGGCCTGTGGTTCGGCCCTGGGTGTCTGCTCTTATGTTCTCCCTGTTCTTGCCTGGAACAAAGGGAAATGACATTGCCTTTGCCTTCAGCACCCATGCCACCCTGGGGAAACTAAGAAGGGTCCATGGTCTGGGCTTCTGCTAACAGTTGCTATCAGCTAGGAAATCTGCAAGTGAAAAGGCTGCAACTGCTTATCTGTGTAGTACAAATCTTTGTCACGTCAGGGTTTTCCTTGAAGCTCCAGCTGCAGCAGGCTTCGCATGAGAATGGCAGCTTTTAGCTTAAAAATGGGTTTTGCCCTGTGGCACTGGGGGCAGATAAGAAAGCAAATTTACCGGCAGTCAGTGAGGGCAGCAAGGACGTATCAGCCCCATTTCATCACAGCCAAGGAAGGAACCGCTGCTGGGGTGAGTGCATAGACATGCCCATCTTCGTGCACTGGTGCCAGCGGGGAGGCAAGGGGACATCCTGGGCGCCGGGCGCGGGGGGAGTGTGTTCAGTGATTTGCCACCAGCCCTTCCTCCAGCGCAGTCCCCCTCACCATGGTCTGGAGGAAGAGGAGGAGCAGCTGCCGGTCCAGGGAAGACGGGTCCCCACCATGCACTTCAGAAAGGCACCTGGCACTTGTTTGGCATTTAAAAATCACTGCCTGCCAGGGCGGGGGCAGCACTGGCTGTGACACATTTGGACATGACCCTTCCCAGAGGAACAAGACCAGCTTCAGGGAGACGTGCCATCGGGTTATCTCTAGCTAGTGAAGGGGCAGAATCCCAAACCTGTATCCCTTGTCTCCATCCACCCTCAACACATCAGAGGGAAAGTGCCCCAGGGTCAAGGAATTGTCCTCCTGTCTTCTCTCATATTGGCTGGTAAGAGACAGCAAACTCCCCAATTTAAGGGTGAACAATTACATCTGGAAAGAAACACTTAAAATGGTGTCTTTTGCTGTACAAAGCAAAGCCTTAAATCAGCAGCTGGTGCAGAACAGAGACCTCATGGCAACAGCAACAGTCATGCTGCAGCGGGCCACGCTCATGAAGCTGCCATAACAACTTCTTGCCCTCACATAGCCATGACCAGTGTGGTGTTATAAATGCACTCACACCAATTTTGCTCTATTAGCCAGAACCACACCTACTGAGAAAGAGCAGAAGGGTCCTGAACTGCCACTGCACAGTCTTTGGAACTGGTACATTGAGTGAAAGAAATCTTGTTCTTGCAAGGCTCATGATAAAAATCAAGAGAGTTTGCAAAGTGCACAACAACAAATACAAGCTGCAAGGGAAGAGCCCACTGGCAGGCAAAGTGATGAGGGTGGGTATGCTCCCTACAGCTTTCAGCTCAAAGGCAATGGGTTAAAATTGGCTCTGGGTTTAGAAGGACATCAGATACCCTAGATCAGGCCCAAGATGAAGGTGGGTTGATGCCCAAGGCTAAGGCTGACTGAATTCCCCTCTCAGATCGCTGAGGCATGCAATTTGCAGACAGATTAATCAGATGAGTCTGACTTCTGTGGTTTCCTGGAGTCTAGTCTCAGGCTATAAAACCTTGCTGGGAGCAGGAAGAGACCCCAGCTGCAGCCTCACCTCCAAGGGATCTATTGAAGCCGAGAACGCTATGATGAAGCACCTGCAGAAACTCCTGCTCTCTCTCCTGCTGGTGACATGCCCCCCGGCCAAAGCCAGTAAGTAGAGCAGCCCAGAGGCGGGGAGAGGGCTGGGGAAGGAAGAGTCCCAGACAGCGCGTCCTCTACCCTATGTCCTCCAATCCCCTCATCCTCAGTCCTGTTCGTTGCAGATTATTCCTGGAATTGGATGGAGGGAGGAGGTGAAGCCAAGACCCACTCCACACCCTACGTGGCCTATCTGCAAGGAAAGAACAACCAATTCTGTGGAGGCTTCCTAGTGGCCCCGAACTGGGTGATGACAGCGGCTCAGTGCTTCGTGTAAGTTTTTGCTATGTTTGTACAGCACCTGGTGCAATGAGATTGTCACACTGCCATGATCCGGGTAACATCTCCTAGATGGAGGTCTAACAGTTTGAATCACTTCCTTCACAGCTGTGGCCAAACTCCCTAGCAGGGAGTGCAGGCTGCACTGCCGGGACAGGGCAAGGCTGTGGGGGCTAGCACCGAAACAGCAGGGGTCTGTCTGCAGCTCTCCCTTGAGCCATCCTTCACCATGTCCCTCCCCAGCCCATGTTCAGATACTTACCTTTATTTTTTTATTCCCCCTCCATGACTCATTTTATTCTTCCCAGACATCAGCAATGAGAAGTCAGACTGGCTTCTTCCCTTGCTGTCACTGACCATGCTGGTGTCAGGCTTTGCCCTTTCTGCCACCAAAGACCTCCAAGACTGTTACCAGAATTAATCTCTTATGAGCAAGGTGCTTGCCCAGCTCTCTTCCATCCCTCCAGCTGGTTAAACTGGGGCATGGAGAGGCAAGAGGGCTTTTCTAGATGTGCATGACTCTGGCTATAGCTACTACACTCCTCAGGGCTGACGTCTCTGCCCCGGTGCCAGTAACCAGGCTCAGGGTCAGCTCCCACGTCTGAGCAGCAGAAACAAGGATCAGCAGAAGCCAGGAGCCTGGATGCCCATGTCCCACCTGCTAGATTGAGAGGGACTCCCACCCGTACCCAGGGTGCCTCCCGATTTTCCTAAGGCAGCCCCTTCTGCAGATGATGTAGAGGCCAGTAAAGGTACAGTGGCCCAGAGCAGGGTCCCGATTTAGTGCCATGGACTTCCATGGTCCTACGAAGCCTGGACCAATAGTCCAACATATCTTAGTACACAGCAGCAACATTGGACCAAATCTGCTCAGCTTGAGATCCAGAGGTAAAGCAGCCCTTGCAGAGCTCCGGTCTGGCAGATGGGAACTTGCTCTGCCTCTTGGCTGGGTAGATTCACTGGCAGAGCTCCTTGCTCCCACCATTCTTTAAAGCCCAGCCAGTCTCTCCTGGCCATGCCCCTGGGAGATGTGCCTCAGTGTTACCAGGGAAGACAGGAAAGCTAATGAAATACACTGTGCTTGATTTTACCAGACACAAACCTCTGACTGTCATCCTTGGAGCCCACACAATCCAGAGGAGAGAGGAAAGTTGGCAAACATTCGAAGTCCAAGAGTATCACTGCCACCCAGACTTCATGAGTCCTAAGAAGGGAAATGACATCCTCTTGCTGAAGGTAACTACCTGCCTGGAGCACCTGCATGGTCCCGTCTGCCCGACGTGCAGGGCTGAGCTGTAACCCTGGAGTGGGAGGGTACAGCCTTTGTCACAGAGCATTTACAGACCAAGCACTTATTTCTGTATTTTCTGTCCTCTTGCCCAGCTGAAAGGCAATGCCACCAGCAACAGCTATGTTAGGACCATCTCCTTTGAAAAATCAAAAGTCCCTGGTGGGACTACATGCAGCATAGCTGGCTGGGGCTACAAAACACCCGCTGCCACGTTACGCGAAGCTACCGTCACCATCATCAAACAAAGGGACTGCCTCAGCCACTACCCTGGACTTGCTGACAACTTGATTTGTGGCCTCAGTGGATCTGCTGGGGTACCTGAAAAGGTCAGTCTCTGACTTAGGGAGTAGAAGGCTGCAGGGGAGGTTTCAGCCAGGTGCTGGGCACAAACCTGATCTAGGCTAAAAAACTTCATTGAAAAGGTACTGTCCAAAATTGCTTCTTGTTGTCCTCTCCCCCTCCTGCCCCATCACTCCATGCTTCCTCACCAGCATCCCTCTCTCTTGCTGTCCTGGCACAAGAGATGCCCTGGGTCTTGATCTCCAAGGATCAGACCCTCAGAAGGTCAGCAGCGTTCCTGCTGACTGCAGGCATCATGCTTGTGCTCGGCCCTCGGCCAAGCAGAAGGGACAAGGGGATCCTTGTCTTCCCACAGCAGAGGACCTAGGAGTCTGCAACAGCACAATAAGACAACAGCTTGGCCATAGAGGGGTTTGCCCTAAATCTCATAGCTGGTCCAAGTGCATTTTGTAGTGCTCTGCAGCCAGCAGAAGGGCAGAAATGAAGTGATACTTTATGCTTCAGCATTTGCCCAGCTGTAGTTGTGCTGGGTCCCAGAGAAAACTGCCAATGGTCCCTTTTGGGCCCAGAGCTATCCACATCCATTGCAAGTCCAAGCTTCTCCTGGGGAAGCTCTGTCCTGGTACTTGCAGCCTCCCTGTTCCTAGCAAATGCACCCTTTTCCTGGGGACCCACATAAATCAACACTGATCTATCTCCTCCCCCATTTTATAGGGCGATGCAGGGGATCCACTCGTCTGCAACAACAAAGCCTACGGCATCTTCTCCTATAGGCATAACAATTGGCCTGGTTTCTACACACACATTGCTCCTTACCTTCACTGGGTCAACAGCGTCATGAAGTCAGCATGACCCTGCTTTCCCCCCAGCTGCTGCCCTGGAAAACTCATGCTTCAGGGCCCCATGCTCACCTGCTTTTTCTTCTTTTCTCCCTGGGAAACATCTTCCACTGATCCTCATGGACATGGCAAGGACTTATCTCTGGCAAAGCCAAACTATGGCAGTGGGGGGCTTGGCGCAGAGATTGCGCCTCGACTGCCTTTGTTCCCTGTGCAAGCTAGGGAGTGCCCATTGACACAGTGTATGCTCCCACACTTTGCTGCTCCAATTTACCCCTTTGTCAAGCTGCTTGTGGCTACAGCTCTAGAAAGGAAGCAGCAGGACAGCCCTGAGTGAGGTGACAGTAGCTGTTGGGATGTCTGCCGCCCTTTAGGGAAGGCAGCACAATTAGATCGGGGGGATCCAAAGAGCAGCCTCCTCCCTGCCCCTTGCATTTGTGACACCAGATGCCTGGGTCTCCTTTGCCCAAGCCCTAGGGTTAGAGGGTTGCCCCAGCTCCAAGGAGGACACTTCCAGCTTCTGCTTCACTGCTGCTGTCCCCTACCTCTGAAACCCGCTGCCTCCTTTCTCCCTCTTGCTGTAGCTCCAGTGTTGTAAGAATACATAAAAACAATAAATTGCATCTGCATTTGAGAGCCTTTTTCCTTCTATGATTTGGATTTCTCTCGGCCGCTGGCTCCAGTCCTGAAGAGCTCAGAAGAAAGTCACTGCTCAAACAGCTGAATCCCAAGCTGCAATTTTCTACCCTAACCAGTGGCATCCATTTTCTGTCCCACCTAAACCCCCGGAATAGGTGTCAAGCCTGGTTTTCAGGGCAGGGGAAGCCTCTTGGCCTCCTCTCCCCAATGTGGAGTGCTCAGGCAAAACTGAAAAAGATGGTAATCAGTCATCTCCTGGAGGAGATTGTCTCCCCCCCATCTGCTGCAGTGTGAGGAGGCAGGAAAGAAGAACTACACAGGGGAGGGGGCACCGAACACAAGGGGTCCCCGGGGCTACGGGAATGCTTGCAGCGCGTGCCTGCTGGTGTGGCACGGGAGCAGAATTAGCCCATCTCATCACAGGGCAGCCTGCCTGCAGAGCGCAGCCAAGTCAAGAACGCAGCCGAGGCTCTAGCCTATGCAGTGCCCAAGTGCTCTGCGAGACAAACTGCATCATGGGGCTGTGCCAAGCCTTCTGCTGCCTCCAGCTTGTTCAGGTTGTCAGACATGCAGAGGAGCAGCAGCTCGTGTTGATGACACAGGCATTTGGCTGCTCCAGCCATGCAGCTGCCTGGAGGAGCACATTACCACAGAAGGAGGTAAAGTACTGGGCCGTGTCTCAGGCAGCAATCGTGTCCTCCAAGAGGTTTGTTTTGCTCAGAAAGAGGATCCTTGGTATGCTCCAGAGCCAGGGCAGCCTGGAGCAGAGCCAGGGCCTCCACCACCCTGTTCTGCAGCAAGGTGGGCACATGCAGAGGCTGTTGTCCCTCTCGGGCAGACATCCAGCTCACCAACCTCCAAGAGCACTCTGCTGAACTCCACAGCCCCGCTGCAGAGCAGTGATGGTAGAGACGGCCCACACTCCTCACTGATACTCACCCACCTGCCTGGAGCACCCTATGAGCTCCTTCGCCAGCACCTCCCGGCACAGCCTGCAAGCTTCTCGCCTCCTTGCTACTGGCTTCTGGGCAGCGGTCACATTCACTGAGGGAGGCCAGGTAGATGAGAGCAATCACACTCTCGAAGCAGCAGATCCATTTCCTCTGCTCTGACTTCTGCCCACCCACATCCGTGATCCTGCCAGGATGGAGGGTCAGCCAGAGGTACAGGCACGTGCAGGGGCACAATGTTTTCCCCTTTGGGCAGGCAGTGCCTGGGACCATGGCTTTGACACAGATCATGGACTCAGAGCCCCCCAGGACTGTGCTGCCACATCTCAACAGGTTACCAGATATCAACTGGGTTACTAAGTGTGATCCCAAATGCACTTTTAGCCTGCCAAAAGCAAGTGAGCAGAAACCTTACCAAGCCACCTCTTGGGCAGAGGACAGGAAGAGCACCAGAGCGAGGAATTCAACTACCTGAAAGTCAAGATGCAGGCAGCATTTCGAGCAAGAGAAGGCACAGAGATGTGAAGGCTCTGCTTCCTAATAACCACAGCACCTGCCCAGCCCAAGCAGAAGCAGAGGATACTATGGTAGGTGCTGCCTTATTTCCCACTGGGGAAGGGAGAGGCAGCCAAGAGAGACAGCCCAAGGACAAGAGGCATGATAGAGAAGGAAGAGGCAGGGTACAGGACAGTTGTTTGGGAGAAGGGGAATCCCATGCACTTGCCACGCTCAAAGGGCTGACTGCTTTACAGGAGCTTCACCTTAACATCCCATTGTGCATGAAGAAGTGGTATTCCTTGTTTCCAACTGTAGGCATTTGGCTCTGCAGCACATCCTGAACAGTGGGAATATAAGAGCCCTCAGCTATCCACTCCAGATTGGACAGAAAACCACAGGGAGCCACGGTACAAGGAAGCAGTCTGTCCCGCAGGGCCATGCCACATGTCTACATCATATGTTTGGCTCATTCTCAAGCCACATTCCCCTCATCCTCCACAGTGTACATGCTAGCTTGCTTCCAGTTCTCTTCTGGAGCAGACAACTAGGTTCCTCCAGCAAAGATGCAAGTGCATTCCCAGATAGACAGTGTGGAGGCAGATAGCACCAAACTTGACTTTCTCTGCCTGTAGCCAGTGTTAGCATTGCCCAGCAAGCTTCATGCCTTCAATTGCCCCCCCTTCACGTGCATCTTTACATCGTCTCCCAAAGCAGGCATACACTCATGCCACTGAATGTTACAGTATAAATACAGCATCCTATAGGGCTATGACACCACCGTTTCATTCTTTCTTGCAGATTTCAACAGAAGAAAAAAAAATATTACCAAAGTCAAAGCCCTGTGTGTTTTCTGACCATAGGTTACACAGGGTGCAGAAGAGATCTAGACCTATTGCTGTGCCACGTGGATGCAACCAGTCCATTCCAGAAGGCAATATCCCCAAAAAGCTTGGACACAAGTCAGCTGCATCAACTGGCTTAGAAGCAAAGGCTTTGGTCCTGGTTCAAGCCACAGACAATATGGACAGCCAGAACGCTGACCCTCATTGTAAGCAAGATGACAACAGCACCTCGCACAGCAAGGTCTTGTGCCTAGGCTGTAAGGCACTACTGCAATACCTGATTTTATCTCAGATCTCTGCCAGTCCATAAAAGGGTAAAGTCAATCTGTAGCAATAAAGGAAACAGAACTGGGAGTACAACTCCTGTCCCCATGCATTAACCATATCACCACCCTTTCTTCCCACAAGCCCCTGTAGCTTGTGATAACATCCAGCCACTGTGTTACTGAGGCACAAACCCCACAGAGTCAACCCCAATTTTGGTGTGTCAGGAAAGAAATCACACGCAAAGATTCAAGAGGTTTTTGTGCCTGGTTGTACTGGAAAACAAGAGTGAAAGATGTAGGCATCAGCTCATTGGCAACCCATAAAATCGAAGATGTTTCAGTGCTGCGTACTACAGTAGTGGCCAAATGCCCTGGTGACAATGATCCTCCTGTGCAAGGTGCTGTATGTGCATGCAGTAGAATCAGTCCTCACTGTGAAATGCTGAACAAACACAGCTAAAGGCAATAGAAGCATGGACTTGCTCAGGGCTGCACAATGGTGAAGCTGGGAGAACCACTTCAGCATCCAGAGCAGCATTTCTGGCACTCGTCAGCCGGTGGCTCTCCTCACATGCAGTCAGGCACGCATGGGGGGGGCAAGATTCAGGGAAAAGGTGGCTGCAGCAGCTCAGCTCTTCAGAGCAGAGCACAGTTTGAGGAAAGCTCCAGCTTCATCCCTCCCTGCTCCACCCTCCAGCCCTCTGCATCCCACTGTGGCTGGACTCAGGCAGGTGACAGTCAGGGAAATCCTCATGAGCCCTCTGTCACACACAGCCATTCATCAAGACACATTGAGTCATTCAGGTCTTTTTAGTCAAGTTGGCAGCAAAGAGAAGAACCACACATTCCCACCACGGCCTTGACAGTCGGCAAACATTTTCTTCCTACATTTTGTGGTTTAAGACAAAAAAAAAGAGACACCCACGTCTTCTAGAATAGAGCTTGAAAATAGTACATCTGAAGGAAATTAATCTGGAGGTTTGGCAAGTGACCTAGCAAGAGAATGAGAACAAATATTTCTGTCAGGTGCTTAGGATTTCATTGACAAAAATAAAAGAGACAAGGAAAAACCCACTCTGCCAGGTCCCACTATGTTTTCAAGTTAACAACAGTTCCTCCAGAAAAACAATTTCAGTATGTCCCTCGCCGCAGTTCTGCCCTGTATGACAGAAGTGCCAATCAAGTCCTAGTTACAAAAATGGCTAAGCCTGCTAGGCTGCACTTTCCCATGCCCTGCACAACCGTTCATCCACAAGCCATGCAGGGAAAAACCTCACGTTCTGAGAAACACCGCATCCTTCCCTGGCCCAGGTGGGGGGATCCATAAGCAATAGAGATGAACAGTGAACCCCTACCCCCAGCTCAGAAAGAACAACCATAAGGAAAAAACAGCTTCTTGCTTCCTCATCTGACACCTCTCACACTACCACCTCTGTCCCAAGGAAGGGAGGGAAATGGAATCTGGCATCTACAGATTCAGGCTCTTAAAAACAGAGCCACCCAGTCCAAGAGGCAAGAAAGCTCTTCTCCATCGCTGTGAGCCAGTGCTTTCAGTTCCCCCATGCATGCCAAGGCCCCCTGCCATGAGAGGAGCTACTCACCCATGAGAGCTGGGCAGTGCAGAAGCCCTGCTGCTGAGTGCGCAGAGCAAGAACCAGATCCAACAGTGCAGGCACTCCCTCCCTCATCACAGGTACTCAGGGTTAACCTGCTGCTCACTGGCATACCCTGAACTACATCAGTCTGATTGAATTAATCTTAATTGGTGATGGCATCTGCACATCGGCAAACCAGCTGATCTGAAAGACCCCTGAAAGAGCACACTCTTGTCCACCAGCTGCAAGTGCAGGGCATGCAATCTAGGCTTAATGCCCATCAGCCAGCTTCTGTGTTCATATGATGGAAGTGAAACACAGGCAAGTACAAGTGAATGCAGAGAACCTTGTCCTCTCCTGAATTTTGAAAGCAAGAAACAAAGCCAGAAACTTTTTGTGTGAAAACTTCAGATCACAGAAGCACAGGCTCTTCCTACCAGTAAAAAGTGGCAATAAACCTCTTCTCTACAGAATCACAGGGGGAAAAGCCAGAAAAAAGCTTTTTTTGAGAGGGCCTTTCCCCAGACACAGCACATGCACAGTGCAGCCACACTGAAGTCAGAACGAAGGAGTCTGTACAATCCCCATCTGCCACCTGGCCATCTTTCACAGCAAGGTAACTGCTGCTGATAGCGGAAGGCGAGGGACAGAGTGTGATGGACAGTGAATGGCAAACGTATTGTATTTTACACAGACAAAGGGCATTCCAAGACCTATAACTTTGAGGCTTGTCTTCGAACAAGTATGAAAATACTAACTCCACTTGCTTTTTTTCCCCATGGAGATTTCCAAACATACTGGTTTTGACTGGGGTTCCAGGTGAGACATTAGCAAAATTTCATAGTCTATCCAAGTCTAACGCAGGGCAGGGAGGAGAGGAGGAGTTTTATAATAATTATCTATTTATATGGATTTCCTGTGCTGTAAGCAGGCCTGGTTTCTCTCCTCTCCGCTGCAATAACCACTCCCACCAAACCACTGGAGGTTCAGGACCTCAGAGCTGTGAGGCACAGGAACCCCAGTAAGTGTCATGCTGCAATGACACCTACATTCTGAGTCTGGACTCAGGGGCAAATCTGAGCCTGCACCTGCAGAACGAACACTTCACTTGCTCTCCTTGATGCCACATTTACTTTGGCCTTAACTATGACTACACGCTTTGGGGCTTACAGCTGGGGAATGAGAGACCCAGCTCTCCAGACAAAGAACAACAGAACTTGAGTCTTCAGAGGTGAGATGAATTTGACAGGAGTCTGCCCAGCGGAGGTGTGGAGCTTGATTCATACCCAAGCAGTGGGGATGTGCCAGTAACAGAAAAAGAAGTCAGACAGCTGAAGACATTTAAGCAACTGTTGGAGAAAAATGGGGTAAAATCTGACTCTATTATTAGAGGTACCCAGGTAGTTTTGTAGCACATAGAGGTTTTGAACTTGATAGTATTTGCATTCTTCTAACTGCATAGAAAGGAGGGAAGGGAAGGAAAAAAAAAAAAGATCTGTTTAAAGCACAGGAGTCCAACATATTTGAGATTAGAACAGACAAAAGAAATTCTAAAATCAAAGACTAGGGGACAAAGTTTACAAAACTACTGATAAGAACGTCTGTCTTTTTGAATCCAAACTTGGTTTTGGATCTGCAAGCTTTGATCAAGTCCAATTTCATCAACCAGCTCCTGTTCTTAAACCATTTTAAGCCTATAGGTATGCCTCAGTTTGCAGGTTACAACAAAAGTTTCCTGACTATAGAAACACAATCTCCAAAGTTTTTGAAAAGCAGCAGCCAGATTGAAGTTTTTGTGTTAAAACCCCTAATGGGTTTTATTTTTCAAGATGTACTTCTGGGGAGTGTTTGCCTTTCCTTATGTTCACCTTTGCATAAGGGTGAGTTGTTAGAGCCTGTATAATATCTGCAGCAGTGCTGGATACAAAACACTAGACCAAAGATTTTAAGATTCCAAATACTTTCCAAACCTAGTAATTCAAAACGTCTTAAAGCCCCCCAGGTCATTCAAGTGACTGAGAAAAGCTACAACTGACCAAAGCTGTCAGTGATTTTTGCTGCGGATGATGATGGTGCACAAGGAGAGCCCGTTTACGCTGTGGGTTTTATATGCACACAGTGCCCTCTTTGGGTTAGCAACAGCCCGTGTTCTTCAAGATTCTGTCTCTAAACAACTTCTGAATCGATCCAAAAAAACTTACCTCTAAAAAACCTTTTTCAACAAGGCATAAGATTGCAGTTTGGAAGTAAATTCGTGGCTAAGCTGAGAAAAGCACCTCTTTCCCCTAGGGTTCTTCACATTTAATCTGCTCTGAATCAAGTGTTGCAAAGCTGACATCGAGCTGAGACTTCTTTTCTAATCAGGCTGCCAAATCCTTTCCAGAAGAATTCCAAGGATGTTCTCATCCTACATCGCCTCTACTTTGCAAGGAGCCTCATTGAAGCTATGAGCTGTTTGCAGTATTAGAGATTGAAGGTCGGAGCCACTGGGAGGGAGTATACAAACTAGCATAGCAGGAGACACCTGCCTTTTGGATGCTTCATATAAACACCATTTATTTCCATGGCCAGGAGCTGTAGATACACACCTGAGATGAAGGCAGGAGCAATTCTGGGAGGAGTGCATAGGAGTGGCCAGTGACAACAGGCCATAGCACCTGACTGGGCATGCAGAACAGCCCCCAGGCTGCATCTGTAGTCCCTGCTGAGCCACATCTTCGCCCATCTTGGGAGCTAGGTTACCCAGAAGCTTTCACACAGCCCAAATGCTGAGTCTTGTCATACAGTCCAGTATGGGAACCACAAAAACACTTCAGAAGGCATGAATTCTCAACCCAAGGTGATACCGATGTTACAAAAATTGCTTGTAGAGGCTTAAATTCCTCATCGGACTGCATCACAGAAGATAAAACAGCTCAAAGACAACTATACTGAACTGGTATGCCTGAGGAAAGTACACAGATGAGTTCATTTTAGAAACTGCTAATGGTGCTAGCTTTTGCTGGGAAGCTACAGAGATATCATGGACAGGAGCCCACACATACAATTTATTTTCAGCTAGTTTTACAAACCAGAGAAAAGGAAGGAAGAAGATTTTGTCCAAGGTAGTTCATGGAAACCTTCATTTCCATCATGACTGTTTCCCATCAGTTCTTATCGCTTTTGTTTGTAGGGACACATACACTATAAAAGTACTTTCTCCACCTGCATTCCAAAGCACTACCTTCAGAAACAGGTAATTGCAGTAGTTATTTAAATGCCTTCACACCAGAAGAGATTGGCTTCTGCAATGGAGGGACTCGTGATTTCCATGTTCTATCCTTGAGCTATCTGGAGCTTACCAGAGTGGCTGCTAGGTATGATAAAAGTAGGCAATAAAATGGGAGGCAGGACCCAGCAGCCTTCAGAGGACAGATGTGCTGCAGAGGAAAACAAAAACATAAATTAGAGGCGGAGAGTGCTGGATGGACACCCCTCCCTGACCCTGGGGTCCAGGAAGTCACTGCTTGACAGTAACATTGCATCAACAAACAGCGGCCATTCAAACAAGCCAAACTGGCACCGTGCCTCTGACCTGCATGCCATAGACTGCAGAGCCCTGCATAAGGCAACGTGGGGTCAGGTTAGACGCGGAAGAGAAAGCTGAAGCAAAAGGAGGGAGGCATTATATTCCTGCTTTATAGATTTCATATGACTTTTTATTCTTCTCATGCTGGACAGATGCTTCCCTAGCTTTCCCAAGAGAGCAAATGTAATGCTCGAAGAAGAGAGTTTTCTCCTGCTATGAGGATTATGGCTGTCCAAGGACAAGATGAATCCCAAATTCTCTCTTCTTTGCCCTCTTCTTCTGCATGGGATTTTTTAATATGAAAAAGATGGAAATTGATTTCCTTAGTGTCTGGGTCCACCTACATACACAATCCCAAGGACCTGTTCTGGTGTTGGCAGTGACGTCTAACGGCCAGGTTTGAAGTGACTCGCAGCACTAACAAAACCCTGGTCCCTGGGCCAGCACACCTTACCAGAAAGCTCACCTGGCCCACAGCCCAGTTCTGACTGCCCTCTTTTCCCAAGAGTCCCTCGAGAGCAGACTGCAGGCAAAAGGAATTGTCCAGGCAGCAGCAGGCTGCTCCATGCCACAGTCCCTCCTGGGTGCCCAAGACTTCTCCTTGCAGGATGGGGTACTTCCTGCACAGGACAAAGGAGCCGAGGGCCTCTCACCCCCAGCTGCTGAGGTAGAGGCGAGTAGCTCACTGTCTTGCTGGAAATGGTTTACTCAGGCTGTGTTTGAGGGGCCCTTGGGAAAGACAGCAACTGTGAGCAAGCTGTGTGGACTGTTCTATCAGCTGCTGCTCCCAGCTGCCTCTTTCCCTGGGCCACTCCGAGACAGGCAGGGACCCAACCTCCTGCATATATGCTGAACAATCTGCAATGCTTCAGAGACAGCATCCGTACTGCACACCCGCAGCAAGTACGGGCAATTTGCACGTGTATGACAGCTGGAGGCTGCAAAAGGCCAAACCGCAAGGCCCTCTCGCAGTCAGTTGGGAAGACTGGGCATTGGTTTGAAGACTTTACCTTCTTCCTTGAAGAGTCTGAATCTGTCACTACGCTTTATTTAAATGGAGTGTATTACACTCGCTTTGCAAAGAAGGCACAACACATGGCCCACATGGAGCTGAAGGAAATAAACAAACCAAACACTTACTTCAGCTACTATCTCATGCTTTCCAGCTGGTGAGAACACAGAGCTACTGAGAAAAGCCATGTACATTCACCCTTGATTAGAAAACAGCAATGACACAAATACCTGCCAGTATTATGGCCAACCAGATTGGAGTGACCTTCCTGGTTCAAGATGAAACACAGCATCTCAGGCTGTCCAGTACCTGCAACTTCACCTTGAAATGACACAGAAGGGAGCAGAACATCCTTGGTTGCAGCTTCCTGAAAACACAGGAAACCTTGCACAGAAGAAGTTTGACATCTCTACCCACTCCCAGCTGATTTAATCTGAAATTCCTGGGGACCAATCCTAGGGAAGGAGAATTAAATTCTAGGAAGCCCCTTCCAGGAAATCCCTTTGTGAAAGCTTTCACAATCATCCATCCCTGGACTCCTAAAGGGATAAATTTAAGCAGTGTTTCATACTTCAGTCCATGTTGCTAACAAACAAGACTGGAAGCAGGTCTGGTCCCACCAACATTTCTGCTATTGGCAATGTATATCCTGCAAGAAACGTGCCTGAAATGGGCTGACACTACAGCAAGAGGCAGCAGCGAATACTGACAACTTCACTTAAAATTTTGCAGGATTTTGGAGTAGAATTGCTAAGTCAAGGTGCCACCATTGCATCCCTACATCTTAAAACCCTAGTCAGCCACTGTTCACTCTTCAGTTCAGAATTATTAGTACAGTGTGTTATATATAGTTATTGCATATTATACCTTATATTTACCAAAACACACTTTGTTTCTATGCCTCAGGGTCCTGGTTTTCTGAGCAGGGACAACATTGCTAGCTAGGAGGGCAGAGTGTGCTTCAATCAGATGCAGGTCCCACAGGGTGCAGAAGTAGTTAAGCCAACCAGAAGGAGGTGGAGAGGAGCGACAGGAGTGAAGAAATGCATGCATGACCACCACGGCTTTTAGGAACAAAATTTATTCCAATTTCAAACAGAGAATTTATTTCAGGAGAAAGATATGAAAATCAATTTCCATCAGATATTTCTGTAATAAGGGTTGTTGCCCAGCAGTCAGAGTGGGATCATTCCAAGAAACAATCACACTCCTGGACTGGAATGAGACAGTTTGGAGCCTGAATAGATCCTGACACTGGGCATCTTATTCAGAAACTCCTTTACCCTACCCTCTTCCCTCCCCCCACCCCAACACGCACAACAATACATGCATTGCAAATGACAAGGTTTAAAAACAGCATTTTATATAGTATCTTTTTAAATAGGATAATGTTTAAATTGTCTTAAATCAGGATCCTATAATATACAAGTATAACCAAATAATTTCCACCACATTGGCACTTGTAAAGAGTCTCTGGCACTACTAAAGAAGGGGCATTGGCACAAACCATACTCTTATAAAACTGGGTGCTGCATAACACACTTTATCTCTGCTGGACTTTAACAACCTGGGCTCTGTACAGTACAAGACAATGGTCAGCACACTCTGGAAGTTCTTTTTTTTTTTTTTTTTTTTAAACCAATAAAACACATGAAGAAAAACCATAGTTGAACGCAAGGCCAACATTGCTAGGAAGCAACAACAAGAGACCAAAGAATCCAACTCCGGGAGAAGGGGAGACAGGCAGAAAGGGCAGGCGCTATCTGACACGCTGAAGCAGTAAGGGGCTGTTGCTCACCAGGTAGCCAATCCACACAGAATGGTGCAAAGAAATGGGATGGTCCTCTCCTCACTGACTTCAAGTTTCAAACTGGTTCAAAGTATGTTGGTTTCTTCAGCAGAACAAAGATAAAAAGTGCACAAGGAGCAGAGGTTAGCCAAGAGACCACTTCCTCAGACTCAAGATTCTAGATTCTCTACCAGAACCCAATTCCACCTCTTTTCTGAAGGTCAATCTGTTGCCTTAACCTGCAGAAAGTTCTGACTGGCTTCACTTTCAGAAAAGATGATATAGGCAAATTTGGTTTAAGGTTTGGCACTTTTGCTAGGGCAGGCATTTGCCAAAGGGCCAGCCAGAGACACGAACCAGTTCTGCAGGAACGCTTCACTGGCCAAGCTGGAGGCACACAAGCTACTTGCTTGCTAAGAAAAGCATGTGCTAACACTGGTATCTTCTCACATATAATATAGTCCACAGACAACTCCAGATTGTGTACAATAGTCTGACCCATTCCTCTCCTAATTCAGAATGAGGTTTCGGGAACTCATGAGACAGCCATCGCATAATGTTCTCCCCTTCCCTTTGCAATAATCATCACACCGAGTCAGTTAACAGGCCAACAGCTACACCAAGCAGTTGCTCAGTAAGGTACAGCACATGCCTAAATCCTTGTGCCCATAGCCTCCCACGGTTCCCCACGACAATGCAGATTCACTCTGCAAGAGACAGAAGCCAAGATCCCTCCTCCTGTGCCAGGGCAGCAGCTCTTAAAGAAGGGGAGGATACAAAACAAAAAAAAGTTTCTGATTCAAGTGGAAGTACCACCATCATTCACCTTGGAAAAAAAACTTCTGGGAAGTTATTTCCAAGAACCTGTATATTTCAGTGCCAGGTTCGTTGCTGGCAATAGTTGCAGTGTGAACCATTTACAAGAGGATCACAGAAGCACAAGAGAGGCTGGTGCTGCCATCTGCTTCAGATGAACAGCACTTAGAATACATGAAGATGATTATAAATTCCTCTTTATAGGACAGTTTTTACGAAATGGATCATTTCGGCATAAAGACAAAAAAAGCAGTAAAATTGATGCAAAGCTGTCTGACACATGGGAATCCCTCTCATTCCTCCCAAGTGTTCAATGCAGTCCAGAGCATGGCTAGTCTAAAGAGATGCTGTGTTTCCCTCAGCATCACCACTCAGCCAGACTGGCTCTTCAGCTGTTGGTCCCATGGCTACTGTTCCAACTTGAGCTCTCTAATCACTCTTAGCAGAGCGTGCTTTCTTCCGTAGTACTCTGAGACATACAGAGGCTTCCCCCAGCTATTCTGGAAAACAAGAGTGACCTATAAACAGAATTACTCAAAATTATGTCCCTCCATATTTTAGCGTTCTAGATCAAAGCATCTCAGACAGTTAAGATTTACTCTTACATGTTGTGCAAAACACTGATGTAGTGCTCTGTCTACAAAAGAGACAAAATATCAACAGCCCCCTTCAACAGTGCAGCTCATTTAGCCTTTTTCTACTGGCAGCCTGCTAGCCTTCAAGGGGGCAATCTGGTTGATCCAGAGGATTTGGACCCAATGCTACTTGTTGGAATTGAAACAGAAGCATTAGTGATGGCTAAACGACACACATCCAGAGGGGGTCAGATTTCCCTGTTTCCTTCTCACTCCTTGCCTTGCCACTGCAGTTATCTTCCAGGCTGGCAACAGGTCTTCAGCACATTTGTTCACTTGCCTCAGCTCCTGGAAAAAGCTCTCTAATGTGCAAAGGCTTCACATCCTTCTGCTTAGTGGAGTTTCATTTGCCATCCAGAATCCTGAACTACTTCCACCCTACCTTCCACCTGCACCAGCAAACCCTGCTGTCTCTGCCTCTACTCTCCTGCTAAACAAAAGTGCAACCACAGCAGGGCTTTCTGGATTCCATAGCAGCCGCGTGCTCCAGCCATGACTACCGTAACTTGATTATCACATGCACCCTGGAGCAAGTATGTGTGCAAGTCTTCCAAAGAGGATCCATACTCCTCTAAAGAGAAACACAGCAGCATATGCCTCAGGGGAATGCATAAACAGGAGAGAGAGAATTGCCACTCCCTCCAAGAGCTATCCTCAATCTTTTCAAGTAAGAATCCTACCTACGTCCCAAAGTTTGTCACCCACCAACTCTGGTCCTTTCTGAAAATCTGCAAGCTGGACAGGACCGAGGAATTCTCACAAAGTCATTCAACACACTGGCACAAAATGCAATAAACAAGGCTTGTTTGCTACTAGCAGCAAGAAAAGAACTAGAGGGTGGCACGAGAGTAAGATTTTCAATCCAGCCGAAGTCTGATGTTTAAATGCCACAATTACTCAGTGTGCTTTTGATATTTGCTGCATAGAGAAGTTGCTCACTTGGTGTCATATACTCTACTCAACAAAACGTAGTTTCTCTCTGCAAATTGAGCCTTGTGCGCGTGCATGCGTATGGGGGGGAGGGGGGATGTGTGTGTGTGTGTGTGAAAAAAATAATTAAAAAAAAAAAATAAGAGAACAATTACAGTCAGGCACTTCCCCAGGCTCAGCAGCTATTGCTCCAAGAGCTTCCACCATTTGTAGTCCATGAACAAAATACAGCAACATGTAGCAAACTATGTATAGAACATCAATAATTTAAAAAAAAAAAAAAAATCACAGTCTCCATACCTTTTATAATTGATAAGAAAAAACAGCTCAGAACTAGAACATATAAAGAATGGAAAAGTGATGGCTTTTTTTGTTTTGCCTTTTTCTTTTTTTGCACAATAGTTGGAGAGCAATCGCTCCTCCCCAACATTTCATCACAGTGAACCATGGAGCGTGTCCTGGGGAAGGGAAGGGAAAGGGGGGGGGAGGGTGGCGGGGGGCAGGGGGAAGCAAGCAGGATTAGCAAATTACACCAGAGGCACCCTATAGCACAAGGCAAAGGGACCAGTAGCATTCTGCACTCCCACAGTCCAGTGAATTCACAATCTCGGCTGGAAAGTTATTTTTTTTCTATATATACCATGGGAATGAAAAGGGGGAAAAAAAAGTGGCTAAGCAACAAAGGAAAGCTCAAGATGAGACTGCCTTAGCTGTTTGGTAAAAATTAAGAAGCAAGGAAGGTGCTGAAGAAATGAGGCATATCCCCGTTAACTGTGAAATAAAAGCAATTTGTTAAAAATATGAAATCAACTACTCTGTGGACAGAGACATGAGACTCCGGGATAACACTGAGCACTTGCCACTCCACAGATCAGACAATTTGCAATCATTACATCATCAAAAATTAAAACTTTTTTTCCTGTCATATTTAAAATTTCTTTTTTTGTCTTTTCTTCACAATGAAGCCTCTCAAGGGGCCAAGAGCAGAGCAGGTCAAACCAGGTTGTACTCCTTCAGGTTGAGCTGTAGGATGGTGTCCTTGACAGCTGCAAAGACGAAACGGATGTTTTCTGTGTCTGTGGCACACGTGAAGTGAGAATAGATGATTTTATCGCTGTCTGGATTTAAATCCACAAACATCTTGAGAATGAACTCACGGGCTGCCTGTGCATCCCTCTGTGGGCCTGCAGCAAACAAAGAAACCAGTTAATGGATTTACGCTAAGTGCATCCCCCAGTTTGATCCATCAGAATAATTGCTAGTGCAGTTTTTCTTATGGGTTACAGAGCTATAAAGAAGAAATTAAGATCATTTATTGCATAAAAGTCCCAGGAGCTGAAGTGTCTTATGCTTTTCAGTTATCTAACCAAAACCTAAAAAAGGCATTTTTCCAAGGCTGAGAGTTTTGACAGACACCAAGGCGTCACTTCAGACCGTGCTTTGAAATACAGCATTTGGTGTAAGCCTGCGTTCACTAGATAATGGTGACAGATGCTGGATATACATAACACAGTGCTCTCCTCTGGAGATGGGATGTATATTTCTTCCTACTATATAGATAGATCTTATGCACTGAAGGACACAAGCATATGTTTTGCAAACAAGGGTTCTCTTCAGCAAACACTGCAGTCTGTCCTAACTGGCTGGTCAACTCACAGGAGCTAAAAACTGGAATTTTTGTCAGTATTTACTTCACATTGCTGACAACTCCTCAGAAAAAAGTCACCTACTGATATTTCTTTCACAGTACTGGTGTTGTCACACTCTCCATGGCAAGGACCATCTCTCGAGAAGTGGTCTGATGAGGTACCACCCATGCACAAAGCCATGCAGTATCCCTGGAGGAGCTACAGTAAATACTTATATGAAAAAAATGAAAGTATATGACACTTCCTGATGTTGCAATCTTGTCTCCAGCTGTTAAGTTATATTCGAAGTACACACTATTTGACCGATAAGCTCACCAGCCATTCCCAGCCTGCTGTAAAAACGTGATGTTTTCCACCACTGACAATTTCAGAGTGCTTGTGCTTTCAGACAGCAGGGGGCATGAAACTCCAGAAGTGGGAGGACAACTAATAAGGAGCAATTTTCATTAGTTGTTTGAAAGAAAGCTGTTTGCGAAATGGCAATTCTTCCTTCACCTTGTATTTTTAAAGCCCATAATGACAGAGTTAATACATGAGAGCATGGCAAGAAGTATGTTGCCTGATCTCATTCTCCACTACTTTTATTTATTTTCTGCCCTGTACAGATGTGTTACCAGCCAACTTTAAGTGCACGCAACTGAAGAGCTTGAAATGCTATTTTGGCTAAGGAATTTCATTTCAGATGGGAATTTCTCTGTTTCACATAGATATTATTCCACAACTGCAGATGGCACACTAGTAAGAATTTCATGCTACCTGAGATTTTTCAGCACCATCATTTGAACGACTTGGGTATTTGACCAGTCAGTTTCTCAAAACAAGGACTCAAGTCACCTCTTGACTAGAGGGTTGAAATGCCCAGTACACCAGCGAATTGTCACATGTTTATGAAACAGGTTATATGCACAAGCATACAGGTAGGAAAGTTAGACTTCCATTATTTAATACTCTGAAGTGCGGGGGGGGGGAGAGTAATTCTTCATCTAGGAGAGGTTCATTATTTGATCATTCAATCAGATTCCAGTTATCTACATAAGATTAAGACATTTTTGTGACATTTTCTCATTGTTGTAGGTATTCCTTCTCAAATTAAGATGTTTTCCCCATCTCTAGATCTAAGTTTTCTTTAAAAACAAAAAAAATTTCTAACCATACCACCTCCACCCCTTCTTCTAGATACAGAGTGTTCCTCCTTAAAAACCACTCACCATCAAACTCTGGGAAATAGTCAACAAGGTGGGAATATAGGATCTTGTCTTCCAACAGATCTTTCTTGTTGAGAAAGAGGATAACAGAAGAGTTTTGGAACCATGGATAAGTGATAATGGTTCGAAAGAGAGCTTTACTCTCTTCCATCCGGTTCTGAAAGAAGAAAAAGAAAGCCTTGTTTTCACAAATGAGCACAAAGATGCCTTTCTGCTACCTGCACACCTACTCAGATCTGTATCGATCCAGCATCTCAGATACCATACATAGAATACTTTGACCCCAGGTAGGTAGTGGCTCAAGCTGGAAAGGAAAATGGAAAAGAAATGCAAAATGGAAAGGAAATGCACAATCTGATGGACTCAAGCTTCATTTAATTGGCAAGCCATTCATATCAGAAGGCTTAAAAGTCATTTTATGCTTTGCCAGTCATATGAGAGGACTGGCCACGATACTTTGTGAACATGTTTTGTCTAGTAGAAAAGGAATAACTGCTGTTATCCAATGGCATTTTTTTAATCTATTAGCAAGTGCAAAAATTCAGTATTGCACCTTCAAAGAGACCAGTCACTATCTAACAAGACAGCAGTCACAGCACGAAGCAATTCGGTGCAGAAAAGAGGAATGGGTGATTTTCAAGAGCATGCTGTCACATTGCGCAGTACCTTCCAAGGCACACAGAACTCAGCAATTTCAGAGTATTTCAGTATTACTCGAAAAGTACAGATGTTTTGAATGCACTGTGCATTTTCCATTCTCAGGGACATCATGACCTGTTGAGGCTCATGCTCCCTTTGCAATAGGAAGAACTGAAGGCCAAAACCAACAATACTTGCTAATCCAACTTGGCACCAAGCACTTTGGTACCAACCTCCAAGAAGCTAGAAAGACATTCCTCCTTTCCTTCCACCCTCCTGCAGAGTTCCCATTCTTTGTCTTACCTCGTTATCAGATTCCACCAGAACTTGGTCATATTCACTAAGTGCTACTAAAAACATGATGGAAGTCACATTTTCAAAGCAATGGATCCACTTCCTTCGTTCTGATCTTTGACCTCCAACATCCACCATTCTAAGGAAGAGAAATACATACAGTACCACAGGAAGTAGCTGCAGTTCTCTGTCTGAATGCAAAGGACCAGCATACGATGAGAACGAATGCGGCTCTTTACCATTCAAGTTAACCTGGCATGGGGATGTAATAATATGTGCTTTCTAACAAAACCATCAAGTTTACAAAATATCCTGTTCCAGAAATGTATCAAACTGAAGAGATGGCTACAGGCAAGTGATACCAAATTCAAATCCCAAATATCAGCATTACCATTTTTAGCTGCATTCTGCTCTGGTTTGCTAAGTAGTAGTCCTGAGTCTGAAAAGACAAGTCCTTCAGAACTCTGCTTTGTCAAATGAGAAAACTATTTTTATTTTTTATTAAAGCATCTGCTTGCCTCAAAACTTCTCTCACACAGAGAGCTTTCTTTAGTTATTAAACTTTTCTGAGAATGTGCTGCTTAACAGTTACATACTTCAGTTCCTCAGTTTTAACTCCCACCTGTACAGCCCGCTAAAATTATTTTGTCGCTCACCTGAAGTGCAACACACCCGGTCCACATTTGCTAAAACCCTATACCTATTTCATAGGTCAGCAAACCAGAACAGGGAGAGTAACTTTCTGTATATCTGTAATTGAGTGGTTTAAGAGAGAGGATGCAGGCTTCTTTATTCCTCTCTTGTAATGTCAACACTGCGGTAGAGAAGGGCAGGGAGCATGTAAGTACCAGAGAGCTAGGGAGAAAATTGCATTTGAATAGACAGGCATGTCATTGTGCCCTTTATGCCATGCTCAATTGCTGGCTTAAGCCTCCCAATACCATCTATCCCTGCAGCAGCACAGGCAGCAAGTTTTGGTGTCATCCTGAGAGCACAAAGTAGGCAGAGAAAACCATCTCTGAAGGCAGATACTAGGTATCACATACAAGGAAGTATTTCTGCACAAAAAGTGGTCTCTTTTTGAAGGAGAAATAAGTGGTCAAAGTTGCTTAAGCTAAGCATTCTTAAAGGGAAATACATTTCAAGTCAAGCACTGCCCAGAGCAAGCTTCCCCCTCCTCCCCTTGGTGGCTTAAGCTACTAACAGCTCACTCAGCTGCCTCACAAGCCACCACTTCAGCCTCAGATGCCAGCAATGCAATCCTTCCCAGGAAGGACACTAATTCCTGCGAGATGGTTAGCTGGGCTTTAAGTGTCACTGATTCAAAAGCATGTTCTGTTTTGTGACAGTCAACGCTTCAGCTTGGAGTTTTCCCTTAATCAGAATAAAATGTTACACCATCCCCATTACAGAAGCACCTGTCAGCAGATACTTCATAACATCACAGCACATACATCCACTCAAGCCTCTCAAACTAAGCACCTGGACACTCTAAAGCAATCCAGAACTCATCCTTCCTGAAACCATATCACTCCTCTCTCAGTTCAGCTGTAACATGAATACACCTTCAGTACCTGAAGATAATATTCTCTAGGTCAAAGGGGTACTCTATGATACCGGTTGTAGGAACTCTAACCCGTAGCACATCTTGCTGAGTTGGTAGATATCCTGGGGTAGCAATACGATCCACGTCGCTAAGATAGCTACAAGAAGCACAATGGAAAAAAAACTACCTTAGGTTGCAGCACATAAATACACAGATTTAAACACTGCTATGTTTAGTCTTTCCCTAGCATAACAAGAAAGTCAAAAGTTGCCTGAACCATTTAAAATGTGATGTGTAAAAATAACAGAATACATCTTTGGGGAATGGTAATTCACCAGCCATCCCCTTTGGAGAATAAACAGATATATTAAGGACAACGTTATAAATTCTGTATAGGAGTGTGGAAGACAGTCTTTACTACAGAGAAAGTTTAAGTACAGTGGATGCTTATGTTTCAGAATCAAGTCTCATCTGAGGTTTTCTATTTATAAATGAACCTATGTCACTAGACTTAGATTGTGTTAGTAATAAATCCATTAAGTTACACATCCATGTACACCTGTAGGCCAAAGGACAAACCTGAAGAGAAAGAGCAACACTTCTGCTGCCTAAGAGCCAGGACCAACACAAATGCCATAAGGTAGAGATTCCAGCCTCAGGTATACCCAGAAGCAGATGTGTGAACAACTGTCTTTATCACCCACCAGAACACCTCATACCCTCATGAAAAGTAGCAAATGGTAAGGAATTTCCAGATCTAAATCTATCCCCAAATAAACATAGCTTCCCCCATCTCCAGCAAAGCTCTTTGCCTTTCTGGAGCCAGATTCACACAAGCTACCAGTTACCTGCTCCCACTGCTCTTTCAATTTAACTTTTCCTAAGGATACTTTTGGTTGATAGAGGCAAAGTGCCTCTCTCATACGCCTGTGATTTTTATCCCAATACACACAGCCAGCAGAGACTGTGCAGCTTGTCTAAAACACTAGCAAGACTCATCTGCCTCAATGAAAAAGATAAAACTTACTTTAAACAAACTATGTAGTGAAATCTACAGCATCTACAGAATCTACAGCAGCGTTCCTGCCCTTTGAAACGAACTCTAGATTTCAATTAAAAAATTGGACAGGTATTATTTGTTAGACCATCACTACCAGCTACCAGCAAATACCAGTGATTATATACTTACTACTTAGCTGAGTCGGAAAGCTGATATTCTCTTCTCCTGTCATAACACTCTTGTATTCCAGGGTCGTTCCACAATGTTTTAATTGCACTTACATATGGCTGCTCAAATGTCATGACCTTTTCTACATCCACTTCCCGGATCAGCACTGCATTGGCCTGGAGATTGAAAAGAAGAAAAAAAAAAAAAAGGGGGGGGGGGGGGGGGGGGGAGTTGTGTGTCAGAGGTCAGGAGCAGGGGGTACCAGTCACAGGCAGGCAAAAAATTCTCAGATTAACTAAATCCTTACATTATGACTTCAAGGATCCACATGCTGGTTGTGGATCAGGTTGCTAAGATCAGAGGGACAATAGGTAAACTATACATCTAAGACATGTCAGACATCAGCAAAATTCCTCCAAAGCATCATATGCTCCTTCACAGAATGAGCTGTAAAACAGCAGCAGGTTTCACCTATCATTAGGTCACCAGGCTTTTTGGAACACAGTGGGTTCCAAGGCAGAGCATTCACTGTGAAGAACCACAGACTGCCCAACTTCTGAGGAGGTTAAACTGCAGTTGGATAACAAGTTGCTATCTCAGGTTTCTTACAAAAAAAAAAAAAATTAAACTACATTTTGAATAGCAAGAGAGACATTGTTTCAGTGTACTTCAATCATGATCCCTTTTGAGAGAGAAAATAAAAATGCCCACCCTACAATCTATAAGCAAAGGAAGGACTACAGTCATTACAACAGCCTGTGGCATCTGTGAAGTTATTATCCACACCAAGCTGCTTTCTGAAATCTTTGGTATACTTGCCACAGGAAGGGGCTTTTGCCTATACCCCCTATGCCAGGAAAAATAAAAAAACAAAGCCACGTTCCACACACGTTATCATAAGTAGAAGTTGGCAGATTATACCTATCAAAACACCTCCACCATGCCCCAGGTAAAGCACAGGCAAGGCAAGCTTCCTCACACCCTGCCTGTTCTCATCACTGAGACTGCAGAAACTCTCTAAAGGCAAAAATGGTGTTCAGGCTCAAGAACCCTGGTGCACCACCCAGACACCTATAAACAATCATTAAAAATCAGCTCCAAGTTATTGTGTGACAGAACAGATAAAATACAATTTCACTTAAAATTATTAAGGTACTAAGCATTAAAGAAGCAAAACACACACACACACACAAAAATCTAACTTCCTGGCGCACCCTCACCCTCCCAGTCCTCCCCCAAAAGGCTAAAATAACTTAGACCAGATCTGGCTGAAAAACGTATTCCTGGACCCAAAATCTGTAAGCCAGACTTCAGCTCAAATCACATTTCTGTGGTCGAGACCAAAACCCTTCAAGAAAGGATTGTACCTTTGGTCAGTACCTATCAGAAAAACCGACAGATTGCAGTAACAGCAGTAACTAACAGTAGAGGTGTCTTTTGGGTCCAGCATGTATTTTGTCAGCTTCAAGTTCTGACATGAATAGTAACTCATGCAAAGAAAAGCCCGACACATTTAACAATACTGAATCCTTGAAATTAGTAAAAATAACACCTCTCCTATACCCCATATCATATCCCAATCCCTTGCTCCCACCACTCACTATGCAGACCAGCGCACAAACCGACCTGAGAAAGTTGCTCTATAACTTAACACAACCAAGTAAATGGAGATATCAGATATCAGCAAAATGTCATAAAAAGCAGTCCTTAAGCATAAAACATTTATGGGAAAGAGTTCAGGGAGGTTGAGATTGCAATGCAGAAGGACACAAACAGGAACTTAGGAGTCAAACCCTAGAATCCCCATTGCCTAGTAACACATGCAAAAATTGTGAGAAATTTACCTTGTTCTGTTCATATTTGTACAGAATCTTCAGGGTTTCCATGGCCCTGATCATAGACTGCATGGCAGTGAAGATGTTTTGGTACACCAGCTTGGTGAAGCCTTTTTTGTCCTCTTCAGAGTAGCCTGAGCCATGAATTATACGCATTTGCTTAATGAACGTGCTTTTTCCACTCTCCCCCGTGCCTACAGAAAGCAAAAGAGAGAGTTAGGAGCCATCACAAGCAAGACTTGCTACAGAAGAAAGCAAGCTAACATCAGTCACATCATACCCCAAAGTTCCTATTAATATACCCAAGTACACACTACTTCCAACCACTTTTTTAGCCACTTTCCAGAATATTAAAAGACAGGCTGGATGGTCCTGCTCATCCCCACTATGAACCTAACATCGTAGAAGGAAGACATCTTGTCCTTTACAGCAGCCTTCAAAAGCAGCTCTGGTACTTATTCCAAATCTCACATTACAGCCACTCCCACACGTTCTGCGTCAAAAGGCCCTTGTCCGTCACACCTGACCTATTCCCAGATACTCCAGCAAGATGCTACAATCACAGCACCAGCCAAAGAGGGCCCAGATGCACTCTCAAGTTGGTAAGAACTGCAAACTGAGATGATGGTGAATGGGCTGGGGGAAGCCTACTTGCACAGTAAAGAGCGAATTTTCTTTTGCTGCGATTTGGCACAGAATGCTCTTTATCTTATAGACCGTGTGTCTTTTCATAGAAAAGAACTGAACGCAACAGAAAAATCAACTCTAAAGGAGAACGGAGCTCAAGGAACTACTTGCTTATCCATCTGACATGAACAATCCAGTCAGTGCATCTGTCTAGTATCCCAAACTACTGTGCAAACACAATCTTTTCTCTTAAGGACTGAAATGATAATCATCATTGTGGCAAGATACCTCTAATACTGCTTGCAGCCTTTGGATATTATAGAGTTAAAAACAGCAGCTGGCAGGGAGAGCAGAGTAGGATGTTGCTCACAGCTGTCTGCGCCCTGTCTTGATCCCCAACAGACAGCAGGCTGCTCAGCAAGGCTACCGGTTCCTTATCACACAGGTTTACTGTCCCAGAGAAGCTGGGTCTTCAGCTTCTGAGTAGATGGGAGGGCAAGCCACGCTCGCATCAATGCCAGCGCATTAAACTGTCCAGTCCTTTCAATGCCTGCTTCCTGCACAGTCAGTTGGGCAGGTCCTCCCACTCCTGCATTTATGGCCCTGGAAAAGTGTTATTTAACATGTGAAGGCCAACAGATGATATAAAAGGACGGTGGGAACTTTCTAACATGGTAAGTATGAGGGGAAAACATCATCAGATAAAGTACCCATGCCACTACACAGCCTTGTTACATTCATGATTCAGCTGGTATTATGGAAAGTACCCAGCAACTTCCGTTCTATACATACACAGTACCTTTTGTAGAGGGGACATAAGGGTCAAGTCTTGCATGTGATTAGCATACCTCCACACTTCATCCCACAAGCAACAGCCTAAGCCTATACCATTGACACTTCTGTTGAGTACTTTTGTTCTTCTAAAATTTGCTACTGATATGCAGAATATATATTTAAAAAAAAGACAGCTCTCTTTAATACCATGGCCCAGCTCAGTTGACTACTGAGAGTAAAAACTAAGATGTATCACATAAGTGACAAACCCTTTTGATCTCCAGCTACAAACAAGTATGCTGGCAGAGCCCTAGCTTTCACCACAGGAACCACCAGGTACTCACCTCACACTAGGGGATAGATATATTAAGACAGGATCTCATTCATCACAAGACACAATTACTACTCACATGTAGATTCTCAATTACTCATGTTTATAGTGCCAGGCTAAAAGGCAAACAAATAAATATGCTCAAATAAAAGCAGCAAGCACATAACTAGAAGCAGCACATTTAAAATAAACAAACTCTCCCCATATCCAAGAACTGACAGAAATTATGTCAGCATAGTTAGAAATTAACATTATAAACAAACACCATTAATATGCAGCAAACTATCTCCATCTCAAACAGAAAGCTACACCATAAATGGGGGGAAAAAACTGGAAACTGAAATCTTTTGTGGTTTCTCTCACTGTGGTGAGAAATACTTCCTTGTCTTTTACCACAGTGACCAAAACTGAGAAAAAAAAAAAAAAAAGTGGTGCTTCAAAGCATTCCAATAATGAAAACGTAAGAGAAACCTCAGCACCAGCCATTCACTTACTTCAGAACTTCAGAGTTCAAACACAGATTCTTCCTGTCACTCCATCATCACCCGTTTTTTGGTGGGGTTTTTTTGGTTTTTGGGGGTTTGTTTTGTTTTGGGTTTGTTTTGTTTTGTTTTTTTAAAGGTGCCTCTTGCTTTTACCTAGCCCATCAACAATATAGAACAGCACTACACCAAAAGGTTATAAGCTCTGGTGGGTACAGTCTCCTACATTTATCAGAGCACAATAACCTTTTTTAACATGACAATGTTGAGACAAGGAGATAATCTGAATTCATCATTGCTTCTGTCAACAGGTGAAAGCAGCAGCGTTTACAATAAGTTACTAATGACCCCCAAGTACCTGACAGGCACTTGTAAATACATCACTCAGTCAACAGTATCCCATGCTTAAACACAAGTAATTTTTGTATAAAATATTCTCCCCCCTTCCCACCCAGTAAAAAGACAAATTACTACCTTACGCCAGAGCGCAATGTCCAATACCTTGAAATCAAATTTCTTATTACCAGGTTCATCATTGATTAGCACTGCTATTCTTCACCGAGTTTTCTGTTTTAGGCTTCAAACAACTAACCGTCACTACATCTAGCGACAAGAAAAATTACCAGAGTTTCTACAAGGCAGAAACTCCCTCCACACATGCACTCTGCAAAATTTTGAAGATTTGGGAAAGCCCTCTCACTAATATGATCACTGATACTTGTGAATGTAAGAACTCCACATAACAGAAGCAAGACAGGAGCTGCAAGAAATCCCTGCAAGCAGCAGTTACATCAAGGAGAGAGAACACACATTACCTGCCACAAATTAAGGTGCGCAATGTACTGTACCCAGTGAGAAGCATCCAGCAAACACATCCTAAAATGGGGAGTGTTGCTTATCCAGTATTAACCACCTCATATAGATTTTTCTTTTTTGTAAATCTGATGCTGAATCTTACTTAACTATATCTTTTAGAAAAGCAGAAAGGATTCTTGAGCAATTTGAATTATTTCTAAAGTGAAATCTTTAGATCCAGTGGGATCTTCTTAACCCAGATCTATCCTATAGTGCCAACCTATTTTGAAACAGCTGCTTCTGTGGGACTGCTTTAGGGAAGCATGAGAGCGAGAGACACATTCCCTAGTCTACAAGAAGCCTTACAGAAACCAACACAGCATCTTCAATGAACACAAATGTCAAGCCCTCGATTTTACCTTTCATCTGAAGAACAGTGCCATGTTAATTGCCGAGGATTCATGGTGAGAAGGAAAGCCCTGGCCTTCACTTAACAATTATAATTGTGCAACAATGTCAGCATTGGAGATCTCCAAAGGACTGGGCAGACACGGCCTCACTTCACTTGTGTAAAGTTTTACATTTGTTTTCACAAGGATCATCCTAATTCTTCACCTGTACTTTAATGGCTTGCCAACTCATGACAGACCCCAAGCGAATAAACTCAATCCATCAGATCTGCTTCATATTTCAGCTTGCAATGATGCAGTATTTAAGACACAAAGCAGGATTACATACACAACCAATGATAAACCATGAAAACCGTAACTTCAGGTTAAATTTGAGGGCTACCTGGACGTGAACATCAAACTCACTGCTCAAGAAGGATGTAAATGCCTGAAATCTTAGCTGGCTGCTCTTTGTAACTGATTACCCATCCCTATAAACCTTATCTAAACATGGAATAGTTATCCATCTGCACAAACACAGAACACTACTACGTTTCCATCTGAACACCTACATCCTTTTTGCTGCACAGGTGATCTCTAGCTCTGAAGGTAATGCTAAATACAATAGCCATTTCCTCATCAGACACAGAATTCACAGTGCATTCTTACTGCTTCGTCTCCCTTCAGATTCGCCACACCAAGCTCCTAACCCTGCCGGCCCTCCCAGGACTGCACAAGGGGAACTCTGGTTTAGGGGCTGGAAGCCAATTTTTCCACGGATGTTCACTCAAGGCCCAGAAGTTCACTGACAATGCTGAAAAGCATCAACTCCATCAGCGAATTTTCATACGCTAATAAAGGCCAGCATGCTCTGGGAAGTGTTTCCTCGAGACGATCTTCACGCGTGTGTGTGCGCCTGCATTTAGAACCAGTAATTTCAGCTTCATAGTTCCTGCTTATGTCAAAATCCATTTTGACAGAGAACGCATCATAAAAAACAAACAAAGGGCAGCCAATGACCGGCACCGACAGGAAGGCCGCCCCGAGCGCAAGGCACAGAGGCGGGGATGGCTTGTGGCTCCCGCCGCTTCCCCACCACACCCGCTCCCTGCCACAGCCCGGGCGCGGCGGGGCCGCGCAGCCACCCGGACCTGTCAAGCCCCGCGGCAGCCGCGAGCCCGGGGCCGGGCGGACGGGCCAGGCCCCGCGGCGGGAGCGGCGGCCCCGCGGGCCGGGCCGGGCCCCGGCTCTCCTCACCCAGCAGCAGCAGCTTCAGCTCGCGGCGGGCGTCGCGCTTGTCCCTCCGCAGCTGCTTCTCGATCTCGGCGTTGATGCGCTTCGACTCCTTCACCTCGTCGCTCAGGCAACAGGCCATCATGGACTCCAGAGTCATGGTCGCGCCGCGGCCGGGACGCCCCCGCCCACCCCCCCACCCCCCCGGCACCGACCACCGTCCTCCGCACGGCCGGGAGCCCGGCCCGGCCCGGCCCCGCGCCCCTTCCCTCCCCACCCCACCCCACCCTCCCTCCCTCCCTCCGCGGCGCCGGCCCGGCCCCGGCCCTGGCCCCGACTCCTGCGGCCGGGCCTAGCGCCGCCGCCCCCCTCAGCGCGCTGCCCTCGCCCGGCTGCGCCGCCCGCCGCTCCCTCCTCACACAGCCCCGCCGAGCCAGCGACGAGCCGGCGCAACCCAACCCGCTGCCGCCGAAAACAAGCGCTGACTGACAGCCGCTGGCACCAGTGGGAGAGCGCTCGCGCGGCGGGGCGGGGCCGGACCGGCGGGGCGGGGGGCCATGGCCAACCGGAGCGCAAGTTTGGTTGGCCGGTCGGGGGGGGAGGGCGCTCGGACGCGCGTTCCCAGAGCGGGGCGGAGCCGCCGGGCATTGTGGGACGGTGGCGGATCGGGGCGCCCATCGCGGGCTGGGCCGGGCCGGGCCGGGCCGGGCCGGGGGTCCGGCCGGCGCGGCGGGCCGAGGGCCTTGTCGCGACCGGGCCTCGTCGCGGCCGAGAGCGGAGCTGGCGCCGCGCCGCCCTCCCGCTCGCCGCGGCCTGGCCCGGCCCCGCCGGGCCGTTAGCGCCGCGGTGGCCGCTAGGACGGCGGCGCAGGGCGGGCCCGCGGCCCTGGGCGTTGCAGCACTTCCCGCACCTCTCGCGGCCCGCCCGCCATCCGGAGGTCTCCTGCGCCTCCTCGGCGGAGCCAGCCAGGCCTGGCCCTGCTCGGGGGAGGGCCCACCTCAGCTGTAGGCCCCGCAGACCCAGCCCGCCCGGCCTCCCTCTGCCGCCCACGGCTGCGGCAGTCCTCGATGCAGAGGAGAAAAAAAATGAGGCACAGAAGTGCCAGGCCAGCGCTCCCAGGCTCTGGCTGCTGCCGTCTCCGGTCTGCATCCCACCAGGGCTGAGCCAGAGAGGGGCAGAGCCTGCTGGCTGAGCTCTCTGGATGCCACCTCTGAGTCCTGCCCTGTTCTGCATCTCTCCAGACGAGGGTCTCAAAACAGTCTTTAACCCTGGTTTCCCCATTGCTTCTTCCTAGGTCCCTGTTGCCCTGTAACAGGTACCCTAGCCGGCAGCCTGATGCACCCCGCCACAGCCATGCGTTCATCCTTTCACTGCCACTGGAGCTTTATCTTTTTGAGCAAAATGCCCAGCAGGAACCTGGCCCCAGCAGAATACCTGCCATCTGGACTCCCCCTGCCACACATACCACTTGTGAGCACCTGTGGCTGCACACCCATCACCCTGCCTTGCATGGCTGCCTGGGACCTCCCAGCTCCACTTCTCCACCTGCAGAGTCAGTTTCCCAATCACAGTTCATCCCCAAGCCCTCCAGAAGAGGGGTGGCAGCAGCTGGGGGTGGGGGCAGAATCAAATCGGACCAACCAAGTCCCATCCCTGTATCCCAGTCATTCCAGGACCATTTTCCTTGTGTTACCCACAGAGCAGCAAGCACTGACAGGAACTGGGGACCCGGTGCCAGGGTGCCCCAGCCAGCCACATGCTCTCCCCATAGCCCTCCATACAGAAAGTAAGATAGAATTCTAGAAATTCAGAGGATTATCTTCCTCTTTTCCATGGCCAAATCATGCAGCAACAGATGCTGCCAAAATACACATGCTGCAGCTCCCACCTTCCTTTCAGATGAATGCCAGGGCTACAGCTGTTACAAGCTGTACTGGGATGGTAATGTATCCTGATTCAGCAGGGCTCCCTCCATCCCAGCCCTATGGATCTGTAAGTGCTTTAGTACATGCCTCTCATTTCCCATCTCTCCTCCCAGAAGGAGGGGAGTAGGCAAAGCAAGACCTCTGCATGTTCCACGTGGCATGGTAAACAGATGCACTCTTAACTTTCCAAAGAAGTCTCTTCCCACCTTCCTCTCCCCCTGCTTGTCTTGGCTTCTCTTGCTCCATCTGGTGTTGCTTCTTTCAACTTCCCTGACCCCTCACAGTTTACCCAGTCTCTTGCTCTTTTTGCAGGTGCTTCTGCTGGTGTTTTGTAGTCCTTATGGACACCCAGCTCCAACACTGCCCATTCTGTCTGCTTGCAGTGTGTTCCCACGCCTCCTGGGCTGGGCTCACTCACTTTTCCTAGTCTACTCTGCCTGGAGGACTGTATGTAACCAGTCTTTTTGAAGGTCCAAAAAAACCATGATAGAGCTGTTACATACCTGTCTTCCTCGTTACCTGCCTGGCTTGTGCTGTGGCTTGCCAGTCCCTACCTCATGGCAGTGTGGCTGAGACAGAAACACAAGATATTCACAAACAACAGGTTCTGTTTTCCACTTAAATTCCACCTGCTTCTCTTATACCTGTGCTATTCCCATGAGCTCTTGGCCTCAATTAAAAGAAGATTCTAACTTTTTTTTTTCCCAGTGGTCTCTCCATAGTTTGGCCTTTCACAGCATGGATACTCACCTCCCATTCTTATGTTCTCTTACTTTTTCTTCCAGATGCCCAAGAGCTGAGAGAGGACTGTTACTCCCTCATTACTGATCTCTGGTGAAGGAGGTGTAGTCGTTCTGCTTTGGCAGCCAAAAATTATTCTACAGACAGAGGTGCTCAGGACATCCAGAATCAAGGTCACAATGACCTTCTGCCCTTTGGAACTCTATCTATGGATGGTGCTTAAGGAGGCAGGAAGACTTATGTTCCTATAACCCCTGCAACACTGCTCTGACTTCAGGCAAGTCACTTAACCTCTTTGCATGTCCTCAGGCTGCAAGTGCAAGACAGATACTGTGTCTCAGGAGCATGCTAAAGAGTTACCTAGTTAGGATTGCCAGGCTGCTTTGAACCACAAGGTGCTATATACTAGAAGCTATTGTTTTGGTTACCTTCCCCGAGCAGGATCAAAATCTAAAGGCCAGGAGATCCTGAAGAAACTTTCACAGCTTGCCAAAAGAAAAGGAGGAACAACATTTGCATCCATCCTCTGTACCACTTGCTTGGTTCCTGCTGACAGACATCAGTTCTGATGAATCCTGATCAAACCATCGATTCAAGAATGACAGAACTGCTAGTCTCTAAGCAACAATAGCCTGTCCACTCCTTTCCTTTCTGCCCTAATGGAAATTTTTCAGTGCTCAGAGGGCTCACCTAGAAAACAGAAGACCTGGGATTTCCTTCAGCTTTGTCACCAGCATGCTGTGTCCTAAGCCCCAGTCTCCATTTCCCTGCCCCACCTGGGCTGCTGTGTCTGTAGTCTCAGACGTTCCTCTCCTTACCTTTCTCTCCCCTCGCAGCCTCTCGCAACTGCTGCTGTCAGCAGATGTCACTGACTTGCAGGCATTCTCCCCAGTCCCCTAGTGCTGCATGCTCTCCAACAGTATTTGCTCTGATCAGCAGCTGCTTGCCTAAGCAGGGAAGTTCCTGCCAATCTGTCTAGCCTCACCTCTATTTTCCAGTAGGCTTGCAAGGGGCAGGGGGAATCCTTGTGTTTTTTGTGGCTTCCCAAGTTCTGCATGAAGGACTTAGTAAGCAACATTTCCCAGAAAGCTGATCCTGAAGATGTCAGACCACTTTAGAGCAACTATTTTCACAGCCCACATTTGCAGCAGTTAATATTAAGCACAAAGATGACCCCCATTCATTTCTAGAGAGGAAGGTCCCAGCCCTTGTAAAGGGTGTTCAGTCACTGGACCCATCAGGATGCAAGCACACCTTGCTAGATAGCATTGCAGACATTTTGAAGTCCCATTCCATTTCTCCATTCTGCCCCCATTTCTTAGGTGCTTTTGAGATCCAGATGCTTGAGAGCAGAGGGGAGCAGGGACAGCCCAGCTGCATTTTGCTGCAGCTGCTAGATCAACAACTTAATTGAGGAAAATTTTCATTGCTTAAAAAAAGCAGCTTAAAAAAAAAAAGCTCCCATCTTAATGCAGGAACCAGGTGCTCTGAGCACAGGATCCCCAATTCAGCTGCATACGTACACACAGGGATATTCTGGAAGCCAAGCACATGCCCCTTTCAGCACATACTTTGCTGAATCAGGACCCCAATTACATCTTCTGCTTTGCGATTATTTTGCAAGTCGAACAACCGTTTCCTTCAGCTGTTGCAAAGAACTAGTTACTACAATTCACCTCTACGATGAGGCTTCAGCAACAGAGGTGGTGCAGGGTTATAGATCCCCCCCCACGATTTTGAGGTGACACTTTCTGTCAGCTGGAAGCACCCTGCTGCCAGCCAACATTTTATACCTTCTAGCTGTTGGAATAATGCAGCATGAGGTTTCACTCCTCAGTGTCTCTCCAGGAACTGACAACCCCATGGAGATGAGCTAGAATCTCACTTCCCAAGTTAGGAGGCGTCCACTGTGTGATGGCTACCCCTTCCCAAGCACTCTTGCAGGATGGGATGGTGGGGGGGATCACGAGCAGGCACCGGTAGCCGTCTCCTTGTACTTTTGAAGGAAAGGAGAACGGCTCAGAGTACACAGCAAGATCAAAACAGAAGGGGGAACATTGCCAGGGAGACGAGGGGAGGAGGAGAAAGCGGGAAGGTGGTCTGCCAGAGGTAAGAAGGAGAAAGCAGAGGCAGCTGCTGCACTGCTCTCACCACATCTTTGCCAGGAGCGACCCACCGGGCCCTCCCAGCCTCGCGGCAGCAACGCAGCGGCTGGCGCAGGCGCCGGGTTTCAGTGCCAGGCCCGAAGCGAAGCCCCTTCTCCCCCGGCACCCCAGGACAGGCCCCACGACCGCTGCTTTTCGCTGCCGCGCCTCGGATCCCCCGCGGCGGCCGGGAGCCCCGGGCCGCTCCCCCGGGCTGCGAGCGGCGCGGACGCAGGGCCGCGGCGGCCGCGGGCGGGCAGCTGCCGGCCCGGCCCCGCCTGCTGACCGCGGGGCGGGGCGGGGGCAGCCGGGGCGGCGCGGCCGGGGCCCCGGGGCCGCGCTCGGCAGAGCGCAGCAGCGCAGCGGGCGCCGCGCTCCGCCGGAGCCTGCCCCGCGGAAGACCCGGCGCCGGTCTCCCCCCGCACGCGCCCCTTGCGAGCGCCCGAGGCCGCGCACCCACCGCCCCGGGACCCTCCCGCTCCGCTCCTCCGCCGCAGAGCCAGCTTCCCGACCGCCGGTCGGCCCCGAGAGGGATGGCGGCAACCGGGGGCGGGGGGGGGATCGAATCAGACCGAGCCCCATCCCTGTATCCCAGTCAGCCTGGGACAGTTTCCCTTGGGTCAGGCGTTACCCACAGAGCAGGAGCACTGACAGGGACTGGGGGCCCGGTGCCGGGGTGCCCCAGCCATCCGTAGCCGCGTGCTCTCCCCATAGCCCTCCGTGCAGCACTGCAGAGCCAATGCCCAGCTCTCCCCTTTCACAGGCCCAACTTCCAACAAGCCAGAGTTTGATGAGCCACCCCCAGCCCCGTGCTGCAGGTCTGAGAGGCAAAATACCTTCTGAATTGCACAGCAGAGCTTTGCTACCTGCTGGGCCCTCTGCGTGCTGGGAAGGACAGGACAGGACAGCACTCTCCTCTTTGATCTGCACTTCACGCTGCTCAGTTTTCCATTAAAAAAATAACAAAACAAAACACTTTAAAGCCTCTCCCGTGTTTCTGTAGCCTCACACCTGCTCCCATCCTTTTTCATCCCTTTCAAGATTTCCTGCCTACACCTGCAGCAGCATTTCCCTCACACCATCTTGGGAAGGGGTGGCATCAATTAGACACTACCCTGAGCTCTCATCAGCACTAATGAGTGGCCAGAACCACTGGGATCACTGAAGTAGTCTCTGGAACAGAGCAAGGAGAAGGGATTACAGCAGCCCTGGGAGCTTCCCTCATGCACGCAGCAGAGCTGTGCCACCAGCCAGGGAATGCAGGCAGCCAGGTCAGGCCCACAGGGCCAGGCAGACCAAACCACCTGGTGAGGGCTGTGCAGGTACAGCTGAATTCCTGGTGCATACAGATACTTAAGGAACAAAGCAAGGCGAAACAACTCCTACCCAGGTGCTTGGGAAGACACTTGAGTTATTTCTCATATGTCTGTTTTTAAAATGAGCTCACAAGGGCCAGAGCATGCTTTCCATCCAGCCTGGAGACCCATTGACTATGATCAGCAGGCTTAGGGATGATGGGGTCACCTACACCATTTCAGTTACTGGGTGGGATTTTTTTTTTTAAACAAAGCTCATTCCCTTCCCAGCTGTAAACACTGGGCCTATGACTCCCACCCTGAGCTATCCCCTTCTCACAGAGGTTCACCACTGCTCCTTGGACTTCCCCTCTCCTCTACCTGCTTTTTCCATCCACCCTGACTCCTCTTTGGCCTGTCTGCCCTTCACCCCCATCCCTTGCCAGCACCCTGGGAGCTGCCCAAGTCCTTGAAGGAGCAACAGCAAGTTCCCACTGTCATGGGACAAGAGTTACTCCAGCATTCAGCCCTTCCCTTTGAGCAGGCTGAATCAGCATGATGTGCAACCTTGCTGCTTCAAACACCCTCCCTACTTAATCTGCAACAACTTTCAAAGCACATGGAAAGGCAAGTGCATCCCTTCCTCCCCAAAATCTCTGCCATCACTACCCTGAACAGAGACACAGTTTCTCTGGGAGGGAGCTGCACACCTAGGGCTTGCTGAGGGGCAGGCCACAAGAGCAAGACTGCATTAGAAAATACCAGGGCCTTTGCATCATGTCTGTGATGCTGAGGACTTGTTCATACACTGGTGGCACATTCTGGGTTTGTGCCAGCAGATCTGGCACTCCTGAGAGCGCAACCCAGGCACCGAGAGGACTTTCTCATTCAAGAAGAGGAGGACAGAGGCAGAGCCATTACAGAGAAGCAGGAGGAGCCAGGGGCCAACAGAAAACAGGGCATGTTTTCCAACAGGGAAGAGGATAGAGTCAGTGGGACCTGCAGCCCGAGGGTGGCCCAGTGGTGCCTATCACAAGCCCAGGACAAACTGGGTCAGTTCAGGCCATGACAGACACCCAGAGGTGCCAGCAGGTCACAGCTAGGCTTGTCTCACAGCACCTCATCCTGAGCACACCGCTTCACCCATGGCACCCTGCAGCTGCCTTACCTCAGTCTCCCCAGCACTACCTCCTGGTCGTGCACCCAGACCCATCAGCCCCAGCATGCCGCAGGGAGCACCCACCACCAGCCTCGCCTCCCACAGGAGGGCACTAGCAAACCACAAGCCCGCAGAGCTGCTGCCAGCCTGTCTCTAGCCAGCTCCACCCCTTTAACACCTCCTTCCCGTCCTGACCCAGGTGTTTCACGTCAGGATCGGGCCCCTGCTACTCTTTAACCCCCTCCTGGCCACTGCATGGTCAGCAGTTCCCATGACATGCCAGCACAGCTCTTAGAGTAAGGAAAAGGAAAGCAATGTATCATTTCATAAATGAAAGCACCTTTATACCAGTAAAATCATGACAGTAGTGCTAACCTTGCATAAACCGGCACTCTCCCCACATCAGCTGCTTCACCTCCTTCCCTGTGCTGCAGGTCCCAGTCTGTAAATGCTGCCCAGGAGGCCACAAGAGGTACTTAATAAGTACCTGCAAGGTGCTCTTCCTAAAGCCTGAGCATGCCAGGTGTTATTACTGCAGAGCAGGTGTCAAACGTTTCGGCCTCCCCCAAAATTATTTTTACAAGCTCTTCAATTGCCTGTCACAGGAAGATGCCGCAAGGAGACTTGACTTCTCTGAAAAGAGGAGGAAAGGCACCCAGATCAAACACGCTGACAAATGCAGCCTGTGACAGCAATTGCTGGATTACAGTTTTTTAAACCTTATGTTTCACATCTGGTTTGTCATGGCTGTTGTAGGTGGGCTCAGTGCACGGTAAATCAGGATAACAAACCTACATTTACCGTGATCCTTTCATCCCCTAGGATCCCAAAGCACATCATTTAATTGCACTCAACCTGCACATAGATTTCATAAATAAAGGAATGATGAATTAGCGCTGCTGCTGCAGCATTCACACGAGTTACTAAGACACAATCTCCTTGTGCAATCAATCCAGCCTCATGCTTCAGTGTTTTGTCATAAATTGAGGTCAGGAAGAAATGTTCTCCCTACCTGGAATGCAGTGCTGCTAAACTAGCTGACTACAGGAAGACACTTAAGGGTGTAGTAATCTGTCTTCCCTGTGCAAATCTCAGAAATCGTTGCAAATATTCATTTGACGGAGCTCCCGTGCAGTAGATGAGCACTGATCCTGCACAGGGGCAGGAGGAATGTGATATAGGGGAGAGATTATCTGCCTCACATTAGGCAGGAGGAAAGCCTGGATCATCCCTTTGACCTTAAAATTGGTATCTCATTACTCCCTTTGTCCAGCAAGGGAAACAGAGAAGGAGAGAGGTGAGAGTCCTTGCTGTGCCCATGACACACAGCAGGCCTGGTCTAGAAGCCCCTCCTTTGCCCATTCCAGCCCCTGCTGATCACTCCCTCCATCAGGTTCAGTCTCTGTTTCATATGCAGAGGGATTCAAATGCTGCTTCTGGAAACTAATCAGCCCAGGAGCCTCCTCATGGTCAAAGGGTCAGTGGATTCCCCTGGACCTCCTGACCATTCAAGCTTCCTGTTTATCTCCCACCAAATGCCTCAGAGGCACCACCCAGAGCTAAGCCCTTCTCTGGAGCTTGATGCTGTCACAGCCCTGGCCTGGGAGCAGGCAATTTCAGGCATCCTTGCCATGTGCTTCCTCATCATGCCTCAGCTGCAAAATCCCTTTCCTGCTTCCTGCAAGGAGTGTGAACTGTTCCTTGTGCTTCGGCTGGTAAAAAAGATGATAATTACCCCTAATCAGTCTGCAGCAAAAACACAGGCCACAGCAGAAGCAGCGGGCAGCCACCACGAGGAATGGAACCCAATTATTCCAAGTCACTGATAAAACAGGACCAAAGAGGGTGGAAATGTTTTACTAGCTGTAAAAAGCCTGCCCGGACCAAGGCTATTCCTTGGAGAAAGGCTCTTTCTGCCCACTGGCCATCCCTAGCTAGGACCTGTGCACATCCATGGGGCAGTTTCTCATTTTTCTTCTTGGTATAGGCAGGGAATTTGGGATGAGGTTCATTTTTGCCTCTGAGGGCAAGCAGCAAGACAGTTTCCCCAGGAAAAGAGCATAGTAATGTGGGGATATGATGCAGAACAAGCGCTTTGTCTGCTGCCCTGTGTGGGAGCTGAGCTGCTGGGGCTCTGCCGTGTCCCTTCATGAGCACCTGGGTGTCCCAGGGGACAGAGCAGTCGGGGCTGGGCGGTGATGGGGGTGAGGGACAGCACTGCAGAATGGCACCTGGCGGGTGCACTGCCAAGGCCGTGTTCATGGGCGGGCAGCGCTGCACTGCACTGCTGGCTGCCGTAGGTCTTCCTCACCTCCCCGCGAGCCTGCACTGCCCAGGACCCCAGCCCTGGGTCACTGCCATTGAAATCGGGGGAAGGGAGCGCTGGGCAGCATGCAGGCTGGGCTGGGGATGTGTGGCAGATGAGCACCTTCAGGAGCAGGCAAGGAGACACCAGCAGGTCACCCCAGGCTGTCCCAGTGCCATGTGCCGGGCAGCCTCTGCGGCAGCACAGGTACTGACAGGGCACGGAGAGGGTAGCACAGGCTTTCTGCCAGCTCCCGGGGTTATCAGCTGCTCCTTGGAGTCCAAGACAAAGAATGACCCCACAAAGCCACCCCAGCCAGCGCCAGCCCTGGCTGTTGAGCTCCAGCTCTGACCCCTCTGCCAGGCGCAGGGCCCCAGCTTTGGCGGGGGAATCTCAGCAATGAGCAGTGAGATCTGCCAAGGGAGGCAGTGGGCAGAGCAGGTCCCTCAGTCCAGGCTGCATGCAGGAACCTGCTGGTTTCTTCTTCTCAGCCAGGCAGACAGTGCTGCAGCAGGCACAGTGGGACTGACCGCAGGAACCAGCCCAGCTTCGGGGTTCAGAGACAGCTTCCAATTATCGCTTGAGTGAGGTGTCAGTAACTAAGTCAGGAGCTTGCCTTGTGTTTGCTGTCCAAATGCTGCACCCTCGTGCCAATTCCCAGGACAGTGTTTAAGTCAGCAGTTGTAATGGAGGGGCTTTGCCTCTCTATGCCTGGCAGAGCAAAGGAGGCCGTGGGTGAGTGCAGAGGGCAGGATCAGATCAATGGCTCAATATTTGTCCCTGACGGAGGCCAGCCACAGACATTTCAAAGGAAGATGTGAGAAATACGATAATGGATGGGGGGGATGCATGCCAGGGGACACGGCTACACCCCCGTGTGATGCAGCCACACGGCCTCGGCACTGCTGTCACCACTGGTGTCGTAAGGATGTTTCCTACCTGGGCGGTTGGCCACCTGCCTGGACATGGCAGGGCCCAAAGGCCCTGTGCCCAGCAGCCCAAGAGGCGGGCAAGATGGCTGCTGGCTGCGGCGGGGGCGGCACTGCCATCCCGGCCGCTGGCGTGGGGGACCCATCCTCCGCGGGACAGCCCCATGGCTCATTCCAGCCCTTCTCTGCAGCAGGGAGATTTGCATGGCTGATAACGGCCGCAGCCGGGAGAGTTGGGAGGTGGCGAGGGAGAGGAGGAAACAGCCCGTATGTGAAAGAGAGACCGCAGGGGCAGATTGCTTATAAATCACTCCTGGGCCTGCCAAGCCCTTGCCAGGCATCTGGTAGATTGCGTTATGCTATCTGGAGAAAGTTTAATATAAAAAGCCAATAATCCTGTGATAAGAGGGGTGATAAGGGACAGCGTGGCCTCAGGTCCCACAGGAGCTGGCCTGGACGTGGCAGGGAGCCGGGGCCCAGCGCCCAGCCTCCACCACCATCCCCGGCACCGTGACCACCCCAGCACCTCTCGCCTCCCCAGGCGAGCTGGTGGGCCGGGCAGGGAGCCGGGGCCCTGGCCCAGCTCTGGCAGGTGGGTGGTGAAGGGGTGGGCTGTACCGTAGGTGCTGCACGGACAGCCTGGTCCCCAGGCCCTCAGCTGTGAGATCTGCCTCCATGCGAGCCATGAGCTGAGCGCTCAGAGCAAACCAGGCAGGCAGCAGCGCTCCTCCCCGCAGGCAGCTGCGCTGCTGCAGAGGCGTCTGAGCGGCTGCGTCACAGCGGCTCTGGGGAGAGGGAAGGGGCAGGCGAGGGGCTGTCAGACAGCTCAGCAATGTGGGAGCCGGGATGCCAGCCCCCTGCCAGCCTCTGCTCTGGCCCTCAGGGATGCTGCCGGGGTCCGGCAGGCCCCTGACGTCCCTGCGGGGGCCTGACCTGAGGCACAGGCACTGAGTCTGTGTGTGGCCCATCACAGCAGTGCGTGGAGAGGGGAGAAAGCGACCTCTGCTCTGGGAGAGCAGGGCTGTGTCACGCAATGTGTGGGAATGGCCCACAGGCAACCCACCCGAGGGATCCTGGCCGAGACATGCTCTGTGAGAATGCCTCCCTTGTCCCAAGTGCCTCTCCTTGCGCCCCAAGAGATGCTACCCCTTCCCACACGTAGTCCCTGCTGACTGTCTGCAACAGCAAACTGCTGATGGCAGGGTGCAAGGAACCACAGAAAGAAAAACGTAAATGTAGTCCTGAGAGGCTGAAGCAAAACACAGAATTAACCCCTGCAGCTTCAAAGCACTGGAAACCACATGGTTCCACATTAAAGTCAGCAGGGAATCTTTGCGCAAGGGTTTTGCTGCTGTGCGCAAGCCATCGAAGTCAGGCGTGTACCCGGCAGAGCTGCTGGTGAGCAGAAGCAGGCAGCTCCTCTGCCCCGCCAGAGCCAAGCTGCAGGGCTGGGTGCAGCAGGAGCCGGCCTGGCTGCCTTGCTGCCTGCAAAGATGGGCTGGGAAAACAGGGAGGGTGGAAGGGGAGAAGCCTGTGAGGACCAGCAGCATGGCATGGGCTAATAGACTGCAAGCCGCCAACCACTGTACCTTACAAAATGCCTCACAGATGCCTGAATATGGGGTGGCAGGAGTGGGGGATGGCACTCTGCAAAGCCAGGCTTTACATCCTGGAGAGGGACTGGGATTTGTTAGCAGCTGGTGTATGGATGACAGCTGAAGTTTAATGAGTTTGGTGGGTCTCAGTCCTTTTTCTACTGGAAAGAGTCCACAGCTGAGAAGCAAAGGAGGAGCTGCTGGCTGAACCACACCACCTCCAGCGAGGTCCTGTCCACACCACACTGAGGCACGCAGTGCCCAGGGAAGCCCAAATTTCTCAGACTCAATCCTGCAAAGCACTCGTATATGTGGCCAGTTTTAGGTGTTGGGACTCAAGAGTGGTCCTGAGGCGGGGCAGGGAGGAAAAAACCTTCCTTGTCTCAGGGCCTGAATTGCTGCTATGCCTTTTTTATTTCTTCCTCTTTAATTCCAGGTAAAAGAGATGGTATTCTCGGGGTAAAAGCAGGGTCTTAGAACCTACATTTCCATTGCAATGACAGCATGACTTCCACCTTGTGTTCAGAGCTTCGGAGAAGAAAGTGTCTGTACAGCCTCTCTCCTTGAACCAGTGCTGGAGTGAGATATAATATCTGAATAATTTACAAAGGCTCTTCATTAAACAGATTTATTTTTGGCAGCTTTGTTAGACTGCTCCTTTTAGGAATGAATGGGAAGTTGCTCTGGTCTCGTTAGGACATCCCTGTATGAACCCTTCCTGCTGGGGACTGGGACAGCCTGTTGCTCCATTAGCAATGCTAAATATAAACTCCCAGTCCCCAGGGAAGCCAGGCTCTAGTGCCAGTGGCCAGGCGACCTGGCGAGCGAGAATGTCCCTAGACATGCATGTCATCAGAAGTGGGAGCGATGGCAGGATCTTCCCTTCAGCCTCTGCCAGCAGAAGACCAGCGTGGAGGCATGGGAGAGGTCTAGTCCTACACGGGTTCTGAGCAGGAGACTGCTCCTGCTCTCCAGCCAGCCAAGCCCACAGGCTTGGGCAAGCTCAGGACGTGGTGAAAGGCAAAGCTCAGTGTGGACACGGTGTGTTACAACCTGAGGGCACGTGGCTGGGAGCAGACGCGAGGCCAGCTGCCGTGCCACGAGATCACCATGCATACCGCAGTGCCTTATAGTGATGCTAAAGGCAGGCACAGCACCTTCCTCCCTGGAAGGCTGATGCCAAGCAGGGTGCCACGAGAGAGGTGGAAGTGGCTCCTCCACACCCGTGTCCTGGTCGCCCTGGTCTGGAGACCCCTTTACCAGCCTCCCGCACCAAGTCCCCGTGCAGCGTCAGGCCCTTGACTAAGCTGTCAACGTCAGCAGCCAAGTCCCTGGCTGCCCTCTGTGGCCCCTCCGAAGGACGGTCCAGCTTCCCTAGGAGCAGACACGCTCCCTGAAAACCCACCTGCAAGCTCAGCCCAACCCCCACCCCAGTCCTGGGTGCAGCGAGAGCCTGGCATGACCTTGCTCCTGGCCAAGGTTTTGGGCGAGTGGGGGGGATCCATCTGCTTTGGCTACAGCTTTCCAACATTGCCATAAAACAGCCTCGTAGCAGACAAACGTTGGTTCTTGGAGAGCTCCTACACATGTGCTCAGAGCTCCCTTCCTGCACCGGAAAAACCCTCATTTCCTGCGCCAGGTCTGAGGTGGGCGGTGGGAATCCCCTCCTTTTACCAGGGTGTGTTTGAGGCAGGCTCCTCCACGCGCTGTTTTGCTGCCATGCCCAGGCCATATTCACCCCTCCTGACACATGCAGGCCTACTGCTTAGGCAAGGTTATAATTCCTCCTTCTTCAGACGCAGATACATTGCCCAGCTGGAGACAGGCCCATTAAAGAGTCATTTACTAGGCACAAGTGAGTTTGTATTCCCCTGGATTGGGGTTTGCCAAGATTATACCATAAATTAGTGTGTTTCCTGGAAGACAGTAAGGAGAGGAAAAAAAAGATAAAACGGAACGTTTTGTGGCCAACATAAAAGCCAATAAAGGAACATTTCATTTCCCGCTTGGACGGGAGCGACTGTGAGTTGTTGCAAAGAGAGGGGAAGGCAGCGCAGGGCAGTGTGAGCAGGGCTCCCAAGCTTTCACCGTGACCAAGGGAAGACTTGAGATGCACGTTCCTGTTGCCCCCCACTGCTGGGGAGCCCCATTGGGGCCAAAGCTGCCAGCAAGCTGGCAGTGCGGCTGCCCAGCCATTCCCCCTCTCACGTGCCTCGGAGAGGCACCGCGAGCCCTTTCCGGAGGCCAGGATCTGAGCTGGGGGGGCTGCATGGCAGATCTGAGGAGGGTGTGCGCTGCTGAGCCAAGGAAAGCTTCATACCGGCAGTCTGGGGCCTGGGGAGAGTGCTTCCACCTCGTCTTCTGGGAATTTCAATCTACTCTTGTAATTATTACCATTGTTTAAAGTCCATCAACCACAGGAAGAGCCCGGTCCTCTTTGTATCAAGGGCAAATGCTTCACGGCTTTGGCAGTACCATCATTAGGAATACCTGTTCAGGTTGCTACATGGCAACTTCGCTGCTTTATCTCAACTGGAAAAAATTTAATTCAAATTAAAGAAGAAATTATAATATCTAGACGAGCAATGAAGGGGTGAGCTGGAAAAGGAGAGCAGAGATATTCTGGCTTGGCAGGCAGATAGATATTCCTGAGTGTCTCACAAAAGTGTATATGTAGCTGTGCCAAGAGGCAGCCACCACTGGGTCAAGAACGTGCCTTTGGCCCCGGCTGCCTTCCTCGTCTTACCTGAGGGGACTGATAAGGCAAGACACCCACTCTGAAGATTTCATCTCAAAGTTTATCCTGCTTTGCATCATGACCAACCCCTGCAATATTCTGGATGGGAAGATATTAACAGACAGCAACCGCTCTGCAGGCACAGCGCACCAGATCATCTTTCAGCACCTCTAACATGGGCAACGTCTGTAAAATGTGAGAAACAACCTGCTGTGTATTTAGGGGCCATCTCTTGTTATGTGCATGTACAACATGCTGCACAGGGCAGTTGACATTGTGGTTTAGGTCTTTAGCTGCTGCAGGAATACACATAATCTGTTCTTCAAAACTAGCCGCAAATGTGAGCCTCCCAACCCACACATATACTCAAAAGGAGTTTTTTAACTAAAAGGAATAACTTCTTAGAACAACACGGGAGCCCTTTTGCAAACGAAGCAGGAGCGGTCTGAATGGTGCAAACCTTGCAGGCAGCAGCCGTGCAAGAGGATCCCAAGCTCTGGTGCTCCCCTTGGGATGAGCTGGCCCAGCCCAGAAGCTTCTCAGTGGCCACACGCATGGGCTCACAGTGATGGACCTTGCACCAGCACTCCCACTGCAGAGTGCAGGAGAGAGCCCGCAGCCCCTGATTTTGAACACGTGATTTAAAGTATGGCATTTGCATGCTGCACATTTCTTCCGCATTTAACATAATCATCTCTATAATAGATATCTAATTCCTATAATGGAGTGGGGACTCTTACCTGCAAGGCCAGTCTGTTCTGTACTGGGGGCCAGGGATGGTAAAGCTCTCAACCCAGGCACTGCATATCTGAACCATCACTTAGCTGAGGGCCAAACCCTCCTGCATCCTATTGTCCCTTCCTTCCCCCACATGGCAGCAAGATGACAAGCCTGGCAGGGAACACAAGACATGCTCCAGACTTGCTCCAGTGCCTTCCACTAAAGGTAGAGCTCACCAGAGAGGCAGGCCTTAGCTTTGCAAGGAGACAGCCGTGATGTGGTCTGGTCTCCTGCACGCACCGATTACAAACTGCATCTCACTGCCCTTGTGCAAAGCCCAAGCTAGGGTGTCTCGGCTTCTTTACATGTAAAAGGGGGACCAGGATGCTGACCAGCTGGGGGGAGACTGTCTACCTTGTTTTCTAACCCTTATTCTGCAGGGACATAAAGCCTGCCTGCACTATTAATAATCCTTGGCATGAAGCTGTCACAGTTTTCACTAATATGGAGATGTTGAAGTGAAAAAGCTACTGCACAATATGCAGGAGGTGTCACAATAACTCAGCTGCTATATTGTTCTCTTTAAAAATAAATACCACAACAGCCCAGCCCGCATTGCTGGAGTCATGATGTGTAGGGTTTTAATCAGAAAATGTGCTGATTTTTAAAGATAGACACAGAGCAGCATCTGAAACTGATGAAAGCTCCCTGTGCGCTCACACACGCCAGCCGTATTCCTGCCTGTTATTCTCAGGCTGGCTTCCAAGGACCTGATCCCGCCTCAGCTCAGGCACATTTGTGTGTATGGCTTTCAAGGGGCCCCATGGCAACAAAGTCCTTCCAGCGATAAAGTCTGTGGCTAAATTCTCCACCTCTCTGCTCTCTGTGGGGATGCAATCGATCCCCCAGGACACAAACTGCAGGGTCTACCCCTCAGGCAGCAGGTTTAGGACCACAGTTTGGATCCAGAGCAGAATTTTCCATTGTTTGGAGATGGGAGGTTTGTTCGGGGCCAGTTGCCGGTGAATTCCCTTGCCTTTGCCTTCCCTCATGCTCAGCAAAGGCAGGGTTGAAATAAAGCAAAACAATACCCCTGTGTAAACAAACCCTGTTCTCCTGCTTGGGGAAGGATGTGAAAATGAGACGCATCTGATGGCGTTCCCTGCATTGCCAGCACGGTTCAGATCCTGCGGTGCCACATCAGGTTTAAGAACCTGTAAGAAACTGGAGCGGTGGCTTCATTAACAGCAGAGCTTCCCTTTCCCTCCAACACCATGTAAGAAGCATGCAATGCCAGGAGCCACAGGAATGACCTTCACTGGGTAGGCCAAGGCTCTTCAAAGCAAGAGAGCTGCGAAAGGCCAGAAGCCTTGTCACGCAGCGAGACGCAGCACTGTCCCGAGCTCCTGTGACCTAGTGCCAGGGCCTGCGGGCGCCAAGGTCTGCCCTGCAAACCTCTGCCAGACGTCAGTCCCAGAGTCACCCTGGTCCAGGGGAAAGCCAAGGCCTCCGCAAAGAGCTGCTGCGGTGGCTCGGCCGGCTGCGCCTCGGACCTCGGGCCCCACGGGGCCGCGGCTGGCGTTGAGCCTGGGGTCCTGCCTCGGCACCGGCAGCGAGGGGGGGCCCGGGGAAAGGGGAGCGACACCCGGCAGCCCGCGGCACCGGGAGGGTGCGGCCAGGGCCAGACTGCGATGGCCAGGGCTCAGGGAGGGTGAGGGCGCGGGGAGCAGACGCCGCCGGGGACAGGCCCGTCCCGCCTCAGCCCCGTGCCCCGCCGCGCCCGACAGCGGAGCGGGGGAGCTGGGCGGTCGCGCGGGACCGCGGCCCGGCGCGCCGCAGCCGGCCCGGGCCCCCGCTCGGCTCCCGCGGCCCGGCTGAGCCCCGCGCCGCCCGCAGCGGGCAGGGCCGCCCGCAGCCCGGCCCGGGCCGGTCCCCGCGGCCGCCGGCGCCGCGCGGCGGGGGCGGGGACCCGCGGGGGCGGAGGCGGCCGTGGGCCCGCCCGGCCCGGGGAGGCGGCGGCGGCGGCAGGTGGTGCCGAGCAGCCGCAGGACGGAGCCGGAGCCGCAGCCGCCATTAGACAATAGGCGCCGGCGGCGGGGCGGCGGGAGCGGCGCGGGGCGAGCGGCGCGGCCGGGGCGGGGCGGCCGCGGGGCCGGGGCGGCCGGGCCCGGCGCGGACAAAGGCGGCGGCGCGGGGAGCCGCGGCGGGAGCTGGGCGGCGGCACCGACACCGGGCCGCTCCGTGCAGGGGCCGAGCCGCAGCCTGACATGATGTTTCCACAAAGCCGGCACTCGGTACGGCGCGGCCGGGCGCCGGAGCCCCGCGCGGCCGGGGCCGGGGCGGCGGCGAGGCCGCGGGGCGAGGCCGCGGGGCGGGGCCGGGCACCGGGGGGCGGCGGGCAGGCCCGGCGCGGGGGCGCGGCGCGGGGAGCGCTCGGCCTCCCCGTGGTGGCCCCAGCGGGGCCGAGGTGATCGAGCGTCTCCCGCCGCCGGCAGCGGAGGGGGCGGGGGTCTCCCCGCTCCGCCGCCCCGGCCGGGCCCCGCGCCGGCGAAGCCGCCGGGGCCGGAGGCAGCGCCCGGGGAAGGGCCCGGGCGCCAGCGGCTCCGCGGGTGACCTTGGGCGCGTCCCGGGCCTGAGCGCGCCGGCCCCCGGGATGCCGCGCCGGCCCCCTTGCCCCCGGGCCCGGCCTGCCCTTGCAGGGGCTCTGCCCCTGGTGCGAGGCGTCTCGGCCCTGCCCGGGGCCGCGGGACCAGGGTGGGCTCGGGGCAGCTGAGCGGGTGGGACAGGCAGGCTGCCTGCCCCCGGCGACCAGCGCTGTCTCCTGTTGTTCAAGGGCTCCTCTCACCTGCCGCAGCAGCTGAAGTTCACGACCTCCGACTCCTGTGACCGCATCAAGGATGAGTTCCAGCTCCTGCAGGCCCAGTACCACAGGTACGTGCTCCCACGCACCGCCGGGCCCGGCCTGGGTCAGCCCTGCAGCCTCTGCTGGGCTGGCAGGTGACGGCATGACACACAAGAATCACTCCGATTCTTCTGCTTCGTTGCTTCGCTGCGCTGTACGGAACGCCAAGGAGGGGACCCGGTCATGTAGCTTGGGTCACCTTTGGCTAGAGGAGGACCTGAGAATCCCCTCTAGGCAGGGGATTAGTCACGTCCACTCGGGAGCCCAGCGAGGAGAACGTGCGTCTTCCCTCCCCAGCCAAGGTCTTTCCACTGAGCACTGCTCAGCCAGGACCGCATGGAGGCTTGCCAGGCCTCCTGTGTCTTGCTGGGAGTTTTCCTCAGTTCTTCTCGCTGGCTGCCATTCTTGGACAGCAAATGCTGCAGGGAGCACTTAAATCCAAAAGCTTCCGCTTTTCTGCGGGTGTGTGTGGAAGTACTTCTGCTGACCCGAAAGCTGGCTTGTGACGGTCTGTTGCTTTGTGTGTGTGCCTGTGTGTCTGAAATAAATGTGAAGCTCTTGGGTTAAATCGACTGAGTGATGCCCTCTGCCATGGCCCGGCAGGCTTCGAAGCACCGGTTGCAGCGCATGCCTCAGTGCCATGTGGCTGCAACTTCCCCATCTGCCTTCCCCCAGCCTGGGCTCCGCTGGGCGGCTGGGTCACAGGTTTGCAGTGGTGGTGGCCTGGCAGGAGCAGGCAGAAAAACTGCTGGGAAATGGCTGTTTCCTGGTGTCCCCGTGTCTCTGGGCAGTGCTGGTGAGGGAGTAGGGGAGCCCAAGAAACATGCCTGCTGGAAGGGAGGCTGTCCCCCCGCTCCCCCCGTTGGACTTAATCTGCTCAAGAAGAAGCAGGTTTTGTATAGGTGAAGCTGTTTCTTGTTTGAAACATAAAACCGCAGCACATGCTGGCTGCAGTTGCTCGGCTGGTGAGTTGGAGTCTCATAAAACACTGGGAGCAGCAGCACTTTCTCTGAAGGGTGTGAAGAACCTAGGAGAGAGAAAAAAATCCTTTCCTCTGGAGTGATGTGCTGCACTTGGGCCTCCCCACCACCATCCAGAAATGGATCTGGCTTTGGTTTTGAAGTTGTATTGGAGCATCTCTTGAGTGCTGCAGACGGGCCTGTGCTAGAAGCCATCCCCAGCTGCCAGTGATCAGCTGAGGAAAGGCAAACCCCTCCCTAGGCAGCCACCTCTGCTTCTGCCCAGCTTTCTGCTTCCCACCGAAAGGATTTGCCTGGGGGAGGTCAGTGTCCAGCTAGTGGATAGCCTTGCGCTGCTTCTCCTGAACGTGTGTTGGTGGGACTTTGGCTGGGAAGGTGGGAGTGGGCCCTGTTGCGGTCGCCGCTGTGCCAGCACAGCGTGGCCCAGCTCTGACTGCCCCTTGGAGTCTGGACGGTGGTGTCCAAGAAGCCAGCCTGGGCAGGATAGGGCCGTGCAGGAAGCAGCTGCTCTGTGGCAATCAACTCTTTCACCTCCTGTTTGTGGTTTTCTGACCGTTTTCTGGCTTTTCAGCTTGAAGTTGGAATGTGACAAACTAGCCAGTGAGAAATCGGAGATGCAGCGTCACTACGTCATGGTAAGGACCGGCCCTGGCAGCCGAGAGCACGTGGGTGGCACGGGTGGGGACTCCAGCGGTGCCTGGGTTTTGGCTGGCGGGGAGCCTTCACCCCGGGGAGCAGCAGGTCTCTAGGCAAGGCTGGCATTGGCTTTTCTGAAAGCGAGGCTTTTTTATATTTTGTGTTGTCTGCATGCAGTAGATTGCTGAAGTGCAGGGGAAGTAGCAGAGAATTGTTGGATATAGAAAACTGATGGGCCCAAGTGGCTGACCTGTTGATGGGTGGTGGGGGGGGTCCTTGGCCTTGCCACTGACTGGCTGCTTGACCTTACTCCCTGTGCCCTGGGGGAAGTGACAGCTCTTATGCACCCGAGAAGGAGCTGCAAGGTGCTGGTGTGCTAGGGACTCCGGGAGAGTCATGGCCAGTGAAAGACAAAGCAGTGCTCTGAGATGTCGTGAAGCTGGGAAACCCCACAAGCCTGGTGGGAGTTGGAAGCAGAAACCAGCTGCTGTGCGAGAGCTAAACCCTCTGCACCTTCTCGCGACCCCAGCAGCTTTGCAGAGCCACGGTGCAAAGTGCTAGCATGTCTCACTGGAGTGCATGTCCCAGCACAAAGTGTGCAAATCCCAGGGCAGTGCCCGGTAAAGGCATGAGATGTGGTGCCACACGCGGGCAGCAGGCTTAGCCATAACTCTCTAAAGAGAAATCTGCCAGGAAACAGCCATGTTCTTGCAGGCAGAGTGATGGTTTGCCTGCAAGGTAATGCTTCTGTCTTCCCACGTGTGGAAGAGCCCTTGCAGCAGAGGGGAGGGGGCCCAGGCAAGGCTGTGGTCTGTTCCTTTCCTATCAAGGAGTTAACGGGAGGTTGTGATACTGTCCATAAAGATGAGGTTGGTGCGTGCTTGCCAGCTGCTGCACCTGCCCTGGAAGGAAGAGATAAGATGTAGAAATTAATACAGCAGCTCTTCAGAGGATAGTTAGGACTTTAAAACCAGAAATGAGGGAGCTGGCCCCTCCATTCTCCTGTACCACCCATGTGTCCAGACTCTGAGGCTGTGGGGAGCAAGGCATACTTGGGGCTGGGGCCAAGGAGAAGAGGTCACAGCTTGTATTTTAATGGGGAAGCCTGCCCCATTCTCACTGATAAATGATTGCTTCCTCGGCCTTGCAGCCTGCATGGAGACTCTCATCTCCAGGTGTGGCTGAGATTTTTTTCCCCTTAATGCTGACAGCTACCAGAATTGACTCAGGTTACCGTCAGCAGCAGAAGGGAAGGGCTATTGCTTGTTGTGCAGCACTCGAGGCTTTGCAGGCACAGCAGCTCCTGCCTCATCTGCGTGGCTGAGCTGGAGTCGCACAGAGCTGCTGTCGCTCTCCACCACAGCGAGTCACGGGAAGCGAAGAGGAGGGTTTCTGTGAATGTGCAAAGCTGCTACAGCTGCTCAATTTTTGAATAAGTCACAATTAGCAGCTTGGGGGTCGGGCTCCTGCTTCCTGCTCAGTCTTCAGAATGCAAAGAAGCCTCGAGAGCCAGCAGCGGTGTTAGAGCAGACTGAGATCATGGCGATACCAAGCTGGGCGCTTCTCAGACTTGCGGCGTCGGTACCAAAATGCCAGTGATCTTCTCCTTGAATTAAATGAGCGCAGATGTGGATTTTTCCTTCCCTTTGAAAGAATCAGGATTGCAGCCTGCAAGCTGAGGGAGGAGATTTCTAAACTCTCCAATGTTAGGCTTAAAACAGCTTCTTCCAGGGGTCAGGAATTAGCTTCTCCTGCCAATATATCGCTCTGTAGCTGCCTGTTGCTGCTGTGCAGGGGTTTTCTGGGTGTTTTTTTTGTGTGGGTTTTTTTTAATGCAGTTTCTTCCCAAACAGCTGGAGCTGTGTGCAGCTGGATGTGTTACTTGCTCGATGAAGCCCAGTTGTGATCTCTTCCATTTGCTGCTGAAGCAGCCATGTGGGCTTTAGTATATTGGCCAGGCAAAGCTTGTAGAGTCAGGCTGCCTCTCTTTTGGCCATGGATATGGAAGTCTGTGGAGCCCTAAGCCTTTTTCCAGGTTTGAAGCAGCATCAGTCATTCTCACCTTGATGCAGACTGCTGAAAGGTGTCTGTGAGGAGTGTTGCAGTCAGCAAGTTCCCAGGTCTCCATCTGCAGCAGCGTGAGGCTGGAGGAGGGTGGGCAGGGACCGCCTGGGCTCGGTGCTTCTGCCTTAGACCTGGAGAGGGTCTATGTCTGTGTTTGCCTCCTGCTGTCTTTGTTTCCTACGGCTGGCCTCTTCTCTCCTTCCATCCTTGCCCAGCCTTTGTAGAAGACCTTGCTAGGAAAGCAGTAGTAGTTCCCAGCACTCCTGTATGGAGCCTCTTTACCTGGTGGAGACTTGACTTACAATTTCTTTTGTTCTCTTCTTCCCTGCTCTACAGTATTACGAGATGTCCTACGGGCTGAATATTGAAATGCACAAACAGGTAGGGGGGAAGACATTTCCAAGTGCTCTAATTCCTGGGGTTGTCTGCTGTGCTTTGCCCTCTGTCACTCAGTGGTATTTCAGGAACTAGAAATGCCATGAGCCTGTAAAATGTCAGAGCTGCCTTCGAAATGCAGGGACCTCCCCCTCTCAGGATTGCAGTGCTGGACTGAGGGCTCCCACCTGGGGCTGCAGGCATGCTGTGGTTCTCCCCAGGTCTTGAACAGATATTTGAGCACTGGACAAAGCAGTGCAGGCAGGGTGTGGAGCTGCAGCTCAGAGTCGGTCAGCAGACGTGAGCCTGGGGTGAAGGGCAGGAGATGACCCCGGGTCCCTCCCAACCCTCCTCCTAGGCCCTGCATGGGTTCCTGGTCCTGCTGCCTTCCCTGGTGCCTGGGAAGGCTTCTTGTGATCACCCTGACATGAAAAATGCCTTTGGCTCCTGCCGGGCTCTTGCTGCAGTCAGGCCAGAGAGCGCTTCTCTTGGGCTATGATTAGGTAATGCGATGGCAGACCTTCTAAGAAAGCCTCCTTGTGATGGAGACTCTGCTGCAGCCTGGATAAGTTTGTTCATTACCCTCACTGGTGGTTAAGTTGTTAATTATCCCCAGTGGCTAATTACCTATGCTCTTAACAACAAGAGCCTCCTCTGAGCCTGACTATCTGGCCTCAGGTTCGTCACAAGTCATCTGTGTGTCATGGCTCAGTTATAAGCCTCTTAGCACAATTCTACACCCCACAAAGGCACTTGGTGCTTCCAATCCCATTGCTCTTGTTGGTAAGCCCATGAGACTGGCTTCCCTGGGAAAACCTACATCATGGTAAAGGATCTGAGCCATGAAACCTCACTGCTGTCCTATGAACTGTCTCCCAGCCTAGTCCGCTCCCCTGTGGTGCTGGTGGGGCCCCCTTGGCTGGTTTTGGTGCATGCCTAAACCCTTTGGCTCTGTATTTCTTTTGACTCCATTGGAAAGTGATTTGCAAAGAGCTGGTAGCTTTACTCTTTCCCAGGAGAAAAGCATTTAGCACCCCAAAATTTCCTACCTGCTTGTATGAGGCTAGTGAAGAAGCTGCCCAGTCCCTGTGGACTCCCTGAATAGCCCCAGTCCTGCAGCTTGGCTGTGGGGAGGCTGGCAGCAGGCAAACACTTGCCTTTGGGGAGGAGGACTTCAAGGAGGCTGAGCAGCCAGTCTCTGGGGCAGAGTGGGGCTCTCGCAGCATGTGTGTCTGTCCGCATGGCAAATGTAATTCAACACATCCCCACCTGGGTCTATAATAAGTTTTCTCTCTGGTTGCTCCTGACTTTGTTAAAAGAATATCAGGGACCTGGAGAGGGAAGAGAATGTTGAAAATCTGCTCTTTGCAGTCAGCAGCATTGATTCATTTAACTACGTAGGGAGGAGCCTTGGGGGCGAGGTGACCCCCCCCCCCCATGGCACCAGGACACTGCCAGCATCTTTCTGGGGGGAGCGTGTTTTCTTAGGGCCGTTCAGGGATTCGGGCCCTGCCTGGGGAGGGGGAAGGTGGGGCAGCCGGTGCTGAGGGGGGTCAGTCCTGAGCTGCCTGATGCCTTTCCTCTCTGTTCTTCCTGCCTTCTAGGCTGAAATCGTCAAGAGGCTAAATGGGATTTGTGCACAGGTTCTGCCCTACCTTTCGCAAGAGGTGAGTCCCCCAGCTCGGCCTCAGCTCTGGCTTGGGGGCGTGTTGGCGGGGGGGGAGGAGAGGCCCCTGTCCCCCTGCGGGGTAGTGGGGCACCATGGCCCTCCTGCACGGGCAGCTCCTCACCCCAGGTCTAGGAAACCTTGTCACTTGCTCTCAGCCCCTGCGTGGGGATGAGCCCTTCAAGACAGGTTTGGCCTGGAGGCCTTCGAGCAGACCCCCCAGGCGCTGTGCAGTGGCTAATGTGCCCGTCTGTCCCCTTTGTTAGTGGCTGAGGACAAAGATGGGCTCTGTTCTCTCCCACCTGTGATTCCTGAGTCATTGGCCACTTCTGCACTGGTGGTGGGAGCTTTGGGTGGCTAATTGGGGGAGGGGGACATTTAAAAAAATACCTCCATATGGCTCCTCCTTGAGATCTGGTTCCTCTGCCTCATTAATTAATGCAGCTGATGGGCTCCTCCCACTCCCCTGAGAAATTAATTGGGAGGGCTTCGGAGTTGCTGCCTGAGGCAGGAGGAAGATGAAGCACCTCTAGTGCTGTATCTATCCATCTCCCCACACAACCCTGCAGAGGCTGAACTCCACAGCTGTTTCCATGGCTGTTTTCTTGGTCAGGGCTAGCTGTGGGGTGGAGGCTGTGTTTCTTGGTCTGGGTTAGCTGTGGGGTTGGGGGGCAGGCTGTGTTTTTCCCATCCACCTGTTCTCAGGTAAGACAAAGTGGCTTGCTGGTCAGATCAGAGCTGCCTAATAACTAAGCCACAACTAAACCTTTTGCATCTTGATGCAACCCCTTCCCCCTCCCTAACCCTGTCCTGGTGCCAAGATGGAAAGAAAAATCCAGTTGCTGGAGTGCAATGGACAGGCCTGGTGTTCAGAGACCTTGTGCTCTCAGAGGAGCAAGTACAGTTGTCCTTTATTTTTTAAAGTACTTGATACAGCTGTTTTTTCCTGCCTGTTTGGAGCAGCTGTGCTGGGCTCTTCCACAGCAGCATCTTCCAGCTGCTGCAGTTGGCACCTGGGATGTGTCCCAAGGAGTGGGGAGCTTCCCAAGAGCTTCTGATTTTAGGGCTTTTGTTTGTTAGGGGGTGTTGTTTTGTGTCAGGTCTGGGTAGCAGAGGGGAGGCAGGGTGAGAGGCATTGCCCACTCTAAGGAGTCCCTCTGGCCAAGGATCACTGGGCCTGTGCAGAGCGGGACAAGGACAGAAGTAAGAGGGGACCTGCTTAACCCTGTGGTGAGGAACTGGAATGAGACAAGCATGCCTCCTTCCCTGTTTCTCGCTACCGTGGGGCTCAGTGGTGTAAGGTCCTTGTCACCAATGAAGTGTGTGCAGGTGTCTCCAGCTGTGGGGTTAACCAGCCTGCCTTTGTGCCCTGACATCTCGGTGCTAGCAGCTGAGATAACGTACCTGCTGAGATAACGTACCTGCGCGTTGCGTCAGACCCAGCAGGGCTGGGTCCTTCTCCTTCCCTGTGATACTAGAAATGACCCTGAATTCCTCTGTTCTCTCCACACCAGCATCAGCAGCAGGTCCTGGGAGCCATTGAACGAGCTAAGCAGGTTACGGCACCAGAACTGAACTCCATCATCCGTGTATGTGATGCATGTTTTGTTTGGGTTCGGAAGGATGGGAATCTGTGCCTTTGGCCTTTGAGACAGAGCTGGGCGGGGGAGTCATGACCTGGGGATGTGCCCCGCACGCTGGGAGCAGGCTGTTCCATGTGCAGTGCTGCAGCCCTGCTGGGATGAGGCTGGTTTTGTCCAGACTTCTTATGACACGGGCATGGGCTTGCAGGGGAGCATGGATTCCTGCTCTGTCCCAGCAGGGTGCAAGGAGAGGAGCTTTGGTTTTGAGCGGGAACCACGGCAGGTCCTTGACATGAAAACACCATCTGTTCTTGGTCAAGGTCGGGAAGGCTTTAACTGCATCCGTGGAGCATGCCAGAGTCTGAGGCCAGATGTCCTGTGGGCTAGGGGCTGTGTGTCATGCTGAGGACACGCTGTTGAGTCTTCTCTTGAGGCTTTCACAGCCCGAGGACTCTAGAATCCCTCCCACCCTGAGGCTGCGGTGCTCTCCAGGACCCTGAGGTCCCTGGTTTAAGCTTGGCTGCTGGCACAGTCTGTCTGGGCAGCCCAGGCTCTTGGGTTGGGGTCCAAGTGCACTCAAAATGACAATATCCCTTTCTTGTCTTCCTGTCTGTCCATCATTCTCTACAGCAGCAGCTTCAAGCTCACCAGCTGTCACAGCTTCAAGCCCTCGCTCTGCCTCTGACTCCACTCCCTGTGGGCCTCCAGCCCCCGTCCCTCCCTGCTGTCAGTGCCGGCACCGGGCTCCTCTCACTCTCGGCCTTGGGCTCCCAGGCTCACCTCTCCAAGGAGGACAAGAACGGCCATGATGGGGATGCCCACCAAGATGATGATGGGGAGAAATCGGATTAGAGTGAATGGGGGGCGGGGGGGAGGGGGCTGTCTGGGGGGTGGGGGGGCGGGTTAATGCAAGATGCAGTATCTCTCTCTAGTTGCTGCGCAGCAGAATTGCGGGGGCTTGTGTTTGGTGGCAGCTTGCCAGGCCTGTTCCCATGGGCAGCAGTGCCTGGGGGATGTCCCCACTGCCATCCCAGTGGATGGGCTGCTCCGCAGCAATGCAAGCGCCATAGCAGTAACCGTGTGGCCGATTGTGCTCTCCCTGTGCCCAGCCTGGTGTCCCAGTCCCCACTTCCTCTCTGTTGCAGAGCTGAGCCAGAGCCTGGCTTGGGCTGCTCTGGGGCTACTTGCCCCCCAGCTGTCCCAGCTCCTTGGTGCCATGTGGCTCCCCTCCGCCCGCCGCTCCACCCTTGGTATTTAAAGATGTCCCTTGATCCTAACGGTTTCTGCACAACTCCCTGCTGGGATCCCTGCCCTGAAACCATCTCCTCCCTCCCCAAGCGCTCTTGACCTCGTCGCATCGCCCTGGCCCCGTGGCCCGCTCCTCCCCATGCCCCTCCTGCACTAATACCAGGCCGCACCTTGCTGTTCTGCATGTATCTGTTCTTAACCAGTCCCACGGCACCGTGGCAGTACGACGATGTGCTCCAGCCACTGGGCTTTCTCCTCGGCTGCTCCTTGGCCTTGGGCTGGAGGGGGAGCCTCCACCACCCGCTCCCCTTCGGCATAGCACCCGGCTTTGGGGGGCTCGGGCAGCTGGGCAGAGGGGCAGGCAGACCGAGAGCCTTTCCTGGTCCTCCCCCTCCCTGTGCCCCCGCCCCCATGTAGAGGATACAGCAGCTTTCTCTGTTCTTATCTCCGTGCGCTAGCGTGTCTTCTAAAAAAAAAAAAAAAACAAAAAACAAAAATGGAACAAAAAAAGAATAAAATTAAATAATAATCTGGTGTTTGTATATAGTCCTTTAGAAAGATCTTGTTTTGCTTTTTGTGTTTAATCACTTGACCTATAATAAGAGGAACTGAAAATGCTGTATCAAGGACGTACAAGCTGTGCCTTTCAAATAAAGAAATAAGAAGGTTGGTTAAAACTGTGACTTGCTGCCTGCTTTCTTGCCACCTTTGGGATGACTTTAAAATACTTCTCTCTTTCTCCTGTGCCCCCAGACAGGGGAATCAGTAGGGGAGAACAGGTAGCTTTGCTGGCTAACCTTGGACTCTGCCTCAGTTTCCCCACATGCTGTCACAGCTCCCAGGGGGCTGTGGGAGGTGTCTGGAAGAGCTGCCCGCCCTCCTCCAGGTGAGCGTGTCCCAGACCAGTCCCTGCCTTACCTGGTGCAATGTGCTGCCCTTCCTGGGGGGACCCCCTCTCTCTGGAGGTTCCTCTGTGAGCCGGGAGGAGGGGGGTTATTGTTGATGCTCCTGGTCCTGGCTTCTCTCCTGCTCTTGTCTCCACAGCTGCCGGTGGAATGAGGACTGTCTCTGCTGCCTGCATCCCACTCCGGGACACTATCCCTCCCACAGGCAGCCTTGTGGGCTGTGTACCCCTGCCAGAGTGGTGGCTGGAGTCTGCTGGAGCCAGGGCAAGGAGGATACCCAGGCAAAGCCAAAACAAACGGCAGAGCAAGGTGAAAGCAGGTGGTGGTGAAAGGGACCTGGGAGCTCTCTGGCTGAAAAGGAAGGAGGGCTGGAGCGAAGTGCTACTGAGGGCTCTCGGCTCTGCTGGAGCAGGAGCGGCGTGGTTTGGTAACGTGTGGGAATGGCCCTGTGGGCTGCCGCAGGTCTGCTCTGCGCATGCATAATTCATTTTTCCTGTGGGTGCAGAGGATAAGTTGCTTCTGTGGCACTTGGCCCCTCTGGAAAATCTGGCCTGTGTTGCCCTGGGGCTGAGATTGCTGTAATGGAATTGGCTTTCAATAATTAGAGCTGTCCTCTGGCTTCAGAGCCTGCTCTGCCCTGATAACTTCTTCCCCTCTGTGTCTCCCAGGCCAGCTGGAGTATGAAAATTTCCTTCCCTTGGGAAAGAAGCTGGGCAGGGGTGTCTCGGTGCCCCCGGCTGCCCACCGAGGCCGGAGGCCTGTGGCGGTGCAGATAGGGACCCTGGCAAAAGCTGGAAGGGGAGCAGTGGCCACTGTGCCACTGTCCTGCTGGCGCTGGGCAAAGATCAGGCCAAATGCCCGAGGGTGGGATTTGATGGGATTTGCTGAACCAGGTCTGCCTCCAGAGTGGTGGTGCTTCAGGCTGGGGCCGTGTCTGCTGTGGGGGGTCCAGGGTGGGAGAGGCTGGAGGAAAAGTGCTGCATGAACGCCTGCTGGGGCTGCAGCTCTGCCTGGCCCCTTCCCTGGTGCTGCTTCTGGCGGGTTTCTTCTGATGCAGACCAACCTGCTGCAAGGAGGGGATGGAGGGACTGGCGTGCAGCTCGGTCCCATGTCCCACTGTCCTGGGAGCGCTGGCCAGGCCTGGCTCAGCCATGCCGTGTCCTCAGATGGGTTACAGAGCCTGTGGGCAGCATGAGGGCTTGACAATGCTCCCGTTACCTGCCTGTGATGCCTCACCAGCGTGGACCAGGGGATGGCTGGTTCCCAGCACAGGCATGCGAGGGACTGGGCAGGTCTGCGGAGGAGCACAGCTCCGGTGGTGGTGCCTGAATGCTGGCTGCTGGCTGGGACTCTGCAGGGCTGCCTGGGGGTCACAGCCCTGTCCCCTGCCAAACCAGGCGCCCTGTGCAGGGCCCGATGCCCCTGACGCAGCCGTCACCACTGGCTGCTCAGCTGCTGCAAGGCAGATCTAGAGCGCAGAGCCCATGGCGAGAGCAGAGCTGCTGCTGCGTGGCAGGGGCTGGCCTGACCTCAGCGCCCTTGGGGGGCCAGAGCACCGGGGGGACCGGTCCAATACCTGCCCCCCCACACACCACACAGTCAGGAGCCGGCTGAAACGCTACCGATAGCTGCAGTTTGACCCCGTGGTCTTGCAGCTGCTCCGAGGCCCTCGCTGACGCTGAGCGAGCAGGTTTCTGATGTGAAAGGCCAACACAGCTTCGGGCCAGGGGCTGCTGCGATGTGACAGTTGCTAAAACCATCTCTGCTCTGTAAGTGCTGCTGAAAACCCCCCTGGGAGCATGCTGGCTGTGGGGAGGGCTGGAGCTTTTAGAGCGCTTTCACCTCGAGGTCACTGGTTCAAACTCAGCCTGGGGGTAGGGAGCACCGTAAGTGAATGTTATTCCTGATGGATGTGCAAGGGAGGAGGATTTAGGAGAAATGGGTCTGGGGTGTTTTCAGGCTGGCGATTTCAGAGGAACAGACGTCCCTGTTGTTAGAGCTAATTAGCAGCCTCAGTTCAGTGGGCAAGGGGTCGAACAAACCATGAGGCTGCTGGCTGAGCATCCTCAGCTGCCAGCAGGCTGGGGCCGGGGAGCCGCTCCTGCCTGGGCTGTGGATATCTCCTTGCTCCCTGCAGGAGACTAATGCACTGTAAAGTATAAAGACAGAGCTTTTGGGCTCTCCAAATCCCCTGCACCTCCCAGCAGCTGCTGAGCTGCTCCACTCCTGCTTCCCCCGGTGACCCATTCCTGAAGCATCGCACCCAAAGCATTTCTCTGGGTGGTGGCAGGCACCCTGCTATCCCATCCCACGGACAAGCAGTGCTGCAGTTCCCCATGCTTCCAGCCTGGCTCTGTTTGGAACCGCCAGATTTGCTTCTGGATCTCCAAAGGGAGTAATTTCATAGAGCGCCTTACCAGATTTGGGCTGAAATCTAACCGCATATCAAAATCTGCAAATCTAACCCATACCAGCAGCAAAAAAAGGGTTAAAAACACATCCCTCATGACTCTCCCAGTAGCTGCAGTCTTGAGGAAACAGCTTCTCTCCTTCCAAACAGGCTGCTCTGCCTTGTCACCTCTCTCATGGCTGGAGCCATGAGCCCCTCTCCTGCCCTGGCAGAAGAGGCTCAATGCTTGTCGGAAGCTGGTGATGAGGGGCTCCAAAGCTCTGCTGATCAGGGATGGTTTAAGACTGGCTCCTGGCAGAGAAACCCCTTCTTCCTGTGTGCAAGAGGTGGTGATACAAGAGTGGAAGAGGGACACAGGCAGACAGGCTGAGAACCAGCTCTCCTGGCACCGGGATCCTTGGAAAAGCTCAGCAAAGCCCTGGCTCATTAAGAGGGGATAGAGAGCAACCTAGTGAACACCCCCCGTCCCACTGTCCAAAGAGCTTTCAGCTGCAGCAGATGGAGAGCTGGCCAAGTCCGGAGGGCGGGGGCAGGACCCCCTCTGTCAGCACCCCATGCCCTGACCACAGAGCAGCACAGCGTTTAGCCTCGGTTTGACAGCAATTTCTGCTTGCAGCTGCCAGGATCTTGGCAAAACTCTGCTGTCTCACAGCTCTTCCCCTTCCACCTGCCTGTTACTGGAGGGGTCATAAACCAGCATCTTTCCTCCTCAATGAGGTAAGCAGGTGCCAGTTTTTCAGTGGCGAAGGAGGTTTCCACACCTGTTTGACTCTCGGTCCATCCCCTTCAGCTTTTTCCCATCGGACAGATCCCTGTTGTCTCTGTGGCAGCAGCGGGAATCGCCTCCACCACATCCCCCTCCTGCTCCCACCCTCCTCATTTTTCAGCGCAGCTTTGCTTGAAACAATGGCACAGCCTGCAAGCCAGGAATGCTTTGCAGCGTGGTGGAGCAGGGCCTCCTTCCCAATTCATCACTAATGCAGGAACGCCAAGCCCTTCCTGGCTGCAGTGAGCACAAGATAAAAGCTAAAAGAGGCATCAATAATTAAAAACCACTCAAAGCCAGTAAGTGCAAACAGGAGCCAACATACAGATCGAAGGCAGCGCCAGAGACGAGAGTCTGTCAGCTGCTGGGTTGGTCTAAGGGCTCCCACATCTCTCTTGCGGGCGTCCCCCCCAGTCCGCAGCCCTGTGGTGACAAGGTGTCCCTGGCACAGTGGGAGCACAGCAGTGCAGGGGCTGCGGGTGGGAGCGCATTGGCTCTGCAACGTGCTGGGGGGGGCCCTGCCCAGGCATGGCAGGAGAGACGCCCCCCAGCTCCCGCATGTGATTTGCCTTGCAGATGCTCTGGGGACACATGGCTTTAAAGAGCCGGTGACAGCACTGGGGTCCTGGGGATGGGGACCTGTGGTTTGGTCCCAGGAGCATGGCTGGAGAACCTCGATTTCTAGTGCAGCTTTGGCTCAGCTCTTGTGGACTTGCTGCCAGTCCCTTCCCTCAGTTTCCCTTCTCATCTCATGTTCGTTCCAGGACAGACTCCAGCCAGGATAAGGCCCCTGTTTCTGCCAGCTGCTGGTATAAATGCCCAGGGAAATTCACGTTGTCTGAGGGTGCCAGGAACTCAGCTCTGCTGAGTTCAAGGCTCCTCATTCAAGTACACAAGTGAGAAGCTGAAAAACAGGATGGTTTAGAAACGTCATGGTCATCCTTGCTCCCTGCTTCCATAGGCCAGGCAAACTGGTTGATTGAGTTCTGGCAGGGAAAATCCGAGTCTTCGAAATCTGGTGACCCCGGTTCTGCCCCCCCTGCCCCATAACAGCCCTATTGACCCAAAAACCCTGTGTGCAAACCCACCACCACCTGGCTGCCAAAAAGCCGACCCAGGGCTGAGCTTGCCCGTGCACTTAAATGCAACAGGCCCTGAACCCACATGGACCCGAAGAGGCAGGTGCAGGGAAGCAGTCTGCAAAGAATGGGGCATCCCCAGCTGCCATGAGGAGACTGAGGCAGTGCTGGGTCCCAGCTGTGCCCTCCTCTCTCTTCCCATCCCCAGCAGCCTCCTGCCAGGCCAGCAAATAAACCTGCAAAACTGGACACACAGCGGCTTTGCGCTATGAGAGCAGCCCCCTCGGATGCAAGATGGTTGTATGTGGCTCTTCACCACCGACCTGCCCGGTGCTCGTGTCAGGAAGGCATGGAGCAAAGCAGAGCTGAGCAGAGCAGGCGGGAGAAGGGGCACCCAGGAGCGTTTCAGACCAGAAGCTGGAGGAGAGCCTGTGCATGCAGGCTTCAGCTGCCCCAAGAGCAGCAAGCCCTGGTCGCCCATAGGCACCTCTGAGAAACGCAATGGTCTCTGCCCTTGACAGTCCGCTCTGGAGATGTGATGGGTATGGGAGGCTGCGCAACGGGGGCGCGTGGGGAGAGAAATTACTCGACCCACGGCACAGAGCTGGGACAGAGCTGGGGCTGCCCTTCCTGGAGAGGGCAGGAGGCTGCGTGTTCCCATGCCCCAGGCTGGCGTTTGGGGAGGGAGCTGAAAGGTAAAAAAAAAAATCATCGGGGTAATTCCAGACGCAGCAACCTGTTTTGCTTGGATCTGGGTTCAAATGGCAAACGCAGCTCCCAAGTGTCCCGAAGCCTGGGCTTGTTTGGTTTCTCTGCTGGTTATAAACAGAACTGCTGTTTACAGCCCTCGCCTCTCAATCCTGGCATGGATTTCAAACGCCCTCGTCCTTTGGGGCCCTTCCAAGCACTGCTGCTACCAGGCACAAGTGCGTGGCTGCTGCGGGAAGCGGCTGGGCCCCCGGCTGAGCGTCCTGCAGTGGGCGGCAGCAGCCAGGACTCAGCCCGGCTTTGCTGGCTGGTCTCAGCCACGTCCTCTGCCCTGCGCCTCATGTCCCTACACCCGGAGGGAGGAGTGGGACCAGCTCCCTCTGCTGCTGCATCCAGAGGCCTGTGGGTGCAAAGGGTTAACCGCGGTTGTTTTCTTCCCAGTCCAAGCACATGCTGAAGCAAATTAATCTCTGGGTTACAGGCAGTCCTGCTCCAGGGCCCATGTCAATCATTAATGGAGGGTGATGAAGACGCGCGTGACATCCATCATTCCGGAGCTGCCTGTTTCAGGTTTACCTGTGTCACTCTCCAAGACAGGAGAGCAGAGAAACTGCCTAAGGAAAACCGGTAATTTTTGGTAAGGAGTTTTGAAAAATGCTGCAAAACATCTCAGTCTCTCCTTCCCTTGAAACAGCATCTGAAATGTTTCCAGCTTTTGAAAAAACACTTTCCTTAAACAAACCAAAAAAACCCCTCCCCCAAATGAGGCAAACCAAAAATAAATTCTCTAAAGCTTTACATTTGGATTAAAATATGTATATTCATATGTGTAGATATGATATACACACACATATACATGCATATAGGAAAGGAAGGCATTTTTTCACAGGCTGTGCGGCCAAGGTGGTGGGCTAGCGGCTGTCCCTGCCTGCGGCGCTGGGTCTGCCCCGTGAACGCCTGTGGCCAGGGAAGGCAAGGAGGAAGGCGCAGAGGCTGGACAGGGGCTGGCTGCTCGCTCGGGACCGTTTGGGGCTGGAGGGGCCCGAGCCCAGCCAGCCTGTCCACTGCCATGGGAAGGCCCCCAGTCCCTGCCGGGGCACTGTGGGGAGGGGGCAGTGGCAGCAGGCAGCCCTGGGATGGCACGGGGCAGGGACAGGAGGGAGAGCCTCTGGTGCCCACCACCTTGCCCCTGCCCTGGCTGCTGCCATCATGCAGCGAGTAAATAACACAATTAATAAAAGATTAGGATGAAATGTGAGGCATTAAATATTTAACTTGTGCCTGCCTGTGCAGTGCCCAGGTACAGCTGGTCCCTGCAATATTTAATGGTTGCTCCCCACTCTCCCTTTACCACTCGCAAACGTGGCGACTTCACGGCAGGCTGCGGCAGGAGGGTCCTGGGGGCCGGGGAAGGGCCCTCGGTGGGGCGGGAGGGGCTCTTGGGACACGGCGCTTGGCCGCAGATCGCGGGGCTGGGGCAGGCCGGCAGAGCTGCCCGGCTGGGCTGGGGGCCTGCGCCCCGGCCGGGGCTCGGGCCGGCGGGGGAAGGGACAGGGGCCCGCGGCTTGGAGCGGGGTCCGGATCGCGGCCTCGGCCCCGCGGCAGGAGGTGCCTCGGACCCGGGGGTCGCGATGCTGGCGAGGGGCTGGGGCGGCCCCCGCTCCCCCGGGGCCGGGGCCGGGGCCGGGACCGCCTCCCTGCTCCGGGCAGAGCCTGCGGGCAGGCCTCCCCTCCGCGGCGGGGGCGGCGGCCCTCCCGCCCCGGGGGCACCGAGCCCAGCGCTCTGCTTCCAGCGGAGGGGCCGCTCCCCCCGGGCGGGGGCTGCTGCGCAGGGCGGGATCGTCCCCGGCTCGGCCGATCCCGGCTTAATGGCACAGCGACGCTCGAGAATCGCGCGGCGGGGCTCGCACCGGCGGCGGGTGCGGAGCTGCTGCTGCCGGCCCGGCCCGGCCCGGCCCGGCCGCCGCAGCCGCTTTCCGGGAGCCACCAGGAACCTCCCGCGGCAGAGCCGAGGTCGGGGGTTCCCTTTCTCCCCGCGGCGCCGGGGTTTCCCCCGCTCTCCCTCCCGGAGTCCGCAGGGAGGCTGAGCCCGGCGGCTGTGGCGGCTCCGGGCCCGTTCGGGCCGCGGCCGCCCCGCCCCACCGCCCCACGTTACTTTGAGTGGCAGCCGGCGGCCGCCGCAAGGTCTTGTGGGCCGCGCAGTCCGCCCGCCCGGGCCGCCCGCTGCGGAAGCCCTAGCCGCCCGGCGGCTCTGGGCCGAGCCCGCCGAGAGGGACCGGCCCCGCCTCCGTGGGCCCCCGGCTCGCAGCGGGCGGGGCGGGCCCGCCCCGGGCGACCGGTGCCGCGCAGGGCGCAGCGAACGGCGAACTACGACTCCCAGCGTGCCCTGCGGCGCCTCAGCTGGGGTTCCTGCGGCTCGCTCGCTTCTCATTGGCCTTCCTGGCAGGTGGCGTCACGAACCCATGTGGGAACGGGGCAGGGCGATTGGCTGACGCTTCCGCAGCGGCAGCCAATGGCAGGCGCGGCCACCGCCGCTGCGGGCCGTGGGGCTGCTTAAGGTGGAGCGGGGTCACCGCGGCTGCTGCGCGCGGGGGGAGCGCGTGCCTGGCGGGACCCGATCCCGCCTGGCCTCTCCCCACACCGGCGGGGCAGCGTGGTCCGCCTGGCCGTCCGGTGCTCCCGGCCGCCCCGGACAGCCGGGGGGCCGGTCCCGGGGGGCCCCCCCAGCGTTGCGCTCTCTGCAGTCCCGCGCCCAGTCCCCGCTGGGCGAGCACGGCCACAGCCTTGGTGGCCCGGCCCGGTGGTGAGCCGGCGCACCGGGCGTCCGCAGCCCCTGGGGTTCCCGGCTCGGTCGGGCTCTGTCAGGCTGCTTTCGTTTGTGCTTTCGGTGCCTCCGCGCTGCCCCGCCGGCGGGCCGGTGCTGTGTCTGCCTGGAGGGGGGGGCGGAAACGGCGGCTGCGGCCGGCTGCGCGCCCGGGGATGGGGATGCTCCGGGGAATGAGGGAGCTCCCGGCCTCGGGGGCTGTCGGCGCAGCTACGCTCCCGACTCTGTCCGGCTCCGCGGCACGGCCCCGCGGGGACGTGCGGGAGGGAGGGGGGTCCCAGGGCGAGGGAGGAGCCCGGGGAGGCGAGCGGGGCTCCGGCGGGTCCGGAGGGCTGGGGCAGCGGTGTGGGCGGACGCCTCCCGGGTGGTTCCACTCGGGCCCGGAGCAGTGGCTCCAGGGCTGGCCCCTCCCCGGGACCCCCTCGGTCTCCGGCATCGTCATGGGAGCGTGGGGTCGGAGCGGCCGGCCTGGGCCGCCGCGGGCACGGGGCCGGCAGGGCGGGAGACTCCGGTGCTGCCCGGGCGGGCGGCGGAGCCGCTCCCTCCCGCCGTCCGGAGCCCCGTGGGCCCCCGCGTCCTGCGGAGACGCGCCACCTTAAGCGGGCGCCGGCGGACGGGGCGCTCGGGGCCGGCGGGGCCGGGCGGCAGCTCCGCCAGCCGGAGAGCGCCGGGTCCCGCCGGCGCCTCCCGCTCCCGCCTCCTCCGTGCCCCCGCCCCCGGCCCCCATGGGGGGCGAGCGGAGACCCCGCGGCCGGCGGGCCGCCCCCCCTGCCCGCCCGCCCGACGGCAGCCGGCTTCGCCCCGCCTGAGCCGCTCCGCGCCCCCGCCGACCCCCCCGCCTCCGCGCGGACCTCGCGGCCCGGCCGCCCTCCTGCTGCCGGCGTCGAGGCGAGGGACCCCCGGAGCCCGGCGGGGGGAGCTCCCCCGCCAGGGGCGGAGAGACGGGCGGGGAGCAGGGGCTGGGGAGCCGGGGGGCCGGGGCGGGGGCCCGGGCCCTCAGGATGTTCCCGCAGGGACGGCACCCGGTAAGTACCAGGGCGGGCGGGGGCCCGGCGGGCCGGCCTGGGCGAGGGCCGTGCGGCGGAGCCACAGCCACCAGCCGGGCCGTCACTCCCCAGACCCCCCTCCAGCCCGGGCAGCCCTTCAAGTTCTCGGTCCTGGAAATCTGCGACCGCATCAAGGAGGAATTTCAGTTCCTGCAGGCGCAGTACCACAGGTGAGGGGCGGGCGGAGCGGGGCTGCAGGGTCGGGAAAGGAGGCGCGGGCGGGGGACCCCTGTTTTAGATGGGGGCATAGGGTGGGAGGTGGGGAGACGAGGTGGCTTAGGGGACAGGAGGTGGCCGGGGGTCGGGCAGGGCTGCAGGCAGAGGCGGGCGACCAGAGAAGGGGCATACCGGAGACTTGGGGGCATGGGGAGAGGGGAGTCCAGACACGGGGGAGGATGGAGCACAGACCAGGGGGTGAATTGGGGCAGGAGGAGATGGAGACAGGAGTCCTGGTGAAAGGAGTGCTTGGGGAAGAACGGCAGAGGGGTCTAGGCTGAGGGGTAGCATGAAGCCGTGAATTGGGGTTCCAGGTCTTGAGTGGGGGTCCCAAGGGGGGAACCACCCATGGTTTGTTTCCTCTGGTTGAGCTGGGTGTGGGGTGATGTGGAGGGGATGCAGCGGTGCTGCGGGAGCAGAGCACCCGGTGGATGCGATAGACCATCCGGGGGGGGGGAGTGGGGACTGCATAGGCAGCACAGCCACAGGGGTTCAGGTCCCCCAGGGATGGCAACACCGGTTAGGGGTGGGCGTGTGACACCCCCATGGCCCCATGAGGCTGTCGGGGGAGGCAGGAGATGTGCCGAGCTTGCCGAGGTCACGGGGTGGAAAGTGGGAACTGGGGGGACAGGGCAGGAGATGTGGGTCCGTGAATGAAAACCGTAGATCCTCTTTGCAGCCTCAAGCTGGAATGTGAGAAGCTGGTGAGCGAGAAGACTGAGATGCAGAGACATTATGTCATGGTGAGCTACCCTGCCCTGTCCCCTGTGTCTCCCCCAAAGCATCCCTGGCTGCCACCCTCTGGTGAGGTCCCGGGCTCTGGGGCTCCACTCGGCTGCTCAGCCAAATGGGCCAGCGGCCTCCCCGAGCCACCCCTGCCAGGGGGTTGCCCGGCCTGGGCCTGGCCTGGGTGGTGGGGCTGGAGGATGTGTGAGTTAGGAAGGAGTTAATCGTTATTCCTAGCAACGGCTGGCTCTTCTGCTGATGTCTGCTGCCACTCCGTGCTGCTTGAGCCCAGGAATCGTGCCATAGGTTTTGTCTCTTTTATTTTCTTCTTTTTCCTTTTTCTGTTTGGCCTTTTAAGAGCTCTCTCCCCCTCCTTCCTGTCTCTCTCCCAAGGGGGGGGTGTCTTGGAAGTGGTTCCCCAAGGCTAGTGTTCTGGGTGGAAGGGGAAGCTGCCTTTAGAAGGAGCAGGGCAGGACCCCTCCGCGGTTGCCAGTGTGTGGTTAATAGCCCCTGACACTGACCCACGCCAGGCACCAGACAGAGACAGGCCTTCTGCCAGTAGCCCTGGCAGGAGGGGGGGCAGCTGCTGGAAGGAAGGGGAGGCGATGGGAACTGCAGAGCTGGAGCAGCATTCCCTCTCCTTCAGCCTCTGACATTACCGGCCCCTCTAGGGAAAGGGGGAACTCAAATTATGCCATCCAAAGGGCAAACAGACCTAAACTTGGGCAACCCCCATCCCCTGGGTGATGCCAGTCCCCTCCATGAGGCCAGGGGTGTACTAGGCTTTATTGGCATCGCAGGGCATGTTCCTGTCACCCACTAGCTGGGATCTCTTCCCACATCCCGGAGGCTTGGGATTCCCAGAGGTGGGCTGCCACCTTTGAAATGGGCTTTGCTGGAGGAAGGCAGGTCTTCTGGTTCCCCCCCTTCTTGCCGTCCTCAGGGGCGAGGGGAGGGGGTCTGCTGCTGTCACCACTGCCAGAGTCACTAGTGAAAGGTGTAACCTGATGTTATCTTTGCCTTTGCGCAGATATGCCCACCTGTGTGACTACATGGGCAGCTGCATCAGGGAGCGGATCTGTGTTAGGAGTGGGAAGGGATGGGCCAGGACAGGAGGGGATGTGGGGGGCAACAGGGCTGCCTTACACCAGCTTAAACTCATGCAGAAACTGCAGTGTAATCATCACAGGTGTTAAACAGTCTGCACTGTGGCTGCTCCCTACCTTGTCCCAGGCTCGTGGCAGGGGTCTGGGCCCATGGCGTGCTGGCCAGCTGTTTCTCGTGGGCTGGGGGGAGCAGGGACTCCCAGCAGCAGCAGTGGAGTTTGGCTGGGGGGAGCAGGGGTGGGCTGGCTGCCGAGTCCCTGGCTGGTGACAGGCCGGTTGCTCTGGGCAGCTCCTAACCAGGCTGTGTTGTGATTTTGCTCTCAGTACTATGAGATGTCCTACGGGCTGAACATTGAAATGCACAAGCAGGTAAGTGAGGTGGGGTCCGGGCCAGCAGCAGGGGATGGTGGGGAAGAGGCCAAGGATGGAGACTTTGTTGGAAAATTATCTCGCTCGTCCCCGTGTAGCTGTAACGGAGAGGGAGACGTAGCAACGGCACTGTGCGAGGGGCTGGTCTGCAAAGGGGTTCAGCAGTTGTCAGGATGTATACTACTGAGTTCTGGTAGGTGCCTTGGGACAGGGCCTCCTCCCTGCCATCCCAAAGCACCTCTCAGAGCCTGGCTGTGAGCCCTGCGCATGTACCTCCCCGCAGCGGTTCCCTGGGGCCCGGGACGCAGGAGGGAGGAGGGAACGTGGAGGAAACAGCAGGAGCTGGAGCCCAGAGGCAAATGGATTGTCTTTCTTTTCTTTTCTCTTTTTTTAAATCCCCTTTTCCTCTCCTGAAGCCAGAGGAGTGTTTTCACCCTTCCCTGGTTCCCCTTTTGTTCCAGCGTTAATTTGCTTTCCCTCTTCAGATTTATCAATCTAGTCATCGCGGGCTCTCTGCCAGGGAAATTAGTTTGGACCAATGCCTGACAAAGTGGCAAGTCAACTGCCATATTCCTCCAGCTGGCTCAGCCCCTCCGAGTTTGCTCCTTTTGTTAGCAGGGAGAGTCGTAGAGCCTGCGAGCACGTTCCTGCCATCCCCACGTGCTCCGAGCTCCGGTGGGACTGGGACCCAGGGGTGGGACTGAGACCCAGGGGTGGCCCAAGCCACGCAGGCTGACAGAGGTGATGGCCGAGTGGTTGGGGAGCAGGAGCCCTGGCCCACCGGGGTCCAGCTCCTGGCTCTGCACGGGCAGGAGAGGTCCAGAGGAGCGGGGTGGTCTCCGGCTCCTGGGGTCCTGCGTGGGTGTCAGGGCAGTGGCTGACGCAGCAGCCGGGACCTGCAGGTGACCAGGGGCTGGTGGGCGCGGGGCGTGCTCCCCGGGGTGCAGGCAGCCTTTGAGCGCAGCAGGTAAACGTTCCCTTTGTTCTTTGCCGGTTTTGCTCGTGGTTTGACCTCTCTGCAATGCTGTCAGGGATTGTCAGAAACCTGAGACGAGAAAACACTTCAGAGCAGCCAATTCCTCAGCCAGTGCCAGAGTGGATTTGCAGCGGGGGGGGGGGTGGGGGGGAATCAAGTTTTCCCCCAGAGGCACTGGTTTTGTTTTGGAGAGACTGGGCAGGAAGCCACAGCCCCTTCCCTTGGGAAATGCCGCTTACCCCAGTGGGGACATGGCCAGGCTGTGGGTCTGTCTGTAACCGCAGGCTGGGGAGAGGACGTGCCAGGTCCTTTGCATTTCCTCGTTGCCCCTTGCTGGCTAGGGGAGAGGTACGGGGGTTCTCTGTGCCTCCGCTCGCCTCTGGAAGGAGCGGGAGAGCTGCCGGTGCAGGGCTGGGAGCGGGAGCCCCTTCTCTGGCCGGGGTGGGGAGGGCAGAGCAGATGCCTTGCAGGGCTTTGCTGGCGCGATGCAGAGAGGGCTGAATTTGTTTGTGTGAATTTTGCATCCCCCTTGCTCTCCCCCTGGGTTCAAGTCCGATGTTCAGGGAGAGAGAAAGCAGCATGCCGATGGCCCGCTGCCAGCGCTTGTGGCTCGGCTCTCCTCCTTCCCTGCCAGCCTGCCCGCTGGCTGCGAGAGTGGCAGCCCACAAAGCCAAGATGGGTTTGGGCTGAGGAAAGCCAGCTGGGCTGTGAAAGGACTGACAGTTCGGAGCTCGGCTTGGCCTGGATCCACAGAGGGGTTTAGGAGTTGGGTTCCCTCCCGTGTGCCTGAGGGAACCTGACAGCCTGGGAGGGTCCCACAGCCCTGGGCAGAGTCCTCCCTTGGCAGCAGCTTGGGAAATCCCAGCAGGGACGCAGAGGCAGCAGGAGGATTTACGCTGGGCGGGTGTGGGTGGGGAGAGTTTCTCTCCTCCGCAGGGGCTGTGTGCGTCTGCAGGATGCTTGGCTGCTCCCCTCTCTGCTGGAGGGGACAGGACGGGGCTCAGAGGCCTCCCGTCCGTCCGTGGTGATACCTGCTTTCTCTTTCAGGCAGAGATTGTCAAGAGACTGAGTGCCATCTGTGCCCAGATTATACCCTTTCTGACGCAGGAGGTAAGGGGGGAGGCAGGGGATGTGCACCGGACTGCTCGGGCTTCTCTCGAGGCCCTTGGGAAGGGACGAACCTGAGTCCAGCCTGAACAATGGGAGGTCTGCAGGGGGGAAACCTGGGCTGGAGGGACAGGAGAGGGGGCTGCACAGCCCCAGGGCAGCTGGGATGATGCTGGGCCGTGTGGTCCCTCTGGCCAGGAGCACGGCGTGACCTCCCTGTGCTCTTCCTTCCCAGCACCAGCAGCAGGTCCTGCAGGCTGTGGAGCGGGCCAAGCAGGTGACCATGGGGGAACTGAACAGCATCGTCGGGGTGAGTCCCGCTGCCCGGCCGTGGGCAAAAGGCTCTTTCTTGGTCGGGGGTTCAGACCGCGCTGTGATGGGGGAAGCCACGGTCTTTACTACTTTGATAAGCCCAGGACTGGTCCCCTGCGGTGAGAGGGTTTGCCACTGTGTCCTGAAGGCGGTGGATGGCCTCTGGGATCCTCCCTGGCCCCCGCCGCCCTGAGCAGGGCAGGGCAGGGCAGAGCCGTGGCTTGGGCTCGTCTGCCATGTGTCAGGATCACATCTGCAGCGGGGAGGTACTCGAGGTGCCCTGGGTGGAAGGGGCAGGCTATGTGACCTGGACTGTGCAGCCTCGACAGCTCTGCTCCCCTCCTTGTCCTCGCGTTGTGTCTCATCCCATTGCGCTTTGCATCGCAGTTCATGCAGGAAGCTGAAGGGTGCCGGGCACGGCTGGCTGCGGCTGTCTCCTCCCGGATCGAGGATCATTTGCTCTTTCTCTTTCAGCAGCAGCAGCTTCAGCACCTCTCCCACCACACATCCCCCATCCCGCTGACACCCCACCCCTCCAGCATGCAGCCTTCTAGCCTGAGCGGGGTCAGCAGCACCTCGGGGCTCCTGGCCCTCTCGGGGGCATTGATGGCACAGTCTCAGCTGGCTGCCAAGGAGGACAGAGTGGCCCAGGATGGGGAGAACAGAGGTAAGGGGAAGAAGCACAGCTGGATAATCCTTCAAAGGCTGGCTGAGTCAGTGCTGGGCAGACATCCCAGAGGTGCATGGGCAGTGCTGGGATGGATCCTGCTGCCTGCTCTGCCTGTTTCCCAGGCCTCCTCAATGCCTGGCAGCTGCTCCCTGGGGCCAGGGGGAGCGGCAAGCACTGCAAATGACAGATCCAGCTAATTAAATATCTGCAGCCCCAGGGAGGTTGGCTCTATTTCTGACCAGGGGAACGGCTGCCGTGCAGTGTTGGTGTGCGGCAGTGGCCAGGGGTGGCTGCGTGTGCACCCCAGACGCTGGGCAGCAGGGCTCTGGGCACGCGTGTGTGCACACATGGGTCTTCCTGCTCCCCTGGGTATTTCCACTGCATGAGGGTCCCCCCTCCACGAGGCAGCTGGGAGGGCGTGAGATCCCTGCCACAGAGAAACCCTCTATTTACACCAAGGTTTACACCAGGTAAAGATCTGATGCCCAAAGCCGAGACTCTAAGGGAAAATACTATTGCAAGCCCCTGGTAGAAATTGTGGGAGCCACAGGTCTGTGGCAAGGACTTTAGAAAGCAGAGCCTTATCGCATGTGTGGTGCCTTGTAAATAGCAGTAATTCCTCATCCTTATGGGTGCCTCCTCCTATCAGGATCACAAAGTGCTTTACAAACATCATCAATATTTAATCATCGTTAAATCAGTGCTGTGAATGCTACTGGCAGGCCTGGGCCAAATTAATAACACCACCCAGCTTTGCTGGTGGCTTGTTGCTATTGAAGTGCTGGCCGAAGGAGAAGCTGCTCTGAGCTCAAGTTGCCTTCTGCAGAGAGCAGGCATCAGGTGTTTTTGCTGACAGGAAGACTGAGGCACGGGCAGAGGGCTCTGGGCAGCAGGGCAGCTCTACGGGCTAGAGACAGGCAGTAAAATTCAGCACCCGTAGTGATGCTTCTCTGTAAACTCCTCTGGGGAAGGTTCTGGCTGCTCCCGATGTCCCCGATTCAGGGCCTGGAAATGCTCCTGGGACAGGACCCAACGGTCACAGCAAAACTGGGCAGTGGAGGGGTTTGTTGCATTTTCCTAATGATCCGGTTTTGCTTGTAAGATTTCAAGGTGGTGAAAATAGCAGCAGGAAACTGTCTGTGTCTGCTTTGTGCCCCTGTACGCAGGTGTCTGTGGTTTTAATTCTGTCAGTGTTTCTTTAAGGATGGCCTTCCCCGAAGGAGAAAAGCAAACTCCAGAGAGAGGATAAAAGCAGGCTGTGCTGTGCCTGCCTTAACCCTTAGAGACCCAGGCAGCCTGTGCTTCCAGCAGCAGCTCCTGCCATGCACAGCCCAGAGCTGCTCCTTGGCAGGGGCATCCAGCCATGGCAGAGGGTGCAAAGACACCCAGAATAATTCCTTTTAAAAAAAAAAAAAGTGAAATGCTACATATGGCTTGCCTTAATCCCTGGTGCTCTGCCACAGTTAGCCAGAGCTGGTGTGGATCAAGCTGAGCCAGGGCCGAAGTGCTGGTGGCAGGCACCCAGTTCCTCTGCCTCCCCTTTCCCTGGCTTCTTGCTGACCATAGCCTTGGAGCAGCCACCCACATGGAGAGTCCCTCATCTCCTGATACCCGCCTGCCTCCTTTTGCCAGCAGAGACTGGGATGAGCTTGTTCTCTCCAAATGCTGATGCAATAATTAGGAGTGAAAATCAACCAGGAAGGGTTGCTAGACCCCAGCCTATAACCCCATGCTTAGGTTTGTAGCAAATGCCTGGCACTTCTTCCCTGAGCCCAGGGAGGTGGCCCTGTTTTGCTGTGCATGTAAAAAAGCCTTGGAGGGCTTCCAAGCAGGGCTTTTTTTTTAGCATGGCTTCTTAAGGAAATAGGATGGGTGTAATTCAGGAGGTCTCAGCTGGCCAGCCCCTCCTGGCAGCCTTGGACCCATCACCACGTCCAGGGAAGAGATTCCAAAGCTGGAGTGAATTTCTTGAAAGTAGGTGGGTGGATAGAGCGATTCCCCCTGCTTCCCTGAGGAAGACTGATGTGCTCACCTCCTATTAGATATCAGAGAATCCACACTGTAGATGGGCAAAGTGGGAAATGGGGTGTGATTTTTTTTCAGCCCATGTCCCACTGTCTCCTCCTGCATTGCCCTGCAGTGCCCCCCTCTCCTCCCTGCCCGGGCACCTGGGGCACGGCCTTCGCGTTAACAGCCTCTTCCTCTCTTCCCCTCTGCCTCGCCGACACGGACCTGCCCGGTCGCTCTCCTTGCTGCTGCCTGGGCTCCAGAGCGCACCCCGAGCCGGGTAAGTCGTACTGGCACGCCTGGCTCTGGCTGGGCCGGTGGCCTCAGCTGGCCTCAGTGTGTGGGCCAGTAGACAGGCTTTCCCTTCACAGGGCTCTGCTCAGCAGCCTGCCAGCCCCCAGCGTCCCTTCGAGCATCTCCAGCATGTTCCAGGCGGGAGTCAGAGCTGGCTGCCGGCTCCTGGGAAGGGCTGTGGGTGCTGGGGGAGCCCGGCTGCGGGGAGGGCACCCCGGGGCAGTGGTGGGCTTGACTTTGGGGCAGCCTGGTGCTCGGAGCTGGGGCTGGCAGTGCGGGCAGGCGCAGGGGCTGTGTCTTCTGCAGGCGCTGCAGCCGGCTCCCTTGGCAAGCACTCACAGTAGGATTTGCAGGAATGTTTTGTTTCCTGACCTTTTCAAAGAAAACAGCCTAGAGGTAGCCGAGTTGTCCTCTGTCCGTGGCTCCAGCACAAGAGGAGGCAGCGGCGGGGACTGGGGTTTCGTTTGCACGTGTGGCCTGGTTGGGGTTGCAGGGCTCCTTGGGGAGGGGAGGCAAGGCAAGGCAGCTCTGTGGGCAGAGCAGGTCCATGCTGTTCCCTTGTACGCCACGGCCCAGGCCCCCTGCTCTCCTCCTGCTGTAGGCACCGGGTCTCCCATTCATTCTTCCTGATGTGTGGGCTCCTTTCCTCCCCCTCCCTCCCCAGCTTGGTGAATAAGGGCAGGGGACATCTCCCCCTGCCACTGTGAGTCACCTTTCAAGGCTGTCTGTGTTTGTATGCAAGGTGACTAGGGTGACAGGCTCCCAGGGCTGGCCTTCCCCTGGGTACTGAGTTTGCAAGGGCTCAGCATGGCAAGAAGGTAAAGGCAAGCAATGAAGCTGGGGGTAGGTGAGGAGACGGACTTGGGGCAGCGCTGCCCTCTCCTGCAGGCAGTGCAGGGGTCCTCATGAGGCTGGGCCAGGTCTTTGTATTTGAGGAATTTTGGGGTCATCCCTATTTCTCAGTGGAGCTGATTTCCCCAAGGCGTAGAAAGAGCTTCCTTCTAGGCCAGCCTAATGAAGGGGGCCCTGACCCACATCCAGCTGTGCATTCCCACCCTTGTTTATCCAGGGAAAAGCGTCCAGCCCTTCTTGCTGTTGCCCCTGAGCTGGGCCCAGCACTTCTGTCCTGGCTCCTGGGGCAGCCCAGTCCCTCTGGGGAACAGCACTGCACATGTAAACCCAGCTTGATCCCCAGGGGTGTGAATGCACAGGCTCCAGACCTGCTCTTGCACCTGAGCTGGCATCTGCTCCACTGACACATGCATGGCGGAGGCAGCACTGAAATGCAGTCGTGTCTAGGGTTGAATGGAGCCACGTCTGAACTCCACGGTGCTGCAGGCTGGCGAGTAAATCCAGCTGCAGTGTGGAGGGTGGGAGCAGACGAGTGGTGAATATGTGTGTGTAGGGGAGTCCAGGAGAACATCTGAGTGGAGGATGTAAGACAAAGGGGCTCTGCTTACTGTAGCCCCTCTTCCCTTTGCTTTGCTTGCTTGGATGGGCTGTGTTTGCATCAGGGTTTTGTAGCTGAAGGTTCTGGGCCACCTCAATTCAGAGTCTTTGCTGATGCAAGGATCTAAACGTCAAGGGCTGCTCCTGAAATAACCAGCTCTGTCCTTTTCAAGGGGTTTCCAGTTTAGGAAACAGGCTAATCAGGTCTCCTTACCTAACTAAGCCCAGTGCTGCCAGCCCCTCTGCAACCCTTGGCTGCCCCCTCCCTTTTAAGATACCCCCCAGCCTGTCATGAGTCCCAGGTCTGTGACTCCCTTCCCAGGCTCCATGGCTGCAGTAAGCCAGAGCTCCAGCTCCTGGTACAGGCAGGGGAAGGAAGGGTTAACGAGCCCCTCCATTGGGGAGCAATTGGCATTGATCTTCATAGGCTTGCAGTCAGGTGGGAGAGGAGGAGGGAGAGACAGTCGGTCGCTGTGTTGTGCAGGATGGATCACCCCTGTGATCCCATATATACCCGGGTGCCTCCTCCAGAGATCACCCAGGGGACAGAGAGCATTCTTTCTGCTCCGTGGTTGTATGTGTGGAGGCTCTTAATCCTACTGTGCTGGAAACAATCAACCGTGTGGGAGCCCTGGGACAGGGCATTTTCTCCCTGACCCCCAGCATGAACAGCTCTGCAGAGCAGTCCTGGGAAGGTTGGGGAGCCATGCCCCAGAAACTGCCCCAGCCCAAGCACCCCGGCTGCTCTGGGAGGGAGGGCAGCCTCTCCGGTAACCAGTGCCAGCCTGGTGTTCCTCTGGTTTGCAAGAGAGCCAGGGGGCTGTGGGTGGGCAGGCACCACTTGATTGCATTACCATCCTGCAGCAGCGAGTGGGGGGAGCGGGAGGGGATTTGAGACACCCCTGCAGCAGCTGGCAGCATCTCGGGGAAAGGGTGATGGTCCTGCTCGGCCCCATCCTGCTTCCCAGCCTGCCGGCTCCCGCAGCGGCAGGGTTAAGGTGAAGTAAACATGTCTCCAATGGGGATTTTCCACTCTGCCATGCCTTGTTATCTTCCGAAGGGGTGGATCTGCTCTCCAGCCACACTGGGGATGCTGCCTCGCTCAGCTCCTGGCTTCACGCAGCCCTGCGTGCCAGTGGCTGGGCCAGGGCATGGCTGTGACTCCTCGTCCTCCCCCGTCCCTGTCACTACGGGGCTCGTCTGCTGGCTGGGGCTGTTGCCCCCCTGCCCCATTGCCCACCCCTCTGCTCTGGCAAGGAAGGGGAGCCTGTGGCTTTGGGGTTTTGGTCAGGGCTTTGTTGTCTCCCTCTTCCTCCTGCCTGCCAGCCAGGGAGATGTGCTGCTTGGGTGGAGGCAGTGATGGGCTGATGGACCCGACCGGCTGTGCTCTCCCTGGGGAGGGGCTGAGGCGTGGGGCCTGGCCAGATTTGAGAGGCGAGGGGTGGGCAGGGGAAGGGTTTAGGGCAGCTCACTCCGGAGTCATTTTGGGGCCAAGCTGGAAAAGGGAGGTGATGGCGTGTTGGGGCTGCACGTGGGTGAGTCTCTGAGTGGCCTAAAAATGCATCTGCCTTCTGCCCATGCCAGGAGACTGTGGGCCGGCAACCCCCAGGGATGGTCCCCCTCCTGCTTCCCTTCCCTCTGCCCCATCAGAGCTGAATGGATGAATTTGGGCTAGAACTCAGGGGTCTGGAAGCATCTTCCCCAGCCTTGCTTAAAGCTCCGTACTAAACCCCATCTTTGCCCCCAGGTACATTTGGATCTTAGAGGACTCTTGGCCAAGGGTACATGGGATGCCACAGGTATCTGCACAGAGGGGGAGAGTAGTGCTTCCCCCTTTGGCCCTGACAACTGCTTGGTGGGGGAAGGGGACCCCTGTCCCCCCGACCGGCTGTGCCACAGGTTGCACAGGTAGCTGGCTGGATGCTGGGCACCAGCTGGGCGCAGTCAGCAGCAGTGGGAGGTCTCTTCCAGAGAGGAAACGCGGCTGGCAGGGCTTTGCGAGCTACCTGCTCTCCCGCCGGCTCACACTCCTTCCTCTCCCCCTCTCTGGCTCAGAGCGTTTCTGCTTCCCCTCCTGAGAGCCTGCAGGATGAGGAGCGGACAGGAGGCACGGGGCTGAAGCGGAAGCGGGAGGAGAAGGACCTGCCTGGGCATTATGTGAGTGCACCAAAGAGCGTGGTTGTGGGAGATGGGCCCGGGCCCTGGAGGTGTCCAGGGAGCTCTGTGCCTGCCCTGGGTGCAGAGGGCTGTAATCCTGCAAAAAGAAGCTTACAAAATGAAGGGCCCCGGGGAGGCCCCTCAGCCAGAGGGTTGAGTTGCTGCCTGCAGGGCATGGTGTCGGTCCACGAGAAGTGATGTGCAGGAGAAAATGGGGTCTCTCTGCTGGCTGGGGTCCTGTGGGGCAGAGCCCAGAGCTTGGTCCAGTCTCTCCTGCTCCTGACTGAGCCTTTGCGGGTTTCTTCCCCCTTGCAGGATAGCGATGGAGACAAGAGCGACTACAACCTTGTGGTGGATGAGGTAAGCCCACACCCTTAAGGGCATGCTGAAGCCTCGCAGGGTATCTAGCTCAAGCTGTAGTCGTCGGGTTTAGGACTCTGGTTCCCGAGCTTTGGGGTTCGTTAGGCTCTGGGTCATTGCTGCTGGGCAGGAGTGGCCAGCCAGGACACGTGCCAGCCCTGCCCTGGTGTGTTCGTGCTAGCCAAGGCTGATTCCGATTCGTGGTGCTCCAGGTTGAAGGTTGTGCCAGCCAGGGCTCAGCTTTGCCAGCCATAGAGTTGGCTCTGCTTCACAATCCCATTTCAACCCCTCTCCTGTAGCATCCCATATGGGAAGGCTGATAAGCTGGGATGAGAGCCCCAGGGAGCTGGGCTTGCTGCTGGCAGCTCATGCACGTGGAGGTGGCAGGAGCAGGCAGGCGTGCAGTGCTGCCTTTGGCAGGAGAGCTCGCAGTGCACCCCCGACCCAGCCTGGCCCCGCCAGCCCCGTCCGGGCGGTCACATACAGTGCCTGGCCTTAGAGCAGTCTTGACTTTAACACACGGACCCTGCGTCCGTGTCTCAGTGCAGGGGGTGCACTGAATTTCAGCCTCTTGCAACCAAACTGCCAGATGCTTCTGGTACAGCCTTCCCTGACCACCAAGGCAGGTACAGCAGTACTTCATCCCAGCCCCAGCTATTCTTGGCAGAGATTATGTTTTCGGGGACATCCCTTTTCTTCCCCTGGAAGACTGGGGGAGGGACAACACACGTGAATTATTTTTTTTTTTTGTCCTCTTGCCACTTCCCAAGAAAATACAAGCCCTGAAAGGAACGTCAGCAGGGATTTCTGCAGAAAACGACACTTATAAATACTGCTCATCGGTATAATTATGGTGATAAAAATCACAGCCCTAAGTGAATGGTTATAGGAGTAAAAGAGCTGATGGGTGGCCTTGGCTCTGAAATGCTGTCGAGGGGCTGCCAAGAGGCCCTTTCTCAGTTCCTTGGGTGTGCTTGTTGCCGTCCCTCCTTGTGAAGGCATCCATGGCCACCAGTGTCCTCTGAGTCTGCTGTTGCCTCTAATTTTGTTGAAAGAGAAAAATCAAGGAGGTTTCTGGTCCAGGGGACTGTGGAGCAGAGCTGAGGCCTCTAAGCAGAAGCTCCTCATTAATGCCGCTCAGGCAGACGCGGGACAGCGAGCGGCTGGGCAAGCAGCTCGCCCGGCAGGCAGGGGGGAGCAGACGGAGCCTTGATGGTCCCTGCTGGGCTCTGGGCCTGGGGGCGGCTCTCTGGGGCCCCTGTCATGCCTGCCCTCCTGCGCGGAGGGACTGGGTTTCCCGCTCCCCAGAGACCTCTTCTTCCCTCAGGACCCCCCCTCGGAGCCTGGCAGCCCTGGCCATGCACCCAGCAGCCGGCTCCCGCCAGCCCGCCGGGAGATGCCCGAGAGCCCTGCCTCCATCGCCTCTAGCCGAAGCACGACGCCCCTCAAGCCGAAGGACCAGAGTCTGGTAGGGAGGCGCATGGGCAGCCTGGGCCGTGGGTGGGCCGTGGATGGGCAGCGGGGCCGGAGACTTGGCCCCGAATTTCTCTGTGGCCCATCTTCTGCAGCCTGAAGGCAGGCAAGGAGATGCCAGTGCTGAGTGTTTGGTACCCACCGCTGGACGCCCCAGCACTGGGAGCAGAGGCCCGTGCCCTCAGAGGGAAGCTGATCATCTGCTAGGCAGAGGCCTGGCTCTGCAGGTATTTTCCATCCGGCTGCCTGCAAGATTACACAGAGCTGCTCATAGCAATCGATTTTTCTTTGGGGTTTTTTCCCTTCCTCCTTGCCAAGCACCAGCCCAATGCTCAGATTGAAACATCAGCATGCGGGAAGGGGGAGGGACGTTTACGCTACTCCTCGGCCCTCCCAGCCACCGCAGGGACCGAAGTGATGCATCCCTGCCATCCCGGGGTCAGGAGCCGGCTGGGGGCCATGGGGAGCAGCGAGCGGTGGCTCCCCAGCACAATCGGATTAGAGCAGACAAAGCGCCCTGAGCAATCTGCCAGCGCAGCGCGTAGCTTTTCTCTGTTATTAATTTTTTTTTTCCTTTGCTGGTGTCAACAAAATCCCCAGGCAGAAAGAGAGGAAGAAAAAAGAAAGGAATGAAATAGCTGTGGGGATCGAAGAGGCCGGTTCGTCCCAGGCATCCTCCTAGTCCTGCTCTGCACAGGCTGGGGACAGGGGTGCCCCCTGCACAAGAGGGATTTCACACGAGGGAGCAGCAAATCTCTGTGTAACAGCCCCGCGGGGCCTTGTGCCAGTGGCAGGGTGCTGCAGGGGTGCAGGATTGTGGCAGTTTGGGGTGATGTGGGGCTTGCATTGGGCGTTTGCACTCGGGGAGGGGAGCGGAGACACGGGGCTCCTTCCACACCACGGGAAGGGCACAGGGCGCAAAGGAGGAAAGGAGCGGGGTTCAGGCGCAGGGCAGCTGAGTCCCGATCCAGCTCTGTCCGGGAGCGGTGCCTCTTGGTGCCCCCTCCCCTCCTGGGTGGTTCGAGGCTGTTGGCAGGCCTGTGGTGCTGGGCATTGCTCTCCTGGGCAGCGGTCCCGCCGCTGAGGCTGCTCTTCCCTCTGCCATGCAGACCGACCCTCCAGCCAGCACTCCCACCTCCAAGCCCTCCGCTTCATCGCCGCCCCGCGACTCCCTCACACCCGGACCCGGGCCCAGCTCAGCCGCCTTGCTCCGGCAGCCCCCTGCCAAGGCACCTGCCACTGATACCATCAGTGAGTGTTGGGGGATGGCGGGGGGGTGTCGTGCTCTGCTGCGGATGGTGCTGTGGGGCTGGGGTGAGGGGAGGCAGGATGCTCTCTCCTGTCAGCAGAGCTGGGGCAGCTGTTTTGCTCCGCATAATCAAACACGTCGACCATGGCCAATGTGTGCACCTATGCGCAATTACCACCTACCCGACTGCCAACGCTTTCCTGGTGGGCTCAGACCCACTGGAGGTGGTGTGTCAATGTGCGGAGCTCTTTGCTATGGGTGTTTGGGGGAGGCAGGTGTTTTGTCTGGAGATTGCAATTTTTATTTGACAGGTTGTCATTTTGCTGTTGCTATGTGAAGCCACATGCTTCAGGGCTTGGCAGGAGGGGTGGCCAAGTGCTGCCACCAGCACACGGGGATGCAGGAGGCCAGGACATGGCCGGTCTCCCTGGGCAGCTGAGGATGTCCACAGGGGTGAGGATCTGCATGTGCTGGGTCCTGCAGAGACTCTGGGCAAGATCCAGCTGACCCAGGAGTCCCTGTCAATGGCTGCCACCTTCTTCTGAAAGCACAGGGGAGGGGGGGTGAGCACTCAGTAGTGGCCCCTGTGGTGGCTGATGGTGAGCTTGGTCATGTCCCCTTTTCCTGCCTCGGTTTCCTTGAAGACATTTAGGGAAGCCTTGGGAAGAGGTCTCTGGAATAGCTTGGCCACTGTCTAGCCAAAGGGACCAGAAGGTGATGGGAAGAGGACAGCTAGCCCAAGGGAGAAACAGAGCCAGGACTGGAGACATTAAACCCTTGTCTGGCTAGAAAATTACAGCAGTTTAGCAAAAATTGAATTGGAATCGATTTCAATAAACCGTCGAAACCCTGGAGGTAGAGCCACTTAGTCATCAACTGCAAGTAATTTGGCCTGGCCAAGACTGAAAAGGCCTTGGCAGCAGAGATGAGGGTTGCTGTGGGTTAGCAGCTGGTCCGTGGTGCATCCTTTGGAGGGATGGAGCCATTTGATCTCCCGTGCTGGATCTGCATCCCAGATCCCTGACTGATGGGACTCAGGGGCTGCGCCTCTCCTTTGGTGTTTGGCTCCCAATCCATAACCTGCCTGCCCTCCTCCTGAGCCGCTGGTTCGTGCCAGGCTTGGCTGGGCTGGGTGCAGAGGTGATGCTGCCTCTTGCTGCCTGGCTTCTGCCAGATGCCCTTTTCCCTTAGGTGATGCTCGCTCACACGCATTGGCCAGGGCCAATGAGTGGGTCTCTCCTCGTGCAGCTCTCCGCAGCCCGCTGAGCATGTCCAGCCCCTACACATCCTCCTTTGGGATGGTGCCTCATGCCGCCCTCAACGGGGAGCTCCCAGCCCCCAGCATGTACATGGGCATCCACCTCTCGCCGCAGGTCAGCAGCGCCGTGGTGTACGGCCGGTCCCCAATGGTAAGTTGCTGAGGGACAGGCCCAATCTGCCAGCTCGTGTTGGCCCTGCCGCCTGTCCCCTGCTGCATGCACTGTCCCTGACATGCAGTATCTGCACTGCTGCAGTGAGCTCAAGCCGGGGGGGCTGCAGCCATAGGAGGGGCTCCCTTCTGGAGGTTTGGGTTGTGGGGCCAGTGGAGGCTGCAGAGCTCTCAGAGAAGCCCCCACTGGTGTGTAGCTGTGTCTTTGGGAGCCCATTTTGGCCTTTGTCACTTGCATGTGGAGGAAGCAGCAAGCAGGGACCTTGTGCAGAGCTGCGCTGGCCCCATCCCAGGGCATGCGGGGAAAGGCATGAGCCCAGCCATCGTGTCCCCTCCTGGGGGTTTGTCACTTTGCTCATCATGTGCCCTTTGCTTTGTGCAGGTGGCTTTTGAGTCGCACCCTCACCTGAGGGCTTCCACCATCTCATCTTCACTCTCCACCATCCCTGGAGGGAAACCGTAAGTGTAGCGGCACGCAGGGGCTGCGGGGGGTGGGGGTGCACAGCAAGGGGCCGAGCTGGGCGGCATGGGGTGAGTGTGGGGGGGAAGCGTCCTTCCCCACGGCTCATTTCTACACCCAGCAGGTGTAGAGCACGGCAGGGCCTGGCTGGAGTTTCTCTCCACTTCTGAGTCCAAGGTTGTCATTTCATTCCAGGCAGCTGGTAGTAACAAGGAGCTGGTTAATTGTATCCCTCATTAGCCAGAGTGCACCGGACACCTTCCACCTGGCTGTTGGGAGAGGTCGGTTCCTGCACTCAGGCATCACGCAGGGATTGTTCAGTCCTCTCTTCTGCTCCCTTCCAGCGCCTACTCCTTCCACGTCAGCGCTGACGGGCAGATGCAGCCGGTGCCTTTCCCACCCGATGCCCTCATCGGCTCCGGCATCCCCCGCCACGCTCGGCAGCTCCACACACTGACCCACGGCGAGGTGGTTTGTGCTGTCACCATCAGCAGCTCCACACAGCACGTCTACACTGGGGGCAAGGGCTGTGTGAAGGTGTGGGACGTGGGGCAGCCGGGCACCAAGACAGCTGTGGCTCAGCTGGACTGCTTGGTAAGGAGGAGGAACAGAAAGGTATTTTGTGGGGGCCAGGAAGAGGAATGTGGCCCTTTTGCAATGGAGGGGGACAGAGGGTCCTTTCATGTCTGTGATGAGAAAAGGAGATCCATCTCCTGTCCCCTGCACTGATCAGCTCCTTCTTCACTTGCCCCGTTTGCTGAAATCCCAATTCAGAACCACGACAACTACATCCGCTCCTGCAAGCTGCTCCCCGATGGCCGGAGCCTGATTGTGGGGGGGGAGGCCAGCACCCTCTCCATCTGGGACCTGGCAGCCCCCACACCCCGCATCAAGGCCGAGCTCACCTCCTCTGCTCCCGCCTGCTATGCCCTGGCCATCAGCCCCGATGCCAAAGTCTGCTTCTCCTGCTGCAGTGATGGCAACATTGTGGTGTGGGACCTGCAGAACCAGACCATGGTCAGGTGAGCCCAGGGCAGGTGGCTGGTGGCACAGGGCAGGAACAGGAGGAGGCGGCGGAGAGATGCCGGCTCTTAGGGAGCTGGCAGCCCTGATGGCCGTGCCCTTGCCCTCTCTGTCCCCCTCTTTCCCAGGCAGTTTCAAGGCCACACGGATGGTGCCAGCTGCATCGACATCTCTAACTACGGCACCAAGCTGTGGACAGGGGGGCTGGACAACACGGTGCGGTGCTGGGACCTGCGGGAGGGGCGTCAGCTGCAGCAGCACGACTTCAGCTCCCAGGTAGGAGCTGGGACGGGCTGGGAGCACCACGGGGCCGCTGGGCCCTGCCAGGCCACTGCCTGACCCTGTCTTTCCCCCAGATCTTCTCCCTGGGGTACTGCCCGACGGGAGAGTGGCTGGCGGTGGGCATGGAGAGCAGCAACGTGGAGATCCTGCACGTGACCAAACCCGAGAAATACCAGCTGCACCTCCATGAGAGCTGCGTCCTCTCCCTCAAATTCGCCTCGTGTGGTAGGCGAGCGCTGTGTTTTCTGCTTGGGCTGTGTCGACTTGGAATAGGGTGTGGCTCCATGCAGCCCCAGACGGGTTCTTTTGGTCGTGTGTGTGTCATCCCTGTCCCGTCCCCCCCCATCCCCCCCCGGCTCGCTCCCCTCAATGGAGTCCCAGACACTGACCCACTTTGTCTCCTGCCCCAGGGAAGTGGTTCGTGAGCACGGGGAAGGACAACCTGCTGAACGCCTGGCGGACGCCCTACGGAGCCAGCATCTTCCAGGTGCGGGGGAGGCATTTGGACGGCGGGGGTCCAAATGCCGCCAGTGCTGCCCTCACCCCCCCCACCTCTCTCACGTTCAGTCTAAAGAGTCCTCGTCGGTGCTGAGCTGTGACATCTCCCTCAACGACAAATTCATCGTTACCGGCTCTGGTGACAAGAAGGCCACAGTGTACGAGGTGGTGTACTGAGGCCCTGTCTGTCACCATCCCTCGTCCAGGCTCACCAGGCTTGGCGGTGGCCTCCCGTGCTGGGCCAGCCCTCCTGCAGCCCTGTTCTCCCTCTTCCTCCTCTCCTTTCAGCCACCACATCAAGGCGAGCGCACCAGCCCTGCTCCCCCACCCCGGTTCCTGCCCGACATCGCAGAGGTGAAGGGGAGAGCTGGAGGTGAGCGCTCATTGGGGCCAGGCGTCCCCCCACGCTGGGCAGCAGCCAGGGGCTGGTCTGGGCGCCCTAGGGCCTGTCTGTCTGTCAGGGTGGAGGCAGGGGGAGCTGGAGGGCAAGATGAGGCCAAGAGTGACTGAGATAGTGTTGCTCCTGAAATACTGCTACTGATTTAATGGCACCCATTTTCTGCTGCAGAAACAGCTGTAAATTATCAGTAAAGAATTGTATTTAACTGTGTTTTCAATCCCTTACTAATAAAAAGGAACAAAAGAGTGGCTGGCTCTGGTGGCGGGCTGGGGCCTGATCTCACTGGTGGCCAGCCCTCGAGCCCCTGAAACGGCGCCTGTAGCTCTGCCCACGGAGCGGGGGGCTCAGCCCCCTCCCACGGTGGCAGCCGGGGTGCGGGGCCCCGCACCAGGGGAGACAGAAGCAGGAGATGCTCCCGTCCCACCCCCTCGTGGGTGCAGACCAAGGGTCCCCTCAGCTGGGGCTTCCCCAGCCGGCACCACCCAGCTGGGCTCGGTCCCGGGCAAGGGCAAGGGCTGGGCCATGAAATGCAGCCGAGGGTCCAGGAGAGGCCCCTGCACTCCCTTGGCCGCAGCACTGGAGAAGCCTTTCCTACCGTGTCGAGCTGCTCCTGCCCTGGCTGCCCGCCCGCCGCAGCAGCCCCGGCTCCGGGCTGGATCCATGAGCTGCGCCTCGGGGCCGGGCTTGGGGCAGGAGCACATCACGGCCCCTGGGCCACAGCCGGCAGCACCCCGCTTCCCTGCCAGCCCTCGCCGTGGCTGCTGCTGGCGGGCTGCGCTCCAAGGCTCTTGGCAACAGCCCTGCTTCCCCCACGGCAGCTCTGGCGGGAAGCCAGACCGATAAGCCAGCGCCGACTGCTCACATCTCATTTCCCTCACAAACCGCTTCCTCCAGCGCTGGCCTCTCCCCCACACCCTGCAGAGACAGAGGCTGCTCCAGGGATGGCACCACACAGCAGCCACCACCGCACATCCTTCCCCTCGCGGTCAGCAGTGCTCCACCGCGCACAGGACGAACGCAGGGCTGAGCGGAGGGAGCACAGGCAGCGCCGTGCTGCTGCCAGGCCCCGCAGCCCTGCCCGATGCAGGAAAGGGAACGGAGCGGAAAGCTGCGGTGGCCGCAGGCAAGGGGGCTACTGCTCCTGCTCCCCTGGTCTCACCCGTCTGCACCTGGCTCCATCCCACCACAGAACACCGAGGCTGCTGCCCAGGACAAGGCCCAGGTGTGCTTTTTTGTTGGTTTTTATTATTAAATACACCCTAGGAGGCACAGAGGGGGATGAGGACAGAGCCCATCCAGCCTTAGCAAAAAAAACAAACCAAACCAAACCAAAAAAACCACAACAAACAGTTAAAAAGAAAAAACAACCAAAAAACCCCCAAACAAAAATGCTAACAATGCCAGACACACACACCCCACCCCACCCCCACCTCCCCCACTCCAGATTTAGAAACAAACCAACAAATAAAGAACAAAACAAGGAGAAAGTAAGTCCCCAGGAAATTCACTGCAAGCAGCAGCCGCCACCTCCCCGCCCAGTGTGACGCCTGGCTGTGGTCCCAGGGCCACCTCCACCCCTCGCCGCTCTCTTCTGGCTCAGATGCCCCAGCCACGGGCTGCACATTCTTTGGGAAGGCAGCAGCAGGGCAGGTAGAGTCCACCCATCTGTCCACGTGGACGTCTGCCTGTCCACATGGCATGGGCCCTCGCCGCAGTTGGCACCTCTCTCACTCTCAGTAAATGACCTCGTAAACCGTAGCTTTCTTGTCCCCTGAGCCAGTCACGATGAACTGGTCATCCGTGGAGACATCGCAGCTAAGGACTGAGGAGGTTTCCTTCGACTGGAGAGAGGGGGGCAGAGGGGTAAGAGCAAGAAGCAGCCCCAGAGCAAGGTCCCGGTCACACCCCTTGGGACTTGGGGCCCCAAGTTGGGCCTGGGGAGGCTGCAGGGACAAGTTTGTTTATGGGGCTTATTATTGCTAAGAGACATTTACAGCTGGGTTGTACTGGGCAGTCCCAGCTCTGGGCAACCTCACCCAGAGGAACATCTCCCTGCAACCTGACCCCAACGGCTGCTCACGCCCCACACCTGGAAGATGCTGGCTCCATAGGGCGTCCGCCAGGCGTTCAGCAGGTTGTCCTTCCCCGTGCTCACGAACCACTTCCCTGTGGGAGGGACGGGAGGGACAGAAGGGACGAAGAGTATTGTGTCACCAAACCAGGCCCAGCCACTGGACTCCCGCAGCAAATCATGCCCAGGTTGTGTAGTACAAGGCGGGGACTGGGAGGCCACGTCTCTGCCACTCGTTAGCCAAGGGGCTGTTTTAAGGAACACAAAGGGGAGTCCTGGGACAACAGAGCTGAGGCTGCAGCCACAGGTGCTGCTCCAGGAGGGACAGGCACCCCTTCTCTGAGATACACCATTGGCATCCACACAGGACCGGGCTGGCTACCCAAGCCGGTGCTTGTGCCAGCGCAATAAGCCCTGGGACACGCAGCCAGGAGAGGAGACTGCATCCACGAGCCTCCAGAGGCAGGGGACCAGGACAGGCGTGCCTACCACAGGAAGCGAATTTGAGGGAGAGGACACAGCTCTCATGGAGGTGCAGCTGGTACTTGTCCGGTTTGGTCACGTGCAGGATCTCCACGTTGCTGCTCTCCATGCCCACCGCCAGCCACTCTCCCGTCGGGCAGTACCCCAGGGAGAAGATCTGTGGGAAAGACAGGGTCAGGCAGTGGCCTGGCAGGGCCCAGCGGCCCCGTGGTGCTCCCAGCCCGTCCCAGCTCCTACCTGGGAGCTGAAGTCGTGCTGCTGCAGCTGACGCCCCTCCCGCAGGTCCCAGCACCGCACCGTGTTGTCCAGCCCCCCTGTCCACAGCTTGGTGCCGTCATTAGAGATGTCGATGCAGCTGGCACCATCCGTGTGGCCTTGAAACTGCCTGGGAAAGAGGGGGACAGAGAGGGCAAGGGCACGGCCATCAAGGCTGCCAGCACCTGCAGCACAGGGCATGGGCCGGTGCAGCACCCAGCAGTGATGAGTGGGAGGTCCCTGCTGCAAGGACAGGGACTGTCCCATGGCCAGGGTTAGACCACAGGGAGGGGTGGGGATGCCCTGGAGGGGACCGAGCGGTTCCTGGCCCCAGGAGCCCCGAGCAGCCCTGCCCACCTCCCTCTGCCCCGGGCTCACCTGACCAGGGTCTGGTTCTGCAGGTCCCACACCACAATGTTGCCATCACTGCAGCAGGAGAAGCAGACTTTGGCATCGGGGCTGATGGCCAGGGCGTAGCAGGCGGGAGCAGAGGAGGTGAGCTCGGCCTTGATGCGGGGTGTGGGGGCTGCCAGGTCCCAGATGGAGAGGGTGCTGGCCTCCCCCCCCACAATCAGGCTCCGGCCATCGGGGAGCAGCTTGCAGGAGCGGATGTAGTTGTCACGGTTCTGGGGTTCAGGAGGGAAGACCCCATTAACCCCTTCCCCTCCAGCCCTTCTGCACCCATCCCAGACTGCCTGGTCACCCCGGGGCCAGCAGCTCAGCCCAAGGGCAGGAGCAACAGCAGCAGGGCAGATCCACAGCCACCCTCCCAGGACAGCAGGGCAGGGGCAGCTCTGCAGCCCACCCCATCCCATGCCCAGAGCAGTTGCCCTGGCCAGCCACCACAGGAGCCCCTCAGTTTGTTACTGCACTATGAACGGCCTCGGGGACACCCTCGCCCCACCGTGTCCCTGGCAGCAGCTGCCCAACAGACATGTCCGGTCCTGGAGGGGACGAGGGGCAGCCAGGGAGGCAGCTCCAACAAGGCTACAACAGCCCACAGCTCTGAGCACTAAAACACCATTTTCCCCTGCTACTGAATTTCTGATGCAGCTTGAAATTATCATGACTCAGTCATTTCCTTGTTTATGCATCTGTATCTTCAAGGTCAGCACCATCCAGGAATAATATTTGTCAGGCTGCCCAGGCCCCAAGGCCAGCAAGTCGAGGGGAGGACTTGGGTTTGGGCTGTTCAAAGCAGGCACAGGGACTCCGATGCCAGCAGCCCATTTAAAAAAAAAAACAACCCTCAAAGAACACAGGTTAAAAATACTCTCAGGTGACGGCTGTGCCTCCGCTTGGCTCTGGTGAATTGCTGTGGTCTGACAGTCCATTTCATTTACTTTTAAAAGAAATAGAAGTTCTCCCTCCAGCCAGACTCACACAAGCAAAAGCAGAAATAAGGACAGAGCTGAATCCAAGTGATGCTTCAGCCCATGCGGTTCTGGCCCATAGGAAGTACCTGGCCGGGGGGTTGACACTGGCAAAGGCTTGTCTGAGGGCAGGCGCTGTCAGACAAAGCAGTGCCAATGGGGGGGGCTGGTGGGGTAAAAGTCCCCCAACGGGGCTCAGAACAGATGGGGCAGCACAGGGGAGCACGCTGGCAGCACGGAGAGCCACCATCCCTCCCCAGCAGCACCACACCACCCCCACTTAGAAACGCACACAGAGACGCTCCTCAGTGCACGTCATCGCTTTCAGATGCCCCCTGCACCCGAGGTCCCCGATGGGGACCCCAGACCCCATCTTCACCACAGCGTGATGACACAGTGCAGGGAAACAGGGAAACAAGCCATGCCAGAGCAGTGGCGTGCCCCTCCTTACCAAGCAGTCCAGCTGAGCCACGGCTGTCTTGGTGCCCGGCTGCCCCACATCCCACACCTTCACACAGCCCTTGCCCCCAGTGTAGACGTGTCGTGTGGAGTTGCTGATGGTGACAGCGCAGACCACCTCGCCGTGGGTCAGTGTGTGGAGCTGCCGAGCGTGGCGGGGGATGCCGGAGCCGATGAGGGCATCGGGTGGGAAAGGCACCGGCTGCATCTGCCCGTCAGCACTGACGTGGAAGGAGTAGGCACTGGAAGAGGACAGATCAGTGAGAACCATCCGAGGATCCCACGTGGAGAGCGGCCGGCACTGCATCGGACCCAGCGTGCCCGACACAGGCAGCACAGTTTGGAGTCGCAGCCATGAGCAGAGCGGTGCCCGGCGAAGCCTGGCCAGGCACGCGACAGCCTGCCGCTGCTCCGAATGGGTGCCCCCCGCCAAGGCTGTGCTCCTCATCCCTGCCGGCCCTGGCCCGCCCGCGCCTCCCAGCTTAAGCCCTGCAGAACACCTCATCCCCTGCCCCCAGCGCAGCCCCACTTACGGTTTCCCCGAAGTTCCCACTTGCACGCCAGCCGCCAGCCCTGGGATGCGCATGTGGGGGTGCGGGTCGTAGCCCACCTGGAGGGGACAGCGGGTGAGAGCAGCTCAGGCCCCACAGCCCCCACGGCCCCGCAGGGAAGAGGCTCACGCACCAGGGGGGAGCGCCCGTAGCTCCCGGCTCCCACGGCGGCGGCAGCCCCGTTCAGCTGCGGGGACATGAGGTGGAGGCTGGCGTAGGCACCGGTCCCGGCCATGTCCCCATTAACTGCAGGGTGGGCCATGCCGAAGGCAGCCGAGTAGGGGCTCTGCACTCCCAGTGGGTTCCTCAGGCCCAGGGCTGCCAGGGGAGAGGTGGCATGAGGGGACGGGGCCCAGGGTCCGTCCTCACAGGGGCTGGTGGGACCAGAGCCGCCCGCCCGGGCCCCGGTGAGGCCAAGCTCACCCAGCGGGTCCACAGGGGCCTTGGCAGCAGTGGGGCGAAACTGCTGGGCACTGCTGGAGCCCGGGGCCACGGCGTCGCCCTGGGAGGTGGGGGTGCTGGACTTCAGGCTGGGCGTCCCTGCCTTCTCCACCTGCCAGGAACAGAGGGGGGAGATCTGACAGCCACACTCCTGCCCTGCCGGGGCATCTCCTCAGGTTTCCCCCAGTGAGCTGGCCCCTGTTCCTCACCCCTGACGGCAGCCCAGCCCAGCCCAGCCGGATGGGACACAAGCGGGGATCTAATGGAGCAGAAGCCCTCCCTGTCCCCCAGCACTGCCTTCGCCCCCTGGGTTTGGAGACAGGCAGACCTGTGTCCAGCAGCTCTGCCAGCCAAGCCTGGGCAGCGGGGATGCGAGCACAACCCCCGAGCAAAGCGCCCCGGCTGCCCCACGCAGCACACATACCATGGGCGCATCCTTGCTCCGAGACGGGGACGTGCTGCTCGAGGAGGCCATGGAGGTCGGGCTGAGCGGTACGGCCTCCTTCCTCCCCAGTGGGGCCTTCTCCACCCCGTTCTCCCGGGATGAGTAGGAGTGGACGCTGTGCGGGGAAGAGGGGTCCTGGGGGGGGAGGGAAATCAGCAGGCAGCAGAGCAGGCAGGAGCGCGGGGATGTCCCGGGCCACGGTGAGCTGGTGGCTCGAGGGAGGGCGAGGGTGGGAGGTTCCAGGGGCTCATCGCTGCCATCAGCGAGGGCCGGTGAGCATGACTCGGGGGTCCCACCGCCACCTCCCCGTGCTGCCCACCTCCACCTGTAACAGCCTGTTAGCCCCTCGCTCGGGCAGAGGGACAGTCAGCACACACCGATCCCAGCCCCCTCCCAGCCCCCAGCACACTGACCTCATCCACCACCAAGTTGTCTTCACTTTTGTCCGCATCGCTGCCCTGAAACGCAGAGGACAGCTGGAGCCAAAGGGGCTGAGGCCGCCCTCGCTCCCGCCTGAGAAGTGCCGGAGGTGCGAGCAGCTCCGCTCACCGCCCTGCAAGAGGGGACAGGGATGCCCCAAGCCCCCCAGCCACCTTCCCCGTGCTCACGTAGTCCGTAACAAAGTCCTTCTCTTCCACCTTCCTCTTCTTGCTGCTGCTCAGGTACTCGGAGATGGCTCGTGCCCGCTCCCCGTTGGGCAGCGCCAGGGAGCTCTGGGGTGGGGGGACGCAGCGTTAGGGGCTGCGAGCCGCTGCGCCCAGCTCCCAGGACAGGCAGCACCAACATGGGGCTGCGGCCGGCTCCTGGGGCACGGAGGGCCCCAGCGCAGCCTCCCGTGCTGCCAGCTCAGGCTTCGGCTCCTGCCAAAGGAGCGAGGAGGGGGACGCTGCTCGGGGGGATGGCATGGTTTGCCCACATGACGTGGGGAAGGGGTCCCCACAGGGAGAGCGCCCACCCGCTCTCACCCGCACGGCTGGGCCGGCAGTGGGGCCTCAGCCGGGGAGCAGGACCCGAGGACCTGTCCCCCATGCAGCTGCCCGCTCCCGGGGTCTGGCCGGAGCCTGCGCAGCCAGAGGGAAACGGTGCAAGAGAACGAAAAGGCACTTACGGGGCCGGGGTCTCGCTCTGTCGCCGTGGCAACGCGGAGCAGCAGGAGAAGGAGGGAAGGAGGGACACGCTGTGCCACTGCTGAGAGCCCCCCAGGAAAGCCGCCCACTCCTCCCACAGGTGCCAGGGCACTCACGGCAGGGCCGGGCCAGCGCCACAGCAGCAGGGTGGTCCCGGGCCCCCGCAGGGGTGACACCTCCCCAGCCCACCCCACTGCCCTCCCAGGAGGTGCTGCTCGGTGGGGGACGTTCCCCACCCAAACCCCTCCCAGCCGGGAAGCCGCCCGCTCCGCCAGCCTGGTCGGGAGCCCTGAGGCACCAACAAGCTGCCCCCCACCCAGCCCTGGCCCCCACCCCAGGGCAGTGCCCAAGCGGGAAGGGCACGGAAGGCAGAGGCAGCCCTGGGGCCCAGCACCACCCCGTTCCCAGGCTTGCCTGCTGCCAGGAGGGTCACGGCAGACCCGCCCCGGCTCCTGTCTCCCCACACTCACCCCTGGGCTCCATGTCGTGGACTCCTCGGTCATCCTTGGCGAGGAGCTGGGCCTGGGCTCCCAGCGCCCCCGAGAGCGCCAGCAGCCCCGAGGCGCTGCCGATGCCTGCGAGGCCGGTGGGCTGCATCCCGGAGGGGTGCGGGGTCAGCGGGATGGGGGGAGCGTGGTGCGAGAGGTGCTGGGTCTGGAGCTGGTGCTGGAGAGGAGCAGGAGAGAGCAGAGCCAAAGGGCCGTGTCAGGACAGGCACCAGGCAGGGAGGGGGAAGAGGCTGCTCCTCCCCACTGGCAGCCCTGGGTCAGCCAGGGGACGGGGCGCGGGGGCAGGAGGGGCAGGGCACGCTCCCAAGGTGTCCCCATCCAAGCTGCGGGGGCCACCACGTCCTTCCCACCGCCTCTTCCCACCCTGTGACAGGAGCTACTGGGACAGATGGGGGATCCTACGCGTATCCATATGGATGGGGGACCCTAACCATATCCATACCACCATACCGCTGCGGTCTTTAGGGAATAACCGAGGTGTGGGGATGATGGCGACCTCCCCCTCCACCCAGGCCACAGGGCATCAGGACACGGCAACACACACCAGCCATCAGCCCCCCACCCTGCTTTGACATGGCTGCAGCAGCATCTCCTCCACCCCGAGTACTGCTGGCAGCCCCCCGAACCAGCCTGCCTTGCCCCCCTCCGCCCCTCCCCGACTCAGCCACAGGTGGGAGAAGGCAATGGGGGCAGGGGGCTGCAGCCGACCCCCGCGTGCTCGGGGCAGGACGAGTCTCCAGCCCAGGGAGGCACCGTTGCCTGCGGGAGCCCAGCACCCCCGGCCGGGGGGGCGGCGGGAAGGGGTGGGCAGAGGGTTGACGTACCCCGATTGCCGCGTTCAGGTCGGTCATAGTCACCTGCTTCGCACGCTCCACGGCCTGGACCACCTGCTGCTGGTGCTGCGGGGAGAGAAGAGCACGTCAGCACCGGGCGATGCCCCCGCCGACTCCTGTGGCGAGCAGGGCTGCGGCAGCCTCATTTCTTCAGGGGATGGGGCAAAGCCAGCCCCCCTGCCCGGCCTAAAGCGCAGGGCCTGGGTCCCCAAGCAGGAACGCTCCCTGTGCCCCAAAGGAGCTCTGCATGGCTGGTCAGGGCCCGAGGGCTCACCCACCTCCTGAGACAGGAACGGGATGAGCTGGGCGCAGATCACATTGAGCCGCTTTGCGATCTCCGTCTGGCAGCAAAAGAAAGGCAGTGCCCATCAGGGCAAGGGGCAGAGCTGCCCCCACGCCACAGGAGACCCCTCCTGCCAAGGGCGCTCCCCAGGCAGGCAGACACCCCCTCCCCATCACCACCCACGCAGCCACAGGGGGCTGGTGCTTGGCCCCAAGAGCTGCTGCTCGGCACCAAGGAGCAGAAACACCCCATGGGAGGACCAGGAAAGCTCTCCTTCCTAACGCCCCCCCCTCCAAAAACATGAGCTCAGCATCCTCCACCCCCACCCTCAGAGACCTGGGATGGCTTCTGCCTCCTCCCTGCCAGGGACACGGAGCCCCATGGCCCATGCCACCGAGGGCCACCCCCAAGCAAGCCCCCAGCCCCACGGGTCAGGGCCCCGGCCCCAGCAGGCTCCCCTCTGCACAGCCTCCTGCCGGCACCACGACCGCTAATTGCCGCTCTCCGGGCCCGCAGGAAGCCCTGGAGAGGTGCTCTCCTTACAGCTGCTGTTTTTCTGCAACACTTGAGTGCCACAGGCAATCAGGAGCGCCGAGCGCGGGAGCAGCGCGGGGAGGGAGAGTGGCAGCATGCCGTGCCATGCCGTGCTCCCGTCGCACCCCACAGCCAGGGCAGGGCCCCTGCCAGCCCCACGCTGCGTATCCTGGGCTGGGGGGCGAGCACAGACAGTAAGCTATCCCAGGTCCCACAGACACATCCATGGGGAGAACCCCCAGGGGCTGCAGGGTCAGGCCCCTGCCCCAAGCACCAGTAGGTGACAGCGGGAGAGCAGACACGGCTTGAGACAACAGCAGAGATGCCCACACTGCTCCTCATCCCCAGAGCCGGGGATCCCACCCCACCTCAGCAGTGGAGAGGGGGCAGAGATCAGCAGCTGTCCCTAAACCCAGGCATCCTCCGCTCCTGGACAGGCGGGGGATGCCCTGGGCATGGGGCTCCAGGTAAGGTGCTGTCCCAAGCTCCAGGGACCTCCCTGCCCACACCGGTGGGGAGGATGAAAGCATTACGGAGCCAGCACGGAGCTGAACCCAGACCCTCTTGTCAGCCCCAGGAGAAGACCAGAGGCTGAAGGGCCCCAACAGCCAGGGACGGAGCTGACCCCTGGATCTCCCCGCCAGGACCTCGGGCACGTCTCCCGTGCCCGGCTGGCACAGGTGCCGCAGTGCCAGGGCAAGGGGCCACAGCGCTGTCCAGCCGGTGTGGGGACACAGACCCAGGGACACTCCGTGCCGCCCTCCCGAGCAGCCACCAACCCGTTCTTGCCAGACCCACAGAGAGCAGAAAAAATCTGGCACCCGCCCTCGCTTCCCCTTCCGAGGGAGGAAAAAAAAAAAAGAGAAAGAAAAGAAAGAAGTGGGGGGAGCAAGGAGATTTGGCAGCCGGCAGTTCTGGGAAGGATTTAGCTGTCTCCCGGGGCCGGCAGTGATGGATTCTCTTCCCTAATGCACTGATGGGCAGCAGCTCCTTGGGGAGAGCTGCCTCCAATTCACTCGCACTCGTTAATGTGCAATTTACTGGCACTTTAACGCTCTCAGCATGAAAAATGATCGTGCTGTTTGCAGCCCCCCCAGCCACCAGCACCGTCACCTCCCCTCTGGCTTGCTGTGAGCAAGTCCAAGGCCAGGCAGATTCAGGGAGGTGGTTTTATAAAAAGCTACAGGCCCCTTCCATGCCAAAAACAAAACAACAATAAAAAATTAACGTCTCCTGCTCGTTCCTGTCTTGAGCCTCCCCTGCCGAGCCTGTGGCTGCCTGGAGAGCTGCACCACCACAGCCAACCCCCCGGCCCCATCTCCCTCCAAACAAACCCAGGGCAAAACCACCCCGTGCCTCGGCCCTTGCCAGGGCCAGCGCTGCAGGAGCCGGGCGCCCAGGGAGCCTCTGGGGGATGCCGGGTGGGTGCAGCGGGGAGGGAGGCAGCACCGCACCAAGGCGCTACCCTGCCTTCGCCAGCAGCGACGGGGCAAGTGCTTCCTCAGGGGTCCTGGGGCAGCCAAGAGTGCTCAGGACCCCTGCCCATGCCTATGCGCAGTACCGGATTTGGGGGAAGTGGAGGAGAGACGGTGACCCGATCTCCCCGCAGCGGCGATAACCCGCGGCTCCCGCGCAGGCGGTTCCCATTTTTCACACAATGGCCGCTGGCTGTCAGAGCAGACTTACGGGCCCTTGTTAAAAGTGCAGACAGCTCGCTGGCAGGCAGCCAGCAGCACCTGGGACTGGCAGAAAACACAAGCCTGCGAGGGCCGGGGGAGAACCGGCAGCCAGATGAGAGGAGGATGCAGCCCTCCAGGGAGGGGGCACCGGGCCGGGCGGACCCTCGGCATTGCCCCTCGCAAGGGCGGCTTCACACCTCCTTGTCGGCCAGCTTTGCACGGCAGGGATGGCAGCACAGGGCAGGGCACGCCGCAGGAAATGACGAGAGTGGCAGAAACACCCACCCGGCGGGCGCAAAGCTGGCAAGAGTGGCCATCAGCCTGCCCTGTGCTGGGGGCCGGCACCCCCGCACCCCCGCCCAAGCCGGCTCCCGCGCAACAGTTGGCGGAGGCGGTGGCAGGGCGCAGGGCGGGAAGGAAGGAGGCCACGGCTACAGCGGGCCTCGCCAGGCTCCTCCACAGCCTCTTTAAAAATAGATGAGAAGAAACCTTCTGTCTCAGAGCAGCTGGTGACCTGGAGCGCGGCGCAGCGGGAGGAAAGGACGGATGGGGAGGCAGCGAGGGGGGATGTGCAGCCCGGAGCCCTCAGGGAGCCCACCCTGCACCCACGCCCCAGCCCTCTCCTCCCCACCTCAGGATGCTCCTCGGCCCCGGCCCCCAGGCGAGCTGTCCCCAGGGACCACTGGCACTGGACAGTTGCAAAGACAGCAAGCCAGAGTTCGTCACCCTGCCGTGACGCTGCAGCACCCCTTGCCCCGTGGGAGCCGGTCTCCTCCACGATGGTCCCCAAGCAGCCGCTCACACCTGGCACGAGCAGCCGTGCAAGCACAAGTCCTCCACTGCCGCTCTCTCCCCGCTGCAACAAGCGCATCACAACCCAGCCGGGAACACGCTCCCTGAACCCAGCGAGCAAATGGCAGCTCACACCGGAGCACACATGCGTGTGCAGAGAGCTGAGGAGACAGGCCAAGGCTGGGATGCAGAGTGGGGCAGAGCTCCCAAAGCGCAGAGAAGGGAACATGTTCCCCGCAAGCACAGCCTTCCCTGGACTACAGCAGGGAGCGACCTCCCACACTTCCCATGGGAAGGGACGACCCTGAAGGGCCCGGATGGCGAGGCAGGGACAGGGGAGCAGGGACAGGGGAGCCGGGACAATGCTCCCGTCCCACCCAGACTCACCTGTTTGTGCATCTCAATGTTCAGGCCATAAGACATCTCGTAGTACTGCAAGGGAGAGAAGGCAGCATCAGCATGGCTGGGGAACCCAGGGGTACTTGCAACCAGAAAGTCCTCTCTGGCGCTGGTGTGCAGGGTGAGCCTGGCCACAAACGCCTGCGCTGTGGCCAGGTCAGGAGAACACGGTCCCCAGCTCCTCGCCTGGGAGCAGAGGTCTCTCCGGCACACGGCCGCAGCCTGCAGAATGGACACAGTCCTCCCAGGGCTCCCGCTTGCTGCCCACGGGAGAGGAGACAACCCGGACAGGAGCAGCTTTGCCACCACCCCACCACCACAAGCTGCAGCAGCAAGCCCTGCTCAAACACCATGGCTCGTTTCAGGGGAAAAACAGACAATAACAGCCACAGGAACCAGATCTCAGGGCCTGGCCACACAACCCAAATGCAAGGGAAAGCCAAAGCACCCCAGGGCTGTGTGTCTTTTGATGGTTCAGAGGAGACACCCCTCACCGCCCTCCTCCTTTCAGGTGGAGCTCACTAACCATGACATAATGACGCTGGATTTCTGTTTTTTCTGTTGCCAGCTTTTCACATTCTAACTTCAAGCTGTAAAAATAAAGAGAAGAAAGAGAGAGGGAGGAAGAGAGAGGGAGAGACCCCCTGTTCCCCCCACAGACAAGATCTCCCGGGCTGGACAGAGCACAAGCCCTCCCAGCGCACCACGTGCGTCAGCCTCCTGCTCTCAGATTCAATCCCATCTCCCAGCACAAGCCAAGAAAACCACCTGAAAGAAGGTGGGAAGGGGCTGATAAAGAAGAGATGGACAGCAAAGGGATCCAGGCGTCAGGGAGCAATCTGCACAGAGTTTTAACCCCCTCCCCAGCATCTGCTTCCCAAATGGAGCGAGCTGCAAAGCCGAGCTGCATTTCAAACCTTGCTCTGCCCAGCACCGTGCGGGGAAGGGGAGGTGATCCTGGCCAGCAGCAGGGGGGATCAGAGGGACTCCAGGTCTGCTAAGTGACGGCTCCAGCTCAGCCCAGAAGCCGGGCCCTGGAAGCCAGCACCCTCATCCTGGGGCTTTTGGCAGGAGGAGGGCGAGTTTCCCCCTCCAACAGTGCCGTTTCAGGCTCCCAAGGTGGTGCTTGGCACAGCCATCCTCCAGATGGACCGGTGCCTGCAGCAGCATGGGACGGCACTTCCCGCCAGCCTGCACTGATGCCCAGCGCCGAGGGGGAGCCCACCTCTCACCAGCGCCAGTTAAGTGCCCAGCACCTTGCTGGCACGCGAGTTCTGGCAGCTTCTCACCTGTGGTATTGGTTCTGCAGGAACTGGAATTCCTCCTTGATGCGGTCCAAGGTCTCTGGGTAAGTCAGCTTGAGGGACTGGGGGGTGCTGGGGATGGCACTGGCAGCGACAGCGGCTCCTGAGGCAGCAGAGGGTGCCTGGAGATGGGCCTAGGCAGAGGAGGGGACCCCCGGGTCACTGCCACTGGCCCAGCGAGCCCCACTAGTCCCCTGGGGGTTTCCTGCGCCCAGGGAAGAGGCTACGAGCACATCTGTGAGAGTGGCAAAGGAGGAGGCGGCAGAAGGAGTTATTGCAGAGGAAACTGGTCACAGCCAGGCACCGAGGGCAATCGTTCTCCACCTTTTCAGCATCGGTTCAGCCACTCAGCCAGAAGAAAAGGATTAACAACCACGGGTGGCACAGAGCGTGCAGCCTGTGCAGGCAGAACATGCAACCCCCCAGCCCTCCGGCCCAGCCCCGGCAGCAGGGGTCCATCCTCGCCCGCGTGCCACGCGGCAGAGCTTCCCACCCGCTCGCCACCAGTCCCACGGTCACACCCTGACTGCGCTCCAGCTTCCAGCATGTCTTAAACCCCAAATCCCTGCAGCTCTGAGGCTCAGCATCGGTTTGGGGAGAGCCTCAACAGCACTCCTGAGCGCGTTACATGCCGTCGGCACAACTTTCCAGGCCAAGGCCAAAACCGCCCCCCCGCCGCGGGGCGAGGCAGACGGAGAGCTCGGTTTGGGGGCGCAGGCCCTGCCATGGGCCAGGCCAGCACGGCTGCCACAGCACCACGTGCTTGCCCGTGGCCCACAGGGGACGAGGCCGAGCCGTGGGCTCACCGGGGGCCGGTTCTGCGGGAACATCTTTGGCACCGGACAGGCCCGGGATCCAGCTCGCTGCTCCGGGCCCTGATGCAGGCTCAGGACGGGGGCCTGGGGACGCTTCCCAGCTCCGGATCAGGCCCTGGGAGAGAGACGGGGAGTCACGGCCCCGGCCGGGGCGCGAGGCCCCGCGGGAGCCACAGCGGAGCAAGGCAGAGCCCCGGGGCACCGGCCCCGCCCGCAGCTCCCCCGCGGCCGCCGAGACCCGGCAGCCCCACACCGCGCGCCCCGGCCCAGCCGCTCCGCATCCCCGCGGGGACCGGGGGGCCCCGGGGCTCCTTCCAGGCACTGAGGGACCCGCCTGCCGCAGGACCCCCGCCGGCTGCCCGCCCCCAGCGCGGGCTCCACCGCCCCCGGCCCCGCCGCTGGCACGGCCCGGGCCCGGGCCCGCGCCCCCCGCGCCGCGCAGACAATGGCCCCGCCGCCGCCCGCAGCAGGTACGGCCGCGGGGAGGGACCGGCCTCGCCACCGCCCCAGCCCCGACCGGGGCCAGACCCCGCCCGGCGGGAGTCCCAGAGCGGGCCGGGACCGGCGCGGCGGAGACGGAACCGAACCGAACCGAACCGGCGCGGGACGGGACGGGACGGGACTCACCGCGCTGCTGGCCCCGGCCCCGGTCCCGGCCCCGGCCCCGGGCGCGCGCCCCTGCGGCGGGCCGGGCCGAGCCGAGCCCGAGCCGAGCCGAGCCGAGCCGAGCCGAGCCGAGCCGAGCCGCACCGGGCCGGCGCCCCCTCCGTCCCCGCCCCGCCCGGCCGGGCCCGGCGCCCCCGCCCCGCCCGCCGCGGCAGCCGCTCTGCGGAGCGCGATCAATGAACGAGCGCCAGCGCCAGCTCCACGTGGGGCCTGGCCCGTGCGGGCGAGCGCCCCGGCCGCCAGCCAATGGGAGCGCCGCGGGAGCGGCCCGCCCCCACGTGGGGCGCGCGGACCTGCCTTCCCATTGGCCAGCCGGCCCGGCCGCCGCGGAAGGTGTCAATCTGGGGAGGCCGAGCAGCCGAAGGAGAGGCGGCGCGGGCGGGCAGCGGGGATTAACCCGTGCGGTGCCGAGCGGTGGGGGGGGGGCACCGGGCGGGCGGCCACGGGGGGGGGCTGTCCCCAGGCCGCCCCGGCCCCGCTGCCGGCGCGCGGGACTCCTGGCCGGCGGGGCACGGCCCCTTCCCAGCCCCGCGGCGGGACCCCTCCCGGCACCGCAGCTTCGCCCCCAAAACGGAGCCGCGAGGTTTGCACCGAAGACCCCGCGCCACCCGCCCTGCCAGCACCCCTTCCCGGGCAGGCAGCCCCCCGGGTTTTGGGCTTTTTTCCAATAAACGCTAAACACAAGAAGTCGTTGCCCCCCCTTTTTTTTTTTTAATCAAGAAAAGAAACGAAACCCGAAATCCTCTTCTGGGGACGCAGGTCTCGGCTCACCGAGAATTCCCTGCACCATGTGACGGTGGGGAGCGGCAGCACCCCTCTGCCCCGACAGCTCAGGGCGCTGGCCTGGGAAGGGCTCCTGGGCCCGGCCCTCTCCCGCAGCCCCGAGGGCCCCGCTCCCCGTGAGGGACCCCCACGCATCCTCCCCGCCCGCCAGCAAAGGGGTCTGGCACCCGCCCGGCCCAGATGTGGGTCTGCCAGCACCCCGGCCCCCAGCTCCCTGCCAGCGCCCGTCCTGCCAGGCAGCTTTCCCAGTGCCGGCAGCCCTGCGGGATGCTGCTCGGGGAGGCATTGGGAAAATTCTCGCCCTTGGGAAAACTCAAGCATGGGCAGATACTTGAGCTGGGGAAAGGGACCCCCACGTTGCCAGCCCACTCGCCCTACACCAACCCCAGTGCCCCCACCCTCCTCCCCAGAGCCCCCTGTGTTTCTGGCCAGCGGGCCGGGGTCCATACAACCCACTGGGTTTTTCTTGCGGGTTTTCTGGTGTTTTTCTCCTTTCAGGGAGATCGTTTGTTGTTCGACATTTTCTGCTGCCTGCAGGTCAATCCGGGCTTACACAGAGCAGGAAATAAAACATTTGAAGAGCAGCAGCTGCGAGGGGTCAGCCTCTCCTGTTTAACCTTAATCCAGGACCAGGACCAGCCCCTTTCCTCCCCACCACAGCTCTGTCCTCTTGGTCCCATCACCGCTCAGGAAGGCAGCGACGCCATCGGCCCATGGGACAGACCCATCCTCACACCAGAGCACACAGACACAAGCTTTCCAGGATGATCAAAGTGACTCCTCTGAGCAGAAAGCAAAGCAAACCCAGACACTTCCCCAGCCCCTTTTCCTTTGCCCAGACTGTGTTTGTCCAGAGAGACATCAGCTCCGGACATCCAGAAGGGAAACTCCCTCCTGCTGAGTTAAAATTTGCTGTTAAATGCACCGCTTAAATTACCTGAGTGTGGCATCTGCACAGCCTTCCTGCACCCAAGGGTGACCGTGTTTAAGGGCCCACATCTGCAGATTGCCTAGAGCGGGAACAGCACAAGGCTCTGCATTTACAACAGGAGACGAAAAATCCAACAGAAAGCAAATTATCCCAAAATGTATGCACAGAGACACAGCCGCACACGTAAACACATGCATGCACAAGTCAGGAAACAAACGGGGTGATGGGGAGGAAAAGCAACAACCAAAATGTCCAAGTTTGATCTGATTTTCACGTTTGGTTTATTTTGCAGCCATTTTGCATCTCCAGGACACCCCTGTGATCCCAGACTCCCTCCGGCTGAGATGGGGCCAGGGAGGTGGGTTTGCACTCGCCTTTGCTGCTGCTCCCTATCACCATCGCAGCAGAGCACGGCCGCCCACGCCGGTTCCTAACACGCTGCAGGGCAGTGCTGGCAGGGTACGCGGGGAACGAGAGCCTGTCCTCGGGGATGACAACTCACCTCCAGGCTCTGGTAGAAAAGAACAATAATAATAACCTCAACAAAACCACTGAAATAGAGCATGACTGCGCAAAGGCCACCCTGCACGTGCCTGGAGGGCTCGGGAGTCCCGGCAGCGATGGGCTATGCTGTGCCCTCAGGCTGTGAGCAGGGTTTCCCAGCCATGGGCCAGGTCCTGCTGGTTTTACAGGGCCAGGGATCCCCCCCAGCTCCCCCGTGGGAAGCCCAGCCCGTTTTGCCCCGTCTGTCCCCCAGCAGTCCCAGCATTTTCTGAGAGCAGCTGCGGTCTCAGATGGGAGATCTCCCATTACTCCAGCTCTGCTAAGGGGAGCCAGGGAGGGAGACCCCCCCCCCCCGGAGCTGGAAAGGGCTGGGGATGCCCCCACCCTCGCTGCACCCACTCTTGGCCCTGCACCAACGACCTGTGGGGTTTGTGCTCTGTGGAGGGAGGGGGGCTGGGGCTGGGGAGGGAGAGGGCAGAAGAGCGGTCTCCCAGCCCTTATTATATTTTAAAATGTAATAACAGCACGGTGTCTATTTTCGTAGACGGAACAGATCATTTCTGGAAGAGGGCCATGAATCTCAAAGGGAGGGGAAATAATTTGGCCAAGGTCATGTTAAGGCAGCAAGAGTGTAAAAGGGAAAAATATTAAAATAACAAAAAAAAAGCAGTTGAGAGCTGGACTGACGCACCATCTTAGGGGCAGCCCTAAGACCCCTCCCCAGCCTGGGAACCCCGTCCCCTCTGCCCTGCCGCTTCCCAGCATCACCCCATGGGGCTGAGATGGGCGTGAGGGGCTGGCTGGGCGAGAGAGGCCAAAGGAGCAGAAGAGAACAGAGACCCCAACGAGTGGCCCCCGGCAGGACCCTGGTGTCCTCTCTCTCAGGGGCCCCTTCTTGCAGCCCCCTCGAGTCCCTCTCCCCTGGCTGCAGCAGACCCCGCATGCTGTGCCATGCTTGGGGAGCCCTCAGGCATGCCAGGGCGTGGGACCGGGAACAGGCTCATGCCCCTGCATGCCAGGGGGGACAGTGTGCTCGAGGCAGCGCTGGGCTGTCACAGGGAGAACTGGGCTCCCCCCAGGCTGCACCGTTCCCCAACGCGAGGGCACGATGGCAGCAGAGCTGAGCAAACGCCATTGCAGCACTGATGAGGAAGGCAGCGAAGCGGCTGGCAGATCCCCCTGCCCTGCTGCTGCGGTCTCTCTTGTCCTTGCCCGCTCCCAGCCGGGCAGCAGCAGCCCCTCTATCCCATCCCAGGCCCGGGTGCCGGGGCTCTGACAGCACCATCCATCACCGCCGGCTGCCCGTGCCGTCCATCCCGGGCGGAGGCAGAGCAGGCAGGGGAGAGGCGCAGGCTTGGCAAGGCCTGACCTGCTTGCCCCATGTGGGCCATTTCCTGTCCAGCAGCCAGCTCTCACGCAGCAGCTCCAGGAGGCAGAGACATGCTGGCAGCAGGGTGATCCCTGCCATAACGGAGAGGGACCTGCAGCCCCCGGTGGCCTCACAGTGCAGCTCCGGTTTGGTGGGAACCTCACGGTAGGAGCGAGAAAGGAAAGGGCCCCAGGAATACCCACCTCATCCACCGTCGCGTGGGTCAGGCCTTCCCCTGAACAAGAGCCAGGGCCGGTGGGGAAAGGCCAGCCATCCTGCGGCAGGGCTGGCGCTCGGCAGCCCCATGCCTGGCAGCGCCACGTCTCTGCACGGCTCCTGGCAAGCGGTGGAAAACAAACTGCTGCTCGTACCCTCTGGCTGCTTCTCCAGGCTTGGCTGCCAGCTCCTCCATGCCAGAGCGGCTCTAGCAGGGCCGGGGTTACGCGGCGGGGAAGGCTCCCGGTGGTGCCTGCTGCCCCAGCCGCTTGCTCTGCCGAGGGGCATCCCCAGCCAGCTCCAACCCCTGTGCCAGAGCCAAAAGCAGGATGACCCTGCACGCTCCAGCGGGACGGGGCACGGGCTTGGGACAGGCTCTTGCCCGGCTGCTCTAATGAGAAAGAGGCATCATTTCCCAAGGTCCCAAGGCCTTCCCCTCCTCGTTTCCTCCTTTTGCTATTTAATTTCTTCTCTAGCCCCCTCCTTCCCCTCCTCAGTGAGATCAAAGGAGTCTGTGGCACCGGGCACGTTTCATAGGAATCGTCGATTAAAGGGTGTGGGGGGAGGCGGCACTGATGGCATCGGAGGAGAGAGGAGGAGGAGGAGGAGGAGGAGGAGGAGGAGGAGGAGGAGAAGGAGAAGGAGAAGGAGAAGGAGAAGGAGAAGGAGAAGGAGAAGGAGAAGGAGAAGGAGAAGGAGAAGGAGGAGAGGCTGGAGGGAGCACCTGGGCTCCGCGCAAGGTCCCGGCAGAACGGCCTCCCCAGCCCCGCGCCAGCGGAGCGCCCGGGAGAGGAGCCGGCTCCGCGGGCAGCGGCGGCTCCGGGGGCCCCGGGGGCGGCGGCCGGGGCTGCGGAAGGGCCGCGGCTGCGGAAGGGCCGCGGCTGCCGGGGCGGCCCCGCGCGTCCCGGCCCCTCTCCAGCGGCGCCGCGGCTCCGTCGGGCTCCTGCTGCCCTCTGCCGCCGGCCGCCGCGCCCCGGCGCCGAGCACGGCTGCGGCACCCAGCGCCTGCCCGGCCGGGGCCGCCGCGCCCGGCGTGGCCGCCGCCTCCGCTCCGCGGGGCCCCGTCTGGCAGCTCTGACCCACGCGTCCCCTGGCGAGGGGGTCCCCAGCTCTGGCCCCCTGGCGCGGGCTGAGGCCGCGGGCACGGGCCGCGCGGGGAGCCCAGCCCGGGCACCAGCCCCTCGCTCGTACGCGGCCCCCTCCAGGGGCCAGGGCCTGGGGGTCCTGGCCCCAACACCCCAGCTTTGCTCTCGCCACGCTGAGAAGAAGCGGCCCACGCGACGTGGCAGCCTCCCCCTGCGCCGCTTCCTCACGGGCTGCGCTCGGGCAGGGAGCTGCAAACGTCCCCACCCGAAGGTGCAACCTGCTCCACCCGTGGGCATCGGTCCCCCTCCCTGCACGTCCCTGATCAGGGGCCACCTCACACCCCCCAGCCACAGGCTCATCTGGTGGCAGCCTCCTCCCGTGGCTGCCGGCCAGGGAAGGGGATGTTTAGGGGATGAGTAACATCCTTCCTGGCAAGGCCTCTGCCCGCTCCTGGAAGCGTGCTGCGGGCACCGGGAAGCTCAGCCCCTTCGCCTGCCTCTTGCCCCAATCAGCTGGGGAAAGAAGCCAAGAGCAGGAAGAAACCTGGGGATGGGGCCAGGGCAAATGAACCCAGACGAAGCCCGTTGAATCGGCAGGAGGAGTCCCAGGTGCCAGGGAGAGAGGAGGGAGGATGCTGCGTGGCAAGGCAGGAGGCAGCCAGGAGGCACAGGTTGGGGGAGGCAGCCCAGGGCCCCCTCTGGAGCAGGGCTGGAAGCCAGAGCCTGGCTGAGCACTGCCAGAAGCAGCTTATTTTGGAAAGGAGGCATCTTGGCTGAGCGCTTGGTGCGTGGAGCTGCTGACGCTGGGGAACAGGACGGCTCTCAGAGAGCAGGTCCCAGCCATGCCTTGCAGGCCAACGCTGCTTGGCTTCAGCCTGCAGCTGAATCTGCCCCAGCACAACCAGGACTGGATCCCTAACTCCTGAGTCACCCACTGCAAAGGGGTTTGGACACCCCAGTCACAAGCCGGCACAATGCCCAGGGCCACAACTCACCCTGAATGCGTGAGGAGCTGCCTGGGATCCTCCAAGGAGGATGCACAGAGCTCTTGCCAGCCCTGACCCACAGGGCTTGGTACAACCTCAAGCCTTGAATGAGGAAAGCGAGGCACACAAGCTGGTGGGGGTCACCTTACCCCACCACTAGACCCTGCTTCCCCACCCTCAGCTCCCAAGAGCAGTACCAGCCCTGCTCTGCCAGCAGCGCAGTGAGCCTGGCCCAGACCCTCCCGGTGCTCAGACCAGGGGACTCAAGGCAGACCCTTCGCAGACAGCAGGGTCCGGCCCAGAGCTGGACCAGCACTGGCAGCATGCCACAGCGTTCAGACCAGGGCTAGCGAAGGTGGGAGAGGTTGCAGACTTTGCAGCAGAAACTGGACCTGCTTCGCCTTCCCCAGTGCCCTACTGGCGTCCACGGGGACAAGGAGCTGGCACACAGGCAGCTCCCTGCCAGCATCCCCTGTCCTTCCAGACAGGGGCCGGAGAGCACACACGGGGCAGGGGCTGGCTGCAGCTCACAGCCACTCGCTGTGTCCAGGCACGGCTTGGGAGCTCCCTCCAACTACAGGTTACTCATGGCTTGGCATGCCATGAATTTGGTCGGGTCTCAGCCCCTTTCCCGCACTGGGGCACGTCTGTGAAGAGGCAGGCAGCCTTGTCTGCCTGGGGAAGGAGCAGCCGAGCTCCCCGCTGCACACCAGGCTGCCCTGCCCTTTGGAGCTGCACACTGCAGCATTGTGGCCCAGCTGGTTTTTCCAGAGATGCATCCAAGGGGCAAAATCAGATCTCAAGGGAAGGGAGCAGGCACGTTCCTGGCTGCACAGAGGAGCTGTCGAGGCAATGCCAGGAACTGGGGCAGCTGCTGGGCACCGCAGCCCAGACAGAGGAAAACTGAGCAGACAAGTGCTTGAACCTGGGCTGTGCCTCGCTGCCCCCCAACTCCAGGAGCTGCTGCTCCTTTACAGACCTTTGTGTGCAAACCCTGCAGCAGAGACACCCTGCCCTGGCACTTCCCACCAGCTTTGTTTTACACCATTGGATATTAAAAAACCAGCCCAGAGGGCTGGGACAGGGGGAAGGACCCCGCTGGGGGACCAGAGAAGGGCTTGCGGGAGGAAAACTCTCAAAGGAAAACAGAAAAGCAGCATGTAGTGAGGGAGTTCCCTCCGCACAGGGAAGGTATTTTTGGTCAGGGCTTGTCTAGACTGGAGTAACCCACACTGCGTAAGCACATCACCACCACGCAGCAAGCCCAGGGCGTGCAGGGTGCCTGCTGTTCCCAGCCAGGACAGACCGGGCTGCACTGACCGAGGGCAGAAAAGATGCTCTGGAGGCAGAGCCGACCCCAGGAATGGCCATCCCAACCCCCGAGGGACTGGGGTGACCCCAGGTGCTCCTAGGCCCTGTCCCCCAGGCCTTGGTACCCTGCAGAGCCCAGGATGTGCCCAGGTGGAGGAAGTTTACAGTGCCTGGGACTCTGGGGGTCCGTCCAGGGTTCCCTGTGCCACATCGGCAGCTCTGCCGACCTCTGGCAAGCCGTGGGCAGGGCCCAAGTGGCCCCAAGCACTGTGGGCAGAGCTGGGATGCCCCATCTGGACCCAGATCCCAGAACTGGGCAGGACTGTTGCTGACACCGTGGAGCAGACACGGCCCCGACTGACCCTTGAGCCTGGTCCAGCCTGGCGCTCCCCAGCAGGGCGGAAGGCCCCGTGCCCCCCCAGTTCCCCAGCCTGGGGCCGCTGCCTGTCCCTACCGCAGCCCTTCCCGCAGCAGGAGGGACATGGGCCGGCCGTGCCAAGGCTCCCTCACCGCCCTGCCGTCCCTCGGCTCCGGCTGCTGAAGCAGCCAAGGGAGCTGCAGGCACAAAACGTCACTTTTTCCAAGAGCTTCTCCCCGCCTTCCCTTCCCCCTTGCAGAGGCCGGCTGCGGTGCCAGGGAGCATGGGAGGCTCCCGGGGTCAGGGTGAAGGCAGCACCGGGACAGGACCCAGCCAGGACCCTGCGCTGGCCGTGGCTCTTCTTGTCTCTCGAAGGCGGTACTTCACAGGCAGTGCAGGCGAGGAGCGCCTGGCCAGCCCCATCTCTGCTGGGGCTCCCTCCCATGGGAGGATGCTGCTCCCATCGGCCCCTCGCTGTCCCATCGGCCCTGGTCGAGCCCAGCTTTCCTGGCACAACTGGGAGAGGGACTCAGCAGCCCTGACAGCCTCCCCCCAGCAAGCCTCCCTGCTAGCAAGGGGCTTCAGACCCCTTTCCCTTGGAAAAGGAAACCCTAAACGCTTAAGCCAAGCCACTCCAAGGCCAGGAGCATCCATGGAGTAAGAGAACAGGCCTGACACAGACATTTTTTAAGGATGATCTAATTTAAAAAACACATTTTTATAAAAACACATCATAATGAAAATGCATGTAGTTTAAAAAGAGGCCCACAGTGCTCCAGTGCTGGAGGCAGCTGCGCATTGGCAATGGGACTGCTCCGTGGCCCGTTCCCCACCTTCCCAGGGCGTTCGGAGCCCTGTATCCAGCTCCACGTCCCGATTTATTTTCCTTTACCACAGAAAGCTTCTCCCCCTACCCCCACCCCCCCTAAAGCATCAGTTGAAGCTGCAGGAGAGACAATGGCTCGAGCATCCCCCTCGCCCCAAGCCAGGCGCGAAGCAGGCAGGGTGCAAGAAGCCCTCGCTTCCAGCACTGCAGCATCAGGCACCGCTGGAGAAAAGCCTGCCCGTGCAGCCTTCGCTCACACCAGCTGCTGGCAGCCAGGACTGCTTTTAAATGTAATCAGGGAACAGAAAAGAGCTCTGGATTGCTTTAATCCTTTCCAAAAAAGTATTGCTAGCCCAGCAGCTGTCCTCCTCCCCCTGTGCTTGTGAGGATTTGTACTCATAAGGCTGGATAATTTGACAGGGATAACACACACTCAGCACAGGCCACCTCGGACTTCCCAATGAGTTTGTTCTTTGCTCGGTGTGGTTTGCCAGCCCAATAAATCCACCCCCATGTGCCACCCTCCCCTCCCTCCCTTCATCCAGAGGGCTGGGACAGCAGCCTTGAGTGTGACTCAGATGCACAGGGGACCGAGAACCTCCCTTTCCCATGGGCAGGGCGCTGGGATCGCCGGGCACCGGCTAGCACAGAGGCACCGCAGGCACGGGGAGCCAGGAGCTGCAGCACTGCGGGAGCGGGGATGGGCAGGGCCGTCCCACAGGTACCTGCAGCAGTGAGAGGCACCAGAGCCATGGAGCCAATGGTTAATACAGAGCCAGCATCCCCGTCCCCCGTGCCAGGAGCAGCGCGGAGTGCGGCGAGGGGCAGGTCTGCAGTCCGGCGTGCATGGCCCACACACAGCTCACGGGGCGCCCCGGTAGCTGTAGTGATTGCGGTCGGGGTCGGTCATGGTGAGCGGCAGGCTGGGCTTGCGCTCCGGGTCCTTCTCGTTGTGCTGCTGTGGGGGACGGTGCTTGAAGAAGTCAGAGACATAGCGGACCTGGAAAAGACCGACGGGAAAGAAGGTTTGCGGACCCCTCCGGCAGGCTGAGCTGCAGCCAGTGGCAACCCGGCAGAGCATCAGGTCACGCAGGGGACACTCACGATGAGAACGGCAATGAGAGCTCCTTGAAGCAGCCCCACCAGCACATCGCTCCAGTGGTGCTTGTAGTCGGACACCCTGGTGTAGCCCACATAGATGGCGAAGGCGATGAGGAAGAACTGGATGGTGGGGCGCAGCAGCCGGGCCCACTTCCCCACCAGCCGGGCTTGCACATAGAGCTGGGCAGGGAAGGGAGGAGCAATCACCCAGTGCAGGGAGCACCAACCAGCCTGAAGACAGGGTGCTTGGAGCACCGGCCCGCTTGGGGGAACGGGACTCACGGAGGCTCGTCGCCTTCCCGCAGCATGGCACTTACCGCCAGGAACATCATGCAGTACATCCCAAAGGAAGAGTGCCCAGAATAGAAGGACAGTCTGTGGGGCGAAAGCGATGGGTCAGGCCACAAGATTGAGCTCCCAGTGCCCAGCTGGCCCCCCGCAAGCCCCCCACCCGCTCTGCGGGCTCTGCCCTGCAGCAGGAGAGCATTGATACCTGTCTGGGGCTGCCACCAGACCACAGGAGCCCGGCATGGCTGGGTGGGTGGAGGGGACATGTCCTGTGGCCCCATGGCTCACCTGGACTCGGTGACATTCCTGCTGTCCCCCTGGCAGACATTCTCCAGCTGCACATAGATGGAGCAGTTCACCTTGGACCAGTCGGGATTGCAGACAGCCAGAAAGTTTGGCCGGAGACGGCCGATCATGTACTTGGCCAGGTCGGTCAGGGACTGGCTGATGGCCCCCCCAAAGAGGAAGGTCCCCACCACCTTGTAGAGGGCAGCCAGGTAGTTGTTGAACTCTGACTTGGAGTAGAGGCGCTCCGTGTAGACCAGGTACGCCTCCCCTGACGAGATCTGCAGAGACCAAGGGGTGAGGGGTGAGGGTCTTGGGGCTACCGAGCAGCTCCCCAGCACCAGGGGTAGGGGATGCTTTGGCTCTTGGGTCTGCAGCAAAGGAGCCCCCGGCGCCCGCCTGCCACAGGAGCTCACGGGGCCTCTCCCCCTCCCTGCAGGCAGCCAGCCGCGTGGGACATGGGTCTCACTGCCCCAGAGGGAGCTCCTGACCCCCAGCAGAGCAGGGCTCGACCCAAGGGTCCTGTTGCCCTGCTGGGGGTCTGGAGGTGGGCTGTGCTGGGACCCAGCTCCTGGATACAACATTCCAGGATGTCCCTGCCCTGGAGGGAAGGGGACGGTGCTTCCTTACAATGACAACAGTGCAGGTGATGGTGACCCCAGCCATGAGGCCATGGGTGATGGTGTCCGCCTTGTAGGGGTAGCGGATGGAGTCGTCGTTGCAGTAGAAGCCCCGCTTGTACGGGGAGTTCACCAGCGTCAGAATGACGAAGGGCAGAGACGCTGCAAGGCAGAGAGAAGGTGAGGACTGGGGATGCCCGCCTGCAGGCTCCACGCAGGCACCCAGCACCGCGCGATCTCTCCATCCCTCACCCCTGGGTCTCTGCTCCCTGCTGCCGGGGAGGGATCCCCTCTGGGGGTGCAGTCCCGAGCCACCCGCACCCAGGGCAGGAGCACTTGCACCCGCCAGCGCACCAGCCCCGCTGCTGATAGGGCCCTATCTGAGCTCGCAGCTGCCTGCAGCACCCAGATACCACACGAGACGGCCGCGACCAGGCACCTGCAGAGCCCCCACGGCTGCCCCACTCCTCCCCAAGCGCAGCAGTCACAGGGCCTGGTGCAGGAGACTGGGGCTGATCTTGTGCCCTCTCCTCACACTCCCCAGAATCTTTAGGCCTAGGAGGATGGAGCTCATTAGAATTAACGAGCACAGGCATCTTGCAAACCTGTTTTACAGCAGGGAAGAGCCCCCAGGCCCGAGATGGTCCCAGCAGGACCCTCACAGCGGCTCCAGGAGAGCCAGTGCCCGGAGATGCTGGTGGGTGACCCAGCCCAGGCACAGTCGGACCCCAGCGCACTTGGCTTCCCACCCTCGCCCTCCCACAGCCCTTGCTCCTGAGCTCCTGGCAAGGCTCTGGAGAGATGCTGCGACCGGCTGGATCAGTCCAGGCGAGGAGGCTTTTCCACCCAGCGTGCCCCAACCCTGGCCACGGACACCTTAGAGCGCGTCCCTGGATGGGATCCTCCCCGAGATCAAAAGGGGTTTCGGGGGTCTCTGCCCTGTGCAGCAGGCATGCCAAAGCCCCCGCTGAAAGGGGACCTCCGGCCCCTCCAGCCGCTCCGACCCTGCCCAGGATGCTCCCCGGGACCCGGAAAGCCCGGTCCTCCCTCGGCCCAGAGTCCACCTTAAGCCCGGCCTCCTCTCCCGGTTCCGCCTTTCCCGGCGGTTTCCGCCTCCCCTCGTTCCACCGTCTCCCGGGAACACGCACCTTTGTCCCTGCCCGCCCCCCCCCCTCCCCGGGGCGCAGCCGGGGGTCCCGCCCGGACCCGCGCTCACCAAGCGAGGGGGGCAAACGGTGACGGCATCGCAGCCGGCTGCTGCCCGGCCTCGCCCCGCCGCCCCCTGCTCCCCCCGGGCGGGGGCTGCAGCAGCCGAGAAGCGCTGCCAGGAGCCGGGAACAAGCCCCAGCTTCGCCCACCCCGCTCGGGCTGCGGGGAGCCGGCTGCCCGGCGCAGGGCTGTCTGCAGGCGCCTCTGTCTACACCTCAAACGTTAATTTGCAGCTCAAGTTAGACACCAATTTTCTTTCTGGATAATTTCATCCTCCAAAAAAGCTCCCCTAAAAATAAAAGACACCGGCACACGAGAGAGAAAAGCGACCCAAACAGAAACAGGAACCTGCCTCTCCCCACCGGTGCTTAGAGCCCAAGAAAGCAACTCCCGGCCCGAGAGGCTCAGGCTGAAATTACGACCTGGGCCTTTATTTTTAGTTCGTCGTAATTAGGTGCTTGCCAGCGTCACTTTTAGAAATGGGCGTTTGCCTGCACCGGGGGGGCGGGGAGGGGGGAGACTGCCGGGGTACGGGGAAGGGGCACCCCGAACCCAGCTGCCGGGGCTGCAGAGCCCCCCCGGCCCCGCTCCGGCCGCCCGCGGAGCGCAGGGCCCGGCCGGCGGGCAGGCGGCCAGCAGAAGGAAACCGAGCAGCGGCGCTGGGGCCGGGCGTCCCGAGCAGCGCGGCGGGGCCCCGCCCGCAGCCTCCCGGACCCGGACCGGCTCCGACCCCCGGCTCGCCGGCGGAGGCCGCCGGACCCGCCCCGGGCCCCCCCCCGCGCCGGGCACGTCCCCGGGGCGCTGCGGGCCCCCCCAAGGCGCCCGGGCAACGGGGCGGCCGCACGTCGGGACAGCAGCTCCACGGCGGGGCCCGGCAGCTCCGGGGCAGGAGCCGGCGCCCGCCCGGCCCCGCCGCCCCTCACCGAGCCGCCCCGCGGGCGGAGCGGCGCCGGCGAGGCCGGTGGGCTCCTCGCGGAGGCCCAGAGCCCCGGGAGAGGGGCCGGGCAGGTGCCTCCCGGGCTGCCCGCGGCCCGGCCCCGCAGCACCGGCAACGGGCTGGCCCGGACAGAGGGCGCGGGGGGACCCCGGCCCGCCGGTACCGCCCGCGGACCCGGCCCCGGCCCCGGCCCCGGCCCCGGCCCCAGCCCCAGCCCCACCGCGGGAGGTCGGGGACGCTCCGGAGCCGCCCGGGGCGCGGGCGCCGCGGCCGCGCCGGTACCGAGCCCTCACCGACCGCCAGGCAGAGCACGTCGAGCACCACGAAGACCTTCCTGCGCTCCATCCCGCTGCCGGTGGCGGCCCCGCGGCCCGGCCCCGCGGCTCACATGGCCCGGAACGGCGCGGGCCCGGCCGGGAGGTAAAGTCCGGGCGGACGGGACGGGACGGGACCAGGCGGGGCGGGGCGGGACGGGGCGGCTCCGGCAGCCGGTGCCCCCGCCCGCGGGCTGGGGCGGGGCGGGGCGGGCTGCGGGGCCCGGGCCGGGGCCGGGGCAGGTGTGGGGCGCGGCGGGGCCCGGGGACAGCGGTCCGGAGAGACGGGGCCCGGACCCCCCCGCCTCCCGCCGCCTCCCCGCGCCGGCGTCCTCGGCTCCGGCCTCCCCGTCCCGTCCCCCCGCTCCGCCTGGCCGGTCTCCCCGCCCCGGCTGGGCCGCCTCCCGTCGCTGCGGCAAGGGGAAGGGGGAGAAGGAAGGCAGCGAGGCCGCGCGTGGGAGCCGCGTGTGTCCCGCCAGCCTCGGGCTTCTTTCCTGAGGAAAAAAAGGGGAAAAAGAGAAAAACCCGAGAGTGGAAGAACGTGGCCACAGAAATGCGCTGGCTGCATCCGTGCGGTGCAGCGGCGATTTATGGCGGAGCAGAAAGGGGGCTGACTCAGTCGCGATGCCGGTTGTTGGGGGGCAGGAGGGTTCCCCGGGAGCCTTCGGACGCAGTGGAGAGGCCGGCGGGGAGCAGAGCAGCCGGATTTAAACACAGGATGAGGCGTGTGTTGGTTTTAAGCTGTGATTTAACCACTGAAACGTGGGGCGGTATTTTCCCGTGCCTCAGACATTGTCAGAGCAGGACAGGCTCCCGGTGCTGCCCGCTGGGGCTGGGGACATGCTGGGCCGGTGGCACTCAGAGTGGGGACGGGAGCAAAGGTTTGAGCATGGGTCCCTGCAGCAAGTCCCTGGCAGGAGCGGGGACGGCCACAGCCTGGCTGTTTGCTCCAGGCCTGACTCTTGGTCAGGAACGGAAGGAAACATAAATAATACAGAAACCACCCAAATGATAGCTACTGGGCTGGTTTATTTAAGTGCAGCGTGAGTGGCCTGTGGAGAATGTCAAGGCTGTTGTGGGAAGCCAGCAGAGCTAGAAACGCTCTCGGGCTGCGCTGCGATTTACGGAGAGTGGCATAATCACTTGCCAGCTTTCCTCTGCTCCGATCCAACCCGGTGCAACCTCCCTCCTGCCTGTCGGTGCCACGGGGCCCTGGCACAGCTGCCAGGGCAGGATGTGCCCCGCACGTGCTGCCTGCAGGCCCCTGAATCTTGGTGGCGGGCAGGTAAAGCCCCGAGGCAGGAGAGCTGAGGGCGTGCTGGAGGAGGGGAGGTCGGCCAGTGCCTGTGGGATGCCCAGGCTGTGTCGTGGAGGCAACGCGGGGTTTCATACAGTCTCTCCCACCACTGATAAATCTCCCCTCCTTGTCACAGCCCCCGGCAATCCTTGGCTGTGCTGAGCCACCCTCGTGGCTGGCATGGAAGTGCTCCGGGCTGGGCCATCGTGGGGGCACGGAAGATGTGGAAGTGTGGGGCTCAGCAAGGACAGGATAGTGCCCAGCAGGGTCATGCTGACCCGTGCCGTAGGTGTGTGGCTCCATGCTGGAGCAGGGCAGAGAGGAGCCAGATAAGGCAGCTGCTCCCCTGCCCACACAGCACGGCCTCGCAGAGCGGGTGCCACAGGCAGGACTTTGCCCCACACGGTGCCGTGGCTGTTGGATGGTGCCAGGGTGGCGGGAGCCACCCAGGAATGGCCCAGCCCGGCCGGGCTGGCTGCTCTCAGCTCGGCCCAGCACTCGGGGGGGTGTCACAGGGACAGAAAGCAGCCGCCTGCCTCGGCTCGGCCCCGCGCTGTTTGCTCAGCCTGCGCGGCGCTGGGCAAACGAAGGGCTCAGCCTCCCCCCTGCTCGGGACGAGGCCCCGGCCCGGAAGGGCCTCGCAGGGGCCTGTGGGGGCCAGCGACGCAGCCCTGGCTGCGGGGGGAGGTTCGTGGGGAGGCCTGGTGGCGTTTGGGCCCTGGTTGTTAGAGTTCCTCCAACTTCACTCGGGCTTTCCGTGGAGTCCCACGGGACGCCGGTCCCGGCCCCTCCCAGCCCCAGGGTGAAGCGCTGGGACCCCATCCCCGGGGGTCTGCTGATGCTCCGCTCCGGGGGGGAGCACCGGGACCCTTCTCCCCCCGCTGCCGGAGGGTTGCCCAGGTCTCTGCTGCCGCCCCCGCACGGAGGCTCACGGGAGGCGGACGGTGGCCTCCCACGGGCCTCCCCCCGGCCCGAGCCGGAGGAGCGGGGGCTGCCGGGGGCGGCCGAGCCCCCCTCCCCGGGTCGTTGCAGCCGAGCTCCCGGCCCTGCCGCCGCCCGCCGCGCCTTGGCGAAGCGAAGGTCCGGCACCCCGAGCGCCGGGACTCCCGGCGGGGCGGCGCGGGTCCCCCCCGGGGTGGGGGGGGGAAGCGGGTCCCCCGGCCGCGGAGCGGGTCCCCGGCGCGGGGCTGCGGCCCCCTCTGCCGTCGGAGCGCCGCGTCTGCAGCGGCCGCGCACCCGCCCGAGGCCGCGCCCGGAGCCGCCGCCGCCCTCGCCGGGGCCGCGCGTGGGGGCCGTGGGGCGGGCAGAGCCCGCGCGGCCCCGCCGGTCGCCGCCCGCCTCCCTGCGCCCCGGGAGCGGGGAGGAAACGCCCCGAGGGCAGCGGGGAGGCCGGAGCCTGCGGCGAGGCGCCGGTCCTGCCGGTCTTGCAGCCGCGGAAACGACACGCGGCGCAGGCAGGGCCGAAACGGGCGTTTCAAAGGACGCGACGGGACGAGGGGCCGCGATCCCGCCCGAGGGCTTCGAGCGCACCCCCCCCCTTCCCGTCGCTCCTCAGGGTCTCGAAGGGAGCGGGGAACCGCTCCCACCCCTCATGCCTTGGGCTGCGCCCGCCGTCGTACCCCGAGCTCTGCCGGAGGGGGCCGCAGCCCCCGCACAGCAGCGGGTAACCCCCTCCTCTTCCGAGGCCGGGCCGAGCCCCGGCCCTGCCCCGGGCCCCAGCGTTCGGCGGGTGCTGCCTTACGGCCCGGAGCTGCTCCCACCCGCGCCGCAGGGGTGGCAGCCGGGACGCTCTGCCTGCTCCCACCCGCGGCAGCACCGCGGCCTGGTGCTCTGCCGAGCGGGTGTCTGCCCTACCCGGCCGAGCTGCCAGGAGAAATGCAGAGCAGGGAAAGCTCCCGAAAGGAGGGGTGGGCTGCCCCTTTCCTGCTGGTGTTCCGGGTGGCGATTTCCAGCCTCCGTCCCACCCCAAGGCCCTGGGACAGAAGGCGAGAGAGAACAGGGAAGAGCTGGGGAACAGAATTTAAGGGGTTTCTGGCAAAACAGAGGGGCTTTGTGGTGAGGAACGAGCCTTCTTGTGGAAACATACAACGCAGTTGCAGCAGGAACGTTTCTCTCGCCTCCAGGATGTTATTTCTGGCTGAAGCCAGTGAGACATGGATGGACCCCCGCCTCCCACTGCCACGGGCTCTCTGAAGGCTGCCAGGATTTCAGAGAACTCGGGGCACCTGTAAGAGCAATGAACACCTCCCTCTCCTCCACGCACAGCGCCAGGAGGGAAAATTCAGCCAAGGAAGCCAGGCCTCCTCCCTGGTACTAGGCACGGGAAGGCAGGCAGGGCCAGGAACAGAGAGAGGAGGGACCCTGAGAACCATCCCCAGGCCCCCCGGGACAGGAGCCACAGGCAACCAGGGCAGCTCACCCACACTCCAGCCATGGGGACCTGCAGGCACAAGCCCTTCACTGATCCCGGTATGAAGATGCTCCTCACCCAGCAGAAGCAGCTGCGCTCAAGAGCGGGTCGAGTTCAGCTTCTGCACCAGGACCTTGGGGCTGTTGTGACAGCAATCGTAGCACCCAGGATGGGAGGACATGATCCCACAGGGCTCCAGGGTCATTACCTGGCCCGCCACCTCCCCCAGGACAGACCCGAGATCGGTGTTCAGATCGGTCTCTCTAAGGGGCCACGAACATCTGCTGCCAACAGCTTCCCGAGCGCTGTGCTGGGCATCCCGCCCCTGCCCACGGAGCACGCACTCAGCACAGGAGAGGATCAGACAGAAAAGGCAAGAACCCCTTTTCTCACTTCTGCCATCACGATGCACAGGACCGTGCCATCTCAGTCTCCAAAAACATGACAGGCTTCTGGCTCACTTTCAAATTAGGTTTTTAATTAAATAAATAACGTTGAGGGGTCTTCAAGGCAGTATCACTTCACAGTGTAGGGCTTGGGGGGGGGAAAGGGGGGAAAGAGTCCAGCATCGGGAGCGGCTCAAAGTGAATGTGCTTTGTAAGAAGGAAAAAGAAAACCCAACAAAAAACCAAAACCAAACCTCCTCCCCAAGTGACTCCCCCTCCCTGTCCCAGCCCTTTCTACCCCTCTCCCTTAAAGTTATGAGGAAAAAGCGCCGCACTCATGTTGAAAGACCCCATGCGAATCTGTAAACAACACTGAAGAACATAAATAAGAGACATTTTTGCCTCCCCCAGCCTCCCCTCTCCTTTCATTAGGGCTTGAAACAACCAAAGAAAAAATGCTTTCAGGAAAACTAAGAATGTTCTTGGCTGATGGAGAGGAGATGCCAAGGCCTGGCCCTCCCTGGGAGGGCTGCCCGTGCTCTCACCCTGCCTCCTCTTCTCCTTTCAGCCAAGGAGCTTCCACTCTCCCCCAGAAAAGGGGAATCACAGCCTGGGCAGTTCCACTATGGAGCGGGCACTCGTATTTGCTTTCTGTTTCCAGCAACTGGGAGCAGCCGGAGGGGAGGCCTCCGGTTACCACATCTGGTTGACAAAGCGACGCCTGGTCAAGGCAGCTGTGTGCATCTGGAGCTCAGCACCTCTCAGCAGAGCTGGCCGGGGACCGAAGCAAACTCCTGCTAATGCACGCGAAATGGGTCTGGGGCTTGGAAAATGAGAGACAAGGTCTGATTCTGTCATCCTGCGAAGCTGCCTGACGCTGTCTCTCTGCTCCCACTGCAGGGCTGAGCGCAGCTTCACAGGGCCGGGTAAAAGGAGGACCCGGGCTAATGGTTTTAGTCATCTTCCAAAGCCACTGGCAGCAGAACCAACTGCAGGATCACAGCCCAAAGGCCTCTACCAAAACAAGCAAAAAACTTCAACCCAAACCCCTTCCCAAATGCAGAAAATGGCTGGAGGAAGGGAAGATCTGCACCAGAGCCTTGCCCAGCAAGTCAGCAGACAGCATTCCCTGCGTGGAAAAAAGGGGAATGAGAACATGTGGATTTGAGCCAGCAGCAAACCCCAGACCTGGAACGCACTCGGGAAGCGAAGCAGCTCCGGACTCCAGCACACCCACAAACATGCCACTGTGGCTCTCTGCACAGCAGCTGGCCACCTCGCTGCCATGCGGGGCCACCCTCGTCACCTCCTCAAAACATTGCTAATGGCAGTGAAAACATACTTTCCTCTCAGAAAACAGAGAGCATTTTTGTGACGCAGCAAGGGGCAGGGCTGCCCAGGGACTGGCGTGCTCTCCTGCCTGGGACTCTGTGCTAGCACTGGTGTCCTAGACTTGGTGTTCTGGGAGCTAAGCAACCTCCTCCTCCCACAGCTGACAAATGGTTTGAACAAGCTGGGAAGTTACAGATGTTTTCATCTGCATTTTACCGTCTTGTACTGCAGCAGTCAGCAAGGATCAAGTCATCCACTGCCAGTAACAGAAGCGGCAGCATTGCACCACTCTGAGGCCAGGGTCGCTTTGTGGGTCTAGAAACTCCCTTTACTCCCAGTACAAGTTCTCCACGGCCCAGCACTGCAAGGGAAGGTGAGAAGGACTTAAGCGCACACAGTGCTACTGCACCACGCAGTATCCCTTTCCAAGACCTGAGGCTTCTGCCAAAGGGCTGGACCAGGCCACATCCCGCCTGCAGCTGCTGGTGGAGCGGGCAGGAAGACACACGCAGCTGCGAGAGGTCTGAAAACAGCAGTGTGCACGCCTGTCACGACTGACAGCTCAGGAGTGCAGGATAGCTGTTGGGAGGGGAATGGGGAGAATGACTTCTATTGCAACACACTATCTGTGGGTGAAGGGCCAAGACTCCTCATCTTCCTTTGGTGTCGCCATGCCCGTCTCTGCAGGCAAACTGCCCTGCAGCCCAGGTGGACTGTGCTCCCTGTGGATTTCCTAAGCTCTTGGACCTCTAGACTGCATCCCCCATCCCAGCCCCCAAAGTGCCAGGGATACATCCCTGTTCTCAAAGCAACTCTGCACTCAGACTGTCCCACCGGGGCCAAGGGACTTCTCCCCTGTCCCGAGGCAGGGACTCTCCGAACAGCCTGGCATTACCTGGGGTGACACACGGTCAACGAAACAGGGGGTGATGGACCTCCCCCCTCACTAAAGCCAGCCACCAGCTTTGCGTGATTGCGTCCAAATGCACTGGAGCAGAAAGGTGTTTGGTTTCACTGTAGCCTTGGATCAAGGAGGATGGAAAGATGGATTCTGACCAACAGCTCCAAACTGTCCCTACGGAACAGTGGAAGTTCCAGGATTTCACTCAGTCAGGTCAAAGTCCTTGCTGGGTCTGTGACAAGTTTGTGACTGGAGACTCTCACTGTGACAAAGGCTCTGACCGAGCCACAGGTGCTGGGCAAGCCTGATGAGCAGTCAGAAAACTATTTACATCTCCAATGCCAATGAGGCCAAAATCTGTGACCGATAAGGACACTTGCGCAGGGGCCACCACTGCCTCTGGGTCTCTGTCCAAATCCACAGGGCCAGCAATTAAAGGCAAACCCTCGTTAATGTCTGCAGGGAGAGTGAAGTCCATGGTTATCGTCTCACCAGAGCTCTGCAATGTCTCCTGCTTCTCTGCTAGTCCTGGTCCTGCTGGCGGCAAAGCATAGAGCCCCGATTCTGAGGGGTTGACAGTGTGTTGTGTGCAGGAAGCCAAGATGGTGCCTGAGGATGTCTCCTCCGTGGGGTCGAAGGAACAATTTGTCTCCGAAGGAGTACTGCACTCATAGCCCTGCCCCGATTCACTCACGCTGCCCAGGCTGCAGGCTGTGCTCTCCACGCTCAGGGGCTCTGCACACCACAAAAGAGGGAAATGTGGGAGATGGACAGACAGGGAGGAAGAAAGGGTGGGGGACAGCAAGGAAAAGAAAGCTAGAGTGAGTCTATAACATACAAAAAACCAGAATCCAGTTCAATCCCACCTAATCACAACAGTATTTGTTTGATGGCACAAATGTTTCTTTATTATAGCAGCCAAGATCCCTGCCAGCATGTACCGAAGAAAGGCAAGATACAGACAGCAGATGGGAGGCCATCAGTGTTTCTATGGAAATTAAAGGAAATCTCACAGAGACATTCCATGATAAGCCAAATCTTAAGTCCTATCCCCTCATGCCAACAGCCCCTGGGAGGTGCCTACATAAAGCCCTCATCTGTGGTAGGATGGCGAGGGAATGAACCCATTTCAGGCTCCCTGTGAGTCTTCTCAGAGCCAGCTCTCTCTGAAAGCAGTTCGCAGGTACAGCCTCACTTCTGGTGCCTTAAACCAGCCTCTGGAGGAGTTGCCTGTGTCTAGTCTGTCTGTGCGTTAGTGCACTGGAAGCACCTAACTCAGGTGCCCAAAGTTAGTGCAAATCCTTTTGCTTTGGGAATGACTTAGGCCACCCCTCCAAGCCTGAAGCAGGAGCAACTCTCTAAGTCACTACTGGCCAGTGTAGAGACAGATGAGTCTCCTTTGCTCAAACCAAAATCTGCCCAGGGCTGGTATTTGACACAGGGCAAAGCGAGCACACCGGCAAGGCGCATGGAGAAGAGCAGCAGCTGGTTCATGGCAACAGGAGAAAGGCAAAGGAGGGTCTGTGCTGCTGGGTGAGGGAGACGAGTTATCCCCATGGCAGACAGAAGAAAAGGAAGTTACCTGTGCTCTCTATTGCTATCTGATCTTGACTGAAGTGAGAATCCAGGCAGCTAGTTGCAGAGGGAATTGGTGGGGAGCTCCGAGAACGACTGGTGTTTTCTACTTCACCCCCATCCAAGTCATTGTCGGTGTAATCCCTGTGGGGAAAGACAGATAGCACTGCCACCACCTGTTAAGCAGAGAGACGCAGGCAGGGAAAACAGTGACTGGGATTAAAACCCATCAACAAATAAAGCAACAGGACTGTAGAGACCTCACTAGAATGAACGTCTGTCCCTTCCTAGTCTGCAGACCCCAGTTTAGACTCTGCACTGAGGCGATCGCAGGTAACTCAGTGTGGCTAAGACCAGCCCATGATAAACCAGAACGGGCTCTGTAGCTGTCCAAAACAAAGAGCTCTGCCCCCCCAGCTCTCTACAAGCCCCAGCCCCTTCCAAAGCAAAATAAATGATCAAATGCTCTCCCCAGGAAACAGCCAGCTTCACAGAATGACTGCAGTGGGTTGTGACAATGTTAATGCACCAGCAAAGAGCAAGTGATGAGAAAATATTTTCCCACCCTGGGGGGATTTGAGATTTCAGGTATTTTCCTGTCTTGCATCAGAATTAAAAAAAAAAAAAATCTAAGACTTCATCTAATGCTTTTAATTGATTAAACTTAAATATTTCATGTTGACCTTTTAAAACATTTCAGTTTCAACCTTTCTGAAAAGTATTTTCTGTAATTAGCATATATTTCAAAGTGAAGAATTTGGCTCAAAGGGTGGCAGCAGGGAAAGAAATTAATTCAGGCTCCAAAACACCAGAAATAGTGTATTTTTTAACTTAAAAAGCTCCCTTCCCAAAACCTCATTGAACTGAGTTATTTCCTGAGATCAGCCCTGAATCCCTGACCCTAGCCCTAATTTTTGTGAATGCATTTGTGTGAAACAAAACAGTGTTTTCTGATACAAGAAAGTCCACATGCAAGCAAATAATTGCTTTATCTTCCCTCCCCACACTAACAGTGTTTATGTTTTGAGAATATCCAGTGCATCCCTCCATGCTCCCACCCAAGAAACCTTCTAGAGCAGAAAGCGCAGTCTTTTAAGCGGAGGTGCTTTGCAGCAGGAATCTTCACTTGGAGGTTAATATTACTAATTTTAGTGTGAGAATATTCCACGCACGTGGCTCCAGGGTGGAGGACGTACTTCTTCCTTCCTAAACGAGTCTGCTGAGTGAAGTAGTCATAGCGCTCTGATTTTTTCCACATGTAGTAATACTCCACACACTCGCCCACTGACCGGGTGCGGACCTGAGGAGAAACATCACAGTCAGAAAGCCATGCATCAAGATGCATCTCATGGAGCAAGGACTACTCTCCCATTTAATCAGCACAGAAAATTAAGTGCATTACAGTAATTTATATTGCTATGGACACATCTACACTGCAGAACGTAAGCACATACTGAGATTTCCAAGGTGGTAATTGGCCAGAGAAAGAACTCCCCACAGTGCACAATTGCTCTTGCAGACCCCAGTGTGGGTTCACACACGGTACATTCGTGCAGGACTTTCCTGCGCTTCCAGTAGCACACTTAACATCAAGAGAGCAAACCTGCATCCATTTTCACTGGCCAGCATCAACATGCCCACAATTAATCAGCGGTAGAACTGGACTCTCTGGTTCTGCCAACTCGCAGCACAGCAGCATATGTCCTGGGGCCCAGCTCTCCCTACAACAGCATCTTTCATTCTAGAGGACCCCAGGGGACTTTACAAAACATCCACATGCTCAACTCACTCATTCACAGAAGTACTGCAAGGGCTGAGAGTTTGGAAAGAACTTTTGAGACTCCAGAAAGGGCTAATCAGTAATTAACTGACATCACTCATGCAGGTCAGTGTTGTTTGTGACTTCTCCCACCTGGAAAATAAGGCAGAGCAGGGCAGTGAACAGCCCATCACCTGCTAGCATGAGTCAACACAAAGCCTGGGATCGGAACTCGGCAGTCCTGAACTTCCTGCATTAGCCGAGGCTCAAAACATACCTCTGGTGCAAATGCACGTGCCTCCTTCCCTTTGTCTTAGTGGGATGCAGGGGTGAGCGTCCTTACCTTGTTTGCTTGGATAAGATGAAAGTTTTTCCCATGGACCCTGAAGCCATGTTCAAAATTTCTACATTCTTCCTCACTCCAGGCACAAAGCTCATCTATAGCAGAAAGAAAGAGGAATTGGAGGAGATGTACAGAATCTAGAAAGAGTTACATGTGCCTTGATGTTTGGGGTAGAACCAAAATATGGGAGGTTCTCACCTCTGATAACCTTCACATTGAACCTTAACCTCCGCAGTGCCTCTTCTGCATTGAAGTTGCATTTAACCAGTTCATACAAAGCCTAGGAAACAGGAGAAAATTACTGACAGCACATACCTGAGCAACACACCACAAACCAACCTGCTCATGACTCACGTTTGTTTCGTAAAACTTATTTTTCCCAGGAGCCACTTTGCCACTAACCCAAGCTTGACCATCAGCATAGATTATTCCACTTTTCAAGGTGGTGGATTACAAACCCTGGGACTGAAAAGATGCAGTTCTACTAGCAGCTCTGCAGATTACATGTGTGCCTCTGTGTTTCTGCAGGCTTACTGTGAGAATCTAACCTGACTAGCTTAGAGGAAACAACTGCTCTGAAGTTTCTTAGCCAAATGTTTGATCTTCTGCTGGCTTCAAAGAAGAATTAGACAACGCTATAGAGGACAGATCCAAAAGGATGTTCCTGCTGCAGGCTCTAGCTCAGAGAGTTTGGGATACTGGGAGAGTACAGTCAAAAAACAGTACCCATTCTCTACTTGCCCAGTCTGTTACACGCTTTCCAAAACTTCTGTTATTGTGTTGGAAAAAAAGCACTAAGCTAGACAGGCCTGTGGTGCGATCCACCACAGCCTTTTCCTGTGTTCCCAACAGGAGGGTGAACAGCCTCCCAAGACTGCAGCTGAGCAGCACACCCTCACTTATCCATGAAGCAGGAGTAGAGGATCGCTGGAGTTAGGTCTCATTCTCTTTTAAGTGGGTCTCTCAGTCAGGATCTCTGTAGGAAACGCACTATTACGCCAGCACCGTTAGAGTATCTGCAGGCTGCAAGAAGTCCCAATGCTTACCTGTTCATTGTCCTTCACCATCTCTCCTTCTGGCAGGCTGCTGCTAGACAGCTCGTCCCATCGCCGCTTCACTGCACGGTATAGGAACTCTTCAACCTCTCTCTCAGGGAGTATGTTTGGGTCCCAAAGCAGCTGATCTTCATTCTCATAGGCTAACAGAAAAAGCACTGAAATAAGCTAATCAAACAGAAAATTCTGCTGCTTTTGAGAAATAGCCTGCATGTACGTGCATGGGAGAGACAGAAGGAGGGAAGAAATCTTTGCTTGGTACTCCAACTTGGCACTAGAGATGACAACCATCTCTGTGAAGGTGCTGCATTTTCCCTCCTGATTTTGGAGGCAGATAAGCTTAATACTCTTTATACCCCTTTTAGAGCCCTAAGCACAGGCTCGGCTTGCTTCCACTTCTTCAGAAGGGTTGGTTGACAAGGTTTTTGTTACCACCTTCTCAAAGATTGTTGCTTTGATTCCTTAACCCTGGCAACTAAAAAACCCTAGGGTCTAAGGTGTCTTTTCCAGCACACAGTAAACAAAAGGAGTGGGAGGTGAAGGCAGCTTTGAGCTACAACCCTGGCCTAGGCTCAAGACCCTCTCACTGTCCTAGACACAAAACTAAGCAGCTGCAAGGCTGTCCCTCCCCTGTGATAGCTTGTAATACTCCTCCATGAGCTGCTCCACCCAGGCAGAATAGCAGGAGCACACTGCATCACCAAGTGATTCTTGCCTCTTTCAGCTTTTAAGGCTCTTAGCCCATGAGAACACGGCACACAACAATGCAGAGAGATGTTTAAGTAAAATAACAGCGCAGAGGACAGCAAGAAGAAAGACTCTGCAATAAAAAAAATAATCAGAAATATTGAGATTTTTCTATTCAAATAAAAACATTAGCACCCTCTGTACTTAACTCATTTCTAGAGGCAAAGGAACTAATTCTTCTGCCCTGTAGAATCACTAAAATCAGGTCAGAGGCACTACAGACATGGCATACCTGATCCCAATGGGGATCTTTTATCAGTTTCCTTTCATTTCATACTGATGCAAACACAGGTTATGGAAAACGTGCACTAAATCTGTGGTCTTCAATACAGAAGGCTGAGAGCACTGATAAAGTAACAGCAAAAAGTTCTGAGAACTATATTGGGTAAATCTGAAATGATACCTGCAAAACTGATAACTTTAACTAATTTGCTCAGGGTCTGTTAGGATAAAAGAACTAGGGAGGAAGCAAGTAATTTCTAAACACATGGCTTTCTGTTAGCTATCTTGTTCAGAAACTCAACAAGCTGTTGCTAGTATTCCAGTAGTTATCAGATGCGATCTGCAAATCAAGGCACCTCCATCTACTCTGCAGACAGCCTATCAAACTGGAAACTGATCAGCTCCAGGGAGTACTGAGTGACAATAACCCTGGCTACTTAAGGAAGACATCAGAGAAAAATAAATTAGAGTAGTTCCAGAAGGGTACTCCTTCTCTTTGGCTACAGCTGAGACCCGCTCCTCCAAACCTGTCACACCAACCCAGTTTTCACTGAGCTTCTTCGCTTCTGTAGCTCTATAACTAGCCCTGTTCAAACAGGCTACTTTAAAGCTAGCTCAGGTGTAACTGTAAATTTTGGTGTCAACACTGAGAGGCACCAAGCCTAGAGACACAGAGCAGAACTGGTGAACCAGGGCCCCATCAGACGCCCAGGCCAGCAGCCCTACATCCAAACAAGATACACAAAGCAGGCGGCCTTACCTTTTTCACCGTGCCTGTTTAAGTGGACGATGGGAACAGTGGCTTGGTACTGAGGTCCAACCATGATCTCCTGAAATATCACCACAGAGAAGTGGGTAAATTGAAATGAAAAATGCTCCACGTAGGTGCTGAGGTATACTTCATGATTTAGGGACTACGACTTGTATATTGGTAGTCCCCAATGTCACTATTACTTCTAGGGAACCCTGACTATTTTATAGGGTAACAAAAAAGATTTACTACCAACCAGATGATACTTTGGGGACCTTAGGCATTTACATAGTTTTAATGTTAAATATATATGGCAAGCAGCTAAGGCTGGAGATAAAGAAATGAAGCAGCTCTCCTGCAACCTTCTCAACCAGGATGAATTTGGAAGTCTGCTCCTCTCTTTCATGTGATGGTTCCCCCTCAGTAAATCCTGCTGGGAATACTGCACAGCATTTCACCTTTATAGGGCTACAGGCTGCAGTTTTAATTTACCAAGGCACAACAGCATTTTCCACATCTGAAGCAGAAGATAATTTCAGATACAGATTTCAAGATTGTATTAAAAAAATCTCTTGTAACCCGTATCTGCCACTGCCTTCCAGAAAATGCAAGGCACTGAGCAAAAGAAAATAAAAGAAAGAAAAATTATTGAGGAAATATCACAGCGCTATGGTGTCATGCTTTTCTCAGACTCAGGCGCATTGTATTAGCTCCCCCTCCCAATGCACTCAAGTCGTTTACCTTCTTACACTCATTGGATGGGATGGAATCCTCCTCTGAATCCTCAGCCATGGAGGAAGCACACGGAGATGAACAGGGCTCTTTGTCTTCATCAGCAAGGAAGTTGTTTGCTTTGTGGGAAAGGAAAAGATCTGTAGTTATGCAGTGTTTGGGGTTGTTTGTTTGGTTTTTTTTTTTTCTATTGCTCTCTTCCCTCTCCTTCCCTTCATCTTCTGTCCTAAAGTTATGGACTTCTGTCCTTAAGCATCCTTTCAGCATGTTCCTCAGTGACAACTTACTCATATTTTAATTTTCTCCTTTTAAATAAAAGAATTTGCACACTTGCCACATGGGTGGTGCCGACCAATCCAGGGAGCTCAGAATCCTTCGTTTTGCAGGCTAGCAGAAGGAATAAGATCACTTTATGCCAAGTCTCTCTCATGCACCTTGGCTTCCTGAGTATTCCAGTATTTAGGAACTGCCACAATATATCACACCACTAGTACTACTGAATTTATTCACTTCTAGAGATGTCAGATCAGGTACTGATCTTTCAGACTGCAATTACAGCAGGTAGCAAAACAATTCTCACTTTCTCAATGTTATACGTTAGAGCTAAAGACAATTCTCTCCTCACTCCACTGCTCATCTACACTCTATCACGTCCTAACCGATGCATGGTAACACCGTTAGCACTCAGGTTTATTTGCAGCCCCGAGAAGGAAAGTGGAAAAATTGATGTCAGGAAACTTAGTGACAAAATAAAGAAAAACATTCTTGCCCTATTCTACACATCACATCTAAATAAAAACCAATTACTTAGAAATTAGCGACACATACAGCCAGGCTGGTTTGGGAATAGGTCCGATGCATCGTGGGATGTGACGGATGGAGTCAGATCATCAGCTGAAGACTGTGTCTCCTCCTCTTCTTCCCCTGAAAGCAAATCCTTCGCTATTTGTTCCTTTTAACAACAACAAGAAAGTGAAAAATATTTTTAAATTAAAAAAAAAAAAAAATATGCGGGGGGAGGGAGGCCTAGAGTAAAGCATTTCTGGCCAAAGGTGGCCACATCCACAGGTCTCCTCACCCTCCCATAGCTTCTCCAAAGACAGATTGCCTCTCACGCTCCCCACCATCCCCAGATTATCCTTCCTAGAAGCACTTCTACAAGTGCCAAGAGTGGCTTCCTATGGAAGCCAGAGAGAGGACAAGCAAGTGGCCCCTTCTGTAGAGCTCCAGCCAGAGCAAATATCTCAAAGATCCTGGAATGAAAAAAAAAGCTTTCTACAGACTTTAGCTAGAACAGGAAGAGCCATAGCTTCAGCTGGGAAGATACAACCCCCCCCGACTCTCCACCGATCCACATCTATGTGTAAGGACTTGTAACCCAAGTTCCATAAAGAGTTTTTACAGTGTTCTTTTAAAAACAGTTATCCTTTCTCCAGTCTCCTCTAAACTCTTTAAACTTAATTTCTGCACCTGGCATTCCTCACTGGGACACCAGAACTAGGCAGGCCCCTTCCCCCAGCATTAGTCAAACCCCACCTGCAAAGAGCTACGAGACGTCTCAAGCTCCAAGACAGTACAGTAACCTACAGCACAGGCTAACAGCATACACCCAAGCAGACAGCTGCTCTTACCTTATCCAGAGTCATATCTGGGAGATTTGGAGCAATATCATTGCTCTCACTGTCCTGCTCCGAGATGGGATCAGATGCCTCATAGCCATAAAGTGCAAGCAGCTCCTCAAATGGCATTTCACTGCTCTGAGCGAGAGGAGGACAAAGCTTCATCAGGAATGGAACAATCACCGAGTACAACACCAGCTGTAGTGAACACAGAGATATGCAGAGGCAGTCAAGGCAGCTCTGCTCTTCTGGGGGCTCTGAACTGCCTCGGGTAATGCTGCGTAATGAAGGAGGCACGGTCTATCAGGACCCACCATAACCTGTTCTTCTCAAAGGCAGAGAGAAGCCAGGAACTTTCACCCTGAAGCAATACAGTCAAGGGTATTTTTAAAATATCCTTTTTTTTAATACTAGATTTCATGCTGGTGAAGAGATGACAGACAGCAGAACTGTATTTATACCGAGGAAGGGAAGGAGCAAATCCCTGCATTAGTCCTGTGCCTGACCTGAAGAGACAGTCTCTGTCACAAAGAACACGCTTTGTGTTCCACTGAGGCCTCTGCGGGACCACCCACAGGAGCACCACATCATCTCATCTTTGTGTTTCCTCCACTGTGAAACGGACATATATGCAACAGCTGATGGCTCTTCAGCAAGATGAGCGAAGACCACCTTGTCAGAGTGGCTACTTGACAGAGGAAGACTCCAAAATTTACTGCTGCCACCTGTTGTCAAAACCATTCCTTCCCATCCAAATGCAAACTTAAGACTCACTGATGGGTGGACCTAAATGCAGCGCATTGCCAGCTGAGCAAGCAAGTCAGAGTTTCACACAAAGATCTTTGGTACCAGTACTGTAAAAGCAAACAAGAAAATCCAGCAGGTAACTTCCCTTCCCCTCCCTTGCTGCCTTTACCTGAGAAGCACTGAAACTCTTCTCCAGCTCTTCTAAGGATTTCTGCTTCTCCTGAGTATCATCTTCTTCTTCCCTTTCATCCCGTACACCATAGTTTTGTGAAAGGATCTCTGCTAGGTTCAGTCGATGATCAGCTGAGCCCATTGACACAACTGCAGGGACAGAAGAAGTTGCAGGAAGAAGTTCGGATACTAGCACCACCCTGGACCACATCTTCAGATGCAACAAAGCTTGGGACGACCCTCTCTTGTGTGTGCAGCCATGATAAGCCAGAGGGAGAGATCAGGTAGAAAGGAGTGAGAGGGGCTGGGGAACACAACTGAAAGAAGTCACTCCGTGAGCACTAAATTGCAAAGCCTGGTTCTCTGCACAGTCAAGTTCCACAACTGACCGAAAGCTGAATCTGAAGGTTTTCTGAGTATTTATGTGTCTCTCCTGACTGGATTCGCTAATGTCATAACATGTGAATGCATACTGCAGCCTTTCCTTCGCCTGAGGCATTTTTAGGATAATTACCCCTTATTGCAAGAATGGGCAAATGGACACTTGTAGGAGCTTTGGCATCTTTAAGACTTTCCTCCTCTGTCAAATGGCACGGGAATCAACCACCAGGTTTGGACGATGTTGGAAGGAGAAGGGAACAGACAGGCTGATCACAGGAGCCTTGTTTCCTCTGGAACCCAGACCAACAAACAGAAGCGTACTTAAACTGTGGCTACCTGCTGCACTCTGAAGGCCAGGCTCTCCAGGACATAGACTGTGGGCTGGGTATGGCACCACCCTCGGACTCTGCCTGCCGACCGAGGCCTTCAAGAAAAGAGAAAAACACAGCTCAGACATCTCTTCTTAGAAACATAACACGCCTCCAGCCACTTAACCCCACCAGCAAATGCAATTAATTTAATTTCAAAGCAAAAGTTAACAAAACCCACACAGGATAGTATTAGAAACTGTGCTGTGCAAAAAGAGGTCTAGTCAAGTGTATTTAACAGCTCTTCCAGGCCTCCTCTCCTCCGGATTCATCACGTTCCCCTCAGTCTCTAACTGCATATGGCGGTGTTTCCATTTTATCTTTTTATCTTCAGCACTCCACTAATTATTTATCCTCTCACCAGTTTAAGACCTCAGATCCTATGGCTTACATTTTCACATAAAAGAAGGATTTTGACCCTAAGCCATTATTCTACACACATCATGCTTGTTTGAACACAGCATTTTTATGAACTGACCCACTCTTTGGAGAGGCAATTGGAAGCAGCCGGCCACAACACACTGGCTTCTCCCTAATGCCTCACCGCCTCCAGAAGGCTCAGAGGGGTGAGCAAAGAAATTTAGAGCTGAGCAGGCAGCGAAGGAGTCTGGTAGGACTGCGAGAGGCACAGGTGAGGTGGGAAAGGGTGAGACAGGTAGACACCGAGAACAGGCACCTGCTTTCTGGCATTCAGTGCTCGGTCAGAAGTTCAGGCAGCAGTATGGGCTGAGGCCTGGAAAACAACCCAGAACATCTGCTGCTCCTTGGGCTGCTGTACATGGAAATGCTGTTCATCAAGTTCAGCCTAGGTAGGGAGCAAGCAGGTAATTAACCAATGCCTTTGGGTGACTGAGAGCATCCGACTGCGGAAAAAAATCATAGTGTCAGTCCCCCAGTCACCAATGGCATCTTTTTATGATTCTCAGCCATTAATAATCTCAGCCGTGCACCATCACTCCTCACTTACTCAGTGGGAGCCAAGATATCTACAATGCTTCAGTACGAGGCTCCTATGACTTATTTAAGAAAACATAGTACAGCTTCACATCAAAATTCATCCTCTAACAACACAGCAAAGTATACACTAAAAAAGGCACCCCAGACTTTGGGTTCTGAGTTAGTGCCTTCAGGTATTAACACATATATTGCAAATTCCATAATGACTAGAAGCAGCTGTTTTCTAGGCATAATTACCACTAAGATAACGGTTGGCCTGGAAGGCAGCAGAAGATATTGCCATATGAGAGAAGGACTGAGAGGGAGGAAGGGAAAGGATCTGTGAAGCAGCTGTGGAATTCTTGCTCCTTCCTCTACCAGGACTGGTGAAAAGAGGATGCCGCTAGTCCAACTGGAGCACAGACTGTGTGCTTCAATTCACCATCCCCAAGCGTCTGATTATTAGCAGCAAGATAACCCCACTGGAGACCACTTTGTCTGGCTGCAGGCAGAGCCCAGTGACCGTGCACACTAAAAGAAAAGGGAGGAGTTTATGGGATAATGAAAGGAGAAGGGGACAGAAAGGATTCGGACAGCCTCCATTTTGAGGATGGTCATACCGGGAAGCAGCTTCGTAACTCAGGAAAGTGTCAATGCCCCTTTGTTGGGCCTTGCTGGAACGTGACCAAGTACAAAACCCTGTTGGATAAATCCTTCCAAGGAAACAACCCCGGTTTCATGAAAAGCATAAGGGTGAGGTCTACACTTACTCCCTCTAGTCTTGAGCGATCTGCAGAACTCTCTTTCCTGAGACAATGATCTATATATCGATTGTGTCTCCTTCACATGGGGATCAATAAGGAGCTGCATGCAAAGGATTTTGAAAACAAAGACCGAAACTGTTAGCAGTGGCTGGCCTGGCTTGAAAAGATGTCAAGAATACTTCAGGAATGATGGGATCTATTATATACCTGACTGATATTTCAGATCAGGTGCTGAAATGAAGAGTAATAGTCCGTACGACAGGATGACAACTCAGTAACTAATCACAAGTTTATTTCCCAGAAGCAGTAAGGTAGCATTAGAGCAAGTGGGAATTGCTGTGAGCTGGAGTTGCCACAAAATAACTAGCACTGGTGCGTTTGAGCTGAGAAAAGAAGAAACAAGTAACAGACAAAGTAAATGGCCCATTCCACACCCAAATTTAAACATGTGTGAAATCGAATGATCCCTCAGATTATTTACAAATCCAGAAGACCACGGAAACCAGAGTCAGAGTCAAAGGAGCAGGGGAGAAAGGCAGGTCTGGCTTAAATATGTAAATGATGACAGAGAGAATATTCCTGATTACACTGATTGCCGATGCCACGTGATGTGGAGTTATTTCGTTTGAAGGCGAGGTAGTCTGACACTTCAAATCCAAATGTCACACAGGAGGCAGAAAATGCAACAGCATTACACACGTCAGAAAGACAGCAGCAACACTGAGGCACTACCAGATACTTCCAGATCAAGAATGGTTCTTGGACAAGGTATAGATGCTCCTATTGCTGGTGACAGTTTTGGTCACCATGAAAGGTCACAGTGGTGAACTCCATTTATTTTGACAGTGCAGCATGATGCTGGAAAAGGGCTCCTACATTTAATCACGGGGGGAAAAGGGAGATTAAATTCCTTTCATCTCACTTCAAGTTTCCCAGCAGCTGCTTTCCTTCCACTAGTCTCTGCTTCTCAGGCATGAGAATAACTTTTGTCTCAAAAGTTACACCGAGGTTGACCAATTACTCACTCCCATGTTTGTATTTCTGGATGACTCCAGCACTCCTTCCTTAATTCTGGACTCAAGTTTTTGAGCACATGGAACAAAGCAACAGCCATGTTTCAGAAAACGCAGGCAGAGGAAGAGCCTGAGCTCTGAGCTTTTTGCACTGAGAAAGCTGTTTTCCAGTGCAAGGCAGATCGTTTGTCCAGAGAACTACCAGAGAAAACCCTTCAAGCTGAAACCACTGTTGCAAGAAAGTGAGGAAAAAGAGGGAAAGTTTCCCTTTCCAGTGTTACTACTTTAATTACTAACATGGTTTCCTGAGCTAGTTTAACACGTATTTCAGACTCAGTGAAAGAAGCATTCCTTGTTCCTTTGCTTTGTCCATACTACTTGACATGGGTCCATTTTCTACGAACTCCAGCTGTAGCCAGAAGGAAGTGGTATGGATGGAAACAGATTCATCCTGTAAGCTATGGGCCTGAAAGAGCAAAAAGCAAACGGCGGACAAGACACACAGGTAATCTCCTGCACCGCTCAGGAAAATCAGCGCCCAAATCACACGCCGTTGCAATGTCACAGCAAAGATACTCCGCAGTTCAAACCTCTTCTGCGAGACAGTGACGGCTCCTGGATCTCCCCAAGACAGAGACCTGTGTGCACAACGGCAACGTGGTGCAGCGTGCCAGGGCAGCACTTCAGCGTGTCACGTCAGCCCAACAATGTGCCAAAGTAATGCTTTGGCACAGATGAATGCAGCACCCTTCGTGCTCCACCAAAGGCGGCAGCGAAGACCAAACCATTCTGGATGGGATGGCAGGCAGGCCAGATGGCACCTCGCTCATGCAAAATGCCGAAATACCCTGAAAGCGAAGCCCTGCCATCAAACAGAAGTTGTCTCAGCTAGCGGTGTTCTGAGACCCTGCGACAGAGCAGCCAGCTACCTCGATGTCTTCCCAGCATCCTTTTCCCACGTCGTGGTCACCACAAGGATCTCGGGATGGAAATGAAGTGCAGCTGTGCCATGACAACGATTACAACAGGATGGTGATATTTCAAGGACGTGTCAAGACCTGACAGGGAATGGCATCACCAACCATAAGTCTGGCGGAGCGATGGCAGCAACATTTCGGCACGAGGCACCAAGAGAAACACGGCGTCGCAATGGGAGAGGCAGCAGGCGCATCCCGACCCAGCACCAGAGCACAAGCCCCCCTTGCCCACCTGCTCCCTTGGCAGGGCAGTTCTCCCGGTCCCAGCCACCCAGCCGAACCGTTCCTGCTGCCTTCCCCAGCCCTCTGCCATTCCCACGTTCCTGACCTCCACGTTCTCCCGCTGCTCAGGCCCTGTCGCTTACCTCCAGCCTTTCCGAGCCCCTTTCCAGCAGCTCCGCACCTCTCTGACCCCGGCTCCCCAGAGACCCCAACGCTGTCGGACCCTGCTGTGCTAAAGCCGCTTCGGACTCCCGCTTCGCTCTGTGCCACCGCGCCTTTCCGCCAGCCTTCCGGACCCTCGCTGCCCCGCGGGGGAAGCAGCCCTCGCCGGGCCGAGGCGCCGCGGCCGCGCTCCAGCCCCGGCAGTCCCGCCCGCCGCCCCCCGGCCCCTCAGGCGGGCCCTCCGGCCCAAAGCCCCTTTAAGCTGCCCGCTTCTCCCGGGGATCCGGCGACGGGCCCTCCGCCGCGGGCAGCCCCGCTGCCGCCTCCTCCGGCGCTGGCGGGAGGGCAGAGCCGGCGCCGGTCCCCGGGCTCAGGCGCTGCCCCGCCGCCCGCCCCGGCTCTCCCGCCGGGTCTCTCCCAGGCGCCCCTTCCCCTGCCCGCCTTCCCGGCCCCAGGCCGCCCCCCGCCCCTCGGCCTGCTGCCGCCCGGAGCCCCGGCGCCCCTCGGCCCGAGCGCCCCCGCCCCGGCGGGCCCCGCTCCGGCGGCCCGCGCCGCCCCATCCACCCCGCGGCCGAAGGACCGCGGCCCCGGGCTGCCGGGGCTCGGAGAGGCCCCGGTGTCCCCGCCCGGCCGGGGGAGGCGGGAGGCCCGAAGCCCGGCCCGGCGCGACCCCGCCGGCGGCTCACTCACCTCCGCCATGGCCGAGCGCGAGCGGCGGGGGGGGGGGCGCGGGCCCCGGATGCGGCGGCGGCGGCTCATTGGCTGCGGCGCCGCGAGGGCGGGGGAGCGCCGGGGGCGCGGCGGGGCGGGCGGGGCGGGGCCGCGCCAGGGGGCGGGGTCAGGGGTCAGGGGGCGCCGGCGGCGGCGGGGCCCGGGGCGGAGGCCGCGGCCGGGAGCCCGGGCGTCGTTCGGGCCGAGCGCCGCAGCCGTCGCCTCCCGGAGACGCCCCCGCGAACTGGCGTGGGGAGGGAGGCCACCGCCGCCGCCTGCTCGCGCGGGCTCGCAGCAGCGCTCCCCGAGCGCCGGGCCGGGCCGCAAACCCGCCGTTGGACCCGCTTCGGGGTCGTCGTTGTGAAGGGTCGGGCGGCTCCGAACGCCCGCAGAGCCCGAGCAAGCGCGCACCGAGACACCGGGACAGGGGCACCTGCGGCCCCCGCGCTGGGCCCGGGCCGTCGTGGAGAGGAGGCTCCTGCCGCTGGCGGTGCCCGTGCGCACGTGCTGAGGTCCCTGTGAGCCACCGGCCCCGGTCCCCTCCACCAGCCGTGGCAGGCAGGGGCTGTGCAAGGCCTGGGGAGAGCCCCCGGCTCAGCAGAGCCCGGCTCAGCGCAGCAGGTCCCCCAGCGCAGCGCAGCGCAGCCCCCGTGCTGAGCTCCACCGGGGAAAGCCTCAAAGCCAGGTCACAGTACAGAAAAACACCAGGGACCGCGTGTCTCAGAGGCAAAAGCAATGCTCACAACTGCAACCCGCACTTTATCGTAAACGCCAAAGTTTAATGGATCACAAAGCTTGAGTCTGCAGGAAACAAACCTTCAGTGACTCTCGCTGAGCAACTTGTTGATAAAAAGTCACCGCATCTCATTTAGCGGTCATAGAAGAGGGAAACCAGGGTAGGAGCCCAGGACCGGTCCCTGCCTTGCAAGGACTGAAATGTAAACACTATTTCGTGGTTCCTTGCCGTGGCTGTACTCGGAGAACACCAGAGATGCACTTACGGAAGCTGCTTGATGGGTCTTTTCAGTTTAACTGATGACGAGCCACACGCTTCCAGAGCGTAATCCTCCAGCGCGCTTCGTCCTCCTTTAATGCTGTGCATCGCTGGGTAAAGAACTGGCTGGATGGCAGGGCCCAAAGAGTGGTGGTGAATGGAGTTTACTCCAGTTGGCGGCCGGTCATAAGCGGTGTTCCCCAGGGCTCTGTGTTGGGGCCAGTTCTGTTTAACATCTTTATCAATGATCTGGATGAAGGGATTGAGTGCACCCTCAGTAAGTTTGCAGATGACACCAAGTTGTGTGGGAGTGTTGATCTCTTGAGGGGAGGAAGGCTCTGCAGAGGGACCTGGACAGGCTGGATCGATGGGCTGAGGTCAATGGTATGAGGTTTAACAAGGCCAAGTGCAAGGTCCTGCACTTGGGCCACAGCAACCCCATGCAACGCTACAGGCTTGGGGAAGAGCGGCTGGAAAGCTGCCTGGCGGAGAAGGACCTGGGGGTGTTGGTTGACAGCCGGCTGAATATGAGCCAGCAGTGTGCCCAGGTGGCCAAGAAAGCCAATGGCATCCTGGTTGTATCAAAAATAGCGTGGCCAGCAGCACTAGGGAAGCGATCGTGCCCCTGTACTCAGCACTGGTGAGGCCGCACCTCGAATACTGTGTTCAGTGTTGGGCCCCTCACTCCAAGAGAGACATTGAGGGACTGGAGCGTGTCCAGAGAAGGGCAACGAAGCTGGGGAAGGGTCTGGAGCACAAGGCTGATGGGGAGCAGCTGAGGGACCTGGGGTTGTTCAGCCTGGAGAAAAGGAGGCTGAGGGGAGACCTCATCGCTCTCTACAACTGCCTGAAAGGAGGGTATAGAGAGGGGGGGTCGGTCTCTTCTCCCAGGTAACAAGTGATAGGACGAGAGGAAATGGCCTCAAGTTGCACCAGGGGAGGTTTAGACTGGATATTAGGAAATTTTACTTCACTGAAAGGGTTATCAAGCATTGGAACAGGCTGCCCAGGGAAGTGGTTGAGTCGCCATCCCTGGAGGTATTTAAAAGCCATTTGGATGAGGTGCTTAGGGACATGGTATAGTGGTGGACTTGGTAGTGTTAGGTTTACGGTTGGACTCAATGATCTTAAAGGTCTTTTCCAACCTATGCGATTCTGTGATTCTGTGATCTCCAGGGCTTCCTGTAGCAAACCACCCTGCCAGGGGACCCTTCTGCCCCTCGGGGACCCACAGCCGCAGCCAGTGGGCCAGCGCTTTCCTCAGGGCGCACATTAACGAGCTGTCAACACGATTGGCACGACGCGCAGCTACATTTGCCACCAGATCTCACCGTTTGATCAGGTCCAGTAGATCATCGTTCAGCTCAAGCCAATGCCTCTCAGGCTGTGACCAGATCTGCCTCTGACAGCAGTGACCCAGCCGCAGAGCTGTGCCCGTGGAGGCTTTCGTAGTGCTCAGTCCTTAGGAGCAGCCTCCGCACCCGGCATCCTGGCAATTTGCTCTGCGTTGGGTTTCGCGCACGCTTTTGAGCTCAGGAAGCAAAGTGTTATCAAGTGCTTCTGAAGTAGTGGTGGCCCTTGAGCTGAGAACCAGAGCACTTCAACAGGCCTTTATTCCCTCACACAGATCTGTCTAGCTCTTTTCAAAGGGCTAACAGATCGCAGATGCTGTTTATTCAATTAAAAAAGTAACCCTGTCTCTAGCTTTCAGAGAAATTTCTACAAAAACTGCTGCTTTCTGCCTCGCTCCCAACAGTGCATCAGGTGTTTTGTCACCGTAAAAAGCAGAAAGGCCTGGATTTAGGGCCAAGACCTGGGGAGAGCAAACTACTCTGTGACATGAATTTTCAGGCGCTCTGCCTGTTTGCAATTTGCTCCAGGAGCCGTCTTGCTGGTCCGGTGCCTATCCAGTGTGATCTGGGAAGCGTTTCAGGCAGCCCATGGGACTGGTTATCCACAAATCGCTGTGCCCATCCCACGAGCGCTCGGTACCCCAACACGCAGGCTGACTGCGCAGGACAGGCTGCAGGCTCTTGCGTGAATTCACGTTCACACTTCGATATTAGCTTTCCCTTGGGCTTGCAAAGCAAGCTTTGCTCTCCCGAATATTTGGAGGGAAGGACTCATTGCAGCAAATTTCTTTTAATTCTTCATGACAATTGCCTGGCTCTACTCATTATTTGAGTGCTGTGCCAGGAGCTCCGCTCTACTGACCCAGAGCAATGTCCGTGCCAACTTCTGCTGCTCTGTTTAATGATTGCAGTGACAAGTGCCAGGCTGAGTCTCTCCAAGCAGCTCCACTTCCCTGAGGGAGTGGCAAAACACTTTTCAGGAGACACTTCCATTGCCCAGTATGTTAATTTCTGTCCTCAGAATTACCAGGTGCAGTGATTCTCCATCCTGCAGCCACCACCAGACTCTGAAGACAGCACACAGCCCATTCATGGTGCCAGGCCGCGGAGCAGTTAGTGTGTGAGCAAAGGCAGCCCCGCATCAGCACAGTAAGTCAGATATTTTAGCACCTGACAGTCAGTATTTTGACATTTTCAAAGGCCTTTAAAAATCCTGAGGGGCGTTGGAATACAGGGTGGCTTAGACTCTCCAGGTGTTTGCAGGTGATTAGTCATGATACTCCAACAGCATGCTGTTTTGCAGTCACTGCTCTGTGGATGAAGATGACAAAACATAAAAGGGTGAAGTGGCTTTGGCCGAACCCAGGGTTGATTTGGCTGCAAAACTGGGGTGGACCTAGGTCTTGCCCTCCTTTCTCTCCTCCGCCTGTGCTCTACCTGGTAAGCAATGCTGCTTCTTGGAAAAGCTTTACAGGCCTGAGACAAACAGCAAATACTTTTTCACCTGATACAGCTAAGCAACGGGGTGTTAGCCACAATAGGAAAAAAATTATATCAGTATTGGGAAAGGACTCAGTCCTGTCTAGGGAAGGGACAGGTTTGTGTCTGGATGTGTCCTGCCGCCAGGCAGGGATCTGCAGAGTGAAAGATGGTCTAAATGCAAAGGAGGTGATAGAGCCGTACATGTAAGCTTTGACTATAAGGAAAACACTTGGTTTCCTGTTGGTTGTGGCTGTTAACAGACAGAAGAACAGCTTTTAACACTTACCAAAGTAGTTATGAATTAAGCTGTGGAGAAGCATCAGTTTTCATGAATGCTAGATGGAGCTATGCTACTCACAAATAACATACTAGTTTAGGTTTTCAGACAAGTGTTTATACTTCTAAAGCATGCTAGCTTCTTGGAATCCACCAGTGCTGTCAGCTATTTATCCAACACAGGCAGTTTACACAGTTCTTTTCCAGGTTAGTTAAGGCAGCCCATCCACCCAAGTAAGGCCAGTTGTTAGGATGGGTGGGTTACGGTCACGCGTCATGGCTGTAGAGTTCCCTTCTTGTACCTATTATCCTTGCTTCCTTCCTCCCTCCTTCCTGACAAACCTCCACTTCAAGTTATCACAACCCACAAATATAATTTATTTACAGTCAAAATACTTATCCTATAGTATTCTGCATGGGGCTCACAAAAATATGTGCAATATCTACAGATGTAAGTAGATAGTTTTGTACCTGATGGTTGTATCAGCCACCAGTGCCTGAGAACCCTTCACAAAGATTAGGCCAGGCTTACAGAGCTCATGTCGCTGGTCCTGTAGGAGTGGCTCATCAAACACAGACCGTTCTTCCTTTTGAGCTTCCTCATCCTGTGGATCACACAGTTGATGTCTTTTGATCCTGGCATCTTGCACCTCAGGGCAGTACCCGATAATAAGCGAGCAAGTCTCACTCTCAGCTTGACAACACCGACAGGTCTTAACTTGGGATTCCTGCCGACCCCGTGCTAACGATTCTCTTGCAGGGTAGACATTCGCTCTTAATTGCAAAGCAGTGATGAGCTTCCTGTGGGGAATGCCCCTGTAACATTCAATCCAATTATTACTGATCTTACCCTTCTCAGAGCTGACGATACCACAGCCCTGACACAGCAGCCTGGTCCAATTAAAAAAAAACTGTCTTTCCGACAGTTACGAGGTTTTGGAAAGATGATGTCCGGAGCAGAGACCTCCCATGCGAGGCTGGGGCCTCACTGCTCACAGCTTCTGGAATTATCGTGCCTGCGTTTGCATCCCAAATGGATAGTATGTTCTCTTCCCTCCCTCCTGCAACAATCCATAACTTTCTAAATTCACTCTCAATACCCTCTTGACAAACTACTGATTTTATGACGTCGCCATGGGAGTGGGAAATTCGGTGCAGCTGCCAGGCTCGCACACCAGGGATTAGTCCTGCAAGTCAGATAAGACCCAGGCTGCCATCCCGTGTGCTGGAATATAGGATGGCATCGCAGGCACAGGCAGGAAGACGTAACCTGACAGCAGCTTGAATAGCCTTTGCATGGGCACGGTCCGCCAAATAAACCAGCTGTGGGATGGTAAATCCTTTCCAGATGTCAACTTTCTGAAAAGGCCAGTGCCAAGAGAACAGACAAGGCGCGTTTTCTTTTTCCTAGCACGCTCCGCTGGTGTGATAATGGCCGGAGTTAGAACCAAGAACAGCAAAGCCGCACAAAGCCTCTCCTGCAACAACAGAGGGACATGCCGTCAGCTCGCTGGCGTATCACACAATACCCTCTTGACCTTCCCAGACTGCAGCCTACCTGACAGACCCTTTGCTTTGGTGCTGGTGGGATTGATCCTGCATCCAGTGAAGTTCCTGTATTGGAAATACACACTGAGGGCAAGTTCCTGTCCCATGATTTCTCTACCTAATTGCCTGCATTGAAGTGCTGTGTAAGTAACAACTGTAACTGTTGCTTGCAAAGAAAAGCAGAGAAATATGCTAGTGTAGACACAGATGGACACAGAGGCATCCAGAACCATCTAAATCCCCACTTTGATTTCACTCATACCAGCATCACTTCCCTACAGCCAAAGGCATGGCCCTGCATGGGCTCTGGTGAGCAGAATCTGACCCCAAACCTGTTTCTGAAGAAAGGAGGTATAGGGCAAGCCTGATAAGAAACACAGACCACGCCAACAAGGGCAAGAGAGTATAAAGTCCTCCTGGTTTATCCCTCCTGCCCTGCAGCATTTCATCCTACCTTTGCAGACAGCAGATGAAGCTCCGGGCTCAGTGGAAGATGCAGGGACGGGGCTGCCTGCGCCCCTCGGGCCCCATTGCCCAGCTCCAGCTGGTACACGGCCACAGCAGAGAAGTCAGCCCCTTGCGTAAGGGCCTTAAAAAAGCTCTGCAGGTGTCCCCATCCCGGGCTGCCCAGTCCCACCTGCTCTCCAGAGCAGCCCTTGGTGCTGGGGGCTAATCACAGAATTAAAAAGCTGTAATCAGCAGAGGATGCACTGCCTTCCCTGTTCCCTCGCTAGCACTGCCCACGAGTGTTTCTTGCTGGTGTCAGGTAACTAAAAGCAGGTGCTTCATTCCAGCCATCACGGGACGCACAGAGGCCAGCCTTGCCTGGACTTGGGTCCCCATGCCATGGGGCAGCGTGGCCCCAGGAACCCCCCGTCCACCCAGCCGGGGGGCTTGACCCCCTTCCAGTCTTGGGCCTGTCTTCGCCAGCCCTCAGCCCGCGCACACACGTGTATACCTATGCCTGCACATGCACACATTCCTGGGTACCCCCCCGCACACTCACCCCTGTGAACACCCCTCTGCCCCACTGCTAAGGGAGCAGCCTCAGATGCTGCCTGGGGGGCTGTGTGCGTGCCACCCCGAAATGGCGACTCCAGGAGGGAGCTAAATGAAGCAGCGCTGATGAAGAACTCATTAATTCTGGTGCCTGTCAGCCTTAGAGGATGATAAAACACTGCATCCTTCTGGAGCAGCAGGATGCAGCAGCAGGACTGGAAGGCAGCAGGGCCGGCTGTCCCGCACCCCTCCTGCAGCCGTCCCTCCACTCTGTGCCCCTCCGTCCTGACAGACATCTTGCATCCAGCCCCCCATCTGCCCCCGGCAGATCAGGGGAGCGTGAGGGCCCCCCAGGAGGGATGAGGGGGCTGTGGTGTGGACAAGGGCCCCCTGCCCGTGTGGATTATCTGCTGGGTTTTTGCAGACACTGTGTTCACTGCGGCTGCGTGCCCGCAGAGGCAGAGGTGGCTCCGCTGTGGTTTGGTAGGGCGCGTGGGGCCGGCCGGTACGCGGAGTGCGCATGACTGCCCATCTCTTGGGCCCCACACACCCACATGTGCCTCGGCACGGCCACCGTGCACCAGCGTGCCTGTGTGTGAGCGTGTGCTGGTGCACAGGGTGGCACGTCCACGGGGCGTCAGCACGTGTTGCTCCAACCACCCGGGCACCAGCTGAGGCTCCTGCGGCGGAACACGCCTGGCAGCGCTCCTAATGAATTCAGCGCTGCCCTTCACATCAAACAGCCACACGAGAAGGTGTTTTTCAGCCCCATCTTTATTCAATGCGCCAAAAACGCCGCTCCTGCGCCTCACCCTTGCAAACATCTTGTTCACAGCTGCAGCTTCAAAAGGACCAAGGGAGAAGGAGGGGGAGGCTGCGAGGTGCAACACAAAGCCATGGAGCACGCTGGGGCTGCCTGCCGTCACCAGCCTCCATCAGGGAGGAGCTGAGACCCCCTGGACACAACCCCAGCTCTGCTCCCCCGAGATGCCCATGCCAGCCGAGCTGCTGGGACCTGCCTGTCCCCAGCTGCGCTGCAAGGCAATGTGAGACGCCTCTGACAAGGTCTGGGGCCGGACTGGGGCTGGCGGCATCCCACAGCTGAGCAGAGGGGCAGGAGGCGGATGGAGGGCAACGGGGGTCTGTGCGACTTGGAGCTGCCTCTGCCCCCTCCTCTTCCTTCCTGCTCTGCTCTCAGCCCAGCCCCATCCATCTTGCAGGGCTGAAACCCAATTACCATCCGGGGAGGGGGATGGTGCAGCCGGCAGAGATGCCCATTAGCTCCGGGGAATGGAGATGGAGCGATAGGAGCTCTAATGGCTTCTCCTCGGAGCCCTGATGTCAGGCTGGCTGCCCCGGCTGCACGGGGCCTGCAGGCCTGGGAGGCTGCTGCGAGCATGGGGGGGCACCTCCAGCCCCCCACATGCCCCCGGCTGCGCCCAGCTCCCTGCCCTGCTTGGTGGCAGCTCTCCTCCCCGTCGCCGTCTGTCTGTCTCCCTTTGAGTGCTGGATGATGGACAGACAGCACGCTGCATGGTGGAGACCCTCGCAAGACGAGCTAGAGAAGGGTCCCACGCGGGGTGGGATGGCGAAGGGACCCTCCTGCACTGGGGTGACGCCCGCAGCAGTTAAGTTGTGGTTTGCAGCCCCTGGCAGGGATCTTGAGATAGATTTTGAGCCACACGCATGCAAGCGTGTGCATGTGTGCTGGCACGTGCTTGCACGACTTAAAGCCACTCCAACACCTGCAGGAGCTGCCCCGAAGGGTGGCCCGGCCATCCCGGCTGTAAGGCAGCCCAGAGCTGTTCCCTCCCCACCTTCCACCGGTCCCACTGGCAAGAAGGGCGTTCGGTGGTGGAGCCTGCTGATCTCTGAAGTTTAATTAACCCTGTCTCCCTCCTGCACAGCCTTCCTTTCCTCTGCTGAAATGCCACAAATGATCCTATGCAGATGCTAATCTGCAGAAGGAAAAAAAAGATTCCACATTTAATTGCAGAACATAAAGATATTACAGGGTCATTAAAATACCATGAATATGGAAATGAAATCCACAGGCATCCATGCAGATAATGGCAGGGAAAAGGGAGCCGCAGGTGAAGCTGAAAGGTGGAAAGGTGTCAAGGTTGGCTCCGTCTGGATGCATCATTAACCCCCTGCTCCAGGCCATCTCCCAGGGCTGGGGGGGTGATCGCGGGGGTCTCGGGTGTCGTGGCCTCACCCTGCAGGGCCTGCAGTGGGGCAGGGTGGTGCTGCCCGGGCAGGAGCCCAGCAGCGAGGGCTGGCCCTTGCTGCAGGCTCTGGGGACCAGCCTCTGCCTGCAGCTGCAGGAGCCCCCGAAAGTGGCTTGAGTCCCTGCCGAGCCCGGTCTGCGGCTGGGGACTCCGGCCCCAGGGCTGCGCCCGCACCAGCCCGGCATGCCTGCTCTGCCCGTGCCCTCACACCGCTGCACGCACCGGGGCCCAGCCTGGGCACGGGGGGCTGAAGACAGGCTCCCAAATCCGCTCCAAACGCCCGGGGACAAACGCTGTGGGAGAGGAGAGGGGGAGCTGGGACGCACCTGCGACCCCGAGCCATGGGACCTGATGGCAAAGGGAGGGATGCCGGGACGGTGGAGCCAGGTGGGAGCTTTCACTCTCCGGGGGCTCGTTCCCACCCCGGGGCAGCTGTGGGGCCAGGGCTCAGCCCCATGTGCACCTGGGGCTCCTTAGGGGGCTGATCCCAGCACCTCGTCTCCCCTCCACCGCTCCCAGCAGCTTGGGCTCCCTCCTGCGCTGCACGCTGCCAGCTTGACGCTGACGTGAGCTGCTGAGCGGAAAAAATTAATAGGGGCCTTGCTAATTGGAGCTGAGCCACCAGGAAAGGGAGACGGGGCTGCACGGGGCATCCCCATCCGGAGGGCAGGGTGGCTCCGACACCCCACAGCTGCAGCCAGGAAAGGGGGTGAGGTGGCATGGGGTGGCGGGGCCGGTGGGCAGGGTGGCAGGCAGCCACGGGACTTGGGGGCTGTTGGCTGTGCCTGGGGCACTGCCGTGCCTCTGTCCTCGCAGCTTTCGGGACATCCTGAGGAGCTGCAGCCCCCCTGGGCATGGCAGGGCGCTGGGGCCTCGATGCCCCTGCGGTGCCAGTGCTGTCAGTGGCACGGCTCGGAGGTGTCCTGGTGCCAGCAGCCCCTTCGCTGGGGAGCTGCGACCCTCGCTGCCACCAGCCCGTGCGTCCTGGGCACAGCCGGAGCCGGGAGAACAGAGGGAGGAGGAGGAAGGAGAGTGCTGGGCGCTCTGAAACCGCCCTGAATTTCTGCCACCGCTGGCATCCAGGCCCTGCCAGCCAGCTGCTGCCTGACGGGAGGGCACAGCGAGGAGGGCATGGTGCTGTCAGGACACCTCCAGACCTTGGGACCCTCCAGTCCCCCAGAACGGAGCTGCTGGTGCTCTCCTCGCCGGGCTGCCAGAGCCCCCCTGCTCTCCCAGCAGCAGCTTTTGCCTCCGGGGGGAGAGCTCGAGGAGGAGAAAAGCAGATTAGAGCTATCGCTGCATCTCCACGCGCCGAACTGCAGAGCTAAATGTCAGATCGCGTCTGACACAGCACGGGAGGGGGAGACGAGGAGCCCCGGCGCACCCCTCGCCAGGGTGGGCACCTCTCGGGGCACGGGCAGCGGGGCTGGCGGCCGGGCACTCGCCTTCCCCTGGGAGTGGAGAAGGGGAGATGGCCGGCTCTGGGGTCCTGCTGCCTCGCCTGGCTGGCACAATCCCAGCCACAGCCCCAGAAAGTTTCCTCCTCCGGTTCCCATAGAAACGAGGAATATTCTTCTCCCCAAAGTTGAGCCGGCTGAGGGGCTGCGGGGCCGGCAGCGGGCAGGGACAGGCAGCAGGTGATGCCTGTGCTCACCTGCCCAAGTCGAGCCTCTGACGCCAGAGTCCTGCAAGACGACCCGTTCGGTGGGAGCTGCTGGTTTGGCTGGCGCGGTGCATTTGTGCACCCGGTGCTGCCGGCGCAGGGGGTGCGTGTCTGCAGAGCGAGAGCCCAGCTGCAGAGCTGGGGGTCGGCGCAGACCCCCTTGCACCGCAGGAGTGCTACACGTTGCGGTGGCTTTCTCCCCTCGGCAGATCGGGACGGCCTGACCGGTGGAGAGGGGCCGAGGAGGAGGAACGTCTCCTGCTGAGTGTACCCTGTCGTCCTCCACAGCTCGGCCGGAGAAAACGAGCAGCCTGCTGGGAAAATTACCCGGCAGAGCGACCAGAGAGCCCTTGCTCCTGCCCCAGCCATCCCTGTCGTGTGAGCCGCTGCGGGTGATGGCCATGCATGGGGAGCCAGCTCTGCTTTTGGCTCAGGCTGTGAAGGACACTTGGGAAGCCATTTGAGACCAGTCCATCAGCAATCAGAGGGTTTCAGTGCTCTGCTCACCTCCCGCAGGAATATGACGGCCCAGCGCCTGCTCTGATGAGAGGAAAAGCTTTCGCTCTCCGCCAGCCCCACAAAGTGCCGCGGCAGCGGCCATCAGGGCTGTGTCCCCCACGCAGGCCCGGGGCTGCTCTCCTCACAGCCGGGGGTCTCTGCCAGCAGAGCCGGGGGCTGCCCTGACCTTCCTGTGGGCTGGCAGGAGTGGGTGGCTGGGCACCGGGCACCGGGCACTGGCCCTGGGGCCACTGAAATGCTGTGAGCTGAGCTCCAGGAGCTTTTCCATGGAATAAATGTGGAGGAGACAGGTTTAGACAACAATGACTAAAACTAAGCTTCAGCAAAAATTAACTCCAAGCAGGGGAATGTTCCAGGCGCTGCTGTTTGCTGTCAGTAAAAATAAACCTGCAGGTTAAACACAGCCTTTTCCTCCTGGGTGCTCACGTGCCAGGTTGGAGAGCTTCCTCCTGGTGAAATGGTTAAAAACCTAGAATCCAGCACAAGCCCCAAGGTGTGTGGCACGGGACGGAGAGCCGCTCTGCTCCTGGGCATCCCGCACGGCCCTGGAGCACTGTCCCGCATGGTCCCAGAGCACCAGCCCCGCTGCACCCGCCCAGGCGCTGTGCGTGGTGATGCCTGCGCTTGCTCCAGCCACCCTCCAGCCAGGGCCGGGGCAGAGGAGGGGATGCAGGAGCTGCCAGGCCGGTGCCGGGATCGGCAGAGACCCAGGCAGCTGCCAGGGCCATGCAGGCAGTGCCACTCACGGCGCTGGCACCAGTGTCGGCACAGGGAGGCAGCTGGCGGCGCAGGCTGGCAGACTCCCCGCAGCCTTCGCCCTCCCCGTGGGAGGTGCAAGATCTCGCACTTCGCTTCGCCCCCGCACCGCCGCCCGCTGCCCTCCCGCCCCCGGCCGTGGGGGGACCAGGCGTGACGGCGCCTGGCACTGCCGCTGGGGCAGGGTGACGTGGCCGCCAGCGCCTGCCGGGGCTGTCCCGTGGGACTGGAGCAGGTGCCGCTGGAGATGCTCCCTTCCCCCTGCCACTCCCGTGCCCCGGAAGGATCCGGCACCACGGTGCAGGAGCGTGACTCCTCCTGGCCCCAGGCAAAGACCCTGACTCGCCGGCCCCGTGGCCTGGCTCTGCCCTGCCCCGCTGGGCACCGTCCCCGGGGCTGGGACAGGGTCCCCAGGGCCCCTTGGCAGCAAGGGCTGCAGCAGGGCCGGTGGGCAGGGGCCGGAGACGCCTTGTTAGTGCTGCAGCCGGCGGCCAGCGAGCGCCCGCTCGGCATCCGGGAGCTGGAGGGAGACGGAAGCGTCGGATGGCGTTTGAGGCTCGCTGGAGACCTGGCAGGCCCCGTCCCTGCGCCCGCCGGTGCTGGCGTGCCTCCAATCCATGCACCCCTTCTCCAGGGGCCAGCTCCTTCCCTCTGCCTGCCGCTCGCGCTGGGTTTTTAATTAGCGCTCCTCTGTCTATTCAGATAGCGGGAGCCCAGAATGGAAATGTACAGGTGTCCCCTTGATCCAGTTTCCATGGTTGCCGCATTGAGGTGGGGGCTACAGCTTTTTTTTAGTTAATAATTTTATTACAGTGGCTTCAATCCGTTCGCAAAGGAGGGAAGGGGGAGAACGTGGGGGAATAAAAAATGCTGGATGAGGCAGCCACGTTCCCGCGGCTGGGCTTATTTGCTGTCATTCTTTTTGTCTTATTAGCAAGTGCCGGTTTCCAAGATGCTCAAAGTCAACGAGCTCGGTAACGAGATCCCAGCCCTCGCTGGCACAGGGAAAACAGCCTGGGCAGCTGCACCGGGGCTGCACGAATGGCTGCAGGGCCACCCCGGTGGCAGAGGTGGCCCCTGCAGGGGAGGAAGAGGAGCGGGATGGGGGTCAGAGCAAGAGCTGAGCTGTGCTGGCATGTCCACATCCCTGTCCTCATCCCCATCCCCATGTCCCATCCAGCCTGCCCACTGGGTTGTCCCTGGCATCCCTCTCTGGGACAGCAAAGCTTCCCCGGCCACAGCTTGCAAAGGGACCCCATCTGCCCCCAAACAGAGGCTGTTGGGGACGCTGGGCTCCGTCCCCCATGGCACAGACTGGGGCTGGGGAGCCCAGGGCATCCCGGGGAGGAGGTATCGCAGCCTCCCCAGGGAATCCGGCTCATTCTCGGGGACCCCCAGTGCCGCACTCGCTCCTTGCCCAGCGGCCTTCGTCAGGGTGGTGGCTGCCCCAGGGCTCCGGGTGCCAGCGCCAGAAACTCTCCTCCTTTCCTCTGCACCAAATTACTCTTGATTTCCTCTGGTCAGACCAGCATGGGGTGCAAATGGGCCCATCTGTTACCATGAGATGATTTAGCCCTGACCCTGCCTGTGCAAGCAGGCAAAATCCACTCTGGTTACCGGGGCGGGGGGGGGCAGCTTTTGTGCAACAGGGGTTAAAAATAACGCGGAAACGGCATGGGCCCAGGAAAAATCTGCTCTCCTTGCACTGCATTGCACGGCTCGGCTTGCCAAGTGCGTGGAAGAAATCCCCTCTCCTCCTTGTGCTGGCAGCGTCCCGCGCTGTGGCAGGCAAACACACACGCGCCGAGCCACGGACCTATTAGTCACCAGTAAATGTTCTTTTCTCTCCCGATTTGTTTCCCTTAAGCTTGATGTTTTCCTCTCCTGCTGCCCCAGCCTCGTTAGGCTGCAATTAAAACCAGGAATCAAAGCCACATGGTGCAATTAAAACTACGCGCAGGACGCGGGATGCCACAGGGAAGCAGGCAGCCGGCACTTGGCTCTGCTCACACACCCAGACGTCCCCGTCCCCCTGCCCGGCCCTGGGGTGCTTCTCTGGCACGTGGGGTGCGATGACAGTGCGAGGCAGCAGGACAGGCGCCGGCTGAGCCCAGCCGCGCTCTGCCACAAAGGTCTTTCTGTTGTTCACGGCATCACCAGATCCAGCGCCTGAAGGATGCACCAAGATGCATCTGCTCTCAAAGCAAGATGAATTTTCCCAGCTGCAAGGATCGTTAAACATACGGAACCACTCTGAGGGGAGGGAAGAGACCAGCTCTGCTCAGCACCTTTACGCTGAGATTAAATCTCCCTCTTGCCAGGGCAGGGCAGTGACCGTCCCTGCACGGGACCCTCCAGCCCCCACGGCCGGGGGGACACGCTGACGGCCACTCGCCACACCCTTCCCCATGGTTTTCCTTCACGACAGTCCTGGGGACGCGGCTCCCACCAGCAAAACCTGAAGCTGTCACGCTGGCTCATGTCCCTGTCCCAGCGAAGGACTCAGGGGACAGGCCATGCTGCCGGCACCCTGCTCCCAGCCAGCCAAGCATGGCTCCGGGTGCCGCATCCAGCTCTGGTGTGGGCTGACGCAGACCGGGGCCGCGGGACAAAGGCTCAGCGGCACTGCCCAGGCAGGTGCATTGTCAGTGTCCCGTGAGGCGCGACGGCAGGCGGTGAGCCAGCCGCAGTGCCCGGGGCAGAGCACGGAAGGGCCCGATCCTGCCGCGGAGGGGCCGCATCGCCAGCATGCCGAGCTCCTTCACAGGACAGGACCAGCTGGCACCCAAGCTGCCAGCACAGGAGCTGCAGCCAGCCGTGCCCTGGACAAGCACCAGAGTCGGTGCCGCGCGGGAAGCGGGTGTTCACCCTGAGCAGGGCTGAGCCCACCAAAGGGCAGAGACCTGCCACCCTCGTCTGCCACAGGGATGCCAGAAACTCCGGTGTCCCCGTGGCGCCGCCCCGCAGCCCGTCTCCCCGCCGCCAGGGCACGGCCCGCCAGCCGCCCTGCGCAGAGGCAGCCCCAGCTTTGGAAATATATAGTAACAAGTGAGTGCAGGCAGCAGAAGTAGAAAAGCATATGGTAGGTGTTTGGAGTTTATTCCTGTCGGTGAGTGTCAGCAGCGACAGACGGCTGGGGGTGGCGAAGCGAGAGATTTTGGTAGGTGCCCGTGCAACACCACCCTACGGACGCTACAGCTGCAGCGAGGGTGGGGACCCCGACACCCCCTGCCGTGTGCCATCAGGGGGGCACCCGCATGCGCAGGGAACGGTGCTCGGCGATGCTCTCCTGGCGCCAGCAAGGCGCAGCTCGGGGCTGTCTGAGCCACCTCCCTGCACCCCATGGAGGTCTGGCATCGGTGGTGCCCAGGGCTGAGGCACCCCAGCCTCACCATGCTGTGCAAAAACCACAAATAATTTGGCCACTCCCAGGCGAGTGAAGCCCCGTCCATCCCAGCTGAAGATCACCTGCCTGATCCGGAGGAGGATCTGAGGAAGGCTAACGGCTGCTCCCTGGTCCCAGCTGCCACTCTGCAGGCTTGGCTGGCCCCAGGTCTGCCAGCGCAGGCAGTGACCCCGCTGCCACCGGGAAGCTGCCCGCTCAGCCCAGCCTGGCTCCACGGCACCCAGGGGCTTTTGGCGAATCGGCCCAGCGGCCAGACCCGCGCCCACCGCCCGACGCCTCTGCCAGGAGACGCTGTGGGCAAGCAGCCAGCGGCAGTGGGAGGGGAACAGATTGTCAGCAAAAAAGCGCGTCAGTCCCCGAGTGGCAGCTCGGAGCAGGATCTCCTGCGGGTTTATACCCTGTTTGCCTGAGCCTGCTGGGGAGGGTTTGGGGGACAGGGCTCCTCCAGGGTCCAGTAACACGGGTCATCAGACAGGGTGGGATGCATGGCTCACCTTCCGCCGGTGGGTCCCTCCTGCACTGCCCAGACCAGGACAGGGAGCAGGACCTGCCTCCTCCGCAGCCACGCAGAGCAAGAGCTGCTAAAAGAAGGGTGATGCTTTGCTGGCAATCGGGCTACCAGCGACTTCCCCCTGCCCCTAAAGCCCAAGTCTCCATCTGCTCAGCGAGGGGCACCCAAGCGGGGCTGGGACGGAGCCGGGCTGCGGCACCAGGAGCAACGGCAAGAAGAGTGAGGAAATCCCAAAATAAAGCTGACACTTCAACTCCAGCTCCTGCAACAAGCCAAGGCACAGGCAGTGCTCTTTAAGGACACTTCACCAGCATCCTCTTCAGGTCTCTCGGCTCCCCTGGCAGCACCCCAGGGATGGCGGGGCCAGGAGAGGTGAGCCCCTTCCCCGGCAGAGGCTGGCTGGCTGCCGGCGTGACCGTGCTGCCTGCGGAGCTCCCGAGGGCTGCGGGTGCCCAGCAGCTGCAGCCTCAGTCCCTCCCTTCCCACCCTGCCCAGGGTGGCCCCAGCAAGCACTCGACCAAGCGCACGTCCTCCCCTGGCACAGGTGGAATAAATACTCACCGAGCGGCAGCTCACCTGCTGCTCCTGTTCCTGCTAATTGCAGTGTTCTCACTTCACACTGATGTGCTTGATAAGATTAGCGATTACAGAAATCTCATATGGCAATTGGATTGAATTGGGAGCTGTGTGAGGGAAATTGGACTAAGCTGCAAATAGGAATTAATTATAACCTGGCAGCGGTGAGATTTGAGGTTTTGAATGTATATTTTTATGTATTGCCCAGTGCAACCTCTGGCTTTGTCACAGGTACGAGGGGTGCTGAGGGCTTTACTTGCAGTGAGGACACACTCACCGCCGTCCGGGCTGTCACGGGGCTCGGGCAGGGGACATTGGCGTGACAGACCCTGGGCTGGGACTCCCGGTGCTGCCCCGGTGCAGATGAGCACGGCCGGTGACGTCTCCCGGGCGAGCTCAGCCTGCCCGAGCTCCCTGCCCTCCCTGTTCCCGCCTGGCAGCGGGCCGTTATCTCCATTACCATGGCAATGCCAGAGGAGCTCCTGCGGTGTGTCCAGCACCGTCTCTGGGCGCTGCCTCCGCTGGCCAGGCTCGCCCGCGGTGGCAGATGCGGTCCCACGCCTGGCTCGCACGCAAACGGCCCCGGAGCGGGCAGGGGCATTAGCACAGCCCCGATGGGCCGCGGGGCTGCCACCGCCCCGGGAGAGCCAAGGGAGGGAGATGGAGCCGTGTCCCCTCGCCCGGGGGCTTGGGGTCCGGGTGGGGAAGCAGAGGGGGAAATGGAGCTCTGCCCTGGCCGGCACCCGGAGCATCTCCCAGCCCTTCCCCGCCCCGGCGCTCCAGGTCCGGCTGGGTGCCCCCCACCACAGCGGGACCCCCTGCAGCAGAGGTGCCCCCGGCTCAGCCAGAGCCCCCCTGCGCAGGAGCCAGCAAGCGCTGGTGTCAGCCCACGGGTGCAGAGCGGAGATCAGCCCGCGGCCCCAAATGCCGTATCGATTGGTGCCCGTCTGCACTGATATTAAAGTGTTTGCCAGCAGCTGCTGGCGTTTAACAAATCCTCCTGTCTGCTTTGTTTATGCCGGTTTTTTCCCTCCCACCTGGGCCTATTTGATGCTTTGGGCATTTTGCAAACATTTTAAAGGCAGCATTTAAAACTCCAGCAGGCAGCTAGCGAAGAGCAGGTCGCTGGAGACAGAGAGGAGAGACAGGGAGAGATCCCTCACCTCGCAAAGCAGCCTCTGCCCTCACCCACCCTCGTAGCTGCGCGCTCCCCCGGCGTGGTCCGTACGCCCGCCCCAGCCTGAGCCAAGCCTGCGCTGGCTCCAGGGGCTTGCATTAATTTCTCCTCTGCCAGAGGAGATGGGGAGGGAGAATCTGAGGCAGTGCTTCCCGTCTGCTCGCTGCCTTTCCCTGGCTACAGAGGCAGGATCTGGCCCCCAGCCCCAGGTCCTTGTCAGATTGCCAGCCCCAAAGTAGGAGAGCAAAGCTCAAATGGAAAAGCAAAATACATGAAGCGTGCGTCTCGGGGCTGGCAGTGACAGGCAGCGCTACCTGCCCTGGGGACACCCCAGCAGCTGCTGCTTCCACGGTGCTGGCTTTTAGCAAACCACCAAGTGCCGCAGGGCTGACAAGAAGCCGCAGGTCATCCCTGCTCCCATCGGACCCCTGGGTCCCCCAGCCCGGGGGGTCCTGTGTCCCCTGGAGGAGCACGGACTGCCAGCTGGCATGGCACAACCGGTGCCCAGTCCAGGGTGCCAGGGTGCAGGAGCCCGGGAGGAGCGCGGTGGGGGAATTGCTCTCCTCTGGCTTTCTCTCTCGCCTGATGTGACTACAAGGGATTGTGGGATTCAGTTAAGTTCTGTTTTCCTCCCAGTAACAGTGGGAGTCTCTCCTCTCTGCTTTAAAACAGACACGCTGCCATGGAAGACGAATGCTTGCAATAAAGCAAAGGAGCGTGCGTGCCAGGGGAGGCCGATGCTCGCATGCAGCTGGTGCTGCCCGGGGCGTGCTCGCCGCTTCCCTGCCGCATGCCCGTGCCCACCCCGTGCCTCCGCACGCCCGGTCCCGCACGCAGTCCATCCCACCGGCCAGTCCCAGGTGCCCAGAGCTGCATGGCAGAGTTGCTCTGGGCACCCAGCTGGCCCCGGAGCAGGACCCCCCCTGCGCAGCCCCCCGTGCCCCCAGCCTGGCTGACGGACGGCGATGGGCGTGAGGCCGTTTCACCACCCGCTCCCACCGTGCTGGCTGGGAGCCAGACCGCGGCCGGGGGCGGGGGGCTGCCTCCACGTCTGCTCCAGGAGGTGGGGGGCTTGCAAGGGCGGCTGCTGCCAAACCTGGGGCGCGCCTGCACTTTGCAGAGCTGTCACCCCTCCGCAGTGCAGCGATGGCTGCGGGGGTCTCGCCCCGAGCGGGAGCCAGGCTCTCCCCCCCCGGAGGTTTTCCCGATGGCTGGATGCAGTTGCCTGTTTGCTGGCCTGGTGAATCATGTCCTGGGGGAACCATCGCGCGAAGGCGGCAGGTTGCGCTCGCCAGCGGCGAGCCCATGGCAGGCGGTGGTTTCGCACCTCGGGCACAGGGCCGGGAGCGCACCAGGGCCCCCCAAGAAACGCAGAGCCCGGGAAACGGTGCGGCAGCTTCGCGTGTGCCGTGCCCCCCTCCGGCACCGAGCAGGCCCCTCGCCCCCGGCACCGGCACCGGCACGGTGGGGGCTGCGGGCAGGGGAGACCGGGCGGCCGAGGGTTGCCAGGCAACGGAAGATGCTTTTTCTGACCAAAACGGTAAATCGGCAGCCGGGTCGAGTGGGAGGGGACACGGCCCGGCGGGGCTGGGGCTGCCCGGGGGGGCACTCGGGGCTCCCCCAGACCCAACAGCACCCGAAAATCTGGAGAGGAGAGCCGGCCGTTGCTGCCCTGCTCATCCAAAAGCTGCCCCAGCCCCAGCCCCTGCTCAGGACCCCCGAGCATCGGCTGGGGACAGCGCTCGGCCCTGGGACCCCCCTGCCCTGCTGGGGGACAGGACAGGGACAGGGCGTCCTCCCACAGGGACAGCCCTGGTGGCCTCCTCCCCGGGAAACCCTCCCCGGGGAGTCCCAGCCCCACCACACAGCTCCTATGAGATTGAGCCCCTAATTTGCCCTCTCCCTCCGTCACCAGCCATCACGCACGCAGCTAAATGAGCTCCAGGCAATTTTCTCAGAAGTTGAGTCCTCGCATTGTGGGAACACAGGACTAAAAATAGCCGAGATCTGTGTGCACGTCTCGCCCAGGTGAATCTTGCTCTGGAGATAAGGATAAAGGAGGCCGCAGCTGGCACCGGCTCCTCCGCATCCAGCCATCTCCCCTCTCTGCCTCAGTTTCCTGCACACATCATGCCACCCAAATGCGCACCATGCCGTCCCCCAGCACAACCCGCACGCGGCCGTGTTGGCCTGGGAGCCCCTGGCCGGAGAAACCTCCACACGGGGGCTCGAGCATCCCTCGGCGTGGGCATCGCCAGCGATGGGCAGAGCCGCCTCAGCCTCAGGCTCTCACCTGGCAGCCTCCTACGGCTGCGCTTCACCTGGGCATCCTCCGGCCCGAGGGGCTGCATCGTGGAGAAGGGACGTATCCCCCTGCTCCCCCCGGCCACCTCCAGCATCTTCCACTTCAGAGGCTCATCTCAGCCTGACCCAGCCCTGCCGGGCCCAGCCCAGGGTGCAGAGAAGCAGCTGCATTTCCTTCCCACAATGACTCGATTACAAATTCAGAGTTAAATCTTCCCCCACAAGACGCCCCTCTCCACCCCTCTGACTGCTTCCAGCACTTTGAATGTTGAACACTTTCCAGGGATTTTTCGTGCGTTCAGGCTGACCCCATCCACTCTAGTTAAGACTAACTTAATCAGCCTCATTTTATTGCTAACTACTGTAGCTTTACACCTCTAGAAAAAGCATTACTTAAATTATTGGCACCTGCCAAGCTCTCGCCACGCTGTTTTCTCTGCCCCTGTGGGGGCAGGAGGAGAGAGGGCGGATCTGTTTAGTGCTCCCAGCCTTTATTTCTACCAAAAATGACAAATTATTAGAATGGTGGAAATTAGAAAAATGGCATTTAGGTAACAGAAACCCCCCCTCTTTTCTTCAGCAGCATCTGGTTAAAAGTACATTTAGAAATGGAAGGTGGGGAAAAACTCAGGGTAATCTGCTGAACGCCAAGATCCGGGCAGGGGGGGCTCCCTGGAGGGGCAGGGGAGGGGAACAGCCCCGGGGACGCCCCGGGAGCAGCTCAGCTGACACCCACATCGCTCACGCCGTGGAGCACTTGGGAGACACATCCCGGCAGCACCGCGGTGGGGGCACAGCTGGGCAGAAACCATCAGGTTTGTTTTCACACCAAAAAACTCCGCCGGAGCAGATCACCACTGCTGTGCAGGAGCCGGCTTGAGGTGCCGGGGTTTTGAGGGGAAAAGGGCTGCAAAGCTCGGAGAGCGGCAGGGAGGGCTTCCACCCCTGCGCGGCCAGGGTTCAGAGCTCAGCTGAGCCCCAAAGAGTTCCCCGAGGGTCTCCTGGAGCTCAGAGCCCCCCACGAGGACAGCCTCATGGCTGGGGGTGCCGGGCGCCCAGCCCCTGCGAGGGCAGCGCTCCAGCCCACGCAGCCCACTGCCGACAGGGAGCACAAAAACACCCTCATATCCTTAATCACCAGCACTGCCGAGAAGGAGCGCAAGGGCCAGGCTGGGGGAGCCGGCGAGGAGGAGGAAGGACTCCTGTGGGAGCGCAGGAAGGGTCTCTCCCTCGCCACAGCCCCGTCCCTGCACAGGCGATGCCCTGGCTCAGCTCTGCCCCAGCCGGAACGGCCGCGGGCCACCCATGCAGACACAGCCCCTTTCCCCACATCCCCTGTTCTCCCTGGGAGATTTGCTCCCACCTCACCCCATGGCTGGTCGGCAGCACCGGGGAAGAGCTTCTGAAGCGCTTTGGGCCCCTGCAAGGCTGTCGGGAACAGGCAGCACCACCCAGAAGAGCAGTTGCTGCTCCATGGCTGGGCAGTGCCAGGGTCCCAGCTCTGCTCCCCCACCCCTCACGGCACAGGGAGCCAGCAGGGAGGATAACAGGGCCAGGGGGATGCCGCAGCCACAGTGATGAAAAGCAAAGGGAACACCTCGGGGAAACCAGGAGCCAGAGCACCACCTGCATCTGTTTTAGAAAGTACTTTATTGCACTAAAAAGGGGAAGTAATCTGTAAACAAACATTCCATTCAGGTATTAATATATTTTTTCACTCCAGAAATGCATCATTAAATCCAGCCACAGAAATATCAAAGCAGGAACAGTAGAAAAGAGCTACAGGGGAGGAAAGACCCAGCCAGGCCACAGTCCTGGTTCCCACGCCACCCTCCCACCCATCATGGGAGCAAGGCTCACAGCAGCACTTCCCAGGGCTCGGCGGACAGCCACACGCCGCTCGATTCCAGCAAGGCAGCCCTGGGACAGGCCGGGGGGGACGGGACAGCACAAGCCCCCAGGCCCTTGGGTCTCCCCCCAGGGCCAGCCCCAATCCAAGGAGCAGCCCAGGGCCCTGCTCTCAGCATCCCCCTTCCCCACACCCAAAGGCACACAGCTCTGCATCAGCCCCCAAACCTCTCATAGAGCAACAAAATCTTTGCCCAGCTCCTGTTCCCCCTCCCCTCGCAGCCTGATGGGTCCCCCCCACCCCCAGCAACGCCTGGGTCCCACCAGCCCCTCGCAGGCGCAGCACCCCGGGGACCCCAGCACCCCGGCAAGGGGTGCATGGGGCTGTCGGGCAGCAGCCGGCTGGGCAGGGTCCCCTTCCTGCCCTGGGTCTACTCAGGAGCAGGATGTTCTTCCCCAGCCCAGGGACATGACCCATCTCCCCATCCACCCTCCCCAGGGCCCCCGTCTGCCCCAGCGCAAGCCTGGGCACTCAGGGGCCGGGAGCATCCCCTGTGTTGGCTCCTGGGGGAGCGGTGGGAAGCCTCAGGTGGCAAGTCCCCCGCAAAGGAGGGACGTGTCTGCTCCTTACATCCTGCACGGTTTGTTTTCAGCCACAAGCTCGACAAACAGCCACGATCACCCCAAATCCCCCCAACATGCAAACACTGTGCTATCAGAACCATGCCTCGCGTACCTGAAACATATTTACAGACAGAAGTAAAACACGCTGGGAAAGATCAGCCTCGGATATAAATAGCCAACACTGAAATCTGCCATCTGCTGCAAAGGACAAGGAAGGAACATCAACTGCCACCAACAGAGGTTAACACAGAGGGACACATGTGTGTGTGTGTGTCCACGCATGCTGCAACAGGCAGGGACGGGAGCACTGCAAATTCTGCTCCCTTCCACAGAAACATGCAGAGCCCGATGCAATGGGTAACACCACACCAAACAACAACAACAAGGCGTCTTTTTTATCCACCCGCAGAAACGCCCCGGCCGGCATTTCCCCCACTCCTGGTGCCCCCAGCAGGTCGACCGGGATGGCAGGGAGGGATGGGAAGGGGTGGGAGCACCCCACTCCGCCCCAAAGGGAAACTGCAGAGCCAGGCCAGTCCCTTCAGGGAGCTGGGTCCCGCTGGGCACAGGGGCTTCGTGGCCCCACGGGAGACGTCCCTCCCGCCCGGTGGGTGCAGCCGCTCGCAAGCCCCGGAGCCCCGGCAGGTGAGGGAGGGCAGAGGGTAGGGGAGCCTCAGCCACAGCCTGCCCCCCTGCCCAGTGACACCTGGGGATGTCCCCAGTGCCAGCCAGACCACCAGCACTCAGGGAGGGCTACTCCTGTCACCTCGGCTTTTGTCAGTAAGCACGTCTGCCAGGACACTGCCCGCGACCACCCATGTGCCCAGGGCGAGGGGTGCCAGGCCCCCCCATGGCAGTGCCAGCCCCCGGCATCTCCCTCCTGCAGGCAGGGGACAGGCACAGGCAGCCTCCTGGATCTGGGCAAACCGAAAGCCCCTGAAGCTTCGTGAGCAGTTTCCTGCAGGGGGTCAGTGGCAGGGGACACTGCTGGGGGTGGGCAGGGAGGGCATCCCGGGAGGCAGCGGGTGTCAGACCAAGCCGACTTGCACATCTGTGCAGCCCTGCAGGGCTGAGAAGAGTCAAGGAAAGGCTCAAAACCCACAAACCTGACTCATACCCCAGGGTCACCTCCCTTGGCCCACTCTTGGGTCATCTCTGCAGTATTTTCTCTGCAGTTTCCAAGACTAGAAACTTGTCTTTTAAATTAAAGCTGAGATCAATGCTATCACCTGACTCCAGGAGCTGGGGCTTTGAGAGAGGTGGCAGTAAGTATGCTACAGAGATCTACCCACCTCCAACCTTCGTGCTGGCCAGCTGGAGACCACGGGCACCAGGGAGGGAAGAGCCCAGCAGGTGACATCCATCCTTCCTGGTGGAGATGGGGCCGGTGGCTCCCCGCTTCCCACTGGGCTCCAGGAGATGCAGCCCCGGGAGGGAGCAGGGAGAGGGGAGAGGCTGCGGCTGCCAGCCCTGCCCGTCCCGCCGCAGGAGGGCTGGTGCTGGCAGAGCCCCACGGCAGCGCCGCCCGCGGGGACCCTCACGCTCCGCCACGGCCCCGTCCCTCCTCCAAGAGGCCCTTCCAAACCCTCCTCCAGCGAGGCTGGGGGACAGGGCCGGTCTCCCCCCTCGCCCCGGCCCCACAGGCAGGCTCCCTCTGGGGCTGGCAGCAAGCAGCTACAGGCAGGACAGGAGGGCGGTGAGCGGCAGCTCCTTCTCCCCCAGCAGTGTGTCCCGCTTAAGGCTGCTGCCCTTGTTGACCACCTTGAGCTTCAGGGACATCTTTCTGGCGTGGCCGGGGCCCAGCCCATCGAAGAAGAAGTCCTCGTTGAAGATGGGGTTGCGGCTGTTCTTGACGATGGTGCTGCGCTGCTTCTGCAACTTCCCGGGGTTGAGGCACAGCGAGACGCAGCAGTTGATGCTGCGCAGGTCGACGAGGGCGTCATAGAGGTCCTCGGCGGAGATGAGCCGCACGCGCAGCCGGGCGTTGGAGGGGTCGTACTCGGCGGCCAGGCGCAGGCTCCCACCCCGGCTGAGCCGCAGGCTGTGCTCCCGGTCACGGCCCGGTGGCAGGTCCAGGGGCAGCAGGGCAGTGGGCGGCTGCCCCCCGGCCGGGGCACTCCTGGCGCGGCGCTGGGCGCTGGGGCTGGTGTCGGCTGAGCTGTCATCGGTGGACAGTGAGCTGTTGCGGGCTACCGAGTGTTTCAGCTTGATGACCTTGGACTGGCTCTCCTGGCTGAAGATCTTCAGCAGGGAGACAGAGCGGGAGAGCAGCGGGGAGCCGAAGGGCGAGGACTCGGCCGAGGAGCACGTGTCGCTCTCACCACCACTGAAGTAGCGGCCGGGGTGCATGAGGGCTGCACCCAGGTCAGTGGGCGCCCGGGGCCCGCTCTCGCCATTGAGCTTGGCTCTGCGCTGGGCGCTGGGCGAGGTGGCCGGCGAGGGGCAGAGGCTGCTGTGCTCGCTGTGGAAGAGCGACTCTTTGCGCCGCGTGTGGGGGCTCTCCACCAGTGTGGCGAAGCCGTAGGAGGTCTGCGCCTTGGGCACGTAGGGCAGCGACATGGCCGTCTGCGCCTGCGGATCCACGTTGGTGCCAAAGCCCCCCTCAGCTGTCCAGTCCTCAGCGCTCTCAATCTGGATGATGTGCCGGCCAGCGGCCCGTGGCCGGGAACGGCTGGATGGCCGGGGGCTGCGCGGGGGCTTGTGCCCAGCCAGGTTCTGCTCCGAGGCCGAAGGGCCCAGGGCGGGTGCCGCGGGGGGCTCGGGGCCCTCGGCTTCGGCGGGCGCCGCGCTCAGCTTGGGCGGGATGAAGAAGTCGGGGATCTTGTCGGGGGTGAGGACGTTGCTGTAGCGGGACCCCCGCGGGGACTCTTCCGGCCCCGCGCCCCGGGACCCGCCGTTCTCCGCCACGCCGCGCAGCCGCTCCAGAAGCCACATGTTGCCGTCGGGTGCGGGGCTGGAAGAGACCCGAGGGGCAACGCTGTCACCGGGGGCTGGGCACCGGCAGGGGCAGACCGGAGCCGTCAGCCTGGGGGACGACCGGCGGCACCGAGAGACGGGGACCCGCCAGCCCGGGGGGTCGGGGACAAGGATGGGAGGGAACCGGCCGCGCCGAGGGACACGGGGACCCGCCAGCCCGGGGGCGAACGGGGATAGGGATGGGAAGGAACCGGCCGCGCCGATGGGCACCGGGACCCGCCAGCCCGGGGGGAAACGGGGACAGGGATGGGAAGGAACCGGCCGCGCCGATGCGCACCGAGACCCGCCAGCCCGGGGGTGGGGGACGGGAAGGAACCGGCCGCGCCGAGGAACCCGAGGGACACGGACCCGAGGGACGCGGCGGTGGCGGTGCCGCCGGCCCCGAGCGATGGGACGGGGCGGGACGGGGCGCACGGGGAGCCGCTGCCGAACGCGACGCGATGCGATGCGATGCGATGAGATGCCCGGACCGACCGGCGCCGCCGCGAGCGGGAAGCTGCCGGGAGCCGCCGCGCCTGGAGCGGAGCGGAGCCGCCGCAGCCCGGGCGGGGCGGGCGCGGACGCGCTTTTATACGGCGGCGGCGGCCCCGCTCCTTCCCCGCGCCGCCGCCGTAATCCTCCGAGCGCGGCGCCTCCGCATTTCCCCGCGCCGCGCCGCGCCCGCCGGACCGGGACCGGGACCGGGACCGGGACCGGGACCGGGACCGAGCCGGGCCGAGCGGCCCCGGGGTGCTGATGCTCGGGGGGTGCGGAGGCCCGGCCCCGGGACGCCCGGCCGCCTGCCCGCGGGAGCGCCGGGGCTGGGAGGGGAGCGGGAGCGGGGGAGCCCTGAGCCGGGAGCGGGACGGCAGCAGCCCCGGGCCCCTCCCCCCCCCAGCGCCCTCCCGCCCTGAGCGCGATCGGGGACCGAGGCCGGCGGGACGGAGCCGTTCCCCCCCGCCCCCGGGCGCAGCCCGCTCTCCCCTCCGAGCTCTTGAGCTCATCAAAGCACTGAACAAAGCCGACAGCACTCCAGGGCGGCTCGGAGCTCAAGGACTCGCCGAGTGCATTAAGTGGTTTAATACCGTGGCCGGAGGAGTGGGGGAGGCAGTGCCACATGTCACGCGTTTCACCAGCACCTGGCGGGGACAGTGCTGGGGCAGGACACGGCCCAGGTGGTGCTGGGGGCAAAACATCAGGAGGATCCACGGAGCACCGCTGCAGGCCGCAGTGCTGCGGGGGGGGAGGAGGGGGGCAGGAGACTCAAAACAGGGTGATCGCCCCCAGCCCAGCTACCGCGTGGATTTACAGCCTTGGGGACAGGGATGCACCGAGCAGGACGGTGGCACGGATGGGGGCCAGCGGCTGTTCCTCCCTGGCTGCTGCCCCAGGGAAGCCATCAGGCTGCAGAGATGGCACTGTCATCCCACAGTGGTGCAGGGCTGGGAATAATCACCGGGAAGGAGAGCCTGGCTTGGTGAGCTCCTTCGGCAGGGGCTGCTGCAGCCAGGCAGCGACTGCAAGAGGTGGGAGGTCTCGGCTCCCTCTGCATCCTGACTCCGAGCTGATAAAAAGAGAAGCACAGCTATGCTGAGGCAGACCGAGGGCCAGCAGCCAGCTCTGCCAGGAGAGAAGGTCCCCAGGGCCTGGGGGAACCACCCTCCTCCCTCTCTGGAAGCGAATTGCCCTGACCTCTGCCTGCACCCCCTGGTTTCCCACGTGCCCCCCACCCGCCGTGCCCAGGCCTCTCCCAGCAGCGAATGGGCATTCCCTGGCAGGGCGAGCGCTCTGATTTATGGAGCTTCTCGACACACTGCTCTGCCTGGCTCGGAGCAGCGGCTCTGACCAGCTGCAGACCCTCACCAGGAACGGGCCCCTCGGCACGGCTGCCCCTCACCGGCCATGGGAGCGGAGCTGGGAAAAGCTGCTGGGACGCTCCAAACAGGGCAGGAACCAGCCAGGACCTGGAGGGGTCTGGGCAGGGACGTCTCAGGGGCAGCATTGGGAGGGGGGACAGCGGTGGCCTGGCTGGACCCTGGGCTCTGTACTGCAGGGTGCTGAGTCCTGGGTCCCGCAGCGGGGAAGAGGGCAGAGGGAGCCCAGGAGAGGAGGACGAGGCTCACGGGAAGGGGAGGCTGGTGAACAAAAGGCTGGTGTTTGCCTTTCCTCCACCCTGCACAACGGTGGGTAAACAAGGTGCAGAAATGGTTGAGTTCCCGTGAGATAACAAAGAGCACAGGAGCTGGGCCAGCCCTGCCCGCTCGGCTCGGGGCCAGCCATCTCTGGGGCACAGAAGGGAGCAGGGTGGTCAGAGCTGCCTGCTGCCTGCTGCCTGCACTGAGCTTGCCTGGGCTCAGCTTGGGGCAGGACTTCCAGGTTTGAGGCGGAAGAGGAGCTGCAGTGGCCGGGCAGAGACGCTGAGGTCCCGAATGCCCCAGACCCCAGTGAAGGGACGGCGGGAGAGACCCGGCGCTCATGGCAGGAGCTGGCATGGGTGCTCGCATCTCCGACACCTTGGGGACGTGGACTCTGCCGGGGGCATCCCTTCCCAGCATCGCAGGCAGGGGCTGCAGCCAGCACGGGACTGCCACAGACCAGCGCTCGCCTGCGGCACTGCACTGCCACAACCGTTGTGTGCGGCAGGAACTGACGGACCCAGAACAGAAACGGGCAGAGAACAAACATTCGCAGGGCCGGCAGAAAACAAGGTTTCCAGGGCCTCCAAAACAGACTCTGGAGCCCTCGCTGGGCACCCAGCGGCGTGGAGCCAGGAGGGGTGCCTTTCCTCGCCTGCCTCCCCCTTGTCCAGGGCTCTCCACGGACCTGGGCAGTGCGGGATGCCAGGAGGGGACAGCTCTTGGGGCTCCAGAGCCGGCTCCCCAGGCAGCGTGACAGGGAGCCAGGCGAGGGCTGGGCGAGACGGACAGGCATCCCTCGTTCCAGCCTGGAGGCTGCCGGGCTGGAGGCTTGGCAAGGCCTGGGCATGGCACCGCAGGCAAGAGACGCCTGGCTGGGGATGCTGGCAGGGCTAGGGATGCTGGCAAGGCTGGGGACAATGCCAGGGCTGGGGATGCGGCTGGCAGAACCGGCAGTGTGCTACCACCTGCTGGAAGCTGGGAAGGAGAGAGCCCTGGCAGGGGAAGGGGCTGGTGGCAGAACCCCGGGACCCCGGGGCAGGGGCTGAGCCCCCGCCACAGGCCTTCCAGGGCAGGAGTGCTGGCCACATCTCCTCTTCTCCAGCTGGTTAGTTATTTCCGTGACACTTGCTGAGAGCCAGTGTCAAAGACTCTTACCCCTCTGTCCAGGAAAACTGAACTGGGGAGTTTTTGTTGTCAGCACGTTTGGAGACAGACAGAGGGGACGGTTGGTCAGCAAGATCCCCAAGGCCCTGGGAGAGCAAGGAGGCCATGTCCCTCTGCAGTCGCTTTTCTGTGGCTTCCAAACCTTCCCAAAACACCTCATCCTTCCCACCATCACACGGGCTGAAGGAGCAGTGCTGAGAAGCGAATCGCTCTCTCCTTCAGCCCGGCGTTAACTCTGGAGCCTACAGACTGCTACTCCAAACATGCCAGCAGCCACCAGTGGTTTCAGCACGTGTGCTGCTACCCACTTCGCTGCACCATCACCCAGCCCCAGCCCCTCGTGGGCCCCTCCTCCCTCACCCTCCCTCACCGTCCCCTTGTCCCCGGCCCAGTGAGGACCAGTCCGGAGCGGAGCCGCACTGGGGGTGCAGAGCACAAGGAAAGAAATCCAGTTTCAGATGGGAGTGCTCCCTGGTGCTCTGACTGCATTATTCATGCCCATACTTAACTCAATAAAGGCCTCATATTTGTTTTAATTGCTTTTTGCTTCAAGAACACTGCTGTGCAGCTCCCAGTCCGCCTCTCCCTGCGGGGTCCTGCCCTCGTGCCGGGCGGCCGTGGGGCACTGCCCCACAGCGGGACCCTTGCAAGGAGGGTCCCCGAGCCCCCGCGCAGCAGCCCTGCAGCCCCGGGCAGGGGGGAGCAGAAACCCCCTGCACCCCATGACCATCGGGACCGCACACCAGCCTCAGCCAAAGCAGTTAAACCCCTAAAATAAATACCCCACCAGCCCTTCAGCCACCTCACGGCAGCATCGGGGGGCCGAGGGACCAGGGCAGAGCCAGCAGTAGCCGGTGGAAGGCGTGGGCTTGTTCTCCGGCAGCGAAACAAGAAAGTCCAGGCTCTCACTGCCTTTTCCTGCCTCTGCTATTGAGGGAACAGTGCAATTATCTTTGCAGACGCATTACTACATGACAAAAAATAGCAGCTGAGATGGAAGCGCCGTGTCCCTGTAGGTATTCAACTATCAATGGAAAATTACACATTTATTACTGGGCTTTATTTAGAGGCTTATTTTATTCATTGCCTCAGCCAGCACCCGGCAGCCCTGTCCCGGGAGGGGCCACCCCCAGCGAAGGGCAGAGGGTGCCAGGGTGACCCTGCTCCCCGAGGTGGGTGCCGGTGGTGCGGTGGCAGCACGGGGCGCGCGGGGCGGAGCTGGCAGGGCGAGCAGAGGGGACCTGGCAGGACCCTGGAGCCGGCCGGGGCCGGGGCCGGTGCTGGACCCGCCGGGAGGCTGCCGCCCACCCAGCACACGTGCCCCGCGGTTCACAGCCCGGCCACGCCGCCGGCTCGGAAAGCCTCCCGCTGCCGGGCTCCAGCAGCACCGGGGCAGCCTTCTCCCGCCTCCGCCGATTCCAGCCAAGCGCCTTTCCTGCCTGCCGGCCGCGCTGCGCAGCCGGGAGCCGTGACCAGGCCCACCGTGGGGCTCTTGCTCCGCCAGCCGCCGTGTTCATTAACGGGAGACGAATGGCAGCTCGGCCCCGGGCCGCTCGGTGCCAGCCCAGCTGCGGCAGGAGCCAGACGAGGCCTCACCAGGAGGCTCCACAGCGAGCGGCCGCATCCTGCCCCGGGCAGAGGTGGGACGTGAGCCTGCAGGCAGCGGGAGCGGGCAGGGCAGGGAGATGCTGGGTGCAGGGAGGAGATGCCGTGCAGGACCAGCGCCCTGGGGCCAAGCCCTGGGTGCTGCAGCCCCCTCCGGAGCTGGGGGGACTGGGGGGGGTGACCCACATGCGGAAGGGGGACAGGGTGACCCAGGGGAGCTCGGGGGGGAGAGCCAAGTGTGACCAGCCAGGATGGGGCCAGCTGCCACCGCCAGCGTGGGACCGGCCAGGAGCTGGTGGTGATGGAGATGCCATCCCTGCACCCTCTGCATCCCCGGCCCCCGTCGAGCCCCGATGCACAGGAGCTGGCAGCGGCAGCCCCATCCCAGCGCCATGCCCGGGGGCGGCACGAACAACCGGGTCGCCTTGCTCATTTCCACGTTTAATTAGAAAGGTATTCCAAACCACGAACCCGCGCAGAGCGCCAGACACGCTGGAGAAGGGGCTGTCTATGCCGTAAAAACCTGCTGAAGCCCCGAGCCGGCCGGGAGGGTCCCCGGGGGCTGTGGGACCCCTCTCCTCCTGGCAGCCCCAGCCTCGTGAGCCAGTGCTGGTAGCTTGCCCCTGCCCTGCGCCTTCCACGCAGCAGCTTCGTCCTGGCCCCGGCCTGGGGAGGGCTGTGGGGGCTCGGGGCCGCCGGGAGCCTCGCATGGCAGCCGCTCCTGGGGAGAATCCAGCTGGAAGTGTGGGAGCGACAGGGACATCCAGCAGCACCGGCCTCCGAGAGACATTTGTGCCCAGCCCCATGGGCAGAGCCGAGCTGGGGGCTACAGCCCCTGCTGACAGAGGAGTGCAAGTACGGGGGCACCCCCCGAATGTCCTGGCAGAGAGCGGGGACCGAGGCGGGGAGCTGGGTCCTGAGCAGCAGCGCTGGGTGAGAGGCACAGCTCTGTGGGCAAGGGGCTGGTCCCCGGCTGCCCCTCACGTACCTATGCACACACGCACACGGATGCACACACATGTGCACGCACGTGTACACCAAGCCTGTTCGCCCCATCCCACCTGGGGAGCCCTGGGACGAGGCTCCTGGCACCAGCCCCGACCCCATTTGCTCCGCGATCATCCAGGGACCAGTTCCGTGTGCCGGGATGGAGCCGGCGCTGGGGGCCGCAGTGCTGGGCAGCGAGGGCCAGTGGTACCCGCAGCTCAACCAGCCCCGCGTAGGCAGGGCTCCCGGGCAGGAGGGGGACAGGGCAGCCCCACAGTGATGCCCACCCAGGCCCCCTCCCATCGCTGGGGCGAGCCGGGGGCAGCCCCGGACAGGAGCGGGCAGCACTGCCCAAGCCAGGTTTGGGCCCCGTCCCTCTTGGCGAGGCTGCCCGCTGTCTCCCACCCTGGCAGCGTTTCACCTCCATGCATGGAATAAACGTCTTCACGTCCGGCTGTGCAAGAGGCCCCATGCGGATGGGGGAGGGGAGGCAGCGGGGTGGGGGGGCCTTCGGGGCCAGGGTCTGCGAGGCTTTACTGGGGAGGGGGATGGGGAGCCCGACCCTGGGGCGGGGGGGGGGACTTTGCCTCCCCCAGAGGCCAGGCACAACTGGAGGAGGGGAGAACGGAGGGGCTCCGGCTTTGTCCTGAGGGTTGGGGCGAGTCCGGTGCCAGGGGAGCGGGTCAGGGGCTCACGTACCCCCGGGCATCACTGCTTCCTCCGGACAACCTGGCGGAGGTGCAGCTCGCTCTCTGCAGCCACAATGGGCTGCTCATTCTGCCGGTGGTGGCTGATGAGGTGGCTGATGCTCTCAAACAGCACGTCCTTGGTCCTCACCTGGGGGCCGGGGGGCACAGCGGTCCTGAACCCAGGAGAGCTGCCTCCCACACAGGGTTCCTGCGCAACCTCCCCAGCGCATCCCTTCCCACCCTGCCCTTACCCCCGTCCCCCATCGCCCGCCCTGCGCCCTGCCCTTACCACGCCTTCGGGATCCACCAGCAGCAGGTGCTTGGGCTGCCCGCTGTGCATGCCGGTCAGCACGTACTGCCCCGGGTTGGTGAGGCTGTCCCGCACCAGGAAGTCCCCGTCCGTCTGCAGGAGCTTCTCGGCGTCCCGCCGGCTCATCTTCCCGTGGTACCACGGCTCCCGCCTGAGCTGCTCCTCCGTGGGGGCAATGGGGGCTTTCCGTGTGGGGGGGCTCGGCCACTGGTCCTCGATGGGGGGGCTGGTGCCGCCCCCAGCAATGCACTCGTGGAGCTTCAGGGCATCCTCGAACGGCCCTGCGGGAGCCAGGGAGGGTGGGGCGTCACCCCCCGGAGCATGAAGCACGGCTGGGGCGTGGGGGGACACAGGGACAGGCTGAGCAGTGGCAGCAGGACCCAGGGTTATGGCCGGACCCACCTCCGGGCCAGACCCCGCTGTGCCATGGCCACCCCAGGCATGATGCTGCGCCTGCGCCCAGGCACGGAGGGGACGGTGCTCCCCCGCACCGGCACGGCTGCCCCCTCCACAGGGCCAGGCGGGGCGGGCGGACGCGGTGCCCACCCGCAGCCCTGCCCCGAGCACAGCCGTGCTGCCCCAGCAAGGGTGGGCGAGGATGGGGCCCCAGCTCACAGCCACCCGGCCCCCAGCACGGCACTGCTCTGGGCTCAGCCAGCGCGGGCACCGCCGGGGCTGCGGAACACGGCTGGGCAGCCCACTGGCACGGCTCGGCCCCTCTGCAGCAGGTCCTGCGCCAGACCCCCAGCCCGGTGGCTTACTCATATCAAAGAGGTCCTTTTTGGGGCTCTCCTCCGGTGCCCCACGAGCTGCCGCCTCCAGCTCCCAGGCGTCCAGGCTCTGCGTGTTCACGTACATGTGCTCCTCGTAGTCCCGCGGCCCCAGGGGGTGGCCGTCCGCCTGCAGGTAGCCGTCGCAGGGCTGGCCTGCGAGGACCGGGCATCACCGCCAGCCCGGGCAGGGCAGAGCTGCGGGGAACCCTGCTCATGGTCCCCGGGGTCCCCCCTGCAGCGGTACCCACCCTGGCTCTCCAGGTCCCAGGGTGGCCCCGGTTGGCTGCTCTGGTCTCGCCTGGCTGCAAACCCGCCCTGGGGAGAGGAGACAGTGAGGGTGTCGGGGGGACCTGCCTGGGACCCCCACGGCAGGGCTGGCAGTGGCCCCAGGGGCTCACCTGGCTGGGGGAGCTGGAGCAGGAGGGCTGAGTGCGGACATGGCCCAGGATTGTGCCGTGCCGGAGCCGGGAATCGATCAGCCCCCCCGGGGGCGGCTCCTTCCCTGGGATGCTGTTGTAGTAATCGTGCTCGGCCGACTCCTCGTCCTCTCCCCAGACCGACTCCTCCGCACCCAGCACCCTGCAGCAGGGACAGGCGAGCTGGGGACACCCTGCCCGGCGCAGACCCCTCCCCATGCCCGGCAGGGACAGGGGCTCCCGGAGTGACCCCTGGCCAGGGGATGTGCCCGGGACAGGCGGTGCGGGGCTGCGGTGGGGCACCCGCCCCCCTACCTGTCCGGGGGTGCCACCACCTTGGGGGGGCTGTGCAGGTACTGCTTGAAGCGCAGCTCGAAGGCCTGTCCCACCGTGCTGATGACGCTCTGCGCCAGCCCCTCACAGCACTCCAGGATGTGGCAGGCTGCGGACAGACGGACGGACGGCTGAAGTGTTTCCCCCATGCTCTCATCACCCTTCCGGGACCACCCTGAGCTGCCCCTCGTGCCCCCCACGAGGGATCCCCTCCTCCAGCCTTCAGCCCCCAGTGCATCCCTCCTCTTCCGCAGAGCTCCCGGGCGCGGGGGCCAGCGTCACCTCTCTGGTTGATGGGGTCCTTGGCGACGTAGGCGACGTAGTCCATGGTGTCCTGGGGGCAGAGGGGGAGCTCAGGGCCTGCGTCCCGCTGCCGTGCCAGGAGCAGGGCTGGGGCTGCCCACATCCTGCCCCGGGAACAGGCTGCCCCGGAGTTCGGCTCAGCCACAGGACGGGCAGCCCCCAACCCCGTGGCCCCCGAGGGACCGCGGCCGGAGGAGGGCTGGGGCGCGCGTGCCTCACCGTATCCCCACCGGAGGCGAAGGAGATGGATTGCATGTGGTGGTTGGCGATGATCTGCAGGGGGGACACGGCCCATGGGGGGGTTAGTGTGGGGGCTGCCAGCCCCCCGGGTGGCGGCGGGAGGCAGAGGGCTGGGAGGTGGCAGGTGGTGGCACTGCGTCCCCAGGGACAGCTCTCACCTGGCGCGTGGTGGGGATCATGAGGTTCAGCCCATCAACAGAGATGTTGACAGCGATGCTCATGCCAGCAAAGCGGAGGTTGCTCTTGCCCAGGATGGAGAAGAGGGCTTTGTTGGGAGCCTGATAGGGGGAGAGGAGGCAATGCAGCCCCCCAGGGGGCAATGCAGCCCCCCAGGACCAGGTTTCCTGGGGTGAAGGAGACAAAGAGGGATGCCCCGAGAGACCCCAGGCTCTGCCCCGCCAACTGGGCAGGCACCCCCAGCGCCCTGTCCCGCAGCCTCGGCTCGCCCCAGGAAGGAGCCCAGGGAGACACGGGCTGGGGGGAAACTCACCTTCTTCTTCCAGATGCCCTTCACGCCCGGCACCGCCTCGTACAGTCTGTTGATGGCTTCCCTGCAAGCCACGGCCCCCCGGCCAGGTTACTGCTGCAGACCCCCAGCTCCTTCCCGGCCGCCTCCCTGCCTGCGGCTCCGTGGGGTCTGGGGGCATCAGCGCCCGCAGCCCCGGGCGCCGCAGCGTCCCCGCAGCACTGCCCCACGTCACAGGCCCGCGGTACGTAATCCCAGCTGGGGCCACCTCCCTTCTCCTCTTTCCGCCCATTGATCCGTGGCAGTGCCCTTCGTCCGTGTCCCCGCGTGCGGGCTGGATCCCGCAGGGCAGGGGTCCCCCAGACCCTGGCCCCGTGTCCCCCCCTCTCTGCAGGGCCCTGGGGAGGGGGAGCACCCAGGGCCGCCGGGGGCTGTGGGTGGCAGCGGGGTGCGGGAGAGCGGGGCCGTACCTGGTGACCTGTGTCCGGGTGTTGAAGTCGAGGGACCTCATGGAGCGCAGCACCTCGATGCACCCCATGTACTGCGGGAGGGGACACGGTCAGAGCAGCCTCCTCCGGCCGCCGCCGCCGCCAGCCCAGGGCAGGCGATGGAGAAGAGAGGAGGGGAGGAGCGGGGTGTCAGTGAGAAGGGCCCCTTCCACGCCAGCTCCAGGGCTCTCACCCCAACGCGCGGCACCCGTTCACCCTCCACCCCAAAATGCCCCATCGCACGCCCAGCCCCCCACGCTGAGACCCGACGAACTCATCTGTGTGCTACGTGCATCTGTGTTTCACCCTCGTAGGGGCTGGCGGCTGCTGGGTCTTGGGGCTGGTTCCCCGGCACAGAAAGCCCCCCCGGCCCCCGGCCTGTCCCAGGCCGGTTCGGAGGCCGTGCCGTCCCTCCCAGGACGCGCCGGACAACGCGGGCAGCGGAACGGGGCCGGGCAGCCCGTGATGGGGCGAAGGGGCCGCAGGCTGCGTGTGCCGCCGGCGGCTGCCCAGGTCACCCTCCGGGCCGCGTCCCCACCACGTCCCCTCGGCCGCGGTCACGGCACCGCGGGCTCCCGCGACGCCGGTCCCACGGCACAAGTCCCGCGGGACCCTGGGGCAGCCGGTGGGGGGGGGACGGGACACACCGAACCGGGGGGCTCTGCCCGCAGCCGTCGGGAGGAGCGGGCAGACCCGCCGAGCCCCGGCCCGGCGGCGGCGCCGGCGGGGCTCCCCGGCCGCCCGCTGCCCCGGCCACGCGTGGGGCCGGGGGCTTGGCGCCCTCCCGCGCCGGGGCGGGACGGGCCCGGCTCGGGCCCCGGCCCCGGCCCCGGCCCCGGCCGCGGCCGCGGCGGGACTTACCCGGACGATGTAGGAGACGCCGGGCCCCAGCACCCGCTCGTCGGGGTGCAGCCAGCCCTGCGCCGGCTTGCGGATGAAGCTGCCCTTGCGGCTCCACTCCTCCCCGCCCGGCCGGGCCGCCTCCGCCCGCGCCCGCCCCGCCGCCCCCGCCGCCCCCCGCGCCCGCCCGCCGGCCGGCAGCGAGCAGGGCGCGGCGCAGAGCGGCTCGCAGGCGCCCAGCACGGCGGCCAGCGCCGAGGGGGCCCCCGCGGCCGCGGCGCCGCCCGCCCGGGCCGGCGCGGAGAGCTCCCGGCCGGCACCGGCACCGGCACCGGCGCCGGCACCGGCGCCGGCGGGGCCGCGGCCGAGGAAGCCGGCGGGGCCGGGGAACTTCCACTGCGGCATCCGCGGCAGCAGCGCGCAGAAGGTGGTGCCGGGCTCGGGCTCCTCGCCCGCCGCGGGGCAGGGCCCGGGGGCGCCGGCGGCGGGCGCGGGGGCCGGCGACGGCATGGGGGCGGTCAGCGGCTCGTCGCGGAAGCGGTCATACTTGGGCTCCGGGAGCATGCCCGGGGCCGCGCTCCGCTCCGCTGCCGCCGCCGCCGCTCCGCTCCGCTCCGCCGCCGCGCCGGCTCCCGCCCCCCGCCCGCTCCCCCGGGGCCGCGCCGCGCTGATGTCATGGTGCGAGCGCTCCGCCGCCCGCCCCGGCCCCCCCGGCCGCCCGCGCATCCCCCGCCCCCCCGCCCGTTCTGGACCCGCGGCCGCCCCAGCGCCTCCCGGCCGCACGGCCCCGCGCATCCTCGGGCCGCCTCTCCCCCCCCCAGCATCCCCGGCCGCCCCGGGCCCCCCCGGGCTGTGCCGCCCCCCACCCCGAGTCACCAGCGGGGGCCGCGGGGAGGCGGCGGCGGGAACCGCGGGGGCGGCCGGGGACGAGGCCGGCCGGACTCCCCGGCGCAGCCCGTGCCGGCTGGCAGAGCCCCGGGCGCGGCTCGGCAGCCCCCACGCCCGGGCTGCCCCCGCAAACGCGGCCCGCGGGGACGGAGCCGCTCGCGCGCTGCCCTGCGCCCTGGTCCAAGCCCCCTCGCTGCGGCCCCGGCGGAGCCCCCCGGGCTGGCACCGGCCCTGCAGGCTCCCGGCTTTGCCGCAGGCGCTGCGGGGTGAAGGGGCTGGGGGGCAGCGGGGCGGGGAGGGCTGCGGCGGCCTTCCCCGGGAGCCGTGGGGCGGCACACGGGCCGTTCACCGCTCACGTTTTGCCATTAGCTGGAGTGGCGAGCAGGTGGCTTCTGGAAGGGGCCGGCAGCCCCTGGCCACTGCCCTCACCCACAACGGGGACATTTTCTGCTCTTCCCACATCCTCATCACCCAGAAGTGCTTGCAGGGCGCCCGGGGTGGGCGGGCGGGCGGGGGCGTGCAAGGGGGCTGCCCTGTTTCTGTGCCTCCCAGCCCAGTGCTCTTCTTCACTCTGATTTCATCTGCCTCCAAAGCCGGGTGCAGCTCCTGCTCGTTTCCATCTGTCTGGAGGGCTCAGGCAGTAAAAAGCACAATCATTTTCTTGCTTCTCTGCCAGTATCTGCAGCAAGCACGGGAGAAAAAAAACCAAAACAACCAACTTAAAGGGACTTTCTGACCTCAGCCAAGCAACTCGCCCTTCCTCCAGCCCTGGGGCTGCTGCTTTTTGCTGGCCGTTCAAAGGACTCAGACCTCTCATCGAGCCTGGCACCAGCCCAGGGCATCCCGCTCGCCGCAGGGCCCAGAGAGGAGCCGGGCCGGGCTGGGCCGTGCGTGTCTCCCCCGGTGCGAGATGGGCGCTGGGCTGCTGCAGACAGAGCTGCGGACGCCCCGTTGGGGTTTCCCGCCGGCGCCCGGAGCCGAGCTCAGGCAGGGGTGCAAGCCCCGTCCCCGCGAGGCGATGGGGCGATGCTCCAGCAGGACTCACACCAGCTGCCCAGCACGGCCCTGGCAGAGCCGGGGACCGAGCCCGGAGCTGCCACTTCCTTTCGAGTTCACCCTCTGTCCTGGCGTTTCCAGGGCTTTGCCACGGATGCTGACCCCCCGCCGCAGCCCGCCTCCGGCAAGGGGCCACGGGGCCCACAGCCGAAACCCACCCCCTGGCCCAGAGCAGGGCCTGCAGCTGCTCTGCCATGCTGGTGCCCAGGGACCCTCGCCTTTCCCCGGCCCACCCCAGCCCCGCATCCCCTCCGTCGCCAAAGTCATCGTAATGCCCGGGCTCTGTCCCCGCGGTGACGGCATCACGGGCTCTTTGCAGAGCAGACGCACTTGGCTCCAGCTTCCCGAGGAGCCTCCTCGGCCGGGTGGAAACCGCCCTGCTGCCCTGCCGTGGAGGCCATGCTGCTGCGGCCGCACAGCTGGGCGGGAGCTCTCCCCCCACGCCAACCGGCACAAACAAAACCGGAGCCTCCCCGGAGGCCAGCCGTGCCCTGGGCAACGCGCGGCCGCCTTTGTCTTGCCTTCTCCTCGCTGTCTCCTGCTGCCTGGCAGGTGATGGGGTGAAAGCCAGTAATTGCTCTAAGTGCGATCAATAAATCAAGGTAATAGAATTACATTTGCTGTTGCCATATTAGGAACCGCTTCTCTGCTCTCTCCTCTCTCTGCCCTCCCTGGTTTTGTTTTTAAACCGCTGCAGAGCACTGGAACGAGTCGGGCTCCTCCGTGCTCTCAAGGCGGCTGCAGTGGGGCCCGGCGGGGACTCGCGTCCCTGCCCGGTGTGGGCGGCTCTGGGTGCAGGTTGCCGGGGGCTGGGGGTCGGCCGGAGGGAAGGCGCCGGGTCCCCGTGGAGGTCACAGGCGTTTTACCCCATGCCACGTGCAGAGCGCTCTGGGGACTGCGGCACCCTGTGGCGTGGGGATGGGACCGGGCACCCCACGGCGCGGGGACGGGAGCAAAGCTGGGCACAGAGCAGCAGCCCCCGCCGGACCCTGCCCACCGCAGCAGTGCGTTTGCCTGCCGCCCTGGGGAGATGGAGCTGCTCCCCGCTCCTGCACAAGTCCCTGGAGGCCAGGGGATTATTTTCATCTCATTTGCAGCCGGTCTCGGGCTCTGGAGAGTTAGCTTCACATCAAGGGCTTTCCCCCGGCTGCTTTTAATCATTACTTAAAGGAAAGCCTCCGTGACTACAGGCTGGATCGCAGCCTCGGGCGCCCCGTGGGCAGGGGGGAGCCCCACAGCATCTCGTCACCCCACCGCTCTGCGGGGCAGCGTCCTGCCCCACCGCGAGACCCCTCCGGGCTCTCCCGGTCACTGCCACATGTGCACACTGGTCAGCAGCCCCAGCCCCTGGATCGAGCGATGCTGCTGGGGCGGCCAACTCGAGCCGGGGGGCGGGGGGGGGGGGGGGCAAGTAGGGCTGGCCCCCCCCTCGCCACTCCCCAGTGGCACCCGATTTGCATAACTTTTCTAAACCGTGCCTAATTAATCTCCTTACACCTCTGGCACTGCATTAGGGGAATCAACATCAAGTGCTCTCCAATCCGTGAAGGATTAATTAGGGGAGGAGAACACGTGCCTGCACAGCCAAGCACGCGAGCGACTCGCCGGCGGTGCCGAGGCGGGCACCGCTCTCCCACCACAGCACCGGCAGCCGCATCGCAGCCCCCTGGCAGTGCCGAGCCCCTCCAGCCCTGGGCCCAGCTGCCCCCTCCCCATCTCCCCTTGGCGCCAGGCTCAGGGAAAGGGCCAGGACCCCCCCAGGAAGGCGCTCGGCCACAACCACCCCGACTGAAGCCGGCCGAGCCACCAGCCTGGCACCAAGCGGGGCTGCGGTGGTGCAGGGAGGACCCCTCAGCGGCCTCCTGTGCCACCACCCCCGGGGTGCCCGTGGGTCCCTGTTCAACCTTCCTGCCCCCCGCCCGGCTCCTGCTCCAGCCAGGAGGTGCCCGCAGGCACGCCAGCGCAGTGGCCGGGAGAGCCGGCGGCAGAGCAGGCCTGCCCTGCACCGTCCATCTGCCGGAGCGCCTGCGGCGACTGTGAGCCCGGCAAAAATGAGCCGGGGGTGGCGGGGGGGAGAGAGAGGGCAGCTCTGGCCCGAGACGGAGGCGGTCGGGTGGGAGAGCACGGGGGACGCAGGGGCTTGATACAGGCTCGGTTTGATTTCAGATACATTGCGGAAACCAGAAGAAATTTTAAGGTTTTGAAAGCCAGGCACCAGGAGGGCTCAGTCAGGTCGTAGCAAGGGGGAGGCCCGCGGCGGCGGCGGGGGGCAGTGGCGGGGGGGCAGTGGCGGGGGGGCGGCGGGCCCGTTTCGCGGGGCAGGCAGGAGCGGCCGCTGCCGCCAGCCCAGCCCCGCCGCCGCGATTCTCCGCAGGCGCTGCGGGACGCGGGGACCGCGCCGACGCCGAGCAGGAAGAACCCGGACGCACCGAGGTAGCCCGGCCGTCGCCCGGCTGGCGGCCACGGGCAGGGAGCAGGACCGCGGCCCGGCCGCTGCACGGGCACCGCACGGTCCCCGCACCGCGGCAAGCCCGAGCCCCACCGCCGGGAGCCCGCCGGTGCCCTGCCTCCTCCCTGCCGGGGCACCCGAGAGAGGGGTACCCTCGGCAAGGGCAGCGCTGCACCCGGACAGGCGGGACGGCGGCCGGGCCCACGGCGAGCGCAAACCGACGCCCTGCCCGAGCTGCGCCCGGGGCCGCCGCAGCTCCGCCCGCCCGCCCGCGGCCAGCCGGCCCCGGGGGCAGGCACCCGCGTCGGCTGCGGCCGACGTCCCCCCGACAGGGCAGGGCCGGGCAGAGCCGGGCCGGGCCGGGCCGCTCCCCCCGGTAGCCCTCGGTGTCAGCCCATGCGGCCGGCGCTGCCCCGGGCCCGGTCAGGCGCCGGTGACGCGGGCGATGTAAGGGCCGGGGAACGGGGCAGCAGCCGCTCTCGCCCGGGGCGGCCCCCGCTGCCGGCGCCACCGCCCCGGGGCGGGCGGCGAGGAAAGGCGGCCGCGCAGACCCCCGGGGGAGGACCGGCGCGTCCCGGCATGCCCCGCGCGCCGCGGCGGCGGCGGCGGCGGCCCCGGCGGCCCCGGCGGCCCCGGCGGGGAGCGGCCCCGCCCGCGCCCTCCCGTCGTGCCTTGCGCCGCCCTCGGCAGGTGCCGTGACGCCAGCGGCACCGCCCTCCCAGCCCGGCGGAAGAGGCCGCGCGGCGCTGCGCTCCCGCGCCAATCAGAGGCCCGCTCGGCTGACCAGGAAGAGGCGGGGCAGCCAATGGGGCGCGGGGGAGCAGAGCGCCGGAAGTGCTCGTCAGCGCCGTCGCCCGGGCGACGGGGGCGGGCCGGGCCGCGGGGCGGGGCCTGCGGGCGGGCCGCCCTCCGCCGCCGCCAGCCGGGCCGCCGCCCTCGCCCCGCGGCGCCGCCCCCGCGCCCGGCAGCCCCGGGCCCGGCGCCCCCCCGCCCGGTGCGGGTCCGGGTCCGGGCCCGGGCTCGGCGCGGCGCGGCCCGCCGCAGGGAGGATGGGGCAGCGGCGGAGGCCGGCGAACGGCAGCGGCCCGGCGGCGCCATGACCGGCGAGAAGAAGAAGAAGAAGCGGCTCAACCGCAGCGTCCTGCTGGCCAAGAAGATCGTCATCCGGGACGGGGCCGGCGTGAGCGCGGGGGGCCGCCGTGAGCGCGGGGGGCCGCGGGGCCCGGGGCGCGGGGAGGCCTGGGCCGGGGCTGAGCGGCGCCGTGGGGTGGGCGGGAGCGCGGGCCCGGGGCTGGGCTCCGGGCGGCCGGCAGCCTGGGTCGGGGCTGGGGGCGGCGGCGTGGGGGCCTTGGGGGCGGGAGTGCGGCCTCCGGGGCCAGGCCTGGGCGGGAGCGCGGGGCGCGGCGGAGCGGCAGCACGGGCCGTGAGGGGGGCTGGCTGCGGGGCGCGGCGGCCGGCGCGGGGTCCCGGGGCAGGCGGGGCCGCGGGTGGCGGGGGGCCTGCGGCAGGCCAGGGGGGCGATGCGGGGCCCGCCGGGAGCCGGGGCCCGGGGAGGCGAGGCCTCACCCCGACGGCGATGCCGCCCGGCGGGCTGGCGCGCTGCCCTCCTCCCGTGCCCGCCGCGGGCGGGGGCTCGGCCGCTGTGCCGGGCCCTGGGGCGGTGCCGGAGCCGCGGTGCCTGCTGACAGCCCCGCTGCCCTGGGGCTCCCCGCAGCGTGGACGAGCGCGGCTCTGCCCTCGTTCAGGGCTGCGAGGCTGCCGTCCTCCCGACGGCCTTCTCGGCCTGTTTCCCCGGGGGCAGGTGTTCGCCAGCCACGAGATGTCAGCGCTGACATCTCGTACCTGCTCTGGGGATGACAGGCTGCCTCCAAACCCGTGTAAAGCCTTGACCCCTCCTGAGAGGAGGCCTTTCCTGTGGGGAAGAGGAGCGCTGCGAGAGGCCCCAGGTAGTGCGGGCGGCAGCGTCCTGCCTGCGCGGAGACAGCCTTGAGGTGGGCGCACCTGAGCCTAAGATGGTTGCAAGCTCTTTCCATCTGGGCTTGCTCTCTTGAGAGAAGGGGGTTCTGGTCATGAGGCACTGGCCTGTCCCGTGGGCTCCTAGTACCTTTTTGCATATTTTTACTTCTTTTCTGTAGCATCTTTATATTTTGCGGTAGCAGCTGTGCATCCTCCGGAGGAGTGGTTCGGTGGGGTGACCGCGTACTCTGAAGGAGATCAGCTATCCTAAATTGTTTAAGGAGTCTAACACGATACCGTGGTTGATAAGTGGAAGGAGTGACGTTAAGCTGTGAACAGGTTAGATCTGGACCTACTCCGAAAAGAGAGATCGGCTGTTAATGTTGTTGCAGTCATGTGGTAGAAATGTTTAACTGCTTGAGAGGGTATAAAGGGGGATGATGGAAGGAAGAGGAGAGGACTGCTCTCTTCTGAGAGAGACTCTTAAGCCGGTGGAGCAAGGTGGGTAATGAGAGCTGTACTCTTAATTGCTGGCTTCGTGCTGCCTTGGGGCTTCTCCCTCTGCTGCAAAACATTATCTCATTCGTGTGCAATAAAACTGACTTCTTTTAATGACCGTGTCCCCCTCGGGTAGGGTGCCTCTCGTGTTGATGCTGTTGACTTGTTTTTTAAGCAGACTTAGCCTGTCTGCGGGAGACAGTTTTAATAGAGTCTGTGAACATAAACAGCGTTTCAGCAGAATAACGCCCCTCGCTGCCTTCTCTCCTATTTCAAATAACTTACAGCTGTATTAGTTCTCTGAGATGCAGTATTATTCTGTCAAAACCTGGGAGGATGTGACTGGGTAAAAGATTGCTCTTCACATGCCAAGTTTCTTGAATTCCTGTCCCTGAGAATCTGTCAGTAGTGAATGCTGGAGGCAGGATACTGATACAGATACATCTTTGGTCTGGTCCATTAAATGATTTGTATCTCAAGAGCACAGTGTAGAAATGTTAGTCAGCTGTGAGGAAATTAATACAAAAGGCCATTCTCTTAGCCTAGAAGAAATGCCCATAGATTTGAGGTTTCCCATACCAAATCCAATATCCCTTTGGATGCGAGATTTGCGCAGCTGATGGAAGTGTTTTTAACTTCTGGGTACTCTTCAAGCTGCTGGAAGCTGTCTAAATTGCTGGGATTGCAGACGCTTCGGGTGGTTTTATTAATAATGTATCAGGGCTAGACTACACTTCTTGGTGAGTTCAAATCACGTGGTTTGCTAATATAAGAAATGGGTTCCTGTGGAAAAGCACATTGTGCTACTAAATGTTTGGCCCGTGTGATTCCCTGATGTAATTCAACTGAAACTTGTGTGCTTTCCTCCTGTTCCTTGCGATTTGTTTTCCTTGTGAGCTCGTGACTTTGCCAGTGTCCCCCGCGTGGCAGGGAAAAACCTCCTGGGCTAGCAGCTGAGATTTGGCACTTGGAAAAGTGACAGAACAAATGCTGCCCTGAAAGCACCGTGAGAAGTCTTTAAGGAAAGAAAGATAAACAAGGCCTTGAGGTGTGCGGGGTTTTTAACAGCTGATCTAAGGCCTGACTTTCCCACCACGCTGGGTAGATGGAGTTGGTGCTGAGGAGTAAAATTGCCTTCCCGAACTCCCAGAGTCTTTTCTGGAGTATTGCACGTACTGCTGTCAAAATATGCAGAGAATTTAGGTGTTTCATTTCCAAGTCCTTAAGGTGAGGATTGAAAGGATGATACGTTTGGTCATGTTTAGAGAAAGCATAATGGTATGAAAGATATTAGTTCTTGGAGAAAAAAATTGAAAACAATCAGCTTTGTAGGAGGGGCACGTGTTGGTAGACCCTGGACAGAGAGATGCTGCAGCATGAGCTCACCTGCACTAGACAGCACTGAATCGCCTTGGGAATGGCTTAGGTCAGAGCTGATGTTTCAGCATCCAACCACACATCTCAAATCTACCGCAGACCAGGATAGGTGTATTTTGTTACTTACGGAGCTCTGTTTTGCAGCGACAGGGGATCGGAGAGCCCAGTGTGTACCACGCCGTGGTGGTTATTTTCCTGGAGTTCTTTGCCTGGGGGCTGCTGACCACGCCGATGCTAACGGTGAGTAAGTCTCCCTGGGAATAATGCTGGCTCTTGTAGACTAGAGTTCACCTTGGGTTGGCGAGGGTAAAGATCTTAACATAGGCCTTCGGAGTGTAGGAATTAGAAACCAAGATGTAATGGCTTGTACCTGAAAAAGCTGGAGCTGTAGTAATTTTTTATGGAGTTGGGTACTTATTTTCTTAATTATTGTAGCTTAACTTGAAGCAAAGCATGAGTTAGATTTTTGAAAGCTTTTGGAAGATTTCAAGAAAGCACGAGTGAAAGACCTGACCTGAAATTACTAGAAGTTACTGGTAGTTTACTGTCATTTATTGCCTTTTTTTTTCCTAGGTAGTAAAAAAAAGTGCACTTGGGAGCTTAATGAAAGAAAGTTGAGCAAAGCTTTGACTTCTTATCCGAAGACTGCACCTTTTACCCTACACTGACTTATTTAGGGATAAAAGAGATTTTTCTTGAACTACCGCCATCATTGTCTGGGGTGTCAAAGCACAGAGGCAATTTCCTGGCAATTACTTGCTACACCAAGTCACGCTCATTCTAGGAGAGCCCACCAGTAACTCATTCAGGACTTGACTGAGTTATGGTTAACACAGGCAGCAAAGGCAACTTCACAATCAAGTTAAGTGGAGAGGGGTAGCTTTATTAAAGAAACTTAAAATCTAATCTCAGATACTTGCCTTTAGTTAAGGAGCTGTAAACTTCCAATTTGGCACTTTTGGGAAGAATTCTCAGCTTTTTAAGTTCATTTTCTGGTGGTGGTATGCCAACTCACATTGAAGTCCAACGTGCCATGTGTATTTTCGACCTGATCTCTGACATCTAGGTAACCATGCAAAAGGAGTCTTTGTTTATGCAAAGGCATTTAGAAATATAGTATTAGCGTAGTAGAATAAAATGCAAATCGAACATAGAGACAGTACGAAAGGGGGAGAGAACAACAGAAAAGTTATGTGGTCACATGAAGTAAAACCAGAGGGAAATCAGATGGCGCAGGGATGGAGAAAGGCATGTTTCTGATTGTCTTAGCCTTGCCCAAGTGTGCTGGAATAGTTTATAGACCTGGGAAGTATTAAAGAAAGTGGCTGCCCCTGTTGGAGAGGGGAGGTGGAGCTCCTCACATAGGTACAGCGTGGCATTGTCGGTAGTGTATTTCCTGTTTTCCCTGTTTTGTGCTCTTCCAGGCATCTAGCTGTCAGGTGCTAGCTCTGTTTTTTTGTTTTGGGTTTGTTTTTTCTTTTTTTTTTTTCCCCTAGGTGTTACATCAGACTTTTCCTCAGCATACATTCTTGATGAATGGCCTGATTCATGGAGTCAAGGTAAGGAATAGTCCTTCCAGGCTTTCATTTGAAGCCGCGATCAGTGCAAGAAGTGGCAAGCCATTATAATCTGTGTCATTTTCTGATGTCAACCAATATTTGACAGATAAATGTTCATGTTTCAGTTTGGGGTGCTACTGGCAAACCTAATGCAAAATGAAGAATTGACAGAGCATAGATACCAGGTAGCTTGTGTAGTTGATTTTACTGAGCAGTATTAACAACGTGCTACTTGTCAGCATGGGTTTGGGGCTATAACAGCTGTGTGTTTCAGCTGAAAATATTCACATCAGCATGAGATCAGCCCTGTATCCATATTCTGGAGCGTAAAAAAATAAAAGATCAATGACATCTGAACTCATCAGTAATAGAAGTTGAAACTAAGCAGGCCTTAGTGGGCTCTCCCCAGACAGAAGGTGGGGAGTATGCTGAGACATGGTAAGTGGGCGCGGTGAGTTTGGACTAGACCAGCATTTCCAGAGCAGAACTGGAGGCAACTATACGAACAAGCAGTGGCCATGTGTTCTGACTTGGGAATGTGGCAAAACAGATTGTTAGGCCTTGGCCCGGGCAAGAGGATCTCAGAAAATGGCCCCAGAGAGGTTTGCTTCAATATGAGTTGGGCACTCCCTGCCCGTCTTGGGTCGGAAAGATGTTGAAAGGCATCGAACAATTTTATTGGTGCTTAATGGCCTTGGCATCTCATCGGGCCGGTCTTGTCTCCATCTAAAAGAGAAAGCTTTCCCTAGAACTGCAGCAGATGTTAATGTGATGGAGCTGTGCCAATATCTTTTTAGGTACTGGCAGGGCAACTCCCTGCTGCACAGGCGTGCTGGGAAGAGCACAGCTGCAGGCTGAGCAGTTGCAGAGAACGGGAAGTAACTGGAGTGTTTAGCAGCACCTAGCTGGTCGAGGATATTTTTTTTCCTCCCTGAAAGAATGTGAGCAGTTTAACAAACTGATATGTTTTGGCAATATTGCCTGCTTGTAGAAAATAATAATGGATTGTCTCCTCGTGTTTTTATCTTGAGATGATGTTGTCAAAAGCTCTTTCTATCGACAATCAGAATTTGACTGAGGGATTTCTCTCTGTCGTCCTGTCTGTCGTTCTTAGGGTCTGCTTTCTTTTCTAAGTGCCCCACTGATTGGTGCTCTCTCTGATGTCTGGGGCAGGAAATCCTTCCTCCTCCTCACTGTCTTCTTCACGTGTGCACCAATTCCTCTTATGAAGATCAGTCCATGGTGAGTTTACTCTTGTTATAACGAGGGGTTCTGAGGAGAGGAATGAGTGTGAGGTTGAACGATGGGGGATTTGCGGGTGGGGCATTTGAGGATGAGGTGGAAGAGTCTGTCCAGTGGAGAAGGATGCTCAGCCTAGAGACTAATTTACTTGTCTGGTTCAATTGGAGGGTTCAGCGTCAGGAAGAAAGAGTCTGTCTTTCGTCTCCTCGTGCCTGTTCTCCTGATAGGTGCATTATCACTATTAGGGCATGTTGATGTTCCCTTCCTGCATGGGGAAAATAAGTGATAAAACTCCATGGGCCACCAGACTGAAGCTTGGGCCACCAGACTGAAGTGCAATGAAGTAGAATGGACTGAAGGAAGAATAAGGGAGAGGTTCTAATTCAGCAGCTGTGGGCTACCGTGTGGTTGCTCTCTAACTCTGCCTTTGGCAATGCCTGTTTCAGGTGGTATTTTGCTGTCATTTCCATGTCTGGAGTCTTTGCTGTCACCTTTTCTGTGATTTTTGCCTACGTTGCTGATATCACACAGGAGCATGAACGCAGCACGGCGTATGGCTTGGTAAGGAGCTGAGTAACTGGCTTGTCTCTTGAAAGAAATCTTAGGGGCTTTGCAGGTAGGAGAGATATAAAATTAGGGTGGGAGACTTATCGACGAGCCCGAGGACAGTATCAGTGAAAAGATGATATGCGCTTCACTAATAGTACAGCCTCCCTGTTCTTCTGTTTGTCATTTAGCACCGAGGGAGAGGCCTAATTTCTATGCGATCTGAATACGGGCTGTATTGTTGCTTAGCCTTTAAACCAGCCTGGACTGTGAACTTCTTTGCACCAGGAAGGGGGGCAGGCTGTGATGCTGGCATGCATACAAGTAGCCTGTGATCGGGCCCTTTCTATAGGGTTACTGAAAGTATTGTTATATGAATTGTTAGGATAGCTTTAATTTCCCTTTGCTAGAACTTAGCCTAGATTACACCAAGAGAACATGTCATCTTTCTGTCTACAGGAGTCCCTGTTCACCTGGATTATTTCCATCAAAGATGGCAAAACTAGTACCCTTGGGTTACTCTGGAGGAGAAAATAGGCTCTAGGAAGAAGAGGCTATATTAATGTTTTATGCTTCCAGGTGTCAGCCACGTTTGCTGCTAGTCTGGTCACCAGCCCAGCAATTGGTGCATACCTTTCCCAAGCCTACGGCGATACGTTGGTGGTTGTGCTAGCTTCAGGTGTTGCTTTGCTGGATATTGGTTTCATCCTGCTGGCTGTGCCAGAGTCTCTGCCAGAAGAGATGCGCCCGGTCTCTTGGGGAGCTCCAATCTCTTGGGAACAAGCAGACCCATTCGCTGTAAGTAATCTTGCTGCTGTTTTTCCGCATGCTGGTAATGCTTATATTTGCTTTAGTTCTGCTAATTTCTCTCAAAAGGAAGATGTATTCCACAGAAGGTGAAGGATGCGGGCCCTAGATTAACCCTGTCGAAGGTACAGTGTTCAACTGGTGGCAGACTGCACATATCTAGAGCTGTCTAGCAGCTTCTAACTGATTTCATATAGCTACAAACCATCTAGAAGCAGCTCTGGATGTCCTGAAGCAAGAGCATCTCTTGGTGGAAATGTTCCAGTTGCTTGAATATAAATCCCATTACTTAGCAATAGCACTGTGTCAGGAGAAGTCTTCTGCCTTCCTGGCTTCTCAGGACCTTTGCTAATGATGATGAGCTTTGCACAGTTTCACCTCACCTTTGCTTGCTGGGAAGATTATTTTGGCTGTCTGAGGAAAAACCAATTCTGATCAAAAGCACTTGACTATAATTCTGATAAACTGAAAGGTAAAAATTCCTCATTCTAGGGTGTAAGTTGATGCAATGGTATACCTGGTCTGGTGTTGTGGCAGTGTTTGCATTTTCCTCTGAAATGCTGGACTGGTTTCGTTCAAGTATTCACTTCTTAGATATAAGATGGTGACTTAAGCACTTGGTTTTGCTGTCTCTGTACCTGGAGAATATTTAATGATATTAACTCTTTTTTTTTTACATTTTTTTTCGTTCCCCACCCCCCTTCCCTACAGTCCTTGCGGAAAGTGGGTCAGGATTCGACAGTGCTGCTCATCTGTATCACCGTCTTTCTCTCCTACCTTCCTGAAGCCGGCCAGTACTCCAGCTTTTTCCTCTACCTGCGACAGGTTGGTCTCTTGCAATGAGGGAAGGCTCTGAATGCAGGAAATCCCAGCCTACAAATGTTATCTTATTTGCATGACCTGAGGAAGCTGATCTTGGCCAATACCTTAGTAAAGTTGAAGCTATAAGAAATAGTGACTTGTTCTAGCTTTCCTAAAAAATGTGGGAGCCTGGCGACCACTCTGTAGGCATTGCCAGGACCCTTGCTTGGCTTCTTGCTGGTGGTCTGCCTGTCTATCCTGTCCATGGCACACTCAGGCATTTAAGGTGAGCCCAGTGGTTTAAAGCTGTTTCTTCAGCCCGAGGAAAATCTTCCATTTTATTCCTGTGGCAGCAGGGAGGTAGCAGAAGGTACGGTTGATTAATGTTTGAGTACCTGATAAGCAATGTCAGTAAACATTAGTGACACTGATGGAGCGGCTGTTCTCGTATGGTACAAATCTCTTGCCTGAAAAGTCCCTCTTTGGTGTTTTCACAGGTCATTGGTTTTTCCTCGGAGACTGTGGCAGCCTTTATTGGTGTAGTTGGAATTCTCTCTATACTGGCTCAGGTGAGAAGCAATTTCTGTCTTGGCTCTAGCAGTAGGGTTATAAGAATGCCGAAAATCTCTGATAATCAGGGCTGGCGAGTTGTCAGAATCCCTGTGGCCACACAGACATCATCAGACCCATGCACGGCTACCTGCGGTCCCTCTTTCTTATCTTTTGAATGTAGCTGCTGTTTGTTGAATAACAAACTGGTAAACTGTGGGGTGGCCCCGTGTTGCTCTGTGAAACTCTCCAGTTTGTGCTCTGATTGCCGTGGACAGGGACACGCTGGTTTCTAGCACAACGTTATGAGAGTGGAGGAGTGCATGCGCGTGATAGCCAGTCTCATGGCAGCACGAGTTCCTTTGGATTCCCATCCTCTTGTCTTCCAGTGTTGTCATCTTTCTTTGCACTTACTTTGAAAGCACCTGTTTTTCTTTCCAGACAGTAGTGTTGGGAATTCTCATGCGTTCGATAGGAAATAAAAACACCATCCTGTTGGGACTAGGCTTCCAGATCCTGCAGCTTGCCTGGTACGGCTTCGGATCGCAGCCTTGGTAAGAAGAGTTTGCCCGCCTCTGTCTCCTGGCGTCGGCGGGTTTCTCCCTCCGCGGTGGCTCCGTGGCTCTGCGGCAGCTCCCCAACCCCCGGCAGAGGGAGATGCTGCCCTGCTGCGGTGCTGGTCTGCCGCTGGCCTGCCGTGCCGGAGCCTGCCTCCTAACTGCTGCCTCTTTCTCTCCGAGGATGATGTGGGCAGCAGGAGCCGTGGCTGCCATGTCTAGCATCACCTTCCCAGCCATCAGTGCCATGGTGTCTAGGAACGCGGACCCCGACCAACAGGGTGAGTCCCTTGGGGATTTGTCTAACAAATTCATCCCAGCAGGCGCTTGAGCTGACGCACGTTCGAATTCTCAGCATTGGTGGTGGAGGGGTGGGCAGGAACATCTGTGCCAGCTGTGGAGTGTCGCTTTATTCTTTTAATTCTATTAAGTATTCTATTAAGTATTTTAATTCTATTAAGTATTGACACTTGTGCCTTTGACCACAGCGGATGCTTTGGGAGGGAATTCTTAAATGATGCACGTAGGTGTTCAGTGTTGCCTGTCTGAGGTAGAGAGGAGACTGCTGCTTAATTGTTTGCCTGCTTCATGGTTCGACCCTGAGTCCTCAGACTGGGCTGCCTTAAATGCTGGTTCAGTTGGAAATTGTTGCTTGTTATGCCCATGCTCATTTTATTCGTGAAAGTAGCAAGCTCAGCATTACTGATTTTTGTAAAACCTGATACTGAGCAAAGCTAATCACCAGCTAGCCACTTCATCTGCAGGGTGCATGTCAATCCAGATCTGAATGTTTGATCCTGTCTTTGAATGTGTAAGCAGCCTTGAATAAAACAAGTTTCTTCAGGAAGCTGTAAGCCTATCTTCCTTTCTTCGCTCTGTCCCCAGGTGTGGTGCAGGGGATGATCACTGGAATTCGGGGTCTGTGTAACGGCCTGGGGCCGGCGCTCTATGGCTTTGTCTTTTATCTCTTCCATGTGGAGTTGAATGAAATGGCTGAGGTGGAAACTTTGGGTAAGGCCTCCAAGCCCAACATGGCCAACCCTACAGATGAGGTAACCTGTTCAGCTTTATCATTCCATTTGCTGGGCTTCGTATGCCCTTGCACTTGAGCATTAATCGTTCCTCTGTTTCGCCCTACAGAGCAGCATCATCCCAGGGCCTCCCTTCCTGTTTGGGGCTTGTTCTGTCCTGCTGTCGCTCCTGGTGGCCTTGTTCATTCCAGAACACAACCTTGCCTTGAGATCAGGCAGCCACAAGAAGCACGGTAACGGAGCCCAGACCCACACCCACAGCCTGCAGGCCGGAGGATCAGATGGCAAGGAGCCCCTGCTCGAGGACAGCAGTGTATGAGGTTGGGAGAGAAGGACCTGGCTTGCATCTCAACTCCAGATCAAGGATGGACTTAGCCAGTTGGAGTTTGGGGAGGGGGGGGGGGGGGAGAAGAAAAGAGGTAACAGACTGTGCCACTAACAGCTAATGAGAAGGGACAGGGTTTCCCTTCGAGCCAAATATACCCAGCTGGTGCAAAAATGGAATTGTATCATCTGGTGCTGATGGAAAGGGGAGATACTGAACTGCTCCACATGAAGGGATAGTTCCTTAAAGCAAACCTGCCCTTGTATGTGAATACTGAACTTCATGGTGTGACCTGCCAAATATTCCACTCGCCAGTGAAAAATTAAGGAGCTAGCGTTGTCTTTGTTCTAATGGGAACTAACTGAGTTGCCAGCCAGAATAAAAGAAGGCATCTGTTACATGTGCCCATCCCCTTACAGAATTGGTACTTGCCACTGATCCCGTCACGGCTCGGCTGGCCGGCCTCAGCCCTCGGAGAGGCTTGTCAGCTCTCTGCGCAGTGCGTGCCGCCCGTGCTGCGGTACTCCGAGGACAAAGCGTGTGCAGGTGTGAAGAGCAGGTAGCGTAGTCAGCGGTGAGCAGATCCCCGCTGCTGAGGGTCTGATGGATTTGCCCGTTCTGGCCCAAGTGAAACTTAGACCAAAAAACCCAAATCTACTCACTTAATGATCTGATGAAGGTAAGAAAAATTACGAAGTGAAGTTGCAGCTGACCCAAGGGAGAAAGGGCAGATGAGAGAAGGGCAACTACATGAATTACAAATGCTTAGGTGGTCAACAACGTTTGTATTTGGTTTTTCTTTGTTTGTTACACTGATGTAACATCTGTCTGTCGCTACCTCCATGGGTAGTAGGTAGAAGGGTTTTTCAGAAATCTTTTTCTGGAACTGTAAGTGTTGTTTAGAAAATACAGTTCTCTGAGAGGTTGGAGAAACAGCTAAACTCTGCTAAGCACTTTGATAAAGCGTGGTTTCCTGAGAGAAAAGTCAAAGAAATAGCTGTTTATCTTGAGCACTTTTATAAAGCATGTTGATTTTTCCCCAGGCTCTTGCCATCTGATATTAAAACCAGATAATGACTGTAGCTTGTTTTTTCTCAGTCCAAAAGATCCTAATGGTGATGATTGCAATTGATTTGAACTTGGAGGTTTGGATTCCATGTAGCATTTCTGAGCCTGCTATGAAGGCTCTCGTTTTGTTGAAAAATGAAATTGCAACCTCTGCTGCAGGGTTCAGCTCTGTTTAGAAAGAGCCGCAGATACTTGAACTTGAGTGTTGCAAAAGAAGCCAAGACAAACGTATAGGGGATGCTTGGTTGTTTATAGATACGCAGAGATATGGCAGAGAGCAGGAAACTATTGTTCTCATTTGAGTGAGATCCGAAGTAATGGCATTGAGCAATCACTGGGGACGTAAAGACCAAACTGGGAACACTTAAGAAATTAGTTGTTAAGGGAATTGAGGCTACAGTGGCCAAAAATAGTCCTGTCTCAGTGGGCATGTGCAACAGCTGTCGTCCTCTGGCTGGGATCCCTGCTCTGGAGGTTTGGGACAGGTGACTTAGGGGAGAAGGGCCAAAAGGGAGGGAGCACTGTCACTTAGTGTCTTGGGTCTTTGCAAGGGGGTAACCGTGGCTGATGCTGGGCCTGCGCAGCAGTGACTGCAAACGCCATTTGCCTCTGGGCTTAACGGGGAACGCCAGCTGCACGACGCTGGAGAGCTCAGTCCCTGACCCGCAACCGGCAGAAGCGGGGGAGAGCACTGTCCGTCCCCTGCTCTGCCCCGGCCATACAGCTCGCCCCCTCCGGGAGCGTGCGGGGACGTGAGCTGCAGGGTGCGTTCAGCGTCTGACCTCTTCTGTGCACTTGTCAGTGCGAGGGCTGGGTGACGTTGGCTTTGGACAGATCGAGAGCTGCCGTTTTGTGTAGGTCTCTGAAACGCCTGTCGGATATTAACAGCTTGGAAGCACTGCCTGCCTAGACTGGGCTGAACTAATAATTTAATGTCTGTTTACCGATTTGCTGACCAGTTAGTTATTGGAGGTGGACATTTAAGTGAAATAATTCATAGTTTGTTTTGCATTAATCCGGCCTGGTACCCAGATCCTGTAATCAGAACTGTAAGAGTAGATTATTGTCCGTGCAGAGGGCAGCCGCCTCAGACACTGAGGGTTTGCTGATGTGGATCTAATTGCAGGACTGGAGAACAGAGCTAGCAGAAGGTCTCCGTGACCTGCGGTGACTCCAGTTTTCCCAAGCTCATTGTGGTGAGGCTCCACATTCCCAAACGTTGCTGGGATGGTCTGTACTGTGTGTGCACAGCAAACTTCTTTCCTGAAGGAAATCCAGTCACTTAAACTTCCAGGCAGCAATCCCAACTCTGTATTGCTCACAGAAACGCCTTTTTTAGACTGGAGCTTTACCCAGTACATCTGGTGATGCATTTATTGATGAATGAACTGAACTAAGTTTGTCCCTCACACACAAATGAAGTGAAATGAAACACCGAATTGTTACCTCGTTCACACTGAGGCACTCGGAGCTTCACGGGTAGAATATAGCGGAACGTTACAAGAAGACGAGCATAATTTATATGATATAAAGTATATAGAGATATATTTTTAAAAGTTCTTTCCTTTATTGAATAGTTTATTGAAACCCATGTGTTTCTAGTCCCATTCCCTCTCACCGCCGCTGCTGCCTGCAGCGTCTCAGCCTCTCTTTCCCTTCAGACAGCAGACCCAACCGGGCGAGCTTCCCTCCTCGGTCCCCGTCCGTCAGGACATGATACCCGAGTTTCCAGTGATGCCGACATCCCCCGGGTCGTGAGTAGTGGACCTGGAGTGTTTTGGTCACTTCTTCAGCCCCCGAGCTCGGGCCAGGCGATGCCGCAGGTTACCGCCGCGTCGGCGGGCTGCAGCCTGGCTGTTGGAAAGGCTGCACCGCGGCAGAGGTTTCTTCGGCTGCTGGGGGGTGCAGCGTCGGGCAGCTGCACCGGCAGAGGGTACGGCTGCGAGCGCCGTTACCAGCGTAAAGGTGACTTGTGCATGGGGCCCTCGCTGTGCCGGCGCAGGGGCCTCTCGTGGCGCGGGGGCTGGCCCCGGGACGCAGCGTAGCCCCGAGCCCGGGCACCCAGCATGTGGACCTGTGCTGGGAACGGGGTCTCCCCGCGGGGCAGGGCTGCTCGCCTGCCCCAGAGGTGTCGCTTGTTCCTGGCGCTGGGATTAGGCAGGGATTCCTTTCCATGCTTTCGGGGTTCCTTTCACCTGGTTCGGTGGGGGCCTCGGCCCCAGGTACTTCCCCTCCCCATCAGCGCGGGGATGTGACCCACCCACCCTTCCGCCTTTAGGTGACAGAGGGGGACTTGGGCCAAGCGGTGACCGAGCTGAAATTACCGGACCTGAATGAAGAATGTCTCATTCTGAAGGGCTGGTAGTTCTGCAGCGTCCCACGTGGAGACTGGAAAATATGTATGGAGCATTCAGCTAGTTTTGCCAATTTTTGTTACTTTATATGAAAATGCAACTTTTTTAAAAGAGCCTTTTCTTAAAATCCCCTTGATCTGCTGTGTAGTGCCTGAACCTGGCTGTTTAACATCGCTGTTCCCAGAATTTGTCTGCAGTGACTTATCATTCAGGTCAGTAACGGCAATGCCACAAACATAAGGCAAAAATTGGCTTAATTGCCCTTCTGCAGTTCCAGTATTAATGGCAGCAGTTCAAGTGACTTTAAACTGATCTTGTCGCATCAAAACCCTGCGTTAAACCATTGCTTTCTCTTTTGCCATTACTTTTGCAAAATAGTAACTTTTTCCTTCACTGTTTTTTATTCTTTTCTCTGCACTTGAATGGCTGCTGAGATCTTTGATTATCTTTAACAAGCGTGGGCATGTGGCAAGCCCACGTTCACTGAAGAATGGCAGTACCTCTGCTCTCTCACAGTTTACTATTGCGTGCGTTTCTGTATCTCTCTTTTTCTTAAGCTAACGATGAAATGTATTTATTTCAGTTCAGGTTGTGTTTAGAACTGGCTAATCTCTCCCTCCGATGGATTATTTATTAAACTGCTGCTTTCCTGTTGTGTTGAAGTTCTCTGTCCTCATCCTTCTCCCCTGCCTGTGCTACAAGACAGCTTTCCAAGCCGCCCTGTGCGGCTGCCCAGCACGTCTTGACCCTGTAAGCTGTGCTGAAGAGGTTGTTACGAGAGACTGCGCATCAGGCCTTGTGATTCGACCTCCTGACTCGAACGGCCGCGCGTTGTCGAGTTATTTCTACCAATTCCTTAAAACTATTCTAGAGCAAAAAGTACTTGGAACCAATGCACATTCACCCTTCATCCTAAAATAGCTATCCAGGTTTCCACTGGAGTATTAAAATAGCAATACCTCAACAGCTCAAACTTCTCCGGTGCTTAGGCATAAAACACTTTGAGCCCTGACCCTGCTGCTTGTACTCGATGGGGGCCGAGCGCTTGTGCAAGAGGAAGCGGTTTTGGGGCAGTTTGTGCAGGGCAATATTTACAATATCGGGCCAGGTAGGGAGCAGCAAAACGCTCTGGGGGAGCGAGCGGTCTGCTGCGTGCAGTGGGCCAGTGCCGCAGTGCCGTAGCTGTTGCCTTCAGCAGGTGAAGACTTGCTGGCTGGTTTGTGTGAGCTGGGACGGCTGCCTGTCCCCAGCCCCGGCCCCAGACGGCGGAGCAGGTCCCCGCACCAGGTCCCTGCTCCTGCCTCCCCACGCCAGCGCCTGCCCCCAGGAGCCTCCTCCCAGGGCTGGTTTTAGCAACCCCAGACTCTGTTGTCTTGTTTCCAGACAGGCTTAATTTAGATCTTATCTTACTCATTTAAACACTTCTTTTGGTGTTTGAGGATGGTACTAAATGAACAATATAATCACAAGAAGTATAAACACATCCAAGTCAGATCTTGGATGGGATCTGGTGTTTGATGGTCAATATCCTGTAATGAGTTGGAAACACAAGCCATCTATTATACAATACGTTGCCTTTTGTATGTATTTCCTCTGGACTTGAGCTTAGCTTTATTTTTTTCATCTTTATTTGAGAAAGAACCCTCAGCTTGTCTCATTTTGCATCACTGGAGAGAAAAAAGGGAAGGTATTTCAATACAGTATGTTGCTGGCCCTCCTCTCCTCGATGCGGTGGTCGTTGAGGCGGCGTGCGCAGCCCGGCATTTCTGCTATGGGGATGCCGCAGCCGTGCCGCCGGGCGAGGGGCAGAGCCGGTCTGCGGGACGAGCCTTGCCCGGGTGGGATTCCCGTGTTTTGCACCGTGCAGAAAACCTTAATCTTGTTCCAGTCGTCCTCATTAGCACCTACCCCAGCCCTGTCATTTCTGATACCAGGCGTTAGGGAGTGCCGGTGATGACAGCCCGGGGCTACGCCCCAGCCCGAGGGGCTCCAGCGCTGGCGGCGGCGGTGGCGCAGAGTTATCCTGTGCCGGGGGCCGGTGCTCGTCCCTCTGTGGTTTGTCTCTCCCCGCTGAACTGTTTTGTTTCCTGAGAAATGCCTCTGGGCCGAGCATTGCCCAGCGAGAGCCCCCTGCTCCTGCCCCTCAGGAGGAAGCACGATCGGCTTCCAGGAAAAATGTTCAGGCTTCTGTTTCTTGAAAACCATCGTTCCCTTCGCTCCGACCCAAAAGGTTTCCTGTTGGGTGGAAAACTGTCCCGGTGCCTAAGCTTGCTCTTTCCGCCCTACGTCTGCAACCCGTTGATCCCTCTTTGCTGCGTTCAGGGCAGGGGGAGCTGCCTGTGCGCGCCTCTGGGATGGAGGGAAGATCCTCCGAGTCTGTTAAAGGAAAGACCCCGAGCAGGTGGTGGGGCAGGAACTGCGGTGGGTCGCTGCATGGGGGGCGAGGGGGAGCTGGGGGCCAAACCTGCGAGAGCTGCCTTGGGGGCCCGCTGCCATGCTACTCTGAGCTTGGACGAGTCCCCTGACCTCTCCCTGGCTCGATAACCGGGCTGTTAGAGCTGGCCCTCGTGGAGTTGGAGGTTTATCAGGTTTCCGTGACTCCGATTTCCTCAGTGATCCGCGTTGCCCATCCGCCCACGCCGCAGAGGCCGGGGCAGCTCCCGGCGCTTGTGGCGTCGAGTGCTCTGCAAGTCCCAAACCGGAGGAAGTGCATCATGAGGTGCTGGACTTTCTGGTAGCTATTCATCTCCTGATGACCGGTCCGGGAAAGCTTCTTTTTAAAAGAAAGGCCTGCTCCATAAGTGCTCAACTCTGGTTCAGACGCTGATTTATGGGGTTTTTCTTTTCGCGCCTGAAGCATCATTTTGAGGGGCACCCGGGGGCTTGGGGTGCGATGCCGAGGGCTCGTGGAGAGCCACCTCTCACGGGAACATCAGTCCCGTCCCCGACGGCCACGGCCGCTTTGCCCTCCGCTCGCGGGCGGAGGCTGTGCAGCTCCGCGGCCGCCGGCAGTAGGCACGGACCTGGCAGCCTGTGCAGCTGGCGGGCGCCGAAAGGCCGGGACCAATCCCCCAGGACCGGTCGCTGTTGGTCCTTCGTTGCAGGAGCCCTAGCTGAAAGCTGTGCCAGATCCCAGCCAAGGGCGGCTTCCAGGGCTTGGATAATTTATTTTTTTAACTGTCCGGGTTTCGCCCCTCCTGGCCCGAAACCCTGTAGCGGCGAGCGCAGTCTGTGAGGACGGTATTTCTCTTCTTTAAACTCTTAGTTGGTGATATTACGGAGCAATCCTTCCCCTAATGAAGTAACTCATTGCTCGGTGATGACCCTCTCTGCAAACCACCGTGGGTCTGCAGCCTGTGCAGCCCTGACTGTTCCCTCCCGGGCTCGCTGCTGGGAAGATCCTGGCCGGTGCGGGAGCAGCCCTGGCCACGGCTTGTCCCACGCCAAGGCTGGGCCGGGGGCTCCGGCAGCCCTGGAAACTCCGGGAAGTGGCTCTGTTAACACAGGATGGAAGGAACAAAAACCCCAGAGCCATTAATCACCTGGCTTTGGCTGAATGTGCATATTTGATGGCGGCTGTTTATAGACCACTTCCCTTGCTCGGAGGCCTCCCAGACCATCAAAGGATTAATTAATTGCCCAGCCTCCCGAAAGGATACGCGACGCACCCAGTGCCCGGAGCTGCCTCTCCGGAGAGTTCCCAGATGGGAAATGGCCAGGTCCTGCACCGACTTTGCACCTTCTGCGACGGGAGGTGCAGGGCTGCGCATGTCCCCTCCCTCGGCCCTTCGGCACCTTCCCTGGCCCCGGCCACAGCCCGGCGGGACGGGACGGGGCAGAACCGGGCCCGTCTCTTCCCAGGGAGATGGGTAGGAGCGAGGAAGCGATGCCAGACCTGCCATGAGACGGGGGACAGGCGCTGAGGCTGTGCCGGGGCCGTGGGGCTAGATAATGCAGGGTAATCAACATCTTGCATGTGGTAGCACTTCCTCCTTCTATACCATAAAACCGACCATCCCAGGAACACCTACTTTCATCCTTGAAAACACCCTGTTCTGGGAATAAATGGTGTTTGCAGCCCTGCTGAACAGCACCCAAGCCTGGGGCTGGACACCTCCTCCCTCTGCCCTGGGGATGCGTCTTTCCAAACCCCACGTTTCAGGGCAGCCGGGGCTCGGGGCCGGGTTTCTCCCACATGCCCTCGTGCCGCTGCCTGGCCTGCGACGGGGGCTGTCCGCTCCCGAGGCCGCGTTCCCGCAGGGGTCCGGGTAGGTCGTGCCCTGGGCGGACGCTGCAGCCCCAGGCTACCCCCACTCTGCCCCGCGTGCCGGCCGCAGGCAGCCGTGCTCGCCAGCGATGTAAACGCGGGCCCTGGCCCCGGCTTTGGGGCAGGGGGTCTGAGACAGCCCCTCCGCCAGACAGGCGTCCCCAGCCAGCCCCACGATGGTTCATTGCAGCTGTTGGTGCTTGGGGCATGAAAGCGGCTGGTTTGCCAAGGGCTCTGGGGGGAGCGGAGCCCGGTGAGGACTGCGGAAGGGACGGGATCTCGGCCACGTCTTGGGGTGCGGGTGCCTGTGCAGGGCGGCCCGGTGGGGGTGGCGGGGGTCCTTGCAGCCACGCGGTGACCCTTCGGACCAAGGGCTCTGCTGGGTCTGGGGCTGCCGGCACAGCTCTCGGCTGCGGAGTTGGGTGTTGTGCAAGAGCTGAACTTGGAAGAAAATCAGAAACCTCCCTCTGGAAATACCCTTTGGGCTGGAAAGTCACAGGGGCCCCGGGCCGGTGCTTGTGGGGGCGGTTCCAGCAGAGCTTAAGAAGGGCTGAGGACGGGGCTGGTGGCCAGAAGGAGACAGCCCCGGCCGGCAGCATTCACTCTCTGGAAGGAGGGAAGGAAGGAAAACCAGCCCTTGCTGCTGCCCTGCCCCGCCGCTGGCTCTGCAGGCGATGGAGCCGGCTCCTCTCCTCCTCCTCCTCGGCTTGCTGTGGGGCTGCAGCGGTGAGTGCCACGGGGGCCAAGAGCCACCCCGATCCCTTAACCCGCCATGCTGCCCGGCCCTGCCCGCTGCTCTCTTTGCTCTGCCATGTGGCACCGCAGGCCAGCGCGGCCCCAGGGTCTCCCCGCTCTTGAGCCCCGACGGCCGCCGTGTCCCACATGTGTGGCTGCTACCGCGCTCCTTGTCCTGGCGCTGCAGCCCGGCGCTCAGAGCCGCGGAGCGCACCGCCGTGCGAGCGACAGCGTGTGCCTGGCCTGGGTTTGCTGTCCCGCGGCCAGAAGAGCAGCGGTGCTGGTGGGGGGGAAGGGGCGTTTGGGCTCATTTCCCCAAGAAATGGCTGCAAAATCTCAGCGGTAAACAGACAGATCAAGCGGCGATGCCTGCGACGGGGCAGAGCCAGGCTGGCAATCACGAGCTGTCGCTAACAAGCGGTGCCCCTCCCGTGGTGATGAGGAAGGAGCTTATGCAGCACCTGAGTCTGCTTCTCAGCAAAGGGGGAACCAGCGCCTCGTTTGCCTTGTAAACGACTGGGCTCTGGTAATCGTCCCCTTCCCTAAACCCCGCGGTTTCCTCCTCCCTCTGCCCAGGGCGACCCGCTGACAAGCTGGCGGTGGTGCCGCAGGAGCCGGTGGTGCGGTACGGGGGCTCGGCGCAGCTGAACTGCTCCCTGGCCTGTGCGGGGGGCACGGTGCAGTGGAAGGGGCTGGACACCAACCTGGGGAGCGTCACCTCCTTCCCCACCCACAGCATCCTGCACATCGGCAACGCCGTGGTCGCCACGGCGGGCACCAAGATCTGCCAGGGGACCTGCCACGGGCGGCACTACCAGCACGCTGTCCACCTGAAGGTCTACGGTAAGCATCCCCCGTCCCGTCCCTCACCACCTCCCCAGCAAAGTCCTGCATCCCCTGAGGCAGCCCCCTCCCTCCAGGGCAGCGGTGCCAAAAATCACCGCTTGACGCTGCGATTCCTCCCTCAGCCCTCCCGGACTCGCTGCAGCTGGAGGCGGACCCCCGCGCCCTGGAGCCAGGGCAGCCCGCCAGCCTGCGCTGCTCGGCCCAGCGGGTCTACCCGCTCACGGGGCTGGTGCTCACCTGGTACTGGGGGGACCAAGCGCTGGAGGAGACAGACTTTGATGTCACGGAGACTGATGAGGAGCTGTTTGACATCGTGTCCACGCTGCCAGTGGCCGGGAAGGAGGTGGAAGAAGGGGTGGAGTTCAGGTGCGAGGTGACGCTGAGCATCGGGCAGGAGACCTTCACCCGGGTGGCATCTGTGACCGTGAGCGCCGGGGGTGAGTGCCGAGGTGGGAGCTGGGAACCCCGGTTCACACGCTGCCCCGTCCACTGGAGCCGACCCCCATTGCCCTGCGCTGCTTGAAATAGCGTTGCTGGAAGGGGAGCAGCCCCCATTTCTGCACCGCTCTGCAAATCTCCCGTCCCCATCCCTGTCCCCGTTCCCGCTGCCGTGCCAGCAGTGCCCGTTTGCTCCTGCTCGCTGCCTCTCCCTGCCCCGGGCTGGCTGCGGTTGTGGGGCGGAGGAGGATGAGGCTGCCGGGCGGCACGGGTGGAGGGGGTTGTCACCCCGTGGGGATAACACATGCCAGAGAGGCCCCGTCCCGGCTCCGAGCCACGGCAAGGCCGCTCATGACCCGTTGTGTTCGCAGCTGTGACGGAGCAGCCGGTGGCCATGGCCACCTCCACGGGGAGCCCCTGGACAGCGGCGGCTATGACGGGGACCCCCAGCACAGCCGGGCCCGTGACCACCACGGCGCTGGCCCCAGAGCCGAGCGTCCCCACACATGATCCCACCACAGCCCTGACCGCCACACCGTGGGAGCCCGACGCTGAGACCATCCTGGAGCTGGCTGCTGCCACCGAACCCCCCTCCACAGAGCGCCCTGCTCCCCGTGACCTCGTCGCAGGCAGTCCCACGGCACATCTGGCCACCACCACGCTCCCTGGCTCCGGCACTGCAAGCCCCCCAGCTGAGGCGCAGGGGACGGCTGCGGACAGCATCAGCTGGGGCTCTCCCCCAGCGGAGAACGGGACAGGACCGTACGTGGGGACGGTGCCCGCCTGCAGCCTGCAGATCTGGTCGCTGCCTCCCAACGGGATGCGGGGCAGGGCCCTGCGCATCGAGTGCCGCGCGCAGTGCGCCAGGAACGCCACCGTCCGCTGGCTGCAGACCCCCGTGGCCCTCTCGCAGTACCGGGAGAAGGTGGCGGGCAGCAGCTCCACGCTGCAGCTGGACCACGCCGAGCCCCAGCACCAGGGCCGCTACCAGTGCGTCCTGCTCGGCCACCACTCCCAGGTGGTCAGTCTGCAGCTGGTGGTCTTGGACGGTGAGTGGTGGTCTGCAGCCCCCTCCCCTGCACCCCCCACCACTTGGGCTTCACACACAACACGCTGCAGCGGGTTGTGTTAGCGCCACGTTCGGTGCTGGGGTGTCATGTTCACCCCTGGGAATTTGCTGGCGTGGGCAGAGTCTGCCTGCAATTACACTCCCTTCGTGTGTCTTTGCAGATTTGTTCAGCACGGGCCCTGCCATCGCCGTGGGGACAACGGTCTCGCTGTTGGGACTGATCCTGACCGGCATCATGTCTCATCGCCTGTGGAAACGATTCAGATCTCAGTACCAGCTGCCCTAGGAGTGGGAGCTGCCTAGAGATGCCCACAGCCGCCCGGACCGGTCCCTGCTGTCGCCCTTTCTGCTGCTGGCCTCGCCCAGCCCCTGGCACGACGGAGCTGGTGGGGTGCGGGATGCTGCCGTGAGACCCGAGAGAAGAGCAGCCCCCGCCCCAGGACAAGCGCTCTGGGACCCAGAGACCTCCGAGCTGCTGCTGCTTTTGGAAGCTTCACCCGTGCCCGAGGCCGCTGCTGTGGGGACGCAGAGGGGCTTGTGCGGGGAAGGCTGGGCTGCCCCGCGGGCCTCCGAGCGCTGGGAACTGCTCGGCTCCTGGGCACGTAGGGTGTGAGTCCTGCGGGAGAGGAGAGGGAGAGGAAGAGGAGAAGGAGAGGGAAGGGAAGGAAAGGAAAGGAGAAGGAAAGGAAAAGGAAAAGGAAGAGGAAGAGGAAGAGGAAGAGGAAGAGAGCCGAGCCTCGGGGCTGCCCGCGGGACGCGGGGAGGGCCAGGCTGGAAGGGGGGCGAGCAGAGACCCGCGGTGAGGGCTGGGTCGTGTCGGGCCGGCGCTGGGCGCCGGGGCAGGTCCGGCCCTCGAGGGCTCCCGGCACCCACGCGGATGGGCGGGAGAGCGACGGCCGATCGTCTGTCACGACAGAGGGGTCAGGAGCAGCCCGGGGGGGGGTGGGGGTGTACATCCCCCGGGCGCGGGCGGAGGAGAGCGGGCCCTCGGCGTGCGGGGCACTCCAATAAAGGGTTGTGTCCGTCTGAACCCCGAGCAGGTGTCGTTTCGGCCGGGGCCGGGGCGGCCCTGCGGCCCCTCACCGGCTCCGGGCCTGCGGGGGCCCCGGCCGCGGCGCGGGGCAGCGACCGCCGCGCGCCCAGTTGCTAAGGGCGGGGCACCTGCCCGGAGTAGCCATGGCGGCCGGGGCGCCCCGCCGCGTTATACAGCTGCCAGGGCGGCTCCTTTGCCCACACTCAAGACGGCGGCCGGCGGCCTCGCCCAATGGCGGCGCGCTCGCCTGCCTTCCCGCCCACCGATTGGCTGCCAGTGTGCAAGATGGCGGCACGGGAACTTCCCGCCCCGGCGGAACGGTGGTCCAAGATGGCCGGAACCGGCCTTCGCCGCCCGCAACCAAGATGGCGGCGTACGAGAAGCGGCGGGCGGCCGCCGCCCCGGCCCCGGGCCCGGGCCCGGCGGCGGGCAGCGGGCTGGCGGAGCCGGCTGGCGCGGCGGCCGGCGGGCTGGGGAGCGAGGCGGAGTTCCTGCTGCGGGCCGGCGTCACCGCCATGGTGCGGGAGGCGCTGCTGAAGGTGCTGGAGGCGCGGCCCGAGGAGCCCGTCTCCTTCCTGGCCGACTACTTCGAGCGGCTGGTGCTGGGCAGCCCCGGCGCGGCGGGCGAGGCCGCCGCGGAGCTCCCGGGGCCGCCGCAGCGCCTGGCCCGGGCGCTGTGGTACGTGCGCCTGGCTCACCACTCCCACAGGTGCGGGCGGCGGCGGCGGGGGGCGGGCGGCGGACTACAGCTCCCGGCGTGCCCCGCGGCCTCGGCCTCACCGCGCCGGCGGGCGGGCCGGCGCCCGGGACACGCTGGGAGTTGTAGTTCGGGGCGGGCGGGGTGAGGCTGCGTGTCTGTGTCTGTGCCGTGTCGCGACAGGACGGCCTTCGACAGCAACGCCGGCGCGGCCTACGAGGTGCTGGGGGCCGGCGGCCGGCGGCGGAAGGCGGGCGTGGACGGGCGGCTGTACAGCGAGCTGCTGCGGCGCATCTGCCAGCACGGGGGAGCGCCCGCGGAGGCGGCGGCGGCGCTGCTGGGGCGGGTCCGCTGCCGCGACCACGAGGCCGTGCCGTTCGACGTCTTCCGCTACGGCGTCCTCACCTGCTTCGTGCTGCTGGAGTTCGCAGCCAAGGCGGACGCGCTCTTCGGCGTCCTGGACGGCGGCTCCGGCGCCGCCGACGGGAGGGTCTGCCAGGCCGTGCTGCGGGCGCTGGAGGACGCGCTGGGCACCGGCCACTTCTCTCTCCCTTGTCGCTACCTGGAGGCGGGCTCCAAGCTGGGGCCGGACGGCCTGGCCCTGGCCATGGACCGGGCGCTGCAGGAGAGGAAGCTCGGCACCTCCATGAGCCGGGAGGAGTTCCTGAAGAAAGCCACCGCCTTGTTCGTTGCAAAAGTGAAGCCCGTTGAGTAGCGCCCGGGTGGGAGCAACGCTGGCTGCGTCCGCTTTGGCCTCCGCACGTGCTCCGCGCAGAGCCGCTGATGCAAAGGGGGCTCCAGACTGCGGCGCTGAGCTGGACGGCGAGCACCGGGGGCTGGCCAGGCGCTGTCTGCCGGACGAGATTCCCGATTTCCGTGCTCCCTTCCTTGTCCGAGTGCGGCGGGTGCCCAGCCACCTCCGGCGCTGGACGTGTCGCTGTCGGCTGTGCCTCTCCCGGCCGCGGCTCCTCTGCCCCAGCTGGCATTAGCAAATCTTTTTTAGGCGTTAACTGGGGACTTGCAAGGAGGCCTGTAAGCTGTAGGGCAGTGTTAGTCATTAAAAATGAGCCAGAATGAAGTAAACGTGGGCTGGACCTCCAGATATCCTGCAGTTTCATCCTAGCCCCGGCCACATCGTGTCACGCAGCTTCAGCAGGGAACGTTGTTTCTGCTTTTGCGTTTGTTTCACACCGACCTGTGACGTGGGGGGATGCTTATCTAGCTACTACAGAGAGGATTCCCAGGTAAATACGGGGCTGATCCGGAGTGTGAGATAAAGCGTTCTTTTATTAAGCAAAATGTTTTAAACGCACAGCAGATGAGAAATGGCTGGCTGGAAAGCAAAGCTCCCCGTGAAGGGCTGCGAGCCGGGGGGGTTCTGCCTCTGCCGGCAGCCGAGCTGTGAGGCGATGAGCTGTCCCCGCTGCCTCCTTGCTCGGTGCTCACCCAACCGCCCCTGGCCGCCGTGGTCTGGGCTCTGCAGATCAAAGCTCAGACCTGAGCGATGACTTCTCAAGGGAAGCTGCAGAGCGCTACGGATCCGATGATTTGGGACGTGGAGCACTGGGTCAAGATGAGACAAACCCCGTTCCCTGAGGGCGTAGTTTGCTTTGGAACAGCGATGCGTGTTGAACCGTGTGTTATTTATTTGAACTTGTCTGTGTTAATTATTTATACTGTGCAATTATTGGTTTACTGTAAGACATTAAAGCTTTTTATTATTTTTTTAGTGACCAATTTCTTTACTGCCTGGCGGCATGTAGTGCCAGGACAAACCGCAGCAGCGCTCGGATCCGTCAGGCAGGCTCTGTCTGCAGGGGGTGGTGTCCGCAGCCTGTAGCAGCCTGCCCGGCTGAAGGTATGGGAGTGCCAAGCACTTGTAGTTACTACCAAAAAAGAAAAAAAAGAGATGGGAGGATGCCTTTCATGCTCTGGGATGCTTGTTTTGTTTTGCTGAGCGGATGTTTTGAGCCCTGCGGGCAGGAGGGGCACTACCTGGAGGCGGTCTGGGCGAGGCTGCAGGCAGTGGCTGCTGAACAAGGTGCAGGTGACAGGATGTGACACGAGGGGAGGTGGGAACCCGTGATGCTGGGGAGATCTCTGCTGGGGCCGTGCCAGGAGCAGCCTCTGCTTGAATTCCAGCCTTGTAAAATGCTGTAAAGTATTACATAGGTGCTTCCTCCTGGCTGACGGGTATAGTCACCTGGTGACGTGTAAACCGCTTTACTTATCCTAAACGCTGACCTGAAGCAGCACGGCTGCATTGCGAGCACCGGGGCCGTCATCTGGGGTGGGATTCAGGGCCGGTCAGCGTGCTGAGGGTGTCCTGGTGCTGTGGGCTGGGGAGCCTCCCATGGGCCGTGGGATCGCGGAGCCCGGGGCAGTGAGGCCTGCGCGGCTGCTCAGGCCCGAAGGCGAAGCGCCCGTCTCTGAGGCGAGCCTCGCACGTGCGATGGGTATGCACGGCAGGAAAGCTGGCTGCGCTGGCGGAGGAGGCCAGAAGCATCGACGCGTGCTGTTAAAGCGGGCCCGGGACGCCGCCTCCGCCATCCCGGCCCTCGAACCGCGGCTCCGGGGCGGCATCCGGTAGCGAACGCCCGCCGCGCCGCAGAGGCTGCCGGGAAGGAGCCCCGTCCCCCGCACCGGCGGTGCGCCGTGATAGGCGGACATCGCCCGGAGGGAGGAGCCCGCTGCCTGCCCCGCCCCCCGCGCCGGCAGCGCGCTCTGATAGGCGAGCGGCGCCCGTATAGGAGGAGCCTGCGCCGGCTCCGCCCCCCGCGGGCGGACTACAGCTCCCGCCGTGCCCCGCGCGGCTGCGCTCGCAGCGGCCGCGGAGCAGCAGGACCCGTCCCCGCCGCCCCCCTCCCCGCAGCGGCCATCGCGCCTACGCCAGTCCCCGGCTTCGCTCGCGGCCTACCCCGGGTCCTCGGCATGGCGCGGCCCCTCGTGCCCAGCTCGCAGAAGGCGCTGCTGCTGGAGCTCAAAGGGCTGCAGGAGGAGCCCGTGGAAGGGTTCCGGGTGAATCTGGTGGACGAGGGGGACCTCTACAACTGGGAGGTGGCCATCTTCGGCCCCCCGAACACCTACTATGAGGGCGGGTACTTCAAGGTGAGGGGCTGGGGGCAGCAGGGGGCCGTGCCGTGTCGGGAGGACTGAGGTCTTGAGGAGGGGAAGCCCTAGTGGCGTGTGGGAGCTTGGTGTCTGGGTGGGGGGACCTGGGGGGTGGAGGTGTGTGGTGGGAGATGGGGCTTAAGGGCAAAGGCAGAGTAGGTGGTGTGGGGGGATGCCTTGGGAAGGGATTTTGGAAGGGGGAGAGACCACAGGAGACTGGGGAGACGCAGGGAGGGGGCCGTGGGGCGAGAGGGAGGGGGTCTTGGGGGTCGGGCTGAGGTGGGTACTGGGGGGGTGTGATGGGGTGCTCCTGGGCTTGAGGGGGTGATGAGAGCCAGGGAGACCTGGGTCTGTAGCTGGACACCGTGGGGTCACTGGGGCTTTGGGAGCTGGGGTGTTCCTGAGGTGCCTGCAAGGAGGAGCTGGGGTGAAGAAGGGAGCCTGTGTGCAGGTGGCTGCTGCCTAACTAGGCAAGGATTCCCTTCGTTGGAAGGGGGACTTGGCCCCCCCAGGGGCTCTGCCTCCGAGGGCTTTTCCTCCTTCCTGCTCCCTCCATCCCCCCGGTCTGTGGGCGCAGGAGAGTGAGCTCTGGGTCACTGGTGTTCCCTCTCCTGGAGGGGACCCAGGGCATTGCCACCAAACCAGAGGGAAGAGACGAAGGACTCTCCTGTGCAGGCACAGACAGTTCGGGCTGAGCAAGCAGCAGCTCGAGCTGGGTGGGGAGCGGGTGTCGTGGTTTTCTTTGGGGTTTGTGGGGGGGAGAAGGCGTGTGCGGCCTGACTGCGCAGTCCCTGTCGGGAGGATGTGTATGTGCTCTTCCCAGGTGTTGTGCAACTTGTGTAGCTGTTTTCTTCCTCTTTCTCATCCTCCCTCCTCCACTACCAGCTCTTCTGTCTTCATCCTGTTGCTGGCAGGGTGGGGATGCACGCAGGGTGAGTCAGCCCGAGGGTCAGCTGTAGCCGAGAAGCTGGGTGGTTTGTTTTTCCCGTGGAGCAGTGGCAGGCAAGTTTGATGCTTCAGAGTCAGGTTTTGTCTCTTTGCTGAAATGGAGTCTTTTTCCATAGCCTCTTTTGGCACTAGGCCCTTCGAACTCTCACCCTTTCAGCAGCTCATGCTCCTGTTTCGTGTCTGAGAGCTTCCAGACTCGGCGCTGCTGGGTGGCAGTAGAGGCGACTTTCTACGTAAGAGGAGAGCGAAGGGGCCAAGTCCTCTTCCAGCTCGTGGTAACGTTGGTCCATTTGTGTACAGCGGGATCGCTTTGCCTCTGGCTGGTTTTGTTCTGATCCCCTCTGACACAACAAAGGGGATTATTCTGCGAAGTTCAGCTGTTTGGCCGGAGCCCAGCACAGGGCCACGTGTTGCTGTGTGCGTGCGCGCTGCCCTGGGCTGCCTGAAGCTCCACGCGCACACAAAACACGTCCAGCCCCAGCCGCTGCCTCGGTTTTCCTTCTTTCCAGCCCTTGTCCTGTGCCGCAGAGCACAGAGCGGTCAGGCAAAGGGCCAGCCTGGCAGGCAAGGCAGTAACGTGTGTAGGGACGGACCCGCCGCGGTCGAGGGCTCCTTGGACTCACGATAAGATCAACCTGTGCTGGGGCCAGATCCTGGCAGGGTGGGAGGGGGGCGGAGAGCAGAGGGGTTGGAACCCAGGGTGGAGTCGGTGTTGGTCAGGGCTGCGGGGAGGGGGACAGATGTGTCTCTGCCTTCTACACTAACCTTTTAACGGCTGTGAGCTGACGACTGGGTTTGGCAGAGTCGCCTATTGTCGAGGCTGTAATTCCAGAAGCATCCGAAGCCCCGTTTGCAGTTACCCTCCTGAATGGGGCCCACGCTGGGCTCGTGGGGCTCATTTCGTGGGTGAAGAGTGATCCCGGGTCACTGTCCCCGCTGCTGGCAGAGCCGGGGTGGTTCGCACTGTTGCTTACGTATCCAACGTCTAAATTCTCATGTACACGAACTGAGGGAGCAAGAAATGTTCAGGGAGTTGTTGTGTGTTTTAAATCTTCACCGTTTTTTTTTGTTTGTTTCTGGCCGTTGGCTTTTTTGGGAGCAGCGGTTGAATCTCGATCTGGAAGTTTGCTTCCAGAGCCTGGAAACACCCGAAAGCTGCAACAGTCACCGCAGGTTGTGCAGTGACGCAGGGAGAAGCTGCCCCCATCCTCGTGGGATGCCTGGCGCCGGTGGGCTGGGGCAGCAGCTCTGGGGAGGGCGGGGATGTTGCTGGATGTCTCCGTGCCACCTCAGGTTTTGCCTCCTCACTCGGAGGCCGACAGCGGGCCTGTCTTTTTGGCCTGCCTTAATACCTTGGGTTTTGCGGCCATCACCCGCAGGAGAAGCCAGTGGTGGGCCGGGTGCCTCTGCTGGCGCTGGAGTCGTGGACTGCAGCGTGATCTTCATGTGCTTTTATTTTTAGCACCTGAGCTACGCGCAGCGGCCAGTTTTGACTTGGTCTCTTTTTTCAGCGGTGACGGGCTATTTTTAGAGATTCAGTGTGTTAATCGGAGCACCGAGCACCTGATGCTTCCTTCCCTGTGAGCTCTGAAGGGTAAACAGCCTTTTCTCCGGTGGCGTGGCCACTGCGTGTCCCTGACAGCAGGGCCAGGGATGACCCCAGACTCGCAGTCTGGCTCCGCGTGCCGCTTGGGTCGTTCAGGCGTGTGGCTCGAGCTGGGGCCCCCAGCCCCGCCTGCCACCGTACAGCCACGAGGCCCTCGCCCCGCTGCTGTTTGCCATCCAGAAGCAGCCTGCCCTCGGTGTCGTCACCCTGTGCTGTGGGTGCCGGGGTGGGAGGGGGCGGTGAGCGTGCGAGATGTGTGCCGGACCAGCACCGTGAGCTCCCGCTGCGCTCTGCTGGGGCCCGCTGCCTCTCTCCGCGTCAGAGAGCACCGGTTAGCACGGGTGGGCCCCGGTGGAGGAGAGGTTATGGGGCAGGATGGTGGTGAAGGAGCTGCCGCAGCTCACAGGCCCATCCACTCGCCTTCCTCTGCGCAGTGGCAGGGCGGCCGCGCTGTCGGTGTCCCGCCGGCGGGGACGGGGGCTCTGTCTCTGCAGGAGCACAGCTGGACTCGGCAGAGGTTCCTTTTTCCTGGTGGTGTCGGGAGATCTGTAGTTTCCTTCCCTTCCTTCTCACAAGTTGATGCTCACTTCTCCTTATTGTTTTCTTGCAGGCTCGTCTCCGGTTTCCCATTGACTACCCCTATTCTCCTCCTGCCTTTAGGTTCTTAACCAAAATGTGGCACCCCAACATCTACGAGGTAGGTTGCCTGGGACAGTGCGGGGCATCTTGGACGGGTGGGGGGGCACGCGTCTGTTGCGATGGTACTGGATGAAAATGCCGGCCTTTGTCTGGCGTTGGAGCACGGCATTGGAAACTCGGTGCCTTTGGCGTTTAGCGCCTGGCACTGGAAATGCAGCTAACGAGCTTATGACAGCCGGTGTCCTGTCCTGGAGCTGCTTCTAGGTCAGCCAGGCTTTCCAGGCTCGAAGGCTCCCACGCTTGGCTAGCGGGGACGTTGTGCTTACGCCAGGAGCGGATACAGAGCGGGCGATGTGCGTGGCCCTGGGGCTGCGTGCTTGCGGTGGATTGCTGCTGCAGGCGTGTGGGGTTGGGCTGTGTCTGCTGGGCACCGGGAGGGCTGTGCTGGGGACACAACGTGTTTGGGCACAGGACAGCTGATGGTTAGGCAGCCTTGTCTGTGCTGTGCTGGCAGTCGCGAGGTGCTTATCCACGAGGCCTGAGGCTGTGGGCAGCATAGCAGGGACCACCACTTCTGCTGTCCCTTCCTAGGGACTGAAAGAACGGGCTGGGATTGCCTCACCTGGCTTAAGGCAAAGCGAAGAGCAAGCAGGCTGCTGGAACAGAGGACCAAGCTGCTGCTGGAGGGTGCTTGGGGCAGCAGCTCCTAAGGATCCTGTTTCACTTGTGCTTTCAGACCGGCGATGTCTGCATCTCCATCCTCCATCCGCCGGTGGACGACCCGCAGAGCGGGGAGCTGCCGTCTGAGCGGTGGAACCCCACCCAGAACGTGCGGTAAGGGCTGCGCAGGGAGGGAGCTGCGGGCGGGAGGCTCATCCGAGGGCAGGGATGAGAAAGTGGGGAGATGGGGACTGCCTTCCGCTCCCAAAGCCTGCGGGAGATGCCTAGAGGCTGTTGAAAGGCACTTGGGCTGCGTGCTTTGCTGAAGAACAGCTAGAGCTTGCATGGGAACGTGCGTGAGCCCGACAGCCCCTGCGCCACTGTCTCCTGCCTGGCCTGCTCGACTTCGCTGAGCTACACCCTTGCTGGTGGGCCAGCACCAGGCTCTCCTCCTGACCCACGGGACGCAGCGGCGCTGTGACTCCGAGGCTGCTGGCATTGCTGGGATGTGGGCAGTTGCTGACCTGCCTTGGCTCTTACCTGCGTGTGTTTATTGATTGCCAGGACCATTCTCCTGAGCGTGATCTCGCTGCTGAATGAACCCAACACGTTTTCTCCAGCCAACGTGGACGCCTCCGTGATGTACCGCAAGTGGAAGGAGAGCAAAGGGAAGGACCGGGAGTACACGGACATCATCAGGTGCGTGCTGAGCTGAGCCCAGGCCCGGCAGCGCTGTGGCACTGTCGAGAACACTTGCTAAGCTGTGATCTTGTAGGACAGAGAGGATCTTGAGGGCATATCCCGCCCTGTTGAGTCCCCTCTGCAGGCTGGTAGGAGGGAAGGATTCTGGCTCTGAGCGTGGCTTTTGGGAGTAGCTTGGCTGGGTTGTGGGCCCAGCTTTGCTCTCAGCCTAAGCCCTGGCCGTTCTCGGCTCCAGAGCCGAGGATCTGGGTTCGTAGCAGACATGGTGCCAGCACGGCCTTGCTGTCAGGGCTGTCTCATGGGACCGGCATGTGAAGCTCCTGAGCCGCAGACTGGCCAGCCCTGGCGCGGCAAGGGGGGCCCTCGGAGCAGGGGGCATGTCGCAGTGCAGCCACGTTTGCTCTGCGGTGCTCTGCCTCCCCTGCCCTGTCACCAGTCTTGTGTGGGTGAGCCACCCATGAGCTGGGGGGTGAGAGGGGAAGGGCTGTGTCACCGGGCGTCCCCGCGGGGTGAGCCGCACGTGGTGACATGGGTGTGCTGTGCAAAGCTCCGTCCTCACCCCCCACTTCTCGCCCTCCAGGAAGCAAGTCCTGGGCACGAAGGTGGACGCTGAGCGGGATGGCGTGAAGGTCCCCACCACGCTGGCAGAGTACTGTGTGAAGACCAAGACTCCAGCCCCAGATGAGGGCTCGGACCTCTTCTATGATGACTATTATGAGGATGATGAGATGGAGGAGGAAGCAGACAGCTGTTACGGTGATGAGGATGACTCTGGCAATGAGGAATCTTGATGGCCCTCTGGCATTGCAAAACTTACTATAAACTACTGAATTTTACCTCAACTAGGACAAACTCGTTTGAATTTAGGATCTATCAGCCCTGAAATTAACTCTCTACCTCGCAGGGAGACTGTTCTGCTGTTGCAAAGGAAATCCCACCACTGTCTTTGTAGAAAAAGAAAAAAAAAAAACCCAACCAAAAACAAACCCTATTTTATAAAATTCCTGGGTGGGGGGCGGGTGGGGAGGGGGAAGTCGTGTTGGGGCATTCACGAATCCAGAGAAACCAGGGAGCTGGTGGCTCTGGCTGGATGAGGAGTGGCGGCAAAACCTGGTGTTGGCTGCCCGTCGTTTGGGCATGTTCAAGTCCTCAGCCCCGTGTGGGAGGAACGGTTTGGGGAGGCTGTGGAGCTGGTGAGTGGTCGCTTTGGGTGAGAAGCGTGTGAGCGTTGTATAGCTTTCGACAGCCTTTGAGGTGTCCGAGCAGGAAGGGCTGCAGGGTGAGCGCTGCCGCCCTCTGCCCCCGGCGGGGCTGTCCCCGGTGGGACCCTCCTGCCGCCCCTTCCCCTGATGCCAGAGCCGTGTTCGCAGGGAGCGGGACGGGCCGGGACACCGGGCAGGGTGTGGGGATGGGCCGTTTGTAGTTTTTAACGGGCTGAGAGGGTTCTGAGTCTTTCTGCTTCTGTTTTTTTGGAAACTATTTAATAAAGTACTTCAAGGGAATGGCTGTGTGGTGCATGGGTGAGGCTCTGCCCCGGTCCGTGCCCAGGCTGGGCGGGTTTCTGTGTCAGCCGTGGACCGGCTCCTACCTGCAGCCCTGGCAGGGAGGGGTGGGTGGGCTAGGGGCTCTCCCAGGGCTGTGGGTGGGGGCTGCAGGGCGGTTTGGGACTTGCGGCAACTGTCTGTACTCCCTCCCCAGCCTCGCAGAGCGGGCAGGAGCATCTGGGCAGGGCTGCCTTCGGCCTAGGGAGCATCTCTGCCCTTCCTGGGGAGGGGAGGGCATAGGGTTTGCTGCCTCTGCCCCGGAGCTGTGGCCGACACTCGGTCTCTGCCGGGGCAGAAGGGTGGGCTCTGCCAAGCCCTTGCAACCCTCCAGCACCGCACTGGGAAGGTGTTTTTCCATCTCGCTCCTCTGAGAGCAGCCGTGCGGCACAGGCACCTCTGCAGGCAGCAGACCTGCCCAGGCAGCGCCTGGCTGTGCAGAGCAGCGGCCAACGGGTGCCCGGGGCCCTCGTGGTTGCTCTGATCTGGGTGCAGCTGGGTGCGCCCTGAGCCCACAGGCCAGGACCAGCCGGGACGTGCAAGCTCCCAATGCTGTGGTGAGCTCCCAGCTGCCTCGCTCCAGCTGCGTGGCCGAGGGGCATCGCCGGTGCCTTGTCCGGCTGGGCTGGGGAGGTTGGCTCTGCTGCCAGCTGCCCAGGGTCCTGGCAGGGACGTGCCCCTGGCAAACTGCCTGCCTAGGGCTCTCTGACCCTGGTGGGGCTCCTGCCCCTGCTCCCACCTCCCTGGGCAAAGCTCGTCAGAGGGGTAAGGAGCAAAACTCCCCCCGCAGAGTTGTGCAAATGGGACCAGGGTTTGAGTGACACCTGCAGTCGACTCTGCATGTGGAAAACGCACGTGCTTTGTTGCCTTAGGAAATGAGGCTAAAAGGTGAATAGGATTATTGTCACTTTACTCAGGCCTGGCAAATGGCTTCCAAGGTCACCTGGCCAGCACGGAGCAGTGGCAGCCCCAGCTGCTGGTTCAGAGCCAGCCCCCCACCTCCTTTTCCTGGGGGGCTGCTCCACGTACCCTCTGCAGCTTCCTGCACTGTGGCTGGTCCCCAGCCATGCATCTGTCCGCCGAATCGCCGTGCCCATGTACCCGCTGCCCTTGCTGGCTCCTTGCAGCCCGTTACCTCCCCGCTGCACTCGGGATGCTGCTGCGGGTGACGGGGCGGTGATCCCAGCGGCACCGTGAGCTGTCTCTGGCCTGCGGGTCCAGGAGCACCCCAGCCTTGGCCCTGTAAAACTGGGCAGCTTGGAGGGGAGTAGCTTCCCTGCCACTCGCTGTCCCACTCGCAGGAAGGTACTGGGTACTGGGGCCCTGCGCGGCCCCTCTCCCCCAGCCTGGACGGCCGAGAGCTCCTGGTGGTGCCGGCTGCGAGACGCGACATGCTGGAGGCTGCCCGGAGCAGGACTGGCTCCTTGGGCAGAGGATGCCGCGCGCTGCCGTACTCTGCCCCGTTTCTGCCCAATTTCTGCCCCGCAGGAGCTGCGTCTGCCGAATCCCCCCGGCGCAGGGGCAGCGTGGAGGAGGATTGTGGCGGGGCAGGGCGCGCTGGGGGCAGACGCAGAGCTCGGGGCAAGAAACGATCCGGGAGGATTCAGGGGCTTACGAGAGCCGGCAGATCCCTGGGACTGCCGCCGCCGGCCCCATTGCTTCGGCTCTTGCTCCCCCCTGCCCGGCCCCCCCGGCTGCGAGCGCCGCACCTCGCTCCAGGGCCGGGTTAGTCGGCTGCCGGGCCGGGGAGGAGCTGGGGACGGAGCCGCTGCCCTGCGGAGGCCCCTTTGCCCCGGGCGGCCTCGGGGCCGAAGCGCCCGGCCCGGCTCGGTTATCGCCCGCCCCAGCCCCTCGGGGTTATCAGGCGGCTGCAGCTGGGCCGGGGCCGGGAGGCCCAGCATCCCCCCGGCCCCACGGACAGTGCCGCCTGGGCCGAGATCTTTCCCCGCGCTCGGGGCACCCCGACCGGGGGCTCTGGGGCCCTCGCCCAGGGCCGGAGGAGGCCGTGGGGTGGGGCCCCGTGCAGCCGGCCAGCTCCCCGGTGCGCAGGGCCGCCGGTTTGTCTTGGCACGGGCCCCGCCGTTCTCTGCAGGAGCCATTGTCTCTGCCCCGCGCCCCGCACCGGGGAAGCACCGCCCGGTTCCCTTCCCACGCGTCCCGCTGTGGGGACGCGGTCCCGCGCCGGCGGCCCGGCACCGCCACGGCTCCCGGCCCTGCCCGGGCCGCCCCCCCACCCCGCCGCGGGCTGCGTGGCCGGGGAAGGCGGGGGGTGCAGCCCCCGTGCCTGGCCGTGCCTCCCGGCGGGTCCCCGCCGCAGCGCTCGGCGGTGCTCCCCCCACGCCACGCGCGCTCCTCGGCGTGCAGGCGTGGGAACTCTTGCAAACGTGCTTTAGCCTCCCCTCCCGACCGCAGCGAGCCCCCACGTTCCCGGGCCGGCACCTCCGCCTGCTCCCCGTTGCCCCGACCTCCAGCCCGTGCCCCCGGCACACGCAGCCGCGTCCCCCCCCGCCAGCAGCCTCCCCGTGCAGCACGGAGCCGCGCGGCCCTCCCGCGGCCGCGACCCCCGCGCGCCGCCCGCCGCTCCCCGGCCCGGCCCGGCCCGGCCCCGCGCGCCGCCAGGGGGCGCTGCGGCCGCTCGTCCCCCGCCGCCCGCCTCTCCCCGCCGCGCCTCCCCATTGGCTGCCCTCCCGGCGGGTGGGCGTGGCCGCGGCGGGACCGGCCCGAACCGGCTCTCCCCGCAGGGGGGACAGGAGGGAGGAGAAGGGCGCTCTGTCAGCCCTGCCCTCTGATTGGCCGCGCCGGGCCGGGTGGGCGGGCCGGCTTGCCGGAGCGCCGCGCGATTGGCCGTTGGGAGGGCTGAGGGGGCGCGGCCCGCCCCGGCCCCGCCCCGCCTCCGTGACCCGGCGCGGAGCTTATAGCGGGCGGCGCGGCGCGGCGCGTGGGTGGAGATGGCGGCGGGTGCGGTGGGGCCGCGCGGCCTCTTGGCGCTGCTCTTCCTCGGCGGGCTGGCTGCCGGCGTCGCGGGGACAAGTACGGGACGGCGGGGGCTGGGAGGGGGGGCCGGGGCGGCTCTAGACCGGGGAGCTCTGAGGGGGCGGCCCAGGTCGGAGGGGTGGTGGGGGGTCCCTGAGGCGGCCCGGGGGCGGGGGGGTGGCTCTGTGGGGGGCCCGGAGGCGAGCCCGGCGGGGCGGGGCGGGGTTCGATCGGAGGCCGGGGCTGTGGGCCGCGCGCGGGGAGCGGGCCTCCGCGGCTGGGGGCTGCGGGGCTCCGCGGCGGGCTCGGGCGGTGCCGGCGGAGCGGCGCTGGAGCCGGCCGGGCCCGAGCAGGCGGCGGCGCGGGCGCCCTGCGGCCAGGCACGTCGCGCGGGGGCGGGGCCGGGGCCGCGGGCGGGGGGGCCCAAACCTGCGCGGGGGCCGGGGGGCTCGGGGCCGGGGGCTCGGAGCGGGGCCGGCTGGGCTCGGCTTGGCTCGGCTCGGTGTCCGCGCTGCCCGCCCGGGCTGCGGCGGGGGGGGGGGGGCGGCGGCCCCTGGGCGCGGCGGGCCGGCGTCCTGCGGTCCGGCCGCCGCCGCCGCCGGGTCGCACCTTCCGCGGGCCGGCGCCCGTGCGCGGGGGGTGAGGTCTGCCGGTGCTGGCTCGGTTTCCCCTCGGTAAAAACGAGAAAGTTTATTCCTCGCGGCCGCTTCTCCCGTTTCTGAGGCTGACGAGGAGTAAGAGATCGCTGGGCTTTAAAGCCGTGAAGATGTTCGCATGGGGCTTAAGTCGATAATCCCCTAATGAGGAAGCCGTGCCTGCTCTTGACCTCCGGCCGCTTACGACGTGCGGCTGGAAGCTGGATGCGGTGCTGGGAATTACAGTGCTGGGAGTTGCGGTGGCCTCTTGTTGGGTGCTTAAAAGCACAACCCCAAACGAGCCCGGATTTGCCGTGTGCTGTTGCTCCGCCATTTCATTTTCTCTCTCCTTGGGCTAGCAGCAGAGGAGCCTGGGCGATTGGTGCGTTCAGGGCCACCGGCGAGCAGGCTGCCTGGGCAAACACAACGGGTTTTGCCCGGAGGGCTCTGCAGTCTGATTCAGACCTGGCGCAGGAGGCGCTGATGGTAAAGGCTTTGTTTTATTGTGGGTGGTGGGCGGCTGTTTCTGGCTGTTTAGCATATGAGGTACTAAAAACTTTGTAGCCTGTTTGTGGTATCAGACTTACTTCCGTGTAGTAGAGACAAACCCAAAGACTGAAGCAAATGAGTGGGAGAATTCTGAAAAATCCAGGGGTAGTGACACAAGTGTGCGCCCCAGTATTTCCTTGCAGCAGAGTTGCATTTTAATACTGCAGAACAGGCGGGCAGGGGAGAGCCTTCTCCTAAACGTCACACTTTGGGTAGAATGTGAGTTCCATAAACGAGCCTGAAATGGCCCGTGTCGGCTGATTCCCACTGCCGCACCGAGCAATCGCTTCTCTAAGGGATTGACATGCGTGGGATGTGGAGAAGGCTGTTTCTATCCTTGATCTGAAAAGCCTTGGAAGGAAGAGCTGCTCCACGGGCCCGTTGGTTGTGTAACGCGCGTGTCCTGCCCCAGCCGTGCGGCTCTCGGGCTCAGGGTGTAATGGAGCTGACTCTTCAAGCAAGCAGAGTGGGGGGCTGGAAAGTGAGGGGTTTCACCTCTCAGCAGTGTTTAGATTTGGCTTTATGGCGCAGGCTCCATGAGAGATGGTCCTTTTAATCTGCGGTGTCTCGACTCTTGGTAGCTCACCACGCAGAACAAGCGCCTGAAGCGTAGGTAGGTGTGTGCTTGGACCCTGTGCCCTCGGGAGGAGGTATCCTGACTGGAAGCACTTGCCTTTGGCCCGGTTGTGTAGTGACTGCCTTGTTATGCGAAACTTAAGGGGAGAGTAGATTTTATAGCTATTCATGGAAATGGCAAAAAGTGTCAGAGCCTCGTATATCCCCTTCCGAGGCCAAGAAACGAAGGTCATGCCAGGGAGGAGAGTGTACCCCATGGGACGGTGTGGGCTCCTGCCAGGCTGCCCTGCACGCCATCCCCGGGCTTGCAGACACTGCTTACACCACGAGGTCTCCTCCCTCTGCTCACGGGGAGAGGTTGTTTTTAGTTTGAAGGTGACTCGGGAGAACGTTATCTGGTCTCGTCTGCCGTCACCACTGTCCAGCTTGATCAGATACCACGCTGTGCCCAAGAGAAGCGTCCAGCTCAGTTCTGTGAAGAATGTCCTGTTTTTGTGAGCTTGTTTCAACTTGCAGCCCGTCACCATTTGGAAAATGTTTGAGTAGCTCTAATCAATTCCGGTGGGTTGATGCTGGCTGTGCTCGTATGCCCCTTGAGTGCCCAGGATCTTGATTGCCTGGTCTGCTTTGTGTTGGGAGGAGAGAGGATATTAATCCCATGTGAATGCAAATGGTACTTGCTGCTGTTCTGCTTGCTGAAGCTTTTTAGCGTGTCTGAACTGCATGAAGTGCCCTCTAACTCAGAGCAAATAACCTTGCAACAGCTTATTTTGTCAGCACACAATAATCACCTTGTAAAAAAAAAAAAAAAAAAAAAACACCCAAAACAACCAAACCCAAAAACCTTGATCTTTACTAGCTCCCTTTTTAAACCAGGCTATAGTTAAAATGGGACAGGCTTCTACAAGTGCTGTAGTCAGTTCTGTGACTTTTCAAAATTAGGTGCTTTGGAGTGTTTAATCACAGGCCTGTGGTGTAAAAAACCCATTTGGCACACAGGTCAGTTGTTCTAGGAGTGAAACTCAGTGTATGAGACTTGCTTACAGTTGATACCCCCATATGTCTTTTGGGACCCCTGCCACCTCCCACTTCTTTAAAAATTGGTTCAAGAAGATAATTCTTGTGTCTCTGGTACAACTCCGTCATCCAGAGTCACCTGGAAACCTTGAAACCTTTGCAAAGGTGGTGTCGAACGGTGCATTTCTGAATGTAACCAGCAGTACTGTGGCTGGTGTATGAAATAGCAACAGAGTTTTTTAGCCCTCAAGTTACTCAGACCTCTGTTTTAAGGTGCCTCAGTTTTCAGTATCAGCCTTCTCCTGAAAGTGTCTTCCTCTCAGATGAGGGTCACACCTCCTCTTCCTCTCCTTCTCCTTCCAGGCACGTTTATTTTTCCAGACTTTTAAAGCTTTAGTATGTAAAACTAATTTTTCCTTTGAGAAATGTGGAATTGATTTATTTTGGACTCTGAAACTTACCTTGCAGACTGACTTGTGTTTTTCTTGTTTGGGCAAACTTGGTTTTGCAATACTGATTTGTTTCTATGCTCACAACAATGGTCATAGGATTTCATATTAAAACATCTTCGGGCATTCAAAAAGCAAACAAAAAATTTGCTCCCAAACCCACCTCCTTTGTGCCTGTAGGTCATAGTACACACATATGGAGGGTTGTATATAATTATGAACTTCAAGTGCTTAGTAACCAAGTAAACTAATTTCGTGGAAGCCGTCTTGGTGTGCGGGATGCCCCGCAAGCCTGCTGTTGGCACATCTGAAGTGCAGTCAGTGTGCAGGAAGGACGTGTCGCAAGCTTCACTAGTTCTTCTTAAACCTGACTGAGGTTGAGTCACGTAAGTAACCTCGACCCATGAATGATGTCTTTTCCTGAGGCGATGTTGCAAGAGCCTCCCTTCCTGCCTCTCCAAGAACAGCTCCCCTGGGGCCCTGCCCTTCTCCCGGCCGCCTTGTAAGCACTCGGGCAGCCTGCACCCAGGGACCGCTGGTCACAGTGGCTGTGCTGCGCCTGGCTAGTGGCCCAAAGATGTTTGGCAGCTCAGCTTTCTGCAGTCCAGCGGCTCACAGACCTACCTTTGGACTGTCTGTGTTCGAAAGCTGAACCCTCTGGCCTCTCACAGCAAGAGCAGTTTGAAAAAAAACAACCAAACCATAGTTCTGGCCTGCAGCTGCTTCTCATGCTTTTAATCTGTTTATTAGTAATTTAGCTCTGCAAAGTTATCTTGCCTGAGATGAAAAGTCCGATTTCACTGCTTGTATGACAACAAATATTACGTGTTTCCTCACCTGGCTTGCGACATCTTGCAGACTGCAAGACATTCCTCCCCCCCAAAAAAAAGCTGTTATATTAATACTGTGTTTAAAAGTACCTGCTGGGCATTTTGGTGAGCAGTGTGATGAAACAAGCGTGTGAGAGCGGGTCAGAGCAGCCCTTGCCGTGCAGCCAGGGCTGGCAGGTGAGGCCAGCGAAGGGCACGGTACGTGTAGCGGTGGGCGCTGCCAGCTGCAGCCACCTAGCAAAGGTGCTGCCTGTCCTGCGCAGTGGGACGCGCCAGCGGGGCTGTGCTGCCTTGCTGCTGCCAGCCTTCCGTCCCAACCTGCAGTGGGGGCTTTGGCAGACCCGTGGAGCACCTTGCTAGAGCACGGGGATGCTAAAATTGTGTGGGGACCATGGAGGCTGGATAAGCCCTTGCAGCAAAAACCTGTTGCTGTCTTCGGCCTGAACTGAAGGTGCTTGGAGACCAGGCAAGTGTCGGAGGAAGTGTTGCAGGCTTTTGGTCTGCCCTAGTGAGCGTCATGCTGTAACGCCGTCCCTCGCAGAAGGCAAACAATGCCATGACTGCTGTGGGTTTCTTGTTTGGATAGTGGCAAATACTATGTGCTGGTTTGTATGTTCCGGTTTTACAGCGGAGTTGCAGGAAGTATCATTGGCTGGAGATACAACAATTTGAAATAACAGCCCTGTCCGAGCTGGGCAGAGTTCAGAGAGTGTGGAGGGGGGGAGAGGGAAGAGTACACTGATCTGAAGATTGTATGTGGCCTCTTCTCAATGGCTGAATTTTTTTTCTTGCTTGTAGAGGGTGAATTCTTGCTTTGCACTAACACTTTGCACTAATACCTCTTCAACTCATAGCTGGTTTTATAAAATCACCGCTGTCTCAAAAGAGACTGACTCAGGACAGCATCGAGTTGTACTGCGAGGCGATTGGCAATCCTATCCCTGAGATCCAGTGGTGGTTTGAGGGAAACGAGCCAAATGAGACCTATGCTCAGCTCTGGGATGGTGCACGGCAGGACCGTGTCAAAATCAACGCCACCTACAACCTGCACTCTACCAGTACCATCTACATCGCAAACCTCACAAGCGACGACTCGGGCATGTATGAGTGCCGGGCTAGCAACGACCCTGACCGCAACCACTTGTCGAAGAGCCCCAAAGTCAAGTGGATCCGTTCGCAGGCGAACGTTTTTGTCATCGAACGTGAGTGGCCACGCTGAGGCCTTGGCACTTGCTCGGACACTGGTGTCTTGAGTCTCCTGCCATGCTCACCCCTGCACCCGTGTCCTGTGGCTCCCAAAAGCTCCCCTCACCCTCCCACCCCGGCTGTAGAACTGAGAGACTCCCACCCTCTGTCATCTCCCTCACCACCCGTGACTTGACCCGAAATGGCCCTGCTCAAAAAGGGTTGTGGCTTCCCAACCAAAACACCCTTCGGCAATCCCGCGCCTTTTCCGGAGCCGAAGACCTGGAACCTACCGCTTATTCCCGAGTGCCTCTGAGTCCCGGTGCTGGCTTGCAGAATTGAGAGTCTTGATTCTGCGGTAGACTCTGCCCTAACCACCACTGACAGACTGGCCCTTCCCTACAGCTCGTACAGCTTCTGCTCCTGTGAACAGTCTTGCTTGAGCTAGCTTTCTTGCTAGTGATACAAGCTGTGGGGAACAAAACCTGCTTTGAGTTTCCTGAGATGCAACCGTTTTTGAAATGGCCGAGTCTGTGTGTGACACTGAATGTGATGTAGTTGCTTGTCCTGTGGAAGTGATCAGATTCCCTCTACTTACAGAGCTGGCAGTTGAACTCTGGAGCTAACAGGCGGCTGCTTTGAGTAATAGAAACCTGGGCCAGTGTGAGGGAATTTAACGTCCTGCTGAGGTCTTACCATGAATCCTGAAGTTAGCAGAGCAGCATAGCAGTCTTTTCAGCATAAATGTGCTAGGGAATACAGAACTCCAGCAGAACCTTCTTCGGTTGAATTTGGGTAGGAGGAAAAGCAAAATGCCTGTCAGCCCTCTGCAAAAATTGTTCCTTCCAAGAGACTGAGACTGGGAGGAAGGGTAGGAACAGTAGTGCCACCAGGGCTGTGTAACGGTGCTGCTAATGGCAGCTGTTTTTGTGGACTGCCTCCTACGAGTAGAAATGCCTGAGTCATCTTATGTTGCATGATTTGCTGCTGCTTCACACATGGAGGCCCAGGACCTTTTGGAGTCATGGTTCTGTGTGTTCTCCCTGGAGTAGATCCAAGTGTAATCTTTTGGGCTGCATCAGATGATGCACGTATTGCTCGCATATGGTCTGAGTTTGCTGCCCCTCACAACAGAGGGTCTTGACTGACATCAGTTATGTCACCTGGAGGTGTCCAAATCTGCTCAGATTCTGCAAGTTGACGCAGTGAGGGCTATAGTGGCTCATAAAAGCAGAGCCCTACTCTTGTAACTGCCCTTCACAGTGTGACCTTTTCCATTGCTTATTGAGCACTTAGCTCTGCTGGAGCTGCACCCGTTGTAGGGACAGCAGGAGGCTTAAAACTACCCAGAGCACATGGCAGCGATCCTGCTTGTGGTGGGAGCAGCTGCAGGGCCAGCATTGGTTATCGCTAGGTGCAGTCAGGCCCTAGTCGCCTGGTTTTTGAGTCTCTCCTATGCTGGTGTCATCAGCTCTGGTAGGAAACGGATTGCAAAGGTAAGTGAAAGCTATGATAGAGACAAGGAGCTGTGGGTTTTGGTAACTGTTTGCATTAAAGGTTCTTGAGCAGGTACATGACCTCTGGAATACTACATGTTAACTTCAGTTGAATTATTTACAAATGCAGGTCCAGACATCAAAGCTCAGGTAAATGGCGTTTCTGGCAAGCTGATCCTGACCTGTAACATGACTACGCCTTACTCAGCCATCGAGGGTCACGAATGGATGCATGGGGACAAGATACTTCAAACGGACATGGAGTCAAGTGCTTTCACCAGTTACATGTGAGTGTCAGGGGCAAGGTCAGATAAGAATCTGAACACAGGGGACAGGTTTTTTACCAGGTGCAGTTAATGTTTCCTATCAGCTGAACCCAAAGCCAAGTCCTTGCAGTCTTGCTGAAAATATAGGCTTTTAAACATTAGAGCATAAGATGAGCTAAACAAAGTTTTGGTAAGGCCCAACATTTTCTCCTTTATGGGGAGGAGGGGACAAAAAGGAGGAGGAAGGGAAAGTTATATGCCACAAATATCCTCTTAGTAAGAGGAGTTCTGCTGCTTCATGTTTTTATGCAGGTGTTCAGCTGGGCTCTGCTGGTTTGTCAGGTGCAGCATGCACCATGGCTGGGGCTGCTGCCTGGCCTGTGTCTGCAGCACTGACATCAGTGTGCTAGAGCTGTTTTCCCAGAACTTTGAGGGACCCCTGCCCTGGGCAGGACATTGGCTCCCTGCTCCCCAGAGGCCGTGTGTGGAGCGAGAGACTCCAGTGTATGTTCTCTCTGCCTTTGGGTTTTATGTACCTTTCCAAAGTCCAACTGTTCTTACAGAACAAGCTGGGAAGCTGCCTGCAAGTGATGGTCAATGCTCAGACACTGTTTGCAGGGTGTAGCTGAAGCAGGAATACCAGCCTTATTGTAACAGTGCAATGAGCTTTCCTTTTTGATTGCAGTCAGGCCTGGCTGGCACTGACCCAGCAGCTGTAGAGGCATCATGTCCTTTCGTATGGCAGTGCCGACGTGCCTGTCTCCCCATAGCAACAGGGAGCTGAACAAGGATTAAAGTATTTATAACCCAGCCTCCCTCGCGTGACCTCAATTCCTTAGCTGAGTGGTTTTTTGGAAGTGGGAAGCGCCATGCACAGCAGAACTAACAAACAGCCTGTTGTCCCAGTGCAGCCACGGGACCGAAACTTTGCCTGCCCCTTCCCTCGAGTGGGTATTACTAATCTGCAGAATGAGATGTTTGTTGCAGTGCAGCATAATCCACTAAATCTCATTGCAGCAGCTTTACAAAAAGGAAAATGGGAGAGTTCTCCCTACGCTTGGATCAATCCAGAGTAACCCAGCCTGGGCATTTCTTTGTCACTGCTTTGCCATGTGTTTCAGTGGGCTTTCGTGCATGGGAGGAACAGCCTTCCTCTGAATCTGTTGTCCTAAGCTCCTTGCCTGTCTCCTTTAGAGGTGAACTGCAGGGCTGATGCCTTACCCGAGGTGTGTGGCCATGTCCTGGGTTGTGCTAACTAGAGGGGACTCTCTTGCTGCGCTTCAGATTCTGTTGGCTTTGCTCAGGAGGTTATGATTTTTTTAATGAGCCTGGGATCTGTATGGAAGAGGGAAGAGCATGGAGTTGGCCACTTCTGAAGCGTACATATGGCACTGCACCTGGTGATGGTGTAATGTTGTCCTGGTGCTCCTGGTTTTCTTCATCTATGCTAGCTAACAGTCTAGGTCTTATATTTTTTCCCTTCGTAAAGGCCCTGATGGCAAGAGTGCTTTGGGTTAGGGAGTGAGAGCTGCTGGTTTTCAGGATTCAGAACACAAGGTCAGGAGGTCTCTGTGATCGCTGACTTGACAGACCTGTGTCAGACTTGGTGTATGTGAAATCCTCTTCTGCCATCCTCAATGTGTGGGGAGAGAAGGGCGGAGAGTTGAGTTGCTGTAGGTACGTGGTGCAGCGTAAATTCTGCCACTGGAACGGGAGAAATTGCCTATGGAGGAGATTGCTGATGCTTATAGATGTCTGTTTCTGTGGGTCTGGAGTTCGATACCTGTTTGCGGATAAGTCGGTTGTGCTGAATGCTTATCTGACATCCTGTTTTTTGGTAGAATCGAGGGGAAGATGGAAGAGCACTCTGGCATCTATGAATGTGTCTACAAAACAAGCCCGGTGATAAAAGGAGAAGTGAATATTTCAGGTAACTTCATATGCTTGCTTCTGGGTCTGAGGAGGGGAACGGGGAAGTTGTGATCTCCTGAACACTTTGTTTTGGTATCTTTTCAGCTTCTTGAAAAGCTGCTTCTAGCCCTTACTAATAAGGCTGCAGGACTCTACACGCGTACTACCAGACTTGCTCTGTAGGCAGCTCCATTTTATCAGGCAGCTAAAGTGTCTGCAGGGTCAGCTCTTAGACCTTGCATTAAATCAGCCTTCTGCTGTGGGCATGTTCCCACAAGTATAATGGGAGAGGGATAATACCTGGTGGACAAATCTGTTTGAGTCTTTCTCAAAGCAGCTTGATGTGCTTTCCTCTCTGAAAATGCCAAACAATGGGCAAGTGAGGGGAATAGACCCACTAACGCATTTCTTAAACTGAAGTCAAGCTTTATGGGTAACTTTGATTCTAGCTAGGTGGACTGCAGGGAGTACAAATCTTCTACGTGTTTTCTAGAATGAAATGTCTGATTTTTTTCTTTTTCTCTTGCTACAGTTCCACCCCAAGTGATGGCATACAAGAAGTCTGAGCATGGGAATGAGGGGGACACAGGCGTGCTGATCTGCAAGAATCCCTCTTTCCCCCCTGTCAGCTCTTGGGTGTGGTACAAAAATGGTCAAGACGTAAGTGGTTTGATGCTCTTTCTCCCCTTCTGCCTAACCTACTCCCCAGCAAAGAGGTGGAGGACCTCCTCCCATCAGAATTAGCTATTTCAGAGTAGCCTCCTCAGTGCCATGGCAAGGAGGATTTGTGTAGTGATAGGACCGTGCAGGGTAAGTGAGCAGCTCCCCTCATGTCAGCACTGCCCTGAGGGCTGTCTCTCTCCCTCCCTCCCTCCAGCCCATCATCAATGGTTCTGGCCGATACATTATCAAGTCCAGTGGCAACAAGACAGAGCTACGCATTCTTAAACTGAATATTGAGGAGGATACAGGTGACTACCACTGCAATGCCACCAACTCTTATGGCTTTGGTGGTGCTACGGTAAACCTGCGTGTGCGCAGCCGCCTGGCAGCACTCTGGCCCTTCCTGGGTATTGTGGCAGAAGTCCTCGTTCTTGTCACCATCATCTTCATCTATGAGAAGAGGAGGAAGCCAGATGAGGTTCTTGATGGTAAGAGGTGCCTGGGGTTAAATCTTTCTGGGGAGACCAAGTAACTTGTAGGGTGCAGGCAAAATGTTCTCGTGGAGAACTTGGCGTTCCCTTCGTCAGGTGGGCATGAATTTGAGGGCTGCTTCTCAGGGCACTTCTTGTAAAACCATGGTAGCCTTTACCGGGCTACTTTAGCCATGAAGTTGCAAGTAATTGCACTGTTTCTGACAGTCCTTCAGCAAGCTGTGCTTTGGATCTGGAGTGAGATAAGATTGAGTGCAGGTCAGCCTGACCCTTTGTCTCACCAGTTCCTCTGCACTTTGCTCAATTGCTTCACGTGAGTGTCTGCGGGACTGGGTTTTCTTTGGCAGCTAACGTTCTGGAGAAGCTGATTTCTGAATAAGTACTAGAGCCTTTCGGGTGCTGCAAAATCGGGGGACTGTGTCGGTGGCTCCATAAGACCAGGCTTAGCTTAATTCAGGTTCAGTTCATGGATCTGTTTTGGGTCCTCAGATGCACACATCCTGACTCTTTGAGACTTCCTCAAAGCCTAGTGCTATCTTTAATCTGTTCTGGAAATACCGGCTCCTCCCTTTCCTTATCAGTAAGAATCTGCATTGTGTTAGCCCAGCCACCCCTCCCTTATCTGATCCAGTTAACAATGAAGTGTAAATGCTTGGTATCCTTCCTGCTTGCTGGGTCAGGCCCCTTAGCCCTCTGCCAGGGAACAGCACATCAGGTAGTGTGAGGTGCAGCAGAGGGACTAAAACTAAATATCCCTCCCCTGACTACAGGGCTTGGGGAATTCTACTCAAGGCAGTTTTACAAGCAGATGCTTTGCCCTCTGACACTCTTGGCTGAAAGGCAGATGTTGTCTTAAAAGATGTTTTTGCTGCATCTTCCAGGAAAAAACCTATAGCCTGTGTGTTGAGTGATCTGGCTTCTGATGACATCAGCCTGGTCCAAATTGTGTCGAGTGCTGACCTGTCAGAGCTGTAGCCGATGCTTTGACAGACAAAGACAGGGCCTTATACTGAAGTGTCCTGATGCTCCTTGGCCAGAGCTCTTACGCTCAGGTTCCCAAGTGCTTGTGGATGAGGATACAGCATCATACCTGTTTGACAAACATACACAGCTTTACACTTTCCTGGTGTAAAGTGGTTCTCTCCCCAAAAGTCTTTGTAGCTTTGCTCCTCTTGAGAGGAGGTAACAGTAAGGCATCGCTGAGCCAGCTCAGACAAACGCTGTTCCTCACGGTATGTGGTTGTGAATTGGCTGCTCCCTGTTACCTGGGCTGGGGAGAGTCTGGCTTGTGTATGGTGTGATACCCTTGCTGGTGTTACCTTTCCACTCTTCCCTTCTCTGCTGCTGGGTGCCACCTCAAACGGTAAGTAGAAGATAGTTCCAGCCATGTTTCTGCATCTGTCCTCTCACCAGCTGTATGCAGATCTTGGTGCCCAAGGCAGTCCTGACGCTTAGAGCGTGGGCCTCACTGCTTGGTGCCATTTGAGGGGACTCTGGACTGTGGAAGAGGTGATGGGGAGCCTTCTGTTGGAAGGTGGCAGATTGCAAGGAGCTGGTGAAAGGCCCCAGGGCTTGGCACGTGTTGGCAGAGATGTTTTCTTAGCTGTGCTTCTCAGTGTAGCAAGAATGTGGTGTGCAATGTGTTTATTTTGATTTCACAAAATGAGGGGGGAGGAGGAAAGGTGTACTGCTGCTGATGCTGGAAGTCTCATTCCTGAAACATCCTGTTTGGATTCCTCTTGCTGTTGAAGTCTGTGCTCAGATCTGGGAGCCACCTGAATTAGTGGTGCTGAAGGGGTGAGAGCAGCAGGTATAGATCGGCTGTGCTGTCTTGCTGGCTGGATCTGTGGCGTGCTCTTCCAGTTTTAAGTGCTGGTGGCGGGAAGACTGGCTGGTATGCTGAGGGTACACCGGGTGCAAATGTTAAACAGATGTTACCAGTCAGCGGTGCTGCTTCAGAGACTGCCCGGATGCTTCCCTCTGCAATTCCACTTCTGTGGCCTCCTGGGGCAGTCTCAGGTGTGCCTCGGGGTTAAGAGGTGCCAGACCTGACCTGCTGATCGGCAGGGATGGTGGTGGTGACTTGGTTATCCCATGAGCCAAGCCTACCCTGTGCCGACAGAAGCAACTGCGCAACAGGAGCTTATGTCTAAGTTTATGCCTTGTCTAAGCTTAGACAAGAAGCACCTCAAAACTCACGCAGGGGGTGGTAGTGTTCTGGTAAGAAGTAGCCCCCTGCTCTTGCCAGGCCCTGGTGAAAGAGGAGCCCTGGGGGTGAGAGGACCTTTGGGTTCAGTCCTGTGCAGGCAGTAGTATCCAGTGTATCCAGTAACCTGTCTGGAATGCAGTCCCCAGGGTTTTAAGAGGTGGCAGAGATTACTTCGTACATGCTCTTCCCTGACGCTGTTCTTTCTTTCTTTCTGTGCTGTCCTGAAGATGACGATGGAGGTTCTGCACCACTGTAAGTACATTGCTGTTTCCTATTTAGCCAGATTTGTACTGGCAGATCACATCCACCCAGGGAATCTGCTCTGAATATAAAAGCTAGCTGGTGTGGGGATAACACACTAGCTTGCTGGGCGGGAGACTTCCCCCTCCCCCCCCCGGTTTATTTAATGTGGTGGCCTGTCTATAAACCACATACAACTGGGGATGGCACCAGTGTCTCGGTGATGCTGTTCTGGTAACTGATCTCATCTTGCCTTATCTTGACCATCTATTTGGACCTGAATTACATTAGCGGGTAGGGTGGGGCTTTGTGCCTTTTCTTTTCTCACTGCCCCTTTTTTCTTTCCAGGAAAAGCAATGCCACAAACCACAAGGACAAGAATGTCCGCCAGAGAAATGCTAACTAAGAGCAGGGGCCAGGTGAGTGCCATTCCTGAGGGCAGAGTTGCAGCTGAGAACAGCTGCTGTGCCAGGCTCTTCACCTCCTCACAGCGAAGGGCTCCTGCAGCGGCCCGAGGTGCCCGTCTCTAGCTGTAACCTAGCTGGAGCTCTCGGTCAGCTGCTCGGAGGTCTGGCCCGGCTGCAGTATCTGCATCTGCAAAGGGTGTCTGGAAGAAGCAGAAGCATCCATGCAGGCAGAGGCGTTTCTGGCCCACATCATACTGCGGGGTCTGGGGAGGTGGGGGGGAACACGCGTTGCTGTGAAGTTCAGGCACAGGCCAGTAGTAGCCTGGTAGGAACGTGCCAAAGCTGCTGGGACTGCGTGTGGCGAACAGCAGTGTGTCCGGTCTCTGCCCAGGCAGACAAGGGGAGAGGGAGAAGAAAGCGTTGGACTACTGTGGGGCTCTAAAGCATGGGAAAGCCCGGTCTGCCTGACAACTCCTGCCCGGGACTCGGCAGGAGATGAGTCCTAGCCCACAGCTTTACTGAAGGGCAGCTGTTGTCCTGTACCGCTCCATCCACCCCCCCAGCACAGTACAGCCTTACTGGTACAACTGCGTTATCTAACTGGCTTTTCTTTCTCCTGCCAGGTGACGTGTAGATGAAGAACTCATCTGGACAATTTTTGTTTTCTTCTAATTTTTGGTAAAATAGCACCATGAAATATTCTAGTGCGTCCTTGCGATTCAGTTAGTTCACTTTCTAAAGAAACTTAAGTTGTAGACTCTAAAATACACTTTTTTTTAAAAAAAAAAAGAGCTGTGGGAGGGTTTTTCTACCTGTAAATGTAAATTCCTTGTTTCTGGTAGTCTAGGTCCCTGGCTGTCTCTGTCCTAGGTTTCTTCATGTTGGTACAGAGGGGGTGGGTGGGAGTACAACTTTTTTTTCTTCCTCGCCTCTGGGAAGAAAAGGGCGTGTTGGGCAGGGCCATTCCAAACTGCCCTCCTTGCCCCACCTCAGTGTTTGAGGCCGCTCAAGGAGCTGTGGCTAGCAGACCCGAACACGCAGTGAAACGCGTGCAGTTCCTTGTGTGCTGCTCCGCTGGACGTGGCTGGCACGGCCTCTGTTCCCAGCAGGTCTGTTGTCCTGCCCTGTTTGCGTGCGTCAGGGAGAAACCGCTTTGGTGGCCGCCCGGAGATGACCCCGTCTGACCAAAGGGTTTAGGAAGGTAGTTCTGTGTCTTTCCCAGTGCATCACCTGGAGCAAGGCTGCACCCTTCCCTGGCGTGGAAGTGGTATGTGTCCTTGTAAGGCACTTGGCCAGGGCCACCAGGCACATCCGCTGGTGCGGCTCCTGGGGAGGAGCGAGCGAAGAAGGGCTCATTCCTCGGCGCGTGCCACGCCACGCAGACCCCCACACAGAGCTGTACAGTGTCAGGCAGATTCCCGGCGGCTCCTCCAGAGCTGCATTAGTTGCCCTCTTAAGCAGACAACCAGGAGGCAGTGTTAGAGCTGGACACTGGATAAACATGACTGCCGTTAACTTATTTTGTGGGTTGTTAGTATCTCTTCTCGAGTTGCTACAGTGGGGGATAGGGGCAGAGTGAAAAGGGGCTGCGGTGCTGGGGGGGGGGGGGCAGTTCAAGGGCGCGTGTTCTTGTGCTTGAGCCATCGTGATGTTTGCGTGACACAGGAGCCTGAGAGCAGACAAGTGCTCAATGGAGTCTTAACGCTTTTATTGCTGGGTAGCATTGAACTGTTCCATCTGTTAACACACTTCACAAATAAAGATGATTCCTCTCCTTCCCCCCCGCCCCCCCATCTTTGTTTGGACTCTGGTCTCTCTCCCCTGCTGGCTGGACCCCTGGGTTGCCTGACCTGCTGACTCACTTCTGGCTCCAGAACACAACGCTGTGTCTCACAGTTCGGTGCCAGCTCTGACTGCACTTGAATCACCAAGAGGTGTTCAGGCCTTTGCGAAGGGAGATGAGCAGCGTTCCCTGCTCTGCAGAGCCCAGAGGAGCGCTGGTCGCTGGGGCACGCTTGCCTGTTTGGGGACAGGTGTCACCTTCCCCTGCTGCACAGTTCCTCAGTGTCTTGTGGCTGTGGGGTCAAGGATCAGCCCCAGCCTACAGGAGCCCGTGCAGGACATGCGCCTTGCGTGTCACATGCTTCTCTAAGCAGTTATTTTTCTTTCTCTCTGCTGTTTCCTGTGGGGGAGACCAAAGGTGCAAGGCCTTTGCTGCCTTTGTGTGCAGCGTGGTGCCTGCGGAGAGGACAGAGGATGTGGCATGGGGTCCCTTTTCCTGCTGCCAGCCCTGAGCTCACTGTGCTCCTGCCCTTGGAGCGAAGCAGTGGTGGCCGTAGGCTGGAGAGGACCCCACACGCTCCCAGCTGGCCTGAGGTGCCTTTGCCTGCCCTGATCCTGGCGAGCATGTGAGCTGTGGCCTTGTGGCCTCGTCCTGTAGCCAAACGCTTCTCCCTGACTGGGAAGGGGTAATTGGGGAGCGTGGCTCTGATGGCAGGGCTGTGCCTGGAGAGCTGCTGGCTGCAGCGTGGTGGCAGCAGCCTGGAGCCACGGTGGCCCAGTCCCTCTTGATAGTGTCTCGGCTGCCTCGGTGCGTCATGAGCCAGGCCGGCTCCGGGGCTGACTGGGCAGCATGGCTCTGCAGCACGTAAGTGGGTTATGCAAGCCTTTCACAGCCGGCCTCGTGCTTGCGGGTGCCGTCCTGGTGAAAAATCAATGCACGGCTTAATTTGCTTGATGAGGATTATGGGTCCTGCCTGACCCGGCTCTCAGGCCGCAGCACAAAGCACTGCTTGTGCCTTTTTTTTGGCAGGGCTGGTGCAGAGGGGAAAAACAGCCCGGGGAGCTGGGGAGGGGATGGAGCGGCATCGTGCTGCTCTCTGCTGGGCCTGCTTGCCCGCAGCAGCTGCCGAGGCAGAGCCCTGCCGCGCTGGCTGGGGCACGGCTGCATCCAGCTCCGAGCAGGGATGGCGTGGACGGGCCTCTCCCGTGGTGCCCGGCTCCATCCCGGGGAGAGGGTGGGCGCTCTGGGCACCGCCGTCTGCGGGGACCCCGCTCAGCCTCCTGCTCCCGACGCCTCGGGGCGAGCCCTGAGCTGCCGCCTCGCTGGGGCCTCACTCGTTTGCTCTGTCGTCTCCAGCCTCCCGCTCAGGTTAAGCCCCAGCGTCAGCTCTTTGGGGGCTCCTCCGGGGGCGGGGGGCCGGCTGGCGGGAGCAGCGCTGTGCTCAGGGCGGTTTGGAGAAATGGGCCGTTGCTTGCGGACAGCAATGGGAGGCGAAGGGGGTGATTTGTTGCAGAGTGAGCCTGCTGTGGCCTGGAGCGCGGCTTTCGGGGCGTCCTCTCCTGCGGGGCTCAGCGGAGCGGCTGCGGCTGCCCCCTCCCTACCCGGGCATGGAGCAGGGCTGACTCTGGCTGGGGCCGGCGTGGGAGCCGGACGCACGCACTGTCCGGCTGTGTTTCTGCACCGTGGGCAGCAGATGGTGCCACCCGCCGTGGCCACGTCGCCCGTGTGACACCATGACCCCAGATGGGTCTTGCCCTGCCACGGGCCTGCAGAGCCAGAGCCGCCAGAGCCAGAGCCAGAGCCAGAGCTGTGCCCCACATGGCTCCGGTCCTGCGTCCGGCCGTTTCGGAGCGGTCAGGGCTCACCCGGCCTCCTCGCTCCGGCACGCCCCGACACCTCGCAGCCCAGGGAAGCCGCAGCAGGAAGGGCGCGTTCCTGGGGCGGCGGGGCAGGAGGTTCTGGTCCCGCTGACCTGTCCCTGGCACCCGTGGCATCAGACCCGGCTGCATCCAGCGTAGGCGCAGGTGTCTCCCTCGGCGGTGTCCGGCTGCGCTTCGCTGGCCGCGTTCTTTCTGGGACACGCAGGAGCCGCCCTGGCCCGGGGGGGTCAGCCTCGGGTCTCCATCCCCTGCGCCCACCCCGGGCGGTTCCTCCCGCCGCCGGCTCGGTGCAGCGGGGGCTCAGCCCTGGGGGCAAGGGGACGGGCTGGGTCCAGGCTGGGGCTGGCGAGGCGGGCGGCAGGTCCCCGGGGCCGGGGGAGGGCGAAGCCGCCTCTTCCCGCGCTGCACGAGGCCCCGGTGCGGCCCGGCGGGGTCCGTCCCCGGCCCGGGGAAGGGAGGGGCAGGGGGGCGGGGGGGGCTGGTTCGGGCCGCCCCGGCAGCGGGGCCCGGGGCAGGGACGCGAACGGGCGTTTCCCGGGGCAGCGCCCGCAGCGCTCCCTCCCCGGCGGGGCGGATGGGCCGGCGGCCGCCGGGCTCCGGAGCCCCGCGGGGGGAAGCGCCCGGCCGGGCCCGGCCCGGGCCCGCAGCGGGGGCTGCGCTGCCGAGGGCCGGGGTGCCGGCACCCCCGCGAGGGGCCGGGGCCGGGGCCGGGGCCGTCGGGCGGAGCGGGGCGGCCCGGCCGCCGGTCCCGCCGGCGAGGGCTGTGCCGGCGGGGGGAGCTGCGGAGCCCGCCCGGTCCCCGGCCCGGCCCCGCCGCCCGCCCCCGGCCCGCCCCGGCCCGCCCCGCCGCGGCGGCGGGCGCCACTCGGCCGCCGGTGGCCTCGGCGGCGGCAGCGGCAGGGGCAGGATGCGGGCGGGCCGCGGCGCGGCGGGCGGGGAGGCGGCGGCCGAGGAGGAGGCGGCCGAGGCGGCCAAGCGCGGCGGGGCGGCGGCGGCGGCGGCGGGGCGGGCGCGGGGCCGCGGCGGGAAGGGGTCCCCGAACGGCGAGTGCCGGCGCGGGGAGCCGCCGCGGAGCCCCGGCCCGGAGCCGCCCCGCGAGCCCAAGGTCTCCTTCTCCTGCGGCGGCGGCGGCGGCGGCGGCGGCGCGTCCCCCGGCGGGGCCAAGGCGGCCGAGGAGGGCGCGGGCGAGGATGCGGGCGAGGAGGCCCGCGGCAGCCAGGCCAGCTTCATGCAGCGGCAGTTCGGGGCGATGCTCCAGCCCGGCGTCAACAAGTTCTCGCTGCGGATGTTCGGCTCCCAGAAGGCGGTGGAGCGGGAGCAGGAGCGCGTCAAGTCGGCGGGGGCCTGGATCATCCACCCCTACAGCGACTTCAGGTGCGCGCCCGGCCGGGCGGGGGGCGAGCGCCGCGCCCGGGGCCCCGCGCCCGGCTGCGTCCCGCGGGGCCGGAGCTGTGGGGCCGGGCCGGTGCCATCCGGCCCTGGCGGCCGCGGGCGGGGACCCGGGGGGGGACGAGCGGAGCCTGGGAAGGGGCGGCCGGGCCGAGGCGGGCCCCGGGAGAGGGCACCTTGAGCCGTGCTGGAGGGGGCAGCGCGGATGCCGCTCGCCCGCGAGCAGGGAGGGGCTGGCGGCCGGGCCTCCCCCTCCCCAGCGGAGCCGCCGTCGATCCGGGGATGCCGGGAGCGCTCCGCTCCGAAGGGGCTGCCCGGGCAAGGGCATCCCCTCGTCCTTCCCGGGGCCTCAGGGCGGCTCGGCCCAGCACGGGCCCTCCGGAGCCCCACCGGGCGCCGGCTCTGCCCCCAAAGCGCCCCGGGAAGGTGTCAGCCTCCCCTCGCGGGGCCGGGCTCTGGGCTGGAGGCCGTGCCGGTCTCCCGGCTGCCAAGCAGCGCTTGGCGAAGGCTCCCCCTCCCCCGGGGAGGCCTGATCCCGTCCCTAAGATGCAGGGGGTTTGAGGAGGGATTCATCTCGCTCCCAAGAGGACCGGAGTCCTCAAGATCCAGCCCGGGTGGCTTCCAGCCGAGGAACGGCAAACCCCGGGGAGAGAGGCTCGGCAGCTCCCTCTCCTTTCCACCCCGAGCCCCGGGGGAGCTCCGAAGTGGCGAATGCTTCTCGGGTCGTGTGCAGGCTACCGGGAGGGATGTACGGCTCGACCGGCTGGGGCAGGCGGCACGGCACCTTGCAGGGATGGGTGGCCGAGACCTCGCTGGTGAGCCAGCCATCAGGGCCCCCTGGTCCAGCGACCTCGAAGGGGCTGGGGGGAGCGAGGGGCTCAGCTCCGAGTTGTTCTGCTGCTGTTCTGGTGGGTGGTTTGGGGAGGCTCGAGGGAGGGTTCGCTGGGTGCTGGTGTGAGGGGTGCCACCGAGCCAGACCCTGGGATCTGCTCACCGCTGGCGCTGATGGGTCCCCGCTGGCGCAGGGGTCCCCTGGGCAGGTGGAGATGGCGCTGGGCAGTGGGGTCTGCCAGCGCCTGCACCTCCTGCTCCCGCCCTCGGGCACTGCTCCTGGGCTGATCTGGCATCTTCCAGGGGAGCAGCTGGAGGCCCTCGGCCTCCTCTCGGGGCTGACCTCCCACACGGGGGTCTTGTGTCCTTGCGGCAGACGTTCCCATTGGGAACCTGCTGAAGGTATCCATCGGAGCCCCCTCCTGGGCTTGCCGGCTGGGCACCAGGTCTGCTGCAGGGCCAGGGTGAGGAGCGGCTGCACCGCGTGGCCATCGCCGGTCCTGTGGCGGAGGGAGCTCTGCCGTCCCTGCCGTGACTGGGCAGGTGTGGCGGTGCCAGGCGGATCCCCGGCACCCAGGGGCTGGCGAGCCGGGGGACTCTGCCCCTCCGTGCTGCCCATGCTCCGCTTTGCCCTCAGCAGCTGCAGGCTGCAGGGGGAGGCCGGGAGCGGGGTGACGGCCTGGCCCCGCTGTGCCCCGCCACGACTGCACAGGGCCAGAACCTGCCCTGCTCCTGCGGCCGGCTCCGAGCTGGCAGAGCCCACGGTGCTGCTGAGAGCAGGGTCTCCCTGCGGTGAGCCCGCGGCAGGAGCGAGGCCTTGGAGGCTTCCCCGGGATGCAGCAGAGTCGCTCCCCGGGCTGGCGCTAGCAGCGGGCGGGCAGGCGCCGGTCTGCAGCGGGGTGACCTTGGGATGTCACCCTGGCCGGCCTGCCCTGAGCTGGCTCCATCCCTCCTGGAGTCGCTATCAAGTCTTGAAACCCATTGGGGAAGAGCCGCTGCCTGGGTTTTGATGCTGCAAGTGGCGTAGGAGAGTTCCCTGCCCAGCGGGGAGGAGCTGCAGGCAGAGCCACGGCATCGCCTGGGTCTACAAACGTGCACATAAACGGGATCGGCTCAACGCAGGGCTGAAAGCCCGGTCGTGCGGAGCCCACTCTGCTTGTGCGTGTTGAGGACGTGTGTCCATCTGTTCCACGTTGTCCTGCCTTAAAAAAAAAAAAAAAAATGTTTATCTAGTAATGATAATGGAGCATGAACCCAGCCGTGTTTGCCCTGCAAAACCCATTTTCCCACCTTAAGATAAAATCATTACCCATCTGCATACGTGACATCATTTCATAATCGGAGTCATTTAGAGATCGTGTGTCCTATGATTATTCATGCAAAATTCAGGGGCAGACTTGCTCCAGGAATGAAAGTTGCTATTTACATAAATATTGAATTATTAGGAAGCAGCCTGGGTGGCTGCTTGAGAGCACGAGCTGCATATCTGGTAAAAGAGACCTTGTAAATTGTGCGCTGAAGTAGCCAGTGTCGAGCAGAGCCGCCTCCTCGGGTGGGGTGCTCAGTTGTCTTCTCTGTCTTTGCCGCTTCTGGTCTTTATCAATGGGAGGAAAAAAAACCCAGCTAACATCGACTTTTTTTGTTATTTCTGTTGGTATTTCTGCGACTGGGGTATCGCTCTTGGAGTGGGATTGGGAGCCAGGGGGCCGCATCCAGCCCTCGTTTCGCAGTGACCTGGGGCATGTTGCTGGTCTGGCTCCCATCTTTACACCCCGTACACACCCGGGAGCCAGGCAGGGGCGTGCGGGGGGCTGAGGTGCTGCGAAGCCTCAGGAGCAGAGACCCACGTGGGGCCAGGGCCGAGGAGGAGGCCGGTGGCAATGCCGGGGGCGCAGGGGCTTCCCGGGGGCGCAGGAGCCCAGGCGCTGGGGAGCGGGTGCTCCAGCTCCGCGGTCGATCCCTTCCCCTTCTCGTGCGGCGAGAGACTTGCATAAGCCCGGGAGGAGGATTCAGCCCAGGCACCTCGCGGGATGCAGCAGGGATACGGAGAGCTGCGCGCAGCTGGTGATTCAGTGGTGGCGGTGGCGGTGCCTGTCTTCCCGTGACCACCACGGGGCTGCCTGATGCGGCTGTGCCGGCATCCCCTCCCGCCAGCCCGGCACTCGCGGCCTTCCGTGAGCCGTGGGGCTGGGGCTGAGCTGTGGGTTTTCACTGCTGACGAATCTCTGTTGCAAGAGCCGGTCCTGCACCTGAATCTGGGGTGAAGCTGCATCCAGTGCATGTGTCCCTGGTGCTGCTTGGCCGGAGCCTTCCTCTTCCGGGCTTAAAATGGTTTCTGGGGCTTGGCTGCTGCCTGGGTGGTGCCGCCGGCCTGTTGGTGCCACCGCCGGGGCTCCTGAGCAGAGGGACTGGGCTCGCTGGCTGCTGTTGCTCCCGATGTGCGTGCCAGCGCTGCGTGCTGCTGCTGGTCCCGGTGTTACCATTCCCTCTGGTGAGGGTGTCGGGGAGCTCTTCTCCCCCTCGGCAGAGTCAGTGCAGGGCAGTCAGACCTGGGGGGTGCTGAAAGCCGCTGCTGGGTCATCAGGGAAGAAAGGCAGTGACCGACTCCCTGGGAGGATTGTGAAGGTTTGGGTCCTTGGGCGGTTTGCAAAGCCATAAAGGGGATAAACCCCCCTCCCATCCCCAGGGACCCCTGGGGTTAAAGGCTTTTCCAGGGGAGAGCAGCACCGGTCATTCATCACAACTGGCTGTACTGGGACTCAGGGGCACGGACGGTGCGTTGGGTGCTGTACCTCACCGCTTGCTTGGCTCGGGCAACCTTCTGCCGTTGGCTTCTTAACCCACTTCTAAGAGCGACCTCATTTTTAGAATATGAGTATTTAGTGCAAGTTTGCAAAGCACTGACCCCGCACCGCTCCTGCACCGATCCGGTGCTGCTCCCGCCTGCCGGGCAGCCCCGATCCGGGCTGAGGGGCTCAGCCCTCGAGGGCACCTCCTGCAGAGTGGGGTCTCAGGGAGCTTTGTCCGCCCGGGCAGGCTGGCGAGCAGGGAGCTCAGCGCCCGGTCAGTGGAATCACCGTAGAGGGGAGTGCTGTGTGGCACCGAGCGTGCTGAGGTGGCTAGATCGTCCCCAGCAGCCCCCCGGAGCTCTGCGTGCCGGCCGCAGAGCTGAGTGGGGACGTCCCTGGTGTCCTGTGGCCGTGCCCCCCTGGACGGCTCGCGGGGCTTCTCCTGGCCCCCTTCCAGGCGGTAACAGCGGGTGGATGGGGAGGCTTTGCTGGTGCGGCCGTTGGCATTGCCTCGTCTGGCCTCGGGGTCTCCATCGGGATTTTGGAGGTGCCGGGGAGGCAGCAGCTCTGTGGAGGGACGTGCTCCGGGGTCTCGGGAGTGTGGTGGGGCCCCTGGGACTTGCTGCGGGGCAGTGCAGGGGCTCGGCTCCTGGCCAGGACCTGTGGGGCAGCACTGCTGTGCCAGGCTTTGGGCAGGCGATGGAGTTAGGAACGCAGCAGCCCCTGCTCGCAGAGCCTTTTGGCATCTTCTGTCACCATCACTGTCGTTCAATTGGGTCAGGAGCAAGGGAGGGGGTGCCGAGGATCCTAATTAATTTGTTTTCAGATATTTTTAGTAGCCTGGATTGGATCTTTTTTTCTATGCACGCACTGCCCTCCGAGGAAGAAAGCGTTGGCATCGCACCCAGGTCCCCGAAGAGATCACACAGAGTCAGTCGTGTGTGTTGGGGGGGATCAGGAGCAGTTTATCTTTCTCAGCAGGCCGAATTCTGCCCTGGCTCAGCCAGATTGCAAAGGGATTTGAGCCAGAGGAGAGTTTTGCCCAGCTGGCATGGTTATTTAATCTTTGTTCTTCACAGCTTTGCATGGCTAACGTCCCCATGGGACTTGCTTTTGTGCAGCAGGGTCAGTTTGCGGTCCGAGCTGCTGGGGGGTTTGCAGGACAGATCCAGCCCAGAGCTGCTGTCGTGGGCTGCCCCGGCCCCAGCAGCGGCTCTGCTGGCATCTCTGGGGGGTCGTGCCGTGCGGCCAGAGCCCGGGGCTCTGGCAGGGCCCACCACGGCCATGGCCTCGCTGCCCACGGGGGGTCGCGGGGCACTGGAGCTGCTCGGGGCCGGCGGCCGGAGCTCGTCCGTGGGGGCGCGGGGGGAGCACAGCCTGCTCCTCCCGGCTGGCAGCTGGCGAGGGTACCCTGGAGAGGGCCCTGGGTGTGAAGTCATCGTTGTGCAGCAGTGACATCACTCACGGTTGCCACGGCAACGTCTCACATGGGGAAGGTGTCATTGGAGAAAGGTCAGGAGCCGGGATGCTCGGCTCCTTCTGGTCCTGTGCTAATCTGCACGGGGCGGGGGGATGGATCCAGCCCAGCTCCCGTTCCTGTGTGCGAGAGGCCACCCCCTCGTCCCCCCGTCCCTGCCAGCGTGGCCAGGGCACCGCGTGGCCAGGGCACCCCCTTCTCGTCGGCCTGCAGCTCCCGGGGGCTCCTGCCCGGGGCGGGCAGCGCGGCAGGGTGGGCTGAGGGGAGAGGCGTGGGCAAGGGTCCTGGGTGCCTGGGGAGCATCCTCCCTTCTGCGCCCAGGGTGAGCACCGGGGAGCGAGGGGCTGGAGTCCCCTCCGCACCGTCCTGCCGGGACAGGACTGCTGTGACCTTGCAGGCGCTCGGAAAGGTCATCGGTGGCCCAGAAGATGGGTAGAAGGAGAAAGGAGAGGAGGTGGCGGAGGAGCCGTGCAGCCCAGGCGGAGGCAAAGGCGGCCGCCCGCCCCCTCCGCCGTCTGACCGGGGCTGCGGGCGATGCCGGCTCCAGCTGCAGCTGTACGTGATCTGCTGCGCCGGGAGCGGCGGCGGCTCCTTCCGCCACGGCCGCGCTGCCGGGGTCCAACACGCAGCCCCCGCCCTGCGCACCCCCAAAACCAGGGCCGCAGCCTGGTCCAGGGAGGCGCTGGGGTGGGGTGGCCCCGGCTGTCCCTGGGGACCCTGTCCCCTGTCCTCAGATCCCCGCTCTGGGAGCGGGGAGGGGTGGGGGCTTCTCCCAGGGCAGCGCTGGGGGAGGCCCCGCGCTCCCATCCCGCCTCCGTGCGTGACCTTGAGCGCTGCCTGCGGAGAGGGCGATGGCCCCGCCGCGGTGGGGGGTTTGGGGATGAGGGTGGTCCCCGGCCCACGGGCTGCCCCAGGGGTCTCCCCCACCGGCGCCTGCCTCATTGTTCTCCCCTCACCCCGGGACCTGCCTGGGTTTGGGTGCTCAGGGCAGACCTCCGGCCAAACCAGCACGGCAGGAAGAGCCCACTGCAGCCGACAGCCCCCGGCCTCGTCCTGCACCCGCCTCGGCACTTGCGCAGCCCTTCCTCAACCGGGTGGGACTGCGCTGGGCTGCAGGATCAGGCCTGGGGGCAGGTTGGAGTGGGGGGAGCAGGGTGCAGTCTCTGGGGAGAGCAGAGGGGTGGCCGAGGTGGCTTCAGCATGACAGCACCCCGGTAGCGTGGGTCCCTTAGGGCAGGGCGTGACGGCTGGGTCCCCTTGACGTGGGGGGCAGCTGCGGGGCACCGGTGACACCCTCCTCCCTCCTCTCGCTCCCCAGGTTTTACTGGGACTTCACGATGCTGCTCTTCATGGTGGGCAACCTGATCATCATTCCCGTGGGCATCACCTTCTTCAAGGAGGAGACCACGGCGCCCTGGATCGTGTTCAACGTGGTCTCCGACACCTTCTTCCTGATGGACCTGGTGCTGAACTTCCGGACGGGGATTGTCATTGAGGACAACACGGAAATCATCCTGGACCCCGAGAGGATCAAGAAGAAGTACCTCAAGACCTGGTTTGTGGTGGACTTTGTCTCCTCCATCCCTGTGGACTACGTCTTCCTCATTGTGGAGAAGGGCATAGACTCGGAGGTGTACAAGACGGCCCGCGCCCTCCGCATCGTCCGCTTCACCAAGATCCTCAGCCTCCTGCGGCTCCTCCGCCTCTCCCGGCTCATCCGCTACATCCACCAGTGGGAGGAGGTAAGGGTCCTGCGGGACGCAGCCTGGGCGGGAGAGAGCAGGAGCTGGGAGGGGCCCTGCGAGGGCGGTGGGGCTCGGGGCTGCCCAAGGAGCTGGCGGGTTGGACGGCGTCTGTGGGGCCGTGTGTGGGGCCGGTGGGCGACTGTGACCCTCCCTGGAAGGGGGAGGCTCTGGGTGTCCCTGGGCATCCCCCGCCTTCCCCTCTGCTCTGTCCCCGGGGGACAGCCGGGACATGAGAGCGCTCCCGGTCTGCTTCAGCGCAAAGGCAGTCCCTCCGGCTCCGGGCCCACTGAGTGCCGCAGCCGAGCCGTGCCCTGTGTGTGTGTGTGCGTGCCCGGGTGCTGGGGTTTGCACAGCTGGTCCCACCACCCATGGGTGACAGCATGGCCAGCACAAGCAGGCGTGCCGCCCCATGCTCAGCTCCCTGTGTGCCGGGACAGGTGACGCTCCTTGCCCGCGGTCCCCTCTGGCTGCCTGCTCCACCAGGACCTTGGGGAACGCTGAGGGGGGCTGCAGGAGCCCCAGCCCCTCGGGGGCAGCGGGACCCCTGGGTCCCCAGCGCAGGAGTCGGGGTGCCGCTCGGGCTCGGTGCACCCAGGGCCGCGTGGGCTGTGAGGTGACGTGCCTTTGTGTCAGGATGTGGCACGCTCGGCTTTGCCACGTGGCTCCGGTGTGTGGGCTGGCACCTCCCGGCAGCTCTGCTGGCTGGGGCTGTGCAGGTGCGCGCTGCAGCGCGGAGCCAGCTGCGCGCCCGCGGGCTGGAGGGGCGGCGAGCGCCTTTTCTCCTTCTCCTCCCGCTCCGCTGCCGCGTGTGTCCCCGGGCCCAGCGGGGGCATGTGCGGCTCTTGGCCGGGTGTCCCCCCCAGCGCAGGCTCCGGCGGGCAGGAGCACAGCCTGTGCAGCCGGACCCGCGGTGCAGCCTGGGCACGGGGTCATCTGCTCTGCTGGCTGCAGGGATGGCACCCGACCCCCCTTCCTGCGCCTCCGCCATGCAAAGACACGCGGCCGCTCTGCGAGCTGGCGTGGGTGCCGGGGGTTTGTGCCTGGCAGTCCCTGCCGCGGCCCTGCCCCGTCCTGTCAGGGCTCTGGCTCTGTCCTGGCCTGATCCTGCGATGGGAAATCCCCCAACGACCCGCACAGGGCTCTTCCCGCGGCTCCGTGGGGGCTCAGCCTCCCCGCACGCACAGGGCTGAGCTTGTCTGTCCCGGCCGGTGCCCAGCAGAGCCCCGAGCCTCGCAGCGCTGCGGGGGGCTGCCCCCGGTTCCTGGGGCAGAGGGGTGGGGGAACGGCTGCAGCTCCAGTCAGTCTGCCCGCGTCGCCCCCCGTGTCGCCCCCCACATCCCACCCTGCCCCGCGCCCTTCTCCCACGCCGGCCTCTGGGGCCGGGCTCTGCTGCAGGAGCATCCTGCGCCTCCTGCAAACCCCCAAACAAGGTGTGTCCGTCCCCCCGTCCCTCCCCTGCCAGGGCTCCGGCTCTGCGCCCTTTTCACTTTCAGATTGGACTTAGCAGGGAGAGCCCCGGGATGAGTTAAACCTGCGTGTGGCTGCGCAGATTATCCTGGTAATCGCATCGGCTTACGGGGGACGGGACGGGAGCGTGGCCTCGATCCCCCCCCGGCACCTCGCCTGCTCTCGGCGGTGCCGCGGTTGGGGCTGGCGGATGCTGCAGGAGCATCTCCGGGGGGGCTGCGTGTGCCTGATTTTGCCCCCGGCAGCCTTGGCAGGGGCTGGGAGAGGGGCAGGGAGGGGCTGCCCGGGGGGCGATTGCCGCTGGCCAGAGTGGGGAAGGGACGTGCCCGAGGCCGGCAGAGATGGGGCTGGGGCTGCTCCTGCCTGTCCTCACCCCGGGCTGCCCCTTCCCCAGCCCCTCGTGTTCCACCTTGTTCCCTCCCCATCGCATCACACCGGCTCTGCCTCGTCCTGCCCGCACCGCGTGCCCTGCCTGGGCAGGCAGCCTCAGAGCCCAGGGCTGGGCCCAGAGGAAGAAGGGGAGGCCATGCCCCTTGCCCCTTGCCCCTTGCCCCTTGCCCTTGCCCTTGCCCTTGCCCTTGCCCTGCCTTTGCCGTGCCCTTGCCGTGCAGCTGCTCCATGTGATGCTGTTGGGCTCCAGCCTTGGATCTGCAGCGCGGGGGAGACTGGGGATTTCACTGCCAGGGGTTAATTTATTATTTTATTTCTTTTTCCTCCCCCTTGAATTCACCTTTTCTGGACCCTAAAAATATTAAAGGAAAAAGAACAAGTCCTCAGCCCGTGGCTCAGTTTGCACCCAGGAGCGTACCCCTCCACCCCCTGGGTTTGCCTGTGCGGGTGCCCGGGGGCGAGAGGTGCTAAAGCCAGGCTGGGACCGGGGGTGCGGCCGGTCACGGGGGCTGGGAGCGAGGGGATTGTGCTCGGGGGAGCGAGCAGCCGCTGCTGGAGGCACGCCCTTCGCAAGCCCCTCCGCTGCCGGGGCTCCTGTCCTGGGAGCACTGTGGTGGGTCCCCGTGGTCACGGCTCCCTCCTGCACCCGCCCCGCCGCGGGGACTGTCCCAGGGTGTCACCGATGGGTCTCAGTGCTTGATGCTCTTGTAGCCACCGGCCCGGGGCGGGGGACGCAGCCCCATCCCTGTCAGGGTGGGATCTCTGGCAGAGCAGACTGCGTGGAGCCGCCCTGGCCGCTCTCCCCAGATCGGGGTCTCCCTCCAGCCCCACCCCGACGTGGGCACCTCGGACCCTCAAAGCTGCCCCGTGGCTGAGCCCGGCCCCCCGCACCCGCTGTGCCGGGAGCTGCCCCGCTCCCTCCCCAGTGCCCAGCGTATTTGGCACTGAGCATCCACCAGCGCCGGCTTATCCTCATCAACGCTCGCAGCCATTAGCGCTTTCCGGGGCGGCAGCATGGCGGCATCCCGCTGGCTATAAATAGGCAGGTGGAGCGCAGCCGCCTCGGGGAGGGCTGGGTCGGGCCAGCTGCGAGTGCCTGCTTGAGCCGAGGCTGTGTGGGTCAGTGCCCCGGGCGGGGGGGGGACAGTCCCTGTGCTCACCCCGGCCCCCCCACCCGCAGATCTTCCACATGACCTACGACCTGGCCAGCGCGGTGATGAGGATCATCAACCTCATCGGCATGATGCTGCTGCTCTGCCACTGGGACGGCTGCCTCCAGTTCCTCGTGCCCATGCTGCAGGACTTCCCCCAGAACTGCTGGGTCTCCATCAACGGGATGGTGGTGAGTGCCAGCCCCAACCCTGCCACGCTCCCCGCCCTGCTCCCCTCGGGCCCTGTCCATCCCTGGGTCATCCGCCCTCTCTCCACTGACCCCCGGAGATGCCATCCCCGCGCCGGCTGGTGCCCCGACAGCGCGAACACGGAGGGTGTGCAGGGCACCCCGCGCCTGCTGTGGCCGGGCTCCCTGGCGAGGTCTCGCAGGACCCGGGGGCAGCGGATCGATCCGGGCGGGAGGAAGATGCTGACATAGCTCTCTGCCCCGTCCCCTGCCGCCTTCTCCTGCTAATTAGCAACAAAGCTGCTATTAATAAATAATGGGCCACGTTTCTAATTGCCCCCTCTCAGCCCTGCAGCCTGCTACAAATGGCTCTTCTCCTTCCGTCCGTCTTGTCCCATTCTGCCAGTGTCTCCATCTCGGCTCCATTCCCCCCACCTGGCTTCCTCCCCTTCCTCTCCCTCCTGTCTCGCACTTCTCTTTCCCTGGCTGCTTCGCTCCCTGGGGGGAATCCAGGGCTTCGCATGAGGCTGGGCCGGAGGATTCCTGCCCCAGGAGCCACCAGCCCGTCCCTGCCTGCAGCTGCCTGCTGTCCCAGCCACGTCTGCAGGCTCCTGAGCGCGAGCGGTGCAGGAACTCGGTGGCTTCCGCAAACCCAGAGCTTGTTCCCGTCACAGCATTTCATAGGGGCTCGCTGCGCTTTTGTCTATCAGCTTAAAAAAAAAAAATAGTGACACGACTGACTACCTGAAGCGAAGCCAGGCGGGCGGCGAGGTGCCGAAACCCGCTGGGAAGGAGCGGGGTGCTGCAGATCCCCACGGCCCCAGCCGTGCCTGGCGTTTGGGTTTGTTTGGATCTCACCTGCAAGGTGAGACTGTCAAAAACAAACAGCCAGACAAACAAATCCTGTTGCTGAGTGCTGTCGGGAGATGCAGGCAGAGAACCTGGATCACCCGCCGGGCCTGAGCCAGGGCGTTGCACCCACGAGTGCCTGCGCACACACACGTGCGAGCAGCCGTGCACCGGCCAGGGCTGAGCACCGCCACCGTCCCTGTCGCTGCAGAACGACTCCTGGAGCGAGCTGTACTCCTTTGCCCTCTTCAAGTCGATGAGCCACATGCTCTGCATCGGCTATGGGAAGCAGGCGCCCGAGAGCATGACGGACATCTGGCTGACGATGCTGAGCATGATTGTGGGGGCCACCTGCTACGCCATGTTCATCGGCCACGCCACCGCCCTCATCCAGTCGCTGGACTCCTCCCGGCGCCAGTACCAGGAGAAGGTAAGACTGGGCTGGACGGGGACCACGGTTCCTGTCCTGCACCCGGCCGTTGCAGCCCCTCCTGGAGCCGCAGCGGCGCCTGCGGGTGCAGCCAGGCAGGGGCGAGAGCCCCATATCGATGCCATCCGTGGGGCAGGGACGGGGCGGTGGAGCGGGACCTGGCAGGCAGGAGGGGCCCGGGACCCACCCCATGGAGCAGGGACGTGGGTGGGGAGTCCCGGCCCCGCAGCCCCAGCCCATCCAGGCGCTGACGCCCCTTCTCCCCACAGTACAAGCAAGTGGAGCAGTACATGTCCTTCCACAAGCTGCCCGCTGACTTCCGCCAGAAGATCCACGACTACTACGAGCACCGCTACCAGGGCAAGATGTTCGACGAGGACAGCATCCTGGGGGAGCTCAACGAGCCCCTGCGCGAGGTAAGGGCCCCGGGGGCTGGAGAGCCGGCTGTGGGATGCTGCGGTGAGGAACGGGACCGCCCGCCCACGGTGAGGGCCCGCTCGCTCCCTGCCGCGGGGCAGGCTGCGGGTCCCACTGGCTCCTGCAGCGCGCGCGCATGGGGTCGAGCACCTCTTGCTCTGGCTTTGCAGCTCCAAGCGTGAGTGTGCCCATGCGCAATCGTGGCTGCACGCTGGGGTGTCTTTGTGCTGACCCCTCTGTGTTCCTGAGCCTGCCCTGAGGGAAGCCACGTCCCTGCCTCCCGGTCCCTCACCTCCTTCCCCCGCAGGAAATTGTGAACTTCAACTGCCGCAAGCTGGTGGCCTCGATGCCGCTGTTTGCCAATGCGGACCCTAACTTCGTCACAGCGATGCTCACCAAGCTGAAGTTTGAGGTGTTTCAGCCGGGCGACTACATCATCCGCGAGGGCACCATCGGCAAGAAGATGTACTTCATCCAGCACGGGGTGGTCAGCATCCTCACCAAGGGCAACAAGGAGATGAAACTCTCTGACGGCTCCTACTTCGGAGGTGAGCGCTGGCGGGGCTGAGCCCAGGTCCCCTCCCGGGGTCTGCGAGAGGCACCAGGACACCCGCATTGCCCCAGGGCACCCACCACTCCGTGGTTCTCGCCCCATGCTCCTGGCCTGTCCCCATTTCCAGTCCTTGCTGGTGGTGTTTTGACTTTGGCACCGGTGTATCCTCCGCAGAAATCTGCCTGCTGACCCGTGGCCGGCGCACGGCCAGTGTCCGGGCAGACACCTACTGCCGCCTCTACTCGCTCTCGGTGGACAACTTCAACGAGGTGCTGGAGGAGTACCCCATGATGAGACGGGCCTTCGAGACCGTGGCCATCGACCGCCTCGACCGCATTGGTAGGGCACAGGGGGCTCTGGAGGGGGGTAGGGGGGCGAGGGGGCTGTCCCAGCGGCATGGGTACAGCCAGGGCTGGGGCGGGGGGGGGGCCCAGCATCGCCCTAGCGCAGGGTCTCATGGCGCTCCCCGTCCCGGCCCCCTCCCTGCAGGGAAGAAGAATTCGATCCTGCTCCACAAAGTGCAGCACGACCTCAACTCGGGCGTCTTCAACAACCAGGAGAACGAGATCATCCAGGAGATCGTCAAGTACGACCGGGAGATGGTGCAGCAGGCGGAGCTGCAGCAGCACACGGCCATGTACAGCCCCGTCCAGCCCCAGGTCACCTCCGCCATTGCCACCCTCCAGCAAGCCGTCGCCATGAGCTTCTGCCCGCAGATGGCCAGCCCGCTGGTGGGCTCCATGGCCCTAGGCTCGCCCCACATGATGCGCCGCTTGCAGTACGCCCAGGCCGTGCCCAGCCCCTTCGCCGTCTCCCCCGTATTGCTGCAGCAGAGCCCCCCACAGCAGCCGCAGACCCCCGTGCCCCACGCCAACCCCTCGCCCTCGCAGGACCAGGCGCAGCCCGCGGCCCTGCCCGCCTCCACCAGCGCCTTCGCCACGGCCACGGCCAGCCCGCCGTCCCAAAGCCCCCTGGCCAGCCGGACGTTCGCCTACGGAGGCGCCCCGGGGCCGCTGGGCTCCCAGCTCTCCCTCAGCCAGCAGCCGGCGCCCGGCTCGCCCCAGCGCCTGGCCGCCCACAAAAGCACACAGGCGCTGCACACCAGCAGCCTCAGCCAGGATTCGCGGCCCCTGTCGGCCTCGCAGCCCTCCCTGCCCCACGGGCTGGCGGCCAGCAGCACCCAGAGCCCCCCGGCCTCAGCCCGCGAGTCCTGTGCCTCCATCGGCGGGGGTCCGGCCGCTGCCTCGCCGGGCCCCGGCCCCCCAGCAGGGCTGCGGGGCCAGGCGCCCTCGCGGGGGGCCCCGGCCCACCCGGCGTCCACGGGCTCGGTGCACGCGGGGCCGCCTGCCCTGCCGCAGGACTCGGCGGCAGCCCGCAAGGATTCGGCGGCCAGCACGCCCGACACGGACCCGGCCAAGTCCAGGCTGTCTTCCAACTTGTGACCTCCGCGCCACGCTGGGCGCGGGAGGGGGCTACGGCTGCGAGCCCCATCTCGCCCCGCACCCGTCCTGCGCCGCCCCGCTGAGGAGCGCCGGGTGAGGGCCACGGCCGCCCCACCGGCTGCCTCCCCCCGCCGCGGTGCCGGCCCCGCTCCCCGGCTTCCTCCCGCCGCACGCTGCGGAGCGGGGCAGCTGCCGGGGGTGGGCAGGGGGCCTCTGCGCCCCCCACCCACCGCGGGGGCACGGCGGGGGGCTGGGCCGAGCCCCCGGCTGCGTCGCCTCTGACCAAAGTCTGGCCCCATCTCCCGCTCCCCGCGGCGAAGCCCCGCTGCCCCCAGCCTCCCCGGCTGCCCCATAGAAGCCACAGCTGCATCGTCCCCCGTGATCAACTCTGTATATGATATATATGACCTGAATACATACCTGTGTGTGTGCATCCGCAGGACACCTCCCTGGGGCTTTAGGCACCCTGGCCCAGCCCCGGCGCCTGCGCCTGTCCCTGCCTCCCCTCCCACAGACCCAAGGCGAGGGGTGACGGTCCAGGACTGGAGGTAAGTTGGGGCGGGGGTCTGAGGGACGGTCGCCCTGAGGCTCGCGAGCACCGACTCCCCATAGTCAGCGTTAGGACGGAGGCAGACGCTGGAGCCTGGGGGTGCCCCATGGGCAGGCGCTGCCCCACAGGCGGTCCCGGCTCGACGGCTGGGGAAGGCACACACGGCCTGTACCAGCGTGCCTGTGTGCGTGCACCTACGGACGCATGTGTGTGCAGGTGTATGTGTGCAGGGTGTGTGCGCGTGGGTGTGTGCACGTATGCCTCTCTGCCTAGCACTCTGGAGCCTTCCACGTTGAATGTATGCAGCGACCGTGAGCGAGGGGCCCACGCCAGCCCAACGCCCTGTAGCTGCGCAGCCGGCGGGACAGGGCCCCGCTCCAAGCGTCCACCTTCCCTTCCAGCCCATCCTGTGCAATAAACGTCAGCAACTGACAGAGCTACGCACGACTCCGTCTCTGCTTCTCCTTCGCCCCTGTCCCTCCCTGCCGCGGCTCCGGCTGTTCCCACTCCCCTCGCCCAGCCCTGGGAGCCCTAGCGCCGGGCACAGCCCCAGGCTGGGCTGCAGGAGGCAGCTTTGTCCTTTGAAGAGCTGCCTCCCTGCCAGAAAAATGACAAGGTGAAAAGCCTCCTCCCAGCACCTTTCCCCTTGCCAGCAGGGCTGTGCCCCCTGTCCCAGCGGATGGAGCTGGGAGCAGGCTGTGAACTGGTGCTGGTCGGTGCAGGGCTCAGCCAAGAGCTGGGCCACACAGAGCTCCAGCTGCCAGATCTCCAAACATCAACCGCTGCAGGAGCTGGGACACAAACCCAGAGCCCCGCAGCCTGCGCAAGGCCCCAGTCTGAGAGACAGGAGGCTCCTGGCTCAAAACACCAGAGCCAAGGGGATGCAGCCAGCCCCTGCGAGAGCCCTGCTCCCACTGCAGCTGCACCAGCCCGTCTGTGCTGGGGGAAAGCTTTGTCTGTTTCTGCTACAAAAGCATTTCCAGAATGTGACGCCCCTGTGAATAACTAAAGCCCAACCACTCAGCAAAACTGTGGCAGTCTGGGGAGACATCAGTTCCACCTCCCCGGGAAGACAAGGGGAGAGCCCAGGCACCCCGCAGCCTTTAGGCAAAGATGCTGAGAAGGACACAGTTCCCATCTAGTATTTAAAAAAACGTTTTATTTACAGTATCATACACCGCCACCCTGTGTTAGTGGTTTTCCCTGCCTGAGACCCAGAGAGCAGAATTGAAACTGATTCCTGGAAGTGAGAGTCAGGAGCCACAGAAGCTGCGTTACAGCAAGGGCAGTGATAGCACCCAGCAGCTGAAGCAGGGCAGGGAGAACAGCACCTGCCCCACGGCCAAGAGCGGGGCAGGAAAGGGCAGGAGGCTCCCGCTGCAGCCACAGCCGGCTGCCTGCCCCTCCAGGCAGGGTCCTAAGACTCCAGGAGGTCCAAGCCCCACTGGTGGAGAGGGATGGAGAGGGATGGCACCTCAGGACAGGCACTAGCCAGGCAAGCTCTGGAGCTCGCAGCAGTGGTGGGTACATTGTGCCAGGGTAAGGCCTGAGGGGAGCCGGCCCCCTCTACCATCAGCAGAGAGGTGCAGCCCTCCCCCAGGCTTGATGCCCTTGCCCCTTGCCTGGGACACAGGCGGTAACAGCAAACAGTGCAGACACCCAGTCCCCCACCAGCCCCTCACGGCTGCTCCCGTGCTCCTCGAGGAGTCCCAGTTTGCCCTTGGGCAGGTTTCTTTTCCTGGGCTGGCAGCCCTACTCACTTTCCCCCTGAGATGCAGGACAGAGAAGCCTCATGGGCCAGTGCCTACTGCAGCCTCTGAGGCAGCCGGCAGCCCAGAGGTAGTCTGGGGCCCTGCTGGGGCTCAGCTGAAGAAATAGGTGGAATCCATCACCTTCTTCAGGTTGAATTCACCTGGGGGAAGCGAGGGAGAAGAGAGGTCAGAGGAGAGCAGGGTCAGGGCAGGGTGGAGATGGGGCAACTGGGAGAGAAGCTGTTGCGAGCCCCGCTTCAGCTTCCTGCAGAAAACGACTTCAGCTCAGCCCCTGCTGCAGGGTAGGTCAAGACAGCAGGGATCTTAGAGCTCTTCCAGGAACTGATGTCCCTCCAAATTTATCTAGGACAGTGGTAGGAAGAGCAAGGCAGAAGAGCAGAACAGCAGCAAGGCAGGGAAGGAAGAGAGGAGCGCACAGCCTCACGGTACAAACCATCCCTGCCACTGGATTGTGTAGGGCTGACCACGGCAGCTGCTCAACAGCCGCGGAGCACTGGCCTGCTCCGTTTTGCAAAGACAGAACAAAGGTTAGCCAGATGGTCGGGCAGAGGCAGGGCCAAGAGATTAGGGAGAGTTAAACTAATTGCCTTAATCCCATTGCATGTATATCATCTAGATCCTGGCAATTACCATGCCGAGTGCCTCCCTCCCATCTCCAGGCAAATGCCTCGTGGCTGGAAACAGATGGGAGAGGAACGAGACGAGGGACGGGATGAGCTGGGTCAACCTGGGGAAAGTCCCAGGAGCTCAGCTCCAGGGAAGGCAGGGACTGCTCACAGGGATGCTACAGGGGAATGTCTTAAGGCACCACCCTGTGGCTCTGCACTCCAGCACAGGCAGGAAAACCTCATCTTAGGGGACGGCTTTAGCACGGCTGGCCAGCCCCTCCCTATGTCCAGCTTCAGACACCACATGAGCTCAGCGATTTTGGGGGCCACCCCCCATCTCTCTCCCCTCGTCTCCAAACCGCTCCTGAGCTCTGCAGTTCCTGTCCTGTGCTCCTACCTGTCTTGGGGACATTCGAAAGCTGCTCCATCAGTTTCTTCTGCCAGAGGGCTCTAGTCTCTCTGCCGGGGCTGGATGAACCAGAAGGAAAGCAAATCAACACGGGAGCTCTGGGAGAAGGTGCACCCTCCTCTGCTCCCCAGTGCAGGCCCCTGACAACGGGATTTGGCTCCTCCGAACCACGTTACGCACCCTGCGGCAGAAGCAGGAGCCCAGCCCCTGCCACAGCAGCCCTAGGCAGGTGCTGAGGCATCTACAGACCCTGCCCAGGACTGGGCTGGTCTGGGCTGGCTGGCTGGCTCTGGGGTGGTAACAGGGTTAACAGGGCACTGGGCCGACCCAACGTGCGTCTTCACTGCTCGTTACAGCCTCATGCATAGCGGGGAACCCAAGGCACAGGCATTACAGCCCGCCCCAGGCCTGTATGTGGGATTCAAGCACCAAACCCTACTTCAGTTCTGCAGCAAAAGGATGCAGACACCTTGTTTTCACATCGAGGTCTAAGGCAATCTGGGCATCAGTCAAGAAGGAAGCGCAGCTTCCCTCCAGAGCAACCCCCAGGCAGGCGACACAACCCGTGAGCATCTGGGCACAACCACCCCCGGGAGAGGGAATCCGTGTGGGTGGGAAGGACAGTGGCGGGGGTTTGCCAACAGGCGAGGAATACCTGCAGTACTTCTCCAGCATGAACTCGGACAGATCCTGCAGGATCTTCTCGCTGTGCAGAGCCACAAATTGCTGCCGACAGATCTGATCCAGGGAGCAACAGTGAGTCGCAGGTTAACAGGCATTTCCCCCTCCCTCAGTGCTCCTCAGCCAAGACAGGTCAGAGGCGAGGGGCAGGGAGGGCAGCGGGCAGGGGAAGGGGGGCTGCCGGACAAGGGTGAAGGGAATCAGGGTGGGGAGGTGTGAAGCAGAGGCCAACCCCCATTTATACTGTACAACAGCCCTTGCAGCACTCCAGGGGAAAGAGCCCACCGCAGGACAGAGGCACTGACTCTGCTAGGCCCTGTGTTTAGCACTGATTTACAGGCACAGATTCTCCCTCACACGCTCCTTGAAGGGTGGGAGGAGACGGGACTACAGCGCCAGGAAGTCAGCCAGCAAGCACCCCAGGTTCACCTCGCCTGGGTAAATACATCAGTCTACGGAGCAAAGCCCAGGGGAGGCAAGGGCTGGCAAGCACCCAGAGGACAGATCAGCAAGATCCCTGCTCACAAGGGACCTGGGAGGACACTTTTACCTGGTTCATGACGTCCACAGTGAGCGCGTGAGTCCAGTAGCAGTCGTGGACTGAGACGAAGGTCAGGCCCCGCCTGGGAGGCAGCAGAAGGTGCCATGAAGTAGAGCTGAGAGCCCCCTCTCCGCCATGTCCCCTACCCCACGTAGGCCCTCTTGCTGGGACGTAAGCAGGGACCACGCAAGGAGGGGGACTCCCTGCACAGCACCTGCACATCTTCAGAGAGAGATGGCTAACCCCACGATCTCCCTGTCCCTGCCGCCTCCTCTCAACCCTTCTCTGCCAGAAGGCCCAAACACCCACCCACCAGGGAAACCTCTTTCCCCTATCGCACGCCTTGCCCTGGTAACACTCTCCCAGCAGGGACCGAGTCCCGGAGCCAGGGAGAGCCCCATCTGCCTGCTCCCTACCTGAGGCAGTGCAGAGCCGTGAGCATCATGTGCGTGGAGTCCAGGGAGTGGATGAAGTTGGGTGGGAAGGCATTCTTCTGCTTCACTGTATCAGGCTTCCTGCAGCACAGAGCGGGAGATGGGAGGAGCTGGGGCACTTCCAGCGCCAAAGATGAGTGCCAGCACAGAGCCAGTGCCAGCCGAGAGCTGGGGCTGATGGCAGTAGCCCTCGAGGGCCCCAAGGCCCTGCTGAAGCACAGGACCCCACTCCTCCGGCTGGCTTTTTGCAGCTCGGGGGGATACCAGGAACTTTGGCACTCATTGGCAGGTTCCACTGATGGGAAGGTTTTGTCCCCGAAGCACAGGCTGGGGACAGCAGGGGCTCAGTAGAGGCTGTGGTTTCATACTTACTGGTTGCTGCTGGAGTTTTTCACACTCAAGTTCTGCATGCCGCAATTCAGCTGCGGGGAGAGAGAAAGGGGATCGGCTGTCACACTGCACTGCCCAGCCAGCACAAGGTGCTGAGCACTGCCCCGTACTTCTGGAGAGGGGATCATGCTGACCACGAGCTACTCCGCTCTGCAGGAAATGTCCCTGGCTGCAACAAGGGACCTGGGCAGGGACCTTTCCAGGGCATCCCAGTCACCATGGCAGCTGTCACTCCTCAGGGACACCTTGTCTGCTTCCCCTCCCGAGGATGCTGGCAGGCATCCTTCACCCCTTCCCAGTGATACACTGATTCACCCCTACGAGGGCTAAGAGAAGGGCTCCTGGAGGTGAGCGGCTGCGAGGACGAGACAGGCTGGGGAGATGTGAGTCAGTGCAGCAGCGCGTGGGAGGCGAGAGCAGCGAGACTGAATCACACGAGCCCTGAGGAAGGCTCCTCGGTGCGGGGAACGGGCCCATGCCCCAGCTGCCTGAGTGGGACGGGAGCAGCAGAGCTTCCTCACCAGCCCACCCACACACTCCAGTCTCTGCAGGGAGCAACGAGGCTGGAGGATGTACCTGCACACACAAATCCTACCTGCTCTGCAGGCTCACCCGCAGGTGATGCCAACCTGCCGGGCTTTAGCTTGCTGCCTCGAAGCCCGGCTGCCCTTTCCCTGCTCCCCACCACGGCAGAGTGAGGGGTAGATGGGTCCCACACACCAGAAACTCACCACAGTGGAACTGGACCGATAGTAGGGCTGCACAATGGGGAGACCCAGCGGCGTGACCCACTCCACCGTCCGTCCCGACTGGGCAATGAGCTTGGCACTGTCCGTCAGCCAGTTCTTTAGCAGAGGGAAGCGGGAAAGAAAGCAGCTGGAGTTAGTACGGGCAGTGGGGAGACCCCATCCCCTCCCAGCACAGGCAAGCCCGACTCCTGTCGCCGACTATGACAGTGCAGCACTTACGGGGGAGTTTGGCCCTGCAGCAGGCACAGTCCCACACCTCTGGGCTGGGACAGGAGGATCCTCTCTGGGCTGGGACCCACAAGAACCATCTCTCCCCATGGAGCATCCCCTGGTTTATGCGTGGGTGGGCCAGGGAAGAAGAAAAGGCAGAGAGATAAGAGGAAACGGGCACCTTACCTGGATATCTCGAGTTGCTGAGAACATCTCCTTGATGCTATTGAACACCTGCTTCACGAGGTAGTGAGATGCTTCCCACAAGTATTCCTGCACAGACCAAAGGCAGAGCGAGGGGTCAGGGAAAGGGGCAGCAAAAGATGCTAAGCAAAGTGATGGGACCTCGGGTAAGCTAAAAGAGCATCTCCCTGCTCTCTGGTGCCTCAAAATTGCCTCCATCACAGACTGTGCTAAGTCTTGAGCTGTTGCAGATGGCTGTGGGTTGTGATAGAGGGAGGCTGAGATCAGCATTTCAGACGGCTCCTTGCCCGAGGACAGGCTGATCTCTGTGTAACGTTCCTGGACGAACAGGAGGCTCTCGCTGCCTCATCTGCCCAGAAACAGCAGAAACACTCCCAGCACCAACCTGCCACGGCAAATCACCCACTCAGCACGGACTGTCTCACAGTGGGGTCAGAGAACAAGAAACAGGCACCAGGAGGAGCAAGCCTCCAACAGCTCTGCTAGAGGCAAGGGCCACTTCCAGAGGGAACAGCACAGCCAGAAACCTTGTTTTGCGTCTGGCTGTCATGCCACCAAGCTGGGGCCCAGGAAGGATGAGGTGCAGCCCCACCTGAAGAATCCCTCCCCACCCACAAGTACCGGCAGACAGCTCTCCTGCAGGCTGGACAAGCCTGGCACAGGCATGGGGGCTCAGTCCTGCACGTCCCTCTGCTAGCTGAGATTTGGGGGGGTGAGGAGAGAGCGAGGCAGGAAGGAAACCCACAGGAAAGGCAGTGCAGGTACCTCTCCCAGCAGGGACTGAGAGCTGAGGAAAACACTGCTGGGGGAGGCCAGGGCAGACACGCTACCTCAGGGAACTCGTCAATCTCCTTGAGACGCTTCTCTATCTGCAGCCGCCCGCCGTAGCGTGTGACACCGTACACCACTGTCATCACCGTCTGCTTCACCACCTTGCGGCTGACGAAGCCTTGCAGCACCTGGGCGACCTTCACCCCCTGTTCAGCATCCTTCTTCCGAAACTCCTCCACCTGAGGAGGAGAGCACCCCAGGAGGTCACCCCACCCTGAGCCATGCTGGTCCAGGCCCCCTCCATGGCTGGGAGAAAGTCAGGGGAACGACATGAGACCCTCCCAGCCGTGCGCTGCCTGGCTTGAACTCCTGTCAGAAACCCTGCAGCCCACCTGCACCAGCCCTGCTTAACAGAGATCATCTGCTGAAGGAATCAAGAGGCATCCGGATCTCACAGATAACCGTGCCCGTGGGGACCAGAGCTTTCCACTGCTGCCTCAGCAGAGCAGCGTCACTTGGCAGCTGGGTGGTGCCGGACATCACAAGGACATGGCACTAGGACTGCGGCTCAGGACTCAGGTTCTCCCGCCTCTGCCACCCCCAATGATAACTCTGAGCAAACCATGCACCCTCCGTGTGCTCCTCCCACCCTCTGGTGCAGTGCTGCCTGGATTAAACGTGCTGAGACCTAGAAGGGAGAGCCAGGGGTTCAAAGACAGTTGAGCGAGTCTGGTAGATCTCAGCACACTTCCCAGCAGACTCATTTCACATCATGTCTTGCCAAGAAAACTGAAGACTTAGCAGCAGTGCCAAAGGCTGAATCTCTCCCCCCTCCCTCCTACCCAGCTCAAAGGAAGAAAATCCCATCACCTGCAGGCCAGCCAGCTGTGACCAAGAGATGAGGAACACTCTCTGCTCTCTTCCACCTCTCTACCCGACTTCTCCCAGAGTTCACGCAGGATAAGTGAGGACAACAGAAATCCCAGTGGATTTCTCATAGCTACCTCTGCAAGGGCAGATGTCCAGCCAGATCCCCACTGCAGCTGCTGCAGTGGTTCCCATTCAGGGAGGGAGAGACTCTCTGCCTGCGACCAGCTCATGCTTTCCCAGCCCTCTGTACGCTGGTCTTACCTCGACCTTTCTCCCTGGGAGCTGGAGTGACCCTGTGCAAGACGCTGGCAAGGGGGAGGCCCATCCAAGAGGACACCTCCCCGTGTCCCCCCTGTGCCTCACCTGCTGGGCCACCGCACTGTAGACATCCTGGGGGACATTGCAGGGCATCAGGTTGACGGAGCTGGCGCCAATAAGGTCCCGGCCAAGAGCTGCGTAGTGCTGCAGACCATTGCAAGAGCCATCCTGCGTGCGGGAAGAGAGCAGGGTGGAAACAAGGTGTTAGCGTGTGGATGGAGCCCTGCTCATCCACCCCTGCTCAACAGCACAGATACACTTGGCTCAGGTTATTGCCATTTTTCCCTTTCTTTGGACAGGTTTCCAGCTGATCTCCCAGCAGTGGCCAGGGCCACACCACTTCCCATTTTCCTTCTAGCCAGTTTTCCTGTCTGGGTCTCATCACTAGCTACTGCTGCCCATGAGATTGGAAAAAAGAAAAGCTCACATCACACTGCCCCCTCCACGCATTTTCAAAGACATCGGAGCTCTGTGGAAACACTGGAAAACAGAAAATTCGGAAAACAAATCTGCCTAGGATGCTAAAAGAAGCCCCAAGAGCCGGCAGTCAAAACAACCTCAGAAAACCCAGGAGCGGGATCAGAGGCAGGAAGAGGCAGGGCAAGCCAAAGAGCACTCAGCGAGCCACAGCTGACGCCAAGGCTCCAGCTAGCCATGCTGCCTCTGCTCCGCGGCTGATGAAAACATCCTTCTGACAGAAACCAGCTCCGACCCAGCCTTTCCCAAAGCTGCAGTTACAGAGGCATGCCGACTGATCTGTCACAGCAGCTGCCCTGACAGCCCTCCTGGGACCAAGATCAGCTTGGATGAGATAGGCAGGAGCTGAACGATGGCGTGGGAAGGTCCTGCTGTTCCCCAAACAGCACCAGCAGAAACGCTTCTCACAGAAGACGTGCTGCTGCTTTGGACCGTCCCTGCTCCTCCTGTGCTTGGGCTCTGCCTGGCCAAAGGGAGCCTGCAGCTGCCGGCACGATCAACCCTCCTCTCCCCCTCCTCCCCACACCCTGCAGTGCAGCAAGTTGCAGAGCAGAGAACTGACAGGGCTCCGGCAGCCCTGCTGCAGCAGAAGAGCTGCCTCTATTAACCAAGCGCTGATGACTCAGGTGGAAAGAGACTCGGGTGCCCTCCAGAAGAAGTTCTTGCTTGAATTTCATTAACGGCACTCTCCACACACCCCCGACTGCTCTCTTGATCTTTTGTTGTCATAACAGTATCAGTTTAGACAGTCTCATACATATTCCAGACCATCGCTACTGGCAGAATACACCCCCATTCTCCCCCCCACTTCAGTAGGGCCACCTGATCTCCTAATGATATAAATGAGCAAACCCCTCTCACCAGGAAAACAACCCATCGTTGTCTCCCATGCAGCAAGGGGATTTACCAGTGCAGACAGATAGCTGGCTGGGCAGCGGCTGCAGAGCGCGCTGCAGATCTGCTAGGACGCAGCAGGGAGAGGGGGCCGAGCGCTGGCTGCCGGGAGCGGCTGCCTGGCTCCTCTCTCTGGCTGGGAAGGACGGATGCCTTCAGAGAGCTGAGCAGCACCTGAGCAACTGCACTTGCCCTGCTCAGAGTGTGGGCACATCTGGGACCAAGCAGGGACAGGGCACATGGTGAATGACGGCCATGTCACTGAATGCAGGGGGCAGAGATCAGCCCTTCTTCAGAGGTCCAGGCCTCCCATCTTTTGCTCCTGCAGAGCTGCTTGGCTCCAGCCTCAGAACAGGAGCAGAACAAAGGTCCCCAAAGCCTCAGCACAGCCCCGAGCACTTCAGACAGGCAGGTGCTGCCATGCCATGTCCCACCCAGCCAGGGTTGGGCTGACTGCCAGCCCTGATCCTGCAGCTGGAGAAGGTAAGACTGGCCTGGCTCTCACCCTGCGGGCAGCTGACGGTGATCTCCCAGACAGGCCCTGCTCCAGCCAAAGGAAGCAAAGCAGCACTTAACTGTACCGGCTCATTAATGGCTGCATGCAGCAGCAAATTACTGAGTTCAAGCCAAGATGCCTGTAGACTGCACTCCCACCCTTAAGAAAGCCTGGCCACATGGCATAGTAAATGCAGCACTGGAGACCTGGATGCTTCTGCCCTGCCTGTTTTCCTCCCCCAGCTCAGCCACACAGGCCATACGGATCCGTTGCCTCCCACCTGGTGAACCGGGAAGTGAGAGATGTAAGCTGCTGGATCCGGGGACCTTGAGGCCTTGGTGATTTCCATACAGCACGCCAAAGCTTGCCAGGGCTCGTCGGTGTTCATCCACCACTTCCTGCCCTGGGAACAGGAAAGCACAGGCTGGTAGGAGCAGGCAATGCTCTTGTGGCACCCCAAAGCAAAGGCAGGAGCCCCTGCGCTCTCGGGATACACTGGGCAAGGCACCTTCTCCCACCATGCCTCCATTTCCCTAATATTTCATCATGTTTTCAGACAGAAATGTGTTATTTAGGAAACTCTGCAATGCTTTGTTTCCCTTTTTCCTCTCAAAGCGTTATCTTCCAAAATGTTTTTGTTTCAAAATGATTTGCTTTCCATTTTATTTTACTTTCTAGAAGCTAAATAAGAGGAATGTTTAAGTCTCCTCTGAAATTAAAGACAACACTGATCCCTTTTTTCCTTAGCATATTTGGACAATTCCTGTTTGCACTCCAACAAAGAGGAACTTCCCTGCTTTTCAGTTCGGTCACTGAAGGGGAATCTCCCAACCCGCCTGGGGCTAGCTGCAGGCTCCTGGAGCCCACGCTATTCCCTCGCAGTTCAGGGTCCCACCACTCCACCCCGAGAGCGAGCAGAGCCGTTCCCCACGTACCGTGAGCGGGTGGTCGGCCGAGTCCAGGATCTCCTCCATGATTTCATTGGCATACTCCAGCCGCTCCTGCAGGGCACTCTTCTTCTTCAGCCCCGTGAGGTTAATGAGGTGGATCTTCAGCCAGTCAAGGCCCTTGGGCCCCAGTGGCCTTCCCTCTGCAAAAAGCAGGATGGCCCGGGTGACATCGTTACCGAGGTGGTTGAAATAAGGTGGGCAAGGGTAAGTCCTGCCTCGGAAGTCCATGTTGTGAGGAAACCAGAACACCTTGTCCCTGACGTAGTTGGCGATGGAGAGCTTATAGAGCGCATCCATGCGCAAGCTGTGCATTTCAGCTGTCTTCTTCTTGTACAGCAACAACTCTTGCTTCTGGGACTTGTTCCAGGTAGAGGAATTGCTGGGAGCAGCAGGAGGCCTGGGGGCCTCAGAGATGGGTGGTGGGATGTCCAGCTTCTCATTGCCTTTGTCATTGAAGATGGAGATGATGATATCCAGCACTGGCTGGTTAATCTTCCAGGCACAGTTGCCCAGCTGGTTCAGGGCATCCAGCACAGGGTGGAGGTTCACCGGAGGACACTGCTCCAGGAGCAGCTGGTGCTGGATGGCCCCATCCACAAAGCGCATCAACTTGGTGTCATTCAGGACAAAGGCACCAAAGTGGGGGGAGGTCCAGGGTACCGGGGGGCACAGCATAGGTATGGCGGAGGAATTAAAGGTCAGCAAGGTCTCTGCAGCATCTGACACAATCTGGGAGAAGATGGGATGGGGCTTTATCAGCCCAACCTGGAGAGAAGAATCAGAGAGGTGAAGGTCAGCAGTAGAGGATTAGGGCTGGAGTCAGGAAGAGCATGTGGTCAATCAGCCAATACATAACGATCATGCTAAGTACTGACACTGTCCGCACAGAACCAGAGGCTCCTCTAAGGGTCCCTGAGCAGGAAAGGTGGCAGGGAGGGAAAAGAGCCTTCCAAAGGCCTGGTTCCAATGAAGAGGTGACCTGCATGGTACCAGAGCCCCCAGGACAAGGCTCACCTGCCAGCTGCTGCGGAAGGAGTAGATGTGGTAGAGGACAGGGATAAGCTTGTGCTCCAGGCGAGGATTGAGGATGTTCCTGGGCACCTTGACAGCCTGCACCAGGAGTTCCAGCATGTGCATACCCAGGCGCATGAGGAGCATGTACGGCCAGCTGCAGTCCTTCAAGTTCAGGGAAGGCCCAAAGCCTGCTTCTGCCACCAGCTTCTCCCAATATTCCCGTGGCAAGTACTCGTCAGGCTGGGAGGTGGAAGGAGAAAAACCGGGTCAGCTGGAGGGGCCAGCCATGCTGCTCCCAGGGGGTTTGCTGGATGGGACCTATGTACATGGAGCATGGCTCTGAGAAGGACCCTCCTGCCTCTGTGTCCCTGTGAGGTCCTCCCTGACAGGGGTACTTGGGGAAGGACTGCCGACATGGCTGGGGCAAGCCCAACGGCGAGAACCTGCTTCTGCTGCAGGCCAGGACAGCGGTGCTGCAAACCCCTTCCTCTCGCCACATCCCTGTGCTGACACCCTGTCCCCACACCATCCTGACCCTCCTTCCCAGACTGCAGATCTGCCTCCCCTGCCATGCCACATGCAGACGGCTCTGGGAACAACCTGCTCATCCGGCCCTCGAGCTGCCCAGATCGGTGGCCTTGGCCCCTTTCTCCCCTTCCGTCCTGCCCTGCAGAGCACACCCTCCTCAAGGCTCCAAGGCATCAACTCTGCCGATTTAAAACCTTCAGGCTCAGAAATACCCGCTGCTGTGCCAGACCCGACCTGCCCGTTGCCATGGGGCAGGGGCCCTGCCTAGTGCTAGATGGGGCCGTACCGGTTCTGGTGGCCTCTGCAGCAGCAGATTCCCAGAACCTGGACCTTGTGCTTGCGAGGAGGTGGACAGATTGCCTCACCCCGTCTCTGCTCTGCTGCTCTGTAACCCACAGGCCCCAGGACCCCCCTCTACCTGGCTGTCCTTTGCCAGCAGGTGGATGTAGTCCTCATAGACCTCCTGCACCTTCTCCAGATGACGGCTGCGCAGCTTCCTCTGGGTGACATATCTGTTGTAGACTTTGGAGCCCAGCTCCCTGGCCAAGACAGCCAGGGATTCTCCTTGTGGAGAGAAGGTGTTGAGGATCTGAGAAAGGGGAAGGCAAAGAGGGTCTTAAGGAGGGAGGAACAGAAAGACAGAGCAGAGAGACAAAGCGGGAGTTAAAGCCCCTGTGTGGGGAGCATAGAAAGATGCTGATTCCCGTGATCCTGAGCAGGTGATGAGGAAGGAAACGTGGCCAGGATAGAGCAGGGGCTTCTCTGCTCAGCACAGGGAGCAGAGACTTCACCTAATAACCTGGGCAAACTTTGAGGCTCATGTTCTGATTCTGCTGGCCTGAGCAGGACATCAGTGCTTTGCAGCAGCCCTATGGCTGTCCGGGCAGCCCCGTTCCTGTGGCTCTGCGAGGGCAGGGCAGGGTCCTACCTGCAGCATGATGCCCACGTACTCCTCGTCCGGCAGCAGGCACAGGTAGGGGTAGAGAATGTTGTACCCTGACACCGTCTTGAGCTGGGACATGTTGCGCTTTGACTTCTGCAGGGCCTGAAGGATGGAGTCATGCCACCGGGAACGAAGGGTGGCCAGCAGTTTGCGCTACACAGAAATGGAAGCAAGACAGTAATGCTGTGGTGAGAGCGTGTCACCAGGGAGCTGCCCCCCTCTTTAGGCCACCGACCCCTGCCGCTCTCCCACAGGTCCCGAAGGCTGAACGGCCCCCCTTCCCTCCAGACATGCAGCCCCCAAACTCTGAGCTTTACCGCTTTAATGGCTTGTGGGGTCACGGGTTTGGTTGACTCCACTGACTCGATGGTTACAGTGCTGTCCAGCTCCAGCTCCACCTGCTGCTGAAAGCGCTCCTGCAGCTCCTGCACAGAGAAATCCAGCTTGGGGTACGACACCAGCTTCTCCTGCAACAAGAGTGAGACATTAAGTGCCAAAAGCCAGAGGAAGAGAAGATGTGCTCATTCTCCCAGCTTCCCTGCAAGAGGCATGTGGTATGAGTCCCTGTTGAAGGCACCTTTCTGGGACCTCCGAGTCCAGAGTCTCTGGCTGGCAAACCCCAGGGAGTCTGGAGTAACAGGCCTCTCCAGAGGCTGCTCTGTTCCTGTGTCATGGTCAAGCACACCCCGCAGACACCCCCTCCAGCATATGAAGGTCACCTCCAGCCCCTCCTGCCAGCCCTCGGCTTCTCTGTTCCTCTCTGAGGCTGTCGGTAAGGCTATTCACTTCCTCAGAACAAGGAGCTGCCCAATGATCCGCGTGGGCTATTGAGCAGAGATCGGGCTAAAAAGTTCTTCCCACATGACAGTCCTGGGCTGGACCTGAGGACACCTGTGAACACCATTTGGCCAGCTCCAACACCCCTCTGAGCTGCAGAGACATCCCTGATCTCTGTGGCTTACTTTGGAGTAGAAGTCCTGGAGCAGAGAAGACTTGCAGGTCTGGGGATTGGGTGGAGTGGGCAGCTGGTAGCTGGGCTGGACAATCCTGATGGCCCTCAGCACCTTCTCCTTCTCATCTTCCTCAAACAGGCACTTTTGGAAGAGCTCATCCACGTGGAAGCCATCGTTCTTCAGCTGCTGCACACATCTGAAGAGGGGCAGATAAGATAGGCTTAATCTTTCACAGGGGACTGTGTGTCTTGGGAAAGAAATCAGCCCATAATGAGGCAGGGAACAAAGTTTTTTTTAACAGAAGACTAAGCATGGAGAAGTGGAGACAGATGGGGGTGACCCCTTCCGAGGATCCAAGAGCCTTGACTGTGTCAGGCTTTTCCCTCCTCACTTGTGCCCTCAACAGCATCACCCGGACCCACGGGAGACACGCCACAGGACAGAGAGCCACCCCTCCCAAATCCCTGGCAGCCACAAAAGCAAAACTCTCTCCTAAAGCAGGGCTTGGGGGCTGGCACCCACCAAGAATTAGCTCTGAGCACAGGGCAGAAGACTGATACACGGCTCCAGGCCATTCCAGGAGGGCTAGTGGGGCCTCCCCATGACGGGTGGTTCCCAGCACCTTTCCTCTGTGCCACCCTTCATGCCAGCAGCTGCAGGAGGGTGCAACCTCTCGCACTCGCTGGAAAGGCTCTGACAGCCCCGGGGAGCGGGATGTGCCCCCCGCACTTGCCCTGGGATGCCTCTTCCTTTCTCCTGCATGCTCCTCAAAGCACGCTCCACACAGCAACCGCCGAAAGCTTTGCAGCAACTCGTGCCTGACCGCACCAATGTCTGCTCAGCCCCAGATGGGGGAATAATGGTGCAGAAATGGGCATAACCAGGAAACCCCAGAAGGCAGATGCCTCAGTCCACCAAGAGCACGACTGTCGGGCAGCCTGGCATCAGGATGCTGTCCTGCGGGAACACGGGAGCTCTCTCTGCCCTCTGCGCACAGCCAGGAGACAGCTCTCAGGGCTGCAGGAGCCGGTGGGGTGGGAGCTGCCTCCAGAGCACAGCCCGTCCCTACAAGGTCACCTGCCTCAGGTTACAGCAATCAATTATCCACTCCTCCAGCTCACACCTTTGCTGAGCAGGCAGCTTTCACCTTCACACTTGGGTGGGGAGACTGAGCTCCGCTGCTGCTGTGAGACTGAGCAAAGAGATGCAGGTTCCTTCACCCTCAAATAACCCTGCCCTCCCCTCCAGCCCGAGGCAGCAGAAGGGAACCCACGGGGCTGGTCACAGCTTGGGCAAAGGGGCAGGGGACTGCGGTTCATGCACTGAGCCTGGGAGTCAGGGCACAGGAGCACGGCTCGCAGGGCTGCAGCAGGAACAGCCTGAGCACCAGGAGCGGCCGCAGCGCCTGCGAAGAAGCTCTCTTCCCAGCAGCCCCCATCGCTGCCAGGGACCAGAATCCCCTGCACGCACCAAGATCTCCCACTCCCCAGCCCCACCAAGGATGCTGTGGGACCGCATCCTCCTGGCTCTGCCAGGCTGGAGCCGGGATCCAGGGCGCAGCAGAGCCCAGAGCCCCACCTGCTGACTGGCCCGGCCCGTGCCAGGTGACACTGGAGGGAGGACAGGCAGACCCGGGTGACGGTGGCACCAGCCAGGCCCCAGCCCAGGCCCCGATCAGCCACAGAAAGCAAAACAGGCAGGAGGGAGCCCCGGGCAGCTTTGGGAAAGCGTTAAGACCCCAAGAGGTGACAAACAGCACCCTGAGCCAGATCTGCAACGCGCCACGAATCCTGCTGCTGCGTGCGCCCCAGCTGCATTTCGGTACGTTTGGGAGCGGGCAGGAGCTTTGCTGAGGAACAGCTCTACATCTCTGCAGAGCCACTCTCCCAAAAACTACCCCGCAGCAGCCCAGTTAAAACAAGCAACTCCCACCTTACACCCTCAAAGGGACCCTGCAGTCTGGGAGCAGAGCGAGAAACAACCCCCATCTCGCCCGCTCCCGGCACAGGCTCAGCGCTCCAGGCCACGCTGCTGCCGTGTCCAGCTGGGAGAGCACATTTAGGAGAGGAAGGGAAACGAGCTCGTACCCACACACGCAGTGCCAGCAAACAGAAACAGTTGTGGGGAAACACACACACGCCCTGGCGGGGCTTGGGGTTGACAAATCCGTGCAGGTGTGCTATAAACATCCGCCTATAGACAGCCCTACAGGTGCACTGCTGTATTGACGCAACACCCACACACCCAGGCAGGAAAGTCAATGCCAGTCGCTTCTAAATCAGCTGACTGTAAGACGTTCACTCAGAGGCATCTAGAACTTGTTAGCCAGCCAAGGGACACATGAGGCCAGTGATAAATCCCCGAACCACCCAAGGCTGTTTGTGCAGCATTAGCAGATCACCAGAGCGCTTTCTCCATCCTCTGGCAAGGCAGCTGGCTGTGCTACCAGACCCAAGCACTGCCCCTAGACCCAGCCTGCCGGGATCTCGCAGGGCTCCTTCAGCTCCTCGCTTTGGGTCCGACACTTATTCTGCCCATTATGCTCCACAAAATCCATCTGAATCTCCTGATTGCACTCCTCCAGAGAGCTAGTACCCTGCAAAGCCAGCTGTTGGCTGAGCCTACCAGGAAGGGCAAACTCCACAGAGGTGCTGCAAAAACAAACGGAGAGGACATTCCTACTGGGCAGTGATGGAGGGGCCAGTGGGAGAGAGATGCCCAGGATGGGTGCAGAACCAAGGAGTACCTGACCAGAGAGACGCTGCTCCCAGCCCAGGGAGCTGCTCTGCGAGCTCTGGGGGGAGCAGACACAGCTCTCTCCAGAAGCAAGGTTGCTCTCACCGCCTACATCTCCTTTCTCTGCAGCATCTCAGACAAACTCCCTAGCAGCTGGGAGTGGCAAGGAGGGCCCGCTGTGGGAGCCCTGCCCGCCCCTAGATCTGGCCACGGGAAGCAGATCAGAGCACCCAGACGTGCACGCAGCAGGGGCAGGCCTTCCCAACCCCAGGCCAGCGCAGCTCCTTCCCAGAGCAAGCTCCCAGTTCTCCCAGCACAGCGGCAGGCTGTGGAGATGCCGCCCGGGGCTTGGCAGCACCCTGCGGCAGGTGAAGTGTGTTACCTCCAGATGGCTTTGGTGGACGACTGGCTCCGGCCCATGCATTCCAGCACTGCCGCGTAGGAGTCCAGGCTGGGCCGGAGACCGACGGACTCCAGCATGGAAAACAGACGGTTGATGCGCTGCAAGCGGCCCTGCGGATGAGAAGGGAAGAGGGCTGTGGACACAGACACCAGCAGCCCCAAATCACAGCTTCGCGCCCCTCTGCTCCTGTTCAAATTTAGCCCTGGCTGTCCTGCCCCATCCCCTTCTTCCCCTCAAAGCCACCTCAGAGGGATCAGTGGCCTGATTCAGTGGCCTCCCATCAGCTCCATCCCTCTCAGCAAAAGCCAAACCCTCCTTGAACACTTGTTGAAGGCAGATGTGACAAACACAGATAAAACAAACACAGATAAAACCATGACCACTGCTTCTATAAGCACGAGGCTCTTCCTCCTGAGCCAGCCCCCCCTCTCCCCCTCGGCCACCCAGAAAACCTGACAGCCAGACGAGAGCAGCAGCCCCCAGCTCGGTACCTTTCTTGCCCAGCTACGCATCACGATGTTGTACGCATTGACATTCAAAAGCTTCCTCTTCACAGGGGAGCTGTGGTACAAGAGAAGGAGCCTCTCAGCCTTCTCTGGCTGCTGCAAGAAGAGGAAGCACTCGAGGTTGGACTGGATGGTCTGCTGCAGGATCTTGTACTGGCTGCCGTCCTTGTCCTCCAGCACCCTCCGAGGCCTCTGCACCTTTGCACCCTCCTTCACTGCTGCCACCCTGGGCTTGCAGTGGGCGTAGACACTGTGGGGGCCAGCGTGGCTCCAGCTCCAGGCAGCAGCAGCCACTTTACCCTTTGGGCTCTTCAGGCTCTTCTTGGCTTTAGTTTTGGCCTTTGCCTTGCCCTTTGGTTTGGCCTTGGCCTGGCTCCCCAGAGCCTGCTGGGAGGCAGCGATGGATAACTTCCGCTCCACCTTCAGCTGCCGGATGTACATCTCCTTCTTCAACTTCTCAACCCAGCTGCTGGGCCGGGCCAGGCTCTCATCCCTTCCTCTGGGAGCGGGCTGCTCTTCCGCAGGGCCAGGAGCCACCACATTCTGCAGCGGGTCCTGGTACTTGCCATTCCCCAGCGGGGCCAGCTCCACTTTGTTGACCGTCACCTCCGGGACGTTACTGGCTTGGAGCTGCTTCACTCGAGCTTTCAGCACTGCCGGGAAACACACAGCCAGGGAGAGGTGAAGGGATGCAAGGCAGGGCAGAAGGTTGTGTCCTACCCCAGGGCCTCGCCTCCAGGAGTGCCCAGGAACACGTTCAGGAAAAGAGGGTCCACACGAGGACTTCCTCCCTCCTTGGCCAGCCCTCCTCCCAGCAATCAGCTGCTTTGACCACTGTCTTTCTGGGATCCACCCATGTGCTGTGCCCCATCCCAGCATCCCAGGGAACCCAACAATGTCACTGCAAGGGAAAAAGCACCAGCTCATGCTTGTCTAACCTGCTGCCTGGTCACTTCGCTGGGCCTCTCTCCAAGGACCTCATGTCCTCGGCTCACCAAGGCAGAGCGCCCAAAGCCAGGGCACGTTCCAGGTCAGTCTGCAGGGCCCTCACACGCCCTGGAGGGACTCTTCTGCTCTCCCTTAGGACCACTCTGTGTTTTACAGCAACTCAACGCTCCCTATGGGTAGGGTAGGCCTCCAGGTCCTTGGGACAGGACGGAACTTGCTCAGGGAGGCCAGCAAGTCCATGGGAAGCCCCACATCCTTATCCAGGCTACAAGTATTTCCAGTGCCAGAGATCTTTATGGCTACACAGAATGGGAAGACTCCTAGAAAACTTCCCAGACACTGAACAAGGGAAACCCCTGCAGCTCTCCCCAGCTCACCTTCCAGCAGCTCTGTTCTCTCGCAGATGGCATTTCTGCTCGCCTTCTCCTTGGCGCTGGCAGAGGAGTAGTTCCTGAGAACACTCCATGGGATCCCTGCAGCAGAAAGACACAAAGAGCAGGAGGTCAGAGGAGGCTTCACCCCTTACACTGCTCACTGCCCCACAACCCTGCCCCACGCCACGGCTGGGCCCCAGCTGGGCAGTGGGGAGGGCGAGTGGCGTTTCTCAGCTCAGCTTGCAGGTCCCAGCAACCTCAGCAGCAGTGCCACAGAAGGGCAGGGGCCAGCTCCATGCCAGCAAGTGACAGGGACACCCCCCTCGCCCCCGGCTCTGCTCTCTTGGAGGGAACATGACCCCAGGGACGCCACAAACCCCAGCTCTGTTGCACGGGGTGACAAGACCCCAGCAACCCCCAGAGCAGGCAGACTCGATCCCACAGCAGGGACAGGACCCCAGAGACCCCCACTTCTATCCTTAGAGAATGACAATGCCCCAGGAGAGCCACAGCCTCCATCTCTGTCTAGGGGGGAGCTCATGATGCAAAATGCCCCTCATAGTTCCCACCTCTGTCCCAGAGGGGGGTTCGGGATGCCAGGGATGCCCACAACCCCAGCGCTGTCCTGGGGGGATGCCCAGGATCACAGGGACCCCACAGCCCCAGCTCCCTGCCCACGGCTGAGGTCAGGCCTCCGGGACCCCACAGCTCCAGCTCCGCCCCGGGGGCGGAGGGGCAGGACCCCATGGACCCTCCGCCCCACTCCCTCGGGACTCCGCGGCCTCAGGCCCCGCTCCGGCCCCGGTGCCCGGCCGGGCCCCAGCCCCCGTTCCCGGCCCCGCTCGACCCCGGTGCCCGGTGCGGCCCCGGCCCCACTCGACCCCGGCCCCCGGCCCGGCCCCGGCCCCGCTCGACCCCGGCCCCGCTCGACCCCGGCCCCCGGCCCCGGCCCCGGCCCTCACCCACGCCCCGCAGCCGGGCCGGGCCCAGCAGCGCCGCCCGCAGCCGCAGCAGCGCCATGGCCCCGCGCTACGCCGCCATGCTGCGCCGCGCGCCCCCACTGCGCAGGCGCCGCGCGATGCACGCCGGGAGCGGGAGTTGCGCCGCGCCGGACTACAACTCCCATGATGCAGCGCGGCCGCGCCCCGCGCCCCCTGGCGGCCGCGGCGGCCCCGACGGGACGGGACGGGACGGCAACGGAGCGGGGGGCGGGACACGGCGGGGACGCGGGGGAGACACGGCACTGCCCCGCGCCCCTTCCGGCCTCGAGCCCGGCGTGCCTCGGGCTGGGCTGCAGACGGACACCGCCCCCGGGCCCGCGGCAGCCCCGCGTCCCCCAGCCCGGCGCCCTGCGAGCGCCAGCGAGCGACCGGAGACAGGGACCGGGAGCGGCCGGGGCAGCCGTCGGGGCGCCGATTTATGACTGGAAGGCCCCGCCCCGCCGCCCCGCCCCACCCCACCCATTGGCCGCCGCGGCCCCCGCCCCGCCCCGCCCGCCCGCCGGCTCGCCCCGCGCTCGGGCCGCCCGCGCCGTCGGGGCCGGTCGCCGCCGCCGCGGCCATGGCCCATCGCCCGCCGCCCCGCCGCGCCCCGCCGCCCGCCCGCCGCCCGCCGCCATGAGGCGCGGGGGCCCCGCCGCCCTCGTCGCCTGCCTCGCCGGGGCGCCCGCCGTGCTGGCGGGGCCGGGGCCGGGGCCGGGGCCGGGGCCGGGCAGCGCTGCCTCTGGCGGCCGGCGGCCCCCCCGCAGCTACGGCCACCTGGAAGGCGACGTGCGCTGGCGGCGGCTCTTCTCCGCCACCCGCTTCTTCCTGCGCATCGACGGCGGCGGCGGCGTGGAGGGGACGCGCTGGAGGGAGCGGCCGGGCAGTGAGTGGGGCCGGCACCGGGACCGGGACCGCGACCGGGGAGAGCCGGGGCCTGGGGCCGCCCCCCCGCGGCCGCGCGGGGTCCCGCCGCTCTCCCACCCGCGGCGGGGGGCAGCCCAAGCCCGCCGGGGCGCCGAGGCTGCGGCAGAGGCGGGCGCTGCCGGGGCCGGGCACGGGGCCGAGGGCCCGGCCGGCGGCGGGCGGAGGCTGGACGGGGTCGCCCCGGGACGGCGGCGGGACCCCGCTGTGCCCGGCCCGGGGAGCGCCCGCAGCTCCTCCCGCCCAGCAAAAACCTCTGCCAAAGCGTCTCCTCCGGCCGGGCGGGAGCCGCTGTCGCCGCTGCCCCCGCTGTCGCCGCTGCCCCGCAGACGGCCGGCCGGGGCAGGCAGCTCGCTCCAGCCCGAGCGGCCCCTGCCGCCCTCGCCCCCGGAGCCCCTTTGCCGGGGTTTGCTGCCCGCCGCACTGCGGGAGCGAGGAGAGGTGCGCGGACAGCGGCGTGCTCTGGCCGGGGACCCGGTGCCGCTTTGCCAGCTCTGCCCAGCGCCTGGGGTGACCTGGGGGGTCCCTCGTCCCGCCTCGTCCTGCCAGCGCAGTCGGGGGGCTGCCTCCCCTGCCCTGCTTTTCGGGTTATCTTCATCCGGCACTGACTGGGGGGGATCCGATCGTTCCCTGTAAACCCACTGGGGAGGATAAAGGCTGAGGAGGAGGAGGAGGAGGAGGGACAGAGGGAGCTTCGGGGCGATGCTGGTCTCAGGACCGAGCATCTGTGAGGCTGGCACAGGAGAGCAGAGCAGCCCCGTCGGAGGGGACCGCAGAGCATCCGCTGCCTGCGGAGCGGGTCGGGGCTCGGCACGGTCTGAGGGCACACACGGACCGCAGGGAAACCCGCCACGCAGGGGCCCGGGTGGGCCCAGCCGCAGCCCCCGCCGCCGCACGCAGAGGGGGGCTCTCGCCGCAGCCTCCCCACGGGCTGCTCCTGCAGAGGGGCCCGGAGGGCTCACGGGGCCGGGCAGTGCATCCCGGGGGGGACGCAGAGGGCAAAGGCCGCGGGATGTCGGTGCTGCCCAGGCTGTGCTGCGATCGGGAGCTTGGGAACAAGCAGGCAGGATTAGGCCTTCCCCTGGGGCTGGGGCTGCGTCTGCTCCACCCTGCAGCCCTCGGGAGCTGCCGCGTGCGGCGGTGGGAAGAGGCGGCTGCGGAGGCCGGCACCGGGATCCCCGTGCCAGTGGAGAGGCTGCTCCCAGCACCGGGATCCTGCCTCGGCTCCGCGGCCGCCTGCTCCCACCCGGGCCCCCTCCAGGTGACAGCACCGTGGGTCCCGAGGGGACATGGCATCCGCGGTACGGCTGCAGCAAGGGCCAGGGCCGCAAGCCCAGCTTCAGCACCCATGGTATCAGCCCATTTTGGGCGCTGGGTCCCAGCCCCCTGTGACAGGGAAGGGGGCACCAGGCCGGCAGGGCAGCGGCTGGACAGGGTGGGGATGCTGGAGGCCTTGGGAAGGGGAGATGCCCGAGCATCCCCGGGGGGCCCTGGCAGGGCGTCGGGGCTTGGGGCGGGAAGGATGCTGCGGATGGGAGCAGCATCCCCCAGCCCATGTCCCAGCGGCAGCGGGGGCTGCCCTGTCTCCTGGCCAGCGCAGGAGGACGTCACCCGGCCGGCCATGGGACGAGGGAGCCCAGGGAACCCTCTCGCGGTGTCAGAGGCTGTCAGGAGTCCTGACCGGGCACGCTGCCAGCACGAAGCGCCCCAACACGTTCCCTCGGCCGTGTGGCAATGGGGCCTGGCAGGTGGAGCGGCTCCAGGCTGTCGCATGGGGCTTGCTCTGGTTATTGGTGTGGCAGATAACCTGTGCTTGGGCTGGGCTCGGGCTCTGCTCCTCAGCCGTCGCGGCAGCTGCCGGACCAGCCCTGCCAGCGGCTGCAGGGTGGCACGGGCTGTCCCAGGGCTTCTCCTGCCTTGAGCCCTGCATCTGCCCCAGCCTCCCTGGGACCCCGCTGGGGCCGAGGGTGCGAGACTGGGAGCACTGGGAGCTGCCTCCGGCTGCTGCGTGGCCCTGGGCTACTGCCCCGTGCCTGCAGGGGCCCGTACCCCTGTGCAGAGCCAGGCACTGGCCAGGCACCTGCGAGCAAAGCACGGCAGAGCCAGCCGGGGCGCTGGGAACAGCAACGGGGAGTTATTTTTAGAAAAGCAGAAGTCCTTTGTTATAAATAGCAGCAGTTCCAGACGGTGATCAAGTGGGATGGATTTGCAGGCATTCGCTCAGCCCTTCCCCACGGCTGCTGCTCATCAATGGCTTCAGTGGGACGGGCCCTGCGGGTGCTGGCGGGTGCCGGAACCGGGTGCTGGCAGCATCGCCGAGGCAGCTGAGCTGAAAATCTCCTTACACATGGCCCCAGGGAGCCAAACGCTCGGGAGCCCTCATGCTGCCCCGGTGCCATATCCACGCTGTCTGCTCCCAGCAAGGGCACGAGTGTCCCCAGGCAGGCGATGCCCAGGCAACGCCGCCTCAGCCGGGGGGTCGATGCCTGGTGAAAGCCCCTGCCCAGGGGCCGCAGCCCCCTGCACCGTGCGTGCCGCCTCCAGCCAAAGCCTCCGTGCATCCTCCTGCCCCATCCGGCCAGGGCAGCCCCGGGCAGCGGTGCCCGTGGGCAGCTCCTGCTGCGGCTCGCACCCTGCCCGCCGCCCTGCCTGCATCTCTGCCCACTGGAGATTCCTTCTCCCCGTCCCGTGGCCCGGTGGGCAGCAGGGCTGGCAGCGGCACTCGGCTGGCTGGGCGCTGGCGGGCGTGAGGCGGTGCAGGAATCCAGAGGCCCTGATGATGCTCTGGGTGTTTCCCCTCTCAGAGCCGCTGGTCCGACCACATGCCTTTCCCATTAGCGGCTGTGCCGGGAGCTCGGCGGCCGGGCACACGCACTCCAGCCCAGCCGTGGCCGGGCCCCACCGCAGCTTCACAGCCCAGCTGCAGCTGCCTCCCGGGCTCATCCCCACGTCCTGCGGCGCTGCCGCATCCCTCCTGCCCGCGGTCCCCGGCGCAGGGCCGCACGTCCGTGTTCGTGCCAGCCGGGCGATCGGCATCAGCATCCGTGGGCAGCGCCGTCCCGGCCACATTCCTGACCCCGCAGCCCTCTGCCCGGGTGCCTCCGTCCACCATAACGTGGCTGTGCGCCGTTGCTGCCACCCCCACGCACACTTTGCCCCGCAAGGGCCACGCCGGCCTCGGTGCCCTGAGCGCGTGGGGGGCCGGGCACCGCACGCGGCAGGTCGGGTCCCCGGGGCACCACAGGCGCGTTCGGGACGGATGCACGGGCGGAGCTGCCGACGAGGGTAGGATAAACGCGAGGTCGGCAGCGGGCAGAGGCTGACGGGTTGTTCCAGGCAAGCAGAGGTTGTGCTTGGCATCGCTCCCGTGCAGCCCAGCTCCTGGGAAGCAGCTGGGCCCTGGGGAGGAGAGGAGTAAAGATCAGATCCCCCCTGGATCAGAGATTCCCCCTCCTGCTCCCGGCTCAGGGTGCAGCCCTCGTTTCTGCCGTCCCTCTGGCTGCTCCGGCCTCGGGCGAGGGTCAGCGGCCCCGTCCCTTGGGGAGGCACTTTGCAGCCACAGACCCAGCGTCGGGGCAGGGCCCCTCGGGGAGGTCGCCCATCCTTCCCCGGCTCACCGCCGCGCTTCCCTGTCCCGCAGGCATCGTCGAGATCCGGTCGGTGCGCGTCGGCGTCGTGGCCATCCGGGCGGTGCACACCGGCTTCTACCTGGCCATGAACAAGCAGGGGAGGCTCTATGGGTCGGTAGGTCGGACGCTGCCGCCCGGGAGGGACCGGACCGGGGTCAGAGGCGCAGGGCAGAGCTGGAACGGGGGGTCCCAAATCCGCCTGGACCGGTGCCCAGGAGCGGGCTCCTGGTTTCCCACGCCCTGACCTGCTCCCACAGCGGGGGACTGCACCCACAGAGCCCCTCTGCCCTCCGGGGACCGGGAAGGAGCCGGGGTCCTGCCCTGCCCCGCTCTCGGGGTCCGACCCCGCCGGAGCAGGGCGACAACGGGCCCCGGCTGAGCGCAGCCGCCCCTCACCCCCTTCCCCTCTCCTGCCAGAAGGAGTTCAGCCCCAACTGCAAGTTCACGGAGCGCATTGAAGAGAACGGCTACAACACCTACGCATCGCTGCGCTGGCGGCACCGGGGCCGCCCCATGTTCCTCTCGCTCAATAGCAAGGGCAGGCCGCAGCGAGGGGGCAAGACGCGCCGGCAGCACCTCTCCACCCACTTCCTCCCCATGCTCGTCAGCTGAGCCCTGCGGGTGGCTCCGGACCGTCCTGTAGGAAAAAATGGAAAAAAGGGTTATTTTATTTATGTACATATCTATTTTTTTGCTATTTATTGTTTTATTTTTAAATGCACGGCGGAGGATGGATGCGGACGGCAGACGCTCCGGACGCAGCCTGCAGCCGCGCAGGGACACAGCTCTCCCCACCGTCCCGCCAAGGCAGAGCCGGTGCGGCGCAGCCCGGGGAGCACGGCCACCATGTGCTGGGGCCGCCGACGTCGTGCCCCCACCCACGCAGTCCGGACCAGGCGGCCGTCGCTCTGCTAGCGGTGTCTCTGCAGGGGCTGGGGCTGGGACGGAGGCTGCGGGGCTGGGATGTAACGGCAGGTCGTGTTTGTCTTGTGTCCAAGCACCCCTGGTAATTAAAGCTGTGTCGTGGTACGGAACGGGGAGAGTCTTGGAGCTTCGTGGTGGGCTTGGCTCGGGCCAGGTGGGGTTGGCTGTCCCGGGGTTGTGGCTGCAGCCACCAGTATCGTCCCTGCTGCCACCAGCCCGGCTGGTCCTCCACCGCGTCCAGCTCCTCATCGACCCACTCCCTCACCTGCACGTGCGGGTGGAGAGGCACCCAACCCAAAACCTAACCCGCAGGAAAACACAGCGATGGTTGTTCAGCGGCACAAAGGAGGGAGCAGGAAAAAGCAGCTGCTGGCGGGGGAGAGCCCGGACCCTGCGCTAGCACCGGAGCAAAGCACACGCACGCGTGACCCACAGCCAGAGTGGCACAGCTCCAGGAGGAGCATCCCCTGGGAGGTGCCAGGCTCTGTGCAGGGGACGCGGCCCCGGAGACCCAGAGGGACAAGGCATAAGGGGCGAGGGGTCGAGAGGGTCCCTGGTGCCGGACCAAGAGCCCGGTCGCAGTCGAGCGTCCCGCCGCAGCGGGCTGTGTGGGACCAGGCGCCGGGCAGCACCACAGGAGCTGGCCCGGACCCCTCGGGCAGATGCAGCCCCAGCCCCGGGGCTGCCGCTGGCTGGGGGGAGCTGGGACGCTGCTCCCCGCCCACGTGCAGACCCTGAGCATCATGAGCAGAAAGGACCAGACCCGCTCTGGGGACCCGTCCCCAGCAGGAGCACCTGGGCCACAGGCCGTCACTTATGCGGACGGTGCCCAATCCACGCCCTGGACCGAGACCCGAGGTGCGGCGGGGCAGCCAGCCTCCGGCCAGCTCCGGCCTCCCCGGGCCGCAGCCAGTGCCTCCGGGCTGGTCCTGCCCCTGCTCAGCCCAGCTCCGCTCCATCGTCCCCAGCAGAGATGGAGCCGGGAAGGCGGCTGGTGGCGAGGACCGGCCCCTTGCCCGCAGGGGAGCACGGCCAGAAATAGCACCTGCGCCTTGGCCTCCCGGCCAGGGCACGTTCCGGCACCGCCCTCCACGCCCGCCACGGCATCGCGGCCTGGTCACTTTGTCACGTCAGACGTGAGTGATGGCCCCAGCGAAAACCACCAAACTTGTTCCATTTCTTACCCAACCAGCTCCAAACAAGCCTGTGAGAGGGAACAGCCACCACCGCGGTGGGCACCAGCCCCGCCGGGACCCCCTGCCCGGTGGGTCAGCAGCCGCCACGCACCCACCACGGGCTTCGCTTCGCCCACTCGAAACCCACCCTGAGCACTGCTCACACGTCAGAAATCTCCCCCCGAGCTCCGGGGGAGCCGGGAACCCCGCACCGCAGCCAGCAGCTGAAACGTGGCAGGAGAAGGTTTTTCCAGGTCTCCCGGGCTGCGTTTCAGTGACTGAACAGCAAAGCCTTCCCTCTGTGCCCACCCAGCCGGTGGGCACACGCAGGCTCAGCCTCCCGAGCCCACGATCCTAGTGGCAGAAGCTTCTGGCTCAACCTCCGGCTGAGGATGAGCTATTAACCCTGATATACCAGTCCTGAGATAAACCCCCGTCCCGCAGGCACCCGCCCGCCGAGATGAAAGGCGCCGCTGGGCTGCCCTGGCTGCCCTGGCAAAGCCGAGGAGGAAAAACATTCCAGGAGGGTTGCTCAGCGCCGGCCGCACGGCCCCGGCAGGCTCGGCAAAGGCTGCTTGCCATCCGCATTTGGGACGTTTTCTCCAATGAACCTCCTCTTCTTTTATTCCAAAACGGCTCGAGAAACGCCAAACGAGCCGCCTGCCTTCCCCCTCCTACGGGGGGCACGGTCCCTTCCCAGACAGCTCTCGGGAGGAAGGGCCAGGTCCTCGGGCAAGACTGCTTTGGAAGCCGCACCGAAGCTCTGCTGGTGCCAGGACCTCGAGCGCCCGGGGGGGCCGGCGCGTTCCCCAGCCAGCTCACAGGGCCCCAAAAGCCGGAGCAGCACAGGGAGCCTCCCGCGCCGCCGAAGGCTCCGTCCGTCCCCCCCAGCAACCCCACAGGGGCAGGTTCCCCATCCGCTGCGCTGGCGTCTGCCGCAGCAAGGTCCCGACGCGCGGCCTGGCGCGCACGGCGCCGTCGCAAACACCCGGTTAACGGGTCAGGGAGACCCGCCGACTGCCCGCAGTCCCTGCGGCAGAAAGCGGCAGCAGCTGACAGGTCCCACGCCACCCGGGCCCGCGCTTCGCAGCAGCGTGCCACCGCCTTGCTCCTCCTGCCCGCTCTGCGCTGGGCTGTGCCGCAAAAGCCCAAGCAGAGCAGGAACCTCACCCCTCTCCCCACGCACGCACGCTCCCCTGAGGGCGTCTCCCACCCCAGGGTGCATCCCTGCCCCGTGCTCCTGACTGAGGCTTCTCCTGGAGCTGGCAGGGCTGCGCTGGAGATTCAGAATGACCAGACCAAAACTGAAGGCCCTTGGTGAGAGCACCCAGTGAAGCCAGGTTTTTGTCCCTCTCGTGCCTCCCGGCCCGGTCAGCACGGACACAGGCAGCAGGTAGGTCACTGCCCGCTCCGGTCACGTTCTTTTCATTCTCCAGCCTCCAGCTCCGTCACAGAAACTGAGTCAGAAACACACCTGGATATTTGTGTCTCTCTCCTTTTTTAATCAGCTGTATTTTAAGTAGCTTTGAAATACATTTTTGTCCAAAATGTTGTTTTTCCTGTATATTATTCGATCACAATGATATTTGGCTGGTCCTTCCTCTGATGCACGCCCAGTCCTGATGTCGACACAGTGGAAAAGTCCGCTCAGGCTGAGAGAAGGGCAGGACTGCAACAGGGAGAAGGTGTAAAAAATAGAAAAGACCAGGCAAGGATGCTTTCAGTTGCAATCCTGCAGCCAACCGCTCAACGATCTGCAGGCTGGCAACGCACGTACGGGTGCTGGTCACGTCAGAGTCTGGTGCCCGGAGCTCACAGCATGCCTGCGCTCGGCATGCAGGAGGGCTCGGACAAGCCCAGCCTGCCCTGGGGTGAAACAGGACGGCTCAGCACAGCAGTCTCCGGAGAGCTTACCCTGTAGTTTTCCTCAAATCATGCATAATGTCTCATTGAGCTGAAACGTCCGTTTATTTAACAGCAGTAATAATTTAAAATTATAAAAACCCTTTCAGTGTTGAGTATCAGAAGGGCGAGGTTATAAAGAAAAATAAATGGGACTTGAGATGGGGAAGGGAAGGGTGACGGGGTCTATTTCAAGAGTTCGTTTCTTCAGTGACAACTATGGGCCCTCCCCAGCTGGAGATCCTGGGAGGGAGGCAGTATCGTTACGCTTTCATTTTAAAGACTTCAATCTCCAAAGCACAAGAGATAGTATCCCAGGGGAGGAGGAGGAGCAAAAGAAATAAAGAAAGGAATCTCAAATTCAAAACCATACAAACAACCTTTCCATTCAGAATTGCAACCGCTAGCTCAGCACCTCAGGTTTCCCATCCGTGGAGCGCAGCAGCCTTTCACTGCAAGGGTTAAAAGTCCACGCGGCAAATGGATGTTTTTATCAACAGACAGAGCTCTTTCCCCCCCATCACAGAACTTGAGGCTTCTCATCTCTGAAGGACCCAGAGTCTCCGTGTCTTCAGAACTCAAAAGGGAATTCTGGGGGCGCTGCCTCCCCCTTGCTACCCTCCCCTCGCTCTGCTCTGGAAGCCCCTTTCGTTGCTTACGTTGGCTGGGGAGGGAGGAAGGACAATGGACAGGGCCCCAGGGACAGAGGGTTGGATTAAGATTCATGAGTTGTTCGATGAGTTTTCGTTACTTGGTGAGCTGGAGGAGGAGGAGGAGGAGGATGATGAGAAGTTCATCCCCGTGAGTCCTGGGGGGTTTGTGGCAGTGTTTTGTCCACTTAAGCTTTTCCGGCACACAGGACACGTGTCATGCTTTGGAGAGCAGACAAAAACAAAACAAGAAATGTGGGAAACAGGATTAGAAACACGATACGGGAGCAGCACTCAAGGAAAAGGCTAGGATGACACTCCTTCCTCTGATCAAAGGCTGCTCATGCTTAGGCCTCATCATGGAGGTATGAAAATATTCACAGAGGAGGACAGTACCACCAGAAAAAACACCCAAGTGCTGCAAAACCCAAGTCACCCACTCAGCCGGCACTAACCTGTTCCAGCCAAGGGACTATACAGCTGTTGTGGAATAGGTGATTGCAAGGTAACTGTCGGACATTTTCACCGACTGTATAGTCTTCTTTACACACAGGACACTCTAACCCAGAATCTGTATCATAAAGGGAAAGCAAAACACAGCTAAGCAACAAAAGAACGAACGACACTCAAAGCACCCGACCCGGGATCCCATCACCTTTTCCCCTTCCCCCCACTGCTGCTTCCTCCCTGCAGAACGGAAAGCTCGTTGCTCTGTGGTTCCTACCACCATCACCCCACCTCTCGCTGCCCTGGGTTTGCTTCATTGTTCCCTTCCCTTCTGCCTTTTCATCTCTATCCACGCTGAACTCTTCAGAACAGTTTGCCTCCCTAGGGCAAATCCATCCAGTCTACGCTGCTCTTTTTTTTTCTGTGAGTATAACAGAGCAATACTTCAGCTTTCTCCCCTCTTTGAAATGTTTTAGGCCTTGAAGGTACTAGCAGACAAAATTAAAATCCCAAGAAAACGTTACACAGAACTTTCACAGAGCTCTTTGCGAACGATTCCCTGGAGGAGATATACGTACCTACGTGTTCCTGTGCGATCTGTATGGTAGGGAGGGCCTGGATCTTTTCTTTGTCTGCTGGCGGCGGTCCAGTGTTTTCAAACTGATTTAGTAACTGAAAAAAACAATAGGCCACAGAAGGCAGAAAGAAGATATGAGCTCAGCAGCACACAGAATCTGTTCGTTTATTGACCCAGGGCACTTGAACCCTGCATCGCCTGCACCGTGGACCTCCTCTCCCATGTCTGCACCTTCAGTGGCTTGCCCCCCTGCATCACAACAGCGGCTGGCAATTTTGCAACACTGCACAAGAGCACGGGAGGCTCCACGATAATGCCGATTTTACCTGTGTAATAATTGCATCCAAGCCGTTGGCACCCCATGCGTAGTCCATTGGATTTGAATGCAAGACTCCCCTGTAAGAATAAGGGCAACAATTAAATTCGGCTGGGAGTACGAACAAGAACACTGTCAGAAAGAGCAGTACATCTTCCAACTCACCAAGGACCTAGTCCTAGGTTTGGTATTGTTGTAGGTGCAATAATTCCATTGACCAGCTGCTGGATAATTCTGAAAGACAAGAAAACCAGGATTATGTAAGAATTAGTGTCTGCTAACTCCCAGCCCAGAAACAAGACATAGAAGGAGTGGCTAAATACTGTTGCATCAACAGAGGGAAAAGGAAAAACATCCTGTAGCAATGGCATCTTATGAACTGATTATTAATTGGCAAACAGAAGTTTCAATATTTTATTTGTAAGGGGATAATTTCTGACAAAGATGGCAAGTGGCTCTCCAGGATGCAGTTAAAGGAACATTAGTCTCGTTGCCCACTGTTTTCTCTCGTTTCCCCTCACACTGAGGACAACATTTTGGTAATACCTGGTAATGACCAGGGAACGCTTTAATCGCAGGTTTAACAGTCAGAACTCCCAGCCACACCGTAGCCCACACCTCTGTGCTCAGGTGAAATGGCCCCTCTAAACTCAAGGCAAGAGCTTGCCAACAGCCGCAGGCCCAGCTGAAGCCTGACCATCCAGCAGCGCGAGTTCATGGGGCAAAGCTGGGCACCCACGGAAGAGTCGCACTGGACAGCTGTGCTCAGGAGCAGTCTTTAAGAGTCTGCTCCTCAAACTGATGAGGACAAGGGACGGGCTGATTTTCAGCTAACTCTCATCAGTGAAAAATAACGGGGCTTCCTCCACAAGAACCTGGCAATTGTTCTCACCCTTCTAGCGTGGGAACTCCCTCGTGCCTGCCAGCGGCACGGCGTGTGGCAAGACGGGCTCGGGGCTGCCTCGCACCGTATCGATGCCGAGACTGATGCTCTCGCTCCCTCCGGTTCTCAGAGTCCCTGTTGTCTTCTGACTGCACATTGGACCCGAACGGAAACTCAAAGCTGTCATCAAAGATCCCGAAGGCAAATTGGCCATAGCCCTGTGGCAAGGTGAATAAGTGCTGATCCACGTTCTGGGAGGGAGAGAGTTCAGGGAACAGATTGTAACGAGGAGAGAAACAGCTCTTAGCTTCCACACCTGGTATATTCTCAGCCTTCCAACAAAGACTAGTCTCTTCGGATCCCCAGCAACTCACAAGCCTTGGCTGACACAGGTGGATCAGTGCACTCTCAGAAGGAGCTTAGTGAGGAACAGGCACAGACTGAAACTATGTATGAAGGTAAGAAATAACTGCAACTTCCCTGGTTTCTCTTTAGCTGCTGCATGTAACTGCTGCCTTTTAAGCTGAGGCTACTGCATAGCAACACACCCAGACAGCTCACCAAATCCCAGCTTAGCCCCCTCACAACAAGAATAAGCTACAAGTGATGGTCCTATTAAAAACATGCAGTAAAAATATGACGTGCAGAGATTTCAGGAGCAGCACGTGGATTATATTAATACTTCCTTTCCTAAATTTTGTCATAATCCGGGGAACATTCAAATGATGTACTAATGGAAAAACACTTCAATTCAATGGCAAAGCAGACAGTGTTGGAAGAGATAGAGAGGACTTACCTCAAAAGGATGCCTGCTCTGATCACTGGTTGACGTAGAGGAACTGGTCTCATTGTCAGCGTTCCTGTGAAGAATGAAGAGCACTGGTAAGCCTCGGAAGGGTGCTACGAAAAGATTTTCCCAGCAGCAAGAGGAGACACCACGGCTGCATGGTAACAGCACACAGGAAGTGATCGATTCAGTTTTGTGCTGAGCCAGAGCTCGAAGGGACCTCAGAGGTCTGCTCGCCTTCCCTTCCGCCCTGGGGCAGGCTCAGCTCCGTACAGAAACTAGTCTGCCCTCAGCTGCTGTTTTTCTAATTGTTCATATCAATTTTCATTTTTCCCTCCCTGCAACTTTAATTTTCCCACATCTTCACCCATCTCTCCCCACCCTTTTAGATTCCGATTTCATGAAGCTACAGAGAAGTGGCTGAACCACGATGTCAAGCAAGGATCCCCCACACAATCCACCTCAAACAAATCAGCTAATCCTCTGGAGCACCAGGAAGAGAAGACTTAAGGTACAAACCCTGATCACTATGACCCAAACATGCTTAAGTCTAATCTTGAATCAAAGGAACTTCTCTATTGCAGAGGCATGTGACCAAATGGGACAGATTATTAGGAAAACTCTTAATGCTGTTAGGCTTCTGCTTTGAGAGCGCTGCAGGAACATTTACTGCTCAGTATCCAGGTCTATGCTTTGACATTCATGGTAACAATAAACTGAGGTTCAGAGATTACGCGACTCTCTCAAGGTCACAGCAAATCACCAATACAGTTAGGATTAGCCAGGATTGATTTTCAGCCTCTAAGGTTGGTGCAGTCAGACCAAACGTCACCTTGTCGGTAGAGAAACCTCAGTCTGTAAAGACCACCCCTCTCAGCAGGCAGCAACACACGCCTGGCACACCCCCGTGCAGCCCAGCGTGCCCTCGCACCGCACGCCTGCCAGCACGCTGCCTGTCCCGAAGCCAGTCACAGTCAAGGGCCGGCCAACCTGTCTGAAACATTTTAAGACATTTCTCCTACTCTTGCCCGTTCTGACTCTGCCAGAGTGCAGTCCCACTACTGAGTCAGCAGTAAAGCACGTGAATGCAGATCTCAGCCGCTCCAGTGCAGAGTCCAAAGTCTTAGTCAAAATGTTTCGCCGTTAGTACTCTAAACTAAGTTATTAAATGATACACTGAAGCATACATACACTCTCCATTCCACAGATTCCTCTCTCACGGGGTTATCTCTGCTCTGGTGGCTCAAACCAGTTCAGAGCTACCACGTGCCACGGGGAGAGCCTCTCCACCGCTTTTTTTTGTTTGTTTTAAACCAACCCATTTCTCCCCTGCCCTTTACCAGCAATGGATGACACTCACCATTCCCATGGCTGATTTACTTGTAGATGCAAACTATGCAAATTAAGCACTCTCTACCCACAGTGAGGAAAGATGAGCCAAATATTGGGCAGAAGTAGTAAAAATGGTGTATTTAGTATCCAACATTGCCTTTTAACTAGAAAAAGGAAAAGAGCAAAGCAGACTGAGTTCATTCCAGCAATAGCCTTTGGGGCAGCACATTACCTTGGCTCTTCAGGAAGTTCTTCAATAAAACCAGATTCACACCGTGGGCAAATATAGTCCTACAGGAGAAGGAGAAATACTGAATGAGGAAAAAAAAGTGGTACATAAAAGCTGCAAAGAGTGCCTTCAGTGTGATGGGGTGGAAGAGAAGAGTCCTGCAGCCCATCGTCCCAAACACATGCCACGATTACAGAGCCAAAAAGACCCCAAACCACTGATACTTGCCTTCACCAGACTAGTGAGGCAAATTGTTAAGCTGAGCCTGTTTGGAACTTGGCTTTAGAAAAGATTTAGATAACACTAATTAATCCCCAGTATAGACAAAGCATTAGATAACATCTGATGTAGTTCTGGGTGAAGTGAAAGCAAAACCACCGGCCTTCCCAGAAGAGCGGCACTCAAACTCTAGTTTTTAAATAGCTGCGTGTTTTGGGGGCCTTCCCCCACCTCCCTCAAGGGGCCAAACTGCCCCAATGAAAGACACAAGGAGGGAATTGCAGCACGGGCTAATGACAGTGTCACTGTCGCTTAGGAAGGGCTGAATGGAAAGCTGTTACTAATGTAGCCTGGGGTTCACACCGCACAGAGGTCAAGGAGACACAAGAGGGTCATTCTGCAACACACAATACCAGAACTTTACACTCCCACGCTCAACGCTCATTACAGAAAGCCACTGCCACCCTTGTAGCCTTTAACACTGAAGACTGAATATGCTGGGATAAGCAGCCCGTGTGTGCAGAAGCAGGATTCCTCAGGAGTTTGCCACAGTCACTTTTCCTCACGATTCCTAGTGTTAGTGAAGAATTTATACTCCACAACCATACTGCCCTAGCGACCAGCAGCCCAGAACGCTTAAGATCCTGAAAGGAAATTACTTCACTTTGCAGTGCTTGAGAAGAAGCAGCACCACACAGCACCGCCGAGTCAGAAGAGGAAGCGTCAGACCTCGTACCTAACCCCAACCACGACCGAGGCAGAACAACCACCGCGGGCAAACACAACCGCTCAAAACCCCGCGCTGGCAAAGCCAGGCTCAGCATGGAAGAAATTTAAGAGCTTCTAAAAATACTGCTACTTCCCTTTACTATTGCTACGTTCAAATTGGCACAGGCCCTTAAACAAAGTCAATGGATTCCCCAAAAGAGGAGAGGATGCCAGCCACGCGAGCTTGCTCCGATAAGACATCTGGGATCGCTCCTCCAGCCGCTGCAGGAAAACTTGATAAGGCCCGAGCACAAGGCAGCAACACCAGCGATCCACTCAACGCTGCCCCTGCCTGCCCAGCAAGATAAGGAAGCAGCAAACACCAAGACATAGAAACAGACTCAGAGAAGTTGCTGCTCCCTCTTCTGCGCAGGACTCTTTAGATTTGCGATTGTGAAATAACTGGGTCTACGCAATTTACACAATGTTTGATTTCAAGACCATTTCTACACCATCCAAATTCTTCTCAAAGTGGGTTACCAACACACGGGAACTCCTGTGCCGAACACAGAAAATCAGATGAATTGCCCCTGCCTCTGAAACATCCCCATACTCTTTTACTTTCCACCAGTACGCCACTGGGGTAAGTTTTTACAGTAGCCACACTCAAGCAGTGAGCAACTTACTCCTCTCAACTCTGTTATTTAAGAGAGGCTTTTTTTCTGTGTGCTTACAGACAACTCTGAACACAGGGATCAGCAAATTCCTCTGCAGCTGGAACAGCACAAATGTCAAAGTTTGTTGTTTCTCAGGCTGTTTGAATCACTCCTTTCGCAGCATATGCTACGGTATCTCCAGTAGCTCGGTCTGCAAACGGTAAGTGAAACCGAATGAACTTGGACCCCCAAACCTAAGTTCATTAACTAGCAATTAACTAGACCTGAATCAACAAAAGAAGTGGCCCGCTCTCTACCAGAGTTCCGTGCATTCACTACCAGATGTGCTCTGCTGGCACAAACGCAGCACGGGGTGTTTCAACAAAAATAAACGACCGATATTTCTAGGTTACAGCCTTCAGCTCCCGAGCCACTTTCTCCAGCCCGTCTATGTATTTAGCAGGAGCACCATCAAGAATTTTGTCCTTACACTTAAATACCAGCTGTGAGACTTACCAGCAAGGCCTACCCTCACCTAACCAGAAAGACCGACCGAGAGGGCGAAAGGACAAACAGCGCGTCACAAAACCAAACTGTCGGCCAAGTCTAATCAACCGTGGCAGAGAGACACCGATGCTCACAATCGGGGACTTCTAAAATTCAATAAACATTAACAAAAAGCAATGCCTTATTCTGACAAGACGCTGTGAAAAGTTTCAGGACAAAGAGAGACCGGTGGGATCCTTCGAATCGAATGTAACATCTCGCAACATTCGGCAGGCGATCGACAGAAAATCTAGCCGTGGGCCACCATGATGTTTTAGCCAGTTCCTTTCCAACAGCCAACGCTCCTTTTCTACCTCTACCCACACCAGAAAAATATGACTCCTTACAAGTACGGGTTTTACTCAGCGCTTAAAGCACATCTGCTCACGCGCTGCACCTCGCCTACAAAGCACTTCTGCATTAGTGAGTGGAAACAGTGCGTACGTATCATCTGGGCACTTGCCTACGTCTTAGATATTATCACCCATGAGGCTTTTCTCAGGCTCATTTAAATCCTACTGAAAGAGACAAAAAAGAAACCCCCTCATCGCCCCACAGAGCTTCGCTTCGCTCCGGACAGAGCGGCGGGGTTACGGTGCCTGGGCCGAGGGGATGTCACGCCATTTCAGCCGGGGGTGCGGGAAGCCGGGGCTGGGCCGGGGCTGGGCCGCTGCAGGTCGGGCCCACCGCCCTCAAACCCGCCCCGAGGCACGGCCGGAGCCCACGGCCCACCGCGGCCCCGCAGAGAGCCGCGCCGGGCCACCCCGCCCGGGCCGCCCCCGCACCAGGCCGAGCAGGGCGGAGGGCCGCTCCCGCCGCGCCGCCCCCGGCTCCACCAGCTGCTTCCCCTCGGCCGGGGGCGCCCCGTTTCCCCCAGCGCCCCCATTTCCTCGCTCCGGAGCCCCCCCCCCCGCCCCTCCTAACGCCCCCCCGAACCCCAACTGCCACACGCGGAACCGCCCACCCCCACAGCGCTCACCCTCTCCCCTCCTAACACCCCCCCCCGCGCCCTGCTCCCCACCCCGAGCCCCCCGCCTCGGTCCTCCCCGCCCTGAGGGCCCGGCCCCCCCTCAGGCCCCCGGGCCCCTCAGGCCTCACCCCACGTGCCCGACCCGCCGGACCCCCACCCGCCCCCGGCCCGCGCCCCTGGCTCCCCCACGCTCCGCCAGACCCCCACCCCCGCTCACGGGCAGGCGCGGGGCGATCTCGGCCGAGCAGCAGGGGCAGAAGAACCGGCCCGGTTGCGGTGAAGCCTCCGCCATCTTACCACCCCCCCCCGCCGCCTCACCCCGCCCCGCCCAGCGACGCGCGGCGGAGGACGACGGCGGCCGAGCGGGGGCAAGAAAGGCAGAGGCGGGAGAAAACGCAGAAAAGAAGGGGCGGGGGGGAAACGCTCCGGGGAGGCGGGGCTGAGGGGCGGGGCTTAATGGAGGGGCGGGGCTTGTGGTTTATAAGGCGGGCGGGCGGGCGCGGCCGCCATTTGTGTGGCTGGGGGCGGTGAAGGCCGGGCCTTCGCGGGGCCCCGGGCTCCCGGCCATCACCGCCCCCGGCCCCCTTTTAGTCCCTCGGGGCTGTGGGCCCGCCGTACCGCGGGCTTAGAGAGCTGCCTGGGTCTTCCAGGCACCTCACGGCCTGCTTAGAGCAGTGTGGGGAGGGAGCAGCCCTGAGGGAGGAGGAGGAGGAGGCTGCAGCTGAGACCTGCCCAGTCTGTCCCCTGGATTTGTTCCTATTCCTGTGCGCTTTTTTTGTTATTATTATTTTTTTAATATAGTTACGGGAAGGGGCCTTTAAAATTATAGCTCAGAAATTGAATGATTTTTTTTTTAAAGAGGAAAAAAAGAGATGGGGAGAGATTGAGCCCTGCAAAAATAAAGACAAAATGGTTTTCCAGTGAAAATGCATGATTTGCTTAAAAAAAGTAGCAATAGCCACAAAGGAACGTGAATGTTGAATTCCAGCAGGAATCTCTCAAGCGGGGTGTTTCCCCCCAGATCCCTCCGCAGGCGCTGGCCCGTGCCGGCGAGGTTTCGGGGGGCTGGCGATGGAGTTTGCTTTTCAGGGTCCTTGGGTGACTCGGAAAGGGGCCGGGGGCCCGGGCGCGGCCCCCCCGGCTTGGGAGCGTGCTGGGAATCCCGCGCGGGCCGAGCTGGAGCCCGGCCCGATCCCGAGGCTGCGGCTTTTGGGGGGCGCGGGGTCTGCGAGGCCCCTGCCGGGGTCCCCGGCACCAAGGGCCGGCGCTGCGGGGTTTGGGGGCTTCTGCATGGTGAGGTTGGGGGGCTTGGGGGTTTCTGGGCGGCGGGATTTTGGGCGGCAGGGCTTCGGGATTTGGGGGTTTCTGGGCGGCAGGGCAGCGGGGTTTTGGGGGTTTCTGGGCTGTGGGGTTTGGGGGTTTCTGGGCGGCAGGACGGTGGGGCTTTGGCGTTCCTGGGCAGCAGGGCTGTGGGGTTTTGGGGTTTCTGGGCTGTGGGGTTTGGGGGTTTCTGGGCAGCAGGGCTGCGGGGTGCCTGCTGGCCCGTGGCACCAGACCCGCTTCCAGCAGGTGGCATCTTCGGGCCAGGTTTTGCTACTCCGGTGATGGAGCTTTGGGTGATGGAGCTTTCGGTGGTGGAGCAGGCTGGGGAGGGATTTGTGAAGCAGCTCCCGAGTCCTGGAAAGCAAAAGCTCAGGGACGCTCCCTCCGAAGGTCTCCCCTCCCTGTGCGTGCTGGTGGACGGGGCGCAGGGGACAGGGGACAGGCGCTGTGAACTGGGTGCTGGTGGGAAACGGCCGCGTAACGGCTCGGTAACTGGTCAGCGACTTCTGGAAGGGGTTGGTGATTGTGCAGAAATTGCAGCTGTGGGACAAATTGGCAGTCGTTTAGTCGCTGATTGATGATCCCAGCTGTTGATAAGACACGTTAGCAATTATTTACAACCGATGAGGAAACTGCTACCGAGTCCTGCAACTCCTTTATTCGGGAGGTGGGTCTAGACAGCCCGGCGTGGCCCAGCCCTGGAGCCAGACGGAGCCCGGCTGCCCGCAGAGCAGAGCCCGTGGCCGTGGCCAGGGCATTTCACACCCTGGAGGGAAGTTCCCTTCCACGCTGAGGACGTGGATGCGTTTCTCCTTGCCCTGTTTCATGGTTGGAGGACAAGTTGCCACTTGATCAAATGGGTGCTGGGTGCCTGTGGGATGGGGAGGGAAGGATCCGGCTCCACTGACTTTGTCCCTCTGGAATTCCCTGACGCAGGAACTGCGGAAGCTGAACGTGGCAACACTCGTCGGGATGCAAATGGCAATGGATATGAATGCACGTGGAGATAAGGGCAGGCAGGGTGGCCTGTGCCCTGCCGCCCCAACACCTCCAGCACGCAGCAGTCGAGAAGAGACCCCCCCGAGCCCCTCGGCTAATTGGGACGTGTTTGCGCAGGGAGAGGCGGCTCGGGGCGAGGACCCTCCGTTGCAGGACCACCTTGTCCCTGGCCTCGGGGAGCCCGGGCACGTAGAAGCTCCTTGTTAGGGCTGCGGCTCCTCCAGCACTCAGCCTGTGCCCCCCGACCTGCAGCCTCGGGGCTCGTGCAGAGTCCCCTGCCCAGACCTCGACCCTCCGCATCCCTGATGCTGAACGTGGAGAGGGGATCCCACCTGAGAGCCCTTCTCCAGGGCTCGAGGTTCCCGCTGCCCCCGGCAGCCCCGTGCCCTGCCTTCGGCCCCGGCCACAATCCCTCCCCGCAGGGGACACGGGGGTGCCTGGGTAGACGCATCCCGTCTCTGCCGTCGGTCTGGCAGGGGCTGCGCACCCCAGGAATCGGGTTTATGGACTTGGCTGTCCCCTGCCTGCCCACTGCCTCCAAGGGAGCCGGGTCTGCTTGGGAGCAAATTTGAGTCACCCTGGGAAGCCAGCGGCCGGGAGGATTTTCCCACGGTGCTGCAGAAAGAAGCAAACTGCACCCTCTTCCGAGAGGACTGACGAAGAGGTGACACCTCCCGAATTAGTATCGATTCATCGTTAGACAGAGCCTGCTCCGCAAGCAGCTGGGCGGGCAAAGTGGCCATCCCCGCTCGGGGAAAGCGGAAGGGAAAGAGGGAGGGTTTTGGCCAAGGGCAGCAGAAAATATCCTGGGCCTGTCATTGTCCGGGGGGACGGGATGGGCTGGGAGGCTCCTCCAGCAGCTCTGAGTCGCGATCCCACCTGGGCTATGCTGTGAAGGGGGACGCGTGCCCCTCTGCGATCCCTGAGCGGGGCTCACAGGAACCCATGGGTGCATTGGCCTCTGCCACAAGATCTGCGGGTGCTTGGGAGCAGAGGCGGATGGGGCTGGGGGTCCCCCCAGCCAGCCGGGGCTTGGTGCAGAGCCTGGCCAGGGCGGCAGCTCGGGCTTTGCAGGAAAGGCAAAAAAAAAAACCCCGGTGCTGCTCTGGACCGTGCCGGTGTCAGGAGGAGGGGAGCGGTGGGTGCCACGTGGGAGCTGCCCGAGGTCGTGGTGCCCTGCGCCGTGGTGCCCGCCGGCCCCGGGGCAGGGATCGTTCCCTTCAGCCTGTGCAGATGCAGCGGAGGTTAGTCAGGGCCCGCTCCCGCAGCACCCAGCGCTGCCACTCGCATCGCCCGGGCCATGGGTGTTGGCGATGAGCTCACGTCCCGAGACGTTACTTAATTCAGACAGTGCCACCGTGCCAGGCGCTGGCGGGGGGTGGCTGCGGGCTGCGGTGGTGCAGCTGCCGGCGGGCTGCGGCACGGGCATGTGTGCGTGTGCATGCACGCGCCCCGAGCACACGGTCTCAGCGGGAGCCAACGCGCCGTACGGCCAGACACGCGCCGTACGGCCAGACTCGCCCCGTGGCACCAGCCGGGTGCAGGCACGGCACCAGCTGCGCAGGGTCTGGTTGCCATTGTGCCCCGGTGGTCAGCCGCCAGAGGAGCCGGCCCCACGTCGGCGTGTCCTGCAGGGAGCACTGAGGCTCCGGGTAAATTCTGCCAGTTTGCTGACACGGGATCTGCAGCGTTCAGATAAACCCAGACGTGCAGGTGTTGCTGCACGCAGCCGTGGCATTGCATGGGCGTGATGCCGATGGCGTTCCCCCTCCGTCGGCACCACGCTCGTTGTGCTCTGCTGAAGCCTGGGGTCTCTGGCTCGTCGTGTTTCGTATCGATGAGCACGGAGGGATGGACGGCGACGCTTAAAAAAGGACCTGGCTTCCCTCTCCAGCCCCACACGCTCCTGCCTCGCAGGGCTGGGGGCGGTCAGCGCTGTCGGCACATCCCGGCAACACCGGGTGCAGCTTCCATCTCTGCTGCCAACTCCCTGATGACTCGGGCCAGTCATTTTCTAAAAGGTCTTGGCCTCTGGGCCCTGTGCTCTTAAATAAAGCGGTCGCTGTGGCTAAAGCCCACTCACTGCCCGGCGGTCGGGGCCCGGCCGTGCCGGGCGGGGGATCTGGGGGCCGCTCTGAGCACGGGCTCCGTCCCAGGCTCTGCCTCGAGCCCTTGAAAGCACAAGCACCTCCTGGAGCCGGAGCAGCTTTCCAGCACGGTTCCTGCCAAGTGAGAATAACTGGTGCAGCTGGTCTCCCCGCTCCCCTCCACCCCACATTATATATAATTGCCTATTTTAATTAATAAATTGGAGGCCACTCAAAGGAAAGCGGCAAGATTTGTTACCAACACTGCAGGGATTGTCTGCCAGCCCCGAGCCAGTCATGTCACGGCGGATTTGAATCAGTCTCCCTTTGAATTCACTCACAGACAGATCAGGAGATTTACATCCCCCACCTCGTCTCCCCGAGCCTTGCACCTCCGGGCTGCAGGTCTGGATCCCGCCCCGGCAGTTATCTGGCAGCTCCCGATAACCTGCGAGCAGCGGGCGCGGGCTGAGCCCCGTCCTCGCCGCTGCCGCGCCGACCGGCCGCGATAGACCTCACGGGGATGGCGGCGCGCGGTCCCCGGCCGGCTCCCTGCACGGCTCTGATCTCCCGGATCTGGGATTTCACCCGCAGGCAGGGGCTGGCAGCCGCTGAGGCAGGGCAGCGTCGTGGCCGCACAGTGCCCGTGTCTGGTAGCCCACCTGCCTCTGGGAGCGGCGACGGCGCAGAGGCTCAGGGGGAGTTCCGAGTCTTGGGGGACTGCTTTCGGGCTCCACCAAAAATTTCCCTTTTCTTTTTTTCTTTTTGGATTCTTTGCTTTTCTTACGCTTGATTTAAACCATTGTTTTTCAAGGGAAATTTTAATATGAAAAACATGTTTTGTTTTTCTACTAACTGCAAGCCTGGGCCATGTAAGCAATCAAGCTTCTCCTCTGACGAGGGCTGTGGGGCGGACGGGGGCTCTGCCCTTCGCTGGCCGAACCCCCGGCTGCGGAGAGCCGGGGACCGGGGTCCTGCGGGGCCACCAGGCTGGCAGGGCCGGGATGCCCCAGCCCGGCTCGGCTCAGCCTCGGCCCCAGCGGCTGTTGTCCTTGCCGCTCGTAGCGGAAACCTTCTCCCGGCGAGGGCCGGTGCTGCGAGGTCCGACTGTGGGAACGGCGTCGGGACGCGGGCAGGATCAGCCCCTCCAGTGGCTCGGTCGGACGGCTTCTCCCCCGACTCAGAGGGGCCAGGCCGGGCCCTCGGCGGGAGGGCTGTGATCAGCCCTCGCCTACCACGCGGCCTGCGCCCCGCTGTGCGCGGTAGCCGCTTGCCTTTGCTTTCCCACACACGCTGCCCTCATCCTGGGCAGCGCTGCCCCAGCCTCCCGCCGGAGCCCTGGGCCCGTGCTCCGGTGTCCGTCAGTCCCTGCGTCCTCATCCGTCGGACTGACAGCGGGACGCAGCTGCAGGGGCTGCGTCTGGTGGTGGGGCCAATGGGCAGAACGAGGCCGGCGTCTCCCACCCCTTCCCGAGCCGAGCTCTGCCCGTGGTGAGGGCTGGGTTATGCCGGCGTGGGGCTCCAGGAGCACTCCGGAGAAGACCCCCCGGGCAGGAAGGCGGAAGCAACGTGCTCAGGTGCCAGCTGAGTCTGCGTCCTCCATCTGGCCGGTATCGGAGGAGCGTGACCAGCAGCCCGGCTATCCCATCTGGATACCCAGCACGTTGCTCCTGGACCAAGGATCAGCGGGGCAGACGCGGCCCTTCTGGGTGCTGCTCTGCCTCCTCCAGCAGCACCTCTCCGCAGCCTCTCCGAGGAGCCAGAGAGGCTGTAATGACCCAGGAGGTTTTACCAACTCTCAGCTCCTCTGGACCCAGTTCAGCCCCACACGATTTCATTATGTTTTTCGGCACTGCCAGCTCTTCCCTCGAGGCTCGGTTTGGTCCTTCCTTCCACCGCGGCAGAGGAAGCATTTACACTGGGGAAACCGCACAGCCGGCCCGGCCGCTGACTCACGGCTTGTTTACATGGCGTGCCCATGAAAGTTACTCAGAGAAGCGTGTCACGCGTGGCGGAGCCCGGCCGCGCGAGCCTGGAGACCCGGCAGCCGCTGCAGCTCCTGCAGGGACGGTTACAGAAAGCACGGCTGAGCGGGGGGCGGCCAGGCGCTCCCAAGGAGGTGCCGGGCACAGGGGCGATTCCTGCTGCAGCTTCCCCACGGACGCTCGAAGCAGCGTCCTCCTCTGCCCCGTGGGATGAAGGCCCCGATTTGCTCACAGCGTTGTCCTCGCGCCTGCCCCAGCGGCTTCCTGGAGGATGGAGATGCCCTGCCGCTCTTCCCGCTGCGTCGTGTACACGGCTGGTTTTGTGCCTGCGTGTACACGGGTAGTTTCCCTGCATCATCCTCCTCGTGAAGGTGTTCCCTGCTTGGAAGCACTTGGTGCGGCGGGGAGTGACCCTGGCAGCAGCGTGGGGCTGTGTGGGGCTGAGCAGGGCTGTGTGGGGCCGTGTGGGGCTGAGCGGGGCTGTGTGGGGCCGTGTGGGGCTGTGTGGGGCTGAGCAGGGCTGTGTGGGGCCGTGTGGGGCTGTGTGGGGCTGACCAGGGCTGTGTGGGGCCGTGTGGGGCCGTGTGGGGCCGTGTGGGGCTGAGCAGGGCTGTGTGGGGCCGTGTGGGGCTGTGTGGGGCCGTGTGGGGCTGTGTGGGGCTGAGCAGGGCTGTGTGGGGCCGTGTGGGGCTGTGTGGGGCCGTGTGGGGCTGTGTGGGGCCGTGTGGGGCTGAGCAGGGCTGTGTGGGGCCGTGTGGGGCTGTGTGGAGCCGTGTGGGGCCGTGTGGGGCTGAGCAGGGCTGTGTGGGGCCGTGTGGGGCCGTGTGGGGCTGTGTGGGGCCGTGTGGGGCCGTGTGGGGCTGTGGAGCCCCGCTCTCCTTCCTCCCCGGCCAGCGCCGTGCCCTGGGTGCAGCCAGCACCTCCCCGCTCTGCTCACAGCGCGCCCAGCTCGGGCTGGACCCCGGCAGGCGTGCAGGCGTCCGGGGCTGCTGACGTGAGCCTCGCCGGCCCCGGTAGAGCCCTGCCGACCCCTCGCCCCGGCTCCCCCCGCAAGGCTCAGACAGCCATGTGGGCCACAAGGTCGTTTTGTAAGGAACTCATTAAGGCAGCTATAAATCTGTGTGTGCACAGACAGGAGAGATGAAAACCAGAGCCGACTGCAGGCCATAGGAAAGAGACATCTGTTCTTCCACTGAGAGGGGAAACGCGCTTTGTCGGACCTGGCTCCTTCTCCTGGGTCGGGCAGCAGGGTCCTGCGGGATGGGACGGGAAGGGACGGGACGTCCCTGCTGCCTCCCGGCTCTGGCTGCCGTTTTCCTTCGTCCCAGCCTTCCCGGTCTCTGCTCCACGCTGCTCGCACCTCCTGGCTCCACGCGCCAGCGTTCCCCCAGCAAAGACGGAGCCCAGAGCATCTTCCATCCGACACGGGGCAGAGCTGGGGACACCAGAACCGAAGACGCTTGGAAGGGAAGAGGCGCTGGGCAAGCGCGGCTCTTGCTGGGGGCAGCCAAAGCCTTGGCGAGCGGGAGAACGGTGCTGAGGAGGGCAGAGGGAGCAAACCCGCCCTGGGACGATGCTTCCTGCAGCTCTGGGCCCTGCAGTGCACAGGGCGGTGCCGGGTGCCAGCAGCGGGGGGGGGGGTGGGGGGGGGGGTCTGGGTCTCCCCCCGGGCAGCCCCTGAGGCCCGGCCAGGATCTGCCACCCAAGGGAGGGGTGGGGAGGGGGAGAGGGCCCCGAGCAGCAGCAGCAGCAGCAGCAGCAGCAAGGTCGGGGAGCACCTCACGCCCAGCCGAAAGCAGAGAGCCGAGAGCCATCCCGATGGACTCAGTGGCTGGGCGTGCAGAGGGGGCGCGGACAGCGGAACAGATCTGGGCTTTAATTAAGCCTTTGACACCGCTCCTGGTGAAATCTTACCCAAAGAATTAAATCCAATTGCCTGAGATACAAGCGCTTTTACAATACGCTGAAAACTGGCACGGAGATCATCAGCAAATGGCAGGGAGTCAGGCTGGGGGGGCTGCAGGGGGGCAGCGGGTGCCACGCCGTTTAACCTCTTTCCTGCCGGCAGCCGGGAAGCCGAGGTAAAGGGTGCGTTCGTTAACTGCCCAGGCGATGCTGCGTTAGGGGCCAGAGCCGCGAGGCTGGCGGGGAGGGGAAAGGCACGCTGCGAGAAGCCGTCTCGCAAGTCCTGCTCCTCGGTCCGGGCGTTCGCAGGGTGCAGTGGGGGTGGCAGAACGGCATTAGCGGGAGGGATCTGGGTTTGATCAGGAGTCAAACAGGCCGGGTGATCAGGTTTGGAGGGGCAGGTCTTGGGAAGATATGCAAGCCGCCCTCCCCCCTGCCCTCCCCACACACAAGCTCTCCCGCCCTGCCCTCCTTCATCTGCAGAAGTGGAAGTGTCCCAGGAACATGAAACGATTACTCGGCGAGGAGAATCCAGCTCAGCACTTCTTGGCATTTGTTCACGGCTTTTCATCTTCAAAGCTCCTTGCAAACATTAGCTAACTAATCCCTGCAACCTTCCTGTGAGATAGTGCAGGATCAAGCAGAGGAGCATTATCTCGCCGCAGCAGATGGGGAAACTGAGGCACGGAGCGGTGACGCTGCTGCCCCAGGGCGCGGGGCGAAGCTACGTGTCAGCGCTGGGGGTGGAGTGCGGCCAGCCAGGCCATCGAGGTGCGGATCGCGCCGCTCCGCCACTCTCTCCCCAACGCTGGTGATGCAGCCGTGAGCCACAAGCATCTCTCCGATTTACCTGGCCGGAGCCACGCGGGCACGGCAGAGAAAATCCAGCCCCAGGGTCAGAGCTGCCGGCAGCAGCTCCGCACCTCGAGGGGCAGCTCCCCACCGGGGCGGAGGGGCCGTGTGCCGCGGGGCTGCGGAGCTGGTGCTGCCCCCAGCACCGGGGCCATGCCTTCAGCTCGCGCCTCACACCAGCGACTCGCCACGTGCTCCGAGGGGCGCTCGTGGAGGGGGAGACTGAGGCTCGGGTCGAGCTTCGCCTGGTTCCCGCTCGCTGGGTTCTCGCTGCGCTTTGGTGCCGACCTTCAGCAGATAAGGAGCTGGTCCCGCTGCACCGAAACTCCCATCCCCGGGGGTTTCTGGGTTCCCGTGGCCCCGTGGCTACGCCTGAGCTCGGGCAGTGCCTTGGGCTGCGGGAACGTCCCGCTCCCTGCGGACGCTGCTGGGGCGTTTGGCAGCACCTCCGCTTGCATGGGAGAAAGGTGGGAGTCCCGCTGCAATGGCGAGCGTGATGGGGCCGGGATCGCTTCGCTCCGAGGGGGAAACGGCGACCAAAAGACGTCCAGGGACCTGCCCAACGCCTGCCAGCGGGTCCACGCTGTCAATATGAAACCTTTGCTCTTTTGCCTGCGCCCTGACCCTGGGCTCTGCGAGAAGCATTTCTCAATTGAATGTCTTGTTGCAAATTGCAGCTCTAATTGGTTTAGCAGAGTTTAATTAGCCTGAACTGATGAGAGAGGCGAGATTCCCTCCTTAAAGGAGCGCAGCAGTTCAGGAGGAGAACGAAGCAGCCAGGGTTTTGGGGGGAGGATGGTTGGCTCTTGAACCTCAGCCTGAAATCTTGCTGCAGCTCGAACCGTAGGGGGAAGCCGCCTGACCCAGCACAATACCAGCACCCAGACGGAAAGGTCAGATGTGAGGCTGCCATTCAGTGCGGCTGCAAAGAGCTCCTTTGTCCCCGCTCCAGCTCCTCCCGCCGCCCCCAGCCCCCTGCCCGGCCCACGGGCTCCTTTGATTCTCCTGGGGTGCTGCTGCCACGGCAGGGCTGGTTTCTCCGCGGTTCCTAGCCTGGCTCCTCTCCCCCCCTCGCTCTGCGGGTGCTGCTGGGGCTCGGTTACCGCCCGGGCCATCCGTGGGAGCGGAGGGGAGCGGGGAGGTGGCATCACCCCACGTGCGGCAGACTGGTTGGTGAAGTTTTGCTCCCAGCTTTGCTTGAGAACCAGCCTTAGCCCCCGCCCGAGGCATGACCGTGGGCAAGCCGCTTCCCTGCCCACGGCAGGACGGCGCTTCCCAGGGCTGCCGGAGCCGAAGCCGGGGCAGGGGGCGAGCAGAGCCCCCCGGCACGGCTTTGCTGGGAGCAGGGCGGCCTCGGCGGGGCTCCGAGCCCCTGGGCACCGGCAGGCCTTCTCGAGGCAGCGCCAAGATACGCTGGCTCCGGGGAAGGAGCCCGACCCGCTTCCCTCCCAGCCTCCAGGCTCCTCCTGCCCCCACGTCAGGCGGAGCGGGAGCCCGGCTGCTCCCTTCCAGATGCGGCAGCCCTGCTGCTCCGGAGCGAGGTCCGACCCCTTCCCTGCCAGAGCCGGCCGGTTGTGCAACGCTGCTCGCAGCCAGGGAAAATCCCTTCCTGGCCTCTGCAAGCTCCTCTTGCATCCTGGAGCATGTGAGCGAGTGCATCACCACCCGCTCACTCATTGAAATCCAGCTTGGGGATTTGGCTCCCCGGCCCTCTGCCCTTACATGGGCAATTGCTCCGAGGCCGGCAGAGCGAGCCGGGGGTCACGCCAGCTGGGAACAGGGACAGGGACGGGAAAGGGAGCAGCGCTGCCCAGCCCGGGGCCAGCAGCACGCCAGGAGCCTGCGCAGCTGGGGGCTGCCGGCTCCGTCCGTCCTCCCCAGGACGGCAGAGCCTTCGCTGTCCCTCGTGGCGGGGCTCCCTGCCCCATCCACGCGCTGCCCAGAGGTGCCGTGGCACTGCAGGGCCCGAGGGCTCCTCCGCCGAAGCCCTGCGGTTTGCACCGATGCCACCTGGGGTAAAACCCCAGCCCTCCCCTTTCCTGTCCCCTCCCTGGGGGTGCAAGGGGCTGTACAGGGAGAAGAGGGGGAAGATCCACCTTGGTGGAGGGCCAACCCGCTGCCCTTCCCTGGGACTTGTCCTTAGGACGGAGGGAGGGACGGGGACGTGGTGGTGCCAGCGGACACGACTGCTCTGCCTGCGCTGGCTGCTGGCATCGCCCCCTGCTCCCCCCCCCCGGTCATGGGACCCGGGCTGCTCCGCGTCTCGCTGGACCAAAGCTGCGTCCAGCCCCATCCCGCGCCAAACCGAGCTGCTCATGCTGTGCTGGCACCGGCTCGGAGCGAGGAGGCTGCTGCTGGGCCGGAGGGGTGGTGCAAGGTCCCCCGGGCCCTCCGGCCGGGGCCCCTCTCCTGAAAGAACCCAGCTCAGTTCTGCCGAAAACATGACCTCAGCTGAGGCCAGTGCAAAGGGTAAAACGTTCCTCAGCTGCACGGCCGGGAGACGGACACAGAAGTTCACGGGGCTGGAGAAGGGCCCTGGGCTGCAGCAGGAGGAGCAGGGGCAGGCAGAGAGCCCCGTGTCCCCCGCGCTCTGCCCGGGGAGCGGGGTGACGGACGGGGGGCCCTGGCTGTGCCCCGACCCCCCTGGCAGACGGGTGGGGGATCCCTGCGGGGCGGCACCGAGCAGGGAGCAAGGCCCGCCTTGCCCTGGGCTCCCCGCAGCCCGCGGCCCCCCCTGCCCGCTCCCGTCCTGACGGGAGCCCCCCGAAGCCTGGCAGCAGCGGCAGAGCTGCGGTTCCCCAGCCCAGGCCGCGCCGTGCAGGGGCCGGCACACGGTCGGGAGCCAGGACGGAGCAGCCTTAGCAGCGATGGGGACGTGTGGGGAGGACAGTGACGGTGTGTGCCATGGGGGGGTACATCCCCCCCCCCCCAGCTCTTCTCCTTCCCCTCCTCACCTTGCATGGCTCGCCCAGACAAGGGCTCACGCACCTCGAGGCAGCGGGACCCAGCGATGCCTCAGTTTCCCTCCCGGCGCGGTGTGGGTGATGCTGGGCTGCCGGCGGAGCTGCGCCGGTGTTTAGGGAGCAAAGATGAAAGGAGCCACATGACACAGACCTTACTGTAACTCTGCTGCCAGACGGGGCTGCCGTGGGGAGGAGGAGGAGGGTGGGAGGAGGCAGACGGAGGGTTCATGCGAGGATGGGTGGGTGGGGAAGGAGCGGCGTGCGGGAAGGACAGGGTTGGGCAGGGGGGCTGCTCTGGGCAGCGCCCAGGCCCCAGCGGCCCCCCACGCCTCGGGCCCTCCCGGGACGCCTCCCTGCCCTCCCTGCCCCGGCCCCTGCTCCGCTGCTGGGCGCCGCCGCCCCCGCACCCCGAGCACTGGGGGCACCCCCAAACCTTCCCCTCCCCGTCTCCATCCCGGCGCGGTCCAGCGGCGCGGTGCCGGCCCCCCCAACCCCCCGCTCGGTCTGGAGGCCACACGGACCCATCCCCACCCCGACACCCCCGCCCTCGCCCGCCCGGCACCCGCAGGCGGCGACGAGCGGACCCTCGCCGCCACCCCGCCCCCGCCGCCCCGCTTGCACCCCGGTTTCCACCCTCCCGCCCCGCACCCCAGCTCTCCGCACCCGTCCCCTCGCCCCCGCACTTACCCGCCGCCGTGCCCCCCGCCCCGCTGCCCCCGCCCCGGCCGCGGCCCCCCGCCGCCGCCCCGCCCGGTGATTCACGCCGCCCCGCCGCTTTATAGCGCGGCCGGCCCCGCCGCCGCCGCACAGGCAACAGGTCACCGGAGCGTCCCGGCCCGTCCCGCCGCCCCGGCCCGGCCATGCCGCTGCGGCTGGCGCTCTGCCTGCTCGCCCTCTGCAGCCCCGCCGCCGCCGCGCACGGTGAGTGCCGCCCGGGCCGGGGGAGGGGGGGGTCCCGGTGGGGGCGGGGGGCACCGGGGCTGCCGCCGGCGGCCGCCCGCTCCGTCCGCCGCCCCGGGCCGTCGGTGCCGCCACTCCCCGCCGCGCCCCGGCCCGGCCCCGGCGGCAGGTGCTTGGGGCAGGGGCGGCCCGGGGTCCCGGCGCCGTTACGGGGCTGCGCCCCCCCCCCCCCCCCCGGGCGCCGCTATCCCCCGCCCCCGTCCCTCCCGGCGGCCGCCGCCCCGGCCGGGCGGGTGCGGGCTGCGGGGCTGGGCGCTCGGCGGCCGAGACCCGTTGCACCGGGAGGCGCGCGGGTGGCGGCGGAGCCGTGCCCGGTGCCCGGCGGTGCCGCTCAGGTGGCCCCTGTCCCCCGGCTGCCCCTCCCTGGAGGCAGCCGCCTCCATCGGGCTCGGTCCCGGGGCTGCCGCAGCGGGAGCGGGTGCCCAGGGTCCCCCGTGGCCCCGCTGCCACGTCCGGTACCGTGGCGGTGCTGGTGCCCGACCCTGGCATCGCGCGGCCCCGGGTGCCCTGGGATGGGGCAACAGCCTGGCCGGCCCCGCCGGCCCCCCCGTGCTGCTCCCAGGACGGCTGCCTGCGAGGGGGTCCCTCTCCCCAGGCTGGGGGGCAGGGAGCTGCGCTCCGGAGCTTTCCGAGCCGGGTAGGAAGAACTGGGAACGGCGGCCCGTTCGTGATCTGGGTGTGGAATTTGCAGCTCGAACCCCTCCCGGTTCGGCTGACCGAGCTGGCAGCTCTCGTGGGCGCTTGGGAGGCGTCTGGGCTCTTTGGTAGCTGTTTCCTCGCAGGGAACCCATCCCGGCACCCAGGCCGGCCGGGACCCTGGTCCGGGACTCCAGCAGCCCTTCCCAGCGCCGCAGAGCCGTGGCTGCTACTGCCAGCGTCGGCTCTCCCGCAGCGGTGCTGGAGTTTCCGTCTTCCCCCTCACGCGGTCCCATTTGTCTCCATCGCTGCCTGCCAGCGTGGGCAGGCGCTGCGCTCCCGGGATAGCGGCAGGTCAGGATGCCCCGAAGGACGGGGGAGGCTCCCGCGAGGCCCCTTGTGCTGCTGCAGCCCCCGGGATTGCGTTTGGCATCGCCCCAGCCCCTGGGATTTCTGCTTGCTGCTTCGCAGGGTCGAGTACAAGTGCTGGAAGGCCCCGGGCAGGATCACGCTGCGTCCTCCCTGGGCAGAGCCCGGGTCCTCCAGCCACGCCGAGCGCGGGAGCGCTGCACCCTCGGGGCTGGGGTGCCGAGGATGGGGCGCCCCGAGAGCCCCGCGCTGGCCCCCTCTGGCCTGCAGCCGCCTGGCTCCGCTCACAGGGCGGGTGGGCTCCGACCCCCCTGCCTGAAGCACATCCCTTGTCGGGGTCCCCGCACCCCAGCACGGCTCGGGAGGCAGCGGCTGCCCTGCTGCTGCTGACCAGGGCTGCGCCTGGAGGCTGGACCTGAGGGCAGGGGGTGCGTGGGTCCGTGCTGTTGCGGGTGGCATCGCTGTGCGGGCGGCTGTGCCCATGGGCAGCAGTTGCGGGGCGAGCACGGTCCAAAGCCAGCACACGGCTCCCGGGGAGCTTGGTACTGTGGGGGAATTGGGGCCGCGGGGTGTTGTAAAGGAGAAATGGGCTTGAAAGAGCAATTAGACAAATCCATGGGGGATGAACCCACCAATGCCAGAGGTGTGTTGGCCCGGCTGCTGCTTCCAGAGGTGTCCAGGCCACAGGTTCCCACAGCCTGAGGGCTTGCTCCGTTCACGGCTGCCCTGCGGAGCTGTCGCTGGCCATGGCCAGGCCAGGAGCCCCATGTGCTTTTGGCCGAACCAAAATCGGGTGTGTGGGAAGTGGGGGGCGGACATGATGCACACCTGGGGTCCGAGGCGGGTGCTGACCCTGCTTCAGAGCAGGGTCAATCCCTGGTTTGGAGGGGAGCAACTCCAGCCTGGCACCAGCAGGATCTGTCCCTTCCCCCATCCCTCTCTCACATCTTTAGCTGTTTAACAAACCTCAAGCGCAGCTAATGAGAGCATAAACCCAAATAAGCGTCAGAAGAGGCTGGTTTGCAGAGGCGGAAATTGCAAAGGAATCACTCACAAAAAAAAAATATAACTGATTCGCTCGTGGGGTTAAGGAACAAACAAGCTTTTGACTCAGAGGGATCCGATGCCGCTGGGCTGGCCCCGTCCCAAGGGCTGTGTCAAGTGCCCTGTGCTCCAGCCGGTGGCTCGGCCGCTCCTCGCAAAGGCCACGGCTGTCGGGCCCCCGTGCCACAGGGATGGTCCCTGTCCCTCCGTGGGGCCGCCGGCGCACGCTGGGGATCCAGCCCTCGCAGCACAGGTGCCTATCGGACACCCAAAGCGGGGCCCTGCGGGGACGGGGTGGGGGCTGGAGCCTCCCCTCTGTGGGCTCAGGCAGGAGTTGGGCAGGGATGCAGGCAGAGAGGGCAGAGTAAGACGGTAAGCTGCAAGCCCGCATCCTGGCTGCACGTCTCCCAGAGCATCGGTTGCGAGTGCTGGGATTGCTGGTGTGTCCCTGCGGTCCCAGCACTGGGTTTGGAGCCTGTTGCCAGAGGAGCCGGGCTGCCGGAACCCCGGGGCTCTGGGCCGGCAGTGCGGGCACAGAGCTGTCGCACTGTGCCGGGGCCCCCCAGGGACGCCTGCTCCGGGACTGCCCTTCTTCCGCAGGAGAGGAGGGAGCCAGCACAGAGCCTTTTTAGGTTCCCCAGCTCGTCCCATACTGACCCTTCCCGGGCACTGGTGCGGTCCCCATGTGTCTGCCGTGCGGGTGGCCCGGCCACAGCCGAGGTCTCGCTGCCCTTCGTGTGGTGGCACGGCACAGTGGGGACCCCTCACCCTCTGCCCTCTCCGCAGGTGGGATCTGCTGGCTGCAGCAGGGGAAGGAGGCCAAGTGCACCATGATCCTGAAGACAGGCGTGACGTGGGAGGAATGCTGTGCCAACGGCAACGTGGACGTGGCTTGGTCTAATTACACCTACCCAGGCAACAAGATCAGCCTGCTGGGCTTCCTGGGGCTGGTGACCTGCCACCCCTGCAAAGGTGAGCGTGGCCGTGGGGTGAGCGGGTGCGGCAGGGCTGAGCTCTGCTCCGGGAGGACGCTTGGAGCCCTGGGGAGGGTGCTCGGAGCCCGCAGCTACAGGTGAAGCAGCAGCGATGGGGCTGGGCTGCCCTCACCAGGCAGGGCTCTCCAGTGCCCTTCTGGGCCGTCTGGGACGGCACAGGGACCCCAGGGACCGCCGACCCCGTGCTCCTGCTGCTGCAGCTCCAGGATGGGTACTGTCACGGGGCCAGGGCTCACGGGACAGCCTCCGTCCCCTGGCAGCTCTCGCTTTGTGTGTATTTTTGTATCCCACTCGGCGGAGTGGGATGCGTGACCTGGGTCTTGGCTGGGCAGCCCGAGTGCAAGGAGCCGAGCTGGGGCTCCCTGTTCCCAGGTTAACTCTGCTGTGCCTGGGGCCTCCTGCCCCTGCCTTCGCCAGGTCTGCTCAGAGGGAAACTTCTTAAGTTGGGGGTTGTGGTTTTTTTTAAGGAAAAAAGATCTATTTCTTCCCCTCTGCTCCCCCTGCCTCCTCCCAGCGTGTGTGTGAAATGGCTTTATGTAACGGGCAGTTCCAGAAGTGGAAACTCTCCAGCTGTGAGTTCCAGCCCCGCCAGATGTTTTGGCCTGCACCAGAGGCGCGGATCCCCCAGTTGCACTTGCGTGGCCGTGTGAGAACATGGCTCGAGGACCTGCTGACCGCAGTAGGCAGGAGCAGGTCTTTGGAAGGTCACGTTGTTATTTGCTTAAAGGGGGGGGGGGGGAAAGGCTCTTAACAAAACTGCTTCTCCAGCCCCTCTGCACCCCCCAGCACTGCCACCCCGGCTGCTCCTTGGCCCCATCCTGGTGAGGCTCGGTGTCTCACCGTGCCAGCTGAAGGCTGAATGAGGTCCTGGCCCTGGCTTTCTGCCCCATCTCCCACCATGGGCTCGGCCCCACAGCGGCTGGGCAGGCTGGCCCTGCTTGGTGGGTGCTGGCGGCACTGGGACCCTCTCCAGGGGCCGGCCGGGGAGCGCGGCTCCCCCTGTGCCCAGGCGGAGCACGGTGGGGACAGGCAGCCCTTGTCCCAGGGGTCTGCCCTCGCCTCTGCGGGGAGGCTGGGGGACACGGCGGGGCTGCCGGCAGCCACAGACCGCAGCGGGGACCGCGGCTCCTGGGGATCATCGGGCTCTGGGAGCAGGACCTTTGCTGAAACCGCCGGAGAGCCCGGCCGGCACGTACACCGCGACTCCCCACCCTTCAGAAAGCCCCTGCCTCTCCCGTCCAGATGGAGCTGGTGCTGCTCCCCACCGGGCTCCAGCGAGCCGGAGGCCTTGGAAAAGGGCGGATGAGAAGAGCTGTGCTCCTGCTCCCGGGGCTCGCGGGGCCGGGAGAGGTTACTCCAGGATAAAGTGGGCTGCAGCCACCAGCCCTGCGCCAGCAGCCAGGGAGGCCGAGCCCCACGGGAAGGTGCTGGCCAGACCCTGGGGGCTCCGCAACCGGCCTCCGGGGGGGAGGCAAAATTCCTGGCTCCAGCTGCTGGGGACACGGTGTGTGTGTCCCCCCCCCCCGGGGACCTGGTGCAGGGGGGGGAGAGCTGGGCTGCGGGGTCGGGGTCACGGGCCCGTGGCCCCGCCACCTCCCTCCCTTGCTGAGGCGGTCCGGGTGGCCGGACCCTGCCGTGCTGGCGGCAGCGTCCCACAGCAGAGTGCAACGAGGGTCCCGCTTGCTCTAGCAGCCCTGGGGCGTGGGTCGTGCCCCTCTGTCCCAGGGTCTCATCCCTGCGGCTCTCGGCAGAGATGCTGCCGGGGCTCAGCCTGCTGCTCTCCCCTTCCCTTGGACAGGCCCCAGCTATGGAAATCAGTGAGCAAACCAGGAAACTGTCTGTCTCCCACCAGGGAATTTCCCCTGGGGAGAGCTGGGCCAAGCAGACGGGGAATTTCCCCTTCCTCCTCCTCCTCCCCCCCACCCCGTCTCCCAAAATGACCCGTCTCCCACAGGGAAATCCCCCCCCCCCCCCCCCATACCTCCCAACAGCTCCCAGCACACACCCTGTCTGCGGGAATCCCTCTGGCTTGGGGGTGAATCCCTGTCTCGGGAAGTTTCTGGGTCCTGCCCGGCCTTTCTCCCTGCGGGTGCTGGTGGAGCCGCGTCCCTGCATCCAGCGGCAGCCCTGCACCCCCCAACTGCGGCATCGCCCGTGTCCTGGGGAGCTCGGGGGGCAAAGGGTCCCTTTGGGGTGAGGGCCTTCCGGCTGCCCCAGCCAGAAGCCCCCGTCCCCCCCATGGGCTGGGGGCCGACCCCCTTTGCCTCTCCCCGCGGAGGCCCCGGCGTCCGGGATGGGCCCCTGGTTGGAGCCGGCGGCCCCTCTCCATCCCCGCCAGCGTGGGCACGGCCCCGGGGCAGCGCCGGGCACTGGCGGGACCCTCTGAACCCAGCCTCCGTGCTGGCTGGGAGGCGACCCGGGGGACAAAGCGTCCGCCTGTCTGGGGATCTGCGCTCGCTGCTGCATCCCGCTCTTGTGTTCAAGTCACGGAGGCCCGGAGCGAAACAGGGCTGGGTATTGTCTGGTGGAAGCGGCGTTCTTGATTGCCCAGACAACTTGCGAAGCCCAGTTCCTTCTGGAGGAGCTGGGGCCTTGCGGAGATAGATTTTCCATTGCACAAGAAAAAGAAACGTCTCCTTCCAAAAAATAAATACATAGAAATGAGCTAGCTGGTGCTGAGTGGAGGGCCGGGGCTCTGGCTGGGGCGAGCGCTGGATGATCGCGCGGAGCTGCAGCCAACGACCTGCTCCTTGGCGGAGCTGAGCAGATCCAGATGCTGCTCGGGGCAGCTCGGCGTCAGCGTGCGTGTTGTGACCCCAGGAGCGATTCGGGACCCTGAGGGCTGATGCTGGCCCCGTCCCGGTCGGTGCCCACCCCGTGTGGCCATGGGGCCAGGGTGCCGGCCAGCCCGGGCAGGACGGATCCTCCCTTCGTGGTGGCAGCCGTTGCCGCTTCCTCACGTGCTGCTCCCCTCTGTCCCCAGAGAGCTGCGAGGGGGTGGTCTGCGGCCCCGACAAGGTCTGCAAGATGAAGCACGGGCGTCCCCAGTGCGCCTGTGCCCCCGACTGCTCCAGCCTGCCCCGCAAGCTGCAGGTCTGCGGCTCCGACGGCTACACCTACCGAGACGAGTGTGACCTGCTGACGGCCAAGTGCAGAGACCACCCCGACCTCGAAGTGATGTACCAGGGCAAATGCAAAAGTAGGTCTGGTCCTGCCCCCACCCCGTCCCGTCCCTGTCCCGTTCCCATCCCCTGTGGCTCCTGTGCTCCCAGCTCCGCGTGGGACCGGTCCGAGCTGTGCCCGTGTGGAAAGAGATGAACGGCAGCGTGGGTCCCCAGGCCCACGTGCTCGCCGGCTCTCCTGGCGCACCGCGAGAAAGGGCCACCCCGCCGCGTTGTGCGGGCACGTCCGGGCACGTCCCCCCCTCTCCCACCCGGGAAGCCGGGTCTCCCCTGTTCTCCACCCACCCCCGTGGGCAGCGAGTCCTGGGTTGGAGCCAGAGCACTGGCTGCTCCCATCGCCCCCGAGGCCGGAGGCTCCACCAGCACGGCACGGAGGGTTTGTAGCTGGTGCCCCGCCTTGGCTGCGCCCGGCAAGAGAAGGTCTGCCCCGGCGCAGGGCTTTGCCTGCGGCACGCGGGGTTCGGGTGAGGGGGCATTGCTCCGCAGCCAGTCCGGTGCCGATGGGCAGCAGCGGCCCCTGGCCCACGTCCCTGGCCAGTCACGTCCCTCGGCATCGCCCTCGCTGCGCTGCCGGCAGCTGGCTGGAGCGGCTCCGAGCTGGCACCCGCCCGGCTGGCACCCGCCGGCCGCCCAGGGCCCCGGCCCGGCCACCCCAGTGGGGCCGCGGCAGCGGAGCCGCCTGCGATGTCGATGCAGCCCGTCAGTGCGCCGGGGGTTTAGCCTCGCCACGGGCTGAGGAATAACAGCCCGTAAAATGTCACTTACAAACATCGAGCCCCTTTTTCTGTTGTTTTGTTAAAGAGAGCAGCAATCCTCCTTGCCCTGCCAAGAACTGTCAGAATTATTATGATTATTTTTGCCAGCCCTCCTCTCTGAAATGCTTTGCCTGTCAAGCTCTGGACTGCACAGGGGAATGTGGGGCAAGAAATGTGAGTTGCGAGCTGGGAGTTGCAGATGCCAAATCTCCTTCCAATCCGGCAGGGAAAGAGAGGAAGGAGGAGGGACGGTGTTGCGAAGTGTTTATGGCGTCCGGGGAGCGCTGCGGGTCTCGCCGTGCCCCCGCTGCTGCCGCGGGGTTGTGCTGGGGTGGGGGGGCCGGGGGGCTGGCAGGCCGCACAGACCCCGGGGTTTTGCTGCGGGACGGGACGGGGTGCACGAGACCCCCGCTCTGCGCCAGCCCGGCAGAGCTCTGTGCGGGGCCTGATCCTGTCCGCGCAGGCTCCCTCCGCCCCTGCGCACCCTCGCTCGCGGGGCCGGGCTGGGTCCGGGGTGACCCTGCCCTTCCCTTCCCACCGGGGCGTGCGGCGCGGTGGCTGCCAGCCTGGCCGGAGCGGCTGCTGCTCCCCCTGCCAACGCACCTGCGTGGGGCCGCTTGCCCCGGCCAGGTCCCACCGCGCCAAGCCGGGCTCAGCCCCACGCTCGCAGGCTCCGCAGCTGGACGTCAGCTTCCCTCGCGCGGCGAGGCTGCGGCTGGGGCCGAGCCCGAGGGCTGCGGGGCCACGCGGTCCCTCGCACCTGGGACGTCGGCCCCTGCCAGCTCCTGTCCCCGGGAGCGGTGGCGATGGGGGAGCTTGGGACCCCCCCAGCCCCTGGCTCCGCTCCGCGCCCCGGTAGCTGAAGGCGGGAGGGGGCCCGAGCTGCCGGGGTTTCCCTGGGGTCGGAGGAGCTGCGGGAGGAAGGGCGGCCGTCCCTGCCTCAGCCCAGCCGGGGAGGCTCAGCCACGGCCGCGTGTGCTTCCTCGCAGAGTCCTGCTCCAGCGTGGTGTGCCCCGGCACCCACACCTGCGTGGTGGACCAGACGGGCAGCGCCCACTGCGTGATGTGCCGGACGGCTCCCTGCCCCGAGCCCACCAGCCTGGACCACGCCCTCTGCGGCAACAACAACGTCACCTACCCCTCGGCGTGCCACCTCCGGCGGGCCACCTGCCACCGCGGCCGCTCCATCGGCGTGCGCCACTCCGGGAGCTGCTCGGGTGAGCGGGGTGTTCTGGGGGCGGGTGGTGGGGGGAGCGGGCTCGGACCCACAGCGGCCGGCCGCCCCTCGCACCCCCCTCACCGCTTCTCCCCTTCTCCTGCTCCGTTTCCAGCTGTGGCCAAATTCTCCCCGGAGACGGACAATGCCGAAGAGAACTACGTGTGAATCCTCCCTCGCCGCGAGGCCGGACCCAGGAGACAGGGGCATTATGTGTATATTGTACAAACCATATACCTGATATTTATTAAGATAAAAAGATCCTTATTTATACCTGTGTATGTTATGCAGTCGCAGGGGGCCCGATTCTCGGTCCTGCCGGCTGGGGAGCAGGGCAGGGAGCTGCCAGCCCATGTGGCCAGAGCGATGCCGAGCCACCCCAGGGATGCTCCGGTGCCTGCCCGGTGCCGGGCAGAGCTCTCTGCCGCCCGCTGCCGCCGCTCGTACGGCCCGTACAGCTGAGGGGGTGTCCGTGCTGCCACGCGTTGGGCTCCCCCGCGTGTCCTTGGCCGGCAGCCCTGGGCCTATTTATTTTTGGATTGAATTCTCAGTACTCTGCTGACATTTCTGGCCGGGACCTTGAGGTCTAGAGGGAATCTGTGCCTTTGCCTTCCCCGGAGGGGCTCAGCCCCGGCTGCCAGCGGCAGGAGAGGCAGCACGGCACTGCATCAGATTGGAGACAGATAGAGATTTTATATATATATATACAAATATATATATATATATATGTATATATATATATGTATGTTATTTTTTCCAAAGTTTTAGCATGTGTATGTTAAAACGGATTTCAGTTTAGGCTTTCCCGGGCCCGTTCAGACCAGGCTCCCACCCATCTTCGGAGGCGACGCCAGCGCCCGGTGGGCTGGTGCGATGGAGGCTGAGCAGCGCTGCCCATCGTGGGCCGTGGCAGCCCTGACCGGGGGCACGGCCGTCCCCCCAGGCCGGCCGAGCCCACCGCTGCTGCAGGTGCCCCTGCCCAGAGCCCTCTTCATCCCGCCCTGCCAAAAACCGCTTTGAAAGCAGCCCGGGCTGCTGGGGAAAGGGGGGGTCCGCGGCCCCCTGAGGCATTTCCAGGGCCGGTGCTGGGCGAAGCAGCTGTGCGGTGCCCCGGGTTGGTGCTCAGCTCCTGACCGCGCTGCAGAGCCGCCGTGGGGCCGGGGTGGCCGCGGGGAGCACGGCTCGGTGGAGGGGGACAGGAGAGGGCGATGGCCCTGCCCGCCCCCCCGGGGACCCCCAGCCCGGCTCCCCCTCGGCTGCGCGGCCCCTGCCCACCCCCACGTCCTGCACCCCCTGCTCTGCCGACACTGTCTGTATTTATTTTTACTTCTTCTCTCATTTTGTGTGTTGTCACCTGTGTAAATACCATCTCATCTCTGACTCCGAGAAGCTATTGCCTTTATATAAATATCATATATATAATATATATATTAAAAAATACCCTATTTTCTATTTTTGTATGATTGCATTCTGATTCCTGAAGCAGATGCTATGGGAACATACACATTTCCTATTCCGTATTGTTAGGGGCATTTTACGGCAGTGTTACAATTTGGATTATAATTAAAAAAAGAATAAACGGTGCTGCGGGTCCGGTTTTGTTCAGCAGGTTCTGGGGCCGCAGGAGGCGGCTGCGTCCCCGGGGCTGTTTCCCGCAGGGCTGGGCTGCGCTGCCTGCAGCATCGCTGCTTGCCCCCTCGCCGGGGTCCGGGCCAAGGCAGGCGTGGGCAGAGGGACGTGGGAGAGCCCCCGGCAGCAGGTGAGGAGCTCGGCCCCGCTCCCAGGCCACGTCTGCTTCAGCTCGGCGTTGGGGTTTTTGCAGCCCGGCCGAGGCCGCTCTCTGCAGCGGGAGGAAAGGGGAGAGCGGGGAAGAGCGAACGCCAACCAGCCGTGCAGATAAATCTGTTCCCAATATCGGGCCGTGCCGTGAGGGTTTGGTATTTCACAAAACAATTCCTGCCATTAATTGGATCCTGATGTGCGATGCTTCCCCGGCGGCAGGAGCCCGGGCGGCAGCGCGGTTCCCTCGGCTGCGTCCCCTGCACCGGGGGCAGGCATGGCGCAGCCCCCGGACGGCACCGAGCCACCCCCGGCCCGTGCCCAGCTCAGGACCTGCCGCACAGACGGGCTCCGGCACGGCCCTGATGGCAGCGGGGAGCTCCCGGGGCCGGGCTGGCTCTGACAGACTCCCCCGACCCCCCCCGGGGACCTGGGGGGGGGGCTACAAGGGGGAAACTGAGGCACAAAAAGAGCAGCGATGGGGAACGAGACCTTCGCTCCTGGCGGGCGCCCAGCACCCTCAGCCCTCCCTGGGGTCCAGGAGGATGCTGAGCATCACGCAGGATCCGGCCCAGGCTGCAGCCTGGCTCAAACCCGGGCATCTCCCGTGCCCCAGAGCTGCGCCGAGCCTGGCCGGGCACCGCCGCCAGCAGCAGCATCTCAGCCCGGGGCAGGCGTGGCGGGGGCTCTCCTGCAGCCCCTCGCTACCTGCCCACCTCAGTGATACCCCCTCCCCCCGGCTTTTGGGGGTGGGTGTAAAGGAGCTGCCAAAACGCTGCCCAGAACTTTCCCTGGCGCCAGCGTTTGCCGCACGTGGTGGTGTGTGGCCCGGGTTTCTCTACCGCCCGCCCACAGCGCCTTCCTCCCCGAGGCAGCTCGCCTCCCTCTGCCTACCCCGGCCGGAGGGTTTGGCCCCCGAAGCACCTGGCGCGCTGCCCCGTGCCGAGCCCGCGGGCATGGGCTGCGGCAGCGACGTCAGCTCCCGCTGATGAGCGGGAGATTTCGGTTTCCAAAACACGGCCGTGAGTCAGGCGCCTCCTTCCCGCTGGTTTTTGGGTGGTCTGGGACAAGCCGGGACAGGCACCGGCTCTCCAGGCTTCCCGGCAGCGCGCAGAAGCCCCGGGGCTGGCAGCCCTGCCCCAGCATCCTGGGGGGCTCTGCCCCACGCCGCCGATGCCAGGAGCCCACGGGGATTTGGGGCTTCCTTGGAGGCTGGCGGCCTGGCAGGGGTCTGTCCTCTGCTGGGTGTCCTGCGCTGTCCCCAAGGCCACCGATGCCCGTGGCTGCGTCCCCCTGACCCCACCGCAAAGCCCCGCAGCGGGGAGCCAGGATTGCGCCAGGATTCCTGCCCCACAGCACGGGGCAGCCAAAGCCCCCGGAGTCCCCAGCGCGGGGACTGCCGAGATGAGGGTGTTTTCTGGGGACCTCGCGGCGTGCTGGCCTAGCCCTGGCCCTCATCCTCCCCGGCAGAGCCCCCGCGGGTGGTGAGATGGCCCATGCCGGATGCTGCGGTCGGCTGCAGCCTCCTGCGGGACCCCCCGGGCGGGGAGGGCGGCTGCGTCCCGCGGCCACGGCGTGCCAGCAATTTGCAGATAAAACAAACAACCAGGAGCAGGGAATGTCGAGGTCTGTCCCTGGAGACGGCTGCGACGCTGGGCAAAGTCGCATGCCGTGTGCGTGTCTCAGCGGCCGCTGAGCAGCTTGGCGCATGTCCCCTGGCCGGCGTGGGCAGCTCCCGGCCCCTGCGCCTGCGGCCCGAGCGTGCCGGGGAGGCGGGTGAGGCTCTCGGCGGGATCCCCGCGGGCTCTGCCAGCGCAGCCGGGCGGCTGGGAGCCCATCTGCCCCCAGGAGGTGTCTGTGGTTCCCGTGTTGGGGGGTCCCTTAGTGCGGTGGGGAGGCTGCGGCGTGGGACGGGACGGGACGGGACGGGACGGGACAGGGAGCCCCACCCCGGCAGGAAGGCGCTGCTGGGGATACTCTGTGGGGTGGCAGTGCCTGGATGCAGATCCTGGCTCCCCCAGGGCAGGGCCTGGTCCTGAGTCAGGGCTGGCGCTTCCTCCTTCCTCCTGCACCCCTGCTCCGTCCGCCTCAGCCCAGGACACGCCGGGGCTCTGGCTGGGGACCGGAGCAGAAACAGGAGCAGCGGGACGGCCGGAGAGGGGGACGCAGCACGGCGGGGGAAGGACAGGAGAGGGGAAAGCTGGGAAAAACCGGCCCCGTTGCGATGGGCAGCAGCTGCCTGGGCAGTGTGGGGTTAAGGATCGGCCCCAGTCAGCCCTCCCGGGCTCAGCTGCCCACCAGGAGATTAAAGGGGGCTAAAACCCAGGCCCAGCCTCTGCTGACTCCCTGGGCAGGGGGGTCTCGGGCTCGGTCTTGGGCTCCCCATCACGTCCCTGGGGCAGGATCAGGGTGGGCAGGGGCTGGAGGGGGGGTGAGTGTCCCCGGGGCTCCTGCCTGTCCCAGAGCTGGGGGCTGTGGCCCCCTGTAAGGGGGGAGCAGGGTGTGTAGAGGGAAGGTGAACGGACAGAGGCCTAGAAACGAGGCTTTATTGAGGAAGGCAAACGCTGCCGCTGCAAGAGGCTGAGTGAGGTGCTGGGGCTTCTTGTGCTGCATCTGGGGGGCTGCATCTCCCCTCGCCAAGAGGCAGAGTTGGTCCCCTGCCCTGCCCCGGGTCAAGGAGCCCTGAGCATCAGCTCCCAAAGCCCCTGGAGCTGGGAGGACCTGGGAGTCCTGGCCCCTTTCTCCCCTCCTGGGCGCCGCCAGACAGCCAAGATGCCTCGGCCCCTCTCCCTGCAGCCCGTCGGCCCCCGGGACCCCCTCCCAGCCCTGGCTAGGGCTTCGGCTGCTGCTGGTGGCAGTGCCCTTGCACGGTGCGATGCACCCAGTCGATGTAGTTGGAGATCTTGGTGTAGATGTCAGGGTACCGGCGGTCCCCGCATCTCTCCCCAGAGAACGAGACGATGCCGTAAACCTTTTCCTTGAAGATCAGGGGTCCCCCGGAATCACCCTGCGAAGCAAAGGGGTGGGAGGGAGACTAGCAAGGTCTCCTGGAGGGGGACGGCTGGGGGGCTCGGGGTGGGGAGCTCACTCACCGTGCAGACGCCCTGCAGCGTGGTGTTGCGGCTGGCCCCGCACAGCATGTTGGGCGAGACCTTGCCCCTCCACAGCGTTCGGCAGAAGCTCCGCTTGACGATGGTGGTGGCCGTCTCCATCAGCTCGGTGGGCTGGTCGCCGTAGTTGGAGGTGTCCCCCCAGCCCACCACGTAGCAGACAGTGCCGGGCTTCAGGTCGATGTGCGGCGAGGGCAGGCGGATCCGCTTCACGTACTTGTTCAGCGTGGCCGACCTGTTCAGCTGGGCGGGGAGCCAGGGGCGCAGGTGGCTTCGCTGCGGGGGCAGAGCCCCCCAGCCGCCCCTGCCTGGGGGCCTGACCCCCCTGTACACCATCACATGCCCGCCCCAGCCCCCCGCTTGTGCCGACTCCCCCGGCCCTGCCCTTCCCTTCCCTCTTCAGAGGCTGGGCCCCCCTGCCAGCCCCTCTGCACCGGTCCCACTCTGCTCTACAGGCTGGCTGCCCGGGAGCGGAGGGAGCTGCCAGCCCGGCCGGGGTCGGCGTGTCCTCAGCCGCCTCCATCGCACCCCACGGCGCGGTCCCGCTTCTCCGGAGAAGCACTGACATCTAGTGTCGGCTCAGGCCTGCGTGGGGCACCCCATTTCCCTCCTGTGCCCCGCGGGGCGTGGGGCACCCCAGCTCCCAGCCAGCGGGTGCCCACGACCTCGTGGAGAGCAGCAGGTCCGTGGTGGCTGGCAGCGTGCGCGGGACTCACCCTGAGCAGGCGGATGTCGTTGTCCACCGCGCGGGGGTTGTAGCGCGGGTGGGCGATGGACTCCGCGACGCTGAAGACCTGCTGGGACTCCTCGGGCTCCTCCAGCCTGTGGGCGCCCAGCACCACGCGCACCGAGGGGTTGTGCCTGCGGTAGAGGGGCCGTGAGCGGGTGCTGCCGCGGCGGGGGGCAATCGGGGAGGGGGAGAAGGGGGCTGGCGAGGTGGGCTTGAGGGGAGCACGAGTGGGTGGGAGGGGGGTTGCTCCAGGACTGCGTAACACCCTGGGACGGGGGTATCCGTTTGAAGGGGGCTGTGCCGTGTCCTGGGGAGGGACGGGAGGTGCGTGCCCCTCGTGGGAGCATGGCTCACCTGGGAATGAGGCAGTGGGCTGCTGTCATCACCCACTTGGGCCACACCAGGAAGCCCCCGCACATGTGCTGCCCGTCCATCTGGATGGAGGCGATGAAGGGCCGGGAGTGGGGTGCCACCACCTTCCCCCCGATGATCCAGCTCCCCTGGGTGCCTGGCGGGTGGGTGGGCGCGGGTGGTCACCAGCTGCCGGGGAGTCCGGGCACAGCTCTCACCCGTGTCTGTCCTGTTGCTGGCTGCGTGTCCCGAGCACCCCGGCACTACCCGTGGGTGCCGGGGAGCGGCTGAGCATCGGCTGTGGCCGAGGAGGGCTGACCGTGGCAGGGCAAAGCCTCCCCTGCACCATGGTGCTCCAACCCGGGGTCTCCGTCCCCCGCCCCGGCCGTGGGGACCAGCCCCGCAGCCCTCTCAGCCCCAGCTCTCCCGTTACCTGCCGGGGCCAGTGCCGGGAGCAGGACGAAGCCTCCCAGGCTGAGGATGAACAGCCCAGCCGTGACCATGCTGGCGCAGAACGGGCCACTGCCGCCTCCTCTGGGGCCACTCAGGGGTGGGGGTGCTTAAATAACTCTGGGGGCTGAGCCTCTGCCTGGGTGCTGGCGGGTATCTCCCTCCTGCTTCCTCCTCGCTGGGTGTTGCTGCCTTGCGCAACTGCTGTGGGGTGGGGGGCACGGGGGCAATGCTGTGTCGGCGGTGGATGGGAGAAGAGCGGCTTGGGGAAGGAAGAGAGAAAGCAGAGCGGCTTCCCAACCCAGGAGCCTGGCTCCTCTTGTGCCTTGAGCTAATCAGGATGAAACCCCTTTCCTCTTGGCAGAGAGGTGGGAGCAGCAGGGCCCCACCACATCCCAAGACACCTCCCAGGACGCGGCAGCGTCCCCGGGGCCGGCCAGCAGCCTGGCTGCCGTGGGTTGCGCAGGGACCGTGCCGTGCTCGGCCCCGACGCGTCTTTCGGCCCCTCCAGAGACTGCCAGGCTCTGGGATGGTGCCGTGGGATGAGGGGCAGTTTGCTGCCCCCGGTCCGCATCTCTCTGGGGTGCAAGAAGGGCTGCAGGGCGTACCGGGGTGGGGGTGTGCCGGGCTGGGGGTGTAGCGGGGCGGGGGTGTACCGGGGTGGGGGGACGGGGGCCCCACTGCCGGGGCGACCCTTGCTGCAGAGCCGGGCTTGCTCCAGGGCAGATTTCCTAACGCGGCCGGAGGCTGGCTCGGGGCTTCCTGTGTCGGTTTGCCAGCGTTTGCCCAACGCGACCGTTGCGTTGGGAAACGCGGGAGCGGCGAGGGGGGATGCCCAGCCCGGGCTCCCCCCTTCCCCATCCTCTCCCCGCTGGCCCTTTGCACCGTCAGGGCTGCGTGCCGGGGACGCAGAGGCCCCGGCCCAGCGGGAGCGAGGAGCGTGGCCCTCGGCCGGGGCAGTGCCCGGGGTGGGGACCCTCCCGGAGGTGGGGGGGACGACGACGACGACGACACACGGGGACACCCGTCCCGCCTGCGCTGCCCGGGCCAAGGAGCCGGCAGCGCCCGCAGCCCCCCCGCCCGCCCCGCTCCGGGCATCGCGCAGCCGGGACCCGCTTGGGGCCCCCCCCGCACCCCAGAAGCAGCCGCAGCCCCGGGGGCGCCGGCAGCGGCGGGCGGGGAGCGCCGCGCCCCGAGGCCGGGTGAGGGGCGGCGGCAGTGGCGGGCCGCGCCCGGCAGACGGAGCTGTGCGGGCGGCGCGGGAGGCGGGGGCACCGGCGCGGCCCCGACATCCCTGCGCATCCCGCAGCCCCGCCGGGGATGCCGCCGCCCGCCGGGCCCTGAGCGCCGGGACGCCGGCGGCCGCCGGCCCCGCTCCGCCGCGCCTCGCCGGGCCCGACCCCCCCGGAGCCGCCGCCGCCGCCGCCGGCCGCCCAGCCCGCCGGGAAAATGGAGTGAGTACCGGCCCCGGCCCCGGCCCCGGCCGCGCCGCCGCCGCGGGGCGCGGGACCCCGGCGCCGGGCCCCGGCCCCCCCCGTGCCGCCGAGGAGCCCCGCAGTACCGGGGGGTTGGCCCCCCGGGTGCCGGGGCTCGGGAGCCCCGCACCGGGGCTGCGGGAACGCCACACCGCGGGCTCACGGAGCCCATACCGGGGGCTCCTATCCCCCCCGATGCTGGGGCGTGGGACCCCAAAACCGGGGGCTCACATCCCCCTGATCCCGGGGACCCAGGACGCCAGTACCGGGGGCTTGCATCCCCCTGATGCTGAGGCTTGGGACCCCGAAGCCGGGGGCTCGCGTCCCCCCGATGCCGGGGCTTGCACCCCAAAACCGGGGGCTTGCATCCCCCCAGATGCTGTGGCTCAGGACCCCAACACCGGGGGCTCGCACCCCCCCAGTCCTGGGGCTCAGGACCCCGGTACCGGGGCCTCACGTCCCCCCGATGCTGCTCAGCAGGTGCTGCCCCTCCCGGGTCCCTGCCCTGCGGTGGGGTGCCGAGGCGCCAGCTCGGGGTGCAGCGGCGGAGGCCCTGGAGCGGGCGCGGGGGGTGCGGGGGGCGAGTCTCCGCTGGCAGCGGTGCGGGAAGCGGGGGGGGTGGGAAGGGCGTTTATTTTTGTGTTTTGAACCTGTTGTTGCTGCTGCGTGTGGCTGGGCTGAGTGGGTGGCTGTGAGCCGCGGACCCCTCCCTGCGCACGCACCCCAGCTCTCTGCCGAGGGACCCGGCTGCGACGGGGGGACCCTCGCACGCCTGGCCCTGCCGGATGGACGCTCTCCGGCCCCGGCCTTATCCTTTGTGTGCGGCGGTGGGGCCCTGGCCGGTCAGCCGGTGCCTGCAGGCGGGCTCGGAGCTGGGCATGGGGCTTTGTGGGTGGATGGGGGAAGGAGGCAGCAGGTGGAGGCCGTTGGGAGGCCGGTAGCCGGGGACCATCCTGCCCACGCACTGGTTTTGCCCCTCGGGGACTCCAGCAGCTCCCGCCTGCAGTGTGCTGGTGCCGGGAGGGCACAGGGCTGCTCGGCCGCTCAATGCACCGGGTACCAGCAACCGCAGCCGTCCGGGCTGGCCCTGGCTCACCCAGGCCTCTCCGTCCCTCCCGTGGCTCTGGTCCCCACCATGGCAAACAAGGGTCCCCCCAGCATCTCCTGGGTTTGGCACTGGGGGCTTCCCGGGGCCATCCAGCTCGCCAGCCCGGGGTCAGCTGCCCTCCGCTCCTCGTGGGCACCTCGCCTTGCACCGATTAACTGGCTAACCGGCCAGCCTGCTCGCGAGATGCCGGGTGCTCAACAAGTCCCGCTCGCCGCCGTCTGCCTCCCACCTGGGGAGCCCCGTGGAGCTGTGGTGCGCTGGGACGGTGGTTCCTGAGGCTGGGGCGGGCTGAGAGCAGCGCGGGAGGCACCGGTGGGGGCCTGGGGACGTTTCAGAGGCCGGGGCACAGCGTCTGCGGGGCTGGGGGAGCAGAGCGGCTCCCCTTGTTGCTGGAGGGGCCGGAGGCTCTGCGGTGCGAGAGCCCGCCAAGGCAGGTCCGCGGCTTTGGGCAGCTCCTGGGTGCATCGGTCCCTTCAGAAAAGTGCCTCTGTGGGGAGGCACCCGTACGGAAGGTGCATGCATGATTTGCCAAAAGGCAGCGAGGGAAAGGGCAGAACCGAGGGGTGCGATGTGCCCTGGGGAGTGGGCGGAGGAGCTGCCGGGACTGGGCACGGGGTCTCCCGGGGCGGAGGTGTCGAGGGCTGGGGTTGAAGCAGGGGACGGTGCCGGGCAGGATGGTGGCTCCTGCCCCCGGGCTCCGCACGCTGCCTTGCACCCCGCTCTGCTCTCCCCCGAGCTCCTCCAGCAGCCAAGGCTCTGGACGGACCCTCCTGGCAAGGGCCGAGGAGCCCGTGGAGGGGTGCGGGGGCTTCCCTCCCCCCAGCTCCGTACGCTGGACCTGCCGATGGCTCTTCCTTTTGAGTGAAACCCCGCGAGTGACCCGGGGCGGGGGCTCGCCCCACCGAGCTGTGGGAGCAGCGTCTTCCCCGCAGTCCTGTCTGCGGGCGCGGGGCAGAGCCGAAAAGCAAAACAGGGGTGCACGTGGCTTCTGCGTGGGTAGCACCGGTGCAGCCCCTCCGGCTGCTCGACCAGCTACGGCTCTTCAGGAGGACGCTCCTGAGCTTTCGGGCTGGAATAAACATGTAAAAGTCGTTGGTGGTTAAAATGCCCCAACGTGCTCCCCCGGGTGGGTCTGGGTTTACAGGGGGACCTGTAGCCCCGGCGCCCCGGCCCCGGGTCTCACCGAGTCAGTCCTGCTCCCTCAAATCCAGAGCCTGGTCGTGGGGCCGGAGGTTTAGGAGAGTCCCACGGCGGGTGGGGACACAGCGAGGTGCTCCCTGATGTCGGCCTGGCTCTGCGGCAGATAACGGGCGCTGGGGAGCGTGCTGCTGGCCTTGCTTTGGCTCCTGCTTTGCCTTGGCACCGGCAGCGGCTGGAGGAGGGTCCTGGCTGCCGCGAGCCGCTGGTGCCCAGGGAGGTTTGGCTGAAAGCTTCCAGCTCTTGTAAAGGCTGCGCTGGTCCTGTCGGGGCTGCTCGCCTATCCTCTGCTCCTGCTGCCGTTGATGCTCTTGAGCGGCTGGAGATTTTGCATCTCCACGTCTGGCTGCTCCGGTAGTTTGTCTCAGTGGGTCGCTGCTCTCCCCTCTGGGTCCGGGGTCTCTCCTGGTCCTGCCCTCCTGACCTTGCCCACCGCTGATCCAAAGCCAACAGTCGCACCCGGGGCAAGGAGGGAGATTTCTGCCTGAGGAATAACCTGGGAGCCCTTCGGGAAGGGACTCGGGACCCTGCTCTCCGCCTGCCTCCAGGGAGAAGCAAACCCCAGCTGATGCTCCCCAGGCCGGACCGTCATCGCTGCCTGCAGCCGGAGGGGGCCAGGTCTGTCCCTGTCCCTGTGTTCAGCCGAGGGGACGGCACCGTCGCCCTTCCCAGCTCTCCCGGAGGAAGCCGTAAAGCTCCACCGCAGATGGCCGCACAACGGCACCCCAGCCCTGCTCGGGGCTGGCAGATCTTGGGGTTCAGAGTTCGGCCACCGCCGTGGGACGGGGCCTCTCGGCCGGACCCACGCGGCTGGGGAGGAACCGGAGCAGGTTTCCTGGGAAGCTGCTGGTGTTGGCATTCCCACTTCCTGGCCAGAAACAGCCCCTTTCCCCACGCGGGGTCGGTGGTCTGAGCCGTGCCGGGGCTTGGCTGGGCTGTGGCGCGGGCCCGTCTCCAGCGGCGGAGGTGGCGGCAGCAAGGAAGGGCCGGGAGGAAAGCCGGGCCGGCGACGTGCGCTGGGGCAGGGTCGGGTGGAGGCCCAGAGCTCGGGGCTGGAGGCAGAGGCGTGCGCAGGAGCCTGGTTTCCCGCGTCTGTCTTTACTCCGTCTGGAGGCGAGCGAGCCCCTGGGCCCCAGACAGAAGCCGCTCTCGGGGGTGAGGATGAGCCCTGCAGCGGCCCAGGAGGAGAGAGGGGAGCCAGGGCGGGTCCTGCCCCAGCCAGGTGTTTCCTGGTGGAGCGCGGCTGGGCGAGGGCTGAGCCCGGCCCCTTGGCTCAGCACCGAGGACCGAGCTCCCCGCGGGTGCCCGGGGCTCACGGGGGTGCCCCTGCCAGGAGCCGCGTTCCTGCCGGCTCCTTGGAGCCTCGCGTGCGCTCGTGTGCACGGCGTTGGGGTGGGAAGGCTGCGCTGCCTCGTGTGAACGGGAGCCCAGGAACCGAGTGACGTGGCCGGGGCCACCCCGAGGTGGCGGGGAGCCAGGCGCCGTGTCCCAGGCCGGCGCTGGGGCTGCCTGTCCCAGCCGGTCAGTGCTCCCGGGCATGGGGAGAGGCCGGCTCCACTCTCATTCATAAATCGTGGGGGAGTTTCCTGGTGGAGCCTTGCTCCTCTAACTGGAAGGGAGCTGGAAACCCAAGTGTTTGGAGGGCACTTGAACCATTGTTTGAAAGATCTGTAATTTTCCAATCAAACTCCCTCCCCAAGCCTCCGTTCATCAAATATTCATGGGATCCATTTTCTCCTGGCACTCCCAGCCCACGTCTCAGCCCAAAGAATCAATCAGGCAGCTCTGCTTGCTCTAATGCATCCTGCGTTTTCGGGAGCCTGGGGCTGCCATCTCCTCCTCCCGCCTCCCTCCATCTCCCCCCGTACCCGTCTCCTCCCAGGGCAGCAGCGTTGGATGGGGCTGCGCAGGCAGCGGGACCCTGGGGACGGCATGGCTCACGGAGAGGCACGGAGCGGGACCGATGCGGGGTGGAGGCAGCCGGCACCGTGGGGCAGGGCGGGAGCAGCCCCCGTGTCACCAGGAGCTGAGCAGGCGGGTCGGACCCTGTGCCCAGCCGCCCCGGCACTCGGCTCCTCGGCAGCACAGCTTTCTGGCCATCCTCGCCCGGGCCGTTGGCCGCTGATTTATTTGCCTTTGCAGTCGATGAGTGCCGGCCCCCGGGCTGCTGCGGCCCCCTCCCCTCCGTGCCCGCCACCAACGAGGGCGTTCGATAGCCGCCCCGCTGCTAATGGCTTCGTGACGGAGGCTTTGCAGACTCTCCGCAGGCACGCTCGCCACGGCAGCGTCACTCCGGGCCCAGCCAAGGGGCTTGGCTCTTGGCACGGGAACGGTGGTGTAAATCAGTGCCGGTCCCTCAATCGCTGCCGGTGCTGCCGTTTACACGGGCTCTGGGCCCCGCACCAGGGCCCGGCTCCCCGGGGTCGGTGTCGGTACGGGGGTCCGGGCGGTGATGCCCCCGTGCAGGGCTCTCTCCCTGCCATCCCCCTGGCTCGGCGCTGAGCGGGTGGAAGGGGAGCGGAGGAGCAGCTCGAAACGGCTCTTCGCACATTTGGATGAGCTAAGGGAAAAAACAGAGGAAGGCAAATAAACATTATTGTTTCATGTCAGGCGGGGAGGAGACAAAAGGTCACGGGCTTCCCTTGTGATGGTAGGAAACGGCAGCATCAGCAGGGCTGGAAAGAGCTGGAGAGCCAAGGGAGAGCGTGGGTGCGTGCACGGGGCGCGTGCGTGCTCGCACGTGTGCGTGGCTCCGTCCGTGGGTCCCGGGACGGCTGCCCGGGCAGGCGGGAGTTCCCGGGGCGTCATCCCCTGGTGCCGCCTGCGTCCCCGGTCCCGTCGACCTCGTCTCCTGTGCCGCGGCCCGTGGCTCTCCCTGCCACGCGGGGCATGCGGGAACGGCTCGAGGAGCTGCCCTGGGACCCGCAGGGCTGGGACACGCGCGCAGCGGACAGCGGGCAGGAAAGCATGAGCCTGTTCCCCGGAGCTCATGAGAGCGGGTGAAAAGAGGGGGGACGAAGGGCTCGCTTTGGGTTTCTTTTCTGGGCTCGTGGTTCCTGAGGGGGTCGGTGGCCGTGGCCTCGGTGGCCCTGGCCTTGGTGGCCTTGGTGGCCCTGGGCTTGGTGGCCCTGGGGGGGCTTTCCCGCCCCTCCCCGGCACCCGGGAAGGATCCGCAGCTCGCACTGGCGTGGCCGAAGCCTCCGGGCGCTGGTGGTGGTGACGCTGCGGCCTTGGCCCGCCGGGGCCGCGGGGCCCGGGAGCGGCCCCGGGGGGGAGCGGTCCCGGCCCCGGGGGTCCCGGGCCCCCCCGGCCCCGCCCGCGCCGCGCACCCCCCCGGCGGCTCGCCCCGTTGCCGTGGCGCCGTTGCCATGGCGCCGTTGCCAGGGAACCGCCTCCCGGCTCGGCGGAGCCGTCACTCACCGGGGCCGGAGGCTGCGCGGCCCCATCGGCCCGGCCCGGCCCGGGCTCCGGCGCCGCCGCCGCTCCCGCCCCCGCGGTGACGGGCGGAGGGGCGGGCGGCGGGAGCGGGGAACGGCGGCTCTGAGGCCGCTCCGGTTCGTGCCGCGGCGTGGGGAGGGGCTGGGGCAGCCCGGGGCAGGGGCCTCCCCGGCCCCGGCCCCGGCCCCGGCCCCGGCCCCGGGGCTCTGCTCTCCTGCCCTCGTCGAGCGCGCTGACCCCCCGGGACCGGGCACGGCGGGACCCCTCCGCCCGTCCTCCCGCCCCGCCGCCCTGTCCCGGTGGCAGGGACCTGGGGACCCCAGCGCTGTCCCCGCTGCCCCGCTCTCGCAGGGCGAGGGGTGAGGCCCCGCGGCCGGAGCTCGGGTCGGGCCCCGCAGCAGGGCTGGGGAGCGCAGGCCGCTGGGCCGGGCGGCGGGGCCGGGGGGTGCAGCGAGGGGCACCCGGCCTGTTTTGCGTCTCTCTCCCTGGGCCAGGAAGATTCCTGGCGTTCGACCCGGGAATGCGGAGACTGTAGCAAATAATGGAAAATAAAGAGGATGGAGGAGGGAGGAAAAGCAGAACAGAACGTTTCAGGAATGCTGTAAAAGTTTGGATCCATCGGACGGGGCAAGATCCAGGAGAGAAACAGGCCCTGGTCCAAAGCCTTCTGAGCTTGGGGTGCCGAGAGCTGGACTCGGGGGGACCCCTGGCCCCAGAGCAGGAAGGCGCCCATGGCGAAGGGCAGCCCCGGCACCGTGGGGCTGGTGCCAGCCTGGCCCCGCGGCCGCTCGGGCAGCCCTGGCTCGGGGCAGGGCGTGGGGGGCGGCCGGTTCCTCCCTTCAGCTTTTGCTCATAATCTGTCTCTGCAGAGAGCCGTCCCAGCTGCCCGAATCCCGGGGGGATCCTCGCTGGTTTGGAGGGGGAAGGGGAAGTTGCACCCCTTGGGCTGGAGCCCGGGGCAGGGTGTAGGGCCGTGATGTGGATGCTGCTCCCAGCACCCGCTCCGTGCTCCCCCCGGCAGGCCCTGCGTGCTGGGGTGTCTCGTGGGGGCCTGCCAGCTCCATCACCGTCCTTGTCACAGCTCCGTCTCTGGCTAGCGCAACTGCTTTCGGTCTGTCTTTCCTGGGAAAGAAAGTTCCCCCGTGTCTGGGGGCGAGGCGAGACCCCGGGCACGGGGCTGGGGAAGGGCAGACCCGGCTCATGGCCCTGGTGGGTGAGCACAGGAGGCTTCCCTCAGGAAACCCGCTGTCCCCGGCCCCTCTCCCCACAAGGGAACGTCTCCTGCTGTGGGGGGGTTGCAGGGTGCAGCTGGTGCTCAGGTCAGTCAGGGAGGGAGCGGGGTCGGCCCCTCGCCCCCCATTGTCCCTGTGCTGGGTGCTGCGGCTCTCGGACCCCACGCAACCGGGCAGGGAGCGGCAGCAGAGCGAGCGGGGAGGGCAAAGGGACTCGCAGACGCTCCGACTCTCGTTGGGTTTGTAATTATTTAGTTCCCGTCTGGGGTGCGGCATTGGGCTGCCAGGGGTGACACATGGGAGGCTGCGAGCGGCGGGTGTGCGCCTGCGCGTGCAGAACAGTCACAGCGTCGCCACAAACAGCACAAAAATAACCGCTACAAAAGCGACACCTTCCCCGGTTTGTTTTTCTGGCCTGGATTTCACGCGCCGCCGGGATCCCGGGGTGCGGGGTGAGGGGAGGACGGGCGGCTCTGAGCAGCTTTGGGTTAATCGCTGCCTTGGGGGAGGTGGCAGGCGGAGGCAGGGGGTCCTCGCACCCTGGCAGAGCCCATTTGATTTGCTGCAAAGCCCGGCTCTTGCACGTGTGTGTGCTGTCCCCTCCGCTGCAGGCCTGGTGCGAGGGCACGCGCGTGTGCGAGGGCACACGTGCTGGCACGCGCGACCAGAGCCCGGCCCAAGGAGGTACGCCGAGTGGGGCGCAGCAGCCCGCGCCCGCCCCGTGTGTAAAACCACCTTCGGAAAAGGCCCTTAATGGGAGGGTGGAGGAGATCTCCCGCCCACGCTGCCCCCAGCCCGGGGCCGCCCGCAGAGCCCAGCCTGCACCCCCCGGGGAGCAGACGATGCAGCAGCTGGGGTGGGGAGAAACCCGGGGAGCGGGGGTGGTGACCCCCCGCCGGGGTGCCCGCAGCCTGCGGGTGCGGAGCAGCACCTCGGGGTCCGTGTTGTCTTCCAAAGCGGGCACCCCGAGCTGGGCCGGGGCTGCCGGGCACAGGGCTGCCCTCCCTGGGCCCCAGCCCTGCTCCCGTTGCGGTCGGTGCCGTAAGAAGCCGGGGATGGCTTCAGCCCGGGTCAGCGGGTCTGTGGCCCCCGAGCCGCTGCGTGCCCCTGAGCGCGCAGCCGCAGCGAGGCCGGGGTGGGACCGGGCTTCTGGCACTCGCTCCTTGCTAATGGCTTTTCCCGCTGCGCTGGGGACACGGCGCTGCCCGTCCCTCCCTGTCCCCCCCTCGCCCCTCGCCGCCCGCATGGGCTGGGACTGCTGGTGGCCCTGCGGCCGCTCCTCTCCCTCCCTCCTGCCCGCTGGGAAGAGACTGTCTGCCTCTTGCTTTAATTGCACTTTCAAAGCCCTCGGGCCCAGCCAGGCGTGCGGGGACGGACCCGGGGGGGAGGCAGGTGCGGGGGTGTCCCACCGGCCCCCGCGCGTCAGCCATCCCGGCTCCACGCGCTGGGCCGGGGCAGGAGCTCCTGGGAGCTGCGAAAATGGATGTGCGCTTAACCACCGGCATAAATTAAGTCCAGGAGCCGTCCCCTCCGCCGCCTCGGCCCCAGCATCTGCCAGCTGCAGGAACAGCCGCTGGCAGGGGCCGGAGCTGGACCCCCCACCCATGTTTCCTCCCTCCTGCTCGCCCGGGGCAGCAGCGCAGACAGCCCCGGGGGCAAGGGAGCAGCCAGAGGAAGGGCTCGTCCACAGGGACCGGAGCCCGGGTCAGTGTCTCCACGCCGGTGTCTCCTCCAGAGCGGCTGCCTGCGCAGGCTCTGCTGTCCCTTGCTCTGGGAAGTAAGCGGCAATGATCCATCGCCTGACGATACCTCCGTGCCTGCCACCCTAATTACCGTCACAGCTAAGCGCTTCGTTAGCATCGCCTGGCAAGCAGCCAGCTGGCTCCCTGTGCTGCCGGAGCATCCCCAGTCACGGCTGGGCCCCGGGCAGACGCCCTCGGCCCCACGCTGCGGCTCCCGGCTGCTGAACCTGCACCTGATGCTCCGCGGCTTGGGGGCTCTTGCCGGGCCCCATGGGGCTGCGCTGCCGGTCGAGCTGGTCCCGGGCACTCGCGCCACTGGGACACGGGAAGGCGGGCGCGTGGCTGCGGGGGTCAAGGCAGCCCCTCCTCACTGCACCCCGGGGCCCAGCTGCACCCGGGAGAGCTGCGTCGGGGCCAGCGAGGCGGCTGCCGCCGGCAGCATCCCCGGGCACGGCCGCGGCAGTTCGCGTTGCGGAGGCGGGTGCCGGGCCCCGGAACACGAACCCCAGCTGGAGCGGAGCCTGTTGCAATGTGTGCGTCTGCGTGTGTCCGTGTGTCTGTGCACGTGTGCGCGCGTGTGCCTGTGCGCGCAGCCCGGAAAGGTCACCGTCCGGGAAAGGTGTCAGCAGCCAAGAAATGGGCTTGGAATGGAAAGTGTGAGCCAGGTTGAACCACAGGGGTGGCCAGAACCGTCCCACTCCAGCCCCTCCACGGTCACCGTTTCCATCTGTGCCGCGGCCGAGGGAGGAGCAGGTCCCGCCGTGCCAGGTCACCCCCAGGTGCCTCTCCCAGGGGATTCGGGCAGGGCGGGGGGCCAAGGGGTGCCTGGAGGAGCTGTGCGGGCGAGGGGTGCTAGGCTCCAGGGGGGCAAGGGGAAGGGGAGAGAGCAGCCGGCGGAAGGGAAGAGTTCAGCCTTTGTCCGTGCGCTGTGTCCGGTTCGCTGGTGGCACAATGTCCCCATTCACCCACCGCCTGCACTCGTCACTGCTTCTCTCTGCTCTCTTGCAGGGTTGTGGAGGCCAGCACCCTTCAGCAGGAGAGGCTGCAGGCCATCGCGGTGAGTCCCCTGCGCGCTGCGAGCGCACGACGAGCGTGCCGGACCTTGAGCTGGTGTCCCCACGTCCCCGCGCCATCGCCTGCAGCACGTGGGGCAGACGCCAGCGGGGAGGAGAGCGCGGGCAGAGGGGCCGTGCCGGCGCAGGGGCTGTGCCGCTCTTTCCCCAGCCCCTGCCCCTGGCCTGGAAAGCTGCTCCGAGGCTGCAGGCAGGGGCAGGAGCAGGAGAGCCCGCGTGGGCACCCAGCCCCGGGCAGGGGGTCTCTAGCAGCCAAACAAGGACTCACGGGAGCCCGTGCCAGGGCATCCTGCCCTGCGGCGGCTCTGCCCAGGGACGTGCCACAGCCGGGGTGCGGGATCCGGCAGGTCTTGGCTCTGCGCTGCTGAAAGGGGGACAGAGCGAGCGACGGGCAGCTGGGAGTTTTCATTAATGAAGCAACGCCTTGATGAGCCCCAAGTGAGAGGGAAATGAGTGATGATGCCGCCCTTGCCCCTTCCCAGGGAAGGGCTGAGGATCGTGCAGGATCGGGCCCTGCCCGCTATGAGCACTAGTAACCATACGAGTTCGTGAGCAGGCGGGGGCCACGCTGGGCAGCCCCTCCCCAGCACCCAGCAGGGCTCTGGGTTGGTTTTAAACCCGGTCGCTGTCCCGTAGCAGCTCCCCTGCCCGCCGCGGGCTGCCAGCTTCCCTGTCCCGTCCCACTGCTGGCCGATCTCCGCTGCACAAAGGGCAAATTGTTCTGGGCCAGAGGAGAGAGAAAGCGGTGACGCTTCCCGGGCTGGGACTGACTCTGCTGAAATGGTCTGGACCAGCCCCAGGACGTGCGGTGACGGGGGGCCGGGGAGAGGCCGTTGGGGCTGGTTCTCCCTGCGCTGGCCAGCTCGCTCAGCGGGGCCGGGTGAGGGGAAGGTGACGTTTTGAGACGGTGAACAGACTCCAGGCTCTGCCCTGATTTCTCTGCACCCTCCGTCCGTGCCTCAGTTTCCCCCAGTGAGGGCAGGGCTGGGGAGCTCCCGGCAGGCTGTCCCCAGGGCCAGTCCTGCAGCCCCAGGTACGGCTCGTGTCCCCATGTCAGACCCCCCAGGAGCCCCTCGCCCCCCGCTCCTCCCCACTCCGGGGATGCTGCCCTGGCCGGGAGGGAGGTGGCCCTGCCCCGGCAGTGCCCGGCGCCAACCCCCTCCCCACGCCGACCCCGGCTCTGCCGCTCTCGTCCCTCCAGGAGAAGCGGAAACGTCAGACAGAGATCGAGAACAAAAGGCGGCAGCTCGAGGACGACAGGCGGCAGCTGCAGCATCTCAAGGTGAGGACCCCCGGGGACCCCCGGGCTGCCTCTGCACCGGGGACGTGCTGGGGACCCCCCAGCTGTGGGGGCGGCAGGACCGTGACCCCTTTCTGCTCCCCAGTCCAAGGCTCTGCGGGAGAGATGGCTGCTGGAGGGGGCCCCGGCCTCAGCCTCCGAGGAGGACGAGGCCATGAAGAAGCAGATGCAGGAGGATGAGGTGAAGACCAAGGAGCTGGAGGAAACCATCCAGAGGTAACGGGGACGGTGCGGGGCCAGGGTGTCGGGGTGCGCTCGGAGGGCACCCGAGTCACTCCAGAGACCCCCGACCTTTCCTCCGCCCGGGCAGATGGGAGGCTGAGATGCAGCTCGGTCCCGCGCGCTGGGCACGAGGCACGAGGCACGAGGCACGCTGCCGTGCGACCGCGCTCGCTCGGGTTCAGCCGCAGCCACGCTCGGAGGAGAGCACCTGCTCTGGAGCCCGGAGGTGCTGGGAGCAGAGGTCCCTCCGTGGCACTGCCAGGGCTCGGCCGCTCTCGCCGTGACCCGTCCGGCTGGGTTCTTGCCGGCGTTTGTCCAGGGGCTGCGGCCAGTCCCGGAGCCCGCCCGGCCCCGCGGCCTCTCTGAGCATGGCAGCCCCAGCCGCGCTCCTGCCCGGGGCTGTCCCCGCGCCCGCCTCCACGGCTGGAGCTCTGTAGGGCGTCAGTGGGAGCTGTGGGGCCGGGGTCCCCTGGGCGGGCGGCTGCTCGGTGCCCAGCACCCGCGATCGCAGCGGCGGGGGAACGGGGGGCTGGTTCCCCATGGACGTCCGTCCCCGTCGTGGTGGCTCAGGCCCTGGGGAAGGGGCAGGGTGGGAGGGAGAAGCCTCAGCCCCTGCCCAGCTCCCTCGTGCCTGGGCTGCCGAAGGCGGGGGGGCGGCTGGGACCCCCAGCACAGAGGTGTCCCGGCAGCCCGGCTGCCCTGCAAGAATGCAATCAGTCACGGCTATGCTGGTAATTACCGAGCATCGGTGCAGAGAGGGGTCAGGCACGAAGGGGCCTTTGTGTCCGTCTAATGGCGCGGTGCATTCCTCCGCCGGCGCCTTGCGGGGAGACGGGAGTTAAGGGGGGGGCTCTGCCGGGGGCTGCCGCCGCCGCGCCGACAGAGGGGCCCTAATTTACACGGACGTGAATGCATGGGGGCTCCCCTGACCTCCACCGCGTCCCAGTGGGGCCCTGCTGCCGCACAGCTCTTGCCCGGGCTCAGTGGCTGGGAACGGGCGCTCGCCCTCGTGGGAAGCTCAAACAGGCTTTGGGCGACGCGTGTGGGAGCAGAACGGTGACGGAGCGGCGTTGCTCCGTGCCACCAAGCGAGGGCACTGGCAAGCGTGTGGCTGGCTCGGCTCGGTCACTGCATGGGGACAGCGAGAGCTGGGGGGTCGCATGGGGACAGCGAGAGCTGGGGGGCCGTGTCGCCGGCCCATGTTTGCAGGTCTGCTGCGGCTGCCCGCACCACGGCTGCCTGCACCGCGGCTCCCCACGGCCTCTCAGCCCCGACTCTCCCCACAGGCTGGAGAAGGAGCTGGAGACGCTGGAGAACGGCAGCTCGGCGGCTTCCACCAAGGAGAACCTGGCGGAGGTGGCAGCACCGGCCAAGGAGGAGAAGGCAGAGGCCATGGCCAACACGCAGAAGGTGGGCACGGCCGCTCTCCAGGGGCAGGGCTGCCTGCTGCAGGAGGGGTGAAGGGGGAGAGGGGGTGCCGGGGGGTTGGCGCTTGCTCAGCCCCCGCCAGACCGGAGCTGGTTCTTGCTGCTGGCGCGGAGCAGGGAGCTGCCGGGGTGACGGCGCAGTGGCAGGCAGGTTGCACTGGTGGAGGGGCCGAGCACGGGCACCCGCTGCCGACCGGCTGCGGGGCTGCACCGGGGCGCTGGCGTGGCTGCGGTGGGCCCTGGTCCCAGCCGAGCTGGGCGGGTTGGCCACCCCATGTGTCCCTGTCACCCTCGGAGCCCCTGCCCTGCAGATCCTGTGCCAGTGGGGCTGGGCCGGGGATTACTTGCCCCGGCGGGGATGGGTGCGTAGGCGGTGGGTGCGCGGGCGGCGGGTGCGTGGCGGCTGCCGGCGGTTCCTAACCTCTCCCCTCTGTTTTGCAGAGTCCCCTGGGCACAGTCAAGGGTAGGTGATCCCCGCCTCGGCTGCGGTTCCTGCTCTCGGGAGGCGGCGCCCACCGCCCCCTCGTGCTGCCCCGGCACCGGGGCCAGATGGGTGGGGGGAGCCGGGGCAGCCCCGTCCCCGCGTCCCTGTCCCCTCCTGGGCAGCAGTGCCCTGCGGCAGGGGAGCCCGTCCCAGGCGCCAGCCGCGTGGGACACGCCGCCCTCCCCGGGGTCCATCCCGCGGGCGCGTGGACAACCAGGCGATCGTTTTGGCTCAGGCGGTTCCCTCTCCTCTCCGTCTCCAGCCGAGAAGAAAGTCTCCAGCAGCCCCATGAAGGTGGTGGAAGGCACTGACATGATGAAGGCAGGTAGGTGCCCGCTTCCCCGGGAGGAGCGCTCCTTCCCGCTGCTTCCCCCTCCCCTCCCGCGCCGCCCCTCGGCTCGCTGCCCGCCCCGCAGCCCTGCCACCGCCGCTCCCCACCGCTCGATGGCTTTCCACGCCCAAGGCAGAGAACATCAGTTGTTGGCTATCAGAGGGTTTGTTTTCGCTTCCGCCCCACGGCTGGTTCGTGGTTCAGGGCCCCCCCTCGCCCCCCATTCCATGTCTCTGCTCCGGTTTCATCCTTCACCTCCCGCTCTGTTTGCGGCTTCTCGGAGCGTGGGAGAAGGAGCGGAGCGTCGGCTGCCGGCATGGCTGACCCTGCGCCAGCACCCGCAGCCCCGTGGCTGGCCGCCGGCAGGGAGCTTGCAGGGGTGCGCGGGGCCGAGCTGCCCACGCTGGGGGGGCTGCGGCCGGCTCTCTGCTGGAGGGGTGTGCTCTGGTTTGGGGATGGCTCAGACCGGGCTGAGGCACCAGCGCTGGGCAGAGCCCGACTTGGGGTCCTTGGAGCAAAGCGCCACCGGGCCGAGGCGACCCCAGTGCCGGCAGGGACTGGCCGGGAGCCGAAGGAGGGATGCCGAGGATCCCACAGGGGCGGAGGGGCTGCCCCGGCACCAGCACCAGCACCCCCAGCAGGGGACACAAGCGTGAGCCTGGCTCCCAGCCCAGGCCCCTGCGGCCAGCACCGCTCACCGGCCGGACAGACAGACGTGGCGCCGCCCGCCACAGTGCCTCCAGGGCCCGGCTGGGATGCAGAAGCCGTGGAGGTAAGGTGATGCCGGCAGTGCCAGGATGGCGACAGCCCCACGGGTCCCGGTAGGAAGGCTGTGCCTGGGATGTCGCACCCGCCTCTGCCGTTCACAAATCCTCGCTGCCGCCTGCTGCCTTGCTAACGCCGCTAAGCACCGCACCGCACCGCGCCACGCCGCACCGCGCCGCTGCCACCATGTGCCTGCCCGCTGCCAGCCGCTGAGCAGGGGCTAGGGAGGGCCGGGGCCACCGTAACGCACGCTGTCCTCTTTGTGTCCCAGCCATGTACTCGGTGGAGATCACGGTGGAGAAGGACAGAGTGACTGGGGAGACCAAGGTCCTGTCCAGCACCACCCTGCTCCCCCAGAACCACTGTCTGCAGGGGGTCAAAGTGTACGAGGATGAGCTGAAAGGTACGGCCGTCCCGCACTGCTCGGAGGCCTCAGAGCAAAGGGCAGGGGACGAGGGAGCGGCCGCCCGAGCATCCCCGCAGGTGCCGGGGCTAGGAAGGGCTGGGGCCGCTCCCAGCCGTCCTCGCCAGCTCCGGAGGGGAGACAGCCCAGGGCAACCCCTCGCCGGCCCCAGTCCTGCGCCCTGGCCGGGCCGGCGTGGGATCCGTCCCGGCGGCGTGGTGCAGACGGTCCTGACGGGCCAGCCCTGGTTTGCGCATCGCAGCCCTGCACCACTGGAGAATGGAGAAGAGGATCTGCAGCGTCCAAGACTCAGGAGCCTGTCCTGCGGGCGGGGAACGCGGCACCGGCACCGCGTCGGCCCGACGCGCCCAGGCTGGCCACGCCACCGGGTGCGGAGGAGGCACGGCAACAGGGACCGGTCCCTGCCTGCGGCCCCTGCTTTTGGGAACCTCCGGGAACTGGCTTCGAAGGGCCTGGTGGCACGCGAGGGATGGCTGCGTCAGTGGCAAGGACCAGCCACGTTGCTGGGGCGCGTTACTGCGGACTGTGGTGGCCAAGCGGACCGACCGCCTCTCCAAGGAAACCGTGCTGCACTGGCGGCTGGTCCCGTTCAACACCCTCCCCGTGGCCGTGGCCGTGCTGGGCCGCGCTGGCTTCACCTCCACCAGCCGCCTGGCTCAGCCCCCCCGCTGCCCCGGGACCCCCAGCTCCAAGGACGGGCCGAGGAGCCGCCTCGGCAGCAGCCGGCCCGGGGCAGCTGGGCGTTGGTCCCGGCCGAGCCGGGTTGTCGTCCATCACTCCGTCGACTGGCTGCGGAGGCCGTTGCGCTGATCATCGCATGATGCCCCAGGTCAAGTGGAAAATGCGATGAGCGGGAGGCTGCTCTCCCCGTGGCGCGTCTGCTGCCTCCAGCGCCGCAAGCAGCCGTGCGAAGCGTGCCGGCAGTGGAAGAGCCCCGTCCCCTCCTGGGCATGGGGCCGCCGGGTGCCACAGGCAGCAGGACACGGCGGGATGCGGCAGGACGCGGTGGGGCGCGGTGCGGTAGCACCTGCCAAGCGCTCACTGGGGTCTTAGGGGTGGCAGCGGCGATCTGCCGCAAAGCGTCGTGTCGGCCCCGGCCGAGTCGGGTGCCAGCCGGACGCCATCCCGCCGCGGCGAGCGCGGCCAGCTTGGCAGGCTGTCGGTGACCTGGCAGACGGCCGCAGCTCCTGCGGGGCTCGCCAGGTCTGAGGCTTCGGAGGTGCCAAGGGCTGGGAACGGCTCCTCGCATTGTGCTTTTGTTTCGGCCTCCCCCTCTGCTGTCGGGCACGGGCGAGGCGATGCCGGGGGGGGTCCGGCAGCAGCTCCGGCCAAAGGGGGGGTCGGGGTGCTGCCAGGGGGTCCCGGCCTCGGTGCCAGGGCCTTTGGGGAGGGGAAGGTGCCGCTCCCCGGCCTCGCAGGAGCCGGGTCCGAGCAGGTTGCGCCAGCAGGAGCTTTTCCAGGTCGACTTGTGCCCCCGGCCCGAGCCCCCCGGCCCGAGCCCCCCTCACCCTCCCTCCTCTTGTCCCCGCAGTGGTGCACGCGGTGAGCGCCGAGGACGGGGCCCTGCAGAATGGGGCCCACCCCCTCAGCTCCTCTGAGGTCGACGAGCTCCTGCACAAGGCGGACGAGGCCACCCTGAGCGAAGCTGCCGGGCGGGAAGCCCTGGCCAAGGCCGGCGAGGAGGCCGGCAGCGCCCCGGCCAGCCAGAAGCCGACGCCGCGGCGGGAGATCACAGGGCTGCAGGCCAAGCCGCGGGAAAGCACCGTGGTGCTGCCGCCGGGCGAGGGGACGGAGCCCAGCCGGGAGCAGCCGGTCACCATGATCTTCATGGGCTACCAGAACGTGGAAGATGAGGACGAGACCAAGAAGGTGCTGGGGCTGGAGGGCACCATCAAGGCCGAGCTGGTGGTGATCGAGGATGCCGAGAGCAAGCCGGAACCAGCGTGCAAGGACCACGCGCCGCCCAACGGCACCGCGGTGGAGCCGGTGGCTGCCCAGCCGCTGGCGGAGGAAGGCCCGGGTGGGCAGAAGCCGGGTGCCAACGCCACAGACGCCAAGGAGGCCGAGCAGGAGACGGACGTGAAGAAGCAGCGCTGCAAGTGCTGCACGGTGATGTGAGCCCCGCCGGCCCCGCGCCACCGCCAGAGCAGGCTGCCCCCGCCGAGCCCCCTCCGCCCCGGCCCCCGCTAGCCAGGCCCACCGCCCCGGCACACCGGGCTCCCTCCCCCACCGAACACGGACCCTTCTTTCTGCAGAGCCGGGGAGATCCAACACGGCACCTGCGAAGCCACAGCGGGCAGCAGCGAGCCGCGGCCGTGGCACCGCTCGCCCCGTCTGCCCAACGCCCACCCTGTGCCGCACCCCACCAGCGCTGCCTGTGATATTTATTAGAGACCCCCCTCGCCCCACAGCGCGCCCACCCCCACCCACGGCCCGGCCTCGCCCCACGCCAGTGACCTCCTGCCGCCAACGCCGGGGCCTTTCCCTCCTCTCACCGGCAACTTCCCACCCGCCATCGGAGGATGGAGCCGGCCGGGCTGGGGGATCGGAGGACACCGCCACGTCCGTAGATGACTCCCGGGGAGCCGGTGGCCAGCGGGACCCGCGCTTGGCTCAGCCCGCGGAGGGCGCGGAGCCAGCCCCACGCCAGCCCCACGCCAGCCCCTCTCTCCGCGCCTCCATCATCTGCTTCTCCCGCAGGGAGAGGCCCTGGGCCGTCCCCTCCGGCTGCCTGCGGATGTCCCCGCTGCATCCCACGTCCCCGTCCCCCTGCCCCCAAGCCCCCCGAGCTGTGAGCCCCCCCGGGATGGAGCTTGTCCAGGCAAGGGAAGGGCGTCGAGGGCAGCGTCCGTCGTGCCAGGAGCTCGCAGGGGGCCACGTGCCACGCGTGGGGTCGGCCCCAGCCCGTCCCCGGGCTGCGGGCGGGAGCCCTGCTCTGCTCCCCTGGACTCGGCTCCCGTGCAGGAGCTCCTCACCCTGGCGCTCACGGTTACGGCTGCCACCGTCCAGGTGCCGATGCTGCAGGCTTCTGCAGGCTCCCGCGGGGCCATTCCTCCGCCTCGGCTGCCATGTCGGCGTCGCTGGGCTCTACCAGCCGAGGGGGCCGAGCGGTGCCGTGGCCGGGTGCCCGTGTCCTCGCGACGTGGGTGGCAGCGGCAGCGAGGGAAGGGGAGCTGGGGGGGCCCAGCCCCACAGGGGCGGGGACCGGGCAGGAGCTCCCGTGCCTCCTCGCAGCAGCGGGAGCGTGGCCCAGCACCGTGTCCCCCTCCTGCTTCTGCTGCCCGGCAGCTTTGCAGAGCCGCGTTTTGGGGCCCCGGGCTGCAGCGTCAGCTCCCCGAGGCGAGCGGGGCAGCCCAGTTCACCCCCGGCACTGGGAGCTGCCGGGGGTCCGGTGTCCCACGGAGGGCAGCCCTGGGACGCCGTGTCCGTGCCGGGACTGCGAGCCTTCCCCGCTCCCCCCAGCCCTTCAGCGGGGATTTCACCACCAGCACCAGCGTTTCCTCCCCGCTGAGACCCGCTGGGGCAGGTGGGGAGGGCGGGGGGCCCCATGGCAGCACCCATGGGTGCTGAGCCCTGCCCAAACCCTGGGCGCTTCTGCCGCAGCAGCCGACGCATCTCGCAGGCGCTGGGCACGCGGCTCCCGCTGAGCCCCCCCCGCCGCCTTGTGGGTCCAGCGGGCCGGGGGCACGGCTCTGCCCTGCCCTGGCACGGGGGCCGCTGCCAGGGGTCCCATCTCCTGCCAGCACTGTCCCAAACACGCCGGGGCTCGGAGCCCTGTGTGCCGGCCCCAGGCCGGGGTTGTTTTCGGCGCCTGGTGCCCCACGTCAGCTGCCCCTGAGCCAGCTGCGGCCATGAGCCGGGCTGGCAGCGCCCCGTCCCCGCGCCCCGGAGGCACAGGAGCTTTGGGCAGGGCGCAGCCAGCCCGGAGCGCGGCCCAGCCACCAGCCGGCACGGCACAGGGGTCCTGGTCCGAGCGTGAGCGGGTCCCTGCTGCCAAGCGTGGCTGGGCGAGTCGCCGGGGACCCCCTGAGCCCCCGGCGAAGCAGGCGCAGAGCAGCCCTCGCGCTGCCCAGCCCACCGGGATGCGGGTGGCAGAGCAGCCAGGGATGGGGCGCAGCCCCCCAGGGCCTTCCCTCCCCCCCAGCCCCCTCGTGTGAGCAGTGACCCCCCCACCACGACATCCCAGTTGCCCCCCAGGCTGCGGTTTTCCCCCAATAGAGTCTGGTCTGCAGGGACAGGGGAGGGGGGCAGGGGCTGTTGGAGGCTGCGGGGGGCTCACGGTGCTGCCGTGCCAGTCCCCCCATCGGGAGCCCGGCCCCGAGCCCCGGCCGGGCACCGAAAGCCTCTGGGAGAGGCAGAGCCGGGGAAGGGGGTCGGGGCTGGCACCCCCGGGGGAAGGGGGAGCCTCTCCTGCAGACGGGCATCGCTGGAGCCCTGTGGCCGCAGTGCCGCAGAGCGGGGTGCTGGGGCTGGGTGCCGCGGGGCGTCTGCGGGACGAGGTCGCCAGCAGGGATGCACGTCACCTCCCGCCACCCCCTCACCGGGGGCCAGCGCCGCTCGCCCCATCCCACCCCGGGTCCCGCAATCTCCCCCCCGAACCCAAGCCGGGGCCCCCTCCCAGCCTCGGCACCCCCTGCCCCTCAGTTGGCTTCGGACCCAGTGCCGGCCCCCGGCCCCGTCCGGCCCCCACGGCGGCAGGGAGCGGGATCAGGCCCCCGCGGGGCCGGGGCTGGCAGGGGCTGAGCAGCAGCAGGTGGAGGAGCCCGGCTGCGCGCCCCAGCCCCGTCCTGGCCAGCCCCCGCCGTCCCCCCCGGCTCCGCTGAAGTGCACTTCCCGCGCTCCCGTGCTTTTCACTTGTGCCGAAGCCGTTTGAAGTTTTCCCCCTCCCCGGCCCTCCCCGTTGTTTGTAAGACACCCAAACCGAGCAAATAAACTGTGTGAACAACCAGCCCGGCGCCTCCGCCCTCTGCATGGGGACCAGGGACGGCACCCCAGCGCTTGGCACCCGCGCTCGGCACCCCGGCACGGGCACTGGGCACGGACGGGTGGAAAGGGGCCAGGATGGGGATGCTGGGGATGGGGATGCTGGGGATGCTGGGGATGAGGATGATGGGGATGGTGATGCTGGGGATGCTGGGGATGAGGATGCTGGGGATGGGGATGCTGGGGATGAGGATGATGGGGATGGGGATGCTGGGGATGCTGGGGATGAGGATGATGGGGATGGGCCCTGCTGCCCCTTCACTGCCTGGGCTGTGGCTCCTCTCGTCCCTGCCCAGAGGCTTCCCGCAGCCTCACCCCTCCGGCTGTTTCACGGGCGCAAGAGCCACGTGCAGGGGCGTTTGTGCTGTCGCTGGGGGTGACAGAGCCCTTCCTCTGCTCGGCAGCTTCCCTGTGCTGCCCTGGCAGTGCCCTGCTGCCCCTTCGTCCCGCAGGGCTGTGCCCGGTGCTCAGGCCTCGGCACCATCACCCACCCGTCGGCTGCGAGCCCCAGCAAAGCCGATGCCGGCCCAGCGGCACGTCAGGCAGGACACGGGGGATCCCCACTGCCTCCCCGCGCTGCCCATGCTCGCCCGCCGCTGCGGCACGGAGCACCCCTTTCCCCCCCCCGGCAGCACCGGAGCCAACTGGCATGGGGCAGAGCCGGGAGCTGCCGGGCTGGCTGGGATCCAGCCCCGACAGGTCTGTCCCAGCAGAATAAATCCCCTCGGTTCCTCCCTCCTGTGGCTGGCAGGGCCTGGTCACGGCGGCAGCCAGCTGGGCAGGGGCACTGCGCTTTCACACCCCTGCGTGTCACCGGCCCCTGCCGATGCCTCAGAGGTGTCTGTCCCCAGACCGACGGTGACACCAGGCAAGGGAGGTGTTCGGGTGCACCCCACCGTGGCAGGTCTTCTGTGCCGCCCTGGAGCCCGGGGCACGGGGAAGGAAGGGCAGCTCGGTTGGGATGCCATCCCAGCACCACCACGTTGCCAGCCCCGGCGCCGGGGTGATGGACACGTGGCCGTGCCAGAGGAGCGGGTAGGAAGAGGCGGGTGGGAACTGGGATGCTGGGAGGAAAGGGATGCAGGTGTGATGCTGGCAGGCGCGCCCGGGTGAAGGAGACGTGGCAGCCCGGTTTCCCGCTTGTCCCAAGGGGCGGCGCTGGGGTCAGGGCCCCCCCAGGTCCCGTCACCGCGTGGCCGTGGGTCTCTGCCCACCCCCGGGCTGGTGTGGGTCCCGCTTCTGCCCGGGGCTGGGATGCCAGGGCTCGTTCTGGGGTGGTGGGGCCCTGACTCTGCCCGGTGCCAGCCCAGCGAGCCACATACACACACCCTGCCGCGGGCGTGGTGCGCTCCCCGGCTCCCTGGCCATCGCCTGTGGACTTTGTCTCAACCCTGCGGTAAAACAGACTCTGCTCTCCCACCCGGAAACGCAGAGCCGCCTGGCAGCCACACCGAAGCCGCCGTCGCGGGCCAGCCCGTGCCAGAGCGGGCAGCCCAGAGAGCGGGGCCGGGGTACCAAGGGACCGGGCGGGGGTAAGTGGGACCTCCTGGGCACCCCGCAGCTGGGCAGAGGCAGCTGGGGGGAGCGGGGTCTGACCCCATCGCCCTGCTTGGGCCGTCGCGGGCAGCAGCGGAGCCGGGAGGGGCTCCCCAGCGGGAGCGGGCTCCCGTGGGGCGCAGAGCTGTCGCGGCAGGGCAGAGAGGAGGAGGACAGGGACCTCCTGCCCCAGACGCAGGCGCAGCGAAGGGCTGCGCACCCTGGCACAGCATTGCCCGCTCGGCTCTGACGCCCTGTGCTGGCTCCAGGTGCCGGGTGCCGGCGACGCCGCCCGCTCCGCTGGGGTCCAGCAGCCACGGCCACAGGCACCGAGAGCATCACGGCCGCCGTGCCGCGGTCCTGCCCTTGGCCTGGTGGGTACAGGGTGCCCGAGGTTTCCCGACCAGGTGCAGGGTCTTGTCCCCACTGGGAGGGGGCTGCTTTCGGCCCCAGGGAAGGAGGGAGCTGCCCGGCTGCGAGGGGCTGGTGGGGAGCAGGGGGACGGGGAGGGCAGCGCAGGGCAGACGCCCACGGCCGCCGGGGTGGCGGGGCCAGCAGAGCCAGGGCTGCCATGGCAGCGAGGACACCTGCCCCAGCCCTGCCTGAGCAAACACGGGGTTATCAGGCGGCCGGCCCTGCGCCGTAAACAGGAAAGCGCAGGCTCCCAGCGTGGCTGCTCCCGGTGCGTTCACCCAGGCTCCTCCGCACGCTCCCCAGCAGGCACCGCTGCGTCCCCCGCGCCGAGGGGCTGGGACCCTGCCCTGTCCTGGGCTGCCCGGGTGGTCTCAGAGGGCTGAAGGACGCTGGGGCAGACCGGCTGTGCACCCCCGGGCTGCCTCCCTGCCCGGCGCTGCCTGTCCCCGGGAGCAGCTCGAGCTCTTGCCAGGGATGGCTGAGCCCACGTTCGTGCTCCTCCGTGGGGAGAACCGAGTGGGGGACAGGCTGCCTCGGGGCGCGGGGTCGGAGAAGAGCCCGACGCCCCGGCCCTCTTCGGAGTTTCAGACCTCCTCAGTGCTGCGGTCGTGTCCACGGAGAGGCAGAGCGTGCCTGCAGAACGGCGCGTTGGTGCGCTGCCGCACCGCTGCATTGGCGCATCGATGCACTGGCATGTCGGTGCTTTGGCGCACCGGTGCACGGCGCGTCGGTGTATTAGCACGTTGGTGCATCGGCACGTCAGCGTGTTGACGCGTGCCGCAGGCTGGGGGCCAAGGTCAGCCCCGCAGGCGTGGGAGCCAGCTGCAGCAGGGTGACGGCGGCGTGGGGGTGTCGGGAACAGGTCATTGAACTGCGGCCAGCGCTGAGCCCGGCGCAGTTCTTGGAATTCCCCACGGGCTTGGGCTGAGCTTATCAGGACCCCGCAGCTCCGCCGGCCCTGTCGGCCCCCGTGCCCCACCACCGCCCACCCCAGCCACTCCCCAGGACACGGCTCAGCTGGGTGCCCCGCGCGGCCTCCCGGGGGCATGGGGACCCCCACCCCGACAGCTCCCCCGGACAGTAAGTGCAGCACGTTCGGGGTGGGGGCGAGGGCAGTGCCGGGGTGCTCGGAGCGGCCGTTCCCCCCCAGCCTCAGAGGGACCCGTCCCTGCGCAGGGCCCGGCCGCAGCGAGGGGGTGCGTGCGCACGCCGGCTCTATCTGGGGTGGGCAGGCAGAGGGGCTGCCGGCGGCACAACGGCACGCTCGTGCACGTCTCTCACGTCGGCAGGTCTGGGAGCGCACGCGGCCGTTGGCACAGGGAGGTGGGCACACTGCAAGTCCACGCTGCGGGACCCCCGGGGCAGGGGACCCCGGAAAGCTCCCTAGATGTCTCTTTCTGGCGGGGGGCCCAGGCCAGGCTGGCGGGCGCTGCGATGCCGCCTGCTCGCCCAGCGTCTCCCCGTGGCGCTTGGCTGGGCCGGGGGCAGCCGGCACAGGGGGGACGAGCCTGGGACCCCCATGGCCCCGCAGCGCCGGGCAGCTGGGGCCAAGCCGAGAGAGTTGGATGGTTTTGGATGCTGCTTTGGGAGGGGCTGTGCCGCTCGGCGTGGTGCCGGCTGGGAGCCCCGATAACAGCCCTGCTGGTTCCTTGGGCCCGCTCCCCTCCTGCACCAGCCGCCAGTGCTTCCCGGTGAGGAGTCCCCTCCCAGCAGGAACCTCTGACCCCTCCAAACACAGTAGGATAGTTTTCACTATCCAGGTCATCGGGGGCTATACAAGAGCAATAGTGAGTTACAGGTAGGAACTTGAAGAGGTTACAGGAATTCAGATGGGCACAGAGCACCGGGAACGGCGTTCCCCGCTGACCCCAGCCCCGTTCCTGCTGCAGGCAGCAAGGCTGAACCGCCCAGGCCAGGCACGGGGCTGGGAGCCGGGACGCCCCAGGTGCCCCTGACAAGACCCAGGTGCTCCCACCCCAGGAAAGGCTGAAAGGGCTCCTCAGCTGCAGGGCCAGCCCCGTGTGCCCGTGGGAGGAAGGGTGCAGCCCAGACAGGCTGGGAGGTGAGCAGAGGGAGTTCCGTTACCAGCGTCGCTGCAGGGACGGAGGCACGTCCGGGGCACAGCGTATCCGCCCTGGGGACGAGCTGGGCTGCTCTGGACACAGGGACTCGTGGCCGCCTGCCTCCGTCCAGGGGAGCCTCACCCCGAGCCATGCTCGCCGGTACCGCAGCACCCGGGAGCCTCACCCCGAGCCATGCTCGCCGGTACCGCAGCAGCCAGGCTCTGGGCCACCCCTGTCATCACTGTAGCCTTGCTCCCGGCTTCCCCGTGTGCTCACGGGAGGCTGCGAGCACCTGGGGAGCGGTGCCCGGCACTGACGCACCCCTGGCCCACTCAGGCTCACGCGAGCCCAGCCAGGAGCGGTGATGGCAGGGTTGTGGCTACGCCTTGGCAAACAGGGAGAGAGGATGTGCCACACGCCCGTGACACGCCCGGCTCGCCCAGGGTGTACGTGTGTCTTGCTGGCACAGGGGTCGGGCCGGGGATGACGTTTGCAATGCGGTGGGAGCTGCTGTCTCACGGGGACCCACCTGCGCCGGCCGTCCCTCCCCTGGTACCCGCTGTCCCATCCAGCTCCGGCCCAGCCAGCGCAGGAGGATCAACACCAAGGTCAGGACAGTTTATTCCCACTTTGCATGATACGGGGGTTAAAGTCCCCTCCTTTTTATGAGCCATGAAACCATTTTTATGATCCACGCTGTTTCAATAGCTCGGCTATTTGGAGCCTCCTTCCCGCAAATGCGCAAGGAGAAATTCCAGGCAGAGGTGGACCTGGCGCCGCCGATGCCTCTCCCTGCCGTGAGCTGATGCTCCCGGTGCCGCCCGTGGCCGGGGGTCCCTCCCCGCCCGGTGTGCGCGGTGAGGCACGAGGGCGGCCGTGCTGGAGCGGGCAAGAGCTGGCCAGGGCGGTGGCAGAGGCTGGTGCGGCCGAGCCGGTCGTGGCGTCGCCCACGGCCCCGCGGTCTCGCAGCACCGCTGCCCTCCTGGTGGTGCGGGCGATGCTGGCTGCCTGCGGCAGGTTTGGCTTTGCTCGCTCGCAGCTGCGGCTCAGCTCGGGACGCGGCCAGGCTGGGGGACAGAGGCGGGAGGGGGACGTCGGCTTCGGGGCGGTTCCCGTTGGGAACGGTGCTTTGTGTTCTGGCTGCTTCTGTCCGAGACCTGGCATTTCTGGGTAAATGGAGCAAATGACTGCTGGGACGTGGCTGGCTTGTGTAGGCGGTGACTGTCCCCTGGGCACAGGTACCTCTTGGTCACAGCCCGGGTGAGGACAGCGGTACCGGGCTGGGAGAGGGAGCTGCGCGCCCCCGACCTCTGCTCCTTCTGCTGCTCTTAACGGCCGCTCTCCCCTCCTGCTTGCAGGGCCAGCCAGGTCCTGCCCCTCGTCCTCAGGTGAGCCGGGAGCCCGAGGGCAACCTCGAAGCTGAGCAGCGTCCCCGGTCCAGGGCAAGGTTGGCAGAGGGCTGAATGCTGACTCTTCCCAGGAGATGGACAGAGTCACCAGGCGCCTGGTCTTCCAGCTCCCGCAGGCCTCGCACAAGCACGACTGTAACAACGCTCACCAAGCCGGCTCGTTGGCAGAGCAGAGGGCCGACAGCGACGACGACGTGTTTGGCTCCGCTCAACACAGCAGCCAGAGGGTGGAAAACGGCTATGGCTGGAAAACGAGGTCGAAGTCACCCTCGTATTTCCTGGATGGTGGAAAAGATATCTGGACCCCGTCCCCGGACAGGGAGTCCAAGCTGGAGGTAGTGACGTCGGGAAGCCTGTACAACCTCAGGGCTTACAAAGGCAAGGGGAAACCCTCGAAGCTTTACGATGAGGATGAGCAGGAACAGTACAGGGTCCCTCCGCCAAACATCTCACCCGAGAAAGCCAGAGAGCTTGAGGACGAGAGGAGAGCGGTCATCCAGGGCCAGGTGGTGAGGAAGAGCTCCACCGTGGCCGAGAGGTGGAGCTCCATGGATGAGCTGAGCTCCATGAGCGCCGGCACGGGCAGCCAGGGTGAAGACAGACAAGCGGGCAGCTTCTCCACCAGCTTCGCCATTTGCTTCGACAAGCCTTCCTCGGGGAGGGCAGCGACGCCTGTTGACCCTGAAAATATCGACACGGAGCAGATCAACTTCTCCACTGCTCGGCAGCAGTTCCTGATGCTGGAGAAGACCAACCCGGGCTCTTTTTTCAGTCCAGGGCAACAGGCCATGTCTCCAAAGCCAGAGTCGATGACAAAAGTCTCTAGGCAAGAGTGGCACAGTCCCGAGACAGCCATGAAGGCTGCAAGAGGTTACGGTAATGCCGAGGCAACCAGCCAGAGCAGGACGGACAAGACTGTTTATCAGGTTTGTAGTGTGTCCTGCAAGACACCTGTGAAGGAGGAGGTTTATGCTCCCAGAAGGACTGATGCTGAAAGGCCCTATCCTACCAGGAAAACATCGAGCCTGACTAAAGCATCTTCCAGAGAGGACCTGGACCCCGGCTTGGGTGAGATGTATAATGAAGCCAATGCAGGCTATGACAGCAACGGAAGCGCATCCAACGAGATCTTCAATGGCCTTGCGGACCTGAGGGCCGGCAGCAGTGGCCTGGGCAAGGAGACGAAGATCAGCAACGAGACGCCCATTGAGCGGGAGATCCGCATGGCGATGGAGAGGGAGGAGAACCTCTGGAAGGAGAGAGGGATCCAGCGGCTGACCTCCAGCAACGAGCTGGTGGAGATCCAGACCAAGCCTCTCCTCTCCATGCATGCCTCTCCCGGCCCAGGCAGGAAAGGGAAGGACAAAGGCCGCGCTTCCCTTTACGTCCAGAGGGAAATCGAGCAGGAAACCAAGCGCGAGGAAGATCTGAAGAAGCAAAGGAGGCTGCTGGGGATGTACGACAAGGGGACGCAGCAGGAGCTGGACGAGCACAAGAGGGTGTTCGAGCAGGAGGAAGCCCCCCCGCAGAAGCCCACCCCGAGGAAGGCAGACGAGCGGAGGAGCTGGGTTAATGAGTTTGCGGTGGAGCAGCCCATGAGCCACGGCCCCTGCTCTGCAGAAGACACCAGGGGTGGGAGAAGCCTTCCCAGCTACGCAGTGAGCATCACGCACTTCCAGGAGTCCCAGCCACGCTTCGCCGCCAGGGAGAAGAGCCAGGATCAGCCCCCCGTGTCCCAGAGCATTTCCGCCAGCGCCAGCAAATGCGCAAGCGAGGATTCCTGGGGAGGAAGGCTTCCCAGCTCCACCCCGAGCCCTGCCGGCACGGCTGTCCCGCCCAGAGAGTACTTCTCCTTCTCCTTCTGGAAGCCCAAGTTCTCCTTCGTGGACAACATGGGGACGCAGAACCCGCTAAGGAGGGAGGACGGCCGGGAGGAGCAGTACAAGCTGAGGACCTGGAAGCCCCAGACATCGGCGCTGATCGAGGAGGAGATCCGGAGCGACTTGCAGAGGGAAGAGGAGCTGCAGGAGCAGCGGCGGCGGCGGCAGCTGATAGACGGCTACTCCCTGGTCGGCAGCAATGGCGTTCCCCAGGAGGGCTCCCACTCACGGCACAGCTCCGGTAAGGGGAGGAGAGGAATGGCGGGATGGGACAGGGCAGGGGTCAGACCCTGGGGCAGGGCTACCATGGGCATCGCTCCCGCCCTCCCGTTCCTCGTGGCTTTGAGTCTCAGCAGGAGCCATCAGAGGGGGCAGGAGGGGCACCGTGAGGTGCCCGTCCCAAGGGACCTTCCTGTGCAGGCAGGTGCCTCTCCCAGGCACGGGAAGCCATTCGGCAGCAAACCCTTACGGCGTCCGCAGTCTGCACAAGATGCCTCTTGCGGGCAGCAGCCAGAGGTGACCTGGGCTCTCTGTGAGAGCAAGAGCAGCTGTGGCAGGGACCAAGGGGGACAAAGCATCAAGTCCCGGCCTGGGAGAGTCTGGCTGCAGGTGAGGGTCCAAGTTCCTCCCTGCAAGGATTTGCTGAGATGCCCGTAAGGACCCCTGTGTGTTGGTAGCAAGTTGTCCCAGGAGAAAAAATTCTCCTTGGACAGGGATTCTGTGGTCAGCAAGCAGAAGTGCTTGACGTCAAGTCCCTGGAGCCAGCTGGACCAGCCCAGCCTGCTGGGGAGAGCAGATGTAGGGACCTGCTGCTGCTGAGGGATGGGCTCTGCAAGAGCGGCACGGCTTTTGACTCTAGAGCTGCTCAGATATTGATGACTTTGTGTCATACTATCACAGAAAACAGTGCTGGAAGGGCCCAGAAGTGCCCAGCTCGTGTTTCCCCTCCCTTGCTCCTGACAATCCCTGGCTGGCACCCAGACACGGGGTCCCAGGCGTGACCAGACCCCTGGACCTGCCGAGGAGGCTGGTCTGGGGCAGGAGCCTTGCCCTCCTGTGGGTACCCCAGCCCCCAGGAGTGGTCCTGGTGTCCCTCACCCCCCGATGGCTCTTTCTCTTGAAGCTGCCTCAGGTGTCAGCGGCAGCTACTCGGTGTCCGAGTCTCCCGTCTCCACTCCTGCCTCGCACCAGGAGGGGGTCCTGGGGCTGGCGTCGTCCTTCACCCCGCTGAGAGTGGCCAGTCCCTCCCAGGGCAGCACGGAGACCCTCGCCCCTGACTCGGCTCGTTCCAGCCCCTTCGAGGAGCGGAGGAGGAGGGTGAAGGAGGACGGAAAGGTGAACGCACCCGCCCTGCCTGCGCCGGGCAGCACGCGGTTGGGGGGCTGGAGCCCGGGAGAAGGCTGGTGGCTCCAGGGCTGAAGGTGGCTGTGCCCGGCTCCCAGCCGGAGCTGGAGGTCCAGCTGCTCAGCTTGGTGGTAGAGCCGGCAGTGGTGGTACCGGCAAGGGGCCACGCCGAGCCCCCGTGGCAGCACCCCACAGCTCAGGGTGCCAGCGCTGGGTGGGACTGCAGGGGAGCAGCAGCTTCCTCCAGGGGGTCCTGGCCTGAACTGTCCCCCCACTCCGGGGAGGGCACGAGGGCATGCCTGCATGCGCTATCTCACCTCGCCTCTCCCCTGCCCGGCAGCCTGACCCACCATGCCCCATATCCGGCTGCCTCTGGATATTTCCCTGCGAGGTTGCCGTTATCATCTGAACCGTTTTTTCCCCTTTTCACAGTACGCAGGCATTGAACCCACTGACAAGATCAACACGGAGGTAAAGTCCTTTACATGCTGGAGGGCTCTGCTTGCACTGCCCTGCCTCCTCGCTGCCCGTCCTGGAGGCTGAGGGGGTGGACGGGGGTCTCAGCTCCCGCGGGGCCACAGGCACCGCTCGGGTAGGCATCGCGTTGGGCAGAATGTGTCGTGGCCGCTGTCGGGTGTATTTAACCCGAAGAGGGGGGGCTTCTGGCTGGGAGGGCAAGTTGTGCAGAAAAGATTGTCTATAAAACTCTCTTTGTAAAAAGATGCTGTGCCTTCTGGTTTCTTTAGGTTGTGGAAAGCACCAGAGTGATTCGTCACAAGAGTGCCATGGCCCAGCGCTGGGAGGCAGGGCAGTACGTCAGGGACGATGACTGAGGGAGCCCTCGGGGCCGGGGCCACTGGACTTGGCCACATACTCACCCTCTTTGGGATCAACTGATGCACAATCTAAATACCTGATCAGTTCAGCTCCTGGTTATCACGAGAATCAGAGACTTGTACGCCGCAAATCGCACCCATTTTTAATATAACAGATGATCCTTCCGATGCATTAGATGTGCTCATTTGTTCCCCCTTCCCTTTGAGGTGAGGTAATACTTTTTTTCTTAAGAGGGGAAAAATTGGATCACTTTCTTTTAATCACTTCTGCAAGGAGACAGCTAGATGAAATCATACGGTAATTTAACTTCTCTCTCATTGGAAGCTGTGTCTCTGGCTTACAAAAAAGCTATTTTATTTCTAAGTGGTTTTAGGTGTTTTAAGTACCACAACATCCGGCATCACCTAGGAGGGCACCTAGGCCGATGCAGCCCTTTGGATCAGTAGCAGCATCAAACTGGGGAATCAACGTTTCTGCTTCACTCGTGTCATCCGCTGAGCCGCAGCAACGCAATACACGTGTACATAAATATACAAGTGCTGTTTATTTTGGTAACTTATTAAAGAGTCGTTGCTCTCCCTCCTTCTTCCCGGCCCCTTTTGTCTGCCTGCTGCCTTGGTTTTGCAGCAGCCGTTGCACCGGAGCCCTGCCCCGGGGGGGCCGGGGCCTTCTGCGGGGCGCAGCCCGGGGGGGGGGGGGCCGCGGCCCCGGGGCTCCCTGCGGCTGCCGGGCAGGGGAAGGGCCGGGGCCCCGCTGCCGGCCCCGCTGTCGCTAGATGGCTCCCGGCGAGCGCCCACGGGCGAGCGTGGGGCCGGGCAGCCCGCGGCCGAGGCCGCCGGGCAGGGCAGGGCCGGGCCGGGCCGGCTGAGCGCCGGAAGGCGAGGGCCGGGCTCCGGAGCGGGGCCGGGCCGGGGGCGCGGGCGCAGCCCGGGGCAGCACCTCCCGCCGCCGCCTGCCCTCTGCGCTCGGGACGGAGAGCGGCGCGGGTCCGACGCCCTCCGCGCCAGAAGAGGAAGAGGAAGAGGAAGGGCTCGGCAGGAGCCTCTGGGCGCTCCCTCCCTCGCAGCGCACGGAAGGGCCGCGCCCGCTCGGCTCCCGCTGCCGCCCCCGCGCAGGGCTCGCCCGGCTGGGAGAGCCCCGTGCCCGCCGGGGCGGGGTGGGAGCGGGCGACGGCCGCGGCCCCCCCGCCGCCGGGCCCTCCTCCGCCGGGCCCCCCGCCGCCGGGCCCCCCGCCAAGCAGCCGCCGCGGCACGGCTCCCGCAGCAGACGGGCCTGGAGCCTCCGCCCTTCGTCTCCTCCGCGGCCTCGAGCAAAGCCCTTGGCGTTGCCTCTTGGTCTCCGCTCTCGTTAATCGTCTTTTCTCGCGATGGAAAGAGGAAAAGCGCGCGTGCGACCCTCCGAGCATCCCGAGCGTTTCTCCCGAGCTTCTCCTTCCTCTGAGCCCTGCGAGGAAGCGCAGGGACGGGTGAGAAGCGAGGCCTGGAGCAGGAACACGACGGTCCCCGTCTCCCCAGCGCCCAGGCTCTCGGGCTGCCCGGGCACCGGAGCGCGCTGGCCCGGCCGGCAGCTCTGCTGGCCCCAAGGGCTGGAGGGCGTCCCGCTGACCAGCCAAGAGCATTCGGTCTCACTTCTCACAGAAAAAGATGTTCCTGGAAGTCCTTTTCCGCCAAGTATATACACAAATGCATTAATTAAAAATAAGCTTTTACAAGTGTTTTTATCCTGACTTCAGCCATAAACATTCAATTCAAAGTTCTCTCATGGAGTAGTTTTTGCAGGAGGTTAATGAGGCGTCTTCTCGCTGGTACACTGAGTCTGTTTTAATTGGGCTTCGTTAACACGCAATAGAAGCGGAGACTGGGAGACCGATTTCCCCTTGTCCTTTTCTGACTGTAAAAGCGTACTCAACGTCCTCCGACTGCCATCCTCCAACAGCCTTTTTTGTCGCAGACGCTCCTCCTAGCAACAGCCTATCACATGTAATTTCCTAATTACTGGAAATGAGGTTTACGGTTTGAGCTGCTAAGACATGCCCTGGGACGGTTGTTCAGAATTTCTAATACTGCGTCCTCGCTCGTACGAAATGAAACAGTTCTCTGGCTGCTCTCTTTTGAGCGCAGCAGTTAAACCCTTGATGAGGTCTAATTTAGCCTGTTACACAGGATGCTACTCATTTGTATGAAGGGCAATTAACTGGAAATTTAGCTTAAACCCACTGTAGACACAAGTAAACGGGATCCACGGATACCCTGTGCAGAAAGAGGCAGGTGACTTCCCCGGCCAGCGGCGTGCGGCCGTGGGAACGCAGGGTTTCTCCGCAGGGGAACGGCTGCTCTCCCTCCTCGGGCTCCCTTCAGGGCAAGACTGTCGTATGCAGATCTTTAGCACACGCAGCGCTACGGAATCCTGTTCTCTTTTGCCATGCCCACTTGGCAAAGCCTCTGAGCCCGTCCCGGCCGCCGCAGCCCCGCTCGTGGCTCAGCCCCGTAACCCCAGCCCGAGGCCTGGGGCCGGGGAAGGGTGCGGGTGTGCGGGCACGGCTGCGGGCAGCTGGGGCAAGGGGTTCGGCGATCCTGGTTTTGCTGGATGATCGGTCCTTTCTGGGAGGTTTGCCTTCTGTCGCCGTAACTGCGTGTTGGGGGCAGCCGTTTGCCCGTCCCCTTGTTCTGGGATGTCCTTGCCTATCCCCGTGTTCACGCCGTTCTCTCTTGTAGCCGCCCAGAGAACCAGGAGGTGCCATGTGCTCGTGACAGGATTAAGTGAATGCTGCTGGCTAATTGTGCCACCTGATCTTTAAGGCAGCAGCCTTTCATTAACGAGCTCTGGGTGTGGACTAAAGGGATCAGCACAGAGGAAAGAAAAGCCTGATCTGGTCGTTATCTTCAGGCAGGGGGGGTAAAGCCCAGCCCTGTAGGAAAGGCCCTGGCCCTGGCCCTGGCCCTGGCCCTGGCCCTGGCCCTGGCCCTGGCCTGTTGGGCACAGAGCTGCACATCTGGCTGGCCTTGACCGGGGCCCTGACAGGGCCGTCAGCGATGGCTGCGGCAGTCGTAATGCCGTCTGTGTTTGACAGCACGAGGAAGGCTGGAAGATGCCCTCCAAGCATTTGAGTGAGTGAGTGTGTCTTTTTTTTATGGCTCTTTGAACATCTGTAAGTTATTTGGTGATATTAAATGCTGCTTGAACAGGACCAATTCTGGCAAAGGGTTTGGCCACAAAGACCTCGTTAAGAAACCACAAATATGGGCTCCGTAGGGCTTCACGCAGCCCAAATCCTCCTCGGGGTCAGCTCTGTAACGCTGAATACCAGCAGGATCAGAGCAGGAGAGACCCGAGCACAAGAAGTGAACACGCTGGCATTTCGGGAAACCATTACCTGGTAGTTTGGGGTTACTGGCTCCATCTGTGTAGAACGGACAAATAGACCAGCCAAAGAGGACTGAGTGAAATGTTCTTTTATTAGGTTGTGTCAACAAGTCAACCCAACGCCTTGACTGGACTGTAAGACAATCTATTGACTGAATAGTACGTGAACAGCTGAAAAAAAGCTGACTACGTCTACCAAAGTGTATTTATGTAGCTATATTTAGCACTCTGGGGAAAACACCATAAAACCTTTCAATGCTGTCAGCCATTTTAAACAACTTTTTAAAACACAGTCACAACTTTGTAAATCTACAAATCTTTCACTAAGAAAAATGATATAAACCTTGTTGAAAGCATTCCCACGAGACATGGATTAGCAGTTGGCAAACGGGGCATTTCATCATTCTCCTTCCACCCCAGAACTAACTCGTGTTACTTATCTTTTTATGATAGGCTTATACTACAGACTAAACACTGTTACAAGTGTCAGCTCCCCGAAATATGAGTGCAGCTTAAACTCCTAGCCAAGCTCTTCAGCTACTGAGCCCTCTCCATCTTCACATTAGCTATTTTTTCATGTCATTAATAACACAGTAGAATATTAACTTGTTTTACAAACGTGAAACCTAAGATTCTCATATTTATTTAACTTACCGAATTATCAATTCCATTAATAGAACAGTAGATGTTTTTCACTTAACCTGAAAGCTAAGGCGATGCAAATTTGTAGATGACTTGTGTCCTAAGGTGAAACTGAAGAGAAGGATGTTCTCAACCCACACTAAATAGTGCCACTTAAACCTTTCAAAGGCTACTTTGAAATGTACTCCTACCAAAAGTGGCACAGCAGAAACTAAATGGATGCCTTTATTTCTTGGACTTCTTTACAGGTCCTTTGACTTGCTGGATAATAACTTTCAAGATCTTTTCCATTTTGGCTTTTGTCAGTGACTTTCTACAGTACCATATTTGGTCCCATATGGAGCACAGAGGCTTGGGAGCTAGATAAAGCGGATCGTAGTCATGAAGCATGTCCAGTGGCCTCCTCTTGGCATACTCCTTATAATCTGCGACTGGACAGTTATCTGGATTGTCAGGCTTGGCAAAGAGACGTGGACCCAATTCCCCTGTATTTACGTCTGCACTCAGATCATCCTTCCACTCCAAGTACTCCAGCTCTCCCTCATTCTTTTTTAGCACAAGCTGTCCCCAGTACAGATTATGGCTCTGACTGTGTGCGCTTGCCCCAAACCCCCTAATGATATTTGTGAACATGAGGTGCAAAAAGCCCTGAGGGTGCGTCTTACTTAAAAGTCCCTTCTTACGAAGACACTCCACGTCTTCATCTGTCAGGTTCTCCAAAATGCTCCACTCTCCCTCTCTCTCTTTTTGAGATAGGTGCTGATGCTTTAGTTTCAAGGCTTCCCGAGACGCTCTGAATTCCAACCCTTTAACCACGCTGTACTCGTAGTTGTGATCCTTGAGGTACCTCTCTATGCTGCTCTGAAAGAAGTGCAAAGAACTGGCAGAAAAATCTGTGCCGTTCTGTCTCTTTGCAGAACTGTAGAACGAGGCCAGGTAATTATCGAGGACTTCGGGTGGCAGCTTATAGATCTCGTGTGTTTCAGAAGGGCAATGTAAAACCAGCCAGTCTTTGAAAATTTTTATATCGCCAGTGTTACGGTTTCTCTTTTTCTCCCACTTCTTCAACACATCTAAAAGATAAGACACAGCTTTGTGGACAGCAAGAACTTACAAGGAGATCAGTGAAACATAAGGAGATGCAGAATAATGTTCACCTTCCTTCTAAAAGTAATTAAGAGATTGTGGGACTTTCACAAACCCCTTCCTTTAAAGCTTTGGTTTAGATCTGTGTCCTCAACCAGCCAGCCAGCACCACCTGGCAGCACCAGCCTGGACAGGGAAAGGACTGCCTGCTTGCTTGTTCTTTCTCGCTTGGCTGGTGAATCTGCATCCTACCACGTAGATAAACTTAAGATATTCTTTCTTTTTGAATTATGTTTAAATGGGAGAGAATGAGTTCCTAATGAGATTTAATCACTGAATGTCATTGTGGGGTGCACATGTGGAAAGCACTGGTGCAAGTTCTACGGGTCTTCTCCAACAGCAATACAGGACTGGAGACTGGACCTGTCACTGGTGGCTTGGCTTGACATTGAACTTCACCCTGGCTGACTTTGGAGTTGACAGAGTGCGCTCGTAGGCCCACACTCGTGGGACTGGCCATGTAACCAGTGACTGCAGTCCTGGGCCTGAAGTGCTGGCTGTGAAGCCCAAGCAACCCCAAATGGACTTGATACACTTTCCTCAATTTCCAACTACTCTGGCGTGTATTTTATGGTGACTGCAGTGGCCAAACTCTGCTCTGTTACAATAGATGGGAGTTGGCCTGTACATGGATCTTGTGATCTGCCTCAGGACTAAGTAGCATCCATTTCACATGTTCAGAGCATTGTACAATATAGTTTGCGTTATGCAAAATAGATTTCAAAGCATTCTTCTTTACCAAAATCTCTTCAGGCAGGAGAATTCTCATTGTGAAATAAAAACATTAAGCAAAAGTTAGGAGTAGATAGTAAGGGAGAGCAAAAAGATGAGTAAAAGTGTTTTGCTTTGTTTTTTTAAAGGATTGCCAGGATTCCAGTTGGGTTCTCTCTCAAGTTGCTATGGCAATACCACATCTACCTAGTTCGATGTAGCATGAGAAATTAATTCTTTGGATTGCTGAAAAGCTCCATCTGCTCGCCTGTGACTTTTCCAGGGCTTATCAGGGGTAGGTTGAAAAGGATTCTAGAGCCAACATCTAAAGATTCCCCTTCTTGCACCGAGTTATTTTATACACGCTTAGTCATTACCTTAAAATGCTGTGGCTGGACTGAGGTGGATTTTACTGATCCCTGTGCTGCTGTTTTGGGTTTTTTGCTTGTTTTGTTACTGACTGCTCTACGTGAAGAGATGAATGGCTTGTAAATCAATATACGCAGAAGCCTTGCTTGAGCCATAAGCCATTTATCTTGGCAGAAACGGCTAATACACAGACATTCCCAGATGAATTCCCAGTCCCTTCTGATGATATATGTTGTCAATTACAAAAATAGTCAAATAATGTTCACAAAAAACAACTGTGCCCTTTGGTACGGTTGTGGCTCCATAAGGAACATGAATGTCTGTAACCCCAAATCCATTCAGAACTACTAATGGTGCTCTAAGTGCACACACTGTGTTACAGACAAACCCCAAAATACTATTTCAGTAATCTCTTTTCTTTTGAAGGACACTGTCCTGTCCCCTGCGCTGCAGAAACCTGCACTAGGCTGTTGCTCTCTAATGTTACGGCTGGTTGAGACAGGGCATTATTTCAGCAGAGAAATAGCTATAAATGTCTGGTGCAGTGGGACAGGTACTCGGGGTGGGACGGGGTTACAGCCCTGCCCTGCAGCGAGGGAGCGGTTTTGGAGATGTGGGCAGTCGGGAAGCATCCCGCGCGGCCACAGGGCAGTGCCGCAGCAGCTCTGCTGGGCTGGGTGCCCGGCATGCCGCGGACAAGGGTGCCACGGACAAGGCCGTGGGGCTGGACTGTGACTGTGGGAAGAGAACAGGTTTTGGGGAATATGAAACGGGATTCTCGTACCGAGCACGGGGAAGTGAGACACATGCTGCTGGGGGCTGCTTCTCGGGTAGGTGGAGCCAAGGCATTAGGCCACTGGATGGAAAACATATACTCTTACTCTTTGAATTATATTTTTAAAATCTGCCTCACTGTTTACACGTAGATACTAGCAGACAAAGCCATAAAACTGACTAGACAGCAGGTTACTTGGTATTAATGGGAAATAGCACCTGCAGGCACTCAAATCATTATAGAGGCAAATTTTGTGGCTTTACTATAACTTATTTAAAAACCCGGACATTTGCATTTTATTTGAGGTGTTTAATCATTAGATTAAATAATATATATGTACCTGGCATTAAGGCTCCAGTGTATTATACACATCTATCCTAAAAGATGATTATTTATTAATTAAATCAATTTCATTGATGGCTTCCCCACTACTTGCAAAAGACTAGCATAATTTTGATAATGTCCACACACAGTATGTCAGCTGTTCCTTCTTGTGTGGACGGTGTCTGTTTTATAGCAGGATTAAAACAGCCGCAAGCTAGGTAGGCTTCCAAAATCTTCATCAGACAGCATATTCTTATGATACAGATCATTTAAAATATGCTCTGTGCATGACTTAACCTTGGTATTGAAAGTTCCCTAGTAAGCAGTGTATCTTGCAAGTTAATGTTTGAGCAATTATAACTCTCCCCACTCCAGCAGGATTCCAAGGACAGCGTGTATGAAAATCTTGAAATTCTTAAAAGTACTAAAGCAATTTGTTTAGCTCATGTAACTTAATATGCAGGATTGAAACTTTGCTCCCATTGCAATTTCTGGGAGTTTTGCCATTGCCTTTTGTGCAGCCAGAGTGTCAGCCACAATTTCTCTGTTTCCCTGCTTTAAAAGTTATTTCCTCTTGTCTTCTCTTGAGACCTGAGTTCCCATCTCTGTCTCCAGCTTCTCACAGGGACTCTCTCTTACGTACAGCCAACATGCTAGGTGGTGATACTAAGTAAAATGAAAGACCAACGTATTCAAACTGGGTAGTTAAGGCTGGGCCACAGCCAAGTACACATTTGGGTACCTCAGTGAACAGCATCATCTATTGAAGCACTGATTGCTTAAGGTAGGAACCTTCTTCGTCCCTTTTAGTAGAAACAGAGTGCCCCAAATCAGAGGCATTTACTTACATGCTACAATACAGATTGTGGTAGCTATATGAACTCACCCTCCTTTAATATTTTGGGAAAGTGATTAATAGAACGCACCCACACACCCACAAACCCCTCCAGGAATAAAACTCCAACTCTTACTTTTGTTTGAAGATGCAGGTGGATGGTCTGTGGTCTTGCTCTCTGGACTCAATGAGGCTGAAAGATGAGGTGCGTGCCCAGATCCTGACGGTTCACTCTCCTCAATAGGGTTTTCAGTAATGTTCCCAATTAAGCCTATTCCTGGTATGCCATGCTCAGGAGGGCTCAGCTGGAGTTGCTGCTGGACATCTACCATGGCTTCAAACTCAAAGAATGTCACAGAAGCAGGTGACTCAAGCTGGGCCTTTGCTTCAATGTTGGAGCCGGGAACAGATTTTAAGTGTTCTTTTGGTACGGTTGACCCAGAGGAACTTCTTGCTCTAGAAGTTTCAGTTATGGACCCTGCAGGATTAAGAGCACCTAACCTCACGAAGCTGCTGTCCAGGCCCTCTTGATTGCTGATGGGGGACTTCAGAACGCAGGCAAGAGTTAGGGGTGGCTTTCCTGTTGGGGCAAAGCCAGATATTTGGGTGGCTGTTGGCTTGTTAAATGCCATCATCCGATTGCGATGCATTTGCAAATCTACCTCAGAAGTTACACCTTTAATTGGTGATTCTGACAGAATATTCTGGTTGATTCTGTCTCCTTGGTCTTCTTCATCTGATATACACTGTTCTTCGTCAGAGATGATTTGTAGCTCTTCGTTGCTTTCTAGCTTCACCTTATGTCTGTCAGTTTTGAATTCACCACCAGATTCTGACAAATGCTGCTCTGCTGCAAAGCATGATTTCGTGGATTTGCTATTTTTTCGATTTTCTCTGGGTGACGGTTCATTATGTATTATGTAGACTGCGTCGTCTTTCTGCTGCGTGACCCCTGGAGATCTGCTACATGACCCTGTGCTAACAGCATCTGCTTTAGCCCTCTCAAAAGATGGGGTCATCCTGAACCTCTTTTCATCTAAATTAGCTTCCCTTGATGAAGCCTCAGAAGATACTAACCTCTTTCTCTTTTCTACAGCTTCATTCTCTTCTCTGCTCCTGACATATAACTTTCCACACTGCCAGTGATACGCATGTCCAACTCCACATATCCACAGAACAGAACTGTCCCTGCTAGGATGACCCATGTTCTGCACAGTTTCCAAGGCTGGGATTTGATTGCATATGGTCCCATGAGTGTGTGCCCAGGTCACAAGATTGGAGAGATCCATGCGAAGTGAACTGGCATCGCTGCACCTTCTGTCACTGACACTCTCATTCTGTAAAAATGTGTTGGAGATAACTTAAGTGAAAGAGGATGTGCATAAAATAGCAGTCCAGGGGACTGTTTCTAGCCCCATCTCAATGGAGCAGTAATTGTAGATCAGTGATTCCTCTAACGATTCTTTTTAAAAAACAATTTGTTCGTTCTTTAAAATAAATAAGTTCATCCACTTTCAAGACCTGGAGGGTAGGTTGTGGGCATGGTCCTGGAATGATTAATTTATTATAGATATAATTTATGCGTACCTATGGGCTCTGAGTCCTGATCAGGTAGCTCAGCTTAAGAATTTATCATACCCGAGCTGAGCCACAGCAGCTGTTCACGTGCATGTTCAAAATCCACAGCATAACCGAGATTAACACCCTCACTGAACCACCCCAGCAGCGACCACAGCTCAGCTAACGGAAGGGTAACTTGCTGAAGTGTAGCGCTCTGTTTGCAAGTCTGAGTCCTGTGATCCCAGCAAGCTTGTACCCATGGCCAATTCTGTACTCGCTTATGGAAAATAACAAGGGAAAGTGTCAGGAACCAGCTTCTCGGTCTCCCATCCCCATGGCCAACGGGGCTCATACTTCTTTCATCTGTCAAAATGGTAGCACTACTTGCATCAAAGGGAAATTGGATATATGAAGAAGTTGCTTTTGGGATGCTTTTCAGAAACTAAAAAATGGACCTTGCATCCACATATCTAAAACGTGTTTTTAAAAAATCTAGCCTTTTTAATGCTATAATTGATTCTGTTAGAAACAATTGTCTATGGTATCATTTATGCTATAAAAGAATACTTACCATGCTGCTGTTTTCTATCTCACTGAGCCTTCTCTCAGGTGGAGATCAGTAAGTGACTGTCTGAATATTCTTTCTTTCTCTCTCAGAACCTAAAATAATCATCATACGTGTGTGTGTCTGTGTGTGTGTATATACATATATATATTTAAAAAAAAATATCTGGCTAGCAGATGCAACTAAATTTTTCAATGTTCAGTCCAAAATAAATGCTACTGCAGAAAATGTGCCTTCATTAAGGTGAGCTCCCATTGAGCTCGAATGAACTATACATAGAAAGCTTGACTTGTGTAAATATTTGCAGGATTAGCCTCTACAGCATACCAATCAAAGTTGAAACAAAATATAAATATTTGAAAATAGAATTTTAAAAACCAGACTCTGCGAGATGTTCCTTTCAGCCCTGGCCCTTTGAACGCAGGCTGCGGTTAGCAATCTTTACTTCTCCAAATGGAGTGAACTGCAGAAACAGAAGTACCAGAAATAGCGAAGCTTGTTCAGATTCTGACATTATCTGACTTTTCAATAGTAAAAAGAAGAGGAAGTTTTCTAACTAAAGAATTATTTGCATACGTGTGCTGGTTTTGGCTGAGATAGAGTTAATTTTCTTCATAGTAGCCAGTATGGGGCTGCTTTGGATTTGTGCTGGGAACAGTGTTGATAACCCAGGGATGTTTTCGTTCCTGCTGAGCAGCGCTCACACAGAGTCAAGGCTCTTGCTCCTCACCCCACCCCACCAGCGAGCAGGCTGGGGGGGCACAGGGAGCTGGGAGGGGACACAGCCGGGACAGCTGATCCCAACTGACCAAAGGGATATCCTACACCATACGATGTCATGCTCAGCACATAATGCTGGGGAAGGAGAAGGAAGGGGAGGATGTTCAGAGTGATGGCGTTTGTCTTCCCAAGTCACCATTACGCGTGATGGAGCCCTGCTTTCCTGGAGATGGCTGAATACCTGCCTGCCCATGGGAAGGAGCGAAGGAATTCCTCGGTTTGCTTCGCTTGTGTGCGCGGCTTTTGCTTTCCTTATTAAACTGTCTTTATCTCAACCCAGGAGTTTTCTCACTTTTACCCTTCTGATTCTCTCCCCCATCACACCTGAGGGAGTGAGCGAGCAGCTGTGTGGGGCTGAGCTGCCGGCTGGGGTTAAACCATGACAATATGTAACTCATTTACTAGGCTAAATCTGAAATTCTCCCATCTGTTTTGAAATGTTCTGTGTAGTAGCCTAGAAAGTAATCATCATTTCTGTGTAACAGGTTAGAGAAGAACAATCGGTCACGTAACTTACCGTCAACATACATATTGCAAGAGAGCCAAGAAGCCTTATGATGCTATGTGACTGATACCACATGCATTTACAGTTCATAATGGCAGTCTTTGCTCCAGGCATCTTAGTCTATTATTAATTAAAAGCTTTGCATTTAGTGATGGTAAAGGATGCCAGACTGAAAACACTGGACCCAGGAATCTTGTCTAAACTGGTTCTTTGAGCAGCTCTGGCCTAAATGTGACACAGCTTCCCAGTGAGAACAGGCCCTTGTTGGCTTTGAAGGTGAGCACACACGTGCAGAGAGCCCAGCACACTGCGAGTACGTGTCCTCACCGGGTGCGTGAGCTCGAGCCTCTGGGTCTCCTGCTCTGCACAATCCTATTCTCTGAGCAAGCTGCGGAAGACGGGAGAAGCCCATCCCAGCTGACAGATGTAGGGCTGCTCTGTAATCCGTGAATGCAGTGTTTGTCTGCAGGGATTTATTTCATGAGCATGCTAGTTAAACTGAGGGAAAGCCTGTCAGTGCACAGGCAGGAAACTGCCGTACTGCAGAAGCCCTTTTGTGTACCAGCATCTGAGGCAGAGGGTATGCCCAGTGCCTTTAGTGCCCTACCTCCACCAGCCGTGCTTACCAGCTCCGCACGAGGCACCAGGGCGAGGAGGGACCCGGGTGAGGCTGAGGAGCCCTGCCTGGAAGAAGAGATGTAAGAGTGTGACCGGCCGGGCTGCCCAGGGGTGGCCGCCAGCCCCATGTGCAGGGCAAAGTGTGGTGGCTGCTGCAGGGCTTGGCCAGCATCGGTGACATGAGGTGGGGATGTGGCAACCATGCAGTGGAAGGCCCTTACCCTCTCCCTCTCCAGCCTGGCACCAGGACGGGGTCACCTGGGGTTCCCCATGGCCACCTGCCCTAACCCAAAGCCCCTCACCGCCAGCAGGGCCGGTCTGAGGGGGCCCAGGGGCACCTGAAGGCGCCTGGCTGGCTGTGGGTGGGGGCAGCTGCCTTCCCCCTTCCCGTACCCCCATCCTCAGCATCCGGCAGCAGGGGCCTCCAGAGTAGGGTTGAGACCAAACAAAACCCAGTGATTGTGAAACTGCCTTTTGGCCAAGCTCCTGCACTGAGGAGGAGCCCTCTGAAGTGTGTTTACGTGTGCCCTGCTCTGCCAATTCCAAACTTGCAGAAACTTGAGGGGCAGCAGAGTGACAGGCTGCGGAGCTCCAAGGCTGCAGCTGGGTGGGCACTTACCCACCTGCTTCATTTTAAGTGAATGCTTCGATCCGCTGATGCCAAGGCTAAATGTGCTTTGCTGGATGCGAAGCCTAAGTGAGTAAGCATGCAAAATCTCTGGGCAAAAGTTTAATTGTTCCGAGCAGGAAGGGGGGAAAAAAAGCCACGAAAGTGGTGTGGGCCTCCACGCTGCCCAGCAGGAGGGAGCCCGTCTGCTGCCTGAGCGAGGCAGGGGTAATGACTACAATGACAAATACCTGTAGAACAATTAATGAGTCTTTGGTAGTTAGGCAAAGCTCAACCCAAGAGGAAAGGAAACAAAAGCGAAGCATACAAGAGCAGCCCTCTCTAACCTCAGGAGATAGGGCAGGGAACTAAATGTCCCTTTGAAAGAGAAAAGCACAGGTCAAATCTCTCGCAGCGCGTCAGTTGTACTTCCCGATGGGGGATGAACAGTAGGCATCGGAACAGCTCCCGTTTGGGGGTGAAACTGCTGCATGGCAGTACAGCTCTGCAAGGCCATTCTGCACTTAGGCTAGTATCAATCCATATGTTCCTTCTTACGGCTTTCTAATTATAGTATGGATAATTTTAGCCTAGGATGCTTTGCTGTTTGCATATGCTAGCTTGTGAAACATGTAGAGCTAGGATTTTCAAAGAATTTTCTAACTGAAATCCGCTGCTTGCTTTAAACAAAAAACGGACCAAAAAACCCTGTTCTAAAGCAGCGAATGCATTTTGAGCTCTTGACCTCTGTTAATCTAGGCGTTGCATAGGATCTACTGTCACTGTGATCTCACTCCTAATGAATCATAGAAAATGGGGTTGGATGTCACCTCAAATGGCCATTTCAGCTGTCCTCACTCCTCACAGAAAAATGAGCTCTGCCCAAACTTCTCCCGAGAGGTTCGTCTAACCTGTCTTCAAACCTTCCAAGGACAGGGAATTCACAACCTATTCCTGGGCCTCGCTGTGCTTCAGAAAGCTGAACATAAACTTATAGGAGAACCATTTTTCCCCTTCTGAAGTCAAAGAGTTTTATCTTCAAGTTCAACCTGTGTAATTCTTCCCTAAAGGGCTGAGCTGCTCGGACAAACTAAAAGGAACTTTCATGCCAATAAGTTGGTGCTTACTGTAAGTAAGGGAAAACTACTTACTGTAGTGTGGGAAAAGGTAACAGAAACGGAAGCTCTGCATGGTCATAAGGCCATGAAATTACTGGCTTGGCAGATGAACATCTTGATTTCTATCACCAGTGTCTTTAAATGGAATGCTTTTATCTTTCCTTATCTCCAAGCACATGTCTTCCTTTTCCTGATCTCTTTGAAAAAAAGCCTTTTTTCTCCTGATATTTAGTTCCAAATAAAGGCACTGGTAATCAGCTAAGGATACTTCTTCAGCCCACTCCTGCTCTCATATTTACATCAGTTGAGAGTACCTCCAAAGAAACTGTCAAGCGGAACGAGTCTGAATTTACAGTTACAACTGAGCGGAAAAAAATGAAATATGTATTTACCCACAAAGGCTGAACAGACATACTTCTCATCTCTTCAATTAATAACTATCCATCTTGACCATTGCCACAATTTTTACCTGCTTCCAACAAAACCAGGATCCCTGTGGGGGAGGGTTCTGGGGTTGGGGGTTGAATTTTGTTTTGAAACCTTGTGTGTGGTTCAGTATCTGCATGGCTGTGAGTGATGCAGCATTTTAATTATCTTTCCAGGAGAGGCTCCCATCTGATAACGGACACTGTGTATGCCGGACCCACACCTTTGTGCAGAAAAACAGGACATTCCAGAGCTATACGGTAAATCTTTTCTTTTATTTTTTTTTAACCCATAGGGAATTTAGTGCACTGATATAACCTATAGTTAAGTGAATTCATGCTCACTAGAGGAAAAAAGTTAAAAAAAAATTGACAAGATTTTGGTTTCTCACATGTGTGATCTACACAGTAAGCTTTCAAGACATCAGCACAGTATATGCTTATTTTACCTCTGTATTCAAGAAAATGTGGCCAAGTAATTTCAAAGATGTCTACGGCATTTCAGTGGAGCTCTTAAAACTCAAGGCTGACTAAAAGCATTGAAGCGCTTATTCCCTTTTAAGACTTTTCTGTGTCCAGTTTGAGCCCTTGGGAGGGAAAAAAACATACTTGGCACTTTCTGAAAATGATTCTCTTGTAAGGTCTGTCAAACACAGGTACCTGGCATCACCTGAGAATGTAAACATCTGAATCTTACTCTTTACATTTCAGTGGACTCTGTGCAGCATTATGGTATGCTGAGGGTTCTCTGAAACCCTCTGTGACATACACAGGCTTATGCAAGCAGGATAACTAAATAAAGAAACTAATTGTATAGGCACTGGAAGCCCTTTAACCACTTTGTTCCTGTCCCTCCACCCTGCAATAGTCCTAGCAATGTTTCTCTTAAGTCTTTTATAACATCTATTTTGCAGATTAGAAACCTGAGGCACGCACAAAGCAAGTAAATACGAGAGCTTTGGCTTTTCAGCTCCAGATAAGACAGTGCAGGAAACTGGAACAATCCGGGTAGGAAAACAACAGGATACAGAGCAGCAGTTCTTAAACTTGACTCCCGCCCCTTCCCCTGGCATGGATTGTGTGCTCTCGCTCACTTGAGAAACCCTTACTGGAGGTGGAGGGACACGGGGCAGCTCTAAAATACACATACAGGAGGGGGCGTACCGCCAGAGAGCTGCCAGGAACGGAGCGAGGGACACTGACGGGAGGATGTGGTGTCCGGGGCAGGAATGGGATGAAGCTGTACTTAAACACATCTGGTTGCAAGACGGGAGTTGAGAGCAGAGCAGAAGTAGCTCATGGCTGCCAAAAACCATTCAGCTTGTCCCACCACTTCTTAGCAAGGGCCTTTGGGGTGGATTAATCATTTCCCAGCACATTGTTTTTCCTGTTCTCTGCAATGTTTGTTTCTCTCCTCCCCCTCCCCTGTACAAGAGCCTTCTCAGCACCTCTTCAGCTCTTTTCCTGCTTCACCACGTCCTTCCACCGGTATCTCCTGTCCTACTTGCAGAAATACAATTCCCAAGATACATTCTGTACTTGCTACAGGGCGGCATTCCTCCATTTTGAGAGATGCTCCCAGAAAATAATATCCAGTATATCTGATGGAGGGCAGGGTCTAACTGCATGCACCAGCTCTGAGCGAGAGAAGAGAGACTGCTGTTAAATATTAACCTACAGCACCACATTCCTTAAACAAGAGCGTTTTTGTTCAAAGAATCAGACACAATTTTTTTCATGAGTCCTAATTATCTCTTCTCTTGAGGGTCTGCATTACAGAGCTGCTGTCCTTGTAACATAACTGTGAGCTCTAAGTCAAGTCTTCGTAAAAGAGCTAATAAAAGCCGCGGCCAGCTGGCAAAGGATCGCCTGGTCCAACAAACAGTAATCAACCCCTAAAAACAGCTGTAGTAAAGGAAAAAAATAATTTTAAACCATGAACTTCTATAAATAGGTCCTAATATTTTATTTCCCCAGGAAGAAGTGGGAAAGCTGAAATTAGTGAAGGACAAGTCTGTTACTTGGGCAGAAAGTGCTACAACGTCGATTAATAATTGTGTGAGTTACCCTGCTAACGCTGCCATTTGTGAGCGGCTTCACAGTTGGGGTTAGTGCTGCCAGGGGATAGTGGGCCATTATTTTCTGTAACAATTCTATATGCAGGCTGGTTTACTCTTCCTGGGGTTTTTTATTTTCAGTCCTGTGCTATGGACGAGTACATAATTGTATCGGCGTAGAACTGACTGTGGGAACTTACTTTGCTCCCCAGCAGCCGTTTGTATTAAAATGATCTTCTTTCACTTAATTCATGGAAGAAGATGTCTGTTGGCAAGAAGGCATTTGTAGGAGTGTTTGCTACTCAATTGCTTCTCTCACTCGCCGCGGTATTTTTCATAAAGCACGAGCTTTGCAGTCATGGGATAACACCGCCATCTACTACAAAACCCACTTTTAATCCTCACGGTTCCGTGGGGTTTGACTGCAACGGGCTCAGCAGCCAGACGGGAAGGACGCAAAAAACCTTAGGATTCTTTTCTCTTTCTTTCTCCTACGACCTGCCCCGGGCGCTGGAGCTCGCCGCCGCAGCTGCGGCAGCCGGCAGCCCGCCGCTCGGCCGCTCCCCGGCAGAGGGTGCTCGGCCGCCGGCCAGGCCGGGCCGCCCCGCCCGGGCCCCGCAGCCGGCAGCGCTCGCCGCGGGCCGGGGCCGGCGGACGCGGCCTTCCGCCGCCCTTCCCGCCCCGGCCGGCCCTGGCCGCAGCCCTGCCCCGACGCCCTCCGGCGCTGAGCGGCCGCCGCAGGGGCCGAGGGCCGCCTGCCCCTCTGCGGGGGAGGCCCCGTCCAAGGCCCTTCCTCAGTCCTGCGGCAGGACCTTTGCACCCGGAGCTCCGGGAAAGGCAAAAACGTAGTGCAGCGCTCGCACCGTAGACTGACTGACCTCACCGTGCCAACTTTATAGGAAACTTGCTATCCTGCTGCTAAAAATACAGCGTAAAACTGCTGACCGGTAACGGTGCCTCAGCCAACTACAGGAACTCCTCCACTCGCAGTCCTGGGGGCAGGGATAGGGGTGTTACTGTGCCTCCGGTTCTGGCGATCCCCCTTCTGTTGATAGCGTTTTTATATCAAACAGCAAAAATTAACATCCCGTTGGGAGTGTGCTAAGGGGAAGTTGCAAATCTTACTTAATTTTATTGTCAAAGTGTTTATTGCTGTTTTATGTATTTCTGAGCAGCCTTTTAGAGTTTAACTAAAATCATAGTGTGGCACACGCCATTTTTTCTACCATCTGCTAAACTAAAATGGAATAACCACTGCTGTAAGCTGGAGGAGACATTGTCCAAAGTTTCAAACACTGAGCCGTGATTCGGGGCCTAGCATCCATTCCCCTCTGTTTGACCCGAGCCAAAACACTCTTTCCTTCTGTTCTGCATCACACCATTACCTGTCCGCAAACCAGAGGTAATGTGTTACTTCATAACACACGCTGGATGAAGTGCGGTAGAAATTTGCTATTACATAGGATTTGTGGTGAATCTGTGACTTGTAATTAGACGTAATTGTTCACAATGAGACGTAGTAACCTACTTTTTTATAATACAGAACAATTTTAACAACTGACACCTCAACCCATTGCCAGGCTTGAGGACTTCACCTTTTTAGAAGCACTTTAAATCCATGGTGACTCAGTCTGAGGGTGTATGTAGAAGTCAGTTTTGCTAGCAACAGGCAAAGAGCTAGCTCATTTTTACATCTCAAGTGTTTATGAAGGTTTGCTGAGGATGTGATGGTAAATGGCTCCTGGAGGTAGAAGAACTAACTTTGCTGGTAACCAAAGCGGAGGGAAAGTTCCCTCTGTGTGGGATCACTTTTCACAGTCTCTGCTGGGGTCTCTCAGGCAGATGCAGATGCCCACAGCTGGCACAGGGAAACCCAGGGTGCAGTGCCCATGGAAAGGCAAGGTGCTTGTCCCTCACAAAACACATCTTACCAAGCAGCATCCAAGCTTTTTGGCCACAGGCAAATTCATTAGTTCATGATATCTGGCCATGCGGATAGGATATTTGGGAGCATTGCCGGCTTCCCACCTTTGGAGCCTTTGCTCCTATTTAATTTTCTACTATTGTCCTTGTTTTGAAGTGCCACGCTCTCCCTTACCTCCTCCAAGGTCACGCAAGATGCTTCGGGAAGCCTCCCGCGGAGCACAGCAGTCTGCAGAAGGATGAGAATCTCACTGGCACCGAGTGGACAGGGAAGCCTAGGAAGTAAGGGAGAGAGAGAAGACCTTAGTTATTTAGAAAAGTGGTCTTAAAGGAACATGAAGATCCCTTGTGTGGGATGGAAGCAATAAGCAAAAGGCTCTGCCCTGAGCGCTGAGTCTGCACTCAATTTTTATGGGTTCTGAATGGCATGCTTGAGGCAGGAGCTGGGATCGGCAGTATCTGGAGAGGCACCAGTAAGAGGCAGTGGCTCCCAGTTTCTGTCTCCCACTTTGAGTGCTGCATTCAGCAGGAGCCGAGAGCCTCACAGATGAAAAATACCACAGATGGATGGCATCTTGCCTCTTGGAGAGGCAGCGAAACCCAGCGTTGGCACACCTAGCTGCTACTTTGGAAAAGAAAAATACACTCTGGCATGGTATCCGTAAGAGGTTGCCAACCCTTGTCCTACAGCAGTGATAACACACTTCCCAAAGCGTGAGCAATAGCAAACAATTAAGCCCACTCTACAGATTCAAGCAAAACTTGAGCCAGCGGTGGGTTTGGACCTGGAGTTCTCCACTGAAATTGCTCTGAGTGCACAAAAGGCACTTCTGAAAATATGCTTTGAAACGTTCTCCAAGCCTGCACTGCAAACCCAGCTGTCTCGTACTGGATCTTCCAGCAGACACTCTCAGATGACTAAGGCATCAGTGAATGCTTCTTAGAAAATCACCTAGGCTGCTGGCTCACTGAAGCCTAAACGGGTACCTCAAAATAGCTATCTGTGCATGGCCAAGCTCCTTGGAAGGCAGGCCTGGCTATTCGAGGACTGGGTCACAGCCACAGCCGTGCTGCTCTGTTTACATAAAATCCTTTTTGTTCCTTTGGTGACCATATGTGTACTTAAGTCCTCACGACCAAACTTAGAGGGAAGAATCTTGCTAGCTGACTTCTAGTTGTTGCAGAAGTAACTGGTCAACTCGCAGTATGAAATTAAGTATTTTCTCAATAAATGAAGTATCACTTACATATCTTTTTAAGCCCTGACCTTAAAGCAAGAAAATTTAGCTGAAGATGCCCCTCTGAATTAAACTCAGCTCTGTAAGAAGGCTGTTCCAGTTCATGAAAATCATGCTGGTGGCTTTCAGTGCTTGCAATACATGAATAGCTGGGAGTCAGTCAGCGACAGATCTCCAGCATTTAAGATGTGTCACTGGTTCTTTCCTTTCTAACTAGCCCAATCCTTAGGAGTCTCTCGAGCGGTGTTGATGGTGTGTTTTTAACAGGAACACATGTGAATTAAATGGTGTTTAGAAAATGCATGGTGTGTGTGCTGAGCAGGTAGCTGTGCATAAAATTGACAGTTCTGCAAACAAGGAGCCTTTTGTGCCTCTGTTCTGGGCACCGTTAAGGCCCTGTGACTGACATGAAGCACCCCTCGCACGGTGCTCTCTGTCATCGCCCTCTGCATTCCCTGCCCTAGTATCTGAGCATCTTACCAAATTAAATATTAAACGTTCTAAAGGATATCGTGTTCCTTTGGCAACTGAGATCTCGAGTGCTCTCAATTCTCCCTGACTTCACATTTTGCAGGTTCATGTCTTAATGTTCTTTCAATGCTTAATTTAATACTCTGCAGTTCTTACTACACACTCATGTCTGTTACACAGAAAATTTGCCGTACAATCTGCTAGACAAGGAGATAGCTATTTAATGAGCAGACATTGCTCATCAGCATCCAGACCCTAACCTACGAAGATGAGAAGTGCTGTGGGGAAGGGGTGGATGGGCTGCGCAGCGGAGGCCGGCTGGACAGGAAGCCACATTTATTCTTAGCAGCAAGGGTCACACCAAACCCTGCCGCTGATCCCAGTGACAGCTCCTTACGTTAGCGGAGGGGAGCACTCGCTGTCAGGGGCCAGCTGTAACTATGTAAATAATATTTAAAAGTGATTGGTCTCTGTATTAAAACATCAGTTCTAGGATACTGGATGTAGGCCACTGTTTCTTTTCACACACTTCCATCTAGTTTGATCAAATAAGAGCAACTCCATTTTTACGTCTGAAATCAGAATGTGAACTTTCTTAACATTTTCACCATCTGAAACACAAGCAAGTCTTCATACCACAAAAGCCAAAACCCCTTAGCTTTGGGAGCAAGGCTTCCCTGCACTGTTTCCATTGCATAACATCCTTCAGGAGCATATGGGCCAGCAAACAGAAGACGTCCGCTGCATAATTATGGCACTGACAAACCAATTGAACCTCAGCAGCTGCCACTGGGGAGATTTCATTCATTCCCAGTATTGCCTTTTAAACTTAAGTGGCACTGGAACAAACACATCTTTGATCCAAGTAGGAAATCATTTGGAGCTTTGTGTTTAATAGAGCTGAAGCCCTGGGAAAATGATGTCTTTATTAGCCTGTATGACAATGCAGGCCTCATGGCAGGCACGCAGCGGTTTGGTGTGTCAGTCCTCTTACTTTCTCAGATGTATTTGGACATATTTGTTCTTGAATCAATGTGGAAACAAGGACTTTAATTCAGCTGCGCTGCTGAAGCGCCTATAAACTGCACGCATGACATCAGAAAGAAGTATTCGGGAAGGGGAAGAGGGAGCACAATTTTGCCAGTTCCAAAATAGAGCTGGTATGTCTCTGTGTTTCTGTCCTTGTGCTACGCCATGCCCTTTTTGGGGTCACTTGTTTCTCCCTGATCTCCAGGGGAATTACTGCACTAATCAGGGTGTTGCATATTCAAATACAGAGGAATATACATGGCCATTACTGTGCTACCTACACATAGGTACTTAGGTATGCCTCTGTGTGTGCATATAGATAATAGGTCCCTTTAGATAATAGGACACCTCTTCAATGTTGCTGAAATTTCTACCAGTACGTTCGCTGATAGAATTTAATGAAAAATACTGAAAAGCCATGTGAAGAATCCAGTAAGGATAATGTTGGTGTGCTCCAGGCACGCATATTATAACCCGCAAGATTAGAATAAATCCTGCTCTGAATGGAAGCCTAGGGAGGAGGAGGTAGTGGTATGTTGCCAGCTGCATGTTCAATGTGAGGTTTTTCTCTCCTGCTATATATTAGTCGTGATGCTACTGTATAAGCTAATCAGCACAAGGCCTAATTATAATTATGCTCCTCTTCCTGAAAAGAGCAATGTCTATTTAGACCCGAGTACATACTCGGGCATGTTACGGGGATATTCTTAAAGGACATCAGTCCTTCGTTGTGCATCACAGTAAAGAAGAAAAAGATTGACACCTTATACTGAGGCAAAGGTAAATATGTCTTTGCAAATTTTGCAACAGTAAGCTTACTAAGAAAGCAGTAAGATCTATAAAATATTCAGTAATGATTCCTGGAAAGTAGTCACTAAAAACTCCTAATTCATTCACTAGTTCATTGACTTTGGTTTGGCAATACAGTTAAAGAAGCTGTCCGTGTTTTCTTCCTAAAAAGACAGCATTGGGACTACATTCTAAAACATCATCTTGCTGTTATTTTTAAAAACAGTATTCCCCTGGATCCTTCAGAAACTACTTAAATGCTTCGTTTCTTAGAAAGTTGCTTTAGAAATGCAAGTCAGAGAGTTCCCAACAAAACCACTTTATCTTATTCGCTGGTGGAGGTAATTGTAAACATTATAAATCTAAATATTACTCTTAGCTACAAACAATTATATCAACTGAGAAATGGAAGCTGGCTCGCACACAGCAAAACCCGACATGCTTACAGTAAGAGAGTGAGCAGCTTGCAGACATACACATCTAACGGAGAATTTCTAGATGCTCTGCATGTGTATCTCTCTTTTAGGGCCCCTTTTTCATTTAAATGAACTGTGCTCAGACTATGAAATTCCCCTGTCTGGAGTCATCTAGCATCTGTGTAATATCCATTTAACTGGCAGATGCGATGGGAGACAACCTGACAACAGAGGACATAGGTGATGAGCTAGCATTTCAGCGAACAATACCTCAGCCTGACAGGTGAGTGATGCTTTAGAAATAATGCATGAGCTTCAGGCTCCCAGTCCACCCTAGTCTGTCACAGTGCTGCTCACCTGGTAGCTGCCATTTCATTTACCATTGATCTCTCTTACAATGTCAGCTGCGCTGCTGAAGAATTAGTGTAACACAGCAGCCCGATAACGGACTTGGGAAAACCCGCTTACTGGTGTGCTTTTGAGAGAAAGAGGCACTAGGGCTTTCTGGTTCTGTGAGTTACGCGGAGCCCTCAAAGTTCCAGCATGACTGAGACCTCTTTGAAAATCTGCTTGCTGAGCCATCAAGACCCCCTAAGTGCTTTATCAGGAAACTGGCACCATCATTAGAGGGTAATAAAATAAAATCATTGCAAGGAAATGAAAGAGCATTCCAGTCCATTTCTGAGCAGATTTGTAGCACGGGAAAGCGACTGAACTGCACTGATCTTTCATTGCAAAAACTACCCCTGAATAAAGAAAAAAGAAATGTAGAACTGCAGCTACAGAACAGAAATTATGTTTATTTCCCTGCCCTAGGATAGCACAGGGAGATGTGCTTGTAAGGAGGGTTGTTTGTAGAAATAAATGTTCATTCTTGGCAGTGGAATGCAAACTATGCTGAAGGGCTGGAAACAGACCACTTTGTAAAGCTGAGGCCAGAGTAAGGGAAAGATGAAGCGAGGTTGTGGGGAGGAAATTCACATTCATTTTTAGCAACTTGGAGAGTTTCTCAAGCATGTTTGACATTTTTAATTATGCTGATGTAGAGCCTATTCCAAGGACAAAAGAAGTCAGGATTACAGGATAAACAATTAGGAAATTTCCTACCAGCCGGCTAGGGGTAGTGTTGCCTGTGGGTCTGGAGACTTTGCTGAAACACAGAATCATCTTTCATACTTTCTAGACAGATGGAATTTGAATGTCTTGCACAATCTTCACCTAGGTCAGGAGACTCAGGTCATGGTCTTACAAACTTTTACCAAAGGCGTATTTTTTGATAGCCCACGTTAGACAGGAAAGAGATTAGTGTGAACTGCTGCTATTTGTCCAGGCTTTCCTGCAAGGTTTCCTGAGAGGGTAGGAAACAATCTTGCTATGCTTATATCAATTGTCTCAGAATCTGTAACTTTACAATGGAAAATAAAACTGAAATTTCTCGTGGAGAATAAGATCAGCTCTACAGCCCCAAATCATGGAGTTGTGGCCTGTTTGTCTGTTTTCCATGCTCAGAACATCCTGCATCATGACCACAGCATCTCACTTTACACGTGAGAAAAGAGCTTAATGTGCTTGCTCACCCACCTTCCTTTCCGAACAATTTGAAAAAAAATGTACCTACATTTTGGCTTCTGTGTCAAGGGTGATATACATGGCACTGCAATGGCAAGAGCTTCCCACTTGTTGTTGAGCAGAAATGTTTCAGAAACCTCATACAGGAGTGGCTTCTAATGCACACCTGCTCGATTTGCCTGACACCCTGCTTCGTGTGCCAACCCCGGGGCTGCTGCTGGCACTCCTAAGATGAGTATACTTGAATAGGAACTTGCATTCTCTTTGAGATAATGGAAAGTCACAGAGGAGGTATCCAGCTTTTGGGCATGAATAAATCATTAAGGGTATGAATTATTCAGTGATCATCCCTACAACATGTGCTACATTCAGACTCAAGAGGCAGTATCCCTATTGTGTGGGTTTTCTTCGCAAACATTACAGATGTATGACAGGCTAATGAATCTAAATAGTCAAATTAAATTATGGGAAATAGGATTAAAATAATAATATAAAAAATAGCAGTAAAAAGCTCCTCGAAAGAGTTGTGATACCTCAGGCTGGTGTGACAATGGCCAATCTTTTAACTGGGTGGCGTTGTTGAAGCAAGCTGTCCACAGCAGTTAGAATCATAATGTGAAGTATGACTAAATAGTGGCTCAGGAAATTGGAAACACAGGTTGGAGCAAAGAGCTGGAATTACAGACACAGAATCAATACAGAAACCCACCCAGTCTTCTAGTAACCTGTGTGTAACACAAATACCCAATATGGGCATTACCTAGATTTCTCAAATGCCAATATGCAGTCTTGGTAGCACTTATGAGATAATTCAAAATTTCTGGGCTTAGATATGTGTTGTAAGATCAGTATCTTTGCCCTATGCTGCTTTTTTTAACATTCCATTTATTATGAGCTGAGATGGGTTGAGTTAAGAATCAGGTTGCAATGACTGTAAGGAGGGCACTGTTAAATCTGCATCGCTGTAATTATTTTAATTCCACACACCAAAATCACGGAGCCTAGGGCCCAGGTGAGCAGGGGCAAGCCACAATCCCTAAGCAACACATGTGGACAGTTTATTCTCTCAGAAGGCTGCAGTGAAGAGTTGCAGTGCTGGTATAAGTTGCAGGGGGTATAATCAAACCATAGATGAATCCACACTGCTCTAACACAGACTGGAAGAAAAAAAGTCCTGTGTTGAATAGCCAGGAAATGGCTGGTTCATCCTTCACAGGAAATGAGTCACCCAAAACCATCCGCGAGGAGCGGCGAAGACAGGGAAGTTCTGAAATAACATGGACTGATAACAACAGAATAACACATACAGATAAGTCTCTCATTTTGTCACAGATTAGAAAGGAAAGAAATGTAAAATGTGAGCTCTTGTGATTATACTTAAAATTTTAAGTTGATATAACTACTCGCGGCACAAAAAATACCTGTAGATACAGTTTGGCAGTCCTGTTAAAAGGTGAAATCAGAATGTGCAATGGCAAGACTAATAAAAGTTCCAAGTGCAGATATACTCGCTTGGAAAGTGCTTTTCAACTTTGTCCCTGGAAGGGAGGCCTCAAATTGCTGTGGTGGCACAGCTGTCAAAAATCCAGCTTAGGGAACTTGTACGCTGGTTAGAAACATTTACTGCTATTCAATACTGGAAGTATATTAAGCTCAATTCCAAACCAATTTATTTATCAATTACCAATTGGTACACTTTTTTATAATACTTTATGCTGCCAAACTCTTAGGATCAGTGGAAAAAATACTCCCCTTGCTAACGATACATACATACTGCCTGTAAAACCACAAATCTGCAGTTAAGAAATGAACTGTTCCCAAGCACTGGAACTAACATAGCCAGCTCTCCAGCCATCCTCTGTGTACTACACGTCTTCCCCCAATAACCCCGGCTTTCTGCCCGTGTGGCTTTTGACTTCCACCCATGGTACTGCTGGCCCTGCTGCTCCTCTCCCTTCCCTTAGGTATGCGCTGGGTGAGAAGACACCTGAGCTCTCAGCAGTTGTGAGCCCTGTGTGAACTGACTGGCCCATCAGAAGCCATGTGCATCTTCTTGTCGGACTGATAAACACAGCAGTGAGTTTGCTCCTTCTCTGCTAGCTCGAGACTAACCATTTCCAGAGCTGTGATGTGGCATCATGAATGACGCACAAAAGAATGTTCTGGCATCCTAAGATGTTGCTAAAGCTGCAAATACTCTTTTAAACAAAACAGCCATGTTAATTGAAAGGGGTTTAAAATAAATAAAAGCAACAAAAAGAAGCGGAAGTATTTGAAACAGCCCCTGCCGCCCAAGTTTCATTGGGACTATATTAGTAGCAAAGTTATATATGAAAGAGTTTCCTGGTTTAGGACCTTGCAGGGTACTGTGAATAATGGGGGAGGAGGGGAACTTGCAGGAAAACAATTGTCATTAAAAACAGTATCTAGGATATACCATTATGCACAGTAGTTTGGGTTCCTGAACAGAGACCATATTTTAGGAGGGTTCTTATTTTCAAGTCACAGATAGAAACGTTGGGTGGAAGAGGAAGGAGAAGGGGGAAAAAAAACTTTGCTAGTTTGCAAAGGAGCAGAGTTATGTACAGAAGTGTCCTGTGGATGTAGTACAGGCTTCAGAGCTATTTTAAAAAGACAAAGGAAAAAAGGCAGGAAAAGGGTCTTTTTTTTCCAGAGGATTTTTCTTCCCTGCATGGTAAATTAAATTCGAAGAGATAACATAGGCAGGAAGGGCTTAAAAAGAGAAAAACCTGGGTGTGTCCCACCAAGGCCTTTCTAGCAAGTGAGTAACCAGAGCCCGGGGGAGGGTGGGACTACTTTGCTGGATTGTACAAAAGAAGCTGATTCGTATTTTTTCCCTTTTCCCTCCTCTTTTTTTTCACATGGCCATTTTCATGTAGGTTTCTTTTTCAAAACAAACAAAAACATCTATAGAGGCAGGTCTTTGTCCCAGCTGTTTTTTTTTTTTTTTTTTTATAAAGTATTATTTTGTTCTTAAAAGCATTTTCCTGTTTGGCTCAGAGAAAGACTGTGCATTACCCAATAGTATCGTTAGTCGGTTCGCTTCCATATCTGAAAAGACGCTGTCTAAAAAATTCTGTTAATATTACAGGAAAATGTCTGACGAAATGTTGCATAATCAGCATTTCTGCTAGAACTATGGAACATCTGAGTGAGCTTGTGCGAACCTTAAAAGAATCTTTTAAGTTAGACCACACTTGCACAGGAGAGGTCTTTGAAAAGTAATAATTCTTTGATGGCATCCACCTGTGTTTGCTTTTCCAAAGATACCTGAAAAGCAGCTGGGATAGCTGCACATGCAATAAACTAATGTCAATAGCCGCCAGAAAACCAGATACTGTTCTTATTAGTGACCAGTATCTAGCATTAATGACATTTTTCAAAGCCTTTGCGTCATGTTCAGGGTACCCTTCTTTAGGGTACACTTCTTTACAAGTGAACTGAAATATTCCGTATTAAAAAAAAAAGGAGTGATTCTGTCTCCATAGCATCCTCTACTATGGAGGGATTTCTTACTTACAGTATATAAAACAGATTATTCTGAAGGGAAGATGAAGTGAAATGCCTCCATGGGAAATACAGCTTAAAATAGGCATAGTTCAAGAAAGTGCGTTGTGGCTTGTGAGATGGGAGTTAAATTCCTGCTCTGCTTTGATCAACTCACTTTATCTCTCTGTCTCTCAGCTCAGCAACTCTAAAGTGGATCGCATAATCCCATCATTTTCCCATTCTTTGCCCCATCTAAGTTGTAAATCTCTTATCTGTGGCAGAAGCTGAGCCTTTCATATGCAGTACCTAGTAAAATAACTTTGGTTTCAGATGAGGCCTTTAGTCGCCTGTAGCAATAGGTAAGAACATACTTCTCCATTTTAAACTTCAGTGCTGGAACAAGGGCCAAATGGCCGGGGAGCCCAATAAACCAGAGGTATGGAAATTGGAGTTACCAGCTCATGGTAAGATCCAAGCTCAATGGAAGCTCTTGCATTTCACAAATGGTGACAAGAGTGAGGCAGCAAGTTGATGCCTGGTCCTGGCCACCAAAATATCTGAGCACTGCCCCACTCTCTGAGAAAAGAAGGCATCTGGTCATAGGAACCAACACCATAATACGTGTTTGGGATAAAATAATAGACAGTTTCACTTGTAACTTGTTTTTTTCCATATTCATGTGTCTAGTGTGCGCTTCAGAGAGAAATGAGAATATAAAATGCATGTCTGTACCTGTCAAAGTTACCTGACATTAAGCAGAAACACTGCCCAAGGATAAGACTCCGAATTTCATTTGCACTATATTTTAAAAATCTTTTTCTGAACCTTCACATATGTACCACTGACACAGCTGTGTTACAGCTCAGGTGCTTCCATCAGCGGCACTGATCTGTATTTGTGCTTTACTGTTTACCACTGACAATAGAGGTGGATTGTCAGAATTGTACAAATGTTTTCACAAAAAAAGTCAAAAGAGGGTGTGCTGGTGAGGTACGAAGGATCCTTTCTACAGCAAGACCGGTATTATGTTGCCTAGAAACTCTCAAAACAGGGTTGCAGCTAATGATCAATGTGGACTGGACATTTGATATTTGATTCAATGCTACACAAGGGACTCGTAGCGAGGTCTGGGACAATTAATTCTTGTGCTGCAGTCAACGGATGGGGCTATGACAAGTGAGGCAAAGAAAATGAGTAATTGCTAGTAGAATTCCCAGTGAGCAAATATTGTCTATATTTAAACAGAGACATGCAGCATTTCATCTATGGAAGCAAACTGCTTTACAGAATGATGTTAGTGGAGAGGAACCATCAATGTCCGGGTGGACAGGAGGATGATCCTAAGATCTGCTCGGGCTCCATCAGGACCCTGGTCCTCGTGAACAAAGTAAATGCACCAGCACCGTCTACAGCAGGAACCAGACGGACACATCTTCTCCCTTATTTTTGTTAAGGGGCCTTCATCTTGTGGCACATGAACAAGCTCAACAATCATTTTTAAGGGAGCCACAGAAAGTATCTAACACAGGTAAGTCCGTTGTAGCAGGCTTAAATTTACTATAGATGGCCCAGCACCTGAAAAGGAAATCTTCCAGAGGTTTGAAAATCCCCAAAGACAGGAAATCCGTGGATTTTACCTCCATCTCTGCAGAAGTAAGGCCTACAGGCAATGACAGACATTAAGAGTGAAACAAACTTATTTAATTAACCACTGAGGTCCACCTGACCAGAAGAAAAGCTGGTTTTGGTCAGCAAATGGTGTCAGGACTGTAACTTAGGAAAAATATTACCCTGCTGCCTAAGCAGAGCAGGTAGGTGTTATGTCTTACCTCACAAGTTCTCTCTCTCTCTCTCACCCACTGGGTAATCTTTATCCTTAAGACATTAACTGCAATTAAACAGACTTTGTCCTGTATCTTAAAGAAAACTTCTAAGGGCTGTCTAGCGCCATTAAAAGTCCCCAGACTGGCAGTGCTAAATAACTAACCTAATTTCGGCGAGGAGCCCGCTCTCCCTTACTCGAGATGGCAACGGACAGGAGGGGGCGGCTTTCCTGCCCGTAGCCAACATGGCGGCGGCGGTTGGGCCGCTCCCGCAGGCCCCGGCCCGCGCTGCGGGTGACAGCACAATGTGCACGTTGGGACCTTGCCCGTATTCAAGATGGCGCCCAATGCGGTTATCCCATGCCCTGCCCCCAATCAAGATGGTGGATCCGTGTGGCATTTCGGCATCCTTCCCGCTCTCAAGATGGCTCCTCCCAGCCGTCTCCCTTCGCCTACCGAATCGCGCCGCGCACCGGCGCTTTGCTCCGCCCCTCATCCCGCCTGCAGCCAATAGGCTTCGCGAGGGGCGCCAGGGCGCCAACCCTCGGAGGCGGGCGATCCCCGCCCCTGCTATCAAGATGACATCTCCGATAGCCAATGGGGCGTTGGCGCGGGTGAGGCGGGCCGGGCGGCGCCGCCATTTTGTGAGTCTATAACACGGAGCGGTTGGGTTCGTTCCTGCTATTCCGGCGCCTCCACTCCGTTCCCGACGGGTCTCCTCCGTGTGCAATGGACGGGTGAGTCCCCGCCGGCCCGGGCCTCGGCACGAGCGGCACCGCGCCGGGGGCCGGGGAGCAGCGTTGCCGGACCCTTCCCGGGGTGCGGAGGAGGGGGAGAAGGCGGCCGAGGTTCGGGACCCGCGCCGGGGGCTGGGGCGTTACCTGAGGGGGGCGCCGAGGGTGCGGCCGGGCCGCCCGGCGGAGGCGAGGCGGGAAGGGGAGGGGCGGCCGCCGGCGGTGCGGGAGAGGGTCTCCCGCGCGGGCCGCGCTCCCGGAGCCCCTCCCCGCGGGGGGAGAGCGGGGGCGGGGGCGGCCCCTGCTGCGGGGCCGCCGCCCCGGCGCGGCGCCTCGTGCGGACCGGCCGCCGCGCGCTCTCCCGCCGCCGCTCCCCTCCCGCCTCGTGTTCGCGCCCCGCCGGGGCGAGCCGCTCCGTGCCGGGGGTCCGCCCCGTCCCCGCCGGGGCTGGGCGTGGGGAAGGGGGCGCGACCCTCGCGAGGGGCCCGGCCGGCTGCGAGCGCCGCGTGGGCGTGCGGCTGGGGGGGGCCGGGCACGGCGCCTCTGGTGGCCCGGCCCCGCGGGGGAGGGGGCAGGGGGTGCCGGGAGCGGGCGCACCTGGCGGGGGGGGCGCGCCCGGGGCTGGCAGCTGATTCACGCCGGGGCCTCGCTCCTATTGTCTGGCGCTTTCGCAAGCGGGGGGGCGGGGGGGGCTCTCGCTGGATGTTCTTTTGTGAGCAGTTTTTTCGATCAGCACAAGTTTCGCATCCCGTTCCGAGGAGCTGTAACGCTTGCGGGCAGGCCAGGAGGCTCGCTGGATGTAAGGTTTCCATTGCAGTGTTACCTGAGATCCGTAGGTAGAGCTGCAGCGGTAGAGCAGAGCTGTTCTCGTGCTCCCTCCTCCTCCTATTGTCCAGCTCTGAACTCCTTCGAGACAAAACTTTCCTCCGTGCCTGTTTGACTCGTGTAGTTTTTCTAGAGCGCACCTCTCATCTTGGGCAGCATTGATTTCTCTTTAATCACCACCTCATCCGGTGTCTCGGTTCGGGAGGGTTTGCTTTAAAACTGTTTTATCAAGGCAACTCTGTCAGAAATGAGGTCTCTCGCATGGTGTGATTTTTAGTAATTTGATTTTTGTTTCTTCTAGAGTGCAGTAGTTAAAATACTTCTAAAGGACTCCCAGTAAGCAGTTTGTTTTCCCAGAGCCTTAAGTACGGGAAGCCCAAATTAGTGCCTCCTTGCTTCTTGCCTCAGAACACTAGTCTGGTGAGAATTAGGCGCAGTCACATGTCTGGTTTTTTTACACACTGAAAAGCTGGTGTCTCAGTGTTGTTTTCATCTTGAAAAAAAAATCGTGTATCTTATTAATTTTCACAGTCCAGGGTGCAGTTCAGGTTGCTCTGCTTTTAACAAGTTGCTCATCATGTTGAATGATATTTAAAAAAAAAAAATCTTCAGCGTGCCAGATCATATATTCTAATGGCAAAAATCAGTTTATCAGCTGTCTTCTCCATAGTTCCTAGGAAGGCTGATTTACTGTGTATGTTAAAATAGTTGTTATTTTACTGTAGAAATTTTAGTATAAATATCATACGAGTCTTAACTATCCATTATCTTTTGAAGATCTTGGTGCATGTTGTGTTCATGCTGTGAAAGCTCTCTCCTGTTGAAACTTCGAGAGCTGCTTCTGAAAATGGTTTTACATGTTTGCCTAGCTGGCGGTGAGTGGCCTGTCTGGCTACAGGCTGCTTCTGTCTGCTTCTCCCACCTAAAACGATACGTAGCTGTGCTTTTCAAATGATCCTGTTGGAATAAGTTGCTTTGTTAAAGTACGTGAGGAGATCGTATGGGAAATGCTGCTTTGGAAAATGACCTAGAGGTTTTACTGGTGCTGCTTAATTTTTCCCCTCATTGTGTAGGAATTATGCCATTCCATGTAAAAAGTAATTTTTATGAAAGGCTTTATTGCCTATTCTTTCAGAAATGAGAAAAGTTTTAATCCCCTACTTAAGGTTGACAAGAGAATGAAGCTTAAGTTATGATCATTTATTGAGAGGGGAGTGTGTGTTAACTGGAAGTATATTGCACATTTCTTGAATAAAAATTCTTAAATACTGTTGGCGCTTGATTCATGCGGTATTTGTTATCAAATGAGTTACAGCAATATTCCAGAAATTGATAATTCTTGGCAAATAAAGCGGCTCTTCCTGTTGGATAATTTTAAATACTATCCCCTCTTAAGGCTACTTTATGTAAAACATTTCCTGTGTGTGAGGCCCATGAGAGGAACAGGAAGTAAGAGAAATTGCTCTGGGGTAAGTTTGAGAGTTTTGGAAACTTGGGAGATTCCCTGTTCTTGTTATGCTTTGCTGGAAATAATTTTTTTTAAGTTATGAAAATCGCTGGGTTAATGTATGTATGTAAACTGAAGAAATGTGTACTCATATTTAGTAATTCTAATAGAATGATTAGGGTTCTTTAAACTGGTATGTGCAGATGGGTTTAATTAGTTCATTACTGCTGGCTGTCAAAGTGCAGCAAAACCCATCTGTCTTTGCTGGTGACCAGACATCAGGGGACTGCAAAGCCTGGCGTTCTCATACAGAGTGTTCTTTAAGTAGTTCACTTGGAAAAAAGAAACTATCGCGTGGCTTCCTGGCAGCAGCCATTGGATCAGACTGTAACTCCAGCTGTAAATTGCTGGGTTATGATGACATGGCAGGTTGGTTTTGAAGAGGAAGTATGAGGAGCTGAGCTGGCTTATACTTGTGTTATGGCTTATTTGTGGAGCTGGTGAAACATGAATGACTTAAGATCGAGCAGTATTTAATTCCCTGAAAAGTTATGAATTGTTGCAGGCAGGTAGGGAAGGAAGAACTAGTAAATGCAAGTTCTCTAGCATTAAATCACTTTGTAGAATTGTTCTTGAGTACTTCAGATTTCATATTGCTGTTTTAAAAATGACTGCCCTGCCTTCTGCTTCTCTGCCGTGTTTCCTTAAAATTGCTGCAGGTCTGTTAGCCAGCCACTTTTGGATTCTTTACTCTGAAATTATGGTCAGCTATTTGAAAGACGGGAGTTGAAACAGGCAGTGACGCATATATGTCAATCTAAAACGATTGTTTCTGCTCTCAGTTTTATGTTGCTGCTTTACAGTCATTTGGAGTTCATTTAAAAAAAAAGATATAATCTTCAGTGCAAGGGTATAACTGAAATCCTTAGGCTGTCTTGAGCGCTCCCACAGAAGAGAGTAACGTGTAGGTACGGTAATACTCTGGAAGATTACCCAGGTATAATAAGCCAAGCCATAGACAAGTCATTCTGATTCCATTAATGAAAAAAGTTGCTATAAGTAGATGTATGTTGTGATATTTAATGTTCACTGTTGACAAGAGCTAGCACGAGTTGCTCGAGGTACAGCTAACGCTATTTTTTATGCTAGGTAATCGGGAAGTCTCATTTTAGGAGGTTTAAGCATATATGGTACAGTTCAATAACTTTTTTCCTTCAGATCTGTGTTAGGGAAAAATACTATTTGTTTTCCTGAGTAGGAAAGAATTGGTAGAGGAATCTTGTGTGCAGGCATAGCCCAGTCTGGGAGCTGCCTGGACCTCTTCACTGCTCTTTCTAATTGTGCTCTGTTAGTCTGGCACTGGTCTGGCTCCAGTGGTGTTAGCCTGGCTGGAGGGCTGCTGTAAGCCCGGCACAGGCGCTTCGCTTGGCTGAGAGAACAGCCCCAGCTCGGCGTGATGTGTGCTGTCTGTCTGTGGTGCTGCTGGAGCTCCAGCATTAGTCGTCTTCACTGTTGACTCGATGATTTTGCTAGAGATGGCCTCTTTACAGCCTAGCAGAGGTTACTCCTTTGAACACACAGTTAAGAGTTGCAGAAGTGAATGTTGGTGATGGAGTTGACTCGATGCTTTTGCTCTTGGTTTGGTCAGAGGTGGTGTTCTAACCGCATTGCTTTCCTGTGAAGGATGCCAGGCCGTGTTAACGGTGGGGTTTGGTCTTGGTCCCTTGTGGTACCCTTGCAAGAGAGCGAGCTCCACTGTAGGAAGTGGAAGAGCTGCAGTTTTCTAGCACTGCTGGGTCCTGGGTCTCCACCATCACCATCTAATAATTTTTCTTTGTGTAAACTGTCCTTGGCTCACTTGCAAAGACAACTGTGCACTTTGACTTGCTTTTTTCTTACTACTGTAAACTATGCTGGATATTTGTGGCAAACCTATCTAACTTTTTTAATCCTTTTCTTTCTTTTTTCTACAGCATTGTCCAAGATATAACAGTTGGTACAAAGGTAGGCACTTCTCACTTTTTCTCTCTTTTTACACTGCTCAGCATCTGACCTAGTTTTAGCCTCACCAAATGTAGATCTTCAGCTTTAAAGGCTCATTTCTGGTACCATGTAAATTGGTTTTAACCAGAAGGTAATTTAGTTTCATGTGCATTTAAAACTTTTATTATAGCTCAGCATTTAGCTCCTGGCATTTGGACACTGATTATCAACTGTCAGAAAAGAACTTTATTGCATTTAGAAACAGCCCTTTCCCCTCCTAAAATGTCAAGCCATGCTTGTTATTTGTGTGCTAGACAATACTTCTCAATGGAGAAATTGGTCCTTTTGAGAACTTTATTTCCTTTGTTTATGTGAATTCCTGTTCAGTTATATGTCAAAACCCCTTCTGCCACAAAAAATTGAGTGTTTAGCTGTTGATTTTTCTCTTGCGAGTACAGTAAATATGACCTTTACCCTTCTAGTCTCAGGTTTTGAAAGTGCAGACTTAGCCCTGAAACTCAAAGTGCTGACAGGAGCCTCCTTATCTGCTGTGCGTGGTAATAGGCTGTTGTGTTCACAGGATAAAAGCTCATTCCTGCGAAATGTTGAACTGGAATGTGCAGGATAGACTGGCACTCCTTCATGTATTAAAGGTTTTTCATTTCACTTTGTGAACACTGTAGCTAATGCTCTGGGATCAGGATTACAGTAAGTTCAGCCCTGTGAGTTCTTTTGGTTAGATAGTGTGTGTCTGAATGTTGGGCCTCAAAGTAGTAATCTGACAGCTTTTTTAATGGCCTGAATTGTGTGGTGTTAGCGTCTTCGTTATTAACTAAGAAAGAGCGTTGTGTGTGGCAACTTGAATAGGCTGGTGAAGTGATGCAGTGTGTGATAGGACTGATTTGAAGTAGAGCTGAGCTTGTGTAGTGTGAGCTCTGTTAGGTCTACCTAAGTGAAGTAGGAGCATTGGAGAGAACTTGCTCCTAAACAGCAGATTTTGTATTGAAAGTGCAAAATTAGATGTGACTGCTGTTAAGCACAGGCATGTTTGTTAGTGCTTTAGGGTTTCCAAGAAGCATTAAAGACATGATGGGGCTCTATTTAATGGCTGCAGGGGAAAGGTTATTCTAAGTTTTCCTCGTATGAGAATCTGAAATTTGAATTAATCGTGGTGCCATAGTAGTGTCTGGTTCTGTTTGAGAAAGCTATCGGCTGCAAGGAGTTGTTTGCCATCAGAGGAAAAGGAAAGGCTTGAGCCTGGACAATAAGGTTGGTTAATAGTTCATAGCCATTATAACAGGTGGACTAAGTCATCCCGTGACTGCTGTAGAGCAGTTGATACAACATCTAGTAAACTGATTAATCTAGGTAAAGTCCCCTCAGTTGTTTTTAACAATGTGTAATTTGCAGCTTTAAGTTTCTGCAGCTTTAAAGAGTTGTTTTACATAACTAAACTTGACCAGGAAGCTTCTGAAACTGTAACTGTAGTCCTCAGTGAATCTTGAAAAGCTTCAGGATTGTGGTATGGTGTGCCTCATCACTCCCGTCCGTGGGGGTGATATCAGTCCCTAGTGCAGCACAGTTAAATGTCTGAAACGAGGACTGGGAGAAATCCCCTCCAAATGCTTTCACTCCTAGCACAGGACAGAACTGCAACCACAATTATGCTACTTGTACAGTGGGGTGGGGAGTGGTGAGACAAAAGCGTGCATCAAAAATGAGGTTTCTTGCCAAGTCAGATGAGGCAGGTTTTGAGAAAGTTGAATCAAAATTTAGAGTGGCAGAAGCAAAAAGGAAAGTGGAATCATCTTGATAAAGGTAAGTTTTAAAATTATTTTTGGCATAGCCATGTTATCTGATTATGTTTAAATAAGGCATTGAATATGCCAGTGTAGATCATGTAATAGAGGTACATCTGTAATGTTACGGTGTAACATGTTATATGTCATGGATTTGCTTAGGTGAGTTAGAATCACGTTTGCGCACAGCTAGGAACAAAGTGAAGGCTTCCCTTATGCCCGCATCCTCTACATGGCCGTGTGTGGTCAGCTATGTCCAGACAGTTTCCCCAGGCTCTGCTTCTTCTGTACTAAAGATCCTCTGACTGCAGGACTCTTGCACGGAGAGAGGTACAGGCAACTCTGTTTCAAAAAGCTGTGTAATCAAATCCTGTATCAATTGCTTCTTAAAAATACGTACCTCTGTGGAAAGTGTCAAACCTCATTGGCTGCAGCGCTCCTGAAATTTTGCTGTTGCTTTTGTGTGTTGCTTCCACTTCAATCTACCCTTCTTTGGTTTGCCAATAAGTAGTTTGAAGGGACTGCAGAAGTTTTCTGTAATATCACAGAAGCTTTTCAGTGTTGCCTTTGCCAGAATAACTTCAATGATAGAGCTCTGTTCATCCATCAGCATTTGTTTGATCCCTGGGACATCGCTGAAATCACTTCAAGGATTAACTGATTCCCCCCCTTCAGAAGCAGATATTCTTTATAATTGCTTCATAACTTAAAATAATGCTGTGGAACTGTAGTTTTGTGATCTACTGACTTTATAAAACATATTCAGAGAAACGCGATTCAGGTGGAGATAAACTACTTTGTTAGTGTCTGTTCTGAAAGCTGTGCTCACAAGAGAGCTTGCTGGCTGAGCTTCTAAATTAGACATGAAAATTTGAGCTGGAAAACTGTTTTTAATCTGAGGTGTAAACCTACTCATTCTTGCCATGTACGTACAAAGAAGGTAGGAATGGTACTCCATCCAGTTTGTTAAGGTATTAGGACATTACAGTCCCCAAAAGTTGTCAGGTCGTGTTGTACTTTAGGCAGTATGCTACTGAGACACCAGTAGACCTTTTCGATGTTCTATTATTGACTGGAACGTCCCTAAGTTGGAGAATTCTCGGACAAGTAGGAAAAGTGCCTGTAACTTAAAACACTGCTGAGCAAATTGTCCAAGATAACTTACAGTGGCCTCTCGGTTGTCTTCCTGCTCTAAGTGTTCCTGGTTACGAAGTCTGACTTTGAAATTGAGGGCTTTGTGAAAGTACGTATCAGTTTGCTCTACTTTATCGTTTTAAAAGGCAGGGTGCTGGCACCTTTTAGGATTTTCTCACATCCTTAATTTACATATTAAGGGTACTCATACCTGCTTCTATTAATCGTTCTGAGGCCTTTGTTATATGTAGGTTCTGTAGCTTAAGAAGTCCCCAGATGTTCTCATGGCTTACTACTTGAGCACTGTACTGCCTGATGGTCTTGGTTTTAATCAGGGTGGTAATTGCAGTAGCTGTTCCTGGGCTTCACATTTAGCCTGGTCCGCAGGCTCTTCAGTTTAAAGTGTGTGAATTTATTTAGGAAGCTCACTACAATTCTGGTATGGGGCTCTTGATGCACAGCCTTCTGGAATGTTCTGCAGATTAGAAACACCTGATTTAAGACTTACTTCTTCCCATAATTTCATTGCTGTCTGAAAAGAAAGGAAGTGCCTTAAGATGGAGGCACTGTATTTGAACTCTAAGGTACTGGGTCTGACCCCCGCAGTTGCCTCTTCTAAGTAATTTGGTCAAGATCACTCTGTATCTCCTTTCCCTTTCTTTAATTTGCCTAGATATCACTATCTCTTTAGGCTGTAATGGTCTCTGAGCAGGACTGACTTACTAGAATGAGTATGAACTATGATATGTCATTATTCTTTAAGTAAAGTTGCATTGCAGTGATTGAAAAAGTCTCAGAATAGTTTAGGTGCTGAATAATCTTGTAGTTTCTTGGTTAAGTTGGGCTCTTTTTGAAAGATGATGCTTCCAGAAAAAGAAAGTACGCTTCTGTGGCATTTGAGAAGTTAATTTTTTAAAACAGGGTTTGCTAGAGTGTGATACAGGCTGACTGCATAGAAGTGATTTGTGATCAAGCCAGGATCTTTGCCATGGGAACAGTAATTATGGCTTCAGGCAGCAGGCCAAGAATGTTGTGAGGAAATTCCAGTTCCCTCCTATGGCTTTAGTTAGGCTGCAACAAGCTGGCTCTTGTGGCCTCTCTAACAGGCATGATCTCACATGTAAAGCACATGTTGGTAGCAGCGTACATGGATGTCTTTTGGCAAGTACTGTCAGCTGGATTTGGTAAATAGCTCGATCTTATCTGTGTTAGTGTTGCACACAGGTCTTATGCACCCGTGTCTTCAATTTATAGATAACTCCTTCGCAGGGCAGTTGGTAAGCCCTCTGGTTGGATTATGAAAACTGTTTAAATCTGTGTTAAGTTTAACAGGAATTTAAGCTATTGGTTGAAGCACAGATGCTAAGCAAGATTGCTACCACAGGCTTATCAGCTATTAGATCTGTTTAAAGCAGTTTCTCCATCACATCTAAACCAATTTTTTATGTGGAAGCTAACTCAAATTACTTGCACTTGGAAAGGAAACAAGCTGTGACTCCTGTTGTAGATGAAAATGAAATTGTGTGAGACTTTCTGGAAAATGATAGCTAATAAAATGGTTGTAGAAAATATTCTGTTTTAACCTCAGGCCTACTTTGCCCTCAATCTGTGATGATTTAAGAAAAAGCAAAATATTTAACACACATTAATTTATTCAACTTTATCTTTTTAATCTCACAAGTGTAGGGATAGACTCTGGTCTCTGAGTCACTGACATCTGTTTCAGGTATTGTTAAACTAGAAGATGTAGATGTGCTGGTGCCACATTTGTTGTCATCTCATGAGCAAGAAGAGTAAGCATTATTTAATTTCAAATTCTACGTGGTTCTGGTATAGCTGTCTTTCAAGCTTCATATGAAAACCTGTTGAATGCTGTGCTTAGTTCAGCAAGTGTGTTTTGGTAATCCCAGTGTAATGATTGCTCGGTGTTTGCCAAAGCAGATTATAGTTATTACACAACTGCAATTTAGATGAGATTGAATTAGCGTGGAGTTCCTTCTAAACCTGCATGTTCAATTTGCCATTTTACAGATTTGAGCACAAAATGTTCTTTCATCGGTTCCATTTTCCTGAAGTGACTCATCCAGCAGTATTTCTTTCTGATAGTGTTTGTATGAAGCTTTACCAAGGACCTGCCTGCTCCACTGCAATGACTTAAAAAGCTCAAGGTTGACTACTGGTTAAGTTTCAACTTGGGAACAGTATATCATGAAGCTTGGGTGTGTGCTACCCTACAAAGCCAGAATGACTGCATTACTGCAGTACTTGGAGTTTAGGAATTTGGGGCTATTTAGAATGGCCACACCTTTTATTTGCTCAAAGGGCAGGTTTGTTTCACATGGTGTCTCCATAGTAGCAAGGACTGAGAAAGAAAGTCAGGGAGGGGCTGATGAGTGGCTTGAGGATCCGGCTTCGCTCTAAAGCCAGTGTGTGCTTGAGCTCGTAATGCATCTTATTGCAAAATACCACATCGAGTTGTGTGAGCGATTGCTTTAATGTAATGCTTCAGTTTCTAGTGTCTTTTAGGAACTCAGAAATCTACCTGTATACTATAGAAATGGTACCAGCTATTGTGGCAGTACGTATGGTAGGAAAATAATTTTCCAACACACTAAATTCTTTGCAATGCCCTGACCAACTAACCTAGTTTCAAAAGATGCTGAAAATGTGTGTGTGTACCCAGTATGCTGTTGTGAATATTAGTGGGGAGTTTACCATGCTGGCTCTTTTGTAAAGGTATTAGACTAAATCTTGTCCAGACAAGAGTGAGGTTATACCAATTTAAAAAGCCTTAAGTGGTAGGTGGCAGGTGTTTGGCCCCAGCTGAACAGAGCGTAGCTTTAAAAAAAGTGCTCTATGCCTGCCAGATATGCTAATGCCTCCACCATAGATTCACTATAGCAATGTAGTGTGCTGACTACTGGGTTGGATTTAATTTGATAAATGATACAGGAGTGCAATGAGCAATTTGGTGAACTAAACTGATTCCTCACCCCCACCTCTTGCGTTTGGCTCTGATCGGGTGATAAGCTGTGTGTCTCAAACAGGGCGCAGTGGAGGGGTGAGTGACACACCGAGCTTGTAGCTGCTGCTCACAGACTGGTGGGACAGCAGTATCACACTTCACTTAACAGCCACCTCAGAGGCCACAATCTTCAGGATCTTGAAGTTACTTTATCTTAATTTATCTTACCCTAACTTTTCAACTTTACTAGGATCAAAGGAGGATGCAGTTGTATTGTGTGTTCTTCAGAGGTGCTTTCACAAAAGGTTGACTCACGCTTTCTGTTTGTGACCCAAATCGGAATGTTTCTATTCACACTGCTCTACCTTTAATTGACTGAAGAGTGTTGGAGGCAAGAGGGGCACATGGGGGTAACATAAGGGAGCCTTGCTGCAAGTGAGTCTTCTGTAGAAGACAAGGAAAACTGGAATTCTTCTTCCTACTAGTTTAAATTTAGTTCCATTTCTAGCTCTTGAATCTCTTGGGGGGGGGGGGGGGAATGTTGGAATGTAACATGAGTGTGAATGATGATGTCATCAGACTGGATTTCTCTTATTAGTTTCTTCACGAAGTGATTTGAGCTGTGAACTGAAGTATCAAAGTACATTCTTCCATTCCTCTGGGACTGAACTCATACAGAGCCCTTGAAGCATACTTCAGAGACTCTCCAAGAAACTTTTTTGCTTCTTTCATCAGAGCAAAGGGTTTGCGTGAGCTTCTCAATGATCTGTGTGTCATTTTGTGTGTAAAATATTATGGTGGTCTCTTACTGGGTCCAAAGTCTTTTTACAAATGTAGGGAAAGTGGAGTAGAAGAACGATGCTTACATGCTCTGGCCAGGCAGAGTTACAAGACTTCTGACAGAGGGTTTTTATGTGAATTTAAGAAAAGCAGGCCAAGGACTTCTAACAGTACAGATTTTTCTTGGTTTATTTTCAGAGAGGGATTTTCCAGGTGCAGCTGTGTTACCTGCTTTGCTTTTTGTAAGTGCATGTTAGCTGATGGCCTGTATGCCTCCTACATCTATCTTCTCCCTCACAAGAAGGAGGGATACTGCTATCCTTAGTCTGTTTAAAAATTGTTAGAGCAGTGTATGGTGCTCCAGATCCGAAGGCAGAGAATGGTACTGCTATGTAGGATTTCCTCAGTGAGCCAGGGAAGGAAACAGGTTTTCATACATCTTGGACTTGGCTAGCCTGTAGCTTGCTGGCCTTTCTGGTCATTGTGCTCTTCCTTCCCATATGCCCTGTCTTCTTGTCATTGCTTGAATTTTGCTTTCTGCCTGTGACACTTGTGGCTTTCTGAAAGTTGATCCCCTGTTATCACCTGTTTGTCTTGAAATTAATATTTTTATGGTCATTTAGTTTGTATTTGTTTCTAGCCTTTTGCACGGACAGAATGCAGTTGACTTATTGTAATCCATTTTAAATAAGTGACTGGATCTTAAGCAGATGAAGGATTATATAGGGCAACTGAGAATCTCTGTAGTACTTCTAGGTGTGCTGGTAGAAGCTGAGGTGATCGCTGGCTTCATTGCAAACTATGGTAAAGTTTAGGTAAAATCCTAGTGAAAATGAGACAGTTGATAGTTTTCATATGAATTAGAAGTTGCTTTTTAAGCTGTGAAAGCCTGGACTAATTCAAAATTCTTAGAACTTATTTGTTAAAACTTTAAAGCAAAAACAGGCTTACAGTTTGGGTGGTGGTCAAAAAGATAACTTAGAAAAAATATGAAATATTAGCATTCTGCCTTGCAGCAGACTTTCTAATTCAGAAAAGGGAAATAAAGAAGTATTGATAGCAAGACTACACGGAGCACGGGTGTTTTATTAAATTAATGCAGCTTGAGCAATAGACCTTTTGTAGCCACAAGTGTCGTGGATAAAAGGAGGCTGCTGTCATAGAAACGCTGCCAGGCAGTGCTTTACCTGGTAGTAGTATGTGTGCCGACTGGTGACTTTGGTGGTGGAAACAGCCTTGCCCTGGTCTAGGTAAGATCTGGCAGTGTAACTTCAAAGTGGTGTTTTGTTTTCTATAAACAGGAAGAGATTTGTTAGTTCAAATGGAGAATTTTATGTAGAGCAGTGTTACTGCTAGCACACTGTTGCTTCTGTTAATCTTGTCATAAAAATACCAGCTGCAAAAGACTTAGCTAAACAGAAATGTCAACATAAATTAATGCCTCTTGTGAGCAGGGGTGTGAACTTCAGAATCTGAGGAACTGTGTCTCGAGCGAAGCACTGCATGGCTGGGCCTCCCCATGGTAGTCAGAGAATAAAAAAGGTAGAAAAGTGCTGTTGTGGGTGGACGCTGGCGAGCAGCCGAGCCCCCACACAGCCGTTTGCTCACCTCCTCCCCTTCCCTGGGTTTGCATAGTTTTAAACTTACGTGAAACAATATAATACTTCAGAACCAATAGCTTTTGTACTGGCTTTTCCAATATAATTCAAAATACCCAATGGATACGTTGTTGGTGAGAGACTTCTAAACCTTTTTAAAACAGCCAGGCTCGCTTTGGTTCCTCTGGCTCTACTGAATTAGGATACTTGGTATGGAGCATTTGAATTTGTAACATGGTTTTAAAGCTTATTCATAGCTTCTAACATGTACAGAAAGAAAAGATGTTAGAGTCTGGAAAGAGATTATGGCAATCACCGCAAGCGTAAAGACAGGCGATTGATGCGGGCTCCTGCTGATGTTCCCAATACTGAGTGCAGGTTAATAGAGCGCTTATTTTCAGTTTGCCTCAGGTTAGGTAATTCCAAAAAGCAACCGTCAATAGAGGTTTCTTGTGGTTATCGGAGATCAGCTCCAGCAGTAACAGAGGAAGAAAAAGCGCTGATAAAAAGTCATAGTCGATGCAACTTCCTTCTGCTGTGGGAAGCTTGCCAGCAGTGGTCTGTACCCCTGTGAGGATGGCAGCACCCTGTAACCAGCGTACCTCCTTGGTGCACTGGGTGTGCGCTTCTTAGGTTTGCACTTCAAAACCATTCTTTTCAAGGGAGTCTGTGTGGAATAATTTTCGTATAACTGTACAGTACTATGTAAGTACTGTCTGTAAACTTCCTTGTATAGAGAAAAGACCTTGGAATAATTGCAATTTTCCAACTACTGCAGTCTTCCCTCTTCGTTTGCATGTACTTCCAGCTGGGAAGCTTACAAATTGACTGCTGCTTCTTTTGATGTCGAACAATCATCCCCCTCTGCCTCCTGGCTCTGGTCACAGCGGGCAGCGTAGACAGTCTCCAAGATAAGAGGGGAGTGGATTTGAAATTGCGCTTTCATTAAAGAAACATCGACATGTGGAAACCAGCAGCAAGGAGCATTCTTTGTCAAAGTGCCCTGCAAGTAAATTTTCAAATATGTGAGAAAATGTTTATTTTAAACAAGCCATTAGGAAAGTTAAATTCAGGGAATTTAAATTCTTTCCATAATCGTATAAATGTTTGTTTTTCCAGTTTATAGTTTCCTAGTGTTGCCTCCATGAGAGCCAAATATGTGGCTTGTTCTCCTGGCGTTTCCATGATGGATTGCAAGGGCTGCCTGAGTATGCTTGCACAGACGCGTTGATTCATACTGGGAGTGCTGGAGTTCTGTATGTTCAGAAATTTACAAGTTGCTATTTCAGAAGACTTTTTACAAGTTCAAGGCCCATTAGGGCCTGATGTGAGGGCTTTCATGAGGCCAATAAACACTTGTCTGCATTGGTAGGGCTTTTGTTTGCTGGTGGGTGGTTCTTGTAAATAGCTGCCAGTTGTATCCCAGGCCACAGAAAGTAAAGCTGTACCTGTAGTGTCTGCAGCGGTTCAGGCACAAGAGCATTTTTACAGTAAACTTGTGGATTTTTTTAACCTTGGGATTGCGCATTAATTTGAGTCACCAAAAGGATGGGATCACAGTCTAATAGCCTCCCAGACTGGCTTGCCTCTCACTGTACTCAGGAATGCAAGTGCTCATTAGACTAGCTGTTACAAGGCCTATTCCTAATTACTACACCCTGTTAGAAGAAGGAAACCTTGCTGGGTGTCCATAGCCTTTGTGGAACCTGGTCAGCGCTTGCAGGTGACCAGCAGCAGCACATGAACTGCGGTTTTGGAGCCTGGCCTAATTTCTCATATTCAGGACATCAAAGTCCTTGAGCCTGTCTTTGAAGAGCTAGCAGTGAGTAGTCAAACAAGAAATTCAGGATTTGAGGGGGGAAAAGAAAAAAGCCCAAAACCTGTCTGTAATTCGGTGTTCTGGGGCTTCTGGTGTGACCTACTTTTCCAACCTGTTTGCTGGGGAAGTTGAGCAGAGCTTTTGTTGTTGTGCAGATACTGTTACTGCAGGTGCCACCAGATATAGGGCATGGTGGAAGATAGTTTCTGGTGGGCGCAGTGTGAAGCAGGGTATGTTTCCATTGAGATGGGTGGGAGTTGGCCAGGGCAGGGATGAGCTCTGTTCTTTTTTTCTGTTGATGGAAGCCTTTTAGTGTGGCATTTCTGTGTAAGAGTAATGTAGAAAACTATGAGAAAATGCTTTTGTATGTTAGATTTCTATTACTATGTTTGCTCACAGTTTACAATGGGATTTGAAGTCTATGTAACTTGTCTGAAATTAAACTATACTGATTTTAAGCTGTATGTAAGTATAGATTGTACTAAGAAGTAATCTGTAGTCTTGTTTGCTTTTGTCTTAGTAGTGTTGTTCGTACCTCCTACTTGGGTTAGACTAGTCTTGGTCAGTTGATATAATTTGGGTGACTTTACAGGGAATGCTGTAATGAATTGAAACACATACATTGCATACAGTAATCTGTTCCATAGATCTGTTTAGCTTTATTTGCAGGGAATGGAGAAGTGCCAGGCTCCTGCAATTCAATAACATTGTGTGAATAGATGGAATCGTACCTACAGCTTCTAAAAAGCCTAGAATAAATGCACTTCTGTAATTCTGCAATACCAGTTCATTTAGGTAGTCTAATTCTAGTAGGAGCAGCTCATCTTAGATTTTTTTTGTCAAGTATGGAGTTTTCTTCCTCGTGGAGTTCAAATGCACGGTGCTGCAGTAAGAAAAATCGAAGGATCAAGACGTTAGGATATGCTGTGCTACTCACAGCTTTTTGTTTTGCAAGTAGCCATGTTGACTTTAACATAGAACAGCTCCTAGCGTGCAAGGCAGTAGAGGATGGGATTACAAAGATTCTGTACCTGTGGTACTCGGGTTTCTCTGCTTCAGAATGCTAGTCGGTCTTTTGACTTAAATGCACTTACTGAGACTTCATGGTACTGTTGTCCTAGAAGTTGTTGCTGCTGTTCTCGGGATTGTGGCTGGAAAACAACAAACCCATGATCAGACTATTTTGTTCTAGAATCCAGATTATTATATGTGGACCTATTTCTGCTGTAAAATTTGAAAAGTAGCTTTTTGCTGGAAGCTTTACTTTCCTGATCTGCCTTTTTTGGGGTAGGGAGGGGAAAGAGATCCATTTCTTTCAGGTCTCAATTTTTCCAAGTCGCATCTTCTGCTTGTAACTGGAAAATATACATCTTTGGTTCATAGTTGCCAAGTCATACAGTAACAATTTTGGCCAGCTTCTGATAACTTCTATTTTGCTTAAGACTTCCTTACTCCTGGTAACCCTCAGTAAAATAATCTGTCCTCTTGATGAATGCTAGGAGGCCTATCTGTTTTTGCTATTCCTGATCAACTACAGTGGTGTTCTAGCTTAACCTAGAAAGATGAAAATCTTGTCTGATGTGGGTAGTCAGAAATCTGTTTTGTTAGATACAACAGGAGAATGTGAATATCTGCACAAACCTGCATTTAGTGGCTTCAGACAATTCAGCAATGCTTCAGTTCCTAAGATTCCTAATGCATAGCTGAAAAGAGATATTGGATAGTGCTACTCAGTTACTAAATTGGATCTTAGTTATATTTAATTTATGATGGAGGTGAGGTTCACTGCCCACTGTCAGTATATTTTCACTTACGCTTCTGTTCAGCTTCTCTACACCTTAATCTCAATTGTTCTGCTTTAGGAGTACCTGAATAGAATTTGGTAAAAATGCTGTCAGTTTACCTTTCGTCTTTTCTTTTCCAGCGGGGATCTGACGAGCTTTTCTCTACTTGTGTTACTAACGGACCCTTTATCATGAGCAGCAACTCTTCTTCTGCAGGTAATATTGCCTATAAAAAAGAATAGCAATTGATAAGTATTGCAAATACTATGAGGAGGTCTGGTTTTTTCCACTTAATTTTAAAATCTCTTCATTTTTAGTACTTATTAGGCCTTTTGTAGGACAGTGCTGAATAATAATAAACTTCTGCCCTATACCCTTAAAAGGTTAGCAGACTGAATAAAATTGTTGCAGGACAGTTGCTAAAAGGATTTTACAGAATTGGAGCATGCAGGCTTTGCTGTAAACTATTATACTTAAAGCACAATTGAATTTAATGTAGGGTTATTTTGGCTGTATGTAGTAGTTTGCTGCTATTTGGGAGTTTTACACCATCTAGAGGTTAGTAATCCCACCCCAGACAGTATCCTTGTGTGCTCAGTCCGGAATTTTACCCTCTGTGCTTGTCAGTGCCTTGAATTGTCTTACTTTGAGCTACCATTGTCTTTGGAGTCCCTTCACGTTCTGCCTGTGGCCTCCCTGCCAGACTGTATCAGCTCATGTCTTGTGCTGCTGATGGTCTTTACCCTATGTATAATCCAGCTGATCTAAAATTACGTTTTGGTTCATACTTGGTTTAATATCACTTGCTTTAAGATGTCCCCTTCAAACAGCTTCATTGCCAAGAATACCAGTCAAAGTGAAAAGGAATAAAGAAGCAATCTAGCATTAGTGGCTTAGACCTACACAAAGTAGAAATGTGGGTGGGTGTGTACTGTAAACAAGCTGTAAATCGGTCGCTGGAGAGTTGATTCCATTGCAGTGGCATTTGGCTATGTCACTTGCATCGTGTAACTTGGGAGAAGAGTAAAACTATGTGTCTTCAGACTCTGTTTAAATTAGACTGTGGAATTTCTCTGTAATAGGGAGTAATAACTGGATGGGCAGCACAAACTGTATGTCAACAGTGGTAAGTGCGTGTATATTCTTTCAAACCTACTCTAATATGCAGTAACTCTTGCTTTTTACAGCTAATGGAAACGACAGCAAAAAATTCAAAGGTGATAGTAGAAGTGCTGGGGTCCCATCCCGAGTAATCCATGTCCGTAAACTCCCCAGTGATGTCACGGAGGCAGAAGTCATTTCTCTGGGTTTACCTTTTGGCAAGGTCACCAATCTTCTAATGTTGAAAGGAAAAAATCAGGTATTGTGTGTATAATTGAAAGCAGGGATTATGTCAAAGACCTGATGAGTTTGTCATCAGTAAACCAGATCCAAGTTGTTTAAACAACTGTCATGTATTAGGAGTCAATAACTTCTGCATACTATTATTTTACTTTTCCATGATTATCCCATGAGCTGTAGAAAATACTATTTTCAGACTGTATAAGGAGCTAAATCCATAATTATAGGTTGTCACTTATAATTAGCATTATGCCTGGTTTTTAAATTACAGACCAGGTAAATTATTTGGACAGCAGTGACATGAGTTGGCCTTTTTCACTCAAGCCAGCTTGACAGTTGAGTAACCCCCAGTGTAACTTTGCATACTAAGGACACCTTTACAGATACAATGAATTAGCTGGGTAGAGCTAAAACACTCTTGGGTAATGCAGAAGGTGTGCACTAATTTGGTAACTAAAATTGTCTTACAAATTAAGGAGTAAAAAAGCAAGCCAACTTTAATCATTGCTTAAAATACCATGTCTTTAATCTTATTATGAAAATGTGCCTCTGATATATTGCGTGGTGTGATTATATGTAAGTACTTAATGTAATGACTTGCTACAATCTCTTACATTTTTGTTTTGAAGTAGAGAAGACCATAAAGGTACGGAACAGTGAGTGGGCTTACTGCCCTGTAGAGAAGTATGGAAAGTTGCTTAATATAAGTGTTAAGAGTCTGGATTATTGCTGTATTCTTGTGTTCTTGCAGACACTTCTGTCACTGCCAGTTTCCTAAATATATGTAGCATGGAGATCTTAGGATGAGACTGAAACATTACCTTCGTTAAGTCAGTCTGGACTGTGAATATCCTCATTTGTTCTACCTACAGTTGGTTCTTAAACAATTCTGTGTACAAAAACTTGCATATAAATGCAGTTGTGAAAATGAAATACAGTTACAATTCAACTGGAAGTTCTTCCTAAGGTCATCAATCCATGTAACGCGGTTGTCAAGTGTTAATGCTGTCTCCTAGTGTGAGCTGCTTTAATAATATATCAATGTTGGATTTGACTTCTGCGCAGGCTTTCATAGAAATGAATACGGAGGAGGCAGCCAACACCATGGTAAACTACTACACCACAGTCACTCCAGTCCTTCGAAGCCAGCCCATCTATATTCAGTTCTCCAACCACAAGGAGCTTAAGACAGACAACTCTCCAAACCAAGCAGTTAGTTTTTGTTCTTTATATTGTCGTACTGGTGGGAGAGACAGACAGTTCTCTGCTACAGTTTTGTGCTGCTGGTGTAGGCCTGGGAGGGTTTTGAGGTTTGGCGTAACTTATCAGTGCTACACGGAGCATTCTAGCTTATGGAGTAAGGACTCCTGTAATAGCTTTTATCCAAAGTCTCCGCAGACTGTTAAATGAGCTGCTAAAACTGCCTTAATGTCAGGGGAAGAAAATGCATAGTGAATATGAGATCATGAGAAGTGGTGTTTTAGCATTCTTTAGTTAGAAACAGTAACTGAATACCTATCTAAAGACTTGATTAATGTCTAGTGCTTTAGGACGTTTGTTTCTAACATGTGAAAGACTTCTGATGGGGCAAAACTTGTCTGCAGTAGAGTACAATCTGTGGCTGGTAAGTGCTAGCTTTGAGGCAGGCAGCACTTGAACACAGCAGTTCTTAAGGCTTGGCCTGTCTAGAGTTTCTGTGCAAGATATGCTCTGCATAGGGTAAAATTCCCTTTTTCGGCTCAACTGCTCTTGGCAATCTTTCAGGACAGGAACACTGGAAAGAAGTTCAAGTTACTTTGTGCCTCCTTATCAGGGATGGCCGCCGAGTACATCCAGTTTGCCTCCTCTCACTTTTCAGGCTGACTTTCATCAGGATCAGAGCATCTAGTGCTGTGCAGATGAAATGCCACTATTCAGTGCATCTAACAAAGCCAGAATCTGATGCACAACAGCGAGCACATCATAATGTTATATGCGTGAGGGGGACTCTACAGGAAAAATCCAAGTTGGTTTTCGCTCCTGGATACCTATAGCAGATGTGTATTAATCTTTCAGTCTTGTCAGCTTCTGTAGTATTCTGGAGATGGTGTTTTGCCCCAGAAGAGCCTAGTTTTTCCTTTTTTCTAAACAATGGAATAGTTTTGCTGCATCGGTAGATGCTGAGCAAGGTTCTAGCAGTAGCATAAGTACTTCATATTTTATTTAGTTTGTATTTTTACATTGCTCTTGCAGATTGGGATGGTCTGTATTGTCCACGTTTAAAATATGCTAGTCATTGCATCCCCAGCCTTAGGAACAGTAAATGGCTTTCTGTTGTTCTGCTGTTAAGTTCTGCTAGTAGTTTGCAGATAGGAAGCTCAAGAAAAGCTGAGTGTGTATTTTTGCAAGCAGAAGTGTTGGTCTAACAGAATGTTTGGTTCTGCAGCGTGCCCAAGCAGCTCTGCAAGCAGTGAATTCTGTTCAGTCTGGAAACCTAGCGCTGTCAGCCTCTGCTGCAGCAGTAGATGCAGGAATGGCGATGGCTGGCCAGAGCCCTGTCCTGAGGATCATTGTTGAGAATCTCTTCTATCCTGTCACTCTAGATGTTCTGCATCAGGTAAAACATGTCACCACAACTTCTGGAGGATTGTCCTGGAGGGAGGGGTAGCAACAAATAGTGAATTGTTGTATTTGCAGTGTCTGCGTTCTAAGAGCATGTGTTTCTAATCTGTATAATTCAAGTTCTGAACATAGCTGTCAAATTTCTACTTTCTGAAGACTCTGTCCCCCTGCACAAGATTCTTCTATTTTTGGTCCCAATCTGGCCAGACTTTAATTTCCAGAGACTTGATTGCTTGTCCATTTTAATTGGATTCCAGTCTGGTACAGTGCAAGGGACAAATATTTGTGTTTTCAAGACAGCTCTTCAAGTTCTGTCTAGGGTTTAGCAGAAGTAGCTGCTACACCTCCTTATGTGAGGGTAGGGGGAAACAAATACAGTGTCCAGGAGTTATTTAGGCAGTAGCCTATTCGGAAGGTTCCTGCTGTCTGCTGTGCTTGCTTAACTTAATCTTCATGTTGAAAATGCAAGCTTGACTGCATGTAAGAATCCCTGAAATTCTTGGAAAAGTTCCAGTTTGTGAAGGTGTATGTGAATCTTCCTCTGTAAGAATTCATAGCAAACAAAAACTTTATTAAGGGGGCAGTTCAGTCACCCTGATGTTTTTTAGTCTGATGCCATGATGCAAGTTAAACAATGCCCACTGCGTAGTTTAAAACATTAAATTTTTAAGTTGGAAAGCTAACAAGGTGAAAGGATAACTCTTGTTGTTTCTGCTTCTCATTATGGAGATCAGTATGAAATCAACTTACTGGAAATGAGGTAACAAGATACGCAAATATTATCTTGCAGATTTTTTCCAAATTTGGTACAGTCTTGAAAATAATTACATTCACGAAGAACAACCAATTTCAGGCCCTGTTACAGTATGCTGACCCAGTGAGTGCTCAGCATGCCAAACTGGTGAGTAGTATGCTTGCAGTGCTAAACACCTGAATTGTTTTAGCTTTTAGGCTTGCTTTTATTAATCTAGGATCAATGTTAGAAAGTAGCATTTTGGAGTATTCGGTGGTGGTGGTAGGTTTACATGAGCATTGCCCTAATGGTGAGTGGGAGGGAATTCCCCTCCCCCCCCCCCCCCCCCCCCCCAGCAGTACAGCTAACGTGGGTGAATACCAAAGGGGGTAAAATGAAGCAGTGCTTTCTCCATGCAAAGCAAGATACCTGCTCCACCTGAAGATGCACACTGGTGCCTGGGATGATGTAACACCTTCTCTTTTCAGAGATTTGTTGCTGTGATCTTAGTATAAATGCATCTTGGATGAAGAATGGTTTGTTTCCTTGCAGTCTTTAGATGGACAGAATATCTACAATGCCTGTTGTACGCTGCGCATAGATTTCTCAAAGCTCACAAGTCTCAATGTAAAATACAATAACGATAAGAGCAGAGATTATACACGACCAGACCTACCTTCTGGGGATAACCAGCCCTCTCTTGATCAGACCATGGCAGCTGCTTTTGGTGAGAATTCTTGAAGCGGGAGCAGGGCAAATGTAACGGATGTGTGTGTCAGTTGGGGAGGGGACGTAATCCCAGTGTATTTGGTCATACAAAATTTTGGAATACAGTGTGACTAATGAAGAGAGTTTGGGAACTGCTGAATCAGACTAGTGCAAAATACTAGTGGGAACATACGGATGTGGGCGCATGCTACTGCTTTGAAAGCTCTTCCCTGTTTGGGCGAGGACTATTGAATGCTTTCCAGCTGTCTGGTCTTCTAGTGCCATCTGCTGTTTTGCCACAGTATGGGCTCAGTGATAATTTGGGGTGTTGTAACCTATACTTGGAAAACCATGTTATGGTTAAACAGTTACAGGAGCCACCAGCTTGTATTCTGGTCAGCAGCTATATTCTAATAGCTGTTTCAGAACAGCAGAGTTAGAGGAGGGATAGTTTTTGTAATTTCTTGAAGCTCAATGTTACATTAGAGGCACTTTTGAATTACTGTTTATGTTTTTTGGTTTAGCTTTCAGCTAAATGCTTATGTTGAAGGACAGATCAAGACATTCCAGCTAAGTCTAGAGTTTTCTTGCTATTGGGTGTCTTTGTATAATGTGTGCATCTTTCCCAGGTGCCCCAGGAATAATTTCCGCTTCTCCATATGCGGGAGCTGGCTTTCCTCCTACCTTTGCAATTCCTCAGGCTGCAGGTACTGTATTTCGTAAGTTGAAATTTTATATAGGTTTTCTGTTGTTGAAGCATCTTGATGTTTTAAAGCTAAGTAGCAATTATTTTTGTTGGGGTTAGTTATGTAAATTCAAAATGCTGGCATTAGGCACAGAAGGGAATGGTGTTTCAGTACATAATCTCAGCTAGGAATGCAAGTGTGCAGCTGTGGCACCTCTGGCTAGGCAATATCCCAGTGGTGAGGAGAATAGGAGTAGCAGGATGGGAGAGACAGTAAAGGCAGTATTTTTTGGGAACTCACTTTGATAGCTGTAAATGTGGTCAACAGCAAGGAATCTTTGTCCATTTTTTCTAAATATTTTTAATAAGGCTAGTATTTAAACATGAAGCTAGTCACGCACACTTAAAGTTGCACTGTGAAGTTTACAGCTTATATTGCAGGTAACAAGTTATTGCTACTTACAGAAGTAGCCAGATGCCTGAGATTAAAGACTTCGGTTTTAGGTGCTAAATACACTAGCACTCCAATTGGAGTGCTAGACTAAACAATTTTTGCTTTGTTTTTCACAGCATACCAAGCTATATTGACTTTCTTGTAACTTGATGGAATGTCCTTGCTTATGACAAACAAGCACAGATCAAACTATTCAACCATTGATGTGTGTGTTAATATCCTGTCCTGTTGGGGAAGTAGACAATGCCACTTTGAGAAGTAGTTTCATTTAATCGATTACTAGCAATTGTTTGAACTCTAAAGCTCTTCCCTTTGGCCGACTAATACAAGGAAGTGCCAGATGTTACTGTGAGCAACCTAGAAATGCCTATAAATAAAACTTTAATGTTTTTCCATTCAAGAAGGGATTAGCTGATGGTAGCATACGATATCTGATTGTTACATGCATGGTTAAAGAACAAAGCATTTTTGGCATGCACTGGTTGGAAAGACCCTTACAAATGCACTGTTTGTGATACCTTTCCTGCACCAACAGAGCTGAGGCTTTGTGCTGATTCCGCTTCTTGTGAAACATGCAAAATATTGTAGTCAACAAGATAGTGCTGAGAGGCACCTGTTACGCACCAGGCACTGCAAGAGCAAATACTATTAGAAATTAAAACATTTCCTGCAGCACCAGAATTGGAGGCTCCTGTTGCTCTTAGAATGTATGGTCACTGTGTTTTGAATGGTTACTTGCATGTTACAGAAGGCGTGCTGTTCTCCCTTCTGGTGCAGCAAATACACTAGAGTACGTGCTGTTAATTTCTTTACTGGTTAATATTCTTTAATTTCCAGGCCTGTCAGTTCCAAATGTTCATGGAGCGCTAGCTCCTTTGGCTATCCCATCAGCAGCAGCTGCAGCGGCTGCAGCAGGACGGATTGCCATTCCCGGCCTCACTGGGGCAGGGAACTCTGTTCTGCTGGTTAGCAATCTGAATCCTGAGGTTAGTGGAGTCCTAACTTTACTTTTTTTTCTCCTTCCTGTTACCTCTGCTTTCACTTTCTGAACACAGATTGTGCTGAAACTCATTGAAAGTGAAATCCTACTGTATCCTAAAGGAAGCGGCAAAACTAGAAAAGCAGATGACGTGCTCTGCCAGCTCTGAAACTCAAAGCAGATCAGTACTCTAGTTGCTGAAGGGAAATGAGAAAGTCCATCTCAAATTAAAATCTTGCTCTTCTTTGGTTCAAAGCCAAGGATGCTGCCTGCCTGCTCTTGTCCCATAAAGACTACAATGCCTGTCCCTTGTTCCCTCTTTTATTTGGAGTCTCCCTGCCATTCCCATGGAAGAGTGTCATTTGGGTCACAGAATAGTCATGTCCATTCTTTCTTTTCCTTGGCATGTTCTAGTTTTTAATACATTAATTCACAACTACAGAGAGAGTTCATTCTGACCTTTGCTCTTTCTGTGTAGTGTCTGGATCCCTGCCAGCTTGACTTTGTACCTGTGCAGTATTTCCTCTGCCATGTGCTTGCACATTTTCCCTTTCCAAGATTCCTGGAAGTTTTTCCTTAGCTAAACCCCTTAACAGCTCACAGTTTACATTTTCAATTCCACTTAACTTAGTGAGTTGAACTATTTGGGTTTCTTTAAAAATAAAGCAAGTAATATTTGAACAAAAATCTTCTTTAATGAAAGACAGCATCATGAGAGAATTTGATATGGGTATCTTGGATTTTTCTTCAGTCAGCTTTTGGCTCTTTGTTGGATTGAAAGTGTAGAATCTTCTAGTGTGTGCAGTAGAGTATGATGAGTCTCTGCTGAAAAAAACACTTTAACTGGTGGGACTGTGCACACAAGTTAATACTACTTTGCAAAGCTATAAAACTTACCAGTGATGTCAGAGTAACCACAAAACCTCTTTTGCATCAAAGGGGAAGCCTGGATGTGATGAATGATCAAAATATTTAACTCTTGATGAGATGAACCAATTGAACCAGAATTTCAGACTATTCTTTTTATCTGTCATTACTGTTTTCTCCAGGGCATGAAATAATGGCAAGGACTGATACAGCTTTGGTTTGGATGAGTTGCTCTTTCTACCTAGGAACTGCCCTGCCATTCCAGGAACTGTCATCTCTGACTTGGTCCCAATTACTTGCTGTTCAAACAAAAGTCTTAAACATTAAGAGCTGGCATCATTATTCTCGACCAGTGTCATACTGTCAAGCGTGTGTTTCTTGGGATGACTTTCCATTGTCTGGATGGCAGTGACAGGACAAAGGACTGTGCTGTACCGCTGTTTAATTTGCACATGTTCACAGCTCTGAGCAGTGTCTGAACGGTGTGCACAGTTCTTGTTTAAGTAGGAGCAAGCAGTTATTTCATGCCTTGTATTTTTTGAGCTCTTCACTATCCATCCAGCTTATCTTTGGGCTAGAGAGACTTTGATACTTGTACTGAAGCTGTGAACTAACAGACCTGAAACTTTTTCCATTGCCTGTATAATCAGTGTTGTAGAAACTTACCTGTGCCACAACCAGTTAGTTAAGAGACAGTATTTCTCTGGAGTGACTACTCTGCGATAATGCATAACGTTTTTTCTGAATGAGAATCACAGAAACTGAAATTACTCCGTTTTTCCTTTCCATGATGAGTGGAAGAAGCCTGTGTGTCTCAGCTTGCATTGACTGTTGCTTTGAATGCAGACTCTTGGCTGCATGCAAAGTTAGTGTTGTCACTGGGAGCGGAGATGCTTTTCCTGCCTTTCTGGCTGAGTAACAGCAGTTTTGGATTTCCGCATGGTGAGGTCAAGCCACGGAGATGGAAGGGAATAGGCTTCTGTTGCAAATGAGGTACCCAGTTCCTTTACAGCAAGTGCTCCTAGCAGACCTTTGAGGTTTTTCATAGTGGTACAGCTGCTTATCCAGGTAATCGCTTGCTTTAAAGGCACTGATTGGTATCTAAATTGGACTTCCCTTGTTTTGTTAGGGCTAAGTATTGCAATGTGGATTACTTCTGTAGTCACTGGTCCTAAAGCAGGAAATACAGCTGTGTTTCTGACTTGATCCATGAAGTCATTTCTTTTAAGAAATTCTTGTAATCAGAAAATATTTTTAGTCAAATTTTAGGAAATACCATTGCAATTTAATTCAATATTAAAGCCTGTAGAAGTCACTCTGCTGTGATACTGTCTCTTACTTCTTTGTATATCTTAAGTAAAAATGCCTTTTCTTTATCATTGTGTTCCACTAGGTAAAACCTATTAACTGTTTCTGTAAACAAGTTATTGTATGTAGAATTCTATAAATCTGACTGATGGAACACTACATATTTCCTTATGTATTTACTGACCTGTGTTTTTTGCTACTTTTTTCTTTTCTCCCCATCCCTGAATTTTTTTTCTTCCCCTGATCCGGAATTTCTTTGCCAACTGACTGCACGGTACTTCTGCTTCCTGTTGTTGCTTGAAACAAAAAATAAAAACATTCCCCTTCCAAAAAAAAAAAAAAAACCCTGCTCTTCGGAAACCAACCTGCCCTTCAATATTAACCATCTTGAAAACTTCATCATCCATCAACCAATTTCGCCATTTCCTGCGGGGACTCTGCCCTTCCTCGTTGTGGACGATTTGTGCAACCTCGCTCTCCCCTTCGATTCCTTACCTCTTCCCTGTCCCTCCGCTGCCTTGCTCTGCTGTTCTCTAAAGAGAGTTACACCCCAATGCCTCTTTATTCTTTTCGGTATGTTATTATTCACACTTTTTATTACCTTGTTTTTCATTTATTTGAGATTACTTTTTTGATACTTCAAAAATGTACAGTTTGCAGTTTGCCATTTTTTTGAATGCATAATTTCATTTTTACATTGTTTACTTAGTTTGCTATTTAATTTAGTTTGCCTTTATTTTATGTTCAGTTATGCATGGTTTATTGCTTTGCATGTCTTATAAGAGTTTTAAATTGTGATAGCATGCTAAATTGTCCAGTCTTCTGGCAGTAAGATTTTTGCTTTTTGCTGAAACCCAGTATCTTTTCTTTAATGTATTGTTCCATTATTATTCTGCTATATAAGAATTTTCCTTAATTAGAGCAGAATAAGTAACCATGGTTGGAATGAGATCCATTCTGGTTGTGAATGAATGTTTTTGCTCTTGGATTGATTAGCTAATATTAAGTTGAATGAGACTTCATTTTTTGCCCTACCTAAGACTATTCTTGTTTCCTCACTTTTTGAAGGAGTCTATGGTGATGTGCAGAGGGTGAAGATTTTATTTAATAAGAAAGAGAATGCCCTAGTTCAGATGGCTGATGGAAACCAGGCCCAGCTTGGTAAGCAAGCTTAAAAGTATCAGAGTGTTAGCATTAAGAGACCTAATGGGTAATTAAAGCTTTAAGATCAGTACTTCTCTTCCAAAAAGACCCAAAACCTGAATGTGTCCATGCACTTAATTGCCTGCCTGCATATGTAGTATGGATTTGGGGCAGCTCTGGAAAAAGTATGGTTCTTTCATGCAAGATCATCTAGAGGGAGAATAGAATAAATGATCCCATAAGGCAGAATAACAATGCCTGTCATGCAGTTTGTGTGGTATCTGCATAGGGAAGAACTAGAATGAAATTCTAGCTTTGATTTAAATGTCTGAAGAAGACTGTGAAATACCATTGTAGTCAGCGCTGTCTTTAACTGTTGCAGCCATGAGCCATTTAAATGGTCAGAAGCTTCACGGGAAGCCAATCCGTATAACATTGTCCAAGCATCAGACAGTACAACTTCCCCGTGAGGGACAGGAAGACCAAGGTCTGACTAAGGACTATGGAAATTCTCCTCTACATCGTTTCAAGAAACCAGGCTCCAAAAATTTCCAAAACATCTTTCCCCCTTCTGCCACTCTTCATCTGTCCAATATTCCGTAAGTATCTGCATGGAGAGTTCCTGTATGGCCGAGTACAAAAATGTTTGCAAATTTAGTGTGAGAGTAAGTACGGTCAGCTTTTTGCTGCTAGCAGGAGGAAAGCTTGCCAATCTTGCTGTTGTTCCTTGTAGCCTTTCCAGTCCAAGAAGGTACTAGTAGAGAATTCAGAAAAGGCTCTGCTATGAATTGGTTTTGAGAGACTAATTTAGTCTGTCAACATACATTTGACTGGAAAAACTATTTGTTTCAGACCTTCAATAACTGAAGACGACCTTAAGATGTTATTTTCAGGCAATGGTGGGATGGTCAAAGGATTCAAATTCTTCCAGTAAGTGTTTTCTCTTACATCCTGTCCTTACACTGAGCTTTTTAGTATGAGAAGGGTGGAAGCACTTAGTTCTGATCGAATTCCAACTCAGGCTAAGTGAAAGGTGAGCAGAAGCATCTCTAATGTAGTATTTGACTCTCTGGGATAAAGAATTCCAGAGTAACCCTGGATTGAGTGCATGGCGAGTATGAGTTGATGAAGATGAGTTGATGAAGCTACTAAAGTAGCTGAGTGAGAAGTTTGGATATGCATGTTCATCATATAGCTATACTCTTCCATATAAAAAGAAAGTATATTGCAAGTACCCAGGTAGTTAATTTTCTGCTGGTCTTGTTGAGTGCTAGGTAAGAAAACTTGCATCGAGTTAGGCAACTGCATATGGTCGTACTGAATGTGACTTAAACTTCTGTCTTGTCAGGAAGGACCGTAAAATGGCTCTGATCCAGATGGGCTCTGTGGAAGAAGCCATTCAATCACTCATTGACCTCCATAATCATGACCTGGGTGAGAATCATCACCTGCGTGTGTCCTTCTCGAAGTCCACCATTTAAAGCTTTGGAAGGTGTGAGACAAAATGGACTTGACTTAAAACCTCTTGGGTTCAGCCTTGACCTTAAAAGGCTGAACACTAGGGTTTCAACTTCCATCATTCCAGAAAAAAAAGCCACTTTAAAAATGCAGCTGAAGTGACCTTAAAAGACCAGAGATTTTATTTTTTTAAAGAGAAATCAGTTTACCGGTTTTTAAAAAAAAAAATTAAATCTAATTCATATTGCTAACCTTGCGGTGATGGGTAACAATCTTGACTGTTCAAATAAAAATCACAAGTTAAAGTTTACACTTTGGAACCTGCTCTGGGAAATTCCCCTCCCCTCCTGCTCCTTCTCCCCCAAAAAGCAGATCCTAACAAGTTTATCAGGTTTCACATTGATGCCTTTTTTATTTTCTTTACCCATCCATGCCTTGAAAGACCTAAAACCACTGTGTAAATTCACTTTAGCGCCTTTGAGTCAGGATTTTGCAAAATGCATGGTGTATAGGAGCTCCCAACTCGCCCAGCACAAAAATAAGTTGCATTGATCCTACCTTAACTGTGCATCTGCTATCCTGTGCCTTAAACCTTTTACTTCTTTGGGGAAAACATCTGAACTGTAGGGAGTAGATTGGGGGAGTTGAGGGGAATGAGTGAGCTCTGGCTTACTGGATCGGCTTGTTGTAGTGAAGGACAAGTGAAGCTGGCAAAGTGGATAAAGAAAATATTGGGCTTTGACTCTTCAGGCAGTTGTATCCCACTGTCGGTGAAATGTCTCAATCTGCATAGTATCATGTGTCTTCATGCCACTTTCCAATCTGCTTGTGGTTTATTGCCATCTGCAAACCTTCAAGTGGGAGTTATTTAAGATCCTTTGTCCGTAACATTCAGACTAAGCAAAAGGTCTGGGTGGGGAAGCATTCCCAAGACCAAATTACATTCCATTGTCAATAGCAAGTCAACAGGCTCTGCCCTTCACAAGAGCATTGATCAAGAGACGAGATTAACCACTGTTGGACACTTGTGAAGACGAATCATTAAGAGTTTGTCAAAATTGTGTGTGTGTATATATATATCTAAATACTTGGCTAGGATTTGAAGAATTATTGGATATCCCACGTTTAGAAAGGTGTTCATGTGAGTCACCTTCGTGCCCCTGATTTGAGATTAACAAGACCAATGTAGCTCTGCCATCATTCTTATAGCATGTCTTCAGCATTTGAGCTTTTTGTTTTAATTCTTGTATTATACTTTTTGATGCTGTTGCTGTCATCTGTGCCTAGCAATATTTCCAGTTGACCAAATATTCTAATCTCTTTATATGCAAAAGAAATAGTTTAAGTACCTTTTTATAGAATGATAAGATGGTATAAACGTAATCTAAATTTACTCCTTTGTGGTATTACCCTTGTATACTGTACTTATTTTTTTTTTTTTGTAATTGAAACTGTAGGGCAGGAATTTAGTTACCAGGCTGAGGTCATGACTGAGGATGAGTAATGTAACGAAATCGATAAAACATGTTAAGAAAAGCAGATTTTTAAAGCAAAGTGTTTGAGATAACAAGCACAAATAGCTTGTGAATTTAAGTAAAAGGACCCAGGCTAAAGTTTTTACCTTTTTAACCTATAAGCCCAGATCTCTTAAGTTATAGGAAGGGAATTTATTAAAAGTAGAATGCAGCAGATCGTTTTTTCCCAATGATACAACTGTTTATTTTTTTTCTGGCTTACAACTCTTTCCCGGGCCATTCTGCCTTCTATTTTGTGTAATCCAATGTTGCCTTACATTTCCCTCTAACCTGCAACCTGTTCGGATGCAAAATAACAAGAATCTTGTACTTTTTTTCAGGGTTTTTCTGCAAATTGTGGACCAAAGTTTGTTTTTTAATTGTCTTAGTGTTGCAAGTTATGATTTCCTTGCTTCGTGTGGGAGCTCTTGACTTGCCTAGCACTGAGTGTTTGGAAAAGTCTTAACTTTTCTTAGTTCCTCCCTGAACTCTTGAGGGTGTGAATTATGCTGGAGAAGTGTGTGAAGTCTGAGTGAGGGTTCAGCTTGGGTTGCTGGCATGAGATTGGTAATCCTTGTCTGCCTTAGTCTTTGGCTTGCGGCTGAGGAGTGTGACACCGTCTTCAAGGAAAGTGTTGCCCCAGTTCAGCTGACGAGTAGATGCTGGTTTCAGTTACCTCTAGATCTGAGTAAGCCTGTTAACGAAGCCTTGTGATCTGCCTCTCCGGAAGGCTCCGTGTTTCCTTGCCAGCATCTTGTGTTCAGGAAGGCAAATTCTGGTGTCTTGGTAGTTGTCAGTTAATTTGCTCATCTCCCTTCCTCCCCAAGTGAAAAATCCGTTCCTCCTGCAGCCAGGGAGCACGGGCGATCTGGCTGGTGCTCCCGAGTACGCCACAGGCAGCACTCGACCTTGCGAGGATCCATGCGCAACCCAAGTGGAACAGCTGTGGTTTAACCTTCAAATGCATTCAATCGACCTCACCCGAGACACTGGGAGGAGGCTTATTGGAATGAAACCTGTCTGGTGGCCTTTAACACTGATTTGGTCAACCCACAGGCTATATATATTTTGCAAAATGCAAGCAAATTAATTGAGGTAACCCCGGAACCCAGGCAATTGTGGGTTTTTCCTTTGGATCCCTGTGTTTGCATGTAAAGAATGTGAGTAACAAAAGGGTGTACATATTTATAATTTTTTTATACCTGTTGTAAGACATGAGGGGGCAGCAAAACCCAGTTTTTTATGGTGAACAGATGTATTGTATATTTTGATAACAGCTATTACAGGTTCAGTATTGTGGAAGGTGGGGTGGGGAGGGTAAGCATACACAACATCAGAATTCCATTGCCTCTTTCAAAGAATGTTTGTAATGCAAAAAGAAATGAAATTAAAGCTATTTTATAACAACCTTTGTACCTTTCTGTAGCTCCATTATTTACTGTTCAGATTGTAGAAAGCAGTTATTGGCCAGTCTGTACTTGTGCTTTCAATAAATTTCTTCTGTATTCTTTGCTTCTGATTTTCCTATCTTTTTATTGTGCCTATTTTGCTTCTGATTTTTCCTTCTAATGTAATTTCAGCTGCCTCATTTTACATAACTTTGACTCTTCACATACCTCTGGGCTGGCAGGGTGTTTGTCCCTGCTAGCATCTCTGTGCAGGGTGAGCGGTGATGAGCCAAGGCTGAGCCTGGAAGGGGTGGCTGCGGCATGCGGATCCGTTCCAGCTGCTCATGCTCCAGCCCTTCCGTGCCTGAATGAAGTTCAGAGGTATGAGGTTGTAGGGCCTTAACTGATGCTCTGCCTTTGTCACACTCCAACACTTTTTTTTTTTACTTCATGTTCCTAAACTTTCCATGTATTCTAGCTAATATCCATGAAATAACCCCCTTTCAAGTCAAACACATAATACTGTCTGTAGTTTTGTGCTGTAGATGTGTCAAAGCTTTCTGGCTAGCTGGATGTAGCGCAGTTCCACATCCAGCGTGAGCGGGTGTTGTCCCTGGTTTCACTCCCGTAGAAGTGGTCCGAAGGATCGCTTTGGTTCCTGTGGGTTACTCTAATGTGCAAATTCTCCAGCTATGTTGGGCGTGCCTGGGTGCCGATAAGCTCCCTGAGGAGCAGAGCTTTCTGTTACAGAGGTTTGGTTTCTTACTGGTTAAAACTCCTTTCCAAAAGTAAATGTGCCCGACATAGACCTCAGCTGCCATGGAGGTGGTTGTGAGGTTTTGGGTATGGCGCTCCCAAAGCTTTGTTTTGAAGGGGAGCGGATGCTTACAGGGGCGTGGGAAAGGGGCTGGCTGGGCCCCTGGGTAGGGGAAGATGGGGTGTGCTCCCCTGGAGCCCATCCGGGGACTCGGCTGCTCGCTTCCCCTGGGCTCAGTGTCGGGAGCTGCCGGCATCGCTGCGCATCTCAAACAGAACCGAGGGGCGCAGCACGGTGGTGCTGGGAACACCGGTGCACGTGGGCAGGCACCCCACGTTGTCAGGGATGGAGAGAATAAACGTACGGAGCTGTTGCTTCTGTGGCTGTGCTGTTTTCTGTCCTTCGGCTGCGTTCCCTTTGTGTTGAGCACATTTGCATTAAACACAAGCTTATTTCATAGGCGTCTGGGTGCAGACCTCGGCCTCCGAGGTTGCTGAGCGGGGTCCTGCAGGAGCCTCGGGCTGCTGAAAGAGATCACTGTTGTTCCTTGAAAGTGTAATAGGATTTGTAACAGCTGCCTCTTCCCTCGCCTGTCTTGCCGCTTGTGTGAAAGCGATGCCGAGCTGTATGCATCGCTGCCCCACAGGAATGAGCAAGTTAATTGCTCCTGGTTTGGTTTGGCGCATTCTCCGGTTACAAGGTGCACAGCGCGCTCCTGAATGTCGAAGGCTTGGCTATTTGAACCAGCGTCCGCTGTTCCTGTCTGGTTTTCTAGATAAGGTTGATGCTCATTAATGCCGGGAAGGTTGTTGCAACCTGATCTTCCAGAAGGGCAGCAGCAGCAGAGCACGGCCGGTGTCCTGCCCGACCCTGCTGGCCCGGGCCAGGCAGCTCCCGGTGCTCCGCTAGATTCGTGGAAATGTGGTAAAGCTGTGGCCAGCGGCTTCTTTCTGCATTTATTTCTCCTAGTGAAAACCAGGCAGCGTAGCAGGAAAAGCAGGCGGTGGTGCCCTGTGAAAGGCACGAGGCCCGCAGCACCCTCCTCTGCCCAGCGAGGCGGGATGCCCGTCCCCGTCCCCCTCGACAAGTAATGAATTGCTGATCAGCTGCCTGGTGCAGTAATTACGGTCTCCCAGCTCTTGCTGCAGGCAAAGCAAATACGGGTTGGGGGGGCGGGCGCCTGTGAGGGGCCGCGTCGCCATGGGAACGCGGCAGCTGCCTGGCGGGGGGACGGATCCTGCCCGAGCTCCGCCGAGGGCCGAAGCCCTGAGGGGCCCAGCGGGCTGGGCGACCCGCAGAGGGGCCGGGCTGGCGGGGATGTTCTCCGGAGCGGTTGTGTCCTCCTGCAGCCGCTGTGCCAACGGGAGGAGGCAGGGCTGTGGCAGAGCCCGTGGCCGGGTGCTGGAGGGAAAAGGCCCAGGCTGACTCGCCCGTGTGTGCTCCTGCACCGCAGAGCCAGCTCTTACCCGTGCGTGCAATTAGGCCGTCTTGTCTGGGGGTGGAGGGAACTTCCCTGAAGATGTCTTTAACGGGAAAACGCTGACTTGGGGAAACCTGGGCCGTTTTCAGCGGGAGCACGCTGGTCTCACCGGCTCTCTGGGTCAAACAGCTCTTCCACACAAGCGCCTGTCCAGAGCGAGGGGGGAGAAGTTCATTGCAGAATCAACACCCGATGAAAGGCCGGTCTTTCCTAGCGTCCTCAGCATCTCCACAGAATCGCATAGGTTGGAAAAGACCTTTAAGATCATCGAGTCCAACCGTAAACCTAACGCTACCCAGCCCACCACTACACCGTGTCCCTAAGCACCTCATCCAAACGGCTTTTAAATACCCCCAGGGATGGGGACTCCGCCACTGCCCTGGGCAGCCTGTTCCAATGCTTGATAACCCCTTCAGTGAAGTAAAATTTCCTAATATCCAGTCTAAACCTCCCCTGGTGCAACTTGAGGCCATTCCCTCTCATCCTATCACTCATTATCTGGGAGAAGAGACCGACCCGTGTATGGTCGAACCTCCAGGTATGGAAAGTGAACTCAGTGAACTGGGCGGAACCCCCAGCCCTGCCAAGGCCGCCGCTGATCCTCCGAGGGTGCCCCGGCGGAGCAGCCCGAATGCTCCTGCCCGGCTGCGGGGGATGCTTCTGAACCCGCTCGTGCTGCTGGGCCCGAACCGGTATTTGCTGAGGCCACGCGTCCCCTGCTGCCAAGCGTCCGTCGTGTAGTCAGCGTCTCGCAACGGGCCCCAGCGAGGGGAGCAGCACCCTGCGAACTGCCTGAACGGTGCGGTTTGGAGAGGGGGGAGGCGGGACCCCCTCACCCAGGGCTGCTGCACCCTGGGCGCTGGAGCGCTCCGAGTGACGTTGTGGCTTTTCAAATGACGATTCAGTGGATGGCTGTCAAGCGGCCGTCCCGCTCTAAAGCGCACGGTTTAGGAAACCGAATCCCTCCTCTCGGTCCCTAATCCTGACCCGTGACCAGTGCTGGTGCCTCCCCTTCCATCCCATGTCGGTGTTTCGCGAGGTCGTGAGGGAATCGGCATTTATGCCCAGCGCTCCGGGAGCAATGAGCAACTGGGGTTTGGTTAATGAGGCGACTTCTCCTCTCCCCCCGTCCCTGCAGCTGGAGGGGGTCACAAAGCGGGTACCCCTGGCTGGGGGGCAAATACGGCACGGGGGGGCGGACGGGGCAAGCGGTGCCGGTCGGCAGAAACGGGGCAGGGTGCAGGACCGGGCCCCTGCCGGTCACCAAGCTGGGTGCTTCTCCTGCTTCACACCTCAGAGGTCGGGGGGTGTGCGGGGGGCTCCTGGCAGAGGCTGTCCCAGGTGGGAAAGGTCGTGTCACCCTTGGAGGGACACTCGCTGTCCCAGGGCAGGGGCCTGGCTGGGGCCCGTGCCAGGGGAGCCGGGCTCGGGCAGCGCGGCTCTCCCCTGCCCGTCCCTGCCCGCTCCCTGCGGGCTCAGCAGGAGCCGTGGCCCCTCTCAAAGCTGCGGGGCCGGGGCGCTCACGCAGAGCCCCCGACGCAGCTTCCAGCCGTGCCCGGTCCCCCGCCCGTGGGGGTGATGGGGCTGAGGAGATGGGGTCTGGCAGCCCCCTTGGGACCCCCTCACAGCTTCCTCCTGCCTGCAGCCAAGGGCAGGGGTGCTCTGCGGCCCTGGGCAGGGGCCGGGGGGAGGAGGATGAGGATGAGGATGAGGATGAGGATGAGGATGAGGATGAGGATGAGGATGAGGATGAGGATGCTCCCGCTCCCTCCCGGGCCCTGTGTGTCCCCAAGCAAGGCAGCAGCGGTTGCTGAGGGGGCTGCCGGGGGGGGGCTGGGGGCTGCAGGAGCGTGCGAGGCTGGCAGTTGCTATGGAAACCGCTGGGTCACAGGCAGCGTGAAGCGCCGTGCGACGCCATTGCTCACCGCAATGAGCCGTGAGCGCGGCGGCGTGGGGCTGGGGGATGTAAGCCCCCCGCATCTCCCCTTCCCCCCACCAAGGGCTGCCAGAGCAGGGCGCCTGGCCCAGCCGGCCTCGGCCGTCGCTAGCGGCTCCGTTTCACCTTCCCGGGTCACCCCCACCGAGGCTGGACGCAGCAGCCAGCAGCACCGTGGCCCTTGCGATGCTGCCGGACGGCGTTGGACCCCCCCCGGCTCACCAAACCGTTAACCAGGCAGGCGCAACCCCCCGGGGCCCCTGCCGCAGCCCCCCGACCTCGAGCTGTGGCCAGCAATCCTCCTGCTAATCCCTGGGTGGCTTTTCCAGCAGCGAGTCAGGGTTATGCTGGATAATCCATATGTTTGCAAGGCGGAGGCTCGGGGATATCCACCGTTAATCCAATTGGCAGCTGCGGTTTGGTGCCATCGTCGCATCGCCCTGTTTCTGAGGGGACACGGGCTGCCCCTGCCGCTGCACCCCGGGCTGGGACGGCTCCGGCAGTGGCACCGTGGGGCTCAGCCCCTGCTCCGTGGCAGCTCCCGTGGGCTGTGGAGCACAACCAGCCTCCGCTCCATGGTGCTTGGGAACTGCTGTAACCCCTCCGAGCAGCCATGCCTTGGCCCGTCCGGCTCTGCCCGCCGGACAAGAGCGGCGTGGCAGCTCTCCTGCTCTGCTCCCTTGTGCTTCGGCTGCTTTTCCACCTCTTCTGCCCAACCCTGCCCGCTCTCCCGGCTGTCCCGGTCCCTGCCTGCGGTGCTTCCCCGGGAGGGCGGTGTGAGGTGGGTGGCCGCTGCTCCCCGGGGTGATTTACAAGCCATGACAAATGGGAGCAGATGCTCCTCCGTGCCACGGCCAGGTCGCACGGGGTTTCGCTGCCACCGCACGGAGATGGGTCTGGGGGAGGCGGTGGCACGGGAGGATGACAGATGAGGTCTCAGTGTCTGCACCGCTGCTGCCGCCTTCGCTGCCGGTCCCTGCCCTTGGGTTGGCATCCTCCCTGCTGCGGCTCCGCTGGCCACGCGCTGCTCTCGTGGGAGGACGGGGCACCGGCCGGGGGTGTCACCCGGCCTCGTGGCTGTGCCACTGCTGGCAGTGACACGCGGGAGCCCAGCACGGTGCTGGATCCCACGTTGCCACAGCAACGCTGCAGGAAACTGCAGCAGCGGCACTTTCCCGCTGCGGCGGGAGGATGGCGAGGGGGTCTCGGTGCGCTGGGCCCCTCCATCCCCGGGGCTTTGCAGGACGATTCACGTGGCCGCGATGCCCCGGGGCCACGCAGCCCCCCACTCCCCGGGGTGCGATGGCGTGCCCGGCATGGCTCGCAGCCCCCTCCTCACCTGGTGCAGCCGATGGGTGGTCACACGGTGGGCGGTAGCAATGGAATTGCTTGTGCTTGGCTGATGGTTAACGGGTTGGGGAGCCTGGAAGGGCTTTACCTGGGCTGTGGAAGGGGGAGAAGGACCTTGAGCCCATTTCGGAGGGGTGGGGGCCCCGGCCGGCCACCTCTCCCCTGGAGGGGGGGTCACACAGTGCATTAGCAGCATCGCACCCCCCTTTGCCTTGGGGCTGCTCGGCCGTGGCGCAGGCTCAGGCAGGGCCGCTCATGCGCTGCCCAAGTCCACCGCACCAAGCCCTGCCCCCGGCAGCGCTGGGGCTCTCCTGGCCGTGAGACCACGGCACCCACCCGCCCGGAGCAGCCCCTGCGGTTGCGGGCGAGCCCCAGTCCTGCCCCCCAGCAGCCGTGGGACCAGCAGCCCCCCACCCTGGTGAAGGAGCCCAGCCAGGGAACATCCACGTGTTTATTTGCTTTTCAAACCACAGCAGTTCCAGCCGTTGCCCGACAGACGCGTTCACAGCCTGGAGACCTCCCCCGTCCCCCCAGAACCGCGGTCCGCAGCCCAGGGCTGCTGCTCCTGGGGACAGAGCTCGGCCTCGGCTCCCCCCATGCCAGCCCCAGACCCTGCGCCCCCACCCCAGCGCCCACCCTCTGCTTCAGCCCGTGCACTATGTACAGCCTCCGCGTGCCCAGAGCCCCTGGGCAAACAGCACCCTCCCGCCCCCCCAACACACACCAGGCGCAGGATGGGGTCTGCGACGACCCTTCCCGCCCAGCTCTTGCAGGACCCCCAGCACCCACAAACCCCCACACGAGCCATGACCCGTTGCCCCATGGCAGCCCCCCCAGGACTCCTCGATCCAGCCCCCCAACCCTTCAGCACCATTTGCTCCCCCCGCCCTCCCCGTACACTTCTAGAGCCAGAATAAATTAACCCCTCAGAAATGTCAGCACCTGTGTTAGAGACAAAAAAGAAAGTCAAAAGTGCTTGGAGCCGCCCAGCCCCACAGGCCGGGGGGGACAGAGGCCCCCGAGCCCCCCCAGCTGCCCGGGCGGGAGCGAGGAGCTGCACTGGGGGGTCCCGCACACATCTAGGCTGGCTCAGAGTCTGGCGTGACCGTGCTCTGCCACGGCCTTGTGCCACTCGGTCACCCCAATGCCAAAGACAGCCCTGTCTTGACGCCCCCCCACCCCAGCAGAGAGGGACCCCGGCGTTACGGCCCCCCCCAGGCCGGGGCAGGGGAGCGGGGCGCCGGGCGCGGGGAAGGCAATGGGGGCTCAGTCCTTAAACCTCCGGCTGGCTTGCATTTTCTTGTAGTAGTGGTCCACCTCGCTGTCCGCCTGCCCGTCCCTCTCGGCTGGCTTCCTCCGCAGTGTGGACTCCCGGCTGGCCGTGCCCAGCAGCCCCTCGGGGGGGGCGTCCCCCCGCTCCCCGCCGCCCCCCGCCACCCCCGGGATGGCGGCCAGGCTGCCGTAGCGTGGCTCGTCCTGCTCCATGTCGCTGACGGAGGAGCCAGGGGAGACGCCGGCGCTCTTGGCCGGGCGGAAGCCGCGGAAATCCTTCCCCATCTCGCCCAGCTCGTAGGCGTCTGGCCCCTCCGGCCCCTTCGACCCCGACTTCCACTCCCAGGGCCCGTTGCCGGCGGAGAGGTGGACGACGGGGTGGTGGGGGGCATGGGCGTCGATGGTGATGATGCTGGAGCTGTCCCGCTCGGAGGGCGAGCGGTACTGGGAGGAGTCAGAGCTGGTGGAGGAGGAGGACGTCTCCGAGTGCTTGGGGGTGACGGAGACGATGCTCTGCTGCTTGGACATGGCGATGACCTGCATCAGGCGCGGGGGGTTGGCCACCCGCTGCGCCCCCCCCTTCTCTGCCACCATCACCCACTTGGCCCGCACGGCCGCCCCGCTGCCGGCCGGGACGCCGGCGCCCGCCTGGCTCTCCTCGGGGATGTGCACCAGCTGCGAGGCGCCCGGCCGGGGCTGGATGAGGACGCGGGGCCCCATGGCCGCCCGCTCGGCCGAGCGTGCCTGCACCGTGGGGTAGAGGGAGGGGGGGACATCCTCGCCGGCGTCCCCCGCGCCCTGGCCATGCGCTGCCTCCTCCGCCAGCGTCATGCTCCGGCCCTCCAGCGACTTCTGCTTCCACTCGGTGATGAGCTGCTTGGAGCGGGAGGCGTCCACGGGGACGTGGATGGTCATGTGGCGCCGTGCGGGGTCGTCCATGGAGGGGGTGTTGACACGCGGCAGGGTGTTGCTGAAGGTCACCATGTTCTCCTTGCCCATGGGGCTGCGGGGGGCCAGCAGGTCCACGTCCACGCTGGCCCGCTTCAGGCTGCCCAGGGAGTTCTTCTCCCGCGGCACCGGCCGCGCCACCTCCTCCAGCCGCGTCTGCGGGTTCAGCTCGTCGGTGCTCACCGACTTGTTCTGGTGGTAGACGGAGTCATGGCCCCGCTGCGTCAGCGCCCGCAGCGCGTCCTTGGCCGGCACCGGCGCCGGGACCCTCTCCATCGGGGCACGGAAGTTGCTGACGGCGTGGTAAGCCTGCGGGAGGGGGAGCACAGGGTCAGCCCAGCCCCGGGGACTGCGGCCCATGCCGAGCATCCTTCCCTCCCAAGCCACCGTGGCTGCCCTGAGCGCGGGGACCAGCACCCACCAGGTAGGCGGCGATGCCGGAGCCGATCAGGAAGCCCACGTAGACGTCGGCAGGATGGCTGCGGTACTGGGTGATCTGGGTCAGGCCGCAGATGCCGGCGGCAATGGCAAAGGCGAAGACCAGGATGGGCTTGAGGAGTTTGGTGCTGTCCGAGATGATGGAATTGAAATACATCTGGCAGCGGCAACGATGGGGCAGGAGCAGGCTGTTAGTCACGGCTCACGGCACTGGCACCCGCTGCCATCACGGCACTGCAGCTTCCCCCCTCCCCGGCCATGCAGAGAGCTCTTGGGTGCACGTGGAACTGCAAGTGCCTGAGCCTCCACGGGTGCACACGCGTGTGCACGCACCCACGCCCCAACACGGGCACACATGTGTCGGGCAGAGCTGGTCCGTGCACGGGAGGGCGTGTGCCGACAGGAGGGGGATGCTGCTGCCCGGCAGCACGGAGCTCGCGCTGCCCCCGAGCCAGCACACGCGGGGCCGAGAGCTGGGCAGCACCGGGAACTCACCGACACGTAGACGGCAGCGAAAGCCGAGAGCGTCGCGTGCTGGGATGGGAAAGTCTTCCTGCGGGGAGACGGGGGTTGCAGTCGGGACGGGGCAGGAGATGGGGGGGGCGCAGCTGGGACGGGGCGGAAGGGTTGGCATCGTGGCGCGGGTCTCCCCCGGCACGTACCTGGCAGAGAGGATGGCGTGCTTGTCCGTGCCCGAGCAGATGTCCTGGGTGATGTAGGGGTTGGCGTCGCAGGGGGTGCCCAGCAGCGTGTAGTTGGGCTTGCAGACGGTCAGGAAGAAGGGCGCGTGGTAGCCAGTGGCCAGCTGGATAACGTCCGTCACCAGCGCCGTGGCGCAGAGCCCGAACACGTGGACACCTGGGGATGGCAGGAGCAGGACGGCGGGTCACCCCCTGTCCCACACGGGGCACCCAGGGCCCACCCAGCCCCGGGGCACCCACAGCGCGGTCTCTGGGGTCTGGGTGGGGCTGCGCATTCCTGCTGTTCCAGGGTGCCCCCGCGTCCCCTCCAGCCCCAGGCCCCTCGGAGGGCAGGCCTCCTGCCCGGGCTGCAGCACAACGTACCCACAAACCTTACGGTCCGGCGCAGGAAGGAGTTGAAGTTGCAGCCACCGGCGTTAATGCTGCCCTCGGCACCGGCGCGTCCCTTCAGCCTGGACTGCAGGCAGTACACGATGCCCTCCCCGACCATGATCTGGGGAGGAACCGGCAGCTCAGGGGGTGCTGCCCCGTGGGGACTGGGGGGTCTGGGCCGTCGGCAGTGCCGCCCTGCGGGTGCGCCAGGCTCCCTGCACCGGTCCCCTGGTGCTGCTGGCACCAGGACCCCAAGCCCAGGTTCTGCCGCCAGGCAGGCTCCATCCTCACCCCCCCGCAGCAGGACGAGCCCTGGGACGCACCGAGGCGGCGGGCGCGGCAAAGGCCAGGCTGAGCAGCATGAGTAGCGGGATGAGCTCCTCGTTGGTCTCCACGTAGGGCATGGAGAGCGCCCGGTCGTAGCACTGGAAGCCCACCTTGGCCGGCTTGAAGAGGTCCGTCAGCTCCAGGAAGTAGAGCGTCACAATGGAGGAGGCCACGATGGGCAGCTGGGGGGGCGAGAGCGTCGGGACCACCGCGCCACCCGCTTCGACGGCCACCGGCACCGCACTGCCCTGCTGGGAAGGGGCGAAGGCCCCGTCCCCTCCGTGCCAGGGCAGGACCAGGGCCCGGGAAAGGAGCCCCCGGCTCAGCCCCCACCCCCGCACCCACCTCCACGAAGTAGAAGCAGGGCAGGAGCGTCATGCTGTCCTTGGGAGCCCTGGCCTTCTCCCTGGGGGGGATCATGGTCCTGGGGCAGGCGCCGGGGTCCCGCCGGGCTGCACCTCCGCCCTGCCGTGGGGCAGCAGCGTCACCCCCGGCTCTCGGCCCGCCGGGGGGCCGGGCAGCCCCCGGGGTCACCCCGCTGCCCCCCTGCAGCCGCTCGGCGGGGAGAAGCTGCCGGTACCCGGGGGCTGCCCCCGCCGGGACCCCCCCGGCCATCACCGCGGGGCGAGCCGGGCCGGGGCAGGGGCTGTCCCCGCTCCCCCCAGGGGACCCCCAGCTCCCGGGGGGTCCGGTCGAGCCGGGGGTTGCGACAACAGGTGGGGCGGAGGCTCGGCTGTCGCGACAGGCGGCCGCTACCGCGACAGGCGGCGAGGCTGCTGCGGAGGGCGTGGAGAGGGGTTGTGCCGCCCGCAAGAGCCGAGCCGAGGATGGGGTCCCCGGGCACCCCCGGCCCCAGCCCCCGAAACCGCCACCGAGCCCCGGCTGCAAAAAGGGGGTGGGGGGTGGGTAACGGGGATGGAGCAACGGGGGCAATAGCGGGGGGCAATAACGGGGGGTATTAACGGGGGGTATTAACGGGGGGGGATTACGGGGGGGATTACGGGGGCAGCTCGGGGCTCCCCCGCGGCAGGGGCCGGAGGGGCGGCCGCTCCCGGCGGTGCCGCAGCCGCGGGCGGGGGTCGGGCGGGGGGAGCGGCCCCTTTGTGCAGCCCGCGCCCGCCGCCCCCACTCACCTCTGCGCGGCCGCCCCGGGGCGAAGCGGGGCCGGGGGCGGGGGGGGCGGCGGCCGGGGCTCCCCTGGAGCCGGGATGCTCCTGCCTCGGCGGAGCGCGGGGAGCGGCGGCTTCCTCCGCCCCCGCCCCCTCCTCCTCCTCCTCCTCCTCCTCCCCGCCGCCCCCCGCCCCGCCCCGCCCCCGCCGCTCCCGGCCCCTCCCGGGGCGCTGAGCCCCCGCGGCGCCGGGGCCGGGGGGCCGGGGGGGTCGGGGCCGAGACAAAGGGCCGGGCGGGGCCGGGGGCAGCAAGCAGGACCGACCCCCCCCGCGCCGCTCTGCGCCCCGAAAGCTGCTCTGCACCCCGGGCCCTGCAGCAGGCACCGGGGGCCCCAGGGCCCGGCCCCACGCCCCTCCCCCGGGGCTCCCTCCTGCCCCGGCCTCGCCCGGATCAGCCCTTTCCCCCCATGTGCTGCGGGACAGTGGGGCAGTGGGGGTCGCAGCCCTGCTCCGGGGACCCTCCTGCCCTGCAGGGCCCCCTCTCTCGCCCAGCTTCCCCTCCCCCCCCCCCCCCCCCCCCCCAGGGCTGGGGTGACCCAAGGGCTGCCAAGCCGGGGCTCCCGCAGCGTGGGGGTGCGTGAACCCCGAACCCACCCCTGCAGAGCTCCGCCAGCCCCCGGCACCCACCTGGGCTCTGCTGGACGGCGGCCATGGGGCACCCACCCTCCCCACGGGCACCGCTGCGTCCCGGGGGCCTCGGAGGCGACTTGGGGGCGAACCCTTTTCCTGTGCTCGGCGAGGACGGTGCCGGCGCAGGAGCACCGGGGACGGAGCCCAAGGCCAACCTCAGCTGGAGCCTCGAGTGTCCCCAAGTTCAGGGCTGGGAAATGGGTGCAACTCCCTTTGCTCCCCCAGGGACTTCCAGCACCTCTCGGAGGAGGACGAGGCACCCCGGCCCTGTCCTCCCCTGCCTTTGCTGCCCCACGCTTGCAGCGGACCCCACTCCTGACCGAGCCCTACCCCACACCCCACATCCTGTGCCCCATGTCCTGCTCCCCACACTCAGCCCACCACCTCCCCCCCACTCACGGTCCCGTCCGGGCTCTGCGTGGCCCCACGCCACAGCACCGGCCGCCACGCGTTGCCCTTGTTCCATTTTTGGCCCTAAGTGGGCAGAAATCTCCCGGCGTATTTAACGTCTAAATCCCGAATCCCTGGAAGCCACGGTTAAGCCGCTCTCCCTGCGGAAAATCCCCGGTTTGAGCCAGACTCGGCCACCCCCGGAGCCGGCCACGCCGCAACGCTCTCCTCCCGCCCGCGTGCTCCGACCCCTTCCCGCCATGCGCTGCCCAACGCATGCCCAAGCCGGAGCTGCCCCGCAGAGGGACCCCCTCGCCCCGGGGCACCCCAGGGCCTGCGTCCCGGCACCCTCCTCGCCGGGGTCCCCGTCGGGCCAGGGCCGGGGGGGTTCGCTGGCGCTGGGGGTCGGGCGGGCGACGGCTCGGGGTGGTGGGGTGTCTGCGCAGCCGGGCGAAGGGAACCCGGCAATTTTGAGCTGTAAAGGCTCGTGGTGCACGAGGAGGAGGAGGAGGAGGAGGAGGAGGAAGGTGGGCTCCAGCCCCTTGCCCGCTTTCCCCGGGAGCCCCGCTCGGTCCCGGCCGTGCGGGCGGGAGCACGGCAGAGCCTGCGGGCCGCGACGTGGCCGGATCCGGCGGTGGGCAACGCCGGCCCCCGCGACCCCGGCCCCAAACGGGCACAGAGCCATGCCCCGGTCCCAGCCCCGGCCCCGGCCCGGCCGCTGCTCTGGCGCTGGGTCTGGCCGCGGGGGAGACCCGAGGCGGGGTGAGGGGCTCGGGGGACGAGGCTGGGAGGGGGCTCGGGGCGGCTCCGGAGCTCGGGGACGCGCCCGGACCGGCCGGGAGCCGAGGCGGTGGCTCCGCTTAGTGGCACCGGGGAGAAAGGCAGAGGGGACCGGGGCTGCCACGGCCACCACCGCCCCTGCCACCGCCACCGCCCCTGCCACCGCCACCGCACCCCAGCCCTCGCAGGAGCTCCCCTCGGGGCAGGGGTCTCCCCCTGGGGACCCCCACCAGGTGCTGGTGCTCCCGACCCCGCTGTCCCCGTCCTCGCCAGCCCCAAGGGCAAACCCACGGGGGATGCGCAGCTCCGCTCCACAGGCCTGGGCACCCACCGAGCTGGCACCCAGCACCCACCAGCACGCTCCCACAGACCCTCCCCCGGCAGCCGGGCTGGGGTCCCTGGGCCGGGGGGGCTGGGGCCAGGCCCGGGCGCTGCCGCATGTGCCGGAGCCTTCACGTGCCAAGAGCCAGATTCGGTTTGAAAACAACAGCGCAGAAATCCCCCGCAGCGGGTGCCAGGTCCGGCAGCTGGGACAGGCTGTTTCCTCCCTCCCGCGCTGTTTGTGCCGGGAACTCTTGACCCCTTTTATAAGCTGAATATTTAAAAACACTTGGCCCACGCTGCGGAAACCCCCCCACACTCCCCCTCCCTGCCCCCACACCGCCCCAAAGCTGGACATAAAAGCGAGCCCCGGCCCCGGCCCCAGCCGAGCAGCATCCGCCCCACAGAGCCCACGGACCCCGCGGCCAGGGCAGAGGCACTGCTGGGCTCCACTGCAGCCATGGGGCTGAGTCCCGCTCCCCTCCTCATCCTCGCTCTGCTGCTGCTGCTGGGGGCCGTGGTGAATGGTGAGTGCAGCCCTCCCCGCCCCCCGGGATGGGGACAGGCTGGGGCAGCGATGTCCCCAGCACAGGGTGGGGGTCCTGCCCAGCCCCCCGATTCCTGCCTCCGTCTACAGCCGAGTGCTGCCTTGGCCCACGGGGAGGGGCCCGGGGATGCCGCGAGGGGACTGCTGGGGTGACCCTTCCCCGTGCTCCATCCGGGCTGGCTGGGGCGATGCCCGGCTGACCCGGCCTCTCTCCTGCCTGCTACAGGGCAGCCCCGGGGACGGATCCTGGGGGGCTACGAGGCCGAGCCCCACCTGAGGCCGTACATGGCCTCGCTGCAGCTGGACGGGCAGCACGTCTGCGGGGGCTTCCTCATCGCCGAGCAGTGGGTGCTGAGCGCTGCCCACTGCACCGAGGAGGCGTGAGTGCGGGGGGGCAGGGGCAGCCTGGGGGCTGCTCTGTGCTGGGGGGGCGGCTGCTGGCCAAATCCTGCTCCATAGCCCCGACCCTGGCATCGGAGCACCAGGGGTCTGCTCCTGCCTGCAGTGAGGGTTGAGCAGGGGCTGCAGGACCCCCGGGAGCTCCCAGCACCCCATGGGGGGCCCTCTGGCACCCCACAGCACCCCATTTCCATGGCCGGTGCAGCGACACCCCCGGCTCCGCGTGCCCCATGGGCTGGGCAGAGCCCCTGCGCCCCACGCGCTGCCTCTCTTCCAGGGACGGCAAAGTCTTCCAGGTCCTCCTGGGTGCCCACTCGCTCACAGAGCCGGAGCCCCACAAACGCCTGTACCGGGTGCGTGCCCAGATCCCCCACCCCGGCAGCAGCATCCACAACAACAAGGACGACCTCCTCCTCCTCCAGGTGGGCTCAGGGCCGCCGGGACCCTTCTCCCCCCGCCCGCCGGGCACAGTCCCCCTCCTGCAAATCCCTCTGCCCCTTGGGACCCCGTGGGGTCACTGACCACAACGGGAGGAAGCCCTCGAGGCCAGGCTGGGACTGCTCGGTCCCCTCTGTCCCCCCTTCCCTGTCCCGTGGGACCATTCTCGCTCCCCCAACCAAAGACCTTTGGGCTGCATCCAAATGCCTCCGTCTTCCTTGCAGTCCTTGGGGCTGCGTCCCGAGGGCTGCAGGTGGAAGAAGAAGCCCTGAGCGCGGCCGAGGCTGGGGCAGTCCCAGCGTTGGGGCTGCGCTCACCGTGCCCGGCTGGGTCCCGGGCCGTAGCCAGCTCTCGCTGACCTAGGTCCCCTCTTGCTTCGTGGCAGCTGGAGGAGAAAGCGGAGCTCAACACGGACGTGCAGGTGCTGCCGTTCCAGCGGGAGGACAGGGACGTGGCAGCCGACACGGTGTGCGAGGTGGCAGGCTGGGGCACCATCAGCCACAGCGGCCGCCGGCCGGACAAGCTCTACCAGGTGGAGCGGCCGGTGATCAGCCGTGATGTCTGCAACCACCGCACCCGTCACGACCACACCATCACCGAGAAGATGATGTGCACCGACTCCCGCAGGAAGGACACCTGCAAGGTACCGCTCGCCCCGGCCTCCTGCCCCCTCCTTTCCCGGACACGGAACCACGGCTGGACCCACGGTCTGGGGCTGCCGACCCCCTCGGGGGCCTGGGGGGGGTTGGGGGGATGGATACCTGCAGCCTGGAAGAGGTGAGGGTGTGAGGCTGCGGGCCAGGATGGGGCTGCGTCCCCAGGGTGACGGGGGCTCCTTGCCTTGTGCTGGCCACTGCAAAGCAGCTCTCGTGAGCCTGGAGACAGGGATGAGGCCACGGGCACAACCCAGCGTGCCCCAAGGGCACCCACTGATGGGCCTGCCAGGAGGACAGCGGCCACGCTGAAAGCCCCCCGCCTGCCCCACCACGTCCTGGCAGAGCAAGGGGAGGAGCGAGGGCTGGCGAGGGAGGACAGGACTGACCCCAACCCACAGCTCCTGCGGGTGAAACCCGCGGCTGAGAGCGCCCAGGGGCTGAAGCTCTGCCCCCTGCAGAGCCTTGGGTCAGGTGGGGACCCTCAGCTCCAGGGACGGGGTGGGAGACAGGCTGGGACAGGCCAGCGAACCCTCGGTGCTGCTGATGAGCCTTGGTCCCACAGGGAGACTCCGGCGGCCCCCTGGTCTGCGGCGGGGTGGCCGAGGGGGTGGTCACGGCCGGCTCCCGCGTCTGCGGCAACTACAAGAAACCCGCCATCTACACCCGCATCGCCCCGTACGTGGCCTGGATCGACAGCGTCATGGCCTCCGCGGCCGGGGAGGGAGACGCTCGCTGAGCCATCCCCAGGGACCCGGCTCCACGCCACGGCTTGCTGCTGCCGGCACGGCCAGAGCACCCACGCTGCCGCTCGGGGAAAGCCGCACCACCGAGCGCTGGGGGCTCCCACCGCCGCCCCGACCTGCTCCTGGAGCGCGTCCCCACGCCAGGAGGAGGGCTGGGCCGGGGGCCTGGCGAGAAACCAGGGGAAGGGGGTCCCTGGCGCCCCGCTCGCAAAGCACGGGGCCCAGCTGGGGGAAGGCAGGGGGTCACAGCCCCCCGTGCTGGCGCAAGCCGCAGGCTTTGCTGAACGCGCCTGTAACGCTGACCGCGACCTGCTGCAATAAAGCGATGACTATTCCTGCAGAGCTGCCAGGGCCGGGGGGGGCTCTGCATGGGAGCCCCCTGCCCAGGGGGTGTGGGCCGCACTGGGAGGAGCTGGGCACGAGGTGGGGAGATGCCGGGGCTGAGACCGTGGGGACGGTGTGGCCAGGGCCCCCCCCCTCCCCACCACCGCTCCCTGCCACCCACGCGTCTGGAGGGAGCCCCATCCCCTCCTTTGCCTTGGCCATGTGCTGAGACCCCCCCAAACTCACTGCTGTGAGCGCTCGACCCCAGCCCTGCCCTGGAGCGGGCTCTCCTCAAGGGGCACATGGACTCCGCCGACCCCCCCAGCACCCTCCCTGGCCCCACTCCCACCCCTGTACCCCCCAGCCGAGCACCCCCAGCCCATCGCCCCGGCCGGGCAGCTGTGCCTCGGGGGGAGCAGGGGACGCATCCTGCTGCACGGCCGTAAGGTGCGAAGGGCGATAAGGTCCCAAGCTGGGACCTCCCGCAGGGTCATTGTGCGGCTGTTTGTTAAAGCAGAATCTGCAAATTGCTGATAAGGCGAGGGCAGCACCGGCTCCCACGGAGCGGGGGACGGGGATGACACGAGGCCGGGCAGGATCCGTGCGGGGACCCTCGATCCCTGACCCTGGGCCCCGTGGAAAGGCAAAGGGGGCTGAACCGGGAGATGCTCGCGCTCGGCTCTCGGCCTGCCCTTGTTTTGAAGAGAAGCAGGGCTGAGGCAGGGTCCCCGTCCTCCTCGGGGGACCCCTTCCAGCCCCAGGAGCGGCCGGCACCGCCGCTGCCCCGGCAGGACCCCGGTCCTCGTCCTGCGTCCCCCATCGCGGCAGGGCCGGCGCGGGACCTCGGCGCAGAGGAGCCCCTCGCCCTCCCGCAGACGGGGCTCCCCCAGCCCTCAGAGGGAGCAGGGCCACGGCGAAGGCAGAAAGGATCAGCAGCATCGCGGCAGGGAATCCTCAGACCCTTCCAGCATCCCCGACCTGGGAGCAGGGCAGAGCGGGACAAGGAGCGACGGACACACGGCAGGAGGGTGGTCCAGCCGTACAGGCAGAAGGCCTCATATCGGGGACGGAGGAGGAGAAAGCGGTCCCGGACGTTAAAAGCCACCTTCCATCCCTTGCTGCGCACGCAGCCGCAGTCCCTCGCTCGCGCGCCGGCCGAGCTCAGCCGGCGCCTCGGGAGCTGCTCCCGGCCTGGGGCTCCATCTCGGGTGGAGGCAAAGGGGGGACGCGAGCATCCATCTTCCCGCAGAGCGGCCGCTCGGTCCCACCTCTGTGCAAAGAGCAGCAGCAACCACACGTGAAATAACCCCAACCCCGTTCTCTGAGAAAAAGATTAACGAGGACCAGGGTTGATTACAGTTTTACTTACGGGGAGAAGAGCCTTAGCAAGAAGTTGTACTTTCCTAATTAGCCATTTGATTTTCCTTAATTACCAGCAGAATAGCAAGGCAGAGACCAGCTCCATACAGCAAAACACTAAGCAGAGCTGAGAGACAAGCTCTTTGCCATCAGCTCAATTTTTCACTAATAAATGAAAATGCAGTTCCAGAGGGAAAGGAATACATAAAAATTGGCTTGTTCTCTCCCTTAAATGGTCTCTGGGGACACCCCAAAGTTGTCTGGCTGGGCAGGAATTTGGCCAAGCCACAAATCTGCTCCGAGCATCTCCACTGCGCTCTGTCAAACCACACAGATGTTTAGGTCCGATTCTGGAAAGGTGCTGAGCACCCTCAGCCTGGTTCGATCTCAGCAGAAGCACAGGGCAGGTCTTCCTCAGCAGCTCCCCACGAGCAGGCAGCTGCCTGCTCCAGCCCAGCTCCCGTGGGCAGCTCCTTCCCCACTCGGGCTTCCGACAGCTCCCGGGCAAACCCGGAGCAAGCGCCCCGAGGAGCTTCTGCCGTCTGGAAGTCCCAAGGCTGTGCCGTGCAGTAAGCCAGCGACACCCCGACTCGCTGGGAGGGCGGGAGGCTTGAGGGCTCTCCTCCTGCAATTAAAAACCCACCCCGAGAAGCAAAGGACCTTAGAGAGCAGAGCGAGCACAGGCCAATAGCCCGGGTCAGCCATCTGAAGGGCCAGGGCTACTAGATTCAGCAGATGCAACAACGTTGGCACCGTCAGCTGGCAATTTCTAGCAAACGAGTGCCCGGTGAAGGTGTAGCTGAGCACTGTCAAAGGGCAAGAGGCTGATGCGATTTTCGCCTGACCTTGGGAGCGGTACGGAGCTGGACACCAGGAACGCTCTTCCTCAAACATGCTGAAGTGTCTGGCTTTGTCTGAAGCTGGACACTTACAATAATGCTAATGACCTGATGTTTTTTCCTCTTGTGTCCGTAATAACCTCACAGAAGCCTGAAAACATTAATTTCCCCTTCCAATTTTGCAAATGATGGCAGCTCCTTTCCTAGCAGACATGCAATTATAACAGGGCTTTCCTGCTTCTCTTCTGTTCGTGCATCAACCGTCCCGACCAAAGTCACACGAAAGATGGCTGAAGTTTTGAAAACAAACCCAACATTCTGTACAAAATCAAGGGCACTTTTATTTACAAAAGAGCTGCCGGTTCAGTGAGAGCCAAACAGAGGGGTTTGCTCCAGGCAGCAACGCTCTCCTGTTCCTGCTCCTCCGGAGGGGGAAGAAATTGCTCCGTTAAAACACAGATAGGTACGACGGTGAAGTCCCCCATCAGAGCGGCAAGTTTACTCAAAGGATGGAGAAGTGCAGGCAAACAGGGCAGCCTGCAGCAAAGGATGAACATCAGGTACCAGCTATGTGCTCCTCTTTCGCTGGGGACTCTGTCTGTCCACCCCCAGCCACCACCCCTCACCGCTCTCTGCCCACGCAAGGGCTTACGCCCGGGCCCAGCCGCTCTGCCTGCCCAGCCCAGGGACGCCAACGCAGCAGGGCTCTCTCCTCCCAGGCCCTCGGCCCCTCGGCACTGACAGGGGAACCTCTGGCATTCCCTTCTGGCTCTTCCCTGTAGAAGAGGAAGAGCTCCCTCCCCCCTCTTTTACGGCAGAAAGATCAATGCAAGAAAAGCAGCAGCGCTGCTGGTCAGCTGCTTGGCACCGTCTCGCCAGGCAGCCTCAGGACGATGCTTTCCGAGAGCTCAGGAGAAGAGCTGCCGTTCCTCTGTCCCTAACGCCTCCCAGGAAGGAAGCTCCGAGCAGCTCTTCGCTGCTCCCTCCGTGCCCCGCCGAAGCGCACTCAGGAGTAGCTGAGGGGCATCCTCCTCCACAGCCCCCCACACAAGCAGTTTTTGATCCAGCGCTGCTCCCACTGCTTGACCGCAGTGACTTTGTTTGGCGATTTCAGCATCGTAACACAGCCACACCTGGAAAGAAACAGAGGGGTGCAGCCAGGCCCGGGAGACACAGAGGCCCAGGAAAAAAGCCAGCCCTGCTGGGGCGTCTGTACGGACCACGCAGGGAGCAAGGGATCTGAGGAGGAAACCAGCTTTTGTCATTTGCAGGTGATGTTTGTGAGCACTAAAAACCGGCTGAAACCGTGCGAGCAATTATCTTAAATGAGGAGAGGTTATCTTGGAACAGAAGGCTGTCTTCAGGACAACAGCCCCCAGCTGCTATTTATACATGAAACAGCAGACAGTCATCTTGTAAAAATGATCTGCTACAGAGACTTTCTATTAAAACCAATAATTAAAGCTAATTCAATGACATGATTAGACGGATGTTTGCTCCCTGCACCATTATTTTGAAATCTTTTGTGAGGGTGAAGAGGACAGCACAAAAGGACTTAAAATGCAAACCTAGTTTGAAAGATGACCCAAAACTGGCACCATGGATACTGTGATTACTTCCTCTCACCAGCTCCTCTCCAAGAACACAGGTAGTTTTATTTAAAGACCAGACCTGCAAAACAAGCTGGGGATCTCTCATCACTAGTAAAGACTCTTACAGGCCAAATTCTGGTCTCCATTCACCTGCACAGCCTGACTGCTCTCAGATTTTCCTGTTAAAGCAATATCATATTTATTCCATGACGCACAACTCAGCCCTTAGATGAAATGTAGTTCAGTCACTGGCAATGACGAACGTAGTTAATTCTCACAGAGCGGGGGTTACTTTGCGCCGGGCAAAGTAATAATATTTTCTAATCTAACAGCCATACTGCAATGCTACAGCAGCAGCTATCTCGAGTCAGAGATGCTGCTCTTCAACAAGCATTTTAAGGATCTCAGTCTTCCAGGTTAGGGATGCCTTAAATACAACCACAAGTGCTTTCTTCCAAAGCAAGGGGTAGTGCCATATACCAAAAGCCTTATTATAGAAGCAGCGTTTCCTCCTGCAGACACAATTAACATAAGATGTTACTGGGATACCAGCTAGGATGGTAAACAGAGACTAAAAGAGCTTTTGAATGACAAAAGAACAGTTCGAGTTTCTGCCAAGACCTCCTCTGCACTAAAGGGATTACGCTCGCATCGCTTACCTGGTACAGGATTTGCATTCCTCTGTTGGGTATGCTCCTAAATGGAGCCGCCTCAGATGATCAATTTTGGGCTGTCCAGGCGCCCTGGGTAGGAAGAAGAATGGGAACTTTTCTAGAATATCACTTTCTAAAAGCTGTTTCCAGGACGTGAGCTGCATTTCAGTGGCGAACGTGACACAGGCTTTGACTACCTAGTCCACCAAGTGCCGTGGGATTCAAGGCCGTGCTGACATGAACCTAATCACAAACCAGCATTTTTTTCCCCCCTCCATTTGCCATCTCTTTTCCATACTTTAAATCCCCAGCCCACTGCAAGTTAAGACATGAATTCAAGCAGAGAGGATAAACTGCTCTTGGGTCACACCAGCGAGTGGACAAGCCAAAGGACACGGGCGTCCCAAACCCACTGACCTCTCAGAGCTGCAGGGACCCCAGGCCTCCCGACACCCTCTTCTCACCACACCACCTATTCGTTTCAGGTCTCTCTACCTGACAAAGGCATCAAACTGGGAAGAGACAGTGTGACCGACGAGCCCAGGAGCTTTCCCAAACTGCAGGCGGACAAGCTGTTTGTTCTGCAGCTTGCTGATAATGCCATCGTTGATGGGCAACCAATCAATATTGGGAATGAGCAACTGGCTGGGCAGGAGGCAACATTCATCTATCAGGGTATCATCTGGCTCCGTTATGTGATTTTCCTCACGACCTGCATGGAAAATGAAGCCGCGAGAGAGAACCAGCGTGATCTTTAAGTTTCTCATTTAGAGATCGAGAGAACTGCGTGCAGTTTCCTCCCCCATCCGCCAACACAGCACAGAAAACAATAAACTTGGCAGCTGTACTTGCCCTTTCTAAACACTACAGACCCACTCAGAAATTACTCCCCGCTATTATTCCTTTCACGCACAATTCACATTAAGGAAGGATTCTTTTGTTCAGGGAAACTGGCAAACACTTACAGCACAGCCAGAGTTTAGTTAGGAGCCTGAAGAGGAGGGACATGCTGTCCTGGGTGTCAGAGGTTGCTGTGTAGACGGGGAGGCAGCTTGGCTTCAACAGTCCCCAAATACGGATCACCACCATCAGCTCCCTAAACATGCCCAAGGACGCTCCGTCTCGCAGAAAGCTGTGTCCCGGCCGCACAGGGGAGCCCTGCAGAGGGGAAAAACGCTGAGATTGGGACTTACACGCAGCCTGCTGGAACCACTGCTCTGTTTCGAGACAACTCCTTTTTCCAAGCAGTACACAGCCTGTGGAACTCGCTGCCAGAGGATGCCGTGAAGGTCAGAGGCGCACAGAGGTTCATAAAAGCTTTAAACAAGTCAGGCAGCTACCGAGCCTGCTTCTCGGAATGCAGCTGCCAGTCGCTACATCACTGACTCCCGGATGGGCACAGAAAGGACCACTTTGTATTTCTGCCGTTTCTTACACTCTTCTCCCAAGCGCCTGTTTTGAGCGGAACACCGGGGTTGTGTGTGACTTGGCTAAAGCTACCCAAACACTGCACACAGATTTGTTTTGCTCCTCTTGGTCTGTTGGCAGGACCCTGGGCTCTCACCTGGTTAGGAAGGCTGGCCAGCAGATAGAGCACAAAATCTCCCACCCACTGGATGAGCTGCTGCAGGGACTGCAACGTGGTCATCTCCAGGACAAACTCTTCTGTCTTCAAGTTAATCATCACCTTGTCAATGTCTGAAACAGAAGCAAGACATCTCCTGGCTCAGGAAGAAGATGGATCCAAACTTCACCCCCATCCCTGCGGTGCCAAGAGAGGTCACCCTCCTCTTCCACAAACCCAGGGAGTTACTATGAGACCGTGACACTTTATATCAAACCTAAGAGGGGAACGATCCGATACAAAACACTCAGAACGCAGCACCTGATGTTATGAGCCATCACTACCTATATCTGTGATCTTGGAGCAGATCTCAGTGAGTCGGTCCCCGGGACTCTTGTCTGGGGTGTTCAGGAAGTGTGGGCGTAGCAGTGATTTCAAGGTGCAGCTAATGGCGATCAGGAACAGCTTCGCATGGTAGTCACACACACGGGCTATCGTGCTGGAGGAGAGCTTGCAGAGAGATGCCTTCATGGCAACGATGCGCGTGGAGAGGACCTGATTGACAGAGAGACACCAGGAACAATACAGAAGTAAAGGCAGAATTAGAATAAACTCATTAAAGCAAGCTGCTTTATTCTCTACTCTCCATTTCTGCTACAAGAATGACATGAATAGTGAATACTGTTCTGTGCATGTACAAGCAGTGCTACTGTTCCCAGAATCTCTGCCAAAAATAGATGTTACCATCTCACCAGAAGTTTTCAACAGGTAGAGACCCACTAACGTTAGCAAAAATGAACACGGCTTAAATGGAGGTTCTTCACACCTCAAATACTGCTCGAGCGGAGTATTTGGGGACAGCACAGCCAGGTAGTTAGAGCCGTCTGTCTTCCGAGCACTGGCAATTACTAGTTTTGAGCCCTCAGAGCCCTCCACGTGCCCACCCTCTGCAGGAAGCCAGGGAGCTTCTGTTCCCGCTGACCTGCTGCAGGGCTGCATTCTGGCGCATATACTCTTCATGCAGCTTCTCCACCAGGTTCTGGACCATGTTGGGCTGGACGTGGAGCAGGATGTCCCACCAGTCGTAGCCAGTCACCATGCAATACTCCAACAGGAACAGCAAGTGACGGAGGGACATGTTCATGTCCAGCACGTGGCCCATGGAGGGGGAGATACGAAGCATGCTCAGCTGAAGGGAGGAGGTAAAGGAAAATCCCCATCAAGAACTGGATTGAAACCATTCCACAAAGCCACCGCACAACACACGGACAACTGCAGCTCATCCCTGACCCAAACATACAACTCCTGCGGTAACGGGATACATCCCTTCTTGTTTAACATGGATCACACAGCTGGAAGTAACATTCCCAGAACTTTTCTGAATAATCCATTGCCACTTAGAGAGATAAAGAGAGAGCCTGGATGAGAAGAACTAACACACCCCCCCATAACAGAACACAATACCTTCCCATGACTGTCAATGCCAGCCAAGGCCAGAGACGTCCAGGAGAGCTGCATGGCTTTGAAGTGAACCAGGGGACCAGCAGTTCGCTGCCTTTTGATAGTCTGCTCGTCCACTGGGCGCTGGGAGGAAGAGCCATAGAAGACAGCCATCATTTGCAAGGACAGGCGATGAACAATGTGGACGCTGCCATCGTGAAAAGCCAAAGCCAGACCTGGGGAGAGAAGACAACCAAGGCTGAGCAAATGACTCCTCTGGGTATAACCCAGACCTCGCCCAGAGAAGCGGCCGCCACTGAAAGCCCATGTGGCAACAACACAGTGCCCAAAAGCCTGGGGCTCACAGGCACGTTCATATCTTGAGGCCACGTCCGCGTTTCACAGAGATACGCCTCTTTCCATGGAAATTAAATGGGACGGCTAGGAAGATACCATGTCTTTGAAAGTTTTCCTATCAGCATTTCTTATGGTTTGTTCCACATTCTCACTTTTGGCTATAGTTCAGAAGACAAAGGTAAAATTTCAGGCAAAAGCTATGTATTTTGGAGAAAGACAATAGAGACTCCTTACCCAATCCAGGGAAGAATTTGGTGTCATTCGCCACCTTCAGATCAGTATTGGTCAGGGAGATTGGCAACTTCGGCAGAGCCACAGCCGAAACCCGATCCAAGTCATTGGTGGCAGAAAGAATCCGCCATTTCAGTATCATGGGTTGCTTGTCTCCAACTTTGAAAAATAAGTAAATACGTGAGACATCTCTCCCCAAAGAGATCAGAAAATGCTGCCGCCCCCCTCTCCCCTGCCGAGTTCTGCCCACACTCCCCAACTAAATGGGATTACAGATCAAGCACTGACTATTTGCTCACTCTACCAGACCAGTATATTTCTCTCATATTTCTGTGGGGTTTTTTCTGATCTCGGTAATTGTACAAACAATAACTTGCTTTGCTAAATCTTTTTTGATGGAAGGCTCTGCTGGTGGTGATTAAAAAAATCCTTATATACAAGAATCCTTTATATTTCACTGGAACAAACTGCATAGATTTCATTTTGTTATCTCTGAAATCGGGTGGAAACACCATGCAGACTGGATAGCTTGATTAAACTAGCTTTGCTGCACGACCTTTCTCCTTTAGAAGGTTTGGCTCACTCGCTTCTCAGCAGGAGGAATGGTTGCACAACATAACACAGAAAATGTCTTTTATTGAGTGAAAGTAACAATTAAACCACTTCCTGGAAACCAGCAATTTGTTGCCTAAGATGCAAACAGATGGAATAGAGCATGTGACTGAGAACACCTGAAAAATAAATACGGGGTTCTGGATAATCCCACATATGCGATAATGGATTTGAGAACCTGTCTTGCATTTTCACTTAGACCACGCTCCTGTTTTTAAGAGTATCCGGTGCAGAAACTCACCCACAGGGGAGATTTGCTGAAAGATATTATTGACTGGCAAGCCCTCTTTCCGCAGAGACCAGCACTCCACGATGCTGCTGTTTTGGTTGGAAGCACAAAGCAACACCTGCAAAACAGAAACCCATACTGCAACCACACGCACAAACTTTACAACAGGGGAAGACACTATCCCGTCGCATCTTCTGCCCCTCCCTCTCCCCCTGATTTTGACGCTCCTTCTCCTAATTCGTTTATATTCCACCAGCAAAAAGCAGAGGATTGTATCAGCAATATGAAGTCCCTAGTTCCAGCTAGAAGGAAAGAGAGGCAGAACTCTGCCGTGTGTTATCACGGCCTGTGTCGCTCCACATCACAAATGATCTCATCTCTCACAAGCCCGTGACCCGCTGATGTCACTCACACATATTGTAAACTAAACGTAAAGGAAAGGGCAGGAACTGAACTGACTTTGAAGCCAGAGCAGACACTGTGTTCTCCAACAAGGCACTCCGTCCTAACCAGAGGAGAGAGAAGAGAGGTTGGGCTTCATCGAATCACACAGCTTTCCAGAATTGTTTTATCAATCCCCTGGCAAACACAGTTAAGCTACTAATTTAAGTCACGCAGCAAGAGCTCTAAGTGTTCTGGAGAGGTCTCTGCTTTGAAGCTGAGACCTAAAGATGAAAGTCTTCACATCCCAGAACCTCCCGGACAGCCCGGCAGAGCTCCCCTAACAACCAGTGCCAGATGTGCAAAATAAACAAAGCAAAGCATAATCAGGCTAACGAAGGACGGGGCTTTTCAGGCTGCTTTCCCATGAACTGGAGGGCTCACCCTTACACCCCCAGACCTTTTAAGTGCAGCCTGCTTGACGGCGAAGCTGAACTAGCAGCACTTCCAGAAACAGCAACTAGAAACGCAAAGGGCATTGCAGGACATGATCGTTCACCTCCAGAGCCATGCGGAGAAGACAAAGGTGGAGCAAACAGCTATTTCCTTGCTATTCATTTAACTCCTACTTGCTTTAACAGCAGATGCTCACCTGTTCTGACATGTCCCGAGCAAGGAATTTCAGGTGAGTGATTGCTGGGTATTTGTCTTTGCGGGCAGGGTCTGTGGTGCAGCGCATGAAGAGGGAAGGCAGGATTTCGGTGTCTATTTTGCATTTCTCATTCACCACGCTGACGCAGACTTTGTAGAACTGGACAGGGGAGGTGCTGCTGCCATCTGATGTGGCCACCACGATGTTCCCCCCACCAGTGAAGGCAACATCTGCCAAGGCAACGCGACAGCGGAGGCGACACAGGCTCTCTGTGGATGTCAGCACCTGCCCGTTGGGCTTGAGGAGAGAGACCGTCACCAGCCCACTGATGGTCACAGCGATCCAGCCCTCCATGGGCTTCCCACCAAACAGCGTCAGCGACGGAGAGAACTTGACCCTGGAAAACTTCTCACCAAAGTTCGATGCTCCAGACTGTGAATGAAGATCAACAACACAAAGACATTGGCACCCGATACCCGCAGCACGCTCACGACTGCGGAGCTCTCCTCGTTAAGTCGCTGCAGCGCGGTCTGCAGAGCTGAACAGAGTCAGACGAGGGCACCGAGCTCACAGACCGAACTCTGCTACGTGACCCTGGAGAGGCCTCTTTGCCCCCGCGCCAGAGCAGTTCGAGCTGCGCAGGCGGCAGCAGAACACACCAGCCCGTCAGCGAAGCTCTCAGAGCACCCCAGACACAGAGCTCCAACCCCACTTATGTGGGCCGAACCTGGAAGACCGACACCCCCTCTCCCTTTCCGTGGCCAAATCCAGCTCCGACACCAACCCGCTGCGCAACCCTTTACGTCCCTGTGCCTCGGGTTCTCCAGCACTAAAGAGAGGGAGACTTCTCTCTGTCAGACACCGTAAGAGTTAATGTTTAAGAAAACTGTAAGTAGGTAACTTCTACTTGGCAGACTTGCTCTTTTTGAGTCTGACAGAATTAGACATGTTTCTAAACAAGCAGCTTATCTCCATACACATATGGCTCCCATTCCCAAATCCCTGGATCAGACCTCAGGACCTCAAACTCGTTTCTTCTGAACTACTACTGGTAGGCAAAGAAATGCATTTATCTCCATTTTACAGGCAAGGAAATTGAAGCACCAGACTAAGGAAGACGCATTTAAAGCGCCAAGAGAAACAAGGCATCCAATCCCTGCTGAAATTCAGGGGGAACTAGGAATCTGACTTTTCTTTTTGACCAGAAAAATTCCCCTACTCGACTTGCCCAAGGCCATGGAGAAAGCCCAGAGCAGAGGGACCCAGACAGGGGTTTCCCACGCCCTTTGCTAACGACTCAAGCCAGCCTTCCCGACCGGATCCCCTGCAGAGCTGGGACAAACCTTTTCCACATGCAGAGCCAGCTTCACGCCATTGTGCAGCCAGGACAGGGCCACAACCGGGTCCCCTTCCACCATACTGCCCACGGTGTTCTCCCAGCTGTTGGCCAAGTGATCGGTCATGCTCCAGCACTTGATGTGGCCATCCGCGTCTGCCGAGAGCAGCCTGGAGCCTGCGACAACGGCGCCTCGTAAGAACCAGGGGTGCAGCCAAAAAAATCAACTGAGAAATCAAACCACCCCAAGTGCAGTTCGAATGGAGACGGACAATTCATGGCTGCAAAGCAACAGACAAACTCCCTCTCCACGACAAATCGTATACCATCGTTTTAGGAAGCGCACGCACAGGAATGGCGGGACGTGGGGATAAGAGAGGGGATCCAAGCTCACCTGACTGATCCCACTCCAAACAAGTGATGATTTCAGCATGGCCAGAGTTAACGGAATAGACGTCCCACGGATGCTCAGTGTCGATGATGTGGACCATATGAGTGAGATCTACAGGAAAAGAGAAGTGAATCACTGTCCCTCCTTACCAGCTACCCAGCTGGCATCGCTAAACCCACAGAGCCTCAGCTGATGCAGGGGAAGACATAAAATATTTTCCATCAAGCAATTTTGGGAAGGACAACAACCGAGCTTGGCAACGCAGGCGAGGTACCAGAGACCAACGCAGAGCTTGCCTTGCTTTAGCAGAGCGAGAACCACTCCCCAGCAAACAAAACACCCGTTAAACCGAAGGAAGGCAAGGAAAAGAGCACAAGTTTCTCGTGCCGATTAGCGGAGGTGAGAGATGTTAGGGTCCAAGCAGAGCACAGGCCACCTGGCCCAGCGGTTCCTGATGGCAGGACTGGCCTGAACGCGTTGCGAGTTTCCAGGAGATGTTACCCAGCCTTCCACAAGCACGCCGTACCTTTTTCCTCCTCATTTTTGAGGTCTGTGGTGAAAGCGATGAGGTTGCGGCAGGACCACGCGCACACTAAGGGAATGGAAGGACAGTGGTTGCTTTTCGGCTTTTTCTCCCACTCGCAGACGTACGCCAAGTCCATTGCGCCACTGGCAAAGCCCGGGGCTCCGCTGGCCCTGGGACCCCGCAGAGAGGGAAAAGGCGCTCACTCCTCCCTGGAAGCAAGAACAGCCAATTCCACGGGTCACAGGCCGCAGGCAGAGGCCCGGGTACACCGGCTCCCCCAGCGAGACCCGCCCAGGCCCCGCCGCACCTCAACCCCCGGCACCGGGCGGGGAAAGGGCATCACCCCCCGGCTCCCCAGGGGCAAGCGGGGACCCCAGCCCCCGGGGGGGGTGTGTGTGGCGGGCGCGCGGTCCTCCCGGGACACGTGTGGGGACAAGCCCCGCACCGGGAGAAGCCCCGGCGGGGGCGGGAGCGCGGCCTGCCCCTCGCGGCGGGGAGAAGCGGGGAAGCCGGGCCTGCCGCAGGGGTGAGGCGGGGGGAGGCCCCGCCGGGGGGAGCAGAGGGGGGCTGCCCGCCGGGGTACCGGCCCCACAGCGGGTGGCGGAGCGGGGGACAGGCCCGGCCCCTCACGGGGCGGCGGGAGCGGCCCCACTCACCGGCCCGCGCCGCCTCCCGCCGCGCACGAGGACCCCGCCCCGCCCCTGCGGGCTGCCCTCCGCGCGCCTGCGCCCCTGCGCCCCGCGCGCTCAGGCACCGCTGCGGACACCCCGGGTCGGAGGCCCTCGGCGCTGGAGGGCGGTGCCGGTCCGTGGCCGTCGTTTGCATGGATGCCTACCCAGAACCCACCGGGGCAGCGGCAGCAAAGATAACCTGCGGATTTGGGAGATTTTTTTTTGTGAAGCCGAAGCGAAGCGAGTGCTCGAGGGGTGGGGGCTTTTGGGGGGGGGGGCGAATGAGTGGCTCAAAACGGATTTACCCGCACGAGAGAGAGAGCGAGCAGTCACCCTATCCGAACTATGTCTGCTTTCTGGAGCGTTAAATACCGCCGAGGGGGCCCCTGAATTCGTGCTCGCTTCGGCAGCACATATACTAAAATTGGAACGATACAGAGAAGATTAGCATGGCCCCTGCGCAAGGATGACACGCAAATTCGTGAAGCGTTCCATATTTTTTTTCGGGACCCGCCCGTCAGCGGCCGGTGACCAAGGAGCCCCCCCCACCCCCGCCGAGACCCCCATCCCCGCCCGGCCCCCCCCCCCTCCCCACGCAGAGACACAGCCGCAGCGTGGGAGCACCGTGGTTTTATTGTTCCTGAACACCACCCGAGTCACACAAGCAAACGGGGCGCAAGGACGTGCCAGGGGCTCCCCCCTGCCCCGGGGGTCCCCTCGCATAATGGCGGTCGGTGTCTTCATGGCTGGCAGGGAGCCCAGAGCCAAAGCACCCAGCAAAGACCCCCAGCAGCAACAGGCAGAGGCGCGGTCCTGGGCGGGGTCCCCCCCACGCAGCCCCCACAGCAGCAGGGGCCAGGCCAGAGTGACAGACCCCTGCGAGCAGCCCGAGACACGGGGCGACCCACAAAGTGCCCTGTCTGCCCCACAGCAGCCGTGGGCAAGCAGCAAGAGCACAGGGGCCAGGCTGCCAGGCTGCGCTCCTCCAGCACGCACACACACACATATATATACACACACACACATTAAAAAACACAGGCTATATTACATTTAAAAACAGCCCGGCGCCCTGCAGCGCAGGCAGGTCCACGTGCCGCAGGCTGGTGTACGAGGTAGGGGACAGCCGAAACACCAGCGGGTCAAGAGCACCCGGGAGCTCGGAGGGGACAGTGGCTCCTGCCCCCGGGTCGCTCCCCACACCGCACCCTGCCCCACGGGGCTGAGCCCCCTACGACGTGCCTCGTCCTGGGCGCAGAGCTGTGGGTGCTGGACAAAGCGCTGCTGCCCCAGGAACGCAACAGCCCTGAGGCTCTTCCGCTGGCTCAGCGTTTGCTCAGCAGCTGCGAGGAGCTGTTTCACCACAGAACAACGTGGACCGAAATCACCCCACGAGCGTCAGTGCCAGAGGTGGGTTTGGCCCAGCCCGATTATTTTTAAAAGCACCTGGGCTATAAATAGACACACAAACAGTTCCTGGGAGAGCAGCTCCAGCCGGGAAGCAGCGCTGCAACCTGGGGAACAGGGCAAGCACGACAGATAGGCACCCGCTTCGCCCACACCTCACGCCTGGAGCGTGGCGATATCTGGCAGGGCCACGCTGCCTGCGGCCAGGAAAGCGTGGCTCCACGAGCCGTCCGGGCGCAGCCGTGAGCCCCCGGCTCTGCACCGTCAAGCATCTGCTCTTGGAGGAGGGGAAGGGACGAGCCCCGCAAGGAGGGCGCTGGTCTGCACCGCACCCCGCTTCGGCAAGGGGAGAGGCGGGCAGCAGGCCGGGCCCGAGGGGACAGCGGGGCTGGGAGAGGCCAGGAGCAGATGAAGGAAGCCTTGAGCACACCGAGCGAGGGGCAGGGCGTCCCTCGGGGTATCAGCTCATCTGCCCCAGGTAGTCTGAGAGCAGGAGCTCGGGGGGCAGGAAGACACGGTGTCTGTTGCTCACTTTCATTTGACGTTTCCCTTCGATGTCCGAACCTGGGGGCGAGAGGGAGCAGTTAGCGCACCACTGACCCCCCGCGGGTCCCAAACACGGCCTCCCCAGCCCAGCAACCTCCCCTCTATGGCAAGCACAGGTTCCCCTGTGCTCTGCAAAGAAGGCAACTGCGTCCCCCTCATCCCCAGCCCCCTGCACGCATCCCTGCCAGCACCACGGGCTCCACTTCACATCGTTAGCGCTTCTCATGCTGTTTTCCACAAGCAGCTGCTAATGAAACGCTCAGCAGCAAAGACTCCTCCGCAGGGACAGGGCCCGGTGCCTCTCCTCCCCTGCCTTGGCAACAAGACCTTCTAGGGAAACCCACGGCAGGGTGTGGGCACAGCCGCTCGCTGCGGGAGGAGGCAGCAGCCTCTTGCCTTGGGCCATCCAAACCCAGGAACAAGAGGAGAAATGGCAGCACTGCTGTGAACAGGACATCCCCAGGCAGAGCCGGGCCTGGCCATCACCCTGGCTGCTGGGCTTCAGCCCCTGGCGGTGGCTGATGTTGCCCACCCACCGCTAGTGCTGGCGAAGCGGCGTGGCCATGGCTGAGGCTCCCGAGGGAGAGCAGGGTTATCTGTGAGCTGCAGCGCAAGGTGGGGCCAGGAGGAGGAGGGGAGGAAGAGGCTGAGCTGGAGAGGAGAGATAGCGACGAAGACAAGGGAAAAAACAAAAACAAACATGAGGCTCTTACTGGCAGAGATGAGGTCCATGTACTGGCAGAGCGCGTGGAGCAGGAGTCGCTCGAAGCTGGGGGAGATGGGGAACAGGCTCAGAGCCGACGCATCTCAGACCAGCACCTCCCGAGTGCCACGGTTCCTCCCACGGACCCACGGATCAGAGACAGGGAGTGCAAAGTGCCACAAGCCCCTGTGCAGGGATCCCCCAGCGCATCCCTCCCTTGGGGACAGGCCAGGCGAGTGTCCCCAGCCTGGGGGGCTGGCCGAGCCTGGCCGAGCGGAGGCAGCTCCGGGGCACAGGGAACCCGGGTGGAGCAGCCTGCGTGCGTGGCAGCTGGCTCAGGCCGCGGTGAGCTGGGAACCCCGGCATGGCTCGGGACCCCGGCCCCCGCTCTGCGGGGAGCAGCGACACCTGCAGAGCCCGAGGCGGGGGGAAATACCTGTTGTCCATCAGCGCTGTGTAGACGGAGTGAGGGGTGACGGAGAAGAAGGCCAGCAGCTCCTCCTCCATGCCCTCCAGCGTCCCCTGCAAGGAGAAGCAGGGGCCGTCAGCAAGAGAGGGCAGCAGTGGCCGGACCCTGCTCAGACCCTGCAGCAACAGGCGAGAGCAAGGAGCCGGGTGAAGGGAGCCGGCGCTCGCCGGGTGTACCCCAACGCCGGCAAAGCCACCTGCCCCCATACAGCTCTGCACCCCTCGCAGCACCCACGTTTTGCCTTTGAGGAGCCGCAGCCAGGGCCAGGCAGAGCCACAGGCACTTTGTGACCACAACCGCCCTCCCCTGCCACGTCCGCACAGCCCCAGCACAACAGGGCCTCCGACTCCCGAGGAATTACTGCCAGCAGCTCCAAGGCAAGTCATCTGGATGCAAGACGCCAGGAAGGCACAAGGAAAGGAGACAACTCCCCTCTCCAGCCCCTGTGGCGGGGAAGAATCCGTCCCCTGCCAACTCCATACTTTGTGTGCCAAGGGCTGGCATTGTCCCTCATGTTCGGAGCGGCGGCAGCCAGGAAAGCCTCGTGCCTTGCATCTCCTTTTCTCCCAACAGGCAAAGATCAGCTCGATGCGGCTCTCCGGAGCACCATGACCCCAGAGACAAGCAGCAGAAGCCAGTCTCATTTGAGAACAAATTGAGCAGAAGCCAGCGGGCAGGAGGAGCCGAGGCTGTTTTTAGATACTCTAATTAGAGCAAGGAAAACAAACAGAGCAGGAAAACAGCACCATTGAGAAGAGGGAGCAGGAGCCAGGCACCCCCAGGGCCCAGGAGAGCAAGTGTCTGGGCAGGCAGCGCAGCGCAGGGGCTGCGCGTGCCAGCTCGGCTCCCTGAGCCAGGCGCCACGAGGCCACGCTTGCCTCTCCATCCAGGCTTAATTGTCTGCTCAGCGGTTTATGCAGTTTGACCCCTTTCAAAATGCATCTGAGTTTTTCCAAATAGCCTTGTGTGGACCATTCTGAAGACCCCAAAGGCTCCACTGCTGCCCCTGTGGGCAAACGCGCTGGATTTCCCCTGTCACCTGCTGCTTGTCGAGCAGAGACTGGGAAACGACCACATAAAAGTGTCCTGTAACTACCAGAAAAATCTGAACTGAGCCAGGAAAACCCATCTGCACAGGGAGCTGAATGTCTCTGCAATCAGCCACCACTGCAGCGGTCATACAAGAACTGGAGCACATTCCCCAGGAGCTCATCTAAAATTCGGCACTCGTCTGGCTCGGTGACCACGCGCGAGGTCGGGGGACAGCCCTCGGGACATGGCTCCGGACGAAGCTGCACGTGGGGTGCTGGCAGCCAGAGCCCGGCCTGCCCCAGCCCCGCCGCCCTCCGGTAGCCCCCGGCTCACCATGGGGATCCTGCCCCGCTTCAGGGTGGAGCGCAGGCGGCGGCTGATGCGCTGGAAGCACTCCTTGGGCGTGTAGGCAGGGTGCTCTGGAGCCGGCGGAGAGAAGACAGAAAGGACTCGGACATGGCTCACATCCCCAGCGCCCACGGGACGGCTCTGGCCGCAGCCGCACGGCATCACCTCTTGGAAGGAGCCCAAGGTCCCCCTAACCGCCCCAGAGGACCCCAGCTGGCCACCTCCTTTGTTCATCGATCTGCACAAAGCCACCCCCAGAGCAGCAACACCCTCCCCAGCAAAGGAGCATTTGGAGGGCGCTGAAATTTGGGGGTTTGCAATCAGGGGACGGCTGCTGCGCCCATCGCCCCAGCCGCTCCCGACTCCCACGAACCCTCCTGGGTCCCTGGGGGGGGGGGGGCTGCTGGGCATAACCCCCCCCCCCCCCCCCCGCTGCAGCACCCGAGGGGTCAGCTCAGTCGTCCCCCGGCCCCGCCACGAGCGGATGGCGCAGGGAGCGGGATGCAGCCCGCAGGGAAGAGCGCCCTTCCCAAAACGCACGTGAGGGAGGAAAGGGAGAGGCTCTCCCCACCCAGCGTCCCCTCCCAGCACCTTTCCACTTGTCTTCGTTCTTGATGGGCAGCTTCCTCTTGTGCTTCTTCCTGGCCTCCTCCTCCAGGTAGAGCAGGACTCGCTCTTGCTCTTCCCCTGATCGGTTCATGAAGTCGTTCCAGATCTGACAACACAAACCACCGGGCCCCACTGCAGAGGTCTCCAGGGGGCACGTGGCGGTGCACGGCCACCCTCAGAGCCCCACTTGGCACCCCGCGAGCCTCCTCCCCTACCAGGGACAGCCCAGGCAGAGCAGGAACGGCAGCTCGGGGAGGGGAACGAACGGGGCTGGGCAGAGCTCCGCAGCTGCGACGCTGCCCCAGCCAGCACAGAGGCAGACCACGGCGGACACAAGCTCCAGCAACAACGACCATTCTCCCTCTCTCTCCAGCTTATAACAACTGCTTTGGGAGGAGATGCAGATTTAACACTCAGAGCCAACACACAAAGGTGGTTTTTTAACAGTTACTGGGAGTCCAAGTGCTGACACAACAGCCCATCCATGCAATCCAGCCTCAAACCCAGGTCTACATCAGACTTCCTGAGCCTGGCTTGACAGAGAAGAGCTCTGCAGAGCCAAGAGCATGCACACAGACCGTGCAGGTCGCTCTGCAGCCAAAGCCCTGAGCATCGAACAGGAGAGAAGCCAAGTTTCAAAACACCCGTTTACAGAGCCGGAATCGCAACACCGGCTGGGCAACGTGAAGCAAGAGAGGGGTTTGGCAAGGGGCCTGTTTCAGAGGAAGCGCTGCAGCTCACCCAGCGTTAGTCGCTCCGCAGGTACGACGCTGGGGCACTCAGCAGCGCTCCGGGCACTGCTGGGGCAGCACCAGCCTCCACTAAGCCGGCCTGGCCAGGCTCTGAGCAGGACCCAGCCCTTGCACTGCTGGTCCTGCTCAAGTCCTGCTCAGGTCCCGGGACCTGATCTCCCCCTGGCACATACGGTGGCAGCCGGGCTCCGGGTGCACGGACGCCGGGTCCGACCGTGACACCAGGCAGGAGCTAGGGCAGAGCAGCTCCGGCGGGGAGGCAGAGGGCTCCTCGGGTCAGAGGAATGAGGTACGGACACCACGTACTGCCACAACCCCACACGCCGTGCCAGGGCCTCCCCAGCGAGCCCTGAGCAGGCGGGTGGCTGCACCTACCTCCACATAGGTCTCGTTGTTACAGGCCTCGGTGAAGATGCTCGGGGTGGCAGAGTGGGCGAGCTCTCCCTCGTCGCTCCCGCATTCATCTCGCTCCAGAAGCGTCATCAGGTAGCGAGCTAGGAGGAAAGAGCAAAGCCCCTGAGAGGGGAGGCAGCGCCCTCAGAGAGGCCCTGCACCCCCAGCACCCCCCTGCTCGCCACGCAGCCTGGGAAGAGTCCACGCTGGGAAGAGACCCTGCCCCGGATCCTTACTGTTCTCCAGCCTCTGCAGGCTCTTGCGCCCCTTGGCCCTGGGGATGAGGTCCGAGTTGCGGATGGCCTTGTTGATATAATACTGCTTTCGCTTGGAGGGGGAGAACCTCTTGGACGGGGAGTCCTCCAGCGGGGGCAGGCAGTCCTCGATCCTCCTGCAGGGACACACGGCAGAAGGGACTGAGCCCACCCGAGACCCCCATGGCCTGGGGCGGCTACAGCAGCGCGAGGACAGGGAGCTGCACGGGGAGAGCCCACGACGGGGAAGGCAGAGCATCAGCCATCAGCGTCAGTGCAATAAGCACCGCATCCTCCTCCACAGGGCCCTGTACGCCTCCGGTCACAGCTAACAGCCTCACGGCACGCTACGCTGCCGAACCACGGCTTGCTCCAAGGATTTGGTCTGTTTAAAGCAGCTGTGCATTAGCAGCTAGACGTTCTGGGTAATTAACTCCACCAGCATGCAAGGCAAGATGAAGAGATTCATTTCCGCGGAGGCAGAGGCTGGGGAGGGACCCCGAGGTGCAGCGGGTGTCTGGGTGCATGGGGCACCTCGCATTCGCCATCACCCAGCCAGAGCGTGCCGCTGGAGCCGTCGGTGCCGTCCTGCCACACGGCCGCCGCAGCAATCGGCAACGGGCCCTATCATCTGATTATCGAAGGCAGCGGTAACGCCCGCCCTGGTCGTACCCTTACTGGCTGGGCTGGCTCTTCCCTCTAGACCGTTACGCTGCTGCGGCTGCTCCCCACCACCACCCCGGAGCCGGGCGCTCCCCTGCCCCACCAAGGGCTGGTTTCACTGGTTCTCCATCCTGCGGGGACGCGGCTGGCGGGCGGCACCACCAGCTGCTGTGCGGCACGAGCCGGCGGGGCCTGGAGCAGACGCCGGCCGCCCCAGCACCTCCCAGAGCGGGCACCAGGCAGCAAGCCTGCTGGCCCCAGCAGCAGGAGCCTTCGCTGCCATAAAGCTACAGCCCCCGGGAGAAAGACTGCACCGCTCCCAGGTACTCTCAAAGGTGTTTGGCTCCTGTCAATAACAGTTCTATGGTCAGGGCATTACTTAGACATACGTACAGTTTTGGAACGACCATAAAACTCAGAGGATTTCGTGTGAAAATCAAGCCAAGTGATGAGCGAGAAGCTCACCGGGCATTTAATGCAATCGCTTTTGTTCCAAAGTTCACTAGAACCCCGCCAAAGACAGGAAGTTTCACTATATTTTCACTTGTTCTTTGCCCACTTGCTAAGGTCTCCGCATTGCAGCTTCCTCTCCGGTTTGTGTGGATTTCCTTTAGCGCAGCAGAGGGTGGGCGAGAAACCAACCCCACCAAAACAAACCACCCCCACGTGCCCGTACAGGCAGGGCTGGAAGGGGAGCTGCACCACTGCAGCAAGGAGCAGTGACGCTGACCGCTGTCCCCCCGCCATGGCAGCACCACGGTCTTGCCCCTTCCGCCGGGCCGTGCCCACACCAGGCACGGCTCTCCCCAGCGTGTCCCCACTGCGTCCCCTCCTTTCCAGCACCCTGGGGCTCGGAGGAGACCCGGCACCGCAATCAGGCGCTGGCACAGCCATCCTCAGCAGCCGGGGCAGAGAGGGCTGTGCCACCCGATTACAGCCCAGCAGCCCGGGAAGGCAGCCAGCTGCTTACCCACGCCAAGGCCTTGATTTTTTTCTTTTTTCCCCTCTTCCCCTGGACAGGGGCAGGGACGGGGCCTCTGCTGCTGCGGGGGGGAAAACCCCACCTCTCCCCACTCCAGCTGGAGAGAAAACAGCCGCAGAGGTGGCCCTGGAAGAAATAAAAGAAATGCACGTAACCCCGGCGATGACTAACAGATGGGCGGGGAGCTGTAACCCAAGCTCGACACAGAGAGTGACCAGCGCTTGCGGATCAAGTTTTGATACAAAGGTGGTTAAAAAAAATAATAGAGGGAGTCACCTTACCACCGGCCCCAGTTTGGAGCTTTGAGTACGCAGAGCTCAGCAGCTGCGAGCCTGGCACTACCAGGAGCCGTCACGGCTCACCGGCATGGCCCCAGGACGGCTGCGCCACTGAAAAAGCCCTTCAAAGAAAAGGAGTCTAAAGCAACAGGCAGAAAATATTTCCTGAGCCCTAACTCAGGGCAGCGGGACAACAGAGAGGGCTCATCCTCCAGCCTCTGCTGGAGGGGGGAAAAAAGATGTTAAAAAGAGCTGTGCAAGTGTCACCAAGGTGGGAGCACCCCCAGGGACGCCCCAGCCCAGCCCTCCCCTGACCCGCACCGGGGCTTGGGCCTCGGGACAGGCGCAGCCCCAGCTCCTTGGCAGCAGAAAGGGCTGCTGAGCCACACGCACCTCTTGCTCCCCAAACCCTGCAGGGCCATTTGCAGCAGCGCCGAGGCTGCCCGGCGTGTGCTTGCGGGCCTGGCACCCTGCCTCGGCACCCTGCGCTGCCACGTCTGCCGTTTGGCACCGCTGCCTCTGCCCGCCGGCGCTCGGCAGAGCTGCAGGATTCATTTCCAAGCCGGGAGACTCACAGGTGACAGTGACCTTAGGCCTGCGCCAGCAGAGCTGGGCTTTACAGGGTCAGGTGCCCAGCCAGGAGCGAGCAGCCGGTCTCGGACGAGCTCCACTTTCAGTCCTTTATCGGTAACTTCAGCGTCGGGATCCCTTCCCGTGCAAGCCGCAGCCGGGCTGCCGCGGCCGCTGTCACCCCGAGGGAGCAGGGTCCCAGCAGAGCTCAGTCCCCGGGGACCGGAGCAAACACCGACCCCATGGAGACGAGCTCCGCAACTCTGGGGCCACAGCACAGAAGGTTTAGCTGCTTCTTCCCCACTTCTCATTTCCAGGCAAGAAACAAGAAGCCCCTTGTTCCCGGTCAGGAGACTTTTAACCAGTTCCTGTTATTTATCGTTTAGCAAGCGGGACACGGCACCGACGCTCAAAGCAAAGCCTCCGCTGCCAGACGGCACCGCTGCATCCGTGGAGAGAAAGCCCCGCCGGGCAGAGCCGCCCCGCAGGCTCCCGGCTCCGCGGCCCGGCTCCGGGCAGCCCCGTCCCGAGCCCCCCACTGCCGCAGGCTGGGAGCAGCGGGCTCGGGCTCGGCTCGCAGGGCCAGCGGCCCCCGGCCCCGGCCCCGTCAGGGCTCCCCGCCGGGGGACGCAGCGGCCCCGGCCCCGTCAGGGCTCCCCGCCGGGGGACGCAGCGGCCCCGGCCCGCCCTGGCAGGCGGGCCCAGCGGGACGCCCGCCGGGACCGGGTCCCCCGAGGGACCGAGGCCCGGCTCCCCCACGGCACGTCGCCTCTCCGCTGCCGGTGTCCCCAGAGAGCACCCATGACCTTCGGCGGGGTAAACGCTAATTAGCCCATTAGCCTAATCACGGCCTCCTGCCTCTGACACAGCCACGTCCCGGTCCAGGCGCGTTCCTGCGCCAGGTCGACGGGGCAAAAGCTCTCACGGGGCATCGCGGCCCGGGGCACGGCGGCCGCCCCCTCCCGCTGCTCCCCCCAGCCCCACCGCGGCCCTTCAGGGGTCCCCTCCGGAGAAGCGGAGCCCGCGGACAGGCGCTGCTCGGAGACGGCGGGGCGAACCGGCGGGTGCTGGGGGCGGGAGGGGAAGCGGGGACGGAAGCGGGGACGGAGCCGAGGCCGCAGCCGGGCCCCGGGCGGCCCCTCGCAGCCCCACGGCGGGGCCTGACAGGCCCACAGCCGCCCCACGGGCAGGCCCCAGCCGCCCCACGGCCCGCCCGGCCCCGGGGCCCCGCACTCACGGGTAGGGCTCCTCAGGGCCCGCGCCGCCCCGCAGCACCACCATGGCCGCTCGGCCCGGCCCGGCCCAGGCGGCGGCACCGGGGCCTCTGCGTCCCCGCAGGAAGTAGCGTCAGGGGGGCGGTGCCGCAGGGAGCACCGCCCCGGGGCGCCGCGAGGGGCGTGGCAGGGTCACGGGGGGGGGGGGTGCGGGGGAGAGCCCTTAGAACCGGGGATCGGCGGCTGCTGGAGCCGCGGCCCCTTTAAATCCCCTCGCATCGCCTCCGCCGCCGCGGGGCTCTTAAAGGGGCCGCGCCCTGCACGGCGGCGCTCCCCCGCCCGGCCGCGGGGCGGCGCTGCGGCTGCGCTCCCGGTCGGCCCCGCCGCGCGCGACATTTGCATGCGGCGGCGGGGACGGGCCAATGGAGAGGCGGGGCGGGGCGCGGCGGGGGAGGCGGGCCAATGGCGTCGCGGGGCGGGGCAGAGCGGGGCGGGGCGGGCGCGGCGAGCCAATGGGGAGAAGGGGCGGGGCGGGGCCGGGCCCTGCCGCCCGCCCGCGGGGAGAGCAGCCGCCGTGCGGGCACCGAGCGCGCCCCGGCCCCGCCGCAGCCCGAGCCCCGGGCGGCCGCGGCTGCTATGTGGCTTCGCGGTGCACGGCCTCCACCGGGTAAGCGGGGACGCGCCGCCACACCGGCCCCGCGGCCGGTACCGGGACCCCCTCGCGGCCGGTACCATGGGTCGGGGTCTCCCCCCGCCGCTCGGGGGCTGGGCGGAACCGGGGCCGGGTACCGGCTGCGGCCCCTGGGCGGGCTGAGAGCCCTGCGGGGGTTGCTGGGCGGGACCGGGGCGCCCTCTCTCCCCGCGGCCGCTTATCGGCCGCTTCCCCCCTCCCCCCGCGGGGCCGGGGCTCCCCCTCCGCGGCCGCTCCCGGCCCGGCCGGCACGGCCCTGCCCGGACCCTCCGTCCCCTGTGGGCGTTACTGGCCCGGCCGGTTAGAGCCCCCCGCGCCCCGCCCCGCCCGGGGGCCCCAACAGGGAGACGGGACGGTGCCGCCGCCGCCCTGTGTCCCCGGCCGGGGCTGCCCCGGGCCCGCGGCCTCCCGGGGCTCCGGCCGGAGGAGGGGGCCGGGGCCGGGCTCCGCGCTGGGCCGGGCGAGAGCTGCTGGCCTGGCCCCGTCCCTCCGTGCCGGGGGCGGCCGTTCCCCCCCGGTTCGCGGAGCCGGCCCTCCCCCCCCCCGGGCCCCGCCGCCCCCGTCCCCGGGTTCAGCCGGAGGCTGTCGGCCCCGACGCCGGGCGAGGCGCAGCCGGTGCCACGTGCCGCGGGGAGCGGGGCCGGGGCCGGGCTCTGCCCCGGGGACGAGCCCCCTGCCCGGCCCGGGGGTCCCTCCCGCGGCTCCCCCGCCCCGGAGAGCCCCGCGGCCCCCCCGGTCAGTGCTGTCCGTCCCCGGGGACGGGCACCAGCCGGGCCCGGGCTCCCCGTCCTCCTCCTCCTCCTCCTCCTCCTCCTCCTTGTCCTCGCTTCAGTCTCTGCGACGCCCTCGGAGTCCCCTCCCGGGTGGTGGCCTGAGCCCAGCCGGGGCTCTGGGGGCAGCGGGCCGGGGGTGTCCGGGGGCGTCCAGCAGCGGCCAGGCCCGGCGTCGGTGGCACAAAGGCCCCGTCCGTCACACCCCCGCCCGCCGCCACGTATTTTTAGCCTGGCGTAGCCGCTGTCGCTCTCGAGCACCTGCCCTGTGGGACGCGGGTGCCGCCACCAGCGCCCAAAATCCCCCGCGCGCTGCACGACACTGCCCGCACGGTGGGGAGGCACGGGGCCCGCGCGGCCCGGAGGGACAAAGGGGCACAGCTCAAGGTCACCGCGGCCGCCAGGCCGGGGCCCCTCTGCGAAGGGACAGTCCCCTGGCTCTGGCTTTGCTGCGCCGCCAGGCTCCGGCTGCGCTTGGGCTTTGCTTCCCCGCAGGGACGTGGCAGCGTGGCCCCGGCACGGCCGCGGCCCAGGGTGCCTGAGGACGCAGCTCCGCTCCCCGCTCTCAGCAGCACCGGTGCTGGCACTGAGTAATTTGGCGACTCGTGGCAAAGCAGAGCCACGGCGGAGCGGGGCCGGAGAAGCACGTGCCTGGGACGAGTCTCGCTCCGGTTTTGCTCGTGGCTCTTGCCGGCGCGGGGGACGGAGTTCAGACGCGGCACGGGACGGCTGCACGGCAGGGAGCGCGGCCATGGCTGGCGAGTGGCCGCCGCTCCGGGGCAGCCCCGTGCGGACAGCCCTGCCTGTGCAGAGAGGGGAGGGTCCCTGCCCCAACGTCTCCCCTCCGCGCAGGCAAGATGGAGATGGCTGGCGTAGGGGAGGGGAAACTGAGGCACGGGCAGAGACTGGGCAGCGCCCGAGCGGCCGACCAGCTCCTGCAGCCCTGGTGCCGGCTCCTCTCGGAGGCGGCAGCAGCGGTTGAGGTGCAGCCGGCAGCCCCGGGCTGTCCGCAGCGGCGGTGCATTCGCTAGTGAGAGCCGAGCTGAGCGCGGCAGGGCTGTGAGCGGATGCGGCCGCCGCTGCAGCGAGGCGCGGGGGAAGCGGCTCCGACTCAGCCGCCCAATCGGCGGCGGCACCGGCCCGTGCTCGAAACGGGTTCCCCTTTCCAGAATTTGCAGGATCACGCCATAGCTGCCGGCTCCCGTGTGCCGCCAGCTGTCCTGCCCCCGTGGCAGGGGCTGCCCGTGTCCCCGGGGAGCGTCCCCAGCCGGCCCCGGATCCGGCCCCGGGTGGGTCCCTGCAAGGGTCCCGGGGTGCGTGCGCTCCACCGGCCCCCGGGGCAGCAGAAACAGGGTGATTGCCCGCGTGAGTCAATGCCCGTACATGGCAGTGCCGCGGCGGCAGCGTGGCGAGCTCCTTCCCTGCCTTCGGCACAGGCGAGGTCATGCCGAAGTTGTTGCCGCCAGAGCCCTGTCCGACCGGGGGCTGCTGGTTGCACTGGGGCTCGGGGGGGCTCCAGGCCGGGGTGCCGGGGGTGTCGGCGGGGGTGAAGCAGAGTTGAGCCGCTCGCAGCCCCACGTCGCCCCGGAGGACCCACCGCCCCCGAGAAGGGGAGAAGTGCGGGGGCGGCCGGCAGCAGCCTGTTTGCCGAGGTTTCGAGGAGCGAGGCTCTGCCTGCCCGTCCCAGGGGAAGCTGCCCTGGAGCCCCGGGGACACGCGGATCCCCCCGCGCTTCGGGACCCCGCTGGGCAAGGGGCCTCTGCCGCGCGGTGCGGACCCTGGTGCCACTCGTGCCCTGGTGCTGGCCTGGCAGCTGCCTGCTCCTGCCATCACGGTGGCCGAGCTCCCCTCGCTCCCCTCGCTCCCCTCGCTCCCCTCGCTCCCCTCGCTCTCGTGCAGCGCGTCCCCGGTGTCCCCGGGTGGGCACGTGCCCCGTCCCCCGTGGGGGACGCGTCGGGCGGCTCTGCCCGCGCCCTCCCTGCGGGTCTGTTATCTGCGGGCGCTGGTATCCCGGTATCCGCTGCCCCTGCAGGGCCAGGCAGGGCTATCGGGTCCGGCAGGCCCCTTCCCCCTCCAGCAGCAGGGCCCGGCCTCCCTATCTCATTAGCTCGAGATTAATGAGGCTCTTGCGCTGTCTTTAACTCCTTCCTGCTCGCCAGCTCCGGCCGGCAGCTCCGCTGACCCTCTCCTCCGCTTCTCCCGGCAGGTTTGCGCCGACGCCTGCCGGAAGCCGAGCCGGCCGAGGACTAGAGACGCCTGGCCCCGAGCGGGGGACGCCGCGCAACCCCGAGGCTGCCGCCCCCCGGAAAGTGCCCGGTCAGCGAGGGAGGGGGCGATGCGCCGGGCTGCCGCCGCTGCCTGTTGAGCCTGCGGAGGTTTCGGTGCCTGCCCGGGGCGCGCTCGGCCGACGGCGGCAGCGCCCCGCTCCTGACGAGCGGCCTCGTGCCTGCGGATCCCGCCGGAGCCCTCGAGCGAAGCAGACGTCGGGGCAAGGCTGAGGGGGGTCGGGGGCACGTCCTTCTGCCCTGACCCGGCGGCGGCGATTCCTGCCCCGACAGCCTGACGGTGCTGCGGACGCTCCGCCGCCCTCGCCCCCCCCGGGCCCCGGCAGCCCCCTCGCAGGGCTGCCCCCCCCGGCGCTGCCCAGCCTTGGCCTCCAGCCCCGCTGGAGCGCGGCAGCGTGCCGGGCGCTGCCCCCCGCGCCTCCCGGGCGTTGCCCCCCGGGGGCCTCGCCCCCCGCCCCCCCGGGGACCCACCGCCCGCCGGCCGAGCCATGAAGCTGCAGGCGGTGATGGAGAACCTGCAGCGGCAGCAGCGCGCGCGGCTGCAGCAGGCGCTGGAAGCGCGGCAGCAGGAGCAGCAGCAGCAGCAGCGCTCCACGCCGCCCCCGCGCAGCCCCCGGCCCCGGGGCAGACCCCCGCCAGCACCCCAGCCCGGGCCCGCGGCCAGGATCCGGCCCCGGCGCCCTCGGAGGAAGGAGCGGAGCCCGAGAGCGCGCACATCCAGCGGGCACAGATGGCCGCCCTGGCCGCCATGCGGGCAGCGGCCGCTGGCCTCAGCCACTCGTCCAGCCCGGGGCTGTCAGATGAGAGCCAGGCCTCCGAGGAGGAGGAGGAGGAGGAGGAGGACCGTGGCGAGGAGGAGGATGGCGGGTACCAGCAGGAGATGGGCTCTGAGGAGGACGAGGAGGATCTGTGAGTATACGCTAGCACAGACTAGCAGCTCTTACGGGTTCGGGGAAGGAGCAGGGACACGGTCTGGCCCCGGTGGGTTTTGGCACGGCCAGTTGGGGACGCAGGCTTCCCTTTGGCAGGGGCAGTGGTGGAGGCTGCCGGGGGGCCGCCTGCACCGTGGCGGGCGGCCGGGTTCGTTGGGACATTGCGTCGTTGGGACGTCCTGGAGCAGGAGGCACTGAGAGCTGCAGCTCGGCTCCGGCAGCCGTGATTCCTCGTGCCGGGCTGGTGTGGGGCGACGTTTCGTCTCTGCCCAGGGAGCCACGTGGGGCTGAGACAGAGGATCCTGGTCTGGCTTTAAATTATGCAGGACCCTCGCAGCCGCCTCCTCTCAGCCCACGTCCTCTCCAGGGCAGGGAACGGGGCTCGGAGCCATCTGGCAGAGGCCCGCTCGCCGCCGGAGCTGCTGTCTTGGGATGCCGGCGGCCGGCAGCGCCGCACGGGGCTGCCATCCGCCGACGGGGTGCGCCGGGGCTTTGCCAGGTTCCCCGTGTGCCGGGTGGGTGCTCCCAGCCCCGTGGCTGTGGGTGCCCGTGGGGTGGGCAGGCAGGGGAGAGGGATCGGCTTCGGGGACCCAGCCCCCTGCCTAGCATGGGACCAAATTTCTCCTCTGCCCCCTGCTCTAGGAAGAGCAAGTGGGATGAAGACGACTTTGAAGAAGACCTGGGCGAAGAGGAGGAGGAAGAGGAAGAAGAGGAGGAAGAGGAAGACTATGAGGAGGATGAAGACGTGGGAGAGGAAGGGCTCAGCTCGTCAGAGGCGGTGCGGGTGGGTGCGGGATCCCTGCTGCTCCGCAAGCCCCCGGCACCCCAGCGCTACCGGGGCGAGCCACAGCGGCTGCCGGGCGGGCAGGAGCGGCTCCCCTCCGGACTGGGCCACGCGCAGCCCCCGCCGCCGGCGCCCGACCACGGCGACTGGACCTACGAGGAGCAGTTCAAGCAAGTAGGTGCCCGCCGAGACGCGTATACCCCCCCGTGCCCGTCCCTTCCCTGCTCCTCGGCTCTGCCGCGCGTCCCTGCGTCCTCGAGAGCCGCGGTGAGATGCCTCTGGTGGTGCTGCCTCCGGCTGTGTTCTTCTCAGATCGAGCTGCTGCTAAGAAAGCGTGGGATTTTTCCGGGGTTTTAGCGCTTGGGCTCAGCCTCGCCCCCTCCCTTGTCACTTTGGTTGGTGGCTCTGGTGGGATCCTGTGTCCCGGTGGGCACCGTGGCCTGGCCCTGGCGCAGGTGGACGGTGCGGTGGTGTTTGCCGCGGGGACCTGGGAGGATTCTTGCTGAAAATGCTGGAAAAAAACACCCCAAACTTGCAAATCTGAATGGGACTCCTGGTTTTCCTCTTCTCTACCCTCCCCAAGCTGTTTTTGGTGGGGACCAGGCTTACCTCCCCATCACCATCACCGCAGAGGTGATGCCCGGCAGGACGGCTCCGGCCCCACGGATGCTTGGGGGCAGAGCTGCCCCCCCTGCTGCCACCAAAATGCGATTGAAGAGTGAAACGGGGGAACAAGTACCCCGGCTGCCCCCTCCACCACCTTCCCGGTGCCGGCTGAGCCGGGCTGGCAGGAGGCAGGCACGCTCCCACTCTCTCCCGGCGCTGGAGCTCGCTGCGCCCCGCTTTCAGCTAATAGAAGGAAATGTGCTGCGAGCTGGGGCTCCCCGGGGGCTGCTCGGTGCCTTTGATGTGTGTGTTTAAATACATCTGAGTTTAGGGGTGGGGGAAGGGACGGGAGCCAACAGCAGCAGATGGGACCCAGATGGAGCGGCCGGGGCACGGTGGCCTTTCGGGAGGGATGCGACGGACCCTGCCCCTGCCCCTTCGGGGCAGGGGCAGGGTCCGTCGCATCCCTCCCGAAAGGGGGAAGGGGCTGCCGGGATCTGCTGGCACATCTGGACGCGGGCAGCCTCACATCAGGGCTGGTGGAGGAAGCACAAGCGAGCACGGAGCGTGCGGCCGCCCTCCCTGTTGCGTTCCTGCCCGGCTGCGGGGAAAGAGGCGTGCTTCTGCGCCGCGCGTCCCTCGTGCCGCTGCACCCACGCTGCTTCTTCTTCTTGCGGTTTCTCTCTTTTGTGCTTCCTGCCGTCGGGGACTGAGGGACTGGGGACGTGATCTCGTATCTGTGAAAAGGCTTTTTTCGATACCGCAGCTGTGGTCTTCCTGTTTGTCACCGGGTTGGTGCTGTACTGGACCCGTGCACCCGCTCCCGGCACCCGGCAATCGCTCCCAGCCCTCGGGATCCAACGGGAAAATCTGGGGCTGGCTGCAGGACCCGTGCCGCGCTGCCGCGGGGGCGCGTAGATGTGCCATGGACTGTACCGTAGTCTCCGCCGAGTCCCCCGCCGCAGCGCTCGGGGACACCGGCCCGAGTCCCAGCGCATCCTCTGCCCCCTCCCCATCTCTTCCCCCTAAGCCGTGCCGGGGAAAGGGGCCGAGCTGCCCCTCTCCCTCCCTTTCTCTTCCCAGCGGAAAGCTTCCCGGGGTCGGCAGGGAGTTAATCGTGGAAGCAGCCGGAGGGGGGAGGAAAGCGGCTGCCACCGCTGTGCCGTGGGCGGAGGAGAAGAGGCGAAGCGCCCAGCCGGGAGAGGCTTTCCCCGGCACGTCAGCCCGCCAGCGCGCCGGCGCTCGGATCGCGGCCGCTGGACCCGGGCCAGGGGGTTGCTCGGCGCGGCGTTGGCCGGGAGATCCTCCTGGCCGCCCTCCAGTGCGTGCCGCCGAGCGCCCCAGCCCCAGCCCAGCTGGCGCAGCCGGGCCAGCGCAGCCTGGGAAGGAGCAGCAGGAATGTAAACACCGAGTGCCGGCGTGGGGTGGCCGCCGTGGCTCCGGCGCTGCTTGGCCGGGGATGCTTCACCCCTTCCCTGCCCCTGCTCCCACTGCTGCCATCCCTTTGCCGGGGCGGAGGCGCATCGGGGGGGAAATCCCGGCAGCACCGGGGTGCTGGCGCACCGTGGCCTGATCCCCCTGTGCAGGAGAGCCGGCGGGGACGCGGTGCCGCAAACGTGGTCGTGCTGGCGCTGGGCCTTCCCGCTGCAGCGGGGAAATGCTGCTCAAGGAAGGGGCTGTTTCGGGGTTCCTCTTTTTTTGCAGATGAGCTGCTGGGAGCACCTCTGCTCCCCACAAGGCTGCGGGGAGTGCGCAGCCTCCTGCGCGCGTCGGCTGAGCCGGGGCCCCCCGGCACCTCCCAGGGACAAGCTGCGGCTTCGTGGGCTCGGTTTGGGGGTGGCGGGTGACTCCGATTTCTTTCTCCCCGCCTCCAAGCAGGCTCGGGCCCCCCAAGGCAGCTCAGGGCTGGTGGTCCGGCCCCCTCCACCTCTGGGGCTCTCCAGGTCTCCCTGCGGCTGCGGTTCGGGTTCAGCTCCGGATGTGCTGGTGTCGGCCTCCCTGGCCCGGCTCTCTCCGTGCTCGAGGACGCGGTGCTGGCTGGGCGCTGCCGCCGTCCGAGTCCCCGTGCCCATCTCCACACCGAAACGCCGGGTGCTCCGTGCGTGCCGGGGGGCTGTCCCTGTCCTCCACCGCGGGGTTTTATTGACCCATCTGGGACAGATTCCCACAAACCGGGGCTTGGCCGGGTTGAGCCGCAGGGGGCCCGGGGGGGGGGGGAGGAGGAGGAGGAGGAGGGGGCCTGGTTCAGGGAGGAGGAAGAGGAGGGCGTGAGGAAGAGTTATGGAGGCTAGGGATCCGGCACGTGGCACCTCCCCGTCCCCGGGGACGGCTACCGCGTAGGCAGAGGTCAGCTCGGCAGCTGACCCGGGGCGCTGCCTGCGCGGGCAGCAGAACAAAGGAGCCCCCGGCGTGGCGGGGGGCTTGGGGGGCTGCGGCTGCCGAGGGCGCGATAGCTTCTTGGGGGCAAAAGGGGCATTTTTGGGGCGGGAGGAGGCTCCCCGTGGGGAATGGCCGTCATGTCGTCCTCGTGCGCCGGCCGGCAGCGAGGGCAGGCTCGCTTTCGTTTTGATCTTGCGCCTTTTGTAGCCCCGCCGGGGGCGGAGGGGTCCGGTGGGATGTCGGCACGTTGCCCCGTGCTGCCGCCGTGCCGGGCTATGTGGCCGGGCCAGGGCCGCGTTAGCTCCTGTTTGGGTTTGGGGTTGTCTCTAACCTCACCCCAGAAGGCACAACGGGTCCCTGGGGGACCGGGGCGATGCCAGCGTGTCCAGGCTGCCGGCCTGGAGCAGGGCTCAGCTGTGGGGGTCTCAGCTGGCCGTGGGCTGTGCCACGGGGGGCTGGGGGTGACCCCGGCATCCGTCCCTCAGGGCACCGCGGCCGGGTGCCGGAGTTCGCGCCGTGGGCGTTTGCCGTCGTGCCGCCGCTCCGGAGGGTGATGCTCGCAGGGGGAGCCGGGCTTTGATGAGCTGCCAGAGCGTGAGCGGCTCAGCCAACCCCTGCCAAAAATCCGGCGCCGCTGCTGCGTGCCGCCACAAACTGCTGCGTAATGCCTGGCCGGCGAGCTGCTGCCGTTGGCGTGGGGCTGCCGGGGAAAAACCTGCTTTGATGTCTGCGCCCCAGCCCCGGCGGGCGAGCGGGGGGGGCTCTGCTGCTGCTCCGTGGAGAACCCCCCTCCTGACCTTTCTGTTTCGTTACCGCTATTACTGCGCCCTACTAATACCGGGAGCGTGAGTCCTGGGCGCAGCGGCAGCCCACGGGGCCGGAGTTTCCTGCCTCTGCCTTTTTTGGAGTTTCCTGCGCTGCCTGTGACAGGCAGCGGCTGCCTGTGCTCCCCCGGGTGCCTGCACCCCGGCACCCCGGCACCGCGTCCCGCGGGAGGGCGGCTGCGGCGTGGGGGGGTCTGACCCCCGGTGCTCCCTCCGCTCCGCCTGGCTGCAGCAGCCGCTGGGCTCCCTTCGGGGTGCCCCATTTGGGGTGCCCCATTTGGGGTGCCCCAGGCTGACGCTTAACCCCCTGTCTCTGCCCCTGCTGGCTGGAAGCGTCGGAGGCTTTAAGAAGCCGACGTGGTGCCGGGGGGAGGCTGTGCCGGCGGTGGGGTGCCGGCGGTGGGGTGGCAGTGCTTTTGGGGGGTGGGAGGTTTCTGAAGCTGTCCCAAATGGGGACATCTGAACCACGCTGGTGGCACGTGGAGGGCGAAAACCTCAGCCCTTATCTTTTGCCAAGTAGCGCTCCCCTGAGATACGGCATTTCAAAGTGCAACGGTTAGGGAAAAAAAAAAAAAGCCGAAAGCAACTCTGCAACCTTGGCGGGTGGCACGCTGGGTGCAGTGGGGGCAAAACCAGACACCCCCACCCGCCCTGCTGCTCCCAGGCTTGGGGACCAGCCGGGGCCGCGCACGTGGTGGGGCCACGGTGGCTCCCGGGAAGATGAAGCTGGGATTGTCCTAGGGGAACCACGCGAGGGGCTGAGGAAAAGCCCATTTCTCCTCCGGAGCCCTGGGGCTCAGAGCCCCGTGCAGAAACCCGGGGCTCCGGTTAAGGGGGGGATCCATCCCCTCTGCCCCCACGGGCAGCAGAGCCCCTGGTGTAGGGCCCTGAACCCCTTTCTCCTGAGGATTATTTTTATTTAAAAAGCCCAAAGCTGGCCGGGGGAGCGGGGCCGGGAGCGGGGGCCCTGCAGCCTCTTAGCGAGGGCGGGAGGGTCCATTTACTTTCTTTAAAATATTGATTAGAGCTTTATTGCATTAGCCAGCCGAGCGGATGAGCCGCCCCCGGGGAGGGTGAGGGGGCCCCTGCGCAGGGAAAGGGGCACCCGAGTGTCGTCGCCTGGCCAGGGGCTGCCGTCCCCCCACCCCAGAGGCGGTTTTGCTCCGGCCGGTGCCGCGGCACGGCAGGGGCACAGATAAAGGGGAGTGCCCTGGGCCCCCCGGCTGGACGCTTCTGCGCCGGGACGAGGCGATTGCGGCGCCCGGCCGGGCCGGCGGCAGATAACGGAGGCGAGGAGGGGACTGGAGCGGGACGGGGTGCCGGGGGCCGCGGTGCAGTCGCAGGTGGACCCGTGCCGGGAGAAGGGCCACGTCCTCCCCCGCGACCCCGGCGCAGCCTGTCTCGCCCCGTGCTGCCGTCCAGCTCGCTGAAGGGTGTTCCTGGCCAGGGATCCAGCCCGGTAATCGGCTCACGGTGCTCAGGGAGCATTCCCGGAGCTGTAATCCTGCCGGATCCCCAGCCGGGGGTCAGGGACTTCTCCTCGGCGAGAGCAGCTTAGCTGCCGAGTGCCCCCCCAGCCTGATGCCTGGGTGCCCGCACAGCCGGCTCGGCCTGCGGGTGCCGGTCCCAGCATCCGGGGTCTGCGTGAGGCCGTTTGTCCCAACGAGACCCGGGATAATTAACGAGGTGGGGGACAGGGGATGCGTCCCTCCTGCCCTGGGTGCCCGGCCAGCGCCTTCGCCCGGCTGATTTTGTTTGCTCCTGGGTGGACCTGGGCATCGCTGCTGGTGTCCCCCTGAGAGCCCCTGGCCCCGCCGGAGCACCGGGCCCCCGGGCTGATTCAAGGGCTGCAGAGGAGGCGGCCACCTCCCAGCTCCGGCACAGCTGAACTAACAGGAATGAGGGTTTATTTAAAAGAAGAAAAAAAAAAAAAAAAAAGAGCAGAGAGGAGAGCAGGTCCTTTGTCAGCAAAGCAAACAGCCGCCCGGCAGCGGAGCGGTTGGGCAAGGGTGCAGCATTGCTCCATCACCCTATTTCTGGCCCAAACCACAGGAGAAATGGCAGACGGTCCTGGGGCCCGGCCGGACGTGCCGCAATCGGGGGCCGGGGCAAGGGGCGGGTGGCGGTTCGGGGACAGGGGGAGCCCCCCGCTTTCCCCTGGGCACGTCCCTGACAGCACACCTGCCTGCGCTGCCCGCTCTGCCCGGGCGGCCGCCCACCGGATTCTGAGCCTGCCGGGGCAGCCGGATTGGGGGGGTCGGGGCGCAGCTCCCGGCGTGGCTCCTGACCCGCTCCCCGACCCTTCCACTCAGTCACTTAATCTGCCTGTGCCCCCGCTCCGGACGGAGCTGGCGATAATCCGCCCCGTGCTGGGGCTGCGGGGCCAGGGCTCTGCTCCCCATGCAGGGGCAGGCGTGCCGGTCCCCGCTCCTCGTGTGTACCGTGGGGAGGGGACGACCCTGTCACCGGTGTCGGTGGTCCTGCGGGAAAGGGCTTCCTTGTCCCCCCCCGAGCACCCCTCTGCCCGCGGCCACTGTGGAGACCCCCGCTCAGGCAGCAGCGCCTGCTTTCGGAGACCCAAACACCCGCGATACGCTGCCCTGTGCTGCCGCCCGCGCTGGTGCTGCGGTGGGACGGGGTCAGGCAGCAGTTTTGCCGCAGCCAGCGTTGCTCCCGTGCTGCGTCAGGGCCACGGCAAAGGAGCCGTGGCAGCGTCCCCCGCCGCCTCCCTCCCCTCCGTGGGTCGTCGGCAGCGCGAGGAAGCAGCAAGGTTTTGGCGGTGCCGGAGCAGCTCTGCGGTGATGGTTCCCAGGGCTGATGGCCCGCAGCTGGCTGCCTGTCAAAACCATCTGTGGCTGCTGGACCTCTTCCAGCTCCCACGGGCAGGGCCAGGGCGCGCGGGGCCGGCGGGACCCCCCCCCCCGGGACCCCACCGCAGCGGGGACCGCTGGCGGGGTCGGCGGAGCGGCCGTCCCACGGGTGGACTGAGGTGCGGGACCTCGCATTTCAGGAACAGATTTGCAATTAGACAAATCCCCGGTCGGGCGGTGGAAGCCCCGGGTGACTCATCTGCTCTGGCTTACAGCGATCCCCTTTCTAAGGCGATCATTTACATATGGTGGAATTTAAACCTTGGCTCGCCTGCAAGGGCCAACGAAGCTGTTGCTCCTGCCCCCACGCCCGGGTCGGGTCCTCGCCCGGGGGTCTCGACCTGCCGGCCCTGTTGGGTGTCACCCTGGGCAGGTCTGGGGGCACACAGGGAGGGACAACCCGAGGCGGGGGCCCGCTGGGTGCCCCAAGGGTTTGCACCGCTTTTCTGTTAGGAAAAGCTTTGCTGCTCTGGCCGTGGTTTCCCCGGGTCCGTGCCACAGGGCTCCGGCTCGGCTGCCCACCCGGGGTCCGCCCGGCCGGCGGCAGGGAGCCGCGCCGGCAGCGTGCGAGCCAGGCGCTGGGTGTTGCTCCCTGGGACGAGCTTTCTCAACACAGCCTGACTCCACTGAATTAATATTTGCACAAGGTCCGGTGCGATAGCGAGCATGTGTCAAGGGCATGCACCGGCACGCACACGCAAGGGCCGGGAGAGCCGCCGATGCCGGGCTGACTCCCATCCGCCTGCCCTGGCCAGCGGCTCTCAGCTTGGCGGGGGGCAGCAGCTGCCCTGTCCCCCCGCCGCTCGGCAGTGGCCTCTCGGCAGCCCGTGCCACACGTCGGCATTCAGACGCTGAACCGGTTTTTGTTTTAGCCGGAGCCCGGCAAGCTGCCGCCCAGCAGGTCCCTCTGAAACCGTCGTCTGAAATGCAGTTGCAGCAGGATTCGCTTCCTCCTCTGCGGGAAGGGGAAAAACGGCAACAGCGCAGCCTCCTGGGAGCCAGCATCGCTCTGGGCCCGGCAGCGCGCTGCACCAGCACGGCTCCGGTGCGTGGACGTGGATCCACACGGAGCATCCCGGCGGCTGCCAGCTAGCCGGGCGGGCACAGCCCCGCGGCGTGGCGGGGAGGGTGGCTGACAGCGTGCGGACAATGGGGGGTCAGGGAGGTTAAACGGCGACTAATTCGCCCATTCAACGTCCCCCTCCGCAGCGTGGTGACAGCGCTGACACCAGCCTGCGTCCCCCTGCGTCGTCCGTACGGCTGCTCCTGCCAGCCTGGCTGGGGAGACGGTGGGGCCGGGCGTGGGGGCTGCGCCGGACCCCCATCCTGCCGGGGGCTTGGTTTGGGATGGGGGCCTGCAGTGCTGTGGGCTCCCGCTCGTCCCTGTCCCCTGCCCTGCATCCGGCGGGGTGGCTCCCACGGGACCACGGCCAGGATGCGGCTGCAGCGTGGCTCGGGGGGTTTGCAGGTGCTGGTGGGAGCCCAGGTGGTCTGGGGACCCCCGGCCCTTTGGGGCGATGGCTGGGGACTGGGATTGGGCTCGTCCCTGTGCCGCAGGAGCGCCCATGGATCTGCCACCCGCCGGGTCCCGCAGCCCCCAGCCCGAGGAGGGGGCACCGGCGGGGAGAGGCACCTGCTGCAGGGCTGCGTCCTGGGCCGGGCGGTGCCGACCCGCAGAAGGGACAATGCTGGGAACCGGTGGGAACAATAGTGCCGGCGGGAAGCGTGGCGGTGAGGGCCCAGCGCTCCCCGGCCCCTTCCCCGGCTCCCCCCGCAGAAGCGGCCCCCTGCTCCGGGCGGCCCCGGCCGCGCTCAGGCGGCAGGAATCCCGCCGGGCCGGTCAGTGGACTCGGCCGCCGGCGGCAGGAGCTGGCCCCGTCCCGTCCCATGCGGGCGAGGCTCCCGGCAGCACCGTCCCATCATCCCCAGCCGGCCTCGGAGCTGGCGAGCGAGGTGGTGGGGGGCCGCCCCTGGGGATTTTGGGGAGGGGGTGCACGCCCCTGCCCCCTGGCAGCCCCTTCCCGGGGGGAGGGCATGCTTTGGGGGGGTTCGCAGGGATTAGGGATGGGGACGGCGAGAGGTGACCCGTCCCTAAGCCGAGCGCTTTATCTGTGGCGGGATCTGTGCCGGGGCTGGAATCTCCCTTTGCCGGGAGGGATCAGCCCCAGCAAACCCGATACCGGCGGGGGCCGAGCCGGCGCTGCCCCCCACTCACCGCGACGGCCCTGCCTGGGGAAGGGGGCTGTGCGGACCCCAGCCCGGAGAAGGGGCTGCACGGCCTCGGGCAGCCCCAGCCCTGACTCAGCCACCATCTTACAGGAAACCACCTCACCAGTGTCACCCGAAACACTTCATTTCAGGGCTCGTCGCCAGCCCTTCGCTCCCGTTTTTACAAATTACTTTCTTCTTCTGAATAAGTGCCCCCTTCCGCGGCTGCGGGTCCTGGCTTGGGTGTGCCGGGGGCCGGGGGGCTGCGTGCGCCGGCTGGGAGCAGGACGGGAAACACCACCCGCGTGTTTATTCTTCGTTAAATAACTCGTTAGCGTGCGCGGTCTCTCCCCCTCCCGGCATCGGCCCTCGGCTGACAGTGGGACAAAGGGACGCGTCCCTGGGGGCCGCTCGCAGGAAGGAAGGAAGAAAAGAAAGAGGGAGAGAAGGAGCCCCGCTCCCGTCACGCCGCCCGGGCTGGAATCGATCGGAGAGGACGTTTGCCCTGCTACCTGCCGCAGGCGCCTCACCGGGGTGGGCTCTCCCTTGCGGCCGCCTTTGTTGTATTTTTTCCCTAAATACAGAAAATCGGGCCTTTTCAGCCCCTGCGAGGCCGTCAGCCCCCCTGGAGGAGTCACCAGCCCCCCCGGCCCTGCGCTGTGGCCTTTGGGGGTCTGTCCCCCCAGCTCACGGTGTGCACGTCCCAAACTGGTTTCGAAGAGAAGGGAGGAAAGCCGGGAGTGCCGAGACTTCCTGGCGATGGAAAAGAAACTTGAAAATTATTCCCCGAGGCTTGAAAACCCGGAACCGAGCCGTGGGGGGGGTTAACTCGGATGCAGGACGCTGGCTCAGGACGCTGGGACACGGACTCCTCCGCAGACCCAGCCCCGCACGCCCCTGCTCTCTGTGACTCCTGGTCCCTGTGACTCCTGGTGGGGTGGGCACAGGGGCTCCTGCCGATGGGGAGACTCGCCCGGCTCCAGCATAAGCCCCGGCATTACCGGGGCTGGGCTCTCGGAGCCTCGTTAAATGGCGCTTCCCCTCCCTGCTTTAATTGCGCTCTTCGCCCCCAGCTCTGGGGGTGTTCGCAGGGGAGCGGTGGGCTGCTCGGGAGGGGGGTGTTATCTCGGTCCCGCCCGGCAGACCCCCGGCACGCACCGCTCCCGTGCCGAGGGCTCTCTCCTGCATTCCTGGCATTGCCGAGGGGCCGCCTCCCCGCCAGCCCTTTGAAAGCCAACGGGTTGGGATTTTCCCGTAATCTGGTTTGAAACGTTAATCCGGTCATCCACACCAAACGCCGGGCCGGCATCCTGCCGGGGCGCTGGGGTGCGGGGTCAGCGCCACCCACCCGCCCGCCGCCTTCCTAATTCCTCCTCCACTTAATTATATATCTGCTGGCAACGGCCATCTGGCACCTCGTCCTCAGCCGGCCGCAAGGACGGAGGGCTGGGGCCGATGGGGGTTGCACTGGCGGCGAGGCGGGTCGGGCACCACGGCGTGGAGCCAGCCGTGCCGGTGGCACCGGGCGTTTGCCCTGTGCTGGGTGAGCACTGGGAGCGCCGGCTGCACGGGGCCGGATCCCCCAGCCCGGGGGCTCTTGGGGAGGTGGGGGGCATCTCCTGTCCCCTCGACCGGGCTGGGGTCGGCCGTGCCGCGGCATCCCCTGGCACCGCGCTCTCACCGTGGGGACTCAGCAGGGCAGCGCGGCCGGGCGGCCTCCCCACGGTAAGAGGATATTCTCAGGGCAGCTGCGTTACAGATTAAGTCATTTCCACCTCCCTGCGGCCTCCCTAATTATGAAATGTAAATCTATTGAGTCAGCAGCGGCAGGGCGGCCTCTCCCCGCGGCTCGCTGCCCAGCAGCCGGCGTTACCTTTGCACCGAGCCTCACCGCCTCCGCCCGCGCTTCCCCGACAAGGAACCGCGCTTTGTGCTGAGCAGAAGCCGTGCTTGAGCATGGCGGGTGGGGCATCGGCACCAGCCAGGGGATCAGCACCTGCTGATTTCAGTCCGGTGGTGCCAGCGGCAGCCGGTCCGTGCCGAGGCCGGCTGCATGCTCGGTTTCGCACGCTGCTGAAATGAGAACGTTTCTGTTCCTCAATTTTTATTTTGAGATGCAATATCTAAGCTTTCCTATGATGCCCGTGCTGCCTTTCAGTGTTTGCGGGCTGCACGGCTCCTCTGCCACGTCCTCGCCAGCGCGGGAGCGCCGCGGGCTGCCAGCGAGTCGTCCCAGCAAACGCGGGACGCTGTCAACGCAAGGAAATCCTGCAAGGGGCTGCTGGACGTCGCTCGTCTCGGCCCCCTTCCACGTCTCTGCCTGTGCCCGGGGGGGGAGGGGGGACGGGGACAGCTCGGCGGATGCCGCTCGGTCACGCAGCGCCCGTCGCGGTGCAGGCAGGGCACGTCCCGGCCACGGCGGGGCACGTCCTTGCTTCACGGCGCTGCTGGCCAAGCTCCCCGGGAAGCTGCCCTCACGCCGGCGGTTCTGCTGGCATCGGCAGAGCCGGACAAGGGTCCAGGGAGGCTCCTGGGAGCGCAGCTGGGGAAGCGCCTGGCACAGGGGAGCCCTGGCCCGGCCGAGCCCGTCTCCCCGCTCCAGGGTGGTGGTGGCCGGTGAGCAGCAGCCGAGCGCAGCGGAGCTGTCGAAATCTCGCCAGTAACCACAAGCGGCAGCTTGCAAAATGTCCTTTGCCTGGCAGCCCCGGCTGGGTGTGCCGGCAGGGCCTCGAGGGTGCCGAGCAGGAACGGGGCTCCCTCTGCTCGCCGGCCCTGGTGACCCCCCTGTGGCTTCATCCTGGCCAGGGCCAGGGCCAGGGAGAGTGGCCAGGGCTGGTGGAGTTCGGCATGGGACCACCGGCATTGGCGGGCAGTGGGGGGGCGCATGGAAAGACGGCACATGGGGCAGCCACCCGCCGTCTGCTGCTAATCCCTGCGGCCCGGCCGGCACACGCTTTCCTCAGCTGACGGTTAATTTTCTTTCATCCTCTTAAATGTGTCCGTTCCCCTTGGGACGGAGCCCGGGGGGGCTCACGGCCGGGGGGGTCGCGGCAGTAAAGGAACCGGTGCGTTCGTCCCTTCCCAAACGCAGCCGCAGCTCCCCCCTGCAGCCGGGGGAGAGCGGCTTTATTTAAGAGCTGGCTTTATAAAAATTGAATGAACCGATGTTTTCATAAACGGCTAATCAATTTTTAGAGCTCTGCAGGTTAATAGGTTGCTCGTGACCCCCTCGTGCTGCGCTGGGCGCTGCGCTGGGACGGCTCCACGTCCAGTGCGACGCAGTCGTGCCGTGCCCCGCTGCGATTCGGGACCCCAGGCCCTGGGGACGGGGGAAGCCCTGCCGGTGCCGGGGGCACGGCCCGTGCTGCCAGCACGTCAGGTTTTTCACATTCTCGTTTCTCCCGAGCAGGAGGGCGATGGTTTTCCAGCCCCCCCTCCCCTCTGCTGTGCCACGGCACTTCTCCCTCCCTAGGTTTGTATTTAATCCCCTGGTCGGGCTGGTGCCGCCCCGTGGGCTGGGGGTCCCCGTGGTGCTGGAGGTCCCCATGGTGCTGGGGGTCCCCATGGTGCTGGGGGTCCCCACGGTGCTGGGGCGCAGCATCTCTGCCGCGGTGCCGGTGCTGGGAGGCTGCAGCCTCTGCCCCAGGTCCTGCTGCGCAGGCAGGGCTGTCGCCCCGTTAGTGGGGTTAATGGGGCGCGGGGGGTTTAGGCTTGGGGTGAACCGGGGGGGGCGGTCAGGGGTGCCACGGGCCATGGAGCCACAGGCTCGAGCGCAGCCCCGTGGGTGGCGGGGGGCTCAGCACCCCACAGGATCGTGCCGTGGCGGCGGGCACCAGGGAAGCCCTTTCTCCGCCTGCAGCTTTCGGAGCCTCTCGAGGAAACGGTGGAGGCTGGATTGGCGCCAGCCCAACATCCCTCGGCCGGTCGGGAGCAGCCTGCGTGGCTCAGCCCGAAAAACCACGGCGGTGCCTGCTGCGCCACGTCCTGCCCCTGCCCCTGCCCCGCCGGGGGAAACCGCTCTGCTCCCTCTGTGCCGCGGTCCCTCCAGGCTCCCCCTGCGCACGCACCCCTCGCTGGGGCGGGAGGGCGGCTTGGAGGAGTCTGGGCAAGCGGTGGCGGCTCCTGCCCCTTCCCGGGGGGTTTGCCGGGGGCCGGGAGAGCCTTGCCAGGCTTCCAGGGGTTTATGGCTTCCCTGCAGCGCCCTGCCCCTCTTATCGCACGGCCCCACTGATCCCTCTCATCGGTGCCGGTGGGCAAGTTCAGCCCTGCGGGGTCCGGATCCTCCCTGGGGGGCCGTGGCTCGCACCCCTTGCTCACAGCCGGGGCAATGGCCACCCCGCGGGTCCCGGTGCTGCCGGGGTGCTGTGCCGGGCGTGCCCGCGGGACGAGCAGGCGTATCGGTGACCCGGTTAACGTGCTGATGTGCCGCCGCGTGCTTGGCGGCCCCGCGGTGCGTGCCTGGTGAGTTACGTGGTAATATTTATAGTCCCCTCCTGGCTGCCGTGGCCGCAGCTCCGCTGGCAGTTGTTCAAAGTTGTCATTGAGAAAAGCGGGAGCCGCTCAGCACCGAGGGGCCGGGGGCGGCGGGGACAGGACGAGGGCTGCGGCGTCCATCCCCACGGCGTCTGGGCAGCGCCAGCCCCACACAGCCCCTGCACTGACAGCCCTCCTGGGGGGCAAGGATTACCCGCCAGCCACCGCCTGCAGGCAGAAACCGCGCTGGGCTTTGGCTGCCAGCACCGGGGAGAGGCAGAGCCGGCGTGGCGTGCCTGCCTGCCTGCATGCCGGGGCGCTCAGGCCAGCAGATCCTGCTGCCATAAATCAGGCAGGAATGTGCCGGGCTGTCGGGCGCGGGGTGGGGTCCCGACAAAAGCTGCCCCAGCAGAACCGGGTGCTCGAGGCGCGGCTGTGTCGGAAGCCTTGCCTGGGTCTGCCTGCCCCGGCTCAGAAAGACGTGTCCCGGCTGTGCAGCGCAGCGCGGTGCGGTTCACCCTGCCAGGTTTGCTCCGGCAGTCGTGCCTTGAGCAGTGCGGTGGCTTCGGGGGGAGATGCTCTTGCAGGAGGAGAGGCTGCCAGCCCCATGGCCACTGCCCGGTGGGCACGAAGCCTCGCCGGGACAGCCTGTGCTCAGTGCCAGCCTCGCCAGGCAGAGGGGAAGAGGCTCTGCCGGGCAGCACAGCAGCCAGTGGCGTGCCACTGCCGGGAGGGCATCCTGCGACCAGGTCCAGCTCAGCACCCTCCTCGCCTCGTCATGACCCTCGTTTGCCAGGGCCGTACCCCCAAGGACCCCCTTTGAGCACACCGCAGCAGGCACGAGCTCGCACCATGGCACACGAGCTTGTGCCGTGGCACAGGAGCTCGCCCCATGGCACACAAGCTTGCACGGTGGCACATGAGCTCACCGGCTCCTGGCGCTGGCTCCCTTGGGCGCTGCAGGTGCGGTGCGGAGGAGGGACCACACCAAAGCGTTGCTCCACTCTGTGCTGAGCACACGGTGGATGCTAAAAATAACCAGAATCGGTGTTCCCGGGAGGAGCCGGGGGCCGATCGCGGCGCTTGCGGCGTGGGAGCCCCTCCGGCCCGCGGGTGAGGCGTGGGGCAGCGCTGCGATTTTGGCACCGGCGTTTTGGGGCTGAGCTCCGAGCGGGGCAGGCGGGGGATGGCACCGCCGTCCCAGGGCTTCTGCCGGGGCATTGCCGCAGGTCAGTCCCCAGCCGCAGGGACCCTCAGGATCCCGTGGCCCCGTGCAGGGACCCCCGCTGAGCCGAACGGTGAGCCGAACAGCTCAGGCCGGCGGGCACGAACCCCAGGGACGCTGCTTCGGGAGGGTCGGGGCCCTCCGGGAGGCGGGGGGCAGCGGGGGGCACAGGTGAGGGGTTTTTCTGAGCGTTTCTCTCCTCTCGTTGTGCAGCTGTACGAGCTGGATGGCGACCCCAGGAGGAAGGAGTTCCTGGACGACCTCTTCAGCTTCATGCAGAAGCGAGGTGAGCCCCCCCCCCGTGCGCCTGCCCCGCTCCCCCCCTGCCCTCCTGGGGCCGGGGGCTCATTTCCTCGCCCCTCGTTGCAACCCCGAGGTCACCGCTCCGGCCGCGCCGCCGGTTAATTTTTAACCTCTTTGCGCAGCGGGGTCAAACCTGCTGGGCTGGATCCTGCGCCGGCGCCTGCGGCCCCCCCTCGCCCGGCCCCGCTCCCCGTGCCCATCGCATCCGGGACCCGCGGCCCCTTCCCCGCAGGGTCCGGCCCCTCCTGGGCGCGTTGCCCCCGGCTTTGCCTCCCCCCGCTGTCCTTTCCCCAGGTTATTGCCAAGGGGGAAGCCCCCCGCTGCCTTCTCGCTCCGCCCGGGCTGGCTGGGGTGGGTGCCGGGGGGCCGAGGGGGCGGAAAGGGCTGAAAGCCAAGCGTTCCCCCGGCTGAGGGTCTGGTTCCTGCGTGGAAAACAGCGCTGGAAATGCTGACGCATCGCTGCCTTCAGCCTTTTGTCAGGCAGGCGCTGGGGGAAGCACGTGTGCGGCGCGGGGGGGCCGGGGAGCCGCTGGCCCGGCAATGCCGAAGCCGGCTGCGCCCGCCGGGGTCCTCCCTGAGCCCCCTCGCCTGCCGGTGCCAGGAGGGCAGAGACCCCCGGGAGGGAGGAGGCACTGCGGCCCCTTCCCCGTCGCCGCAGGGGTGACCCCCGGTGCGTGCGCGGCCCCCGGCTCGGCGGGACCCTCGCGACCGGGAAGCGCCGCCGCCGTTATAAATAACTCGTGTTGCCGGGTGCCGCTGACCTCAGCCTGAGAAACCGTGCTCAGCCCCGTTTCGGGGGCTGTGGCTGAAAACGGCGAGTTTCTGTTTCCTTTGTGTGTGGGGCTGATGCTCGGCAAGGTGGCAGCGAGGCGGGGGGTCCCGAGGGGGAAGGGAGATGGTGGCAGGGAAGGGAGGAGCAGGAGCCCCCCGGCCCCCGCGCTACCTCGCGGGGGGTCTCACCGGCTTCCCCCCCCGTTTGCCACGGGGGTGAGAAAGCAGCAGCCCAGACCCGCTCTCTCCTCCCCCCGCTCCCCAGGGACCCCCGTCAACCGGATCCCCATCATGGCCAAGCAGGTGCTGGACCTGTACATGCTGTACACGCTGGTGACGGAGAAGGGCGGCCTGGTGGAGGTGATCAACAAGAAGCTGTGGCGGGAGATCACCAAGGGGCTGAACCTGCCCACCTCCATCACCAGCGCTGCCTTCACCCTGCGCACCCAGTGAGCGGCGGGGGCTCGGCGCGGTGGGGGGGGGCGAATCCTCTGGCAGGCTCGGCGCTTCCCCTGCTCCCTCTGCCCTGCGCGGGATGATGGGGACGGGGACGGGGACGGGGGGGAGGGAGCGGGCAGCACGTGGGCAGGGGGTGACCAGCCGCCACGTCACCATCCCCGTCCCCGTCCCTTCCGCCGGCAGGTACATGAAGTACCTGTACCCCTATGAATGTGAGAAGCGAGGGCTGAGCAACCCCAACGAGCTGCAGGCGGCCATCGACAGCAACCGGCGGGAGGGCCGCCGGCAGGGCTTCGGCAGCTCCCTCTTCACCTACTCGCCCGGCGGCACCCACGGCCTTCTCTCCTCCCCCAAGCTGCCGGTGCCGGCGCTGGGGCTGGCCTCCGCCACCAACGGCGGGTCCATCGCTCCCGTCCAGAAGATCAAGAAAGGTAACGGCTGCCGCGGGGTCCGGGCCGCGGGCTGAGCCCCCTCCCGGCACCGGGGACGCAGGCCCAGAAGGGGCAGAGCTGGGTGCCGCAGGCTGGGGGTCACGCTCCCGGCCCCCCGCCGGGCTCTGGGCACCGGGGCTGTGTCAGGGACCCCGACTCCGGTCGCCCGGGTCTGGCTCCCCTCGGAGGGGCGGGAGGCGCTGGGCAGCCCCCGGCATGGACACGAGGCACGGAGGGGCCCCGAGCCAGCGTGCCGTGGCTGGGGACGCCCCGGGGCGGCGGCACCCGTCTGTCCCTGTCCCCCGCGTCCCTGACCGCCCGCTCTGCCCCTGCAGAGGAGGACTCCCCCATCCCCATCTCCATGCCCAGCCGGCTCCCCGTCTCGCTGGCCGGCCACCCCGTGGTGGCAGCCCAGGCGGCTGCGGTGCAGGTGGCGGCGGCCGCCCAAGCCGCGGCGCTGGAGCAGCTGCGGGAGAAGCTGGAGTCGGGGGAGCCCCCGGAGAAGAAAATGGCGCTGGTGACGGACGAGCAGCAGCGGCTGATGCAGCGGGCGCTGCAGCAGAACCTCCTGGCCATGACGGCCCAGCTGCCCATGAGCATCCGCATCAACAGCCAGGGCACCCGCTCGCCAGGTTAGTGCCGGCCCCGGCCCCCCGCCCCGGCAGAGCCGCCGCGGCCCCTGGTCCCGGCGGGGTCCGTAACCCGGCTCTCCCCCAGCAGAGAACCGCCAGGACTCCGCCGCCGGCCTGAGCAGCAACGGCACCAACAGCATCAGCATGTCGGTTGAGATCAACGGTATCGTCTACACAGGTGAGGGACGGGCAGCGGCGTGAGGGGCTCCCCCCGGCACCGGCGCGGGCCGGGGGCTACTTGACCTCCGCCGTGCCCGGCAGCCCCCGCTGCCGCCGCCGCTGCCGCGCACCACCCGGCTTCGCTCCTGCTGGCGTTCGCCCTGTCTTCGGCTGCGGACGCGGTGCGGGCGGGCAGCGTTGGCACGGCCGTGCCGCCTCCCGGCTCAGCCCCCCACTCTCTCCCCAGGTGTGCTGTTCGCCCAGACGCCCGGCCCTTCCTCCTCCTCTTCCTCCTCCTCCTCCTCACTCCCCTCCTCTGCCTACGGCAAAGGCAACGGCGGCGGCGGCGGCGGCGGGGGCCGGAGCAGCGGCAGCGGTGGTGGCGGCGGGGTGGGGAGCAGCGGTGGCGGCGTCCCCCCCACGGCCCCGGCCGGGCTGGCCGTGCCCCCCAGCTCTACCTCCAACAACACTTCGCCTTAACGCCCCCGGCCCCGGCCCCCTCGCCAACGCTGCGGCCGCGGCGGGGGGACAGAGCTCGCCCCGGCAGCCCTCGCCCGGCAGCGGTCGGGGCACGGGGGGACGGGGTCTCACCGGGGTCTGGCCGGGCTCTGCCCCTGTTCTCGTCTTGGTTGGGTTTTCCTTTGCGAGGAGAAAAGCTTTAGCCCGGGGGTTTTGCCGGAGCCGCCGGCTGCCCCGCTGCGCCGCGCCGGTCCGGGACTGTTTACCTCACTCACATCACACTTTGCACTGTACATTTATTATTATTATTATTATTATTTTTTAACTCGTGTTACCTCCAGACAGACGCACGGACGCCTGCCGACGCGAGCTTTAGTGAAACCCCCCGGCACTCTCTAAAGGAAAAAAAGATAAAAAAAAAATTGGAAATCGGGAGATATTTTATTCATTTAGATCCTTTTCCCTCCCCCTTTATTTTCAGAACTACACTCACTATATGGGATTTTAAGAGGTTGTTGTTTGATTGTTTTGTTGTAAATAGCTTCTATTTTATTCTCTAAAAAGAAAAGAAGAGAAAAGAATCGAACTTTAACATACAAATGATATATATTAGTGTTCATCAGGGAAACAGGAGCTTGGAAACCACGTAACCTCCTTTCTCCTCGCCTCTCGTTGCTGTCGGTGGCCGGGTCCAGCTCTGCTCCTTCCCCGGGGAGCCCCACGGGCGCCCCGAGACCTCGGGGTTTGACGGGGCCGGGGGGACCGGGGGTCCCGTCCCAGCTGGGCTGTGCCGGCAGCGGGCAGAGCTGGCAGCCCCCGGCGCGGGCAGCCCCCGGCGCAGGCAGCCTGCCTGTACCCCCCAGCCTCCAGTTTCCCCAGTCTCTGCGCCGGGGCTGGGGCTGGAGGTCTGCGCCCGCCTTTGGGGATGCCGTGGGGGGGGCACGCTGCCAGTCCTGCTGCCAGTCCTGCTGCCTGTCCTGCTGCCTGTACCGCTGCCTGTCCTGCTGCCCATCCCGCCTGGCCGGCACATCCTTGGGAACCCGCTGCTTTCAGGCTGTTGCTTTATTTTCTCAGCGGAGAAAATCGAGCCAAAAGCCATTGCCCCCCCCCCCCCAAACCCCCAACCCACGCCGGGGAGGGGGTCCGGCATTAAACCGCAGCGGCAATCCAGGCTTTACCGCGGAGCCGATTTGCTCAGCGAAGGCAGGATGCTCCCCCCTGCATCCCACCCACCATCCCCACGGGGTCGGGGGGGAAAGCGGGGCCAAAAGCCAGGCAAATCTTTATTTTTATCCCCCCCCCCCATCATAATCCTACTGTGCAAAGCCAATTTGGGCATCTTTTCCTCCAAAAATAAGCAGCTTGGTGAGAGCAGGATCCGGGCGGTGTACGGGGGGGGGTTCTAGAGGGGACCGGCATAAAATATCCAATTTAGCAATGGGATGCAGGAGCTCGTATCCATGATGGGGATGCTCGGGGGGCTGCGGGATGCTCCGGAGGTCCCGAAGGACGCAGAGCGTCCTTCGGGACCTCCGGAGCATCCCGCAGCCCCAAGGATTTATTTTAAGCATCGTTATCTCTCCAGCCGGCCAGCTTTCAGTTTTTTGCAATTTTTTTAGCCTTTTTTTGTGCCCCCACCCCGCCCGCGAAACGTTCGCCCACATCTGCGTGAGACACAATCGCGACCCGATACCGAAACACCCCCTGCCCCCCAAACTCGGTATCTCAATTCCTCAGGTTTCGACCTCGAGCACAGGGTTTTTTTTTTCCCCCTTCCCCGGGTGCCCTTGGGGGGGGGGGGGGGGCGGTGTCCGTGCTGGTGGGACCCCCCCCACACCCCCCCTTTTTTTTTTTAGCTTGGGGAAGCGGTGATCTCAGGGGATTTGGGGTTTTTCCAGCCTTTTTTTTTTTTTTTCAGCCTTTTTTCCCCCCTCTCCAGAGCTGGAAATGCCCCTTGGTGGCTCCGTGGACCCCGTCCCCTGGGGGGGGTCCGGGGGGGCTCCGTCCGGCTCCTGCTGCTGTTAGGATCCAGCCCAGCTCCCCGCAAGGAGAAATCCCGGGGGGGGGTTTCTCGTGCCCAGGGTGGGCGTTAGATTTTCTTAGTGAGTTTTTGCATTTGTACAGTCACTGTTTTGGGTTGGTTGTTTTTTTTTTTTTAATTATTTTTATTTCCCCCCCCTTCTTCTTCCCTCCTCCCCCCCCTTTTTTTTTTCGAGAGCGTATTACCTTCCACTTTATTTTTCTTTTTGCATATCGATTTAAAAAAAAAAAAAAAAAAAAAAAAGCCTAAATCAGTTTCTCTGGGGTTTGGAAAGAAAAAAGGAACGGACACAGCTGCAGACGCATTTACCCAGCGTGCATATCTTAACTCAGGTAAAAAACGAAAAAGAAAAAAAAACACAAAAGACAAAAAAAAGAAAAAGAATAAAAACCACATTCTACCTCTGAGAGCGGCGGCCTCGGGCACACCCGGGCCCCCGGTGAAATATTTCAGTTTTGCAAACATTCAGGTATTGAAACTTTTGATTATTAAAAAAAAGATAAAATAAAATAAAAACACTGAAAGTTTACATTTTATAATAACATTATTATACAGATTGTATTTAAACTTCAGAATATTTAAGACAATTGTAACCCTGTAAAGTTGATGAAATATTAAAAAAAAAAAAAAAAGTTGTGTTGTCCGGGGTCTCTGTCCCTGGGGGTGTCCAGGGGGTGCCTATAGGATGCCCATTCGGTGCCTATAGGGCTCTGGGGTGTTCATGGGGTTCCCCCGGGGCTGTGGGGTGCCTATAGAGCCGCAGGGTGCCCATGGGGTGTCCATAGGGCTGTGAGGTGGCCATGGGGTCCCTATGGAGTGCCTATAGGACTACATAGGGTGCTCATGAGGTCCCCACGGGGTGCCCACAAAGATACGGGGTGCCTATAGGATGCTCACAGGGTGCCCACGGGGCTATGGGGTCCCCACAGGGTGCCCATGGGGCTGTGGGGTGTCCATGGGGTCCCCACGGGGTGCCTATAGGACTATATAGGGTGCTCATGAGGTCCCCACGGGGTGCCCACAAAGATACGGGGCGCCTATAGGGCTATGGGATCCCCATCGGGTGTCCATAGGGCTGTGAGGTGGCCATGGGGTCCCCACGGGGAGCCCCCAGGGCTGTGGGTTGCCCACGGGGTGCCCGCGGTCTCCCATCCCGGGCCGGGCCGGGGCGGGCCCTGCTGAGCTTCCTGCCGCGTGCGGGCGCTGCGGCGGCTCCCGCCCCGCGCAGCCGCGCGGCTCTGGCGGCGCCGCTCTTGGTTGGCCGCCGCCACGGCGTCGGGCGGAGGGAGGGCGGCGCTCTAGGCGGCCGCCGCGCTCTCTCTGGCCCTGGCGGACCGCGAAGATGGCGGCGCCCATGGAGGTGGCGCTGGTGTCGGACGCCGCCGGGCCGCTCTGCAACTGCTCCGTCTGGGAGCTGCACTCGGGCTCCGCCCTGCCCGGCTACCGCGGCGGCAACAGCGGGCCGCGCGGGCTGGCGCTGCTGGGCGGCGAGCACCTTCTGGGGGCCCAGCTCGGCAAGAGCTACATCAACGTCTGGGAGCTCCAGAGGAAGGTACCGGCGCGGCGGGCGGGCCCGGGAGGCCTCGGCTCGGGGGGCGTCCCCGGGCCCCGCGGAGGGACCCCCCGTCCCTGTGGGGATGCGCCGGGGCCTCCCTCCCTGGAGCCCCCCCGTCTCTGTGGTGGGGGCCCCTCTCCCCATAGAGACCCCCCGCCTCCACGGCCAGGGCCCCTCTCTCCGTACAGGCCCCCCGTCTCTATGGTCAGGCCCCCCGGCCACCTCCTTCCATAATGACCCCCATCACCACGGGCAGATCCCGAGCCCCTCTCTCCGCAGAGACCCCCCCGGTGACGCCCCTGAGCTCCCCCGTCTCCGGGGGGACCTGCCTGCAGCCCCCTCCCCCCCCGGGTCAGGGATCCCCTAAGTCCTGGCTCCCTTCCCAGGGGCCCCGGCCGATCGCACGGGAACCACCAGGAAAGGTGTTTTCTGCAGGAGGAATCGGCTGCCGGGCTCCTCTCCGGGCCGGTGTCCCCCCGGCCGTGCCCCCCCCGCGGCTCCCCTTCCCGAGGCTGGAGAGAAGCAGCACGGCTCCCAGGCCTGCCCGGGAACGCGACCGTCCCTGTCGAGGCAGAGTGCGGGGAGACGCGGGCGCCCCACGGCCGGGTCCCCTTCGCCTGAAGCCTCCCGTCACCTCGGTCTGTTCTTTGCGCCTTCCAGCCAAAAATGGAAGCCTAAATGCAGTCGGGCAAACCTCCCCCGTCCCTGCACAGCCGTGCCCCTTCCTCCTCCTGCTAGCTGCATCCTGCTCGTGCTTCGACTAGGGCGGGACAGTAGCAAATTCAGCCGTAATTTCTCTGTTCCCTGTCGTTCCCCTCAGTTTTGCTGCAGAGAGAAGCAGCAGCCCGTGGGTTTCAGCATGCGCAGCCCTTTCGCTGCCACAGCTCAGGGTCTGCTTTTTCCACTTCCCCCAAGCTGCGAGGAGCTGCTCTCAGACCTGCTGCTTGTTTTCCCAGGCTGTGAGCTCGCGTTCTCTTTTTTTTAACTTTTTATCAATGTTATTTTGCTGTAATCTTCTGCGCCTGTTTTCTGCTGAATCTCCAAGGTTCCCCAGCTGTGGAGCATAACTGCGTCCAGATCCCTTGCCTTTCGCTACTCTCCTGCTGCGTGTGGCTGGAGCTGTGCGGGTGGAGGAGGGTGGGAGGGAAATTTACCTTTTCCCTGCAGGGCTAAACACGAAGCAACTGCAACAAAACCGGCAACATGCAGAGCAATCCAATGCGCTTTGCACACATGGACTGTGCTCTCCACCATCTTCCTCTTCAGCATTGAATCTCCGAACCGCGGCAGTGCTGATGTGGGTTGAGGGCACGGCTCAAACACAGGCAGCCGCAGCACGTTGGACGCTGCCTGAGCTGCCTCTTCTCCCACAGGCCGGTCTCAAGGGAACCAGGGTCTTGTTTCTCTCTCCCTCCCGTACTCCAGCCCCTACTGAAGGGTCACTGTGTTCATTCTGCCCCCAGGACCAGCTCCAGCAGAAGATCATATGCCCTGGGCCGGTGACCTGCCTGACAGCTTCCCCCAACGGGCTCTACATCTTGGCCGGGGTTGCTGAGAGCATCTACCTGTGGGAGGTAAGGGGCTGGCGCGGGGAACGGGGATGTAGCGATCCGCATCCTGTACGGTTAGCGAGTGCCCCTGTCCCGTCAGGTGTCAGTAAATCCACATTATCTGGGCTCCACGGTGGGGCGAAGGCTTTGCTGGGTCCTGTTCGTTACAGGTGTCGCTGGTGCAGTCTGAGCTCCGTGTTGCCCCGAGGGGCTGGGGCTGGTTGCACGGCGGCCTCCGTGGGCATGCAGACCACGGGACAGCTCGTCGAAGCAGGGAGGAAAAGGAATTGTGGTGGGAGGTGCTGGATGAGACTTAGGTCTGTTCTTCCCTTCTCTTTCCAAGCTGCTACAGATGCCTCAGGGGTCAGGTGTTGCTCCCTCAAAGCAGAAACACAGGGCCTAGTTTCCCTTTAGTGCTGCTTCCATGTTTTAGCCTAATATTTGTATGTGACTTGTGATCTGGATGTCCGCAGACTGCTGCGCTCTGGTCATCATCCTTCTATTTTTAATTAGTGGTGTGTTTACGTGGGGATTACGCTACATTCTAAGCACTTCACCAAGCAAATAAAAGAACAAGCTTGTTCTGAGCCCCGGGATTAAACACCGAGATGTCTAACCTGGAAAGCTCTCAGTCCTGGCGGTTGTTTCTGAGCCTTGTTATGTGGGTGGCTCTATCTTAATTAATCAGATTTTTCTTTAAAAAATGTGCTTGTGGCAATGTTGGGGGAAAAAAGTCCTCACAAGGAATGCTGGGGCTGAGACTGCAGCAAGTGGGAGTTACTCGCTCGTGATGCTCTGAGCTGGTCTCTGCTCTGCTTCATCTGCAGAACGTGGCCCTTTCTGTCTGCCCCCAGCTAGCCTTGCCTTGCAAACGCTTCCGAGCGTCTGCCTGGAGTGGGTGATGGCACTGTCCTCCTGGCAGAGGGAACAGGCACCTTGGAGAGGCTGCGTGGAAACCATCGTAGAGCTGGAAGTGGGCCCAAGAGCCCTAGTTTTGTGCCTTCTCTGTGAAACCACTTGTTCTCCATTGAACTGCGGTTTGGTTTTATTTTTAGGTGTAATTCAGACAACGAGAGGGAGTCGATTCTGTTCTGTTGTACGGGGCTCCCTCACTGCCTCCTTGGGTCCCTTCCTGTCTGCGGTGTTGCCTTTCAACAAGAAAAGCTCTAGGTTTAGGGAACTCCTTGTCCACCCTACAGCCTCCATGGGCCCGAGACCACGCAGCCGTGCTGAAGTGCAGCAACCCCTGGGGTGGCACGCAGCCTCCTGCGGCTTTCATAACCCTTGCAGCCACCTCGTTAGATGTCGCAGGAGGGTGGAAGAAGCTGTTGGAATAATATTAACAGTAAACAGGAAATCTTTACTGCACGCTTGTGTCTCAACCAGAGAAACGGCACTGGCATCGCTAGGTTCCAGAGTTAACATTGGCAGGATCTCTTCAAAGTGCCTTCTGCTGCATCTCAGTGCTCCTTTCTTAATATTCTCCTGCCCTTGCCCTTGCTCTAGGTCTCCAACGGGAACCTCCTAGCCATCCTGAACCGACACTACCAGGACCTCACATGCCTCTGCTTTACTGACGACAGCAGCCACTTTCTCTCAGGGGCGAAGGACTGTCTGGCCCTGGTGTGGAACCTTTACAGGTAACGGTGGCCCGCGGGGAGGTCTCGGCCCATTCGTACAGGGGACGGGGAGCATCTGGGCGAGGAATATGAGAACAAGAGATCAGCCACCGCTTCCCGGAGGCGGAATCAGCTGTGCCTAAGCCTGCGTGTCCAAGCTGTTCGTAAAACCTGCTGGTGATGACGCGTCTGTGCCCTCCTGAGGCGGCTGTTCCACTTGTTATCTTCGCTGCCAGAGAGGTTTTTCCTAGTGTCTCATCTGAGTTTCCCAAGCTGCGGCATATGGCTCTGACTACTTTCCTGCTTGACGCAGAGGGGATTGTGCCCTTTCCCTGCTAATGGCAGCTGAGCTCTCTGTGTCCTCTGGGACGGGGAGCTCAGTAGCGGCCCTCGTCCTCGGTATCACACGTGCTGTGGCCGCTGACGGCCTCTGTGTCCTGCTTGGTCCTTGCAGCCAGGAGAGCCATCCCGGAGGAGGCAGAGCCTTGGCCAGCTCTCCTCACAGCCGCTTTGCTCTGGCATCCCCAGCGTTGCTCTTGCTGGCCTCCCACGCCAACCTGTCTCTCTGTTCTGCCCTACAGCGTGCTGCAGGCAGAGCCCTCCCAGATGCCTGCCCCTCGCCACGTGTGGTCCCGACACAGCCTCCCCATCACGGACTTGTGCTGTGGCTTTGGAGGGCCCTTGGCACGAGCTGCCACAGCCTCCCTTGACCAGACAGCGAAGGTAAGGCTGGGCTCAGCCCCACCAAACAGGAGTCCCAGAGGTGCGCAGGCCCCGGAGGGTTAAGGCAGAGTTTCTGCTGGGCTGCAGCAGAGCTGTCTGTGAGGGCTGCAGTAGCTGAATATCTTGGCTGTCTCTGTGATGACTCAGAGCTGCCAGACCTAATGGGCTTTGCCTCTCCAAACACCAGCAGTTTCTCCGCACCTGCCCTTGGGCTGGGCCTCTTCGTGCTTTGCAGTCCCTCTTCTCCTGGGGAATGTTGGGGTCAGCTCCTCTGATTCCCCTCGCTGATGCCCTTTAGTCTCAAGGGCAGGGAGCAGAGCAGGCTGGAGCCCGGAGTCCGCAGCCTGCTCCTCCTGCCCTGCAGGGAGGGGTCTGCCCTGTGGGGCAGGACGGGCACACGGGGGGGTTAAGGGCCGTTTTGGAGCTGCCTGGGAAACTTGTTGTGTCACGGTCACGAAGAAGCTGATCCTGGGCTCTGCCGTGGTTATGCCTTGGACTCGGTTTCCCCATCCGCAGGAAGGAGGGGATACCGGTACGTGCTGCCAGCTTGCCGCTGGGCAGGCGCTGATAAGCAGCAGCGTGTTCTTCCAGTCCTGCCGTTAGCGTTTAAGCCCCTAAATCTCCTGTACCCTCTCACTCCAGCTCTGGGAAATCTCATCTGGGGAGCTCCTGCTTTCCATCCTCTTCGATGTGGGGATCATGGCTGTGACTCTTGACCTCTCCGAGTATCACATGTTCTGTGGCGGCATGGACGGATCCATCTTCCAGGTTGACCTCTGTGCCTGGGTGAGTGCGTGGGGCTGCAGGTCTGCTCGGTGCTGCTGTCGTGCAGCCCAGCCTTGACGTGGCACCCTGAGCTACTGTCACCTCCCCGCATACGTGACTGGTGTGACCTGCCAGGGCGTGGGAGGGCCTGGGTTCCCCTGTATCTCCTCTGCCCCCTCCAGACACAGTGATGAACCTGCTGGCTTCGGTCTTCCTGAATTTAAACTGCTCTCTCCCTTCCTTCCTTCATTTCTGCAGCCGGTCCAGAGAGACCGGACCTTCCAGACAGAGCGGGAGAACGGGAAGGTCTTCAAAGGGCACAGGTGAGGGACCAGACATACCTGCCAAACGCTTCATCGCCCCTGTCCGCCCACCTCGCCAGTTTCTGGCAGTCCTCGGGTCATCCTGAGTTTAAACTTCTTCTTCCCCATTCCAGGAACCAGGTGACGTGTCTGTCGGTCTCCACGGATGGCAGCCTGCTGCTTTCTGGCTCACATGATGAAACGGTTCGGCTGTGGGACATCCAGAGCAAGCAGTGCCTGAAGACGATGAATCACAAAGGTAGGCATGCCCTTATCTCCAGGATCCTTTCCTCCTCAACTGCCAAAGGCCGCTGCTGTCTCGCTTCTGCTGCTCTGATGCTGCCCTGGGCACTTCAGGCATTTCTCTGGTACTTGCTTCACACCTCCAGGAAGGGTAGAGGCATTAGAGGGACGCCTTAGCTGTCTGGAGTAATGTTTTGACCTTGCCCATGTCTGTTAACAACCCCTCTGTGCACTGTCAGGGAGTGAGTCATAGATTTCACCCTGTCACTGAGGTCATCCAGGATCTTCCTCCGTGTTTTCCAAAGGGAGTGGTTGCCCCACACGCACCCTAACGCCTGGGGAGGCTGTGAGAGGGGGAGGATGTGTCTGGAGAACAGACTGTCGCTGTGACCCCGGCACCTAGCACCCATGAGCTCATTAGGCCTGAAGTGAATCCGATATAAGCAGTCGTCTGGGATTTCAGTCTAATGGCTCCGATAAACTGTGCAAACAAACCTTTACAGGCTCAGATCAGCAATTGGGTACCTCAGGGCAGCGGACGATTTAGCCCTTCTGTTGCATTTGAGCTGTTGCTAACAGTGGATTTCTTCTATGATTGTGGTGGTCTCCGGTCTCCGAACACCGCTCTTGCCGGTGAGGCTGGCAGCGCTGCTCTCTGGGCACTGCCTAAAACCCTCCCAGAAGGCGACGGTGGTGAAAGTCAGACCCTGTTCCTCTGCGAGGCTGCCCCTGGACAGAGGTGGGCAAGCTGCTGCCCCAGGGCAGCCGCTGAAAGCCAGGCCCCCTGCAGACCCTCTCCTCTTTTCCTTTTGCTGCCAAGGACTGTTTCTAATGGGGACCTACTGCAGCACCCATCCAACCTTGCTCCACTAGCACTGGAGGGGTGAAAGCAGACAAAATCCGAGCTGTGTGAGTCATAAGGGGGGGGGGGGGGGCACACTTTCATTGTGAGCCAGGCATTAAAACCCTCCTTGAGGCGGCAGGGGAGTGCAGATGGACACAAGCTCTTCCCGTGAGAGGCAGGACCAGGCTGGCCGTGCCGCTGGGTGCCGGGGCCATGACATGCAGGTGCTTTCTGCAGCCCCCGCTGGCTCGCTTCTTTCTGCGGGCAGGGATTTGGCTTCCCCGGCAGCCCTGGCACCGGTAGCACACTGCTGTTGCTGTGTGTTTAATCTGAGCCCGGCAGCGGGGTGGGAGCGGTATTCTGGATCAGGAGCTGCCATCCAGGGGAGCCCACCACCGGAGAGCAGTACCGCAGGTGGAGGGTCCCCGCACAGAGCGCAGCCTCCCTGCATCAGGGGCTCTGCGGCTCTTCTGTTCCAGCGCTGCCTCTCTTCAGCAGCCGTGCCCTGTCTTAGTGGGGCAGCGAGTTCCCTGCAGCGCTGGTTTCCAGAGGGTCGCCATCTCCCTTTGGCCTTTCTCACCGCCTTTCCGAGCAGTGATGTGAGCCTCCCAGCAAGGTCTGTTCCCTGCTGCCGCCCTGCTCACCCCTCCAGCGCGTTCCCTGAGCCTTTCCCTTCCCAAGGCAGGGATGACGTGGGCTTTTCTGCCGCGGCTGACATGACAGCAACCTCCGGCCTGGTGTGCTTGGGAGAGCAAGGTCCCTCTGCTCGCAGGGCGGAGCGGGTAGCTGGGGGCAAGGCAGGAACCACTGCCCTCCCCCCATGATGGTGCTGCAAATAGATCGGAGAGGTTGGAGCGTGGCTCAGGGCTCGAGAGGAGCGTGGCTGCGCAGGCAGGACAGATGCAGGGGGCTTTACCAGCAAGGTTTGCTTGTCCTTGAATGGGGGTGGGCAGGCGGGGGGGCAGAGCATGAGCAGGCGGATGGACTTTGAGAAATTGGGCTGCTGCTCTCGGGTAATGAGCTGTGACTGTGCCGGGCAAGGCAGGGCTGCTCCTGCTCACCCAGCGTGGCTGGCACCGCTCCGAAGGGAAGGAGGGGACCTCTGGGATGGGGAGGCCAGCGCTCCCCAGTTCTCTTGCCAGCACTGCCCCAAAATCCCTCCGGGCCTTGGTTCCTGTCCTGTCACACAAGCTCCATCCTTTTCTCCGCAAACACCGTGTGGCACAGACCGTCCCCAAGGGCTCCTTCGTGCAAGGCCACCCTGGGGATGCTCCAGCCCATCCATCCTGCCGGCAGCTGCCAGTATTGGGAGCCGGATTATTTATTCTCCCCCATTTGAGCCCGGTCCCTCTGCCCACGCTGGCAGGGTGTCACCCACCGCCTGGTGCCTGAGCCGTCGTGACGAGGGGGGTGGGATGGGGCCAGCGGGGCCCGAGAGCGGCTGGGGGATCTGCGCCTGGATGGTGACCAGATTTGGAGATCTGTGGGCTAGTTCGTGAGATTTTCTCCTCTCCGCCTTTCTAGTCTCTTCCTTTCAAATTGCTGCTCGAGTTGCCAGTGAACCGGCAGCGGTAATGTCACTAATGGATGTTTTCATAAGCAGCAGCAAACGTCTTGTCTTTAGGGAAGGAGCAAGAGTAAAACAAATGGTTTGTTACAGCAAAGTGTTGGCAAAGAGCAGCTTCGGGGCCAGCCTGGGACTGCTGGCAGAGCAGCTTTTGGGCCGAGTATTCACTGGAGCCGTTGCTTCACCAGTGGGATCCGGCCTTGGATCCTGGGAGGGTCAGGCTTCGGAGCAGGCTCTGGTCTAGCTGGAGGGGGAGATGATGGCGAGGGAGCCCTCGTCCGCATCGGAGGTGCTTTTGTCCATCTCCTCTGCAGGGACTGAAAGCCTCGGGTGGCTCTGAGCCCCGGAGGGGCCCCCCCGGGCTCCCTCCCTCGCAGCCCTGCCTTTGGCGGGGACGCTGGGCGGGCGCTGCGGCAGCCTGCCTCGCTCAGGTGCATCTGGATCCTTTTAACCTTTCCCTTCGCGCTGTCGAGTTTGGCCGGGGGAAGATGGATGGTCGGGGATTTATTAGCGGTGACTGAACTGCTCTGCTCGCACGCAAGCCCGCTGGCTGCCGGAGAAGTGCTGCAGGCAGTGCGGGGGGCTTCGGGGGGCTGGGGGTCGCTGTGTCTGACAGGGAGAGGTTTGGGGCGTGGGGAGCAGCGGTGGGAGTTTGCCAGCGAGCACGAGTTCGGAAGGGGGGGCGGAGGGGGCCGCTGACAGAAAGCAGCAGCCTGTGTGGGTAAATGCAGTAATTAAAGCGCTCATTAGCTCTGCCAAACGAGAGTGTGTGATAGATCATTGCGGGAGACAGCTGCGAGAGCGGCAGCCGCTGATGGATGGCTGGCTCTGCGGAGGACGGCCGGGCCGCCCCGCTCCTCCCTGCCGGGCCCAGGCTGCGGAGCCGCGTCCCCGCTCCCTGCCGAGGACGGGGAGAGGGGCTCAGCCTCTTCCAGGTGCTGGGGAGGAAGGCAGGAGTCCTGGCAGCTGCCCGTGCCATGGGTTGTACTCTGTTCCCGGGGCTGCCCGAGATGCCAGGCAAGAGGCAACCCCTCCGAGGGGAAGTCTGACCCATCCCCTCCTCTTGTCCCGTCCCAGGTCCGGTTACAAACGCCTTCATAGTGCTGGCCCCAGCCAACATGTTCAACCCGGACGGGAAACCCAGCGTGCCTCTCCCCAAATTCAGCAAGCACCTCCACAGCACCGAGAGCAACGACGAGCAGGGAAGCGAGGGAGTGACGCTGCGCCTCGGGCTCCACCAGCAGGTACGGGGCGGGGGGACCGGCAGGCTGCTGGGGAGGGGGAGACGGAGGTCGGGCAGGGGGTCTGTGCCGGGGGGTGCAAAATTTCTCCTCCGGCCAGAGCAGCGGCGGTGGCTGGTCGGTGCTGATGGGCAGCAGCTCCACAGCCTGTTCTCATCTTCCCCCGTGCTACTGAACTTCCCCAAGTGCCATTTTCTAAGGCGGTGGAATTGCCCAATTAACTGCCTTGTGGTGGGAGCCTTGCGGGCAGGCCAGGCCGGGAGCAGGCGGGCTCTTCCCTTTCTCTCGGCTGCGTCTGGGCTGCTCTCGGCGGGGGGAGAGGAGCCCCCAGACCGAGGTCTCCAAGTGGAGCCGGGTCCTGGCTGGGGCGCAGGGTGTCACCCTGAGGCCACCCCAGTGTGGCTGTCCCCAGGCAGGGGGGTTTCTTGCACCGTCAGTGATCACAGGCTCGCTGCGTGCCGTGCCGTGCCGGTCCGTCCGTCCCCTGGCCTCTCTGCCGGCAGTCCCAGAGCTGCTCTCCTCTGTCAGCGTCTGTCGCCTGCCATGGCTGATGGATGAGCTCCCTGTAGGGGAGGTGTCAGCCGGTCCGGGAGGGGCCGTTTGCCCCCTGCTTGGCGAGGGGATGGCACACCGGCAGCGCAGGGCCAGCTCGGGTGCTGCTTTGGAAATGTCAGTTCTGCAGTGAGTCGGGCTCCTCCGCTCTCAGCACGATGCCGGGGAGAGCGGCCTGCAGCACAGCGAGCCCAGAGCTTCCCCCTGCCCAGGCAAAGGGCTCTGTCCTGCTGCGAGAGGGGCTTGGCAGACCCCCGCACAAGGCAGACTCGAGGGGACCGTTTTGGGCCCCCTGTCCCTGCCCAGCCCCGGGCACAGACCTTCCATTTTGGAAAGGGGCTGCAGCTCCAGCCAGGCTCTGCCGGTGCCGCAGTGTTTGCCTTACCCTGCTGCTCGGTCACTGCTTCAGCCCGTGCTGGCAGCCGGGGGGGTTTCTTTGCCTTCTCCGGCGGGGAACCCTGCCCGGGGGTGCTGGAAGAGGGCCTGGGTCTTCTGTATCAACGTCTCCTCTCTGGTCCCTGCAGGAGTCTGGGGAGAGCTACCTGGAGAAGGCTGAGAAGATGTACTCGCAGATGTACTCAACGAGGGAAAAGGTGAGAGCTGCTCCGAGACGGGGGAATCGCGTCCTTCTGGTAGAGATCCCTCGGGGGGGTCCTCTCGTCGGCTGAGATGGTCCTTAGGGCATTGCGCAAAGCTGGGGGGAGGAACGAGGCCTGGAATTTGCTGATGGGGTAGGCAGGAGGGGCTGCAGTTTGAGTAGGAGATGGAGGAGGGAGAGGACAAGAGTTTGGGATTTGCTGTTGTCCCGGGGAGCGCTCGCCTCCACTTGCCAGAGGTGAGCGCCGGGTGTCTGAAGCTTTTCTGTCGCCTTTTTCTGTCACAGAACCTGGTGGGAGACCAGGAGCATCTGACGATCCAGGTGAGCGAGCTGGAAGAGGAGGTGAGCACCCTCCGGAAAATCAACAAGAACCTCTTTGACTTCTCCGCTCGCATCATCACCAAACCAGCCAAATGAAGAGGCACCCCCTGCCCTCACGCCCCTCTGCCTCTCCCTGCCCAGCTCCTGGGGAAGAACCAGCCCGCCCTCGGGCACCTGCACATGCAGACGTGCAAGCACGCCTGGCTCACGTCCCCGCCAGCGCCTGTCACGCGGCACACGCTGGAGCATTTGCCTGCCCGGCCTGGCGTCCGTTCCGTGACACGGGACTGAGACAAGCGCGGGGGCTGCGGGGCTGCTGCGTGCGGGACAACACAGGGACCGTTTTCACCCCGATTCGCTGCTCGGTGCCGGCGGGGGCAGACTCGGAGCGGCCGGCTGCAGGAGGAGTGTCTCTGGCTCCGAGGGAGGGGTTCAGGACGCAGCTCCTGCTCTTTCCTTGTCTCTTCCCCTGGCCCTTTTTTGTTTCTTTTCGTTACTTAACCCTGCAGTGCAGACAGAAAAGTGTTTTTCTCTTAATACCGGTTTGAGATTGGATTTTAGAGACCCCTTCCCCCCATCCTGCTCTGGGAAACGCTGCTTGGTATCACGAAACCCCTCACAGCCGGGATCCTGCCGTGGGCTTGTTCCACTCTCGTGACAGCAGGGGCTGTGTGGGGACAGGCGGGGGGTCCCCGGGGCGCTGAGCCCGAAGACAGGGCTCCCACACCGCCCCATCCGTCCTCCTGGTCCGGCGGGCAGGAGGGCCGGGGGCTGTGGAGGGGTGTCCTGGGGCTCAGAGCGTGGGTGGTGGTTTCGGGGTGCGGGGCTGACTCCTTCGGGGAGGGGCGGGGGGGGCCAGCAAGGTGCTATTTCCAATCTCGTAAGTTGACGATTTATATATATTTGGATCCAGCTACTTTGTTTTCACGGTGTTCTGGGGAATCGGCCTTTTGTATTGTCACGAGCATGGCAGCGGGGGTTGTGGGTTTTGTTTAGGTTTATTTTTTACATAAAAGATTTGTTTTTTATAGTGAAAGATGCCTGAGGTTTTTCTTTAACACCCCGCTGCTGGCCACAGATCTCAGTAACCCACCACCGCTTCCCCGGCACGCAGGGATGCGATTTCTCGTCCGGGGGAAGCTGCACTGCTCGGTCGTCTCTGCTCCCTGTCCCCATGGGGCTGGAGGGGGGTCCCCTGGATCTCGGGGACCGTGGCCGTCCCTGTGTGCACCCACCAGAAGTTTAATACACCAGAAGTAAGCGCAGTTGATTTAAAGGGCACTTTAATAACGCAAGCGTCCGTGCAGACCACGCTCCTGCCAGCTTGCTGAGATAATGCTTTTAGCTTAATAAGCGGCGTTTCTCTCTCCTTTTGCTCCCCACCTTCCTCCTGACAGTTTGGATCAACGTTAATCGGCCGCATCGGGGAGCCTCAGCCTGAGCCGGGGGCCGCCGGCGGCGGGGGCTGCGGTGGGAGCGTGTCCCTGCCGCAGGGAGAGCCCCGAGGGTCCCCGGCAGGGCGGCAGCCTGCGTCCCCCCACGCCCGGACCCCAGCCCTCGCCCCACGCTTTCCCAGTCCCCTCAGTGGGGTTTGTGTCGGGGCGCTGTGCTTGGGCAGAGCAGGAGGGGGGACGGAGCTTCCCTGCCAGCCCCCTCCTGTGCTGCACCCGGGGAGAGGCTGGGGAGGGGGGGGGGGGGTTTCATGCCAAGAGCCTGCCGGCCCCCCCCTCCCCAGCTCCTGCCTGGGGCAGCGGGTGCTGCGCCGCCTTTATCCCTGCGGGAAGGAGCTGCCGGGGGCCCCGGGGTTGGGATGCTGCTCTGGGGGGACCAGCACCCCCTGAGAAGGGGCCACCAGCGCTCCCCATGCCCTGGCGGGATTTGCTCGGACGGCCTCCCCCCTCCGGGCCCGTCTCCGACCAGGGAATTCATTAGCTGTGACTCATTTAATTTGTCTGGTGATCAATATTTTTTGCCAGCTGGTATTTGGCTCCGTTGCTCCCTTTCTCTTTCTTATTAATTTAGCGGAGGCTCTCTGTCTGCCTGGCAGCTGACGCTTGTGCTCCTGGTAGCGAGGAGCCCCTGTGCCTCAGTTTCCCTGGCGTAGACCCGGAGGTGACCCCGCTTTCCCTCCCTGCGGAGGAAGGCTGCAAAGCTGCTGCGTCTCCGGCTGCGCCGCAGGAGCCCGAAGCCGTTCGCCCCTTCCCCGCGCAGCGGGACGGGCCCTGCGGCCCCAGGACCCCCCGATTTGGAGGCTGCGTCTCTGATGGCGGAGGGGTGGAGGGATCCGGTCGTGGCCTTTACCGGGGGGCGGGGAGGGGCACTTTGCGGCTCCAAGCCCGGCTCAGCGACCGCCCGGAGGGGCTTTTCCCAGCCCGGGCGGTGGCGGGGAGCGCCCGGCCGGAGGAGGAGGAGGAGGAGGAGGAGGGGGAAGGTCCCGGTGGTCCAAAAGCCGCTGGGACCCCCCGGAAGCCGCGGGGGTTCCTGGGCCGGGGCACCTCGCGCTCCCTCCCGGGGACCCCACGGCCGCAGCCCTCGCACCGGGCGGGTGGGGTCCCCGCTCTGCTGCGGGGCGCGGAGAGGGGGGGACCCGCGCCGCGCGTGGGCGTGGGCGAGTGCCGGGCCGGCGTGGGCGCGGGCGGGGGGGGTGCGGGCGGGCCTGGCGCTGTGTGGGCCGTGCCCGGCGTGACCCACCGGGGGCTGCGGGGGCCGCCCCGGACCCTCCCGCTCGGCTCGGGGCCGGGGCGGGCGCCGCTGGCCGGGAGCAGGGGCCGGCGCTGCCGGCGCCGCGACGGGCGCTGCCCGCGGGACCCTGCCCGTCCCTGCCCGCCCCTGCCGGTCCCTGCCCGCCCCTGCGGGCTGCGGAGCCGGGCGGGTCCGCACCGGGGGGCGCTGCCGTCCCGCCCGGAGCCTCCCCCGCCCCCGGCCCGCCCCGGCGGGGCGCAGAGCGGCGGGGCCGGTGGCGGGGCCCATGGCGGGGCTGCGGACGCTCTGGCTGCTGGCGGCGGCGCTGGGCGCGGCGGGGGGGCACCCGCAGCCCTGCCGCGTCCTGGCCCGGGCCGGCCCCGCCGTGCGCCTCGGGGCGCTGCTGCCGCCCCCCGCCCCCGGCCGCGCCCGGCTCCGCGCCGCGCTGCTGAGAGCCGCGGGCCGCGGCCCCCGGGGCGGCCCCGGGAGGAGCCCCGGAGGGGGCCCCGGCCCCGGCCCCGGCCCCGGCCCCGGGGGGCCGGCGCTGCCCTACAACCTCAGCCTGGAGGTGGTGGCGGGCGCCCCGGCGTCGCGGGACCCGGGCTCGCTGGCGCGGTGGCTCTGCGGGGCGCTGGTGGTGCGCGGCGTGGCCGCCGTCCTGGCGCTGCCCCGCTCCCGCCGGGAGCTGCTCCAGCTCGACTTCCTCGCCGCCGCCCTCCAGATCCCCTTCGTCAGCCTCCTCGACACCCGCGGGCCCCTGCCCTTCCGAGCGCAGGTAAGACCCGCACCCGCACCCGCACCCGCACCGCCCGGGCGCGCCTCGCCGCCGGGACGCTCGGTCGCGGCTGCGGGGACCGGGGCCGCCGGGACGCCGCTCTCCGGCCCTGCTCCCGTCCCCGCTTGCCGCGCCGGCTCCGTCCCTGCTCCCATCCCGGCTCCTAGCCCCATCCTCCTCCCGGCTCTGTCCCGGGGGTCCCCCTCCCGGCTCCCCTCCCGGCTCAGTCCCGGCTCCTATCCCGATCCCGGTTCCAGCTCCAATCCCGGCTCTGCCCCAGCCCCTCATCCTCGCTGCATCCCGACTCCCTCCTGGCTCCATCCCAGCTCTGTCCTGGCTCCATCCCGGCTCCCATCTCGGCCCTGTCCCACCCCTATCCCGACCCCCATCCTGGGTCTATCCCAGCCTCATCCCGGGCCCCATCCTGGCCTCATCCTGGCTCTATCCCGGCCCCCATCGCAGCTCTATCCCAGCCGCTTCCTGGCCCCCATTCCAGCCCCTCCTGGCTCTATGCCAGCCTCTGTCCCAGCTCTGTCCTGGCTCCATCCCAGCCCCCCCCTCTCATCTCTCTCCTGACCCCCTGCCTGGCTCTATCCCAGCCCCATCCCAGCTCCCACTCCAAGGCAACTTCCCTGGCTCCCCCGGCAGCCCCACCCACCCCCAGCCCCAGTCCCAACCCTGGTCCAGCCCCAGAAGGGCTCCGGGGACATGCCTCGGCGCTGGATCCCCGCAGTCCCCTGGGCCGCCCGGTTCAGCCCCACTGTCCCAGGAGCGATGTCCGTACGCGCTGGTGGTGCTGCGTTTCGCAGCCCAGACCCTGCCAAGCCGAGACCTGGCCCAGCCCTGTGTCCTTGGGGCTGGATTTGTCCCTCTCCCTTCCCTCGGCCGGTACCTTCTGGGGACAAACCACCTCTGCATGGGGCTGTACGGCATTTGGGCCCCTCCACGTGCACGCTGACCCTGGGCTGTGCCTGGGCAGAGGTGCCTCCTCTCCCGGCATGTGGCAGGACCGTGGTCGCCCCTGTCCCGCCAGCCTCTCCCCGGGCAGGCGGTGAACGCGTGCAGGCTGCGGTGCCCTCCACACGGGCTCGTCTGCTGCCTGGCGAGCAGCGTGTCCTTGGAGCGCACCGGCTGCGGGGAGCTGGGGCAGCGCCTGGCTGGGAGCGTGAGACCCTTGTGTGTGGGCAGGGGGACGCACAACCCACTGCTCGGGTGCCCATGAACCCTCTCGCCCGCCCAGCCAGGGAACCCACAGGGGTCTCCTCCCCGGGGCTCTCCCTCTGGTCCCTGGGCATCCCGCTGGCTTCAGGGGTGGGTGCACGGCCAGCACTGGGTGGGGGGACCATCTACCCAGGCTGGGACGGGGCTGGGAGCGGGCAGGAAGCAGGCAGGGAGCGGGCAGGGAGTGCAGGGTGGCTCCAGGGCAGAAGGGGCAATGTCTGGTGCTGCCTCTGGGCTCTTCCCACGGGCAGGAGCAGGGCAGGGGGACAGCCACAACCCCTGTGTGTCGGCAGAGCCCTTTCCACTTCCACATGGACCGGCAGAGCTCGCTGGAGACGCTGGTGGACGTGCTGGTGAGTGTCCTGCAGGCCAATGACTGGCAGGAGACCAGCCTGGTGCTCTGCCACCCCTGGGACGTCTCCGGCTTCCTCGGCCTCTGGGCCCGCCGCTCCCAGCTCTTCCTCCGCACCATCCTGGACCTCGGCTACCTGGACGAGCCCGGGGCCAGCCGCTACCTCCGGCAGCACGGGGAACGCTTCAGGGCCCTCTCCAGCCCCGTGCTGGTGCTCGGCTGTGACCTGCGGCGCGCTCGGCTCGTCTTCCAGGCGTCCGAGGAGTTGGGGCTGCTGCCGCAGGAGTTTCACTGGATGCTGGGCTCCCCGCTCAGCACCAGCGAGCTGCAGACCAAGGGGCTGCCCCTGGGGCTGCTGGCCTACGGGGAGGTCAACCGGCCGCCGCTGGAGCTCTTCATCCAGGATGCAGTGGAGCTGGTGTCCCGGGCCATCGGCAGCGCCGCCCACGTCCGCCCCGACCTGGCTCTCCTGCAGACGACGGTGAACTGCAATGACAGGCGCCGGGCGGGTGGCGAGTCCTCGGGGCTCTTCCTCTCCCGGTAAGGGAGGTGCCGTGGGTGCCCCTTCCCCCCGCCCCGACTCCATTGTATCGGGGTGCACAGGGGGCTGTGCCCCAGCCCCGGGATGGGGGTGAGGGCAGAGCTGGGGGAACCCAGGGCTCAGCGCACGGAGCCCAGCGCAGTCCCTGGTGTGTGCAGCCGCTGCTGTGGGGCTCAGCTCCCCCCCCCGTCCCCGCTGCCCCCCCGGACACGATTTGTGCTGGCTGCACGGGGGGGACGTGTCACTTCAGATCTCCCTAATGCTGCCCGAGCACAGTTGCGCTATAAATATTAATAACACTTGGCCCTGCCAGCATGGCGAGCTGCAGGGTAGCGGCAGCGGGGCTGGATCCTGCTGCTCCTCCCTGCCCTTTCTATCCCTGTCGGGCACCCCCTGCTCCTGGGCCCAAGCCCCATCCCTCAGTCCCTCAACTCCTCCCGGCCACAGCCCCAGAGCTGGTGATGCAGGAGCTGTGACCCCCCCCCCCCCCCGCCAGGTTCCTGGCCAACACATCCTTCCACGGCCGGACGGGGCCCGTGCGCATGGAGAATGCGACGCTGGTGCGCCTGGAGCAGCAGTACCGCGTCTGGAGCCTGCGGCGAGACTCGCGGGGCGAGCCCACCTGGGTGACGGTGGGCACCTGGCAGCACGGCAAGCTGGAGCTGGAGGAGGGCGCGTGGCAGAGCCACCACCAGCGCAAGAGCCCTGGCGAGGGGGCCGGGGGGGCCCGCATGAGGCTGCGGGTGGTGACGCTGGTGGAGCACCCCTTCGTCTTCACCAGGGAGGCGGATGAGGACGGGAGCTGCCCGGCTGGGCAGCTTTGCCTGGACCCCGGCACCAACGACTCGGCCGTGCTGGACGCCCTCTTCGAGGAGCTCGGCGCCAAGAACGGCTCGGTGCCGCGGGCGTACAAGAAGTGCTGCTACGGGTACTGCATCGACCTGCTGGAGAAGCTGGCCGAGGACGTGCCCTTTGACTTTGAGCTCTACATTGTGGGTGATGGGAAATACGGGGCCTGGAAGAACGGGCGCTGGACGGGGCTGGTGGGGGACCTGCTCAGCGGCGCGGCCCACATGGCCGTCACCTCCTTCAGCATCAACTCGGCGCGGAGCAAAGTCATTGACTTCACCAGCCCCTTCTTCTCCACCAGCCTGGGCATCCTGGTGAGGACCAAGGACACGGCGTCGCCTATCGGGGCCTTCATGTGGCCCTTGCACTGGACCATGTGGGTGGGCATCTTCGTGGCCCTGCACACGACGGCACTCTTCCTCACCCTGTACGAATGGAAGAGCCCCTACGGCATGACCCCCCACGGCCGCAACCGCATGAAGATCTTCTCCTACTCCTCAGCCCTCAACCTCTGCTACGCCATCCTCTTTGGGCGCACCGTGTCCAGCAAGACGCCCAAGTGCTGCACTGGCCGCTTCCTCATGAACCTCTGGGCCATCTTCTGCCTCCTGGTGCTCTCCAGCTACACGGCCAACCTCGCGGCCGTCATGGTGGGGGACAAGACCTTCGAGGAGCTCTCAGGCATCCACGACCCGAAGGTAGGAGAGTGTCCGGGCTGCTTCAGATGGGGTGAGATGGGGCTGAGGTCCAGGGAAGGGGGCAGAGGGGGGCGGGGGGTGTTTGTCCTTCCTGCTGTCCCTTCCCTGCTGGGATGAGCATGAAAGGTCTCCCCAGCCCCGGTCCTGCAGCACAGCCCCTCCCGAGGCTGTGGGGGTCTTCCCAGGCCCCCAGGAAGCTTCGTGTCCCCCCCCACCCCGGCATTTAATCCTGGCCTCAGCTCCAGGGCGGGGGAGAAGCGGGGTGTGCTCCCGCTGAGGCTGCCCTTGAGGGGCTCTTTGCCAGACACCCCGCAAGAGCTGCTGCTGCGTGTCCTCGGGCTGCCCAGAACCAGCCCCCTGCCCGGGGCCGCGCACGCTCGGGGCCTGGGGACGTGTCCCCAGGGAGCCGGGGGCTGTTCCCACCCGGGCTGGGGGTACTGATGCTCGGGTGCCTCCTTCCAGCTGCATCACCCCTCGCAGGGCTTCCGCTTCGGCACGGTGTGGGAGAGCAGCGCTGAGGAGTACATCAAGAAGAGCTTCCCCGAGATGCACGAGCACATGCGACGCTACAACGTCCCCGCCACCCCCGCCGGCGTCACCATGCTCAAGTGAGGGGCGGGGAGGGCATGGGGGAGAGCGTGTGGGGGGGTCCCCTCTTTTTTACCCTCCCAGGGCAGACATTGCTCCATCCCTGCAGCCTGTGCACCCCCACCCCGCACACACACGTCCCCCCCCACCCCAGGGAGGGGTGCCAGGTTGGGGGGACCCTGGGGAAGGGGGAGCAGCCCCATCCCTGAGGGTCCCCCTGTGTTGGTGCAGGACGGAGCCCCCCAAGCTGAACGCCTTCATCATGGACAAGTCGCTGCTGGACTACGAGGTCTCCATCGACTCCGACTGCAAACTGCTCACCGTGGGCAAACCCTTCGCCATCGAAGGTTGGGGGGGCTGCGGCGGGCGGGGGGGCTCTGTGTGCGCATGTGTACACACGCGTGTGCTCCGGCTGCGGCTGGGATGGGGCCATGCCCTGCTATGGCGGGGAGGGTGCCTGCTCCGTGGCGGGGGCTGTGCCCCCCTCGCCCCAGCGCTACCGCTCTCTCCCCCCCCCAAGGCTACGGCATTGGCCTCCCCCAGAACTCGCTGCTGACCTCCAACATCTCCGAGTTCATCAGCCGCTACAAGTCGGCCGGGTTCATCGACCTCCTGCACGACAAGTGGTACAAGATGGTGCCCTGCGGCAAGCGCGTCTTCGCCGTCACAGAGGTACGGGCGGCCGGGCCTTCAGCTCGGGGGGCTCCGGGAGGCTGACCCCCCCTCCCAGCCCAGCCAACACCCCCCGTCTCCCCGCAGACCCTGCAGATGGGCATCTACCACTTCTCGGGGCTCTTCGTGCTGCTCTGCATCGGGCTCAGCGGCTCCCTGCTCACCTCGCTGGGCGAGCACGTCTTCTACCGCCTCGTCCTGCCCTGCATCAAGCGCAAGAAGAAATTCAACTACTGGCTGCACACGAGCCAGGTGAGGCCGGCCGGAACGGGCTCGCCCGGCGCCCAAAAGACAACCCCCCATGCTGCTGCTCTCTCTTCCCTTGCACAGCCTCTGCCCTCCTCCGGCCCTGGGCCATCGCCCCCAGACCATCACCCCCCATCTCACTCTTCCCTTGTTGCCCACAGAAAATCCACCGGGCTCTGAACACGGGCACGGAGGAGCAGAAAAGCCGGCGGCTGAGCTTGGAGCAGAGGTAGGGCTGGGGCTGGGCACCTGCCCCGCTCTCCTCCTCCTCCTCCTCCCTGTGGGCACCCACCGTCCTGGGGGGCCACGAGGGACCTCCCAGCCCCCAGCTCAACCCTTCTCCCCCTCCCCAAAAAGGTGCGACCTCCAGCCGAGGCAGGTGCCGGAGCAGCCCTGGAGCGCCCTGCGGAAGGAAGCACGGCGGGTGCGCTTCCAGCTGGACAAAGCCCCACCCGAGGGTGAGGGGTCCCTACAGCACCCCAGGAACGGGCGGGTGCTGCGGCTGCCAGACAGGGCGGCCAGCGAGAGTGAGCTCCGGGAGCTGGAGGAGAAGATCCAGGAGATGCGGGACCAGCTGCGTGCAGCCCTGGTGAGGAAGAGCGAGCTGGTGGCCGTGCTGGGCACGGCGAAGAGTGGCCGGGTGTTGCCCACGCCGCCGGCCACGGAGGAGCCCCAGGAGAGGTGATGCGGGGCGGGGGGCCGGGGCAGTGCTGGGCCCGCTCCTGGGGAGGGCTGCTCTGCAGGGAGCCGGGCAGGGCAGACCACCACCCGCTCCCCTGGCTTGGAGCCGGAGCAAAGAGATGAGGGACAGAAGGAAAAAGGCCTTTGGGGGGCAGGATGGAGAGACCATGTCCTGGGGCTGCCTCCCTTCCCCAGCTCCGGGCCTTCATCTCTTCCTCACCTTCCTCCGCCCATCCTGCTGCCAACAGGGGGTTATCTTGGGGGGAGGCAGCGGGCTGAGGTGAGAGGAGACGCCCCTGCACCAGGGCACACTGCAGCGAGCTGCTGGCAGACCCTTCAGCAACGCTGTGTTTTTTAGACCATGTAAATAAAGATGATGGAGAAAGATCAGGTCTGCTTTTTCTCTTCCAGCTGCAAGCTAAATGCAGCAAGGCTTGGGGTGAGGGTAACCCTTCCCCTCCCTCCGCAGGCACATGCCAGCCCGGCCCAGCCCACTGCAGGACAGCAGGGATTAGGAGGAGGAGGAGGAGGAGGGCGAGTAGCCCTCCTCCCACAGCGCAGGACAGGCCGAGACCCAAACCTCCCCTCCGGGAGAGCCAGCTCCAGGGGTGCAACGCCGGGCTGATCTCCAGAGCCCCCTCAAACCAGAAACGGAGTCTTCCTCGGGCAGACGGTGAGAGACGGACGTCACGGGTGCCGGCCGATTCTCAGCCCACGCAGCGCGGAGCAGCCTGCAGGCTCAGCGCACTCCCCTCGCCCCTGCCAGCGGAGGAAATTCAACATCCCACAGTCCAACTGCGGGTGACCGTGGGCGGCCGTAAAAAGACCGGGGCGAGAGCACAGCGAAAGAAAGACCTTCCCTCCCCGCAGCCTTTCCACTCGCACAAAGGGGCTGCCGAACAGCGGTGAGCACAGCCGCAACGGGGACTTGTGCTCAGCCCTCCCTGCCCTGCCACCACCACCCCTCCGAGCCGTACCGGGGCAGACGCTGGCACCCCAGGACGGTGGCAGGGGCCTCTGAAGTACCGAGTGCTCGACTTGCCGCGCTCGCACCCAAGCCGCAGGGATCCTCACACCTCAACTTCCAGCAGGAACCCAGCACAACTGCTAGCAGGACACCAGAGCAACACCACAGCAGCTGTTAGATATAATATTTATTATATACAAACACTTTTTGTACATTAATTAAATAGTATGAACTCTACTCTTCATTCATCAAATCATTTGGTTTGTTTCCCCCCTTCCCCTCCCACCCACCCTCTCCTCTTCAAAGCCTACGATTATTCCTTGCGCTCTGGCACATCCACACTGCAGGCAAGGAGCCAGTTGCCACCGAGGGCCCTTCCCGGGAAGGCTGGTTGCAGAAGGATCTGACATGCTGGCCACGAGCAGGCTCCCCCGTTCCCCAGAGCAACACCCAGGGCTCCTTGAGACAAGAAGAAAAAAAAAAAAGGGGGGGCACCTGGGGGGGAAATGCAGAGAAAGGGAAGCGGGGGGCTCTGAGCCGCCACGGTGCTGACACGGAAACCCTTTCCTGGTGGAAGACACCGAGATGCACACAAGAGCCCTCCAAGGGAGAAGGACTCCACAGATGCTGCTCAGCTGTGGGGAGACGAGGCTGAACGCGGGGACACCTCTACAGCGACCCAGCTCCCCCCCGAAGAGCAGAGTGCCCCACGCGCCGCCTGCCGGCGCTGCCCTTTTCCACCACGATTCTCCCCGAGCTCCTCTCTCCTCTCAGCCCCACAGACACGACGCACTCCTGCGTGCTCCGCTCTACCTACAAGCGTATCCCCTCCTTCCAGCCATATCCTCGCGTGGGTCCAGCCCGCCCTCAGGGGCGGCCGGTCCCCGTCGCAGCCCCCCAGCTCAGCCCCGTGGTACCAAATCAGCCAGCTGTACCGCAGAGGGGTCGGGTACAGCCAGCTTCACCTTCGCTGCCAGGGAAATGAGGGAAAATAAGCTGAAATGTCTTGGCTTTAGTGTTTTGGTTCTTTGCTAAACCATCTCATGCAACGGTTCAGCCAGCAAAAAGCCGATCTCTCCTCTGGGATGGGGCTGATCTTAAATGCAAACATGTCCCACTGAAGGGACAAGGCACTGAAAAGCAAACGACATCACCCACAGCGGCAGGCACCGAAAGCAGAGCTGTGCAGAGACAGAGCTGCCGTCCTCCTTGTCCCAAACGTTGCTACAGACACCGACGCTACAGACCAGTTCCCAGCAGATACTACTCGAGACCATTTGCCTGCGCCAGGAGCTCCCACTTTATGCTGGCCACACACATCTAAGAGAGGCCAAATTCCCAAAGTCCTGCTGCTGGTGACCTCTGCGGGAAGGGACAGCATTTCTCCAGGGCTGACCAGCGCAGGAATCGACCCTGCTGCTTCCAAGCCGAGCGAAATGCATCTCTCCTAAGATGGAAGCTCTAACCTGGACACAGCAGCTTCTACCCCCCAAGCCCCCTGACCGAAGGAAGTTCAAGGACAGATAAAATGGGGCTGAACTGCATTTTCTGCTTTGGTTATTGCCCAGCTTTGCCCCAGCATGAGCAGATCCAGTGTTCGGGGAAGGTCTTAAGCTCCTCTTCCCCTTAAGGAGAAGGAAAGTTTACCAGGTTTCTCTTCTGCCCTCTGTGGCTCTCCCAAGGGTGTCTGAAAACACTCTCCCTGTTCACATGCAGCTGCTATTCTAACCAGAAAGTTGCCACACACACACGCGTGGTCTGTCACAAGTCGGCTCACACTTGTGAACAGCACCTGGACTGCAAACACGACTGCAGGGGGCAAAGCTGGGGCAGCCGGGGGCAAGGAAAAGCCGGGGCACGGAGCTGACTGCCAGGCTTGAGCAGGCAGCCTGCTCGCCGGCAGCCACGGCACGAGGCCCCGGAGCCTCGCAGGCCGTGGGAGCGAACGCGTTCTCCCTCCCTCCCGGCAGTCCCACGCACATCAGCCTCTCATACACAAGCGCACACGTGCTCTTCCCAGGGGTGTTCACTGCAGCACCTTTTCTCTCTGTCCCAGCCGCTCTGCCTCTGCTAAGAGGAATTCATGGGTTAAGGATGATGGTGAAGTGAGAAATAGTAACAAACGAAATCCAAATGCCTTCCTGGCAGTCCACAGTTACAGTGACAGGGACTCAAGACTGGCTCCTCAAGTCTGGCTCCGCGCAAGGTTTGGAGCTAGGTGTACTATCCGCCGGCGCTGGGCAAGGGCTGCTTTCCCCCCGGTCCCCGAGAGCACGACCCAAGCGTCTGTCCTGATCAGCGTCCTCCACAAAGGCTGGAGGGGTCTCTGCCACGCTGCTGTTTGCAACGCAGTTCTTGCCACTAGGTTTTGCTTGGCTGTCTGAGCCCTCGACAGCCTCAGTCTGCTCGGGACGGGAAGGGCTGGGGACGGAGGCCCCCTCCTCCTGCAGCGGGACGAGGGGCGCAGCTGGTGCCGCCTCTGCGGCGGGGGGAACATCTGCTGCAGCCACCACAGATGTTGAAGTGACTTCAATGGTGATGGAGCCCATGGCCGTCTCCGGGTGGTCACTGCTGACCCTGATGCGGGCAACCAAACTGGAGGCAGTGGCAGCATCCGGAGGGTTCCCGTTGGCCACGGCTTCGTGTACCACGTTTGGCTCCAGGAGGGTAGTGCTCAGGTCGGAGAGAAACGAGGCTTCTGTAACGATGGCGGCTGTCTCAGCTACCCAGTTCAGATCGCTGCCAACTGAAGCTGCTGTGGCAGCGGCGATGACGCTGGAGGCCTCGCTGGGAGTCAGGGCAGCCGGGCTGCTGCTCTCCCCAGAGGGCCCGGCGGCCAGGTGGGGTCGGCGGCTCGCCACGTCAAGGGGGGCGGCTGTAGTGTTGTTGTTGAGGTTGTCTTGGAGTGTCGTCTGAGTGCCCTGGCCCACCTGCTGGTTCTGTAACAGCATCTCCTGGATCCTGATCTGCTGGAGAATGGCTGGCAGCTCATAGTGATGGAAGAAGTAAATCATCGAATGCTAGAGAAGGCAAAGGGAAAGGAGTCACTCATTGGGCCTGGGCTGCGAGCCCAGACGTACCTTAGAAAGCTCTGCTTTCCTCTCGCTGTAAAGACAGTGACGGGAGAATTCGGCTGCTCTGATAGCCAAGCGGTTATCTGAAATTTTGGAAAGATTTATCCCTTCTACTATGATTCCTGAAAACTGCTTTTAGAGTTTCTCTCTGAAGACAGGCAATGGAGTACAACCCCCCTTCCCTTTTAAGGGCTGAGAACACGAAGGATAAAGGCATTTCGCTGGCCCACCCTCAGTTGCCCGTCTCCATCCTGCAGCAGAGAAAGGGGCAGGTCAACAGCCAGAGACATGCAAAAGGTTTGCTTGAACCAGAATACTGCAGACATCAATCTGGAGCTGGTCTTGCCAGCATCTTCACTGCACGGATCTGACCAACTCCTCAGCCTCTGCACAGGAGATCCGCAGTGGGATTTCCTCCAGAAAGACGGGACAGAAATCCTTCCCTAACACCTTCCAAAACTCACCTGACATCAGCCTGCTGTCAGTCACGTGGCTGGATTTGAGCCAGTGACCAAAAAGTCCTCCTGTTTGATAGCCTCCTTCTGCTGTTCCATTTCCAAACCAGAGATTATTTCAATCTCTTATATAAATAAAGATTGCTACTCAAACTCAGCTTGACAAGAAGTTTGATAAAAACCAACTGCGGTTGATTTCCTTCACTTTTTAGCAGCACAGGCAGTATGAGCAATCAGCAATGTAACAGTTTAAAGCGCAGGCAGCCAGACCCCTCTGGGGCAGGTGGAGTGACCAGGACTGAATTCACAGGACGGCACCAGCCTCCACGCGGCTGCGTGCACCAAGGTGCAGCAGAAGAGGCAGCTACTGACCTGGATGAAGAGCCACGAGGTGACGAGAGCCAGGCTGCTGTACTGCCCGTTGAATCGATAGTGGTAAGCATAGAAGGCAAAGTGGTACAGATAGAAGAACCTGGACAGGAAGGCAATAAATATCAGGATACGTCAACGGACAGGACAAACCTGAGTTTCTTTCCACTCCTAACTCTGTTCTGAGCTGGGACACCTCGCACAGGGTGGTGCAGACTCCCATTAACAGGTAATTAGAATTGCCTCGCTACGAACAGGTCTTCAACAGGGCAAACCAAAGGGCAGGCAAAGGATTGAGGTGATTCTTGAGACCCAGGTGTGAGACCCAAAGTAGAAGGGATTGCACTTTGTCCCCTATGACATGTAGGGCAGCTCCCGAGGAGACGTACAGAAGCTCTCAAGAGCGGAAACCCTCCTGCCTGGGAGGGATCTGACGCAGCCTCCCACCAGAGAACAGGACACGCAGTGAGAAGGCGCAATACGGGAACGGGGTCGCAGCCAGCTCTTACCTGAGCCAATGCCTCTTGCTCGTATTGGTGTGACAACAGATAGCGTCGTATTGGTCAGCCAGCCACACAATAAGGATGATGTAAAACGCAGTTGTGGTGTCGTTGAAGAACTCTGACATAATGGCCTCCATACCTACAGGACAGAGGGTGTCTGAGATCAGCACGCTGCAGGGCACAGACACCAGTTCGGCAAAGGGCTTCCCAAAGGGGCACGTGAAGGAACCCTCCGTCGTGTCCAGAGCTGGGGCTGTGCGACTGTACAGCAGAGACCACAGCAGGGTAAGTTAGCTCTGCTCAAAGCAGCAGCTGAGGGCAAACATGTTTCACTGCTGACTACAGTCACCACACAGGCCAGAGGATCAGCTGGCCAGGACAGCGCAGATTTTGGAGGGTTTTTTGTTGCTTGTTTTTTAAATTCAAATTGTGCTAACGCAACGTGGTCACGGGAAGCGTGAATCTGAAATGAACTAAAGTGTCAGACAAAGCTTCAGTTTACGTAATTTCCAAATGAACGGCTTTTCCAGGGGACCCAGAAGGACAATGCAGCTCACTGTGCCATCAAATTCCAGAGCCTTCCACCTTGTGATGTGCGGACACACTAACCACCTGCCGTGGCCAGGTCAGAACAGGGGATTATACTTCCTACAGAGCCCAGAGGGACTTGCTGCACGTACACAAGAAGCAAGCTCATGTCCTTACCTACTAGAGCCAGAATGACAGTGAGGAGGGGAGCTGCAGGGAACGCAATTGTCATGTTCATTTCCAGCATCTGTAACAGGTCAACTGCAAGAAGGAAAACATATATAACACAAAGTGGATGTGGGGGCACAGAACCCTCCACCCCCACACTACTCCCCATGCAGAGCACCGCAACGTGCAGTGAAGCCCACTGTCCCAAGCCCACTGTTCCTGATACTTGTCAAGAGACAGAACAGCTCTCGCAAGCACGGTGACAGGGGTGCAGGGGGGACGTATTCCCTGCGCAGCTGCACGCAGGACCCTTCTAAACAACAACAGTTAAGAGTATATACGTGATACACTGTGCTGGAGCAGGCACAGTGCCCTGTACACCCTAAATCCCTTAGAAAATCCTTACCAATGAAGACAAAGATCTGATGGTGCGAGTAACGCAACAGCATCGAGACGGACAGAGTCTGAAATACGAGAAGAGAAGCCAGCATTAGAGCCGCACAGGTCCAGGGAGTCACTTTCAGAATCACACTACGGCAGAGGCCTGGACAGGCAAGTTTGGACTTGCAGTGTTGCACAGCGTGCTGTGCATATGCCACGTTTGTTTGTTTGAGCTATGCAGACCGATTTCCCAAAGAGTAATTAGGACTTCACAAACAGCAACTAATCTTTGTATTACCGCAGCAAAACAGACAGTACGTAATTTGGTTGTGAAGAGACTGATTCTGAATATTTGAGCAGGGACCAAACCAAACAGCAGCAGCAGAGCTGGAACTAGGGTTTCTTCCTGTCCTACGTCTGTGCTCCTCCCAGCAGCTCATAATGCCTCTCCGACAATGGTCACCCAGCACTCATTTCCTCCTCTCTCACTGGCCACAATATTATCGTACAAGGAGCTGCATCGGTGGATGGTCAGACACAAAGGGAGACAGTCACCCAAGACTACGAACACAGGCTTAGTTATCACTTGGGACCTTGGCTAATACTTCTCTGTGATCACCTCACATAATCACAGGAGACTCGGTTCTATCTTGATGACTCCTGGCAAATGAGTTAGACCTGTTCCTAAAAGTCTCAGAGGACAAACTTCTGCACGTCATGCCTTGGCACCCTGAGTGTTTAACTACACTTAGAGACTCCCAAACCTGAATCTCCCTTTTGACAAAAAAACCCATTATTTCATTCTATTTCAGCTCCTCTGTTTGTTTCACTTCTAGGACTTTAAGAACCCGCATTAAAAAAACAAAAAAAACCAAAACACCAGAGTAGAACCTCGTACTCCATCAGCTTAGCTTTAAAAGCAGATGAGAGCTCAGGCCTGTACTGTAACATCAAACATATACTGACAAGCACCGGGCTCAGAGTCCAGGCAATGCCTACTCCTGTCAACTTACAAATATGACCATGATGACAAAGGCTGCCAGATACGAAGTCCTAGCCATCCACATGCTGACAAAGCGATAGTGCTCCCCAGACACCACATTGCGAAGGAAACCTGAAAAAAAAAGCCACGAGCTCAGTGTGATTAACCCACAAACTAAGAATAAACTTCCAGTGCTTTCTAAAGAAATAGGATTTAAAGCAAATCTATGGCGACGCCTCCTCATGGCAGCACTCTTGTTGTTATGCAGTGCAATAAGACAGTAGGAAATCACGTTTGCAGACATCTCTCACCTCCCGCTCGTTTCCTTTTGTCCTTGACAATAACATCCCTACACAACACAGGGAACTGTTCCCTGCATAGAGATTAATCAATAGTCAGAAGATGATATTCATGCATCCATCGCAAAAATATCAACTGCTCTGCACAGTTGCTGAAAGCGATTCCTCCAAGCCTTACCTTTGTTTTCTTCGTTTTCAGCTAAAGCTTTGACGCTTGACATCAGGATGTCATCGTAACCCAGGAACTCATCCAGCAATAAGCGACTGAACCTGTCCCCAAAGCACTGATCCCTGGTAGGATCTAGAGAGAAGACAAAAAAACCCATTCAGATTGTTCATACCTTAAGCCACAGAGGCGGCAAGGCAAGCACACAAGTCTTCTCATCACTCAAAAGGACACATTTGCCAGCAGACCTGCGTCTGCACTCGGACCTTTGGCAGTATAACTAAATTGCGCAGGACTGGGAGGGAAAATGTCACACCCTGACAAATCTAGCCACGCTGTCAAAATGCTAACGTCAATCAGGCCTTAAGAATTACATCAGGGCTGTCATACGCTCTGTTGGCACAGACATAGAGGGAGTTTGCCTTCTAGGCTTGGACTATCTCCCTAGGCTCACCCCAACTAATGGCCCAGAGAAACAAGTTCTCGTAAGACTCAGAGGGCCAGGTTGAGACTTTTTAGCCATCAGCTGGCCTCAGCACGACACTGCTGGGGTCCACCATCCCCATCCCTCCTCCTGCAGCGGAGGACATGCGAACGCCTCCCCACGGCTCTGGGCACTAACGAAGGCTGTTCAGTTCCATCTCATGAAGCTGGTACTATATGCTACTGTACAAACACTGATCAGCTTGTAAAAATAACCCAAATCTAAGCAAAACAGGAAGCAAGAACACAAATAATTTTTCAGGAAATTACTAAGATACTTCTGAAGGAGTTTGCCTAGCTGAATTGGAAAACCCAGGTCAGTAAATAGACATTTAACATGGAAACTGCCCATTACCTATATGAGATCACTGCTTAATACTCCAGCCCAGCTGTACATCAGTTTGATTAGGAGTAAATAATGAACTCTAGTCTGACTGTTGCACTACAGCTCGTTACAGATCAATTATGATCACAGGCATGAGAAAGTTTGAGACCATATTTCTGGCCTGGACAGCTTTTAATGGAGCAAATGCCAGGAGAAGAGAACGCTGTTCCAGGAAAACGGTCTGCTGGTGCTAACCGGGGCACAGAAGCACGTTGAGACAGTGCCAAGCAGATCTGCTTGGCATCGTCCCTGACACACACGCAATTGCTCTTGCCACTGGTCTCTAACATTGTGCTGCTGCTGCTCCATGCTGAGCCTAGATCCTCGGTACCATGAGGTTCTTCCTTCCTCAATGAGAAAACTGTGCTGGACATAACATTAGGAGTCACTGAAACAGGCTCCACCATTTCAGACTACTCCTCTTCGAAAGGTATGAAACCGATAAGGACTCCATAAAGAAGCCCTCCCACGTAGAAAATGAGCGCCATCAACTGTTATAAATAGTTTCCACAAGACTAAAGAGGAAACGGCACGTAGGTGTCTCTGCAGAGGACTCACCCACCCCTGCACCAGAGTGGGCTGGCTCCCTCACTCACCCAAAGTCACCACCATGACCGGGATGCTGAGGCGCTGGCGAGTGCTCTGGGACAGGCGCAAAAACCCGTACTCCAACGAGTACTCCACAATGTACTCTTCCTGCGGCCACACTGCAAGGGAGGGTGGGAAGGGAGACTCAACAGCAGGGTTTGCAAACAATTACCAAGAAGACATAGCACCTCTGGATTCCCTCCCTCGCTCCCACCACGTTCTGGAAAAGAGAATCCATTGCAAACACAGGCTCCAGGCTTCCTCCAACTAATTTAAAACAAATCAATACAAATTATTTGAAATTGCAGCCCATTCCCTTGATGTTAGTCCTTAATGTGAAACTTCTGGGAAAGCTTCAGGGCAGTGGTTCCAAGCTCTGTCAAGTGTTCTCCAGAATCTGCCCACATCTTTGCTTGGTGAGCCCTAGACCACTTGTTCTTGCTCTGTTCAATTTCCGCTTTCTATCTTGTTTAGGAAACAGGAGCAAAATACACTTTACACCTGCTGAACACCAAGAAAACACTCCACAGGGCAAGAGCACTGCCCTTCTCGGGAGACAGAGGTCACTGCTGCAATTACAAATCTCAAAACTAGAGGCAGGAGCAATTATGGCTTTCCAAAAAAATGTTGGTGCCTGAAGTTTCCTTGATTTTTTTATTTCCTTATTTTTTTTTAAGAAATGTTCAAAACAGATGCTTTTTGCTGCATCACCTCTGAAAGGACAAAACCTCCTGCTTAAGTCAGAGCCAAGCAATTTAATCCCTGATCTTTCAAACTGTCACAGCGTTATCTTGCAAGAGGCGATGGCAGGCAGCTGTCAGGCATGTCACAACAACACAGCAAAAAAGTTAAAAGGACACAGTAACTTAAAAGAAATGTACCTGCCTCTTCTGACTTACAGCAACACATCACTGACAGAAATGCCCACTTTACCTCCCCGCCTGTGGTCCCACTTCTTGGGCAGCAAACACAGGCTGGTGTGTTTGCTTCATCTTTTGTTTCCATTATAAAACAGTTTGAAGCTCAAATGGAAATAAAGTGTTTAAATATCAACAAGAGAATTACTTCCTTTGTGTCATAAAGCCTTTTTCCACAGTAAAATATTCTGCCTAAACATCAAATTTGGTGTACTTACAGCACAAGAAACCTGGAAAAACAGTAAAGACAGGTATTTGGGGATTTGAGACCCATTTGAAAAAGATGAATTTTTAAACTATGTTGGGAAGCAGCACAATTCTCTCTCCCACCACGTTGCTGGATCATTTCCAACCAGGCGTTCAGCAAATCAAGGCACAGCCCATCCGGGCACACAGCCCTGTACAATGTGACTCTCTTGCAGAACTTAGGCAACTATTAATAAAGGTATTGCACCAAAAAATATTTACTGCTCTCTAGTCCTATGCGACTTAATGATCTTAAATTCAGGATTAATGAGTTCTGGATCAGCATCAAGCAAAACCACTGCAAGACCAAGGGAACAGTGCCATTGCAGTGTCCAGTCTCACAATCCTCCACAGCTAGAACACCCAGTACTTCTGAACAGCAAAGAATTCCAGTCTTTCCAGGGACAAAAGTGTAAGTGAAAAAGGCAAATTAAATAAGAATCCAATTACCATGTTTCTATTTTAACATCAATATTTTTTAATGGATTTCCTCCCCTAACCACTAGAAACAGAAGTTTTCCAACACTGGAATTCCATTTTAAATAATACAAAGCCACTAAATCTCCCTCTAGAGTTTGTGAGACACTAGCAGCTTGAGTCATGCTGGAACAAGGGGAGGGATAAAGCAGGATGATATCCTGAACAATGCAGAGCAGCAATGCTGTATCTCGCAATTCATTAAAACTTGCCCAGTGGCTTTCAGGATTAATTAGCTATTCCAAGTACTGGTGTTGACTCAGGGACTCAAAATACAGCCCAAACCCTGTTAATACAAGGAGAAATGTGCGCTGTCAGGGGGATCCCTGCAGATCTCAATAGGACAGCGAACTGCTCAGAAGACGGAGGTTTACATTCATCCGAGGTATCTGGCACTGATCACCGCAGAAACGTGATGCCAGACCAAGAGGCTTCAGCAAATTTTATAGCCCAGAGAACCCCCGACTCCCAGCCTCCCTCCAGCCGAAGGAAAGATCTTGCTGTGGATCTAGTGTTAGTATTGACAAGATTAACCACGGGTGAATGCATCAGGGAAGACATTTAAGGTTACTGTGCACGTGCCCGGAAAAGCCAGAAGGAAAGAGACGTGCAGGGAAGATGCACGGGGCAGGGGAAGGAGAGAGCACAGATAGCAGTGGAAGTTGTCTTTACCTGCTCTGGCTAGCATCTCAAACTCGGACACAGTCTCCCTCAGAGGCTGCATACCTTTAGTGGCTGCTTCACTAAACGAGAACTCCTGGCTTTCGTTGTGGGTCAGTGCCTCGGTGCTGCTCACCCGGGATGGCTTGAGGAACACCTTGGGCTCGATATCCAGCTCAAACTGTGGGAAAATCGTGGCAGGGAAAGTCATGTTAGCAGTCACTTCAGATCCCATCTTCTGTGCTCCCTCTGTGCCCCCAGCGAAGGCCTCCACCACCAAAAGGAGGACAAAAGAGGCCACTTTCTCTGGCTTTACTTTCCATCTTAAACCATCAGAGGCTAACGTGGAGATTCAGGAAAAGCCAAGAACACACACACACTGTTTCCAGGTGACAGAGGGATCACAGAGGGACTGTGGCATGCTTAAGATTCTAACAAACCACTTCTCCCCAAACCAACATCCAGGTTCCCATCTCCTTCTGTGTACACAAGGAACACGTCTTTACCTTGATAGAGCTGTTTTCAAACATATCCACAGTCATTTCCTCCTCTTCCTCCTCCTCTTCCTCAGCTGTGGACTCAACTACCATTCCTGGGAACTTCTCAACACCACAGAATTGCAGGAAGATGGGCGCTCGGCTCGAGTTGCGCTGTATTTCCACCCGCAAGATGCCATCGCGCGGCCATTTCTCTCGCACGTGTTCCAAGCAGTTAATGGGTGAGCGGGAGAAGGCGATGTGAATGTAAGCCAGGATGAAGAGCACAAAGAGAGCCTACACACAGCAAGAAACAAAGCAGAGACCATCAGCCCAACCAACCTTGACCTGTTTACAGACTCCCCAGTTCTAACCATCTCTTCTTTGCCCATAGAGACACTGGGTTAATTTAGATACATGAATTTGCAAGTAGACAAGAACTTTTATGCTTTCCAACCCCAGTGGTCTCTGCATCAACAATAAAGCAGCCCAGAATCAGGCAATTTCAGCACTGCTTTGTCAACAGGGGAACACAGCAGAGACAGCAGCAAGAACAATTTCCTTCTGTTCACAAGACCAGAGCTGCCACCGATACCTGTGCAGGACACGTGTCCTGCTGAAAGCACAGGTCATACGCACAGGCCCCAGCGCCGCGCAAGGTCCTGCAAACCAACACCATCCCCAAAACGACTGCACCGCAGGCAAACCGATCAAACCCAGCACCAACATGTGATGAGGCTCCAAAGCATATTGAAAGAAACGGAAACGCATCTGTGGCTTTCAACCATTCCCTCCTCGGCACAACGTGTTTCTTGTTGAAGCCCAAAGACTGCCCAATAATAGGGCGAATAAAGGCAAACCTCCACAAAAGACAACCCACCACAAGAGCAGGACAACACAAACCCACGGCAGAACTGCCAGCTCCGCTTTCAGATCTGCCACTTGCCACTGCGAGGTACAGACTCTGCCACAGCGGAGGTCGAGCCGGCCTGCTGAGGCTGGGCTTGTGGAGCATCACCACGCCCTTGCCCTGGCTCAATCCAAGGAACAGCTATAAAGTCACAGCAAAACAAAGTGGACTAATAAAATTCGTTCCCTATAGTGAGGGTAGTAAATCCAGCACAATGTTACCCAACGCTGTCCACAGTTCACAGCTGAAAGCTCTGAGAAACGCTGGTGCAGTAAGCAGTACAGCTGAGTTTCATACATTTGCTTTCCAACTGCATTCAGATGCTCATTCCTAATTAAACTAGCTCTCCTTGCTACCTTTCATTCTTGACCTATTTGCTATGAATAAACAGACTGGTAAACATCGCATCTGCAGAGGAGCTGCATCGGAAGACGCTAGGGAAGGTAAATCAGAAACACCTCCCTCGTCGCAGGAGAGGCCACGACGAAGCCGGCAGAACCACAAGCAGTGCCAGCACTCCGTGAACTCCGAGCACACACAGGACCGCGGTCTCTGACTTCACCTCCTACCAGTACCCTGTGCACAGAGCCGAGACCAGGCTGAAGTCTGGCTGACTCCTAACCCTGCAGGCGGGAGCAGGCTGTTCTCTGCAGATGGCCTGCGAATACTCTTACTTCCTTGGGAGTGCTTTGATCAAAAGCAGACAGCAGCAGGGACCGCTACCAGCCGGACCACTCGCTCTGCCTGAAAGCCTTGCCGTTAGCACCATCCCTGTTCCAGTCTCCCTGTCTGCCTGAATCCAGTTATACAACGGGGAAAAAAAAAAAAGACAGAGATGTTAAAACCTGGAACATTTCTTGGGAGGGGAGAAAACGTATATGTGCAGTATGAGACAAGTTGTCCTGGATGTTTTCTTGCTTTGAGTGGCTGAATTTTAGAAACTCAGAGCAGAAGCGTGCTGTTGTCACCTGGTAAGCTCCTCTCTCCCCTTCCCCTTACTCTAATTTCCTGTGCTGGCAAGAAGCGTCAGCGTGTTCCCTGGAAGACGCAGTGCAGGATTTAACCTACGGGCAGTTCACCCCACAGACAGTGACAGGCCCCTCTGTGGGTGTCCAATCCTGCACCCACATCGATAAGAACGCAGGCGGGTTTTTACCCTGTTACGCAGAGGTTTGATACAGTGCAGGCACAGCTGAGGACACTGACTGCTAAAAAGAAACGGGGTTAAAATGGGGTTGGGCATTAACTGCTTTCAGAAAAGACAAGACTCCAGCAAAACTCCAGCAATCAAATATCTCACGTATGCAATGTATCCAAAAAGAGTGATTGCTTGGAAACAGAAATAGAAATCTTTCATGCCCACATCCCTGAACCTGACCCACACCAGCCTGGCTGCCCAGCAAGCTGGCTCAGTGATCCCCTTTTTATTTCCAGATGTGGTACCAGAGCTCTGGTGGTGTCGGGACCACCACAGCTCAGTGCACAGCTTGGGGTCGGTGGCCCAAACACAGGCTGTGACCTCTAGCAGAGCCAAGCTTTTTTGTGTTTATAAGGAAATTTATGCCTTAGCGCCCGACTGCAGGCTAGCAAGAGGAATGTCCACTCCTCCCCACAAAGCCCCCGTAAAGCTGCCCCTCACCTTGAGGAGGATGAAGAACTCGAAGACACGGCGGAAGGAGGGTGGGAAGAGGCGAGCGTAGGTCACTGCCATCTTGAAGAAGAGCGCGTGGAAGAGGCGATCACGCACATTGATCAAGGGGTTCTGGTTGAGGTTGGGATTGCGGACACCCCGGTTGTTCCCCCCGGCAGCCCCGCCACCCCCGGTGTTGTTGGCCGGGTGGTGGTTGTTGGCGTTCGGCTGGTTCTCGGACATCCTGACGCCTGCGGCCGGGAGCCGAAGGGCGCTGGTGGCGCTGACCTGGGCCGGAGCAGCCGTTCCTCCTCCGCAGAGCGCACTCGGGGCGAGGCGGCCGCTCCGCAGGGGTCCTCGGGGCGAGAGTCAAGCGCTGCCTCCGAGGGGGCCGGGAGAAGCCCCGTGCCGGGAGCTGCGCGGTGCGGGGCGCCGGGCAGGCGCTGCCGCCGTCCCGCTCTCCTCAGGGGTCGCCGCCCCGGGCCCGGCCCGGCCTCCTGCCCGCAGACGCCTCCTGAGCGGAAGGCAAGTCAGGCCTGGCGGAGCCTGGGCCAGGCTCCGGGGCTCAGCGGGCCTCTGCCTCGGCGGGGCCCGGGAGCGGCGCGGCCCGAGCAGGCCCAGCGGGGACGCGGCTCCTGGGCCGGCCCTGCGGCCATGGGGGGGGTCCGTCACCGGGGCGGGGCGGGGCGGCCCGGCCCGACACGCACCGGGCGCCTCGGCTCGGCTCTCCTGGCACGGCGCGGCGCGGTGCAGAACGGCCCGGTCCCGTCCCCTCAGCGCCCCGCCGCCATCTTCCTCTGCCGGCACCGACGACAGCAGCAATACGCCTGCGCGAGCGCCACCGGGGAACTCTGGGACGGTGGAGGACAAGCACCGGCCTCGCCCCGCCCCGGAATGCAAAGTAGAAGCCCTCCCGCCATGCACCGCGCGCTGCCGGCAGCTCCGCACGGCAGCTCAGCCATGAAAACGCCAAAATTTCTGACAAAAAGGAGGATTTTGAGTGTAGAAACGGACGGATATCGCTTGGGAGTGTGACCCGTGAGGAAAGGCGTGGGAGTTTGAGTTGGAGGCACTCGCCATGGCGTGAAAATTGCAAACTGGGAGAGGTTTAAATAGTTTTGCGGGGGGAGAGCAATTCGTGCTCGCTTCGGCAGCACATATACTAAAATTGGAACGATACAGAGAAGATTAGCATGGCCCCTGCGCAAGGATGACACGCAAATTCGTGAAGCGTTCCATATTTTTTTCGGGGACGATCGCAACCCCCCAACCCCGGGGAGCCCTTTTTGGCCCCCGCTCCGTGCCCGCGGTGTCCCCGAGACACTGCCCGTGGAGGCGCGGGGTGCACCGGGCAGGGGGGGGCGCAGGCGGAGCCCCGGGCGCAGCCCGCCAGCCCTGTGGGGACGGTCCGTGCCCCCCCCCCCGCCAGAGGAGATGGGTCCCAGGGGTGAGGGAGGAGATGGGCACCCTGAAACCTTTGCGCCCCACGGTCCCAGCCCTGCTCAGGTCCCTGCGTGGCACAGACCCCAAGGGGACACGCGGCTGAGGGGGTGAGACCCCTGCCCCACGCCAGGGCACCCCAGAGGGGGAGAAGGTGGAGAGGAAGGAGCCCCAGGGAGGGTGGCAGGCAGGGACCACTGCCCAGCCCGCTGCCCACCCGACCCCTGCCCCTGCCTGGGAACCATCCAGGGTGAGGAAGACCCTGGCTGGCCTTCGGCCGCTCGGGGAGCCGCGGGGAAGAGGCTGCAGGGCGGCAGCAGAGCAGGGGGCCACACCAGCCGCCCCGTGCCTCTGGTGCGAGGGCCACCCTGCTGCCACCCACCCTGCCGTACCCCCCGCCCCGTGCCCCGTGTGCCCCTCGTGGGGCTGCAGCCGTGCGAGGGCGACCCAGCCCCCGGGCAGTACCGCGGGTCTTTATTTAATTGGTCTTTTACAGCAGGCCCTGCTCTGGCAGCGAGCAGCCGGGGTCCGGGGTCCAGGGCCAGCCCCAGCACCCGGCCCTGCCCGGGCCCGGCGCAGACCCCCGCGTCCAGCTCAGCCCCCCCGAGCGTACGACCTGCCGAGGGGGAGCTGGGGCCAGCGCCGCCCTGGTGCTCCGGCCCTCCCCGGTGCCTGGCCTGTCCCACGGGGACGGTGGCCCCGTGCCGGCAGGACGGATGTGGCCAGCCTCTGGGGGTCCGGGGTGGCCAGAAGCCCCGGGCCCCCGGGTCGTGCTGCGGTGATGGCTGGGGAGGGGGTCCGTGGGGCACCGTGGCCCCGCTCAGACAGCGCTCTCCTGGCAGCTGTCATCCTCCAGGAACAGCGTCAGCCTCCTCCCAGGGCTGGGCACCGCCGGGGCCGCATCCTGCCCCGGGGCCGCGGCCCCCCCGGGGTCCTCGTCGCTCTGCTCCCTGGCAAAGTGCACGAAGACCTGCGGGGAGAGCAGGGTGAGGGGCAGCGCCGGCAGGACCCCGGCCCCCAGGCCCTCGTGCCCCGCGTCCCCTGTCACCTGGTCAAGGGTGGTCTGGGACACGGAGTAGTCCTCGATGTGGCAGGGGCCGCGGTGGGCTGCCAGGACGCTGAAGACGCTGGCCAGGGAGCCGGCGCGGGAGGGCAGCTGGTACTGCAGCAGCCCCCCGTGCCGCTCCTTCAGCACGATGCCGGGGAAGCAGCGCTGCATCAGGCTCTCCACCGGCGCCGGCCCGGGGCCACCCACCCGCACCACCACCGTGTAGCCATCCCCAAACCTGCGCAGGAGAGGGGGAGCATCGCTGCAGCGACCGGCCGTGTCCCCGTCCCCGCAGGGTGGCTGCCCCTCGCTGCCGGAGCCCTCCCGGAGCCCCCGGTCCCGTTACCTGTTCTTGAGGTGCTGGACGCTGCCCAGGCAGCGGAACCGGCCGTTGACCATGATGGCCATCCTGGTGCACAGCGCCTCGCACTCCTCCATGCTGCCGGGAGGGAGGCGTGAGGCCCCGCGGGTGCAGAGGGGTGCTCCCCTCCAGCGGTGCCGCGGACCCCGGGAGGGGGGGGCTCACCTGTGGGACGTGAGCACCACGGACCTGCCCTCCCGGATGACGCTGAGGATGCAGTCCCACAGGAACCGCCGGGCTCGCGGGTCCATCCCCGTCGTGGGCTCATCCTGCAACGGCCCCGGCGGTGGTATCGGCCCGGGCAGGGGCCGGGTGCTGCCGTGGGACCCCCCTGCTGCCCCCACTCACCAGGAAGACGACGGGTGGGGAGCCGAGGAGGGCTATGGCTGTGGAGAGCTTGCGCTTGTTGCCCCCGCTGTACTTGCCCGCTGGCCGGTCCGCGTGTGGCCCCAGCCCCAGCTTGGCGATGCCCCACTGAGCCACCTGCGAGAGACATGGAGGGGATGAAGATGGGGGTCCCCTGGGATGGGGGGGCCAGGGCGCGGGCCCTACCCTGGCGGTCTCCTCCTCCGGGACACCACGCAGGCGGCTGTAAAACTCCAGGTGCTCCCGCCCCGTCAGCAGGTCCGTGATGGCGTCGAACTGGGGGCAGTAACCCATGTGCTGGTGGACGGACTGCAGGTCGGTGAGCACGCTGCGGGGACGGGGACACAGCTGAGCACGCGGCGGGGACGGGGACAAGCTCCGGGGACAGGGACGAGGCTGAGCACGCTGCAGGGATGAGGATGAGGATGAAGCCGAGCGCAAGCGTGCTGCAGGGACGAGGGCAAGGAGGAGCACCGGGTGGGGACGGGGACGACAGCACGCGTGCTGCGGGGACAAGGAGAAGGGGAGCAGCGGGTCGGCCGTGGGGTCCCTCCGTCTCGCCCACCTGTGCCCTTTCAGCCAGGCCTCCCCCAGCGTCACCTCCGTGTCCCCCGTCAGCATCTTGAAGGTGGAGGTCTTCCCTGCGCCGTTCACCCCCAGGAGGCCGAAGCACTGTGGGGTGCAGACCGGGGTTACAGCGGTCCTGGCCCTGCCCGCGGTGCCACCTGTCCGTCCGTCCAGCACTCACCTCCCCGCGGGGGATGGCCACGCAGAGCCGGTCCACCGCCGGAGCCTTCCTGCGCCGGTACACCTGCGTGGCAGAGCCGAGGCAGCGCTGGGTGCTCCCCACCCGTGACCCGCCAGTGGGACTGGGGGCTATGGGAGAGGCTGGAGCCCCACAGCGAGGACGGGGCAGGGTCTGGCCCCACGGCACGCACCTTGGTCAGGTCCTTCAGCAGCAGGAGGTGGCCGTGCGGGGGGGTGCTGCCCACCCTCGCCCGCTCCCTGGCCACGTCCCGGTCCTCCTCCCCCAGCAAGGGCAGCTGCAGAGCCCACGGCCTGGAGGCAATGGCGGCAGGGGCACTTCCAGGGCTGCCTGCCCCACGGCTGCCCCACAGCCGCCCCATGGCTACCCCATGGCTGGTCCTCACCCGAGCCGCAGGAAGAAGCGGTATTGCAGCAGGAGGGTGAAGAGGAAGAAGACGACACCCTCGATGGCCATGGCGAACATGTTCTTCCCTGCCAGATCCCAGGACATGGGGGACACGAAGTGCTTGTCCCCTGCGAGTGGCAAGAGGGGCTGCAGGAGCGGGGGGGACACCGGAGAGGGCCCCCGTGCTGGCCGGGCTTTGGGGAGGGGGAGCAGCCCCGATGCCCCCGGACTCACCGAACCTCTCGAAGGCATCGGCCATCGCCTGGTTCTTCACCATGTCGATGAGGCCTCGGCCCAGGCAGAAGTGGGGGAAGATGAGGAAAACTTTCTTCAGGACACGATTGATGTTGTTGAGGTTCTGCCAGGGCAGCGAGGAGAGGGGTGAGTGAGCTGGCACCGGCCCCACGGGGATGGGAGGGGGGTCCAGGGCAGCCCGGGGGGGTCACCTGGTCCACGAAGAGCTCCAGCACGAAGGTGGCCACGCTGCCGTTGATGCCGATGAAGAGGTTGATGCACGTCAGGGCCACGTAGGCGGTGCTGGGGATGCTGAAGAGGAAGGAGGCCGGGTACATCAGGGGGGTGATGGACCAGCTGGAGGGGCAGAGAGGCAGAGGCTGGCTGAGATGCACCCCCTGTCCCGGGGGGCACGGCAGGGTGAGCCGGCACCCATGCCCCATCACCACGACCCCCCGAGCCAGGGCTGCCCCCGGTCCCGCTCAGAGCCCCCTGTGCCCCCCCTTCCCCGGGGTCCAGCCCCAGGGCGGGCCTGAGCCCCGGCTGGGCTCCGCTGGCCCTTCACCCGTAGAGCAGCAGCAGCAGGACCAGGGAGGGCAGGTTGGCGGAGGACACGTAGGACTTCTGCTGAAAGCAGAGGAAGATGAGGACGACCAGCAGCGCAGGGACCAGGTAGTTGCACTGCGGACACAGAGAAGCCGGGGGGGGGTGGTGTCACAAACGGGACCTGGCCCCCCGGGAGCTGTACCCCATCCCTGTCCCCATCCCTGTCCCGCACCATGTCCCAGGCGAAGTTGCCCAGCCAGTAGGTGATGGGCTTCATCCCGCTGACGAACTGCAAGTGCTTGGCCTTGCTGACCCGCTCCTCGATGAGGAAGAGCACGAAGCTGGCCGGGACGAAGGACATGGCGAAGATCACGCAGATGGAGACCAGCACGTCCACCGAGGTGGCCATCCTGCCGTGGAGGGGAGGGCTCAGCCCGGGACGAGGGGGGACCCTGCGGGACCCCTGTCCCCGGCACTCACAGGGCGGCCTCCGAGAGCTGCTCCTTGGTGAGGTTGAGGGGGTGGTTGGTGGCCGTGATGCCATAGAGCGCGGGGTCGGTGCCAGCAGGCAGCCGGGCGCGCAGCAGCGCGTTGCTGGCCACGTTGAGGAAGGAGACCATGGCGTGCCAGCCCTTGTTGTTGAACCAGACCTGCAGCCCAGGGGAGCCCGGCAGCTCAGAGCCCCCCTGCCGCCCCGGCGCCCACCCCGGCACCACTGCCGGCTGCGCCCGCAGCACCCCACACCCCACCGGGCTCCCGCTCCCCTCCAGCCCCGGCTGGGCTCGGTCCTTCTTGAGCTGCTCCAAGCCCGGATGGGGACCCGGGTGCTGCGTCCCCGCTGCCTCCCAGCTCTCGCCCCTGCGGGACCCCCAGCCCCGGGGCTGGGCGCACCTTGACGTTCCTGCGAGCATCCAAGCCCTCGATGAAGCGGCTGAGGTTGCCCAGGAGCCGGTCCAAGGGGCTGCCCTGGGTGTGGGAACACAGGGTGAGGAGCAGGCTCGGGCCAGAGCCCTGCCAGCGCCGGGATGCCGGAGCCGAGCCGGGGGGAGCAGAGCCCCGGCCGTACCGGGGTGACGTTGAAGAGTGCCCGGAGCTCCAGCACCGCCGCATCCACCTCCACCGCCGACGGCAGGGCCTGAGAGCCGCCGGCGCCCAGAGAAAAGCCACCGTACCTGCGGGGGAGAGATGGGCACTTCCAAACCTGCCATCCCATGGAAACCCTCCCGGCCCCTCCATCCTGCCCTGGGCACCCCACCCCCCCAGATGCCACGGTGAGGGACACGCAGTGAAGGGCTGAGGTTGCCCAGATGAGGACTCTGCCTGTGGATTTCTCAGGCTCTGTCCAACCCCACAGGGGAGCTCCTGCCTCCCCCCGCATCTGCACGAGACCCCAGCCCCTGCCCGGGCTCACCTCTGCTCGTTCACCCACTTCTTGTTCCTCAGCCTGAAAGAAATGGGGGGGGGGGGGAAGACCCCCCCCGAGGAATATGTTACGGCAGCGCCTGTCTGCCTGGCCACAAGCCCCCCCCGCACTTCCCCCTTACCCTGCGGTGCCCTCGCTGCCTCCAGCCCTGGCTGGGTTTGGTCCCCAGCGTCCCTCCCTGATTCCAGCGCGGTGGCAGCTTGTGCCAGAGCCCTGCCCCGTCTTCCCCCGCGGTGTCCCCGCGGTGTCCCCGGCCCCAGCACTCACCCTCGGCGGATGATCTGGGGGTAGGTCTTCACCAGGTAGTCGGAGATGTTTCTGCCCGTCAGGTTCTGCAGGACGTCGCCTGTGCCCCTTTGCATCTGGGTGGACGGACAGACGGGCTGGACGGACGCTTGGCCCCGCTGGCCTCCCCAGAGCGTCACCTGCACCCGCACCCAGCAGCGCCGGTGCCCCGGGGCCGGGCTGGCCCCGCTGCGGGCTGGGGGTTACCTGGGGCGGTGGGAGCCCCCCGGCGCCCTCGGGGCAGTCGGGCAGCATCCTGCGAGCCCCCGGCCCGCTGCACAGGCAGGGGGGGGACGGCTCGGCCCGTGTCCAGTTCCCACGCCGCAGCGCTTCCAGCAGGGCTGGCGGGGCCGGGGGGGTCAAGAAGCCATCGGGGTGGGAAGCTGGGGGGCACGGCCCCGTCCTGGACGCGGCACCGCGGGGGGAGAGAGACCCCCGTTACCAGCCTGGTGCGAGCCAGTGCCCCCCGCCCGCGGCTGCCATCGCCCCCTGCCACGGGGATGGCTGGGGGTCCCGCAGCGTGGCACCGGCTGGCAGGGCTGCTCCCGGGGGAGAGGCAGGCGCCGAGGCGGGGGCCAAGCCCAAGCTGCCCCCTCGCAGCCCCTCCAGCCCCCCGGGGCGCAGGCACTCACGCCTCCCCAGCGTCCTTCATGCACTTAGTGCCGAAGCCCGGCTCGGCCAGGAGCGCGTCCAGGAGCCGAGCCGTGTCGGGGTCCCCCGGGGCGTCGTTGCTGCCGGGAGATGCGGGAGTGAGCCGGCGGCGGCAGGGGCTGCGGGACAGGGGGGAGGGGGACATGGGGGGACACAGGGATGGGGACCCACCTGAAGAAGGTGAACTGCTGCCCGTACATCCAGGGCTGGAGGCGCAGCGGTGGGTACTTCCCGAAGGGCGGCACGATGAGGCTGAAGAGCAGCGCGATGCAGACGAAGACGGCGGGCAGGACGATCTGCCGGGGGCCGGGGGTCAGGGCCGGCTCCGCAGCCTCCTGCCCCATCCCCTCCCCACCCTCCGTGCCACGGCCCCGTCCCATTCCCGTCCCCCGGCCGTACCTGTGCGAAGAAGCCCCGGGTGCTGCGTCGGGCGTGGAGCATCCTCTTGATGAAGAGGGCGCGGAGCTGCTGGCGGGTGAGCGCCCAGCCCCTCACCCTGCGGCAGGCCTGCTCGGCCGCCCCGCGCAGCAGGTCCGTCTCCTGGGGCTCCTCCGCTGCAAGGGCAGAGGGGGGTCCGGCTCCAGCCCTGGCAGAGCCGGCGGCGAGGGGCAGGGGCTCACGCCCGGCGTGGGGGGACGGTGTGCTGGCAGGGGCGTCCCCCCACCCTGGCGGGGACGGGGCGCTGGACGCGGGGACGCGACGGGAGCCCCCCCCAGCTCCCCCAGCCCCCTGCTCCTACCTCGCCGGGCTCCTTGGGCTCAGTGCAAAGGAGAGGAAAGAGGGGTTACAGCCACGCCGGCGCCTGCCCAGCCGGGGTCAGCACCGACCCAGGGCAGAGCCGGCTCCCCAAACTATCGCAGCCCCCCCAGACTCCCGCGGCTGCCCCCACGCCACCTCTGTCTCCAGGAGAAGGGGCCCGGACACGTCCCCTGGGATTTCATGTCCCACCCCGACCCCTGTACGGAGCCGGGCTCCCCCAAACCCACCACGAGCGTCCCTGAGCCCCCCCTGCCCGCTGCCTGCCCAAAGGGATGCGTGTCCGAAGGGATGCCTGCTTGGATGGGCGCGTGCCCGGATGGACGCGTGCCGCGGCCCCAGCCCAGGGGGTGAAGGCAGGGGGCACCCAGCAGCAGGGGCCGGGCGGCTCGAGGGTCCCAGGTCTCAGCTCCCCCCTCCTTACCCAGCTCCCCGTCGGCTGCTTCCGCGTCCCCCCCCTCGCCGGGGGCTGCTCCTCTCCTTGTGCCTGACAAAACGGGGGTGAGAGCGCCAAGGTGGGACCAAGGCCACAGCCTGTGACACCTCCCTGCACCTATGGGTGCTCCCAGCGGGAACCCCAGCCCTGGGAAGGGCGAGGGCCACACGGGGTGCTGGGGACACCCGCACCCCTCTGCTCCAGGCTGCTGAGCATCTCCCTCTGCCCCCCCCGCACCCCGGCACCCCGAAGGCCAGCTCCGGCCAGCACAGAGGCATTTTACCTGCCGTGTCAGCTTCCACCCCCATGTCCTGGGCCACCTTCAGAAAGATCTGAGGGCGGGAGGGGGCTGGCATTACACACGGCCGCCAGCACCCACCACCCTGGCAAGGCAAATCCCCCAGGTCGCGGGCAGCCCCCGGCAGAGCTCCGGGGAGGGTGGGCACCCCAGGCGCCGCAGCTCCTCCGGGTACCTCTTCCAGGGTGGTGTCGGAGATGCCGTAGCTGGAGATGCCCAGTTCCCCCAGGCGGGCGTCCAGCTCGCGGAAGAGGTCCCCGAAGGCCCCGTCCTTGGCCCCGCTGTAGGGCAGGACAAAGAGCACCTCGTGCCCAATGTCCTCCACCAGCCGGGAGCCGGGGACCAGCTTCTGGATCAGCGCCAACAGCTGGGCCACATCTGGGGGGGACGGGGAGGGCTGGAAACCTGGGGCAGGGGCCAGTGGCCGGCACAGGAGCTGGCCAAAGTTGGCGTGTGCCCGGTCTGGGGGTCCTCGGGGGAGGTTTGCAGTGGGCAGGAGGGCAGGGAGCCCCTTCCACCCCACGAGTGCAGGGGGGCCAAGAGCCGGCGGCAGGGCAGGGCGCACCCTGTGAATGCACCCACAGGCCCCCCCCCGGCCGACGGGGGACACGTGGGGAGCACCCGGGGGGTGACGCCGCACTGAGGGCGCAGGGAGGGATGGGACCCTCACCCACGGCGCTGGCCTCGCTGCCCCGCTCGCTGCCCAGGCCCGTGTCGCTGCTGTGCTCCGAGTCGCTGCCGTCCTGCGGGAAAGGGCGGCCGGAGCCTGGCACCCCGCGACGGCATCCGACCCCGAGCCTGGGGCTCGGCACTCCCCGATACCCATGATGGAGGCACCGGCCGCCCTTTTGGCTGATGCTCGGCGGGGCGGAGGGACCCACCTTTTTGGTGGTGCTGGGGATGGTGCCAGTGCTCCCGCCCGTCCCGACCTGCTCCCGCTTCACCAGGGTGAGGTGGTAGCCGGTGCCCAGCCTGGCCTTGAGGAAAAGCGGGGACCCGCAGCAGCAGAGCCGGCCCTGCGAGATGATGGCGGTGCGGTCCCCCAGCAGCTCCGCCTCGTCCATGTAGTGGGTGGACAGGATGATGGTGCGGCCTGGGGGGCAGGCAGCGGGCTGGACCCCCGACCTCCTCGCTGGACCCCCCTTTGTGGGCATCTCCCCACCAGCACTTCTCCCTGCTCGCCCCATGGGCCCTGCTGCCGGTTCTCCGTGGCTGGGGGGCCCAGACACACGGAGGGGGAAGCGGGATCCCCCCCGTCCCCCCAGCCCTGACCTTTGCGGTACTTGAGCAGCAGCTCCCAGATGCTGCGGCGGGAGTAGGGGTCGACGCCGGCCGTGGGCTCGTCCAGGATGACCACCCGGGAGCCACCCACGAAGGCGATGGCCACTGAGAGCTTCCGCTGCATCCCGCCTGCAGGGCAGCATAGACAGCGTTGAGGGGGGGCCCGGGGCCACGGACCCCCTCCCGGGTGCTGGTCCTGCCCCCCGCACGCACCCGAGAGGTTCCTGGTCTGCTCCCGGCGCTTGTGGGGCAGCCCCATGTCCTGGATCAGCTGCTCCATCTCCGCCTTCACCCGCTCCTCCGACAGCCCCTTCAGCCGCCCGTAGAACCAGACGTGCTCCTCCACCGTCAGGCTGGGGCGGGCAGGGATGGGGCGGGCAGGGATGAGGCGGGCAGCCCTGCCTGCACCAGCCCTGCCTGCGCCAGCCCTGCCTGCGCCAGCCCCCGGCACTGCCCCCCCGCCTGCCCTGCCCCTGCCTACATGTCGAAGAGCACGTTGTGCTGGGGACACGTCCCCATGGTTTTGCGGATGCTGTCGATATCGGAGCGGATGTCCCAGCCCAGGATATAGGCAGTCCCGGAGGTGGGGGGCAGGAGGCCGGTCAGGATGGACCTGGATGGGGGACCGGCAGGGAAAGGGGGTCACGGAGCGCAGGACCAGCGGGGCTCGGGGCCAGGGTGCCCTGTTCTACGCGGGATGCTCAGAGCCCGGCCTCGCGGGGACCCAGGAAGGGACAGGGCCAGGGCAGAGCCAGGCTCAGCTCCTGGCCCCCGGCCGTGGCCATGCAGCCCCCCCGGCAGACCCCAGCCCCTCCAGCTCACATGGTGGTGGTCTTGCCAGCCCCGTTGTGGCCCAGGAAGGAGGTGATCTGCCCCTCGTAGAAGTCCAGGCTCAGCCCGTTGACGGCCACGCGGCTGCTGTTGCGGTAAATCTTCACCAGGTTGCGGATGGAGACGCCGGGCTGGAGCTGGGCAGGCGGCTCCTCCACCAGCACTGGAAGCCACCGGAGGGTCACGGCCCTCGCCGGGGGCAAGACCCCTTGCCATGGGGGGGCAGGACCCCCCGCCATGGGGCAGGCCCCCTCACCGGGGGGCAAAGCCCGGGCAGGAAGGCTCGAGCCCAGCTCGGTGGCTGCTGCCCTTCAGCCGCGTGGCTCCGGGGCAGGCAGGGGCAGGGGCTCACCTTGGGGCGCAGTGAGGGGGCTGGTGGGGTACGGGGGGTGCCTGGCCGAGGACGGCTCTCCAAGCCAGTAGCTCTTCAGGAAGGGGAAATTCCAGGGCTTGGGGATCCCGTACTGACCTGCAGCAGACAGGGGCTGAGCGGGGCCGGGGCCGGGGGGGCTGCCGGGCGCCGGGGGGGTGTGCTCACCTGGGAAGACGCCCTCGAGGTACCAGGTGGCCAGGCCATAGAGGCCGGCGTCCAGCAGCAGCAGCCCCATGGCCGTGGCGAAGTTGTAGGGGTCTCCCGGCACAGGGCTGGCACCCAGGTTGTGCCACTGGATGCCCACCCCCTGCTCCTCATAGAGGGAGAAGTACTCGCAGCCGAAGCCAAAAGCCACCGGCGACAGCAGGCTCTGGCGGCAGCAAGAAGGGCAGCATGGGCAGAAAGACCGGCCCAGGGGGGTTCAGCCCCAAAGCCCCCTGCCCGGCACGCCCGGGGCGCCTGAGGGGCATCGGGGAGGGGGCAGCCACAGCCGCTCACCACGAGGACGCGGAGCGGGAAGGTGATGTGGTCGCGCCAGGCGACGCACAGCACGTAGGGCAGGTAAAGGGAGAAGTAGATGATGCCACCGCAAGCCGAGGCCAGGTTGGCGCGGGGGAAGAAGGTGCTGATGAGGAAGCACTGGCTGATGGTGGCCACCGAGAAGGTGCTGAGGAAGAGGAAGATGACGGCCGGGTCGCTGTAGGGCAGGATGTTTCCCAGCTGCGGATCGAGGCAGGTTGGAGCCTGCAGAGCCCCCCGTGCCGACTCCCAGACCTGACACTCCCCGCGTCACCCACGCTATCCCCCATATCCTGCAACCTGCCTTGAGGATGAGGACGAGGAGGGCAGAGCTGAGGAGGAAGGGGATGAAGCTGCTGAGGAACCAGCTGAGCCAGAGGATCCCGCTGCTCAGCCCCATGGTCTTCATGGTCTCCTTGAGACGCGTCTCCTTCTCGTGCACCACGCCCTTGATGATCATGGCCACAGAGTAGATCCAGGCCAGCGTCATGAAGAGGGGCAGCGAGCGGTTCAGGACCCGCAGGAACCTGCGGGAGATGGCACCGGCCCTTCCACCTCCAGCCTGACACCCTGGGGCCACCGCCGAGCAGGGGACACCCGGGACACAGACCAGCCCCGTGCCACCCCCCCCCCGGGGCAGCGATGCTGCAGGATACTTGGCTCCGTCCCCTGCAGCAGTGGGTCACGCGGGGGTCCCGGGGGGCCGGGGCCATCCCCCACCGCCCACTCACACATCGTCCACGTAGCAGGGGTAGGGCATTTGCTGGACGTAGACCCCCGTCCGTGGGGCAGCCCCGGTCTGCACCCGCACCACCGCCTGCTCCACCAGGTCCTGCACGTAGACGAACCCCCCCCACACGTAGCGCAGGTCGCTGAAGGGGTCGGCCGCGGGGCCCGGGTCCCAAAACCTGGGGGCAGAGCACGGTGCTGGGAGGGGGGACCCCCCACCGTGGGCACAGGCTGCTCGGGCGGCCGTGGAGGCCACAGGGGTGGGCGTCCCCCGACCTGTCCTTGATCTTGTTGGTCCTTGTGACATCGTCGATGTCCATGCGGATCTTGTAGCGGACGTGGGGGGGCAGCGTGGGGGCCGTGGCGTTGGTGGGGGGCTGGAAGACCACAGCTGCCCAGAACCGCTGCTCCTCCAGCAGCTCCAGGGCCCGGGCCACCAGCTGCTCCTCGGTGGCCACCGCCTCGATCTTGTCCAGGCAGACACACTGCGGGCAGGGCAGGCAGGGCTCAGCGGGGCTCGGGGAGCCAGCCCGCCCGGGCAACTGGGCCGACACGCACCTCCATGAACTGCGACAGCGTGCTCAGGACCGTGTCGGCATCGGCGTACACCTGGTGCCAGGTGAGCCCCGGCCCCGCCGCCGGCCCCGCCAGGAACCCAGCCAGCGCCGGCAGCTTCCAGGAGGTGCCGTTGAGGAACCCGTCCAGGAGCTGGGCCGTCGCCGGGGCCAGCAGCAGGTCCTGCAAAGCACCAGGGTACGGCGGGGCGATGCAGCCCACCCCGCTCCCAGCTGCAGCCCACCCCGCTCCCGGCCAGGAGCCCCAGCTGCAACCACCCCACCGCACCCCTATCCCGCACCCCACTGCAGCCCGGTCCCCGGTGGGGAGAGGGTCTGGGGGTCACGCACCCGGAGGACCTGCATCTCCAGGCTGCCGTTGAGGAAGGCGTAGATGCGGGGTCCCAGCTCCCGCCAGGCTCCCCCCACCTCCCCCAGCACCGCCAGCTCCCGGAAGGTCCGGTTCACCTGCGCGGGGCAGGGGGTGAGGCAGGGCCGGGGTGAGCCCCCCCCCCCAGCCCCCCCCGGAGCCCCCCGCTCACCTCGGCCATGATGCTGTCGGGGCCGGGGCCGGGCGGCGCGTACAGGATCTTACCCACGAAGAGGGGCTTGACCCCCCGCCAGAAGATCTGCGAAAGCGGGCTGGACTCCAGGCTGCGGACCAGCTCTCGGCAGAAGGGACCTGGGCGGGGGTAGAGCCGAGCCCTCGCCACCGGCCCCCCCGCGCTGGCCCCCTGCCGCCTCCCGGGCAGCCCCGGGGGCCCGTGCCCAGCAAGCCCCTGGCCGAGCCCCCCCGCAGCCCAGCCCACTCACTGCTGGCGCTGCCCGGGGCCGCGGCTCTCCGCTCCGAGCTGTTGCGGTCCAGGAAGGCTTTGACGTCGTTGTCCTCGTACCAGTTGAGGGAGGGGACCCTGAGCCCCCCGCCCTCGGGGTGCCCGCAGGCGATGCGCGACAGGGCCCTGAAGGCGCCCGAGCCGGAGGCGCTGGCGTTGGGGGTCGCCAGCACCCCGAGCTCCCGCCGCAGCTCGGCAAGGCTGGTCATGGAGGAGACCTGGGGAGAGCGGGAGGGGGAGCAGAGCGTGGCTGCGGGGGACAGGGATGCCCAGGGACACCGCGGAGAGCGGGGCACTGCTGGGGTGCAGGGGGGCGGAGGGGGGGACGCTTGTGCGGGGGACCGGGGAGCGAGGTGCTACCTCCTCCGTCAGGGATGCCGCATCCCGCAGGAAGGTGCCCACGGCTTCCACGGTGCCAGCGATGCTGCCCGCCTCCGAGCTCAGCCGTTCCTACAATGCATGGGAAGGGGGTCACAGCCCCTCCGGGGGGGGCGGGGGTCTCCGCCCCGGCGCCTTCCAGCACCCAGCAGGTCCCAGCGCCTGCCCGGGCGGGGGGCTCACCGCCAGGAGCCGGGGGAGGTCGAGCTGGGAGAGGAAGGAGCCCTCCATGGCGCGGAGCTGGGGCCCGGGCAGGGCGCAGAGCCCCCGCTGCAGGCGCTGGGTGGAGGCCGCATCGCCCCCGGCCAGGAAGCCCCCCAGCTCCGAGGCGTCGCAGACCACGGCCTTCAGCGGGAGGCGGGTGCCCACCAGGGAGAGCTGGCGGGAGAAGGCCAGTCACGCCGCAGCCGCCGGCACCGCGGGCAGCGGGAGCGGGTGCTGCGCCGACACTCACGACGCGGGGGCTGAGCCGAGCCCCCATCAGCTCGTCCACCAGCGCGGGGGGAAGAGATGTGTTGCTCCGGAGGAACTGCGAGAAGGTCTCGTCCTCTCTCAGGTAGTCCCTCACCGGCAGGGCTGGGGGGGGGCAGGGGTCAGCCGGGGGGGGGTCTCGCTCTCCCGGCACCCCCCGTCCCCGGTGCTCACCCCTCTGCTGAGCCCCGCTCCCCCGGAGCCGGCGCAGAGCGGGCAGGAGCCGGGCGAAGCTGTGCAGGAGCCGTTGCCCATCGGCGCGGAGCAGGACCTGCCGGGCCTCGGCCAGCAGGCGGGAGAGGCTGCGGGGGCGCAGGGTGGGCGGTGAGACCCCGGCCCCGCTGCCCGCTCAGGCCCCGCAGCCCCCCGCCGCTCACATGGAGCCGTCGAAGTTGCCCACCAGGCCGGGGGCCTCTCCCGCCGTCGGGTGCCGAAAGCAGGGGTTGTTCATGTTGCAGACGATGCCCTGGAGCCAGGGCAGGGTCCCGGCCGAGGGCAGGGCCTTGTTGGGGAAGTGGCCTGCGGGAGAGGGAGAGATGGGTCCGGGGGGGGGCAGCGCGGGACCCCCGGGGCCGCACACACCCCCGAGCGGGGAGATGCCAGCGAGCCCCCGGCTCACGTCCGCCTCGCAGGTTTGCCTTCCCCGGTGCCACCCAGGGCTGTGCCGGGGCCCCGCAGGGCTCCCACGCAAGGGGGGTCCCCAGCAGGCACGGGGGGGGGCCGCCCCAGAGGGCACAGGACACTCACACTCATGCTGCTTGAAGGGCGGGTGGGATTGCCGCACCGAGATCAAGATGAAGAAGAGGAAGAGGGGCCACAGGAGCTCGATGGCCAGCTGGAGCTGGGGGGAGACCCATGGTTGGGGGGGTCCCTGTCCCCCTCAGCCCCCAGGGCTCTGCCTGCCCCCCGCACCAGGACCCAGTGGCTCCGGGTGCCCGCTCACCCGCTGCCGCCGGCGGTAGGTGAAGTTCTTCCAGAGCAGCAGCCCCAGCTGGGTGCCCACGGCCATGGCGGGGGCGCGGGGGGTGCGTGCCCCGCACCCCGCTCAGCTCCGGCTGCGGGCGAGAGCGGGGGGGAGTCAGCACCAAGCTGGGGGCGACGGTTGGGGCTCTCGCTTCCCTCTGGCTCGGGGCTTATCCCACACCGGGCAAAGCGCCGGGCACACGGCTGAGCTCCGGGGACTGGGAGGAGCCGGCCTGGCATTCCTGCAGCAAAGCTCCTTTCCGAAGCAAAGCCCTCAAATCTCATTCTTTTCTAAACCAAAAGCAGCAAAATAGGGCACAAGCTCTGCAAGTCCCTCCAGGTCAGCGCTGCGTTAGGAGCGGTGAGCGGGACCCACACAGCACGGCAAGCACGGGGAGCAGCCGGGCACCCCAGCAGCCCCGGCTACAGGAGCGGCTCCGAGCCCCGGAGAGCTGGGCAGCCCGGGGGAGGCCTGGGACCTGCCCGTGCCTCAGTTTCCCCCGTGTGAGGGATGTGGCCGGGCCAGCAGTGAAGTCGGGTGTTTCTGGTCAGACCCTCAGTGCCCCAGGAGGGGAAATGACCCCCATGCAATGGGCTTGAGGCATGAGCTCAGACACCCAGGTCCCACAGGTGCCCCCCAAGCTGTGCTGGGGCCCCGGCAGCTCCGTCCCCGTCCCAGCCCCATCCCAGCGAGCCCCTGTGCCCAGACAGCTCCTGGGACTTCACCCGCCCCCGGACAGGGCCCAGCGGGTCGGCAGCCCCCAGGACCTGGCAGCAAAGCGGCAGCCTCCCCATCCGGCCGCACGGGCCGGCTTCGTGCCAAACCCCGGCAGGCAGAGGTGGCACGACCGAACTCGCAGCTTCCTGCCCGGTGAACACCCACGCCCCGGGAAAGGCCAGCTCCGGAGCTGCCCCTGGGCCACCGCGAGCTCGGGACACCCCCGGGTCACCCGCGCTGCCCCTTCCACCACCCCGCGTTGGTGGCCGAAGCTGCGGACTCACCCGCCCGCCCTCTCGCCTCCCGCGGCCTCGCACCTCCGCCATGCCCGGCCGCGGCCCGGGCAGGAGGGCAGGCAGGCGATGGCCTGCCCGCTGCCGGCTCTGCCTGCGCTCGGGGTTAAGCCGGGTCCCCGGGCGCGGCGGGGATAAGCGGGCACCAGCCAGCGGGATTAGGATCCCGGCTGGGAAATCCGGCTAATCGGCCTGCGGGGCCGGACACGAGCGGCAGCAGAGCGGGGGCCCGGGGGAGGATTCCCCCGAGGGGGCAGCGGGGCTTGGGGGCAGCTCTGCCACCCACCCCCGCCGCAGCGGGAGCGGGGGGGACCCCGCGCCCCGGGCCCAGAGGCGGCTGCCGGGCTGGGGGTGACACCGGCGGCTGGCGCCGGGACCGGGGGATGCTGCGGGGCTGCCGGGCCGGGAGGAGCCGCAGCGCGGCCGGGGGCAGCGGCTCTTTTCGGGACAAACCGAACACAGACCACCGGGATCCTCCAGAAGCCGCCTCCCAGAAGGGGACACGCGTGGGAATCTGCTCAGTCACCCCACGGGGGACAAACACCCCCCATCGCTGCAACCGGCAGCACGGCGGCCCCCGACCCCGGCCCCCCCCGGCCCCGGCCCCGCCGCACCGAGCTCCGCGCTGGGCGGGGTGCGGAGCCACGGGGAGGCAGAGGGACCGGGGGGATGATGGGGACATGGGGACCGCCCGGGGGGGGACATAGGGACAGCTCGGGGGGATGATGGGGACAGCCCCGGGGGGTGATGGGGACAGCTCGGGGGGGGACACGGACAGCCCCGGGGGGAACACGGGGACAACCCCGGGGGGATGATGGGGACGTGGGGACAGCTCCGGGGGGACGCTGCGAAGCCGAGGCCGGCTCCCGGCGGCACAGCCCCCCCCGCCCGCAGCAGCTCCCGGCCCGGGCCCCCCGTTACCTGCTCACGCCGCCACCGCGCGGCCCCTTTAAGAGACCCCGCGGGCTCCGCCGGGCCGCTCCGCCGGGCTCGCGCGCAGGCCCCGCCCTCCCGCGCTACAAAGTAGCCGCCGGCATGACGTCACGGAAAGCGGGTCTTAAAGGGGCCGGTGCGGCGCGGGGCGGGGGGACACAGGGGCGTGCGAGGGGCAGGAGCCCGTCCCCGTCCCCGTCCCCGTCTCTCCCCGCCTCTGCGCTTGCCCTGCCCTTCCCCTGCCCAGCTGTGGCCCTGCCGCACCCTCCGCCCCGCCCCGCCCCTGCCACACCCCTGCCACACCCAGCCCCTGCGGGCCCCACACGGGGCAGCGGAGCCCCCGCCACGGGCGCGGCAGCCCGGCCCTGGGGTGGGCTGAGACCCCCCCCCCGGGTGAGAGGCCGTCCCACTGCCCGTGGACGCCGTGGCTGCCCGCCGAGGCCGTGGGCAGGGAGAGGCCCCCCACCCGCGTCCCCCCCTCGCCGGGCTCCGGGGGGACAGCCCCTTCCCCGCCGGGGTCCCCGAGCCCGCGGGGCTGTCACAGCCCCGGGGTGGGGGGCACCGGGGGTGGCAGCGATGGCCCCGGGAGGGTCCCCGAAGGCAGAGACCGCTGAGTCACGCCGCGGCGGGCAGCGCAGCCGGTAGCACCGGGCTGGCGCCGGTGGACCTGGGCAGCTCGGTACCGCAGGGCCCCCGGGAGCGAAGCCGAGCTGCTCGTTGCCGCGGGCGGTACGGCCCGAGCGGGGGGAGCGCGGCCTCTGAAACGCAGCGTTTCACCCCAAAACGCGGATCCCTGCCTGGGCAGGGCCCGGCGCAGCGCGTCCCTTCGGGAGGCTTTTGGTTGCCCACGTTCAGGACCGGCACACGGCACCGCTCGCCCCACTGCCAGCTCCCAGCTCCCGCTCGGCCCCCCGGCCCCGGGGGACACGCAGCAGCTCAGCCCTCTGGGGTCTTGCCCAGGTCTGCGGCAGCTCCCACCCCCCGCCCAGGCATGGGGGACCCGGCCTGAGCACCGACACAAGGAGCCTGCACCAGAAAACATCTCCTGCTTAAGTTAAAAAGTTGGGGTTTTTTTTAAAAAAAAGGTTTCAATATAAGAGCATCTGCATTAAAAACCCCACGGGGCGAAGAAGCCGACGGGCACAGCAAGGGGCTGCGCCGTGCACCGGTGTCCCCCGCCCCGCGCGCCGCCCTGGCAGCCGCCTGCGCTCGGGCATCGCCCCGTGGTGCAGGATGCGGCCGTCAGAGCCAGCCTTGGCTCCGGCCTGCCCGGCGATCCGATTGCTGCGGCTGTGGGAGCCGCAGCCGGGTGTGCCAGGTCCCAGCCCAGCCCTGCGGCCACGACTGGAGCCTCGGAAACTTGGTCCCTATGAATTCTGCAAAAAAGGCATTTCCAGCTTCGCTTCCAGAGACCACGCGAGAGCGCAAGGCTGCCGGCGGTGCGCACACACACGCTCACACACACACACAATCCCCCGTCCCCTGGCCAAGGCCCCGCAGCACCCTGGGCTCCCCCACGCCGGGGGTCTCTCCTGGCCGCGGTCCCACCACATCCCGCCGACCCGAGCCCCTCTCCTCCGCGGGGCTGAGCCGGGTCCTGCCAGCACGGGGACAAGAAGCGGCACCGGGGGCAGCGTGGGCGACTGCTCCCCCCCTTGCCAAGGGATCCGGGTGCTGCCACGGCAGAGCATCACGGGGCGGTGTGGTGGGTGCTGGGTGGGAACGCATCGTCTTGGCTGCGTGAGAAGACACACCGTCCGCTCCTCAGTGCTGGAGCATCCACCGCCTTCCTGCTGCAAATGCCGGGGCTGCGCTGGGGCCCGGGGATGCCCATGGGCTGCAGGAAACAGCCAGTCTCTTCTCTAGAAACGGGGTCTTTATTTCCTTGCTCAGAAAAATAGATTCATTTAAAAATTTAAAAAAAAAAAAAGTTTAAAAAGAAGGAATGACGAAAGTAGAGGCTGGAATGTTGCTGGCGGTGGGGTCTGTACACGAGATGGTGCGAGACAGGGCTGGGTGACGTCCCGCTCAGTAGCTCTCCTCCTCCTCGCGGTAGTACTGGTACCCGGGAGGGTCCCCGCTCTGGTCACAGGCAGCGTTGGCCACCTCGCCCTGGCTGCCCTGCGGGCAGTACTTGGGGTCATAGATCTGGCGGCCCAAGCCGAAGACCTGGCCGCTCTGGTTGGCACCCTGGTTGGAGCCCATCTGCAGCGACATGGAGGAGTTGTCGCACTTCTCCGTCCCCATCTTGGCGTCGTAGATGTGTCTCCTGGTGCCGGGAGCCGTCATGCCCACCTGGAAGGACAGGATGGAGCAGGGCTCGGCCACGGTCTCCCCCCCCTCCCCACCGCGGCCGCGGTGGCTCACCTGGCTGGCACACTTGTTGGTGCCCATCTGGAGGCTGATGGTGGAGTGGTCCATGGGCGGCAGGATCTGGTTCTTGGGGTCGTAGAGGTGTCTCCTGGTGCCGTAGGCCGTCATGCCGGACTGGCTGGCACACTTGTTGGTGCCCATCTGACAAGGGGGTCTGGTGAGACCGAGCGCTGCCCCACATGTGCCCCTTCTCCTCCCTCCCCGTCCCCCCGCAGCCCGGGGGGCACAGGCAGCGCTCCCTGACCCAGCCCAGGCGCAGCCTCTCCTGGACATTGAGTGCCAGGGTTCGGACACGGAGCCGAGATGGTCCCAGATCCCGAGGACACTCGAGGCACCTTGAGCCTCAGGTCCCCCCAGCCGTGCTTGGAGCCATGACGGTGCGTGCTGAGGGTTTGATAAAACCGGGGTCCCCTCACCCGGCACCCTGGCCCTTGGGAGCAGACACGGGGCCAGCCCACCTGCAGCCCGATCACGCACTGCCCAGCCTTCATCTTGGCCTCGTCGAAGTTCCTCTGCTGCTTCTCCGAGTACTTCACGCCGATGTCCACGCCGCTCTGCAGCCCCTTCGTCTTGGCCTGCCAGGGAGGGGTGGTGAGGAAGGACGGGGGTCCCAGACCTCCCACCCTCTCCTCCCTGGGCAGGGGGTGCCGTGGGGTCTCACGGGCGCCACCCCAAGCTGGGGGTCTGCTCAGTTGGTCCCCATGGGGCTGCACCCCCTCCCAAGCTGCTCGTCCCCGTGCGCTCACCATGCCCGCCAGCGCCAGCAGCGACACCTGCACCTGCGTCAGGTTCCCGCTCTCAAAGAGGTCGTTGGCTTCAAAGAGGTCCACGGGGTTCATGCCGTAGCTGGCCATGGCCTTGATGAAGTTGGAGAGGTTCTCGAGCTGGGGGTAGGGGGAGAGGGCTCAGACCCTGATGGGTGACGGCAGAGGGGCCGGGGCAGAGCCGGGGCCGCCGCAGCAGCCGGGTTGCAGGCAGGGCTGCCCACACCTACCTGGTGCCAGTTCTGAGCCGAGCGGTTGATCTTCCTCACCGAGTTGGGCTGCAGCTTGTTCATGAGCCTGGAGGGAGGCAGGGGGAGCGGGGGCTGCAGTGGGGCAGAGACCCCAGGCGGCAGCAGGGCACGGGCCCTTTTCGGGAAGGTCCAGCCCAGGTCTCCCCCACAAGCACGAGGTGATTTCCCCCCCCCAAGTCCCTGCTGGCCCCCAGGGCTCCCCCCAGACACGGGCACTTTGGGGGCACTCCGGCCAAGCAGAGCCGCAGAGAAAACCTCTGTCAGGTCCCACCGGCATGGGCATGGCCAGATCCAGCACCCGCCCTTCCCACCCCAAGGGCTTGGCGGGGGTCCCCTGGAGGGCAGGTCTCCCGCGTCCCCGTCCAAACAGAGCAGGGGCCAAGGGGCTGCGCTCGGCATCGCCCGGTCAGCAGCGTGGGACTCACTCGCAGAGGATCACCCCATCCTTCAGCCCCTTCTGGAAATCGGGCCCGATCTGCTGCCCCGTGACGCTCTCGATCCACGTCCGCAGCTCAGCCTCCTTCTGCGGGTCGTACTTCTGGGCGAGCTGGGAGGGGACGGCGAGGGGGCAGCTCAGGCACGGCCCCGGCGTGCACCCCAAACCCCTCATGGGGGACGGCTCCCCCACCCCGGGCACAGACCCACAGTGAGGTCTGGGGACAGCAGCCCAGTCCCGAACGCTGTCCTCGGGAAGCACTGGGGACACTGGCACCCCGTCCCCAGCCTCTGCAGGGCAGTGGATTGCGCCCCACAGCCTGGCTGCCCCCAGCCCCAGAGAGCCAGGGGGCGAGGTGGGCGCAGCGGGCGAGGTGGGCGCAGCGGGTGGCTTGGACAGCCCTGGGATATTTGCTGAGCCCCGATTTCCTGGTGCGCAGGAACCCCCCGGGGGTGCAGGCAGCAAGAGCCACGGCTGGGAGCAAGGCCACAGTGTGACCCCATCACAGGGGAGGACATCTCCCCCTGCCTCCAGCTTCCCGCATCCCCGTCCATCGGCTGGTTTTGCCCCAAATATACGCACAGTCTGGGGAGCAAGGGCAGCCGCGCCGCCCCTGCCCGTCCCCCAGCCTGTGCCCCTTGCATGGGAATGGGGACGGGAGCACGAGCACCATGCTGCCATCAGACACAGGCGCTGGCGCGGCCGGATCTGGCGCGAGCCCGCAGAGCACGGAGCCCCTCAAACACGGCGGCTTCTGAACCTTTCCAAGGAGGATGAGGAGGAACTGCCCGCAGGGGCCGGGGGGAAATGCCCCCCCAAGGGCCTGTTCCTCCCTGTCCCCTGGAGCCCACGGGAGCCCGGCACCGAGCCCTGGGGGTCCCCGGCCGCACGATGCTCTCCCCTCCGGCGGTGCCGAACGCGCCGCCGCAGATTCCTTGGTCACCGCGGCTATGCCAGGAATGCGGACGCCTCCTCCCAAATGGAGACCAGCTGCCCGGGCCGGCGGCATCACCGGCAGCATCGCCTCGGCCCTGGCCCGCGAGGGAAGGAAAAGGCACCCCGGCCTGGGGCGGGAAGGAGGGGGCTGCACGGGAAGAGCCTGGGAGCCCCGAGTGCTGCCGCTGCCCCAGCCCGGCCCCCCCTGCGCTCAGCCGGCACCCGGGGACGGCCGCAAGGCAGCCACCGACCTCTCGCCATCCCGTCCCCTCCCGGTCCTGGTACGCACCAGGGCTGTGAGCCCCGGGGGATCCCGGCCACAGGGAGACCCCGGGATGGGCACGGTCCAGCCCCGCTGCCCGGTGGGGAGACACCGGCCGTGCCCACAGCCTGCGCTGAGCTGCAGCCCCACAGCTCCGGCCCCAAAGGGGAAGCTCGACCGGTGCGGGATGCAGGGCCGGGCCAGCCGGGCAGGGTCACGCTCACGACGCCACACGCGTCCCGGCCGGGGATCCCACTGTCCTACCAGCTGATTTGCCGGTGCGAGGGCAGCCGGTGCCAGTTCCTCTTCCCAGCCCACGGCCAGTGTGGGGGTTCCCCGGGGCACAGGAAGGGGCAGAGGGGACCAGATCCCACTACAGCCCAGTTTGCAGCACCTTGAATGGACTGGGAGGCTGCCACTGGTTTAACTGGTTCCCAGTCGGTGATGTCAGCAGCACACACCAGGGCAGTTAAACTGGCTTAAGTCTTGCTGAATCAAGCTGAAGCGCCCAAGAGCGTGCAGCGGCGAGGCTCCAGCGCGTGTCCACCCGCTCAGCACTGGTGAGCCCAGCCCAGATGCAAGCAGGGGCCCGTCTTCGCTCAGTGATGAAATGCAAATCCCCTGCAAGGCCGGGCAAGGAGAGCCCGGCCCCAGCCGCGGCCACGGCCGCCGCATCCCCACAGCCATGCGTGGCCGAGCCCCGGCAGCGGCGCAGGCAGCGGCCCAGAGCCCCTTCTCCTGCCTGCCCCAGCCCCGTCCGGGCAGCTCCTGCGTCCCCGGGCAGGGTGCAGCCACACGGGGCAACCGGCCAACTGCCCCGGGGCCGCGGGTGACCACGGCTCAGCCTCTGCTCACCCAGCACCGGCCGGGCACTGCCCGTGCCACCACCCGGGGTGGCAGCGGTCCCCGGAGCCCAGCCCTGACCACAGCCCCGGGCTGCGGGGGAGCACAGCCGAGGGAAGGGGTTGCTGTGTCCCCCCGCTCCCCCGGCCCGGCAGGACCCCTGTGCCCCCCGCCGCAGCGGCACAGCCGCTCTGCAAGGGGCACAGCGAAGGCTGGGACAGGGGCACCCGGAGTCGCGGGGTGCACCCAGGCATCCAGCACTGCTCGCCAGCACCCCAGCCCTGTCCTCAGCGTTTCGGTCAAGGGGAGATTTCACCTGGCCTGGCAGGCAGGGCAGCTGCCCGCACCCTGCGGTGCCCGGCTCCTTCCTCGGGGTGTAGACAGCGCGGCCGGAGGCACCGGTTCCCCTTTCCCCTTCCGGCCCCGCGGCACCTCGGCGGCACCTCTGCGGGAGAGTGGCTCGGGCACACGAGGCCTGGGTGGCCAAGGGTGCCCCGGGTGTGCCCAGCCGGGGGGGCCCGGGCTCCGAGGGGCAGGCGTGGGCCGGGGTCTGCTCCTGCCCGCGCCCCGCTGGGGCCACCAGCCCCGTCCCCAGCGAGGGCCGTGGGGCCACGGGCCAGGTCGGAGCATCCCGCCGGGGACGCGGAGCTGCGGGGAAGCAGAAGCGGAGAAGCGGCGGGGAGCAGCGGCGAAAGGCGTCCGGAGCCGCGGGGGGCCGGGGCCATCGCCCCCAGCCCCGGGTGCGGACGGGAACGGTGCCCCGGGATTTGCCGGGCGCGAGGGGCGATAGCGGCCACCGCACGGGCCTGGGCGGGGGCTGGCGAGGCGGCCGGTCCCCGGGACCTCTCCCAGCCCCGGTGCCCTGGAGACACCTCCCCGGGACCCCGCGGGCAGGGCCTGGGCACCCCGAGACCGGGAGCCCAGCCCCGGCACCCCCCGCCCCTCAGAGCCCCCGGCACACCGGGACCCCCGGCTCCCCGCCCGCCGGTGGCGCCGGGACCCCCTGATCTCCACCCCCGGGACTTCTCCACTCTCCGCCCCCGGAGGCACCGGGCCCCCTCCGGCTCCGCATGCCCGGGGCTCACCGGGACCCCCCGGCTCTCCAGGCCCCCGGGATGCAACCGGGACCCCCCAGCCGCACCGGGATGCCCGGCTCTCCAGGGCCCCCAGGAGCACCGGGAGCCGCAGCGCCCGGTGTCCCCGGCACCCCCCGGCCCCCGACTCGCCCCCGCCCGGTGGCACCGGCCCCCCCGGACCCCGCCGCGGCTCACCCGGTTCTTGACCTCGGCGGAGAGGCCGTAGGACGGGCCCTTGTTGAACTGGGAGCTGCTCATGGCGGGGAGCGGGGAGCGGGGAGCGGAGCCGGCACCGGAGCGGGGAGCGGCGCGGGAGCGGGGAGCGGCGGGAGGGCGGGGCCGGGCGGGGCGGGGGGCGGGGCCGCCCCCCCGCGCTGATTGGACGGGGCCGAAATGCCCAAATAAGGGCAGGAGCGGCCGGATCGCGGGGGGGCCCCGCACCCCGACACCGGGACCGGGGGGACCCGAGGGGACCCGGGGGGCACCGGCAGCCCGCGGGGGCCGGGGCCGGGGTCGGGGCTGGAGCCGTCCCGGGCACGCGTGGGCACACGCACCCACACGCGCACCCGCACGCGGGCACGCGCACGGGCACACGCACACCCCTATAGACGGGCACCTATAGACGCGCATACACAGATGTGCCCGCCACCGACCCACGGGCACATCCCTGGACGGACGCGCACACACGCACCCCCCGACCCACGGGCACTCCCCTGCACACGCGCGCTCACGCACACGCGCGCGCGCACCCACGGCCACGCGCACAGGCGGGGCACGCGTACGCGCACCCCCCCCGCACCTCTACCTACCCCCCCCCCCCGCATACACCCCCACGCGCACCCCACGAGCTCGTCCCGCGCCCCGACCCCCGGGAGCCGCCGGGTCCGGCCCGGGGCCGGGGCCGGGGCCCGGCCCGGCCGCTCCCCGCCCCGCGGCCGGCAGATGGCCCACGAGAGGCGGCCCCGGCCCGGCCGGCAGCGCGGCCCCGCGGGGGGGATCCCGGGGCCGAAGCGGGCTTCCCCCCCTTGGCCGCCCGCGGGGGCGGCAGCCGCCCCGAGCAGCCCGGTGGGCAGCGGCCGGGGCAGGACCCGCCCGGGGGTCCCCACGCTGCGGGAGCGGCACCCCGGGGGGGCCCGCCCCGTCCCGTCCCGTCCCGTCCCGTCCCGTCGCGTCCCGTCGCGTCCCTCTCCCGGGGTTTATCCGCCGCCTGGCTGGGTGCTCCTGTCGGTGAACAGACCGCTGAGGGGCTGCGTTACCCCGTGGGTGGGTGAGTCACGGGTGGGGGGCCGTGGGTGCACAGAGGCTGCAGGCTGGCGGGGGCCGGGGGCAGGGGCAGCGGCAGGGCAGTGACCCCGGGGGGGCCGCTGGGGCCGGGCCGTCCCGGCACCGGCACCGGCAGAACCCACGGGGGAGGCAGAGCTGGGAGCATCCCACGGGTGGGAGCCCGGAGCCCTGCATCCCACGCGCCCCCACACCCGGGGCCTCCAGCAATGCCCCGCGGGACGGGGCTCATCTTCCCTGGACTGACAGACACCCCCAAAAACAGGGGAGAACCCCACAGAGGCCTGGGGTCCCATGGGGGTCAGCCCCGGTCCCACAGCGTGGGGCTCTCTGTCCCCCGGACTCCTCTGTGCAGCCGTGGGGTGCAGCACCACCCCCTCCCCCCCTCCCCACAAACGGCCACCCCGAGCCCCCCGCCCCGAGAGCAATGGCCTCTTCTCTGCCGCCTCCTGCCAGGCTGGAGAACAGGCCCGAGCCCCCTGAGGGGCAGCCGGGGTCCCCCTTCCCCCCGGCCTCGCGCCCTGGGTGTGCATTTGGCTTTTCCTGTTTCAGGTTCGCCTGCGAAGCCGATGAGGAAATAAGGCGGCGTCACACGCGCCCTCCTGACAGTTGGCCCCGGCGAATGTGGCCGGCACGGTGAGGAGCGCGGTGCTGGCAGCCAGGCACCGCGGCCACGCCGAGCGAGAGGCCACCGAGGGCAGGGGCTTGGCCACCCCCGGGAACCATGTTCTCCCGGAAGAAGCGGGAGTTGATGAAAACCCCCTCCATCTCCAAGAAGAGCCGGGCGGGAAGCCCCGTCCCGCAGACCCTGCCGGTGAGTGTCCCCTGTCCCCCCCAGCGGGGCAGGGGCCACGGGGGCCATGGGGCCACGGAGCCGCTGGGAAGAGCCGCGGGGTGGGAAGGGAGACCTGGGTATGGCCAGGGGGTCCGCGAGGAGGAGGAGGAGGAGGGAGCTGAGGAAGGACCCTGCTCACTGGGCCTGGGGGGGGAGATTTTGCCCCAGACGAAGGGGACGGAGCAGCAGCCTGGGGAGGCAGGAGGGCGAGCGGGGCCGGGGAGGAAATGGGGGGCTCTGGCCAAGGGCAGGGGAGCCCGGCGGTGAGGGCTGCGGCCGAGGGTTTGGGGAGGGCAGAGAAACCCCCAAACTGCCCAGGGGACAGGGGCGGGAGCGGGGGGACACCCGGGCTCGGGGGCAGCCCCGGTGCCTTGGCTCTGCCGTGTATTTATGTACTTGCGGGCACCCCCCGGTGCTGGAGGGGTGCGGGAGGAAGCGCCTCGCCTCCGCGGGGCTGGCTGGTGGCCGGGGCTCCTCTGCGCACCCTGGCACTGCCCGCCCCGCGCCTGCGCTGCGCCCGCGCCCCAGCCCGCAGAGCGTGGGGCGAGACGGGGCTGGCAAGATGGGGCCGATGGGGCCCGAGAGCCCGCCCGCAGCTCTCTAGCAAGGGGCACCCATCCCCATCCCTGTCCCCGTCCCCACCCTCCTCCCCGACTCCCCCCGGGAGAGCCCCTATGGGTGGCAGACGGAGGGATGCTGGGCCGGACGGCTGGGAGGAACAGCTACAGCCCCTGCTCGGCAGAGCGCCGCAGGACGGGTAAAACCCACTCGCCCAAACCCTCCCTGGACTCGCTGCCCCACGCGCCTGCCGTGTGGCTGACGGTACGGCCGGGTGCACCCCGCGGGCGCTGGTGGGGAGGGACCGGGGTCTCCGGGGCTGCTGCACCCTGGGAGGGGACGGGGACAGGTTTTTCAAATGGCCCCAGCCATTTTGGGGTGGGGGCCTTTGGGCAGCCCCCTTGCAGCCCCGCGGCTGGGGCAACCCCGGAGGCAGCGTGGGGCTGAGCTGCCCCGGTTCACTCTCGCCCGCGGCAGCCTCGTGCTCCCGGCCGGGTCGCTCGTGAGGGGAAGGCGCCCCGTGTCTCCCCCATTGGTACCAAACACGGCTTCCGGCCCCGCCGAGCCGGCAGCGCCCGGCTGGGGATGCTGAGACCCAGCACGCTCATGTCACACCTGGGTGCCTGAGGGTCACGACAGGAGCTGCTGGAGGGACGAGGCTGGCCGCAGGTCCCCTCCTTGTGCCGTGAGGACCCTCGCTGGGCGCGTGGCCCCTGCGTGGTGCACGGCCCCGGAAGGTGCCAGTACCAGCCCCTCCCTCAGGGCAATTTTACCCCTAGAAATTGGGGGGTCCCTCCATCCGTAAAACATCTGCAAAGTCTCCAGATAGCGGCCGGGGAGGTGTCCCCGTCCCTGCCCCATCCCTGGCAGGGCAGGGGCTGTGCCCGACCTGGGGATGGGACAGGGCGAAAAAGAGGAAGGGACGTGTGGGGCCGGATCCTGCTGCCGTTTGGCCGTGCCAGGGTCCCCAAAGCCCCCCCGGGGATGGGCAGCTGCAGCGCGGTGGGTGCTGGTGGGGACAAGGCAGTGTCACCCACATGGTCATCGGGTGCTCCCCAGGACAAACCCGGACCCTCAGGGGCTGGCGGGGGCCAGCTGGGGCCACGGGGCAAGTGGGCAGACAGGGGGGCCGGGCCGGCTCCTGGCCTGTGGTTTCAGAGCTGATATTGCTTGTGAAACCCCCGTGCTGGGAGCGGTGAATTCGCCGGGAGCCCGGGAGCCTTGGGCAATGCCAGCTGCCGGGGGCTGCCTGCGGCCCGGTGGGGACGGTGGGGACGGTGGGGACGGTGGCCCTGGCCGGGCGAGCGCCCAAACCCTGCCAGCTGCTGCTCCGCTGTTGGTTTCTCGCTGGCGGAGTCGCTGCCTTCGCCCTGCGGGGCCCTGAGACTGTCCCCCCCACCCCGAGATCCCCAAAGGTCTGGAAATGCCGGGCAGGGCTATGCCTCATCCCCACGCCGCGGCCGGGCAGGATCGCCCCCGGGCTCTGCCAGGGTACCAACCTGGGGAAACCGAGGCACCGCGCGGCTGCAGGGTCTGGCACCCGCCCCTCAGACGACAGCCTGTCCCTCCAGGCTGGTGGCATGGGGGTCCCGGGGTGCTGCCCTCTCCCTGCCCGAGCCGGGGTCCCGGCCGTGCCCCGTGGCACCGGCCGTGCCTGCCGGGGCCTCACGCTCGTCCCTGCTCCCCAGGACCTCTCCCGCAAGGACTGCCTGGAGGCGCCCGGCTCCGGCCCGGGGGAGCTGCCCCCCGCCAGCTCCAAGCTCAGCACCAGCCCCAGCACCGTGGGTACCCTCAAGCGCCCCACCAGCCTCAGCCGCCATGCCAGCGCCGCCGGCTTCCCCCTCACCCCGGCGGGCCCCCGGCCCGTGCCCAAGGGCCACAAGACCCCCATGTCCTACAGCCCCATGGACGGCGGGGAGGGCCCCTTCATCGACACGGAGGACATCTCCCAGCTGCTGACGGACGTGGCCCGCTTCGCCGAAGCCCTGGAGAACCTGCGGGACGTGGTGCTGCGCGACGGTGAGTGCCGGGATGCCCCCGGCCCCCGCGAGCCCCGGTGCTGCCCACGCAGCTCCAAACCACCCGCTGCCGCGGGGACGGCACGGGAGCATCCCCTCCCCGGGAAGGGACCGGACCCGTGGGTGGGGGTCTCTGCCTGGCCCGGGAGGGGAACGGGACCCCCGGGGGGCCCTGCGGAGCCGCAGCAGCCACGGGCAGAAGGTGGCGGGTGGCTGCCGGGAGCTCGGAGCCAGGATAACGCGGCTTCCTGCCTGCGAGCTATTTTCATCCGCCCGCTTTCCTGTTTACAGCGCGGCAGTGCCAGCTGCCTGCCAGGGCCCCCGGAGCCCCGCAGGGCACCAGGCACGGCCCCCTGGCCCCTGCCCTGCCGGACCAACCTCACCGGGGCGGCCGGCGGCATGGGGCCGGTGCCCTGGCGCGGGCGCGGGGCTGGGTGGGCCGTGGGGCCACACGTGGGTGTCCCTGCCCGAGGACGGCGGTCTTGTGGTCCCCGCGGCGAGGTGGGGCTGCGGAGGGGGGGGTCACATGACACCGTGTTTTCGTCGCTGGCTTTGCAAACATGTTGACGCATCCCCACTTGCCATGGAAAACGGCAGCGCCCAGCCCGGGGCACTGCGGCCGACGGCCCCAGCGGCCAGATCCACGGCTGGGCCAGCGGGAACGTGGCTGGGGGCTGCGCTGCCGGGGGGCAGTGGGATGGCAGCCGGGAGGGCGATGCCTCCAGGTCCCTGTGAAGGTTTGGGCATTGCAGGGCGGGGAGGAAACATCCCTGATCCGGATGGTGACCGTCCTGCTGCCGTCCCTGCTCGGGGTCCGCGGTTTTGCTGGACCCGGTTTGGGACAGCCGGGACGGTGCCGTCCCCAAGCCGCCAAAGAGATGGGGAGAGGTTGGGGCTGACCTGCGGGACGCAGCCGTGATTTTGGAGAGTCCGGCTCTCCTCTGCACCCATCCAGCCCCATTCCCAGCCCCGTTGGTCTCCCCACTTCCCACTCCGGAAGGGGCCTGGAAATGGGAGAGGAAATGGAGGAAACCCCTTCCCGACCCCGAGCTGGGGGCTGCGATGGGGAGGGGGGGTGTGCCCGGCCAGGCGGCCGGTGCCAGTCTGCCATCCCAGCGCTTCCCTACGGCAGGCTCCTCACCCCCTAACAAGGCTGCCCGTGCCCGGCCCCAAGCCCCAGCCCCGGCACCGTGCTGGCGGGGAGCCGGGCCAGACCCCCGGGCTGGCAGCTGGAGCCCGTGGAGGGGACGGTTCCCGGGAAAGGGCCCCGTGGGACGCGGCGAGCCTGGCTGGATGGGGCATGGCGGCGGGACGGACCTGCCGCATCCCTCCCGGCGGCTGGGAGTGCCCGTCCGGTGGGGAGGAAGGGAAGGAAACGAGGAGGAAATTCCCAAACCGCTTTCAAGGGAAAAAGTTACTACTGAGGAAAAAATGCCTAAAAGGTCGGGCTGCCCCAGGCCCGCTGCGGCACCGGGCAGGGGACACGCCGGCTGGTTTCGCCACGGCGGGGATGGAAGGGGCGGGCTGGGGAGGTGCTGGACAAGCGGGACATGGCCGTGCCAGTCCTGCCCCCCCAAAGCCAAGGGGATGGGCTGCACGGTCTGGGAGCCTGGCGGGACCCTGCCCAGGACGTGGCTGGCAGGGGGTGGATGGGAGGCTCCGGAGGGCAGGGACGTGGGGCAGGGACGCGGGGCAGGGACGTGGGGCAGGGACGCGGGGCAGTGTTTCAGCCCCCCTCTCTTGCAGACCCCAAGGAGCCCCAGCGGCCGCTGGCCCACGAGTGCCTGGGCGAAACCCTCCGCATCCTGCGCCAGGTCATCAACAAGTACCCGCTGCTCAACACCCTGGAGACCCTGACGGCTGCCGGGACCCTCATCTCCAAAGTCAAGGGTGAGATGATGGGGCCAGGAGCTCTGTCCCGCTCCCGTCCTGCCCCGTGCTGGGATGTGCAGGGCCTGGGGAGCCCGTGGCGGGGCTGCCGGGAGCGGAGCTGCCCCACGGACAGGCAGAGGGGGTGAAGGCATCAGCTGCCTGCTTGCTGTGTTTTAGTTTCAAGGACAATGTAGTGTCAGAAATGACAGAGGCCTGATCCCTGCCTGGGGTTTTCCAAGCACAACCGCAGGAAAAACACTTAAATAATCGGATCCTGCTCCTGGCAGCACCTCGTGTTTATAAGAGCGGGGTCTGTGGAGCCCAGATCCTGGCTGGGGCACCACCTCCTGCCCACAGTTACACCAGCGGGGAGGGGGACGGCTGCACTAACCGCAGGCAGAGCACAACATTTTGCGTCACCGTGCTGCTTCCTGGACACCGAGCAGCAACCGCGAGGGGACAGGAAGCCTCGTGGCGGGTGGCAGGAGGTCTGCTGTGGGGCTGGCCCCACGCGGGGCCGGGACGGAGCGAGTTCAGGCTGCCCACGTCCCCGGACAGAGGGGTGGGAGCAGATCCCAGCCCCTCACCGCAGCAGGGGGGCTCAGGTCACCAGCCCCGGCACCCCAGAGGAGCTGACCCGAAAGGCACCAGGGTCTGCCCAGAAGCCCTGGCCGCTGGCGAAGGCGCCACGAGCGTCCCTTGGCCTGGGCGTCTGCCAAGCACCGTCTGCACCGGTTCCCACTGCCGCCGGCAGTTCCTCTTTCGGCCGTGGGCGAGAGCCCTCTGGGAGGAAGCCGTCCCGCCTCGGAGCAGGGGGCTCTGGAGGTGCCGTAGGCCAGTGGAGGCAGTGGAGCAGCTCCACGGTCAGCAGCACTTTTCCAGCAGCCCTGGGAAACGGGAGCGAAGAGAAACGTGAGCCGAGCGATGCTGGCCGGGAAGTCAGTCCCGGGAGAAACGGGGGAGCAGAGACACTGTGCTGCCCTAGAGAACGTCTGTCATCCGCAGGGACAGTCCTCTCCTCCCCGCTGCTCCCTCGAGCCTGGGCCAGCTCCTGAGCCAGCAGGAGCCCGCAGGTCCTTCTCCTGGCTGAGGCAGGGACAGGCGCTTGTGGTGACAGGGCTTCCGCGTCTCCTCGTTTCCAGGTTTCCATTACGAATCCAACAATGAGACGGACAAGCGGGAGTTCGAGAAGGCCGTGGAGACCATCGCAGTGTCCTTCAGCAGCACGTAAGGGACTTTTGGCCAGCCGACCCCCGGAGAAGGTCCCCCGATGGGCCCCGTGGCCCCTGCCAGCCAGGACATGTCTCCACCCTCCTCCCCGTCCCCTCGCCCACGCACAGCCCCACAGCGGCGGCTGGTTTGGGGGTGGTTTGGGGACCGCAGAGACCCCGCGGGGAGGGCAGATTCACTCCTCCTGCCGCTCGCACCAGCAATGCCTCCAGCACCGAGGAGGGACCCCAAAGCCTGCTCGAGCCCGTAGGCTCCATCTCCCGGCCCCTCTTCAGTGCTGGGCCAAGCTCTGCTCCTCCACCTGAATTACCAAGACCACGTCACGTGGAGCTGAGCTGATCCCCACTGAAACCAGTACCGCAGCCCCGACTGCCCTGGCCCTCGCCCAGTCCCTCGGATGTGGGTCGCGTGCTGCTGGGTGACAGCCCTGCTTGTCACTGCCCGTCCTCCTTTTGCTGAGCCCAGTCGTATTCCTCTCGTCACAGCGTGTCCGAGTTCCTCATGGGGGAGGTGGACAGCAGCACCATCCTCTCCATCCCACCCAGCGACCAGAACCAGGTGGGTGATGCCCGCTCCCATCGCGTGGGTCTCGGGATGTGCCGGGGCGCTCAGACGCGGCTCGGGAAGGGGCTGAAGCCCCCGGCCCCAGACGTGGGATTCCCAGCTCACCTCCAAGCCCATCGGAGCTGCGCGTAGTCTTTGCCTGCTTGCTCCTGTCCTCGCCGCCATCCCAAGGAAGGGAAAAGCCACTTGGCAGCTCGATCCAAAGGGCAAGGTGGCTCGGGAAGGGATGGAGCAGCTCTGTCAACAGAGGCAGAAAACAGGGCTCTGGTTGCTCTCCTTAGCTCTGCCCTGGTCTAGTGTGTGCGCAGAGCAAGGTATTTCTCCAGCGATGTTCCCGTTAGCTCATGGCCTTCCTGTAGGGCCACGGGCTGGGCATGGGAGACTTCCAGCAACAGCAGAAAGGCTCCAGCAGCTCCGGGTTTCTGCCTCCCCTCTACCCGCCAGCCCCTCCAACTACTCCCCTTCCTCTTCTCTGATCAGTCCCTTTTCTTTCCCAATTCCCAAAGACTATGGAGAGCCTCTATGGGGGGATCCCCGGGCCTGGAGGAGACGGCATGCCTTCGGGCATGGAAAGCTATGACGCAGGTAAGCAGGCAGACACCGGGTGCAGGGTTTGGGGTGGTGGGGTACGTGGCTGAGCAGACCGGCCGGCAGGAACCGGCGTCTTCCCCATCGCTGCCGCTGTTCTGAGCCGCACAGGGCTCCTCGGCTGAGAAAAGGCAGCAGAGCTGCTGCTGGCACCGGGAGCCGGCAGGACACCAGCACAGCACGATGCCAGCACAGATATGGGGAGGTTTGCACTGAAAGCTCACGGAGCTGGCGGGGGGGAGCCAGGCGGTCCTGGGGTTTTCCCGGCTGTTCCAGTGCTCCTGGGAACTCGGAGGCGTTTGGAGGGAGCGGGTCAGCGAACACAGCGGCAGCAGCACATTCAGTGTCTCTCTCCTCTTTCTCCCCCCACCTTGTCCCACCGCAGGCCGTCCTCCTGCCGAGGAAGTGGACGTGACGCTGCAGCGCTGCGAGGGGGGGGTGGACGCTGCCCTCCAGTACGCCAAAAACATCTCCAAGTACATGAAGGACCTCATTGGCTACCTGGAGAAAAGGACCACGCTGGGTGAGCCGGGGAGGACGGCGGGTGGGTCCTCTCCGGAGCGGGGCTGAACTCCTTGGAGCAGCATCAGAACAGGTCGAGGTCCTCTACGAGGCATGAGGCTGAGGGAGTCAGGCATTGCAAGGGCAGTGGTGAACTTCATTCCTGAAGTTCCTGATTTATTTTTCAAAAGGAACCCAATCCCCAGGGAAATCCTGGTCTCTCGTACGTCTTTTCACTTCCAACCTCTTTCTTCCAGAGATGGAGTTCGCCAAAGGGCTTCAGAAGATGGCAAACAGCTGCAAGCAGACCATCAGTCAGGAGGTAAGCCCACATGTCCCCAGAGCCACCCGGTGTCCAGGCTGTCGGGCTGTATCAGGAGCAAGCAGCCCTGGAGAGCTTGTTTTGTGTGACCCAGCTTTTTGCCCAGGAGAACAAGCGTGCAGTTCTCCAAAGCTCTTTGTGTGGCAAAATTCACGCATCCAAGCCAAAGCAAAGGATAACGCTGAGACCCTGCAAAAGCTCCTCCATCGGTAGCCGGTACTGCCCTGGCCCTGCCGGCTGTGCCAGCAGGGAGAGCCCGGGGAGGCTCACGCGCCAGATGTGCCCCAGCCCCTGCTCTGAGGCCCAGGCGCCGGGCAGGCGACGCCACGGGGCCCTTCTAGCCCCCTCCGACCTCCCTCCAAGCAGTCCCTTGGCAGCCTGCGACCACACTGCCTCGGTCCAGGACAGGGCTTTTAGCAGTAGCGGGCAGCCAAGCCGAGCCTCTCGCTCTTCTTCCCCGAGCGCGGCACCAGAGGGTGCGTCTCCTTTGGTTCACGCTGCAGTGCTGGGGCTCAGCGTCACGCGTTTTCTCGTTTCTCAGACCAACATGCCTTTCCTGTCCATCTACCTGCTGGCCCTGGAGCAGGATATGGAGCACGGGACGTCGGTTCTGCAGGCTGCCAACACCCTGCAGCACCAAACCTTCCTCCAGGTGAGAGGATGAAAGGCCATCTCGGAAGGGTCTTCCCCGGCGGCTGGGCAGCGAGGGAGGCTGGTGGTCTCCTTAGTCCTTCTGCCACAGGCAGCTCTTTCAGAAACTGGAATCCAGTTGCTGCTCGGCTCAGCCACCGCTCGGGCTCGGCATTCCCTGGCTTTGCTCTGGCCTCAGCGGATCGATGAGCCCAAGCTCTCAGCCAGATGCCGGGTCCTTCGAGGGGTTAGATACAGCATCTAGGAGAAAGCCCCCAAGCCTGGCAAATCAAACGGCACCTCCTTATCGAGCTCCACCTCACCCGAGGCCTCTCTGCGTTCCCATGTTCCCCCTCCAGCACAGACCACCCATCTCCCAGGGACAGCCGCTCTCCAGAGCTGATGTCCGGTCGTTGCAGAGGGTGGCTCTTGCTCAGCTCAGTCTGGAGGGAAACTGCATCTGGCACTTCCCAGGCTGCAGATTTTTGTCCATGACACAAACCCTCCCTGTAACCGAGCCCAGACGCGCTGGGGAATGATAACAACCGCCACAGGGAACTTCTCCTTGCAAAGCCTTTTGCAAAGGGAAGAGCGGCAAGCATTTAGCTCAGGCCACCGTGGGGGTTGTTTCTCCCTCCCGATTCAGCCGCTAACAGTGAGACGCCTTGAACATGAAAAACGGAGGAAGGAGATCAAGGAGCAGTGGCACCGGGCGCAGAGGAAACTGGTGAGTAACAGCCACACGGCACGGGCTGGGTTTGCGCTCCCCGAGGCCAGTCCGGAGTACCCCCGGGACATGCACCCCTCCGAGGATGCTGGACTCCTTGCCCCTCTCCAGCAGCCTCTGCTGTGCTGGGGGACGCCGGAGAAACACGGGGCGCAGGGGCCAGGGAAGGAGCCCTGGGGAGCTCGCAGGGGATAACGACCCCCTTGCAGAGTTCAGTCCTCACCCGGGGTCACTGTTTTCACTGGCAGCAAGAGGCAGAGGTCAACCTGCGCAAGGCCAAGCAGATATACATGCAGCGCAGCGAGGAGCACGACAAGGCCAAGTACATGGCAGTGAAAGCGGAAGAGGAGCAGCAGAACACCACCAGCAGCATCACCACCAAAACCCTGGACAAGAAGAGGCGGCTGGAAGAGGAAGCCAAGAACAAGGTAGGGACATGAGAGCTCTGGACTCCGGCTGAGTGTCTGCCTGGCAAGAACCTTCTCACTCCTTGCTGTCCTAGTACAGGGGCAGCCCTGAGCTGAGTGGACTGAACTGAGCTCCCCGCGGATCCTCGGACACGGCGCAGGAACGCCTGGAGGAACGGGGTCCAAGTGCGGAGAGCTGTTCTCCTTGTTCTCCTTACCTATGCACTGTTCCCATCTCTTGCTCTCCCACCTCTCAGGCAGAAGAGGCGATGGCCACGTATCGGACCTGTGTTGCCGATGCAAATACCCAGAAGCAGGAGCTGGAGGATACCAAGGTGAACTCCTTGCGGCAGATCCACGAAGTGATCAAACAGAGTGACCAGGTCATCAAGACGGTGAGTGGGGCTTGCTCGCTTGGGATGGTCCCCAGGGCAGGGGGTGGCCGTACCCTGCTCAGGAGAGGTTCAGAGCTGCCTCCCCAGCAGACCTGGCTTAGCTGCTCCTATTTCAGATGTGGTCCAGGTGGATGTAGAGCTCTCTTCACTCCCTTGGGCTCTGAAAAGCCAAGGCTCAAGGCTGCAGACCAAGCAGCGCTCTGTGCTCCTGATTTCCCATCTAACCTGGAGCTCCTTGTCTCTCTCTTCCATGTATGTCGCCTCACAAAGCTCATGTCTGATTTTCTCTACGTTATTTTTAGGCCACAATCTCCTTCTACCAGATCATGCACATGCAGACGGCTCCACTGCCCGTCAACTTCCAGACACTGTGTGAGAGCAGCAAGCTCTACGACCCCGGGCAGCAATACGCCTCTCACGTCAAGCAGCTGCAGCGAGGAGACGAACCTGACATCCAGTACGACTTTGAGCCCTACGTCTCGCACAACGCCTGGTAGGAAAGGAGAGGGGAAAACCACTGCTGTTTTACACGCCTCTTCTCTGTCGCTGGCACCCTTCCCTGGGCTGGCACTGTGCTCCCCTGCAGAAACCAGCACGCTTTCGGTGTGCCCGAAGGCAGCTCCTGCTGGGAAATCCGGGGCTGGAGCAGCGGGGAATTCCCCTCACATCCTCCGATGGATGAGACGGGCTGTCTAGTACCTGAGACAGGGGACTGTAAATCCCAGGACAGGTGGATAGCAGCCATGAATAAGGTTTTCAAGTGTCCTTCCTTCTCATCCACTTGGATGTTCCCTTTTCTCCTTCTTTCTGCCCACCAGGTCCCCCTTTACTCGGACGCGGAAAGGCAGCTTCAATGCCAATGACTTCTCAACGAATGCTGGCTCTGACGGGGCCGGGCTGCCCAAGGACGGGACCGTCTCGGAAGGAGGGGCAGGAGCCAAGGAGCAGCAAAGCAGGGCTGCGGCGGCTGAGCGGAGAGGTGAGCCCGGAGCAGAGGAGCCTCTGCGTCGCCGTCCCCACGGCACCGCTCGCAGCAGGCTGCGTCCTCCCCCTGGTCAGGGGCAAAGCAGGACCTCCATGGGTACCGAGGTGGGGCTTCTCTTCGCAGCAGTAGGACAGGCTGGAAGCCTCGCAAGCTGAATTTCCTGAAGGACACAAAATCAGCTCCATGGGGGCTTTTTGCTTTTGCTAGTGCTACCTAACAGACCATGCTCCATCTTCCCATCTCTTCTTTCCCTTGCTGGATGCGTTACTGAAGGCATCACAGCCCCTTCAGCAGCCTCTCAACAGGAAACCAAGCAGCTTCCTTCAGTAATTTAAGTGTCTCCAAGAGTCTAGGCTCTTCTCCCGTGTTTCTGTCCTCAACGCAGGAAGCAATCTCAAATGGACTGTGTGTTTCCCTCTGCAGGTGGGAGGGGACACCAGGTCCACAAATCCTGGCCAACCTCCACCACTGAAGGTGACAGCAGCCTGGATTCAAGCGCAGGTAGATACCGAAAACAGCCCAGGCAGGCAGTCCTTCCCCTTCTAATACGGTCAGCCTAAAACCAGAGCATCGGAGCTAGGCGAGACCTGCCGCTCCTCTCTTTTATCTGCCTTGTAATAACACTGTGTTGTAAATAAGTGCTCTGATCCCAGTCTCCAACAGGATGGGATGGGATGGGATGGGATGGGGATGGGGTGGGATGGGATGGGATGGGATGGGATGGGATGGGATGGGATGGGATGAGATAGGATGGGATGGGATGGGACGGGATGGGACGGGATGGATGGGATGAGGATGGGATGGATGGGATGGGATGGGATGGGATGGGATGGGATGGGATGGGATGAGGATGGGATGGATGGGATGGGATGGGATGGGATGGGATGGGATGGGATGGGATGGGATGGGATGAGATAGGATGGGATGGGATGGGACGGGATGGGACGGGATGGATGGGATGAGGATGGGATGGATGGGATGGGATGGGATGGGATGGGATGGGATGGGATGGGATGGGATGAGGATGGGATGGATGGGATGGGATGGGATGGGATGGGATGGGATGAGGATGGGATGAGGATGGGATGGATGGGATGGGATGGGATGGATGGGATGGGATGGGATGGGATGGGATGGGATGGGATGGGATGGGATGGGATGTACGGGCACGCACAGCCCCTGCCAGCTCCCAGCTTCTCATCTTCTCCAGAGAGCTGCCCCAGCGGCACAAGGCACACGACTGCTTGCTGTGGGAATCAGCCACGAGCATCAGAGCGCACTCAGAAGAGAGACAACTTTGCCAGTAATCTCACTGGCTTGTGGGTTTTCTTTCGACAGGTGAATTCAGCCATAAACTCCAGCGGTTGTCTTCCAACGGCACCATGTCCTCCAGCGAAGAGCTGGAAGAGAAGGATGAGAACGCCAGCCCCTTTGAGCAGAGTAGGTGACAGCGCGGGAGGTGACGCGGTGCTCCTGCTGCGCACCCGCACGCCACGGCAAAGCTAGCTGCAGGTTGACTTTTCCCAAACTCAGTAGTTGTGAAGGTAAACTGAGCAACTGCTGGGAGGATTCCTGACGGTGACCCCACGAGGAGCCCAACAGCATTTCCCTTAGCAAGGGCTGAGCTCTGCTCAAAGCAGTGGGAACAGATGAGCCAGGGCTGCCCACCTCAGAGCACGGGTTATTTGCAATGTTGCTAAAGAACGAGTGCATCTGGCTGGTCGTCTGCTCTGTGACAGTGACCCCTCTGCTCGAGCTTTGCTTCACCTTACCTCCTCAGGAGCCAGGATGCAGCTGCGTTGCTTTTTGTTCTGCTCGTAGGCATCAATGGGATCACGCCAGAGATGGCGGCTCCGACAGGGCCCTTCCGAAACGTTGGCTTATCCAAGGCTGCCCAGACTCATCGGCTGAGGAAGCTCCGTGCCCCTTCCAAGTGTCGGGAGTGCAACAGCTACGTTTACTTCCAGGGAGCAGAATGCGAGGAGGTAAAGCTGGGAGAAGTGGGAAGAGAGCTCAGTGGGTGGAAGAGATGGAGGATATGTCCCATGAACGGGGTGACCTCACCGCTCCCTGTGTACAGTGCTGCGGTTCACTCTGTCCCCAGATGAGAGCCACACGCTCTGCAGCAGCGTACTGCGGTGCAGCGTCTCACTTGGGTGTCACAGGTTTGCTGTAGAAACCAGCCAGGAGCCCTGACACGCGTGTGGTCCAAACCACGGGGGTAGCCACAGCCAGGAGGTCTAAGTTCCCTGTGGACGCAGAGGTGCCAGCATGAACTTTGGGGCAGGTCTACCTTAGCACAGCTCTAACCTGGGTTTAGGAAGACGTTCCCGGCTGCTGCTGCTTTTTTGTCCGGTTCTAGGACTGGTTCATGCTCCGTCGTGGCTTGGGGTCTGTCCCTCTGAGACAGGCCAGTCGCTCCCAGGGCTGAGGAGGGCTGACCCCATGCAGGGCGAGGATGGCTGCTCTGTTCAGGGGACGTGATCCCCACTGACTTGACCAACAGCAGCTGTCGGGAACACACCGCTCAAAACATCGGCCTCGTGCCGCTTTGGGGAGGGGTCCACGTGCTTCACATTGGTCCTGCGGTGTCTCCGAGAACGGCATTTTTCCTGTCTGCCGTCCTGCTCAACGAGCTCCTCGTTCTCTGGGCGATGCCTGGTCTCTCAGTGGCTGCCCTTCTGCCTAACCCCCGGTGCTGTCTCCCACCTCCACGCATTTCCCTGTGTTTTCCAGTGCTACCTGGCCTGCCACAAGAAGTGTCTGGAAACCTTGGCCATCCAGTGCGGGCACAAGAAACTCCAAGGGAAGCTGCAGCTTTTCGGGCAAGACTTCACAAAGGCTTCTCAGAGTAGCTCAGATGGCATCCCCTTCATCATCAAGAAGTGCATTTCTGAGATTGAGAAGCGGGCACTGAAAACCAAGGTGACGCACTCTCTCTTCCCTCTTCTTCAGCTAAGCTGGCTGAGCCGCCTTCTCTTGAAATGATCTGCCTTGGTATGAAAACCAACAACTCGTTTTTCAGATTAGCAGAGGCAGGAAGCCAGAAAGTCCCAGGTGATAAACTTGGCCCTGATACCCCAAATTCTGACCTTGGAAACTCACTTCTCTTGCCTCCCTCTTTCCTATGAAACAGAAATGACAGTAACATCTGAGCTGGAAGGGGATGTCCCAGAACGACTTCTGAGAGGGATTTCCAGCCCCAAAAGGAGAGGGTGGGAGCTAGAAGCTCCCTGTCTCATGCAGACAGGAAGAGAAGCATCTCTCCTCACTTCAACTCCACTTTTCTCTCTTTTACAGGGCATCTACCGAGTTAATGGCGTCAAGACCCGCGTGGAGAAGCTTTGCCAGGCATTTGAGAATGGGAAGGAGCTGGTGGAGCTGTCCCAGGCCTCCCCTCATGACATCAGCAACGTCTTGAAGCTCTACCTGAGACAGGTAAGGTGCTGGTGATACCTTCTGCTGGGGGGGAGGAGGGGAGAGGGGGCCAGAGGAACCACGTTCCCAAAACCAAACCTGGCTTCACCGAGTCATCTCTGGCAGGAGTAATTCTGCACAAACTGGGCTCAATAACTGTACGGCAGCGGGGGTGGTGGGAGTGGATCAGCAGTGGAGATGGGACCACGTGCACGAGTGGGGAAGAGCGCTCACGCTGCGCCTCCTCCGACCTGACCGCGGGTTTCCTGCTCTCGGTGAGCCCTCGCACAACTCACCCGCCATCGCTTCGCGTGGCTCCTCCGCCGCTGCAGCAGCGGCTTTCGCATCCCCAGAAAAACAACGTGCAGAAGCAGCAAATCCTCCCTCCCCTTGGCAACTGGGGAACCGGGCAGATGAAAAGGGAAGTGATCCAGCAAAGGTCGCTCTGCACGGCAGAGCCGGGGCTGAGCTCACGTCTCCGAGCCCCTCGGGTCGCCCTGCGGTGGGCTCAGCCGGGCGCTGTGCCCTGCTCGCAGCAGTTCTCCACCCCCAGCGAACGCCAATACGCAAGCGAAAGCTGGCAGTGCGAAGGCATCACCCACATCCTCCAACCAGCCACCACAAGGCAGAAGGAGAGGAAGCAGCTTCTCCTTCGCACTGCAGCCTCGCCGCTTAACTCTTTAGTGCTGCCTTTCTCGGAGGGCTGGTGTAACTCCGCAGAAGGGCCCCGTGCGTTAACTCGCGAGCGGGGCTCAGCTCAAGGAGGGAGCCTTGTCCCCGCGTTCCCTGCACAGAGAGGAGAGGAGGGCTCTGAATTGCCTCCGAGGTTTCTCCAGAGAAAAGCAGAGCGGAAAGAGAGGTCACAGTCCAAGGTCTCGCTGCAGAGAAATGGGTTTAAAGTCCCTCTGTAAAGTGCCGGACTGGAGGGAACCTGCTCTGCTGTGAGAGGCAGCCTGTCCCCAAAACCGTCTGTTTAAGCCACCCTGAAAACTTCGCCAGCCATGCAAAACCACCAATTAGTTAACATGCTGCTCTGGCTGCTTTATACAAACTTCAAAGCAAGAGTTCCCAGCTAACCACAGCCCCACCTTTGCTGCAGGCTATGCCGATTACATCCTGCCTTCTCCACCCCCAGACCAACTCATTCCTGTCCTCTTTCTAACACCTCCCGTCTGCTGGGGAACCTGCTGCTGTGCCCACCCCAGGCCAGGGCTTCGCTGGGGAAAAAAGAGAATCCCTTAACCTTGACCTGGAGGGACCCATCCAGCAGAGAGCACCCACGCGTTGATCAAACGCTGCTTTTTGCTTGAACTTCACAGGTCCTAATTGGCTAGGACAAACGCGGCTGGATTTACACGCTTCAGGAGATGGATAAATAAACACTACCTTCTGGATAGCACGCTTTGCGCGCACCGGGGAGGTTTCCTTGCTGTAGAAGGGCCCCAGGTTTCCTCCGCTCAACAGCACCGGGCAGGGCTAGGTCTCGGGGACCGGGAGGCACGGCTCCCCAGCACCCACCTCCCCTGTTCTTGCCTGCAGCTGCCGGAGCCCATTATGCCCTTCCGCATGTACAACGAGCTGATGGGCCTGGCCAAGGAGAGCTTACAGGGCGGCGAGGCCAAGAGCAAGAGCGGGAAAGGGGGCCCTGAGCTGGTGGACAAAGGGGCCGACACGGACAAGGTGGTGGTGAACCTGGTGCTGAAGCTGAAGGAGCTGCTGAAGGAGCTTCCCTGGGAGAACATGGCCACGCTGCAGTACCTCCTGCAGCACCTGAGAAGGTGAGAAGGGCAGGTCCGGAGCCCCTGCGGGTGCTGGGGCACCTTCCCTTTCTTCCCTGGAGTGGGAAGGTCAGTGCGGCCTCCCCACTGGACCCACGCTGGCAGCGGGGACAGCCCAGCCCTTCCCAGGAGCAGGGAGGTAGATCTGTGGCTGCAGCTACTTCTCTGCCGCTCTCGAAGCTCGTGTGTGCCACGAGAGGGGACCCCAGCGCTGCCAGCCCAGCACCTCCTCCAGCCTGGATGCGGCAGGCTGGGCAAGCCTTGCCTGTCCACCCGTCCCCTCTCCCTGCTTGCTCTCACGAGTTGTTCTTCCTCCTCCTCCTCCTCCTCCCCAGGATCGTGGAAGTGGAACAGGACAACAAGATGACCTCAAGCAACCTGGGCATCGTCTTTGGGCCAACACTGATGCGCCCAAGGCCCACGGATGCCACTATTTCCTTGTCCTCGCTGGTTGATTATCCCCACCAAGCTCGCATCATCGAGGCACTCATCATCTTCTATTCGACCATCTTTGAGAACAAGGAGGCCGCGGTGCTGGCCGACTCCAGCAGATACACCGCAGACAGCACGGAGGAGGCAGCCAGCTGCTCTGACCTGGTAGGAGTCCCTGGAGAAGGGAGCACCCGTAGGGCACGCGGAGCCCACCGGGACAGCCTGGCTGCGCTCGCAACCCGGAGCCCATCAGCTGGGGCAGACCCTCCTGCAGCCCTCACACCCCCACCCCTCTCCTGCACGCTGCCCCGGCCTCGTGCTCTGCCCCGCGGATCGCACCAGCGACGTTCCCCGTCCCTGCTGTGCCACACGATGGTACGGGTCTGGCCCGTGCTGTTGCCTTTCTCTTAGGAAACCCGCCTTGCTTCGTCATGTCCTCACTCCGCTTGCGAGTGATTTTCTGCCCCAAAAGAACAGTCTCAGCAGGTGAGACAGGCAGGGGGCGGGAGGATGGAGCCTACGCACTTTTACACCGGGACAAGTTGGTATTTCTCCAGTGAACAATGAGATTTCTGGAACCGTTTCGCAGCGAATGAGAGTTTTCTTCTCCTCCATGCCCTCACCGCTGTACCTCTTCCTCGCAGGCCAACGCAGGCTCCCAGCCCGCAGCTCCTCCTGGAAGCGGCCCCTACCTAGAGCTTTCTTCAGAGAAGGGGAATTTGGATTACAGCGCCGATTCATTCGCAGGTAAGTGAAAGGCACCCGGTGGCTCCTCCCCAGCGGGCACAGGTCTCTCGGGAGGTACGAGGTATGGCACTAGTGGCGATGACACAAAGCCCTTCCCCTGTCCTGAAGACCACAAGTTCCCTGAACAAAGCTCCTGCTGATGCCGTGGTGCTGGGCAAGAGCACAGCACAGGGTTCCCTCTGTCCCGCAGAGTCCGGCGACCGCTCCGTTGACTCCGACTCCGAGCTGGAGGACAGCGGGGAGTTGCTGGCCGCTGCGGATGGGAGCCCACGAACCCAGCTAACGAAACAGGAGAGCGAGACCAGCACAGACGAAGCTCAGTTCTGCGACGACGGGAGCGAGGGGCAGTGGAGCCGGAGCTGCAGCATGGGCCAGTCGGACGTGGAGGGCACTGCTCCCCGCTGCTGCAGCCCCCCGGGAGAAGAGCAAAGCGATGCAGAAGAATACCCCGAGAGCTGCCTTTCCGCTGCCCACACGGACTACAACACAAACCAGTCCAACAACACATCCGTGCCTGCCGCTGCCCGGCATCTGGCAGCCAGGTGCCAAGACAGCCGCGAGCAGCAGCCCCGGTTTATCTAAGCCACCGAACAAAAATACCGCGGACGCTGGGACGGGGCAAAGGGGCAAAATCCAGAAACTACCCGGGTGCAGCGACTCGCAAAGCTGTGACATTGAGGGGTGGGGAGGGACAGCACGGAGCCACGGGCAGCTCAGGGGGGTTTGGTGTGTCAGCTGCAGGCCAGTCCTCGCTGTTTCGTGGCTGGAGCTTTCACACAAAACCCCTGAGCCCCTTGGCTCCCGACGGGGAAAATCGGGTCAGTCTGCCTCGAGTGCTGGGAGCCCCTGCTCAACCCAGCAGCCCACGAAGCGTTTCTTGGGAAGGAGCTGAAGCAGGGCAGACCCTTCGCTTGTTGTTCCGGACTGGGAAGGAACCCAGGGCTTTGCTGTGCCCATGCCAGGTCACAGGCTTAATTTTTGCCGCGCTCCCTAATCCTACGCCTCTACTGCAGCAATCGAGATAGGAAGAGTCAAAGGATCTGACCATTCTCGCTGGCTGTGGCTGGAAGAGCAGACAAGGCTGCCAGGAGGTGACACAGGGAGAGTTCCCCAACAGTGGGCGGGAGACGGGCACTGCAGCAAGGCACGGGCACCGCACGGACAGACGGACAAGGCCAAGCACCGCACGCGCGGGCTGGCTCTGCCGGCCTGGGGAACAGCTCGCCGGGAAGGGACGAGGCGGCCAGAGGAGTGCTGGTTCGCCGTAGCTGGGTAAAAGCTACCCGCACCATCTTGCACAGAGCCAGCCTCGCCTTTAGGGCCGTGGCTGCACCGTTTGCCAGGCCCTGCAAGGTACATTTATCATTTATAGCTGGCTGTACCAGGCACCCAAAGTCCAGCGATGAATTTACTGCCTCAGCACTTCTCAGCAACACAGGGCTCAACCAGCGACGTGCCCTTCCTGGCTCGGCTGACAAGATTTGCATTGCTGCTTGTATTTATGGGCATTTTTCTACTTGGCAGGAGCCACGCAAAGAGCAACCCGCAGGCTGTGAGCAAGCTCAGGGGACAGGGTTTCCTGGCTGCAGGGTCCTGAGCATTGATTGCCTGATCTCTCAGCGGTTTTTTGGATAGACATTTGGCCTCCAAAAATCTTACGCTGCAAGTCCAGGACTACACCTTTGCTCTTCCAGCTGGCCCCGAGATGGAGCTGGGCAGAGAGCAGGTCACCAAGGGGAGATGCCTCCTCCTCAGGACCGCCACGGCCTGAGTCGAGTCACAGCCCCTGCCAGTGTAAGAGGCTTTTTTTTTGTAAAGAGATAACCCTTCAACATGAATCCACTACCTCTGCTGGCAAAGGAACTTAAAGGGTTAAACAAGACCAGCCAAAGTTGTTTTTTTTTAAAGCTACGAGACTTTTCTGCACTGAAGCATAGAGAAACAAGTAGATTTTAAGCTTTGAAAGAGCTGAAAGCTGTTTCCTTCTCTTACGCTGCTTGTACCTGGGCTGCGTTCCTGCCGTCACCGCTGAGCGTGCCACTAGACCCTCGGCCCGGGAGGACGCACGACAAGCAAAGACCACGAGCTCCCGGTCGGGGACAGATGTGCAAGGGCACCTCGCAGCCCACGGTTCCTAAGAAATTGCACAAACCCAAAGCTGTTTTCTAATAATTAGCCAGACCCTTCCTCAGCGGGATGCTGGACCCCAGATCATCTCTCGCTCTGTCTGCTCACGCGTCAGACCTCGCCGCTCCAGGTCTGAGGAGCATCCCAGGGGACAGCGAGGGGGAAGGCAGAGGCAGATCTCCGGCCAAGGAAGCCAAGCGAGTGAAGCAGGAGGGGTGTTCCAGCTGAAGATACACCGAGCAGCATTTGGAGGGTTACATGCACCTCGTTATTGTAGAACTGGGCCATCAACCAGACGTTTGACCCCTTAGAGGATCAGTCTCCAGCACAGGGGAGGGCCTGGGCTTTCCAGTTCCCAGAGCTCTCCGAGACTAATCGGAAATGCATCTCAGCATAGTAGGTTAAAGGTACACAAAACCAAAGTTAATTCACAGCTAAATGGTTTATAACTGAGCCAAAGAAGAGCTGGAGATACCTGTGAGACATTCTGTCCGCAGCTCTTCAACAAGATGGTTGGATTTTTCCAGCAGGTCATTTCCACGGTAGCAAGAGGAACGAGGCCGACCGCCCTCTTGCTACCAGCACTGCTACCACGGGCGGTACCACGTGTGTTTGCGAGGACGGATGACAGGTGAATGCGAGTGAGGGAAGGGACAAAAGCTACGCTTGAGCTTCACATGGTAACAGGCACCCTTCTATTTGTGTATTAGTTCAGTGTGGAAGAAGTAAAGCGTGTTTGTTATGACATGCCTGTACTGCTGTATGAAGCTGCGTTACGTTTCGCTGCGTTCAGATTGACATGCTTCCAAAAAAATAAATAAAATCAGTGTGTTCCAACCCGTGCCTGTCCTGGAGATCAGAGTCTTCCAGATGCATACGCCCATGGCAGCGGGAGGCTAAGCGCTGTAAGGAAGTACTCCAAGTATTTCTAGCAAGTAAACAAGTTTAAAAACCCTCAAGAGACCTGGAACAGATTAAAGTGAAAGTGACTGGGGGGTGATAAGCAACTCTGCATTGCAATATCTGACCACCAAGGTCTGAAAACAAGGGCCAGAGGGTAGAACAGATAAGGTAAGCAATGAGGTAAGTCTGAATTGCAGCGTCAAAACTGCACACGACAGCTGGATCAGAGTTCTGCAGGGTCAGCCCTTGGCTCAGCCCTGACGGAGAGTCCATCAGAGCCTCAGCAGCAAGTTAATTCTAAACAGAATGAAAAACATGGGAATTCGCAAAGTCCAGAAGCCCTTTGGTACAGGGAGAGGCTGAGAAATACAATACCAGTGCGGAACAGCGAGAGTACAAAGCTTTATTAAAAATAGGATCCTATAAATAAAATAGGAAAGCAAAAGCCTTTTTCCACTCGCTTCCTCCCTGCACAAATCACTTGCTTCAGGTTACTTCCATGGCATGAGTCCTTAGTGAAGAGTAAGGAGTTACAGCCAAGTCCACGCTGGAAAACAAGGAATTAGGCCAAGTAACACGACTGCCTAGAGGCAACATGGAAAGAGAATTTTCTCAGCCATCTACAAAAAGGCAGACATCTCAGCGGGTCTGTAAGTTGCCGGTGGATGGGAAGATGGGGAGGTGTCACACAACTCTTCCACACCTGGAAGAAAGAGAACTCGGGATGTGAATCACCTCAGGCCTCCCTCAGCAGACCGCTCTCAAGGCCGAGCCCCACTGAATGCCCTGAACACCGACAGGCACGTCCTGAACGGTGGATACTGAGGCATGAGACCAGGTAAGCCTCGCTCTGGTCTGTCCTCTCACTAGCAGTTCCCTCCACAAATGATTTAAAGTTTTGAGATAATCTTTTCCTGGAGGCAGCTCACTTCAAGTCAATCCTGGAACGGCCCAGCCTAAGTCTAAGGCACTGCCCAAAGCCCTCCGCTAGCCAGAGGGTTTCGCACTCCGCCTTACCCGATAGCTCCAGATCACTGCACCAGCCTGTAGGTGATGTAGCGGCCCGCAGTCTCACTCGGTCTTATGATCTTCACTACCTAGAAGGCCGACAGAAGGAACTCACGAGGGAGAAGCTGGCGGCGAGTTTCCCCTGCAGGGCTTCCCTGCCCGACGCAGGCGCGCACGCAGGCCCAGGCAGCGTGGCTGTAAAGCTGCGGCACTCGGCAGCCACAGAGGCGGTCGGCGCTGGGCTCCCTGCTTCAGCTGGGAGCGTAGCGTGGAAGTGCCACCCCCCAGCGCCAGGGGAGATCACAGAGCGTGGGGCTGGCGTCACATCTGCTGGCTGTTACCAGCCGATCCCGCGGGCAGCCGAGACCGCCGTGTCCGTGCTAGAAGCCTGCTCAGCTTACGCACGTCCACGCCTAACCTACAACAGCTTTTACGTTTGGAAGAGATACCCGTCCTGTCTCCAAGAGTTCTGAAGCACTGTAGGGGACCTCAGCTCCTTGCCCTGCCCAAGGGAACTGTTGCCCGAGTCTACTTCTCTCTTACCTGACCACGCTTTATTCCGAAGTACCGGGCCACAGGATCACCGGCCTGTATCCTCGGGAGCTGGTTCTCTCTCAGCTTACTGCGCAGGGAGTCAAGGAGAAGCTCCCCCAGCAGAACACGCAACTGGCCCAGGCGCCCGTTCGTTAGCAGAGCTCACGGAACAAAGCAATAAACCATTGCACGCGAGCGTATTCATTTTCAGCCCAAAGCAAGTACGCATCACACCCAGGCAGGAAGGGAAGGAACAAACAAAGGATACTATCTGGCCAGTAGCTCCGTTACTTCTTCCTTTGTCATGACAACGTGCTCCGGGACCAACTGTAAACAACAGGGGAGAGAGACTGTAAGATCAGAAAGCCAGAGACAGCGACTGGCTCCTCACAGCAGCGGGAGAAGCAACACATTTGTAAGGAAGAAAACTACGACTGCGGCGCTCAGCCTGGCCTTCCAACCGAGGGAAGGTCTCTAAGAGCAGCCCGAGTCACGGCTCAGCGCAAAAGACTGATCATCCCGCCCTCGCTCCCCTGCCCGACGCTGCTCACCTCGTGTTCTGTGATGTTGATCAGAAGCTCCTGCTGCAGGAACTGCTCCAGGATGTATTTGGGAGCCATATCTACCAGGGACTGAAAAGGGAAAGGTCTGTCAGGCTGCAGCGCTGCTCGGGGCAGCCCTGCCTGCGCTCAGACCTGCGCCTCAGCAAACACCAGTCACTGCAAACGTGGAATCGCTACACTCGTGCTCGCACAGATACAGCTACGCAGGCAAAGAGCGCGCAGATCTCTTGACCGCTGGCAAACATCCTCTTTTCTCCCATCAACCTCCCGACTGCTGACGGGCCGTCAGCTGTTCTTCTGGAACCAGACCGGCTGCTCTGGTCAGATACGTTTGCGTGTTAAGAAGGAGCCTGCATTAAGGTGCCACAGGCTTTAGCGGGAGATTTTGTCCGGAAGGAAATTCCAGGCTTTACGAACCTAAAGCAGCACTGCAAAGCAGACCATCCACGGCCCACAACAACCCCGACTCGGAGGCAGCCGTCCCTTAGGGCGCTTGGTACCTGCTTTGCCGAGGGGGTCATGCCTTGCTGCACCACGATCAGCGCCCGGGTGATGTTCTCCTCCTGCATCCTCTGGCAGTACATCTTGATCGTCTTTATCCCAACCTTGGGCTCCTCTGGGGAAGGAGCAGCCCCCGGGTCAGGCAGAGCCCCCTCCCGCTCTCCGGGAGCCCCTCCGAGAGCGAAGCCCTCGCTCCCGCCCCGCTTCGGACCGCGCCGGGCAGAGGCGGCGCGGCCCCGGGAACCGCCGCCGCTCACCCGGGAAGAAGACGAACATCTGGTCGGTGGGATCGTCGTTGTGAGCCACCAGCACCGTCAGGTCCGTGCGCCGGGGCCGGCCCTCGCTGGGCTTGTCCCCGAACTGCGCCTTGAACTCCTCCAGCGTCTGGTCCAGCTCGTCCTGGGTCACCAGGTAGCCCCGGTCGTGGCAGAGCTGCCGGGAGCGCCCTCGGGTCAGGCGGCCCCGCCGTCACCGCTCCGCCGCGGGCCCCGCGGACGGGCCGGGCCGGGCCGGGCCGGGCCACCGCCAGGCCGCCGCGCAGCCCCCGCTGCCCCGCCGGGCTCTGCCCCGCCGGGCTCGGCCCCGCCAGCCCCCGCCGCCGCCCGCACCTGCATGATGGTCTTGCGGATCTTCCACAGCCGGTACGTCTCCTCCTCGTCGTCCATGGCGCCCGCCGCCCGCGCCGCCCGAGGCCCCCACGGGCCGCCCGCGCTAATGCCTGCCCGCGCGGCGACAGGCGGCGCCGGGGCGGCCGCGGGGGCCTGGACCGCGGGGGCTCCTGGGAGCTGTAGTTCGCCGCGGGCCGCCTCCCGCCGCTCGCTCGCTCGGGGGACCGGGGGTCCCTCTTCCGCAGCCGGGGCGGTTCCCCGGCTGTCTGCGTCCCAGCCCGGGAGAGGCCGCGGCCCAGGCGTCGGTCAGAAAGGAAGTCGCCGCCGCGGCGGGGGGCTCGGCCCGCGGCGCCCCGCGGCCTGACCTCCCCCACTCCGCCCCATGGTCTGTCCCTATCCCCCCGCCCCCATGGTCTCGCCCGTCCCCCAATAAACATCCCCGCGGCGACCCCGCCCACCCTGCTCTGCCATGGGTCACCTGCCCGCCTGGCACGCCCCTCTGCGCGCCGACTGGCTGCGCGGACGCAAGGGGCGGTGCCTCCGAGCGCCCGGGACGTCGATTGGCCGAGGGGCCGGGGGCGGGGTGGTGCCATGGGATGGGGTCGGGCGGTCAGGCGGGCGCTGCTGTGCGGGGCGGCGGCGGCGCGGGGCTCGGTGCGGAGCATGGTGCGTGCGACCCGGCCGGGCCCGCTCCGCCCCACCCCACCCCACCCCACCCCACCCCGGGGCCAGGCCAGGGCGGCGGGGGCTGCGGGTCGGTGGGGGTTGGGGCCGGGGCTCTCCCGGGGCTGCTGCCGCGGCCGCGAGGCGCCCTAGGGCGGGCGGCGAGGCCTGAGGCCTGGCCGGGCGCGGGGCCGGGGGCGCGGGCCCGGCCGAGCGGGGAGCGGGCGAGGCCTCCCCCCCCTCCCTCCCCGGGGAGCGCGGGGGTCGCTCTGGGAAGCGAAGGGCGCGGAGCTGCCGGCCCCGGCGGGGGGACGGAGGCGGCGAGCCGCCGGTGCGGGGCCGGTCGCTGCGGGGCTCCCCCCGGCCGGAGGGGACGCGGGGGGGTGGGGGCGGCCGGCGCTGACGGCGTCTCCCGGCGTCCCCGCAGTGTGCCCAGGCGGAGGACTGGCGCTCGGCCAAGGCCATCTATGACTTCCACGCTCGAGACATCGATGGCAACGACGTCTCCCTGGAGAAGTACCGGTAGGCGGGAAGGGCCGGGCGCCGCTCGGCCGTGGGGCGTGGGGCCCAGGGCCCTGGGGGAGGAACGCGGCGCAAAGGGCCTCGGTGATTCAGCCGCGCCCGGGCGATCCGTTGCATAACCCGGAGAGCAGCTTCTTTACGGGCGTCTCGCCCCGGGGAGGTGAGGGGCCTCTCCCTGCTCCTGCCGGGGGAAGGGCTGCTCATTCACCCCCTTTCCAGGGGCTACGTCTGCATCATCACCAACGTGGCTTCAAAATGAGGAAAAACCGCTGTAAACTACACTCAGCTTGTTGACTTGCACGCCCGATACGCTGAGAGGGGTTTACGCATCCTGGGCTTTCCCTGCAACCAGTTTGGAAAACAGGTATGTGGGGGCACGGGGCGAGGGCTCCCCGGGAGCGCAAGGACGGCCCTCGCCGGCCGGGCTCCGTGTGCGGCCCCAGACGCTCACAGGGCCACCCCTTCTGTGGCGTTCCTCAGGAGCCCGGGGACAACGCTCAGATTAAGGCATTTGCTGAAAACTACGGTGTGAAGTTTGACATGTACAGTAAGATCGATGTCAACGGGGACGATGCCCACCCGCTGTGGAAGTGGATGAAGGACCAGCCCAAAGGAAGAGGCACCCTGGGCAAGTGAGTGTGGGAAGGGGGGGCTGTGGAAGCCACCCCGGCAGGGAGGAGCTTGCTGCAGCAAGAGGAAGGGTTTTTTCTGCCACAGTCTCACTCCTGTTTTTTTGTTTGTGGTTTTTTTCTCCTAGTGCGATAAAATGGAACTTCACGAAGGTAGGACACAGCTGCCTTGGCCCAGGCTCGCCTGGGTCGCACCCTCACTCTTTGGGGGCAGTGGGAGCCCCTGAGGCATTGCAGGGAGGAGGGATCCTCACGCACAGGCTCCGCTCTGTGCCGTTACCCTGGATGTCGGGGTAGGAGCGTCCCGAGGGGTTCCTGCACTGTCCTGTGCCCGGAGACCCCCAGGAGCCCCTAGCCTGGTTATCTCCAGCCCTGTCCCACAGAGGCAGCAACCAGCTGAGGGGGGAGCAGGTCTGCCAGGGGCTACAGCTCTGCAGGCAGGACCTGCCCCAGCCCCACCCCACCATAAGCAGCCTCCTGGGCTGCTCTGCTGCTGTCGCAGGGCTGCAGAGCCCATGTTACAGCTGGACTCGCTCACCTGGGTGCTGCTTCACTTCCACAGTTCCTCATTAACCGGGAGGGCCAGGTGGTGAAGAGGTACAGTCCAATGGAGGATCCCTACGTAAGTCTGCTGGTGGCATGGCTGGTGTTACAGCTCTGCCTGACCCACGGGAGAAGGGGAAGCACGACACTGGCAGCAGCTCTCTGCAGAGAAACACGGCGGTGCTGGGGCTGAGCACTGCTCCGGAGCAGGCTCTGCTGCCGTGTCTCAGCTCTCTTCCCCTTTGGCTGGGGGGAGAACAGGCACCCCTGTGCTCTTGGGAGGGTTGCTGTGGCACCAGGGAAAGTGGGTGCCCAGCACAGGGTGGGTAGGTGGTTCCAAGCAGGGGTGGACAGAGGGGGCTTCGGGCATGTTTTCGGGGCAGCGATGTTCCTGTCGTGCGATGCTCCCTTCCTTCTCACAGTTGATCGAGAAGGACCTGCCTGCCTACCTGTAGATCTGCTCATCTCACTCCTGCGCTGTCCCTTCGACCCAGCACCAGCCCTCCTGCTGCCTGTGGAGCCTTCTCACCCAGCCCCAATGACGGCCTGTCTTCAAGCCAGCTCGCTGGTGAGGCAGACCTGAAGATCTGGCGTGCACCTGCTGGAAGAAGGCTGCACGGGGCCGGTGGCTGCTGCTGGGCAGCCCTCTCCTCTGGACATAAAGCAGGATCTCGTATCTCCTTGCAATAAACATTAGAAATGACCGGTTGTGTCTGGGTGTGTGGAATTGAGTGGACAGGACAGGGCTGGATCTGCTGCGCTGCTCCCGGTGAGAACCCAGAGCTTTGCAGGGGAGCCAACACCTTATGCAACTCCTGAGCCCAGCAGGGATAATCCTCATTAGTGCTGAGGGGGGAATTGCACACAAATCCTGGGTCAGCCGGCGCTCCTGAGGGGCTCACGCAGGGAAATGCAGAGCAGGGGGAAGGCATGTGTCCCCCTGGGAGCGTAGCTGCAATCCTTCCTCGCCCTAAACCAACAGGCATCTGCCCCAATGAGGCAACAGGGTTGTTTTTCTCCCAAGGCAGCTGAAGGCTGACAGACTACGGGCAAAGTCTGGGTGCTCAGCAGCACGCCCCTGGCCCCACTACCCCTCCTGGCCCTGGCAGGGCAGCGAAGGGGCCAGTTCCAGCAATGGCGCAAGCCGTGTCCAGAAGCAACTACTGCAAAACAGAACCGAGTCGGCTTGGGACACGGTGAAATACCTCACGTAGCCCGAGTCGTGTCTGACTGCAGCGTGCAGGACCGCAGGTGCACCCATCCTCCTCGGGAAGTCTTGGCTGCAGCTCGTTGGCGCTTGCAAAGGCGCAGCCTTGTCTGGCCAAGCCCACGGAGGGCCAGCATCTCCCGTGGGCAGGGAGAGCTCGCATTTCACGGGTGATTTGCTGTGCAGGAGCGCTGCTTTGCCTCTTTTCCCCAGGGACTGGGGGAGGCGCTGGGTCTCCCCTTAACATCCACAGCCCCCAACCACCCCAGGCCCCCATGGGGAGCCCTGTCCCCAATGCGGGGCCAAGGGTGGAGTGGGGAAGACCCCCAGGGTCCTTGCTGGGGTCCCCCCACAAGTCTGATCCCCGCCCCGTGCCTGCAGCCCAGCACATCAAGGATGCCAGGAGGATCCTGCTCCAGCCTGCCTGACCGCTCGGCTCCCCCGGGGTAGGTGGGCTGCTTTCGGGAGCTGCCCCACTCGGTCCGGGCAGGAACTCTGTCGGCAGCGCCGGCAATGCCCAGCCGCGGTTGCACAAGGCGAGGTGCGAACTGCTCCTCTGTTGCCGGCGCCCATGGCTCACCACCACCCCACCTCCCCGGGGACAGAGCGGGGCCAGCAGTGCCTGGGCGAGATGTCCCGGCCCCGCAGCAGCCACAAGTGAGGAAGCAGCGACAGCTCGTGCTGGAGGAACACGGCTGAACAGTGGCTCTTTCATCTGTGTTTTCCCCAGCAAAGCCGGGAAGGAGCAGCCTCGTTGAAGGCCAGTGCCCGGGCTGGCTCCAGAGAGATCCTCCTCCGCACAGCCCCTGCCTGGCTCGGCCCCGCTCGGCCCCGGGAGAAGGGGGTGGCTCGGGCCAGCAGTCCTCAACTGCCACTGAGTTGGTGACGCAGGAGATCAACTCCAGCTGCCAGTGGGACCCTGGCCCTCGGATTCCCTATCCTGATCCGAGTCCCAGATGGGATCCTGGGACAGGTCTACGCCTCTGGACAGACAGAGAGACAGACAGAGAGTTGGGACTTACAGAAATCTCGTATGTGGCTTCCTTTCCGTTTTTACTGAGCAGAATGAAAAATTATCCTTCTGAGGCAAGTAGAAAATTCAGGAATTATTAGTCAAAGGCACATATTCTAAAAAAATCTCTTTACATATATACATCTCAATTAATTATAAATACACATAGAAAAACAAAGGCAAACAACAAGCGGATTAAAAAGTGCTAACAAAAAGGTGTAAGGGAAGAAAAAAAGGGACTCATTTAAAAATACATACAATCAGTAGGACAACTGCATAATAATTTAGTTAAAAGATATTGTTACATATTATTAACCCTGACAAAAACACAGGATCGGGGCAGGGAAGGGCCTCCTTGAAGGTGCTCTCTGTCTTTCCAGAGATCAGGGAGGGAGAATTGCATATATTTTAAAACTAACATCAAAGCCACCAGGTAAGGTTCCGGGTGATGGCGGAGAAGTGGCTGGCGGAGGGTGCCTAGCGGGAGAATTCCTCCTCGCTGTTCCTGAGTTTGAGCCTCTCTGAAATGGGTTTTCCTGGCATCCTTTTCTCTCCTTGCTGAGAATTCAGCAAGAGCCGAGCGAACGAACCAGGACATGGGCGAAGCCAGGGCCTCTCCACGAGTGGTGTGGACTGGGACATATTTTAAATAGAGGAGGGTCTGGGGAAAGGGAGAGCCTTGCTCTCTTCAGGACTAGGAAAAGGCTGTTGCGGCACCCCGAGAAAGCGGCGATCCCCGGACGGCCCCACGGCAAGAGGCGAGCATGGCTGCCATGAGCAAAGCTGCAGGAAAAGCACAAACCTCTCGGGGCAGCAGCAGGGCCCTGGGGCGGGGACACGCAGGGGCTCCCCGTCTTTGGTGTTTACTTCGAGGTAAGGAGGTTTCCTTGAATGCAGTAAAACGCAGCCTTGAGCAACTGCAGGGCTGACCCCGGCCAGGCAGGCTGGTGGGAGGCAGATGCCAGCTGGGGAGGGTGGGGGGTAAGGACAAGCCCCCAGAATGAAGGGCAGGGACCAGAGCAACCTCAAAAACGAGCCCACGCGTGCATCACGCAGGGCAGGTCCATGGTCTTAATGTCAGGGAAGGCAGCTCCCGTCTCAGCAGGAGCACAAACACTGCGGACACTGACCCAAAGCACTTCCCAACAGCAACAGGACGCTCTGCCAGTCCCTGAGCCCCGGGGGGACATGGGGGGGTGTCAAGGCTCTCTGCCTGGAGGAGGGGACTTAACCAGCCACGGTAAAGCTCCAGCCCCCTCAAGACTGACGTGTCAGGGCGTGGGGGACCCCAGCAGCCACCTCTCCTGGCTGGACCTTCTTCCGCAGGTCCTCTCCAAGGAGGGGCCGGGTCAGCCAGGGGAGGTCTCACGTCCTTCCCCTGAAAACATCCTGGTGCCGCTTCTAGGAAATACCTTGATGACTCAAGGCAGAGAAAAGAAACACAGCAGAGGGGAGGCTTGCGGAGGAGCTGCCAGGCCTGGAGCATTCCTGCCAGCAGGCAGCTTCCTGCCAGACTCCTTAGATTAAAGAGAGAAAACAAAAGACAGTTTCCCCGGGACCTGCCGAGGTGAGATGCTGCTGGAACAGGGATGGTGACAGAAGTGGCTGGAGGCTCCCTCTGTCCTGGGGAGAAGGCAGCTCGCCCAGCCGCTCCTGGCCGAGGGGCAGTGCGTTGTCTGGGGCAGCGCTTTGCAAAGCAGACCTTTGCTCTTTGGTATTGGAGGTTGAATTTGCAGCATGAGCAGCGATACTGCATATCCCTGGCACTCACCAGGGAACTCTTCCCTTCTGGGGCCTGGGAGCAGCTCTCACCAAGGTCAGCGGTGGGCAGGGCTCGGTCGCCCAGATCCAGACACCCGGGCCTGCGTCCATGGCCCAGCCAAGGACAAGCCCTAGAGAACAGGACCGGTGAGACGGCCAGGTGAAAGGACACCACACGATAGCGAGAAGTTGGACAAAGCACGGCCAGCCACAGTGACCTTGCGAGGCTAAAGTGCAGGACAGGCTGATGGGACACGTGGCCCTTCTGCTCCGGGGAATCCCCCCATGGTCCCGGCGTGGCTGAGCTCTGACAAACTCACAAGCTCTGCTACGATACTGACAAACGAGGCGCGGGTGCAGCCAGCTCCTGCCCTCTCCCGTGGAGCTCAGGCAGCCCCAGAGGTGTCGGTGTCCCTTCCCAGGAAGGGCAGAGCAGGCAGTCAGTTTTGCTTCTCTCAGCTACGCCTGCTCAGCCCTGCACAGAGGGACAACTTGAGCTCAGTGGCTCCCGACTCCTTCCCCTTCACCCCTGCCTTCAGACCCAGCCCTCCAGAGCAGCCTCAGGGTCGACAGCAGGGCTGGGGCAGCCCAAGAGGAAAGCTGGCAGCAGCCGACGCAGACAGAGTTTGGTCAGCCAGCTCTCGGGGGGGACCAGGTCTCTGGGCTGGAGGGCTGGGGAAGGCACGACCCAGCTTGGAAATTCAGTAGTCTGCAGGGGGACGGGCGCGGAGGAGCGGGCCTCTCTCCTCAGTCCTACACGGGCACTGACCTTTGAGCAGGACTTGAACACAGCAGAGACCATCAGTCCAGATCAGCTGAACTTGGCAGCACTCAACTCCCCCCAAGCGCATGTTACATACAAATCTATACATGCCTGACTGTATATTATATATAAATAAACTTTGCTTTAAGGAACTATAGGGTTTTTTTCTTCCCTCGAGAACAGAAAAGGGTCAGTCCAAACCAGTAGAAAAGCCAGGGCTCCCCAGCTCTCACCTCTGCACCAAAGGATATGGATCCACAGCGGCCGAACATCGCCGGGTGTGCCCAGCTGGCTTTCAGAAGTCTGGGAAACGCCCCCTGAACTGGATCACACTCTGGCGCTCCTGGGGGAGTATGTTCTCCTGGGGGCCCCCATTTAACGTCCGTAGCATGTCCTCCAGGATCTCTCTAAAATTGATATTCCCATCCTGTTGGACAAAATCTTCCTGCTGCTGCTGCAGTGTCTGCAAGGGTCCTGGGTGAGGCAGAGGCAGGTGTTCATGCAGCGAGGAGCTCAGAGGCACGTTCCCCTCCAGGACGGGGACCGGGCTCTTGAAGGCAGAAGGGTGGCTGAAGCCAAAGGGTAATCTGTGCTGCTGGTGTGGCTGGAGAACGGGCTCCGAGGGGAAGCACAACGCACCGGGCTCTGGGTTCATCACCACATCGGGAATGCTGTTGCTGGGAGGGCTGTAGGTCAAGTCCAGGATCTCGTCCTGGTGCAGGGAGTGCCTGGGCAAGGGGACCTGGGGCCCCGTCTGCGTGAGGTCCAGGGGCTGCGGCAGGATGTGCAGCGGCAGGGAGAACTGCGGGCTCTGCTCTTGGGCCTGGAGGAGCCGGTTGTGCTTTCGCTTCACGTTCTCGTCCATCTGCTTGAGCTCCTCCAGCACTTTATGGACACAGCTCTCGGGGATCTTTATCCCTAGGGGAGGAACGTGCATCAGTCCCCGAAGCACTTCGGGAAGGGATGGGGCACTGTGGGGACAGAGCGACGGGCAGCAGCACTGGGGCCTATTTGTCAAGCACACTCCCAGCCCGCTTCGCCTCTCGGCCGGACGGCAAAGCAGGGAGACAGGACTGCAACCAGAGCAAAAGCAGCTCCACGGCAGGCTCGCAGCAGGTGCAACAGTACCGCTTCCCATGGCCGCGGAGGGGGGAGCTCAGGCCTGGCTCGCCCTCTGCCCAGTGCCCAAACACACGTCAGGGTAGCCCCAGCTCCCCTCCTTTCCATGGGGTCACCTAAGCAGTGGGTGCTTCCAGGCTGGGACATGGCCCTGTTTAGGCAAGGGAATGTTGGCACTGGGCAGCTGGACCCTTTCTTCCTTCTCCTAAAATGTCCCACTCCCCTTCCCCTTCCCAGCACTTCACCCACCGACTTGTTTCTTCTTCTCCTTGGTCTTGAGGCGGACGATCTGCAGGTAGCTGGTGTTGGTGATGTCTGCCATGATGCTGGCGATCTTGCTCCAGACCCGCAGCAGAGCCCCACACAGCATGTAGTAGTGACGCAGGCGCATGCCCTGGAAGCACTCCTTCCCCTCCTGGATCAGCTTGCAGCTCCTGTTCCTTCAGTTCAAATGGGAAAAAACCACCCGAATCAGCCCAGGCTCTGACGGCAGAGCAGGATCCCCCACCCACAGCCTCCCTGTCGCGGCCCTTCCCAATGCCACAGCCAGGGACCCTCTCCCCAACACCAGCTCTGCCTTGGGGAGGGCAGGACAGGTTGGGGCTGCAGATGCCTTACCAGACAGCATGGTTACACTTCTGCAAGGAGAAGTGGTAACTGCTCTCCCAGTGCTCCTTGGCTTCCTCGGGCAGCACCTGCAGAAGAAACACACAGCGTTAGAGATTTTCCACTGTCCAACATGCAGCTGAGACTTGAAATCCAGGGCTGGGAGTCAGGACACACAGGTGCTACCACTATCTCTGTCCAATCCACAACAGGGCTACAAGGAGCTGTGAGGGGTTACAGCAGATGTCCTTCCAAAGCCACCCCTGCCCAGAGGAAGAGGCTTTTCCCTCTCCCCACACTGCAGGGCTGCAGCTCCCACCTACCCGCCGGTACTTCTTCTGCAGACTGTCCAGGCTCTCAGGCTGGCTTTGCTTCCCAATATTTGGCTTGTAGAGGATGAAGTTCTTCCCGCGGCCCTGCTCTGCCAGCAGACAGGTGTGTTTGCAGCCTCGCATCTGTCGGGGTAGAGCTGATGGTTACAGTCACAGCCTCTCTCCCCAAGCCCATACTTCTCTAAACTAGCCCCTTCCTTCCAGGATGGGGGTTCCTGGAAGCATCTCCCAGCCCCCAGCAAGAGGCCAGACGTAGACCTCTTACAGCCATGGTGGACCTTCTCCTGTTGGAGTCACTCTCCACAAGCTGAGGTGCCACCCTGGCAGAGCCCCGGGACCTACCTTGTAGGAGAGGTAGAACCCATCGAAGGATCCTGTCAGTTTGAGTGACTTCTCATAAGCTTCCTCCCACTTTAAGCCTCTGTCGACACTGATCTAAACAGGGACAAACAGAGGGATTCTGTAACTTCAGAGCGCAGGACAAGTGCATCAGTGTCTGTCTCACAAATCGCACCCTCAATACAAAGTTGCTGCTGCTGCAGCCTAGAAAGAGGCACTTCCAGACTGCCCTCACGGGTACGGCAGCCTGAGCCCCTGGGGCAGGGCCTCTCCTTGCCTCCTCTGTGTAACTCCCAGCATCAGTCACCTGCTCACGGCCAAGGCAGATGTGACTGAAACATGACACAAAGCCACAGGGCAGGGGGAGGGACCCAGCAGCTCACAGCCCCAGACTGGGAAGGACTGGAGAAGACTGGACTGCAGAGATAGCTGTGCAGGCTGCCTACCTTATAAAACACAACCTGCCCATCCTGCGGGTGCCCAGGGGTCAGGAAGACCTCCTTGCTCTCCTCATAGATCTCATCCACTCCTGGGGCTAAATCTGTAGAAGGAGAAAAGACTGCTGTAAGATACATCTTCCCATACCACCTCCTCTCCCTGCAAGAGCCTCAAGATCTGTGCTGTGTGGGGACACCGCAGTGCCCAAGATGGCTGTGGCCGTGGAACAGCCATCAGTCAGCACAGGGAGGAGCAGAGAACCTCAGGGATGCGGTAGGGAGAGGTCTGGCCACCCCTCTTTCTCCATACCTAGGATGCCCATGTCGTATTTGCCCTCCTTCTTGTCCTTCTCAATCAGATAGTCAAAGGTGTCAGAAAAATACTGGAAGAGCATGTTCTGCTTGTCCACCTCCAGACCCAGGATGCGGTTCAGGAACTTGGTGATGGAGCAGTCTGCAAGAGCGTGCTGGGTCAGGGAACATGGCGCAGCCGGACATGTAGCCCACCAGCACGCTCCCAAGGAGAGCCACCCAACAAGCCACCCATCGTCCCTTCCCAACGGCAGCACAGCGCCAATGCACAAGAGAGCAGCCCAAGGGCTGCTCCTCCAGCTGTAGCCAGCTGCCAGGCTGCGCAGGGAAATGTGACCTGCAGTGTGGGCTAATCCCCACAGGACCCTCCCCTCAAAGCAAACATCCTGCCCCAGCTGCACAGCAAACCCCTCGAGGCTGTGCTCCCCTGCAGATGGACCGGGTGGGCCAGGACACCCCTGCCTCTTTCACTTCTCCCCTACGCTGGACAGGAAAAGCTTGACACATACCCTTCTCCACTGAGACGGTGCCATATTTCATCTGATTGCAGCAGATCCCCACAGAGATGAGACCTTGCTTCATTTCTGGAATGGCAGAAGACAGCTTGTGCACGTTAGGGTTAAGCTTCTCCTCAGCAGTCCTGCAGGGCTGCCTCCCCACGAGCTGTGCCCGTTATTTCACAGCTAAGCTTGTCCCAGACCCGTTTTCCCCCACCTCTGGCAGGGTGACATGCATCTGGGTGGCCAATTGCCCTGCTCACTAGTGAGCTGCTAAGCCAGTGGTACTGTTCCCCTCTCTGACCTTCTGCTCCAGCCTGCTGCTCCGTTCTTCAAGCATCCCAAACCCGAGACCGACCTGGCCAGCAAGATGCAAAGAAACCCCAGAGCTGGTAATGTTCTTACCATGGAAAAACGCAGCCTCCCCTCTGTCATAGCTCTTGGGCACAGGAACTCTGTTCTCCGTGTGGTTGAGGATAGTGGAGAGAACTCTGTCTAGTGCTTTAGCCCCGTACTGTGAAAGGAGACAAGAATCTAATCTGGGACAAACCCACATTGGCAGCCCAGCAGTGGACTGAGTGTGTCGCAACACTTCTGCTGTGTGCCGCGGAGAAAGCCATCGCCTCCAGGAAAGGCCACTGACCTGGTGGCTGTGCCAAGGGGAAGCCGTGTGTCAGGGACCTCCTCTGTCCCTATGGGACCAGAGTATAGGAACCTGCTCGTCCGCACCCCGGTGCTGGCACCAGCTCCCTTGGGGACAGGGGCCCAAGCGCCCTTCCCTGCTCCCCCGTGGGAGCACAACCCTCGCACCAGTGTGGTGCTCAGATGCACAACGCTGATTACTGACGCAGTTCTGTATGCTGTACATGAGGCTACCCGCGGGGAGCTGGGTGCTAGGCCAGATCCTGCCTGTAGATGCCAGCAATGATCTTCCTGGCTCTGGCTCCCACTGAAGGTACTTGCTAACTACTTCAACCCCTCCTTGGCTGAGCTACCCCGAGAACAGCCACAAGTTACCTTATTCTCAAAGTTGTACTTGCTGAGGTCTCGGGATTCAGTGGCCCGTCGGTCTCCGTGGGTTAAGGCACCCTAGGAAGGCAGACCAAGCAAAAAGTTCTTACTTTTAGCTGTTGCAACACCCCAGAGAAGGATGGCCAAAGCCACGTCTCAGAAGAGGCCAGGATAAGAACATGCTCTGGGGAGGCAGTGATCCTCTGGAATACTGAGACTTTACCAAAGTATTTGGGGATTTATCAGAAGTGAAGAAAAATGAAACAAACTAATTATTCCATTAATTATTTCATCAGCTTTCTGGAAACAGAGGGGTTTACGCTCCCATAACAGTGGGGGAATTCCAGCATCTGGAATTGGGTTCTGCTTCCCTGAAATTCCTCCTGATGCCTTGGTTACGTATTCTTCTTCACTTCCTTTCCCAAATCCCAGGATGCTGAAAGCCTTCTGTGTTCCACAACTGCAATGCCTTCGGTCAGGGGTGATGCAATCCCCTGTACTAGTTACACTGGCCATGCCAGGGGAACACCGAAATCGAAGCTCTTCAGAGAGAACTGGACCTGACACATTAATCTCTTTGCTGCAGGGCACTTACTAGGCTCTCCAGACGTTTTGCCACGATGGATGCAAACCTCCTCTCTCCTGCCAGCTCAGAGATAAGGAAGACATACTCTGGAGCAGAAACCTGGTTCGATCGGTGCGTTCGGCCTACAGGGACATGAGAACAGAAGTGAAAGGAGATGTTGGTACAGCCTGGCTGGTACGGGAAGGGAAGCTGAGCAGGAGGTGAGCGCGCCAAAATAACTTTCTATCATGCTGGTTTTCAAAGGACAGAGGCACAGTCACATTCATCACCCTGGTGCTGCTGAGACCTTGGCAGAGTGGAGTTTATAGCCCTGACCCTCTGGGGCTGAGGAGTGACTCCCCAGTTTGAGCTAGGATGTGCATTACTTCTTTTGTGCTCACGTATTGAGGAACTGTCCCTCCCCATCCTACAGAGCCTCCCCAGGGTGGAACAGAAATCCCCAGGCACCCCGGCCATGTGTCATGAGGACACACTGCTAACGTGTATGGGAGGGTTCCCCCTTCCCACACTGCAAATCACTCCTGAAGTCAACGCAAACCTTCCCCACAAGATAAATCAGTCACAACTGCTTTGTGTCTGCATTTCCATCCTGGCAAAACACAGGAGCACTGTGCTCTGCAAGGTGCTCTATCTCAGAAAGCTAAATACACCTGCCCTGGCTGCAGCACGAGCCTGGCTTGGGCGGCCACGCGCACCTTTCCTTCCCAGGGCTGCCAGAGGCTCCGTGGTCTGAACCGCACTCAGGGGAAGGGGACAGTGACCAAGAACACCCAGCCCTCACCAAACTGCTGTATGGCCCGGTCTGCGCTCCAGGGCAACTCCAGTGTCATGTGGACCCGGCGCTTCTGGTTTTTCACCCGTCTGTCTGCTTGGAGAGAGATACCGGAGCTGGAGGCCTCAGAGATTATTGCTACAAGCTAAGGGAGAGAGACAACGAGTGAGAAAGGGGAGTGAGATTCCTGAACATCTGCAAACCACTTCATGAAACAGCCCACAGTGCAACTCCCCAGCCCGTGAAGGGACCCAGGACTCCTTGTCACCCTCCAGCAGGTCAGACAGACAGTCAGAAAAGCTGCAGAGCCTTTTTGGCCTGAAGCTGGCAAGGCAAAAGCATGCAAAGGCACCCTCCCTCTCCTTCCCCTCTCAGTGTACTCGCTCCCATGCAGGTGTTTGGAGGTCTCCTTGGCTCAAACCTGACTCACCTTTTCCCCTTTCATAAAACGCTCCTTCTCCTTCAGGTTGACGTGGTCTATAGAGAGGCCTTGCTCCGCACGAGACTCGAACATGACGGAGCCGTCCGGTCTGCAAACTACCCGGCCCTTCCGCCCCGTCATCTGCACACACCAGACAGGAGAGAGGCTGTTAGCAGAGGGGAGAGACCTGCACGGCGCACCAAGTCAATTTAGAAAGTCAATTCTCAACAGCTTTTACAGATTGCAAGGAAGGAGAGGAAACCCTCTTCCAGCAGGAACCCCCTTTACTGGCCCCTTTTCCTGTCACCCAGTGCCACCGAAATACACTCTTGATTGTGAGGAGTACCTCAGCCACATGCTCCGGGCCCCCAAAGTGATTGATCAGTTCATCCAAGGTATTGAGAGGTAGCTCTTTGCCCAGTGCTTTTACTTTTGCTAGGAGGTCCTGCTTCATCTTTTCCACATGTTCGAGTTCTCTCAAGCCATGAATCTCTTTCTGGGAAGGCAGCACGTGAAAATTATCTGGAACGTAAAATGCAAAAGTTTAGAGTACCTGATAATTGGAAATCAGAGCCGGGGGGGAAGGGGGAGTCACAAAGGGCTTCTGGGGGCACCATCTGATGAGCAGGCAAAGACACCTTGACTTGCAATAAATGCTGCTGAGCATGGAGTGAATTCCCGCTGTGCTTCCCCCTGTTTTGGTGGGGAAAGGAGCACGCAGGGCAAATTCTTCCTGCTCACCGATCACAGCAAGTTAATGTGAATCAACCTCACAATCCCAAGTCTGACCATCACAGGATAAAATCTAGCCAAGATCATAAAGCTGTCCCAAGCACAGAAGGCGCTTCACCGTTCCAAGACGACACCAAGAAAGCCTCCTCGCAGCAGCTCACTGACTCTGCAAGCCCCTTAGCCAGACCCTCCAAGGGACACGTCTGATCTGCCACTGCCCACGCGGGGCCCTGGGGTGGGTGGCTGTCTCCAGCCGTGCACCCACGCACTGGGTGCCACGCACTAGAACGAAGTGACTCCTGTTCCCAGCTCCCCCCGGGGAGGAAGGAGCTGACCCCTGCTCTGCTCTCCTTACTTCCATCCTCAGCTGCGAAGCCATTGTAGGTGTGCTCAACGAAGATGACATCGTCCGTCTCAAACACGGATTCCGGGGAGGAGTTGAAGTCACTGTCGAGCCCCATGTCAGAGTCGGTGCTGCTGTCATCGCTGATCTTGATCACGCCCGCGGGGTCACACATGCCCTTCAGAGCCTTGGCGCAGCGGCCCCTCTGCTTCCCTGCAAGGGAGAGCAAGCGGTGTCAAGGCAGAGTCCCCAGCCTTGTGCATCAATACAGAACAGCAAGTGCCAGCTCAGAAAGAGGAGGAGAAATCACAAAAATAGCTGAGATTGCCCCAAATGAAAGGCTGATCTTGGAGAGACAGAGCCTCTCGGGGAGGCGAGGGGGAGTTAGGAAGGGAAGGAGAGAGGGGGACGGAGAGAAAGAAAGAGAAAGAAAGAGAAAGGAAGAGAGAGAAAGGAAGAACAAGGCAATCTTTATCAGGGCTGAAGCTAGTTGCACACGTCAGGATGAACACACAGCCGGCTCTAAGCAGTGCTAACTCCTCAGGGGAAGGAGTCCGCAGGTTTGATTGCCTCCAGAGGAATGTGCAGGACACGGGAAGGTGCCAGTGTTTTGGGACATTGTTTACTTCCAAGCACAGTAAGACATGCCCCTGCTACGTGAGAGGGTTCACAAACCAGCTTGCGCAGGCTGCTCTGCAACAGCAGCCAGTCAGGACAACCTCCACAATCTGCCAGTGCTGCTGTCCCCCTCTTCCCCCTTTCCCACATCCCACTGGAGGAGAAATCCCAAAACTCTTCTTACCTGCAGCCGCAGCCAATAGTTTGGCAGGGAAGTGATTTTTTTTTCCCCCAGGACACCTGCCGTGCTCTAAGTAAGGGGTAGCGGAGAAACCCCCCTTGCTGCAAGAGGGCTTCAGACATGCAGCCAGGACTCTTGTGCAATCTGCCCACCAGTCTCGGCAAGGAAGCGGCTGAGGGAGAGGGGCATAGCTACTGGGCAAGTGGTGGAGGCGAGGACCTACGCTGTGACAGGGAAGTGGGTTAGAGGGAGGAAAGGGTGAATGACCTAGAGCTGCCGTCCTCCAGATGAGAGAGAGTGACGGGAGATGTGCAGGAGGGCAAACTGAAACCAGGGCAGAGTAGCAAAAAGCATGAAGTAGGGAAAAGGGAAAAAGAAAAAGAAAAAGCTGAGTGGCTGGGGTGAAGCAGCAAGGCAGGAGGTCAGGTGCTGGGCAGTGGAGTGTGCTCTTACGTTTTCTTTTAATGCCAGTTCCTTTTTCTCTCTTTCTTTTGGTTGAAGGAAAGTGCTTCTGAATTAGTGATAGAAAGACGCCTCTGAAAGTAAGATGCAAAATTTATTCTAGCTACCAGGAATAGGAACATCTGCCGGTTATCATGTAGCAATGTGTATTTGAGATAGCACCACATTTCATGAAAGAGGGGTAAATCCTGCACCACAATTACTAGCGCGTGATCAGCCAGCCACTGGTACAGCATGGCTCTCCAGAACAGCAGCAACTCAGACTGAGTGTGTTTCACCAACGGGCTCTGCTGGGAGACACAGAAGTTGGCCACGGGAGCATGGGCTGCGCCAGCAGATCCTCAGCCGTGAAACGGGCGTGCTGAGGGATGCAAAGCACTGTAATGCTGGGGAAAATGCTCTCTGCCGTGGCCTCCCTGCTGGCGGAGGGAGCAGAGCCATTCCAGGGAGACACTGCAGCAGACCACGTGGCATGCCAAAGTTGCAAGACCTTTATATAGCAACTAAGAGAGAGTTTTAAACGGGAAACACTATACTGGGAAGCTGTTACATCACTACTGAAAAATCCAGTAAGTCCCAGCGTCCCAGCCCCTCTCCATGCTCTGATAGCAGAGACCACCGTCAGGCTGTCCAACAAATGTGCTCCACCAAGTCCTCCGATTAACTGGACGTGGGCTCGCTTGCCCACAAACAGAGAAAAGTGACAAAACACGGATATGTAGTGGTTTCAGGTGAATGGAAAAAATCATAAGAGGTGGAAAACAAATGTTTCTGTGGGCTGTTCTGCAAATAACAGAGCAAATGCTTAAATGCTGATCATGTCGGGTGGGGATGAACCCCCAGTGCAATGAGAAGGCAGCGCTGAATGAGCTCTGGTTGAAGAAAAAAAAAAAAAACAACAAACGTTGAAAGCAACAGCTGAGAGGTATGGACATGACAACTCGCCCGTGTGAGAAAGAGGGAGTCTTGGGAACCAGGGAGGGAGCTCTGAGACCCTTGGTGTGAGGGGCTGAAGGAGACAGAGACAGCACCACTCCCTGAACGGGCAGAGCCCTGTGCTGGCTGTCAAGTGATTGCGATTACACGGCACCAGGACGAGCCCTTTTGTCCCGTGTGCTGGGGTGACCCCGGGCTCAGAATGCAAAGACTCACTCTCAGGTCTGGAGCCTCCCTGCCATGAAACCTTGCTCATTTTCCCGACACTTGTACTCCCCGTCTCCCCTGCAAACAAAGGGTTGGGCTGGTATTCACTCACTGAACAATCTGTTTATTTTTAACCCCGTTTCTTGGCATCTTTTAAACAACTGCTTCTTCCCAGCACACTCCCATCAAGAAATCCCCTGAAGTGCTGTAAAACCAGGACACTGCAGTTGGAGGCCCAGCAGATGCCAGAAGACACTCAGTTATCTGGCCAATGCTGCTGAGCAAAGAGCTCTTGCCTCTAGAACTGGGGACAGAGTCAAGCAGTGTGCGTGATCACTAACAGACCCTTCCTCCTTCAACAGCTGAGCAAGGCTCAAAGGGACCACGTAGTCCTCCAGCCCAAGTTCCTCTGAATTCTGCGACATGAAAACCAATCCAAGAGACCAAATCAATCCAAGCAGTTGTTAGACTCGCCTTGCGCACTGTCACCAAACTGGAATTTGTTTTTCAGGAATGGACTGGAGACAGCGGAGTGACACAGACCAACACAACCCCTCCACCAATAAGGGAGGAAAGCTTTGCCTAAACTGGACACATACTGTCTCTGGCATCTCTCATTGCTTTCACCTGCATTAAAAGTCACTTCAAAAGAAAGCAGTAACAGCCCTGTCGCCTGCAGAACAGAGGAGACACAACTCAACCCGATGTCCCAGGTTTTCGTCACCCATCATGCAGGAACAGCTGCGTTCATGGGACGGGCCAGTATATTGAAAGCTGTAGAAATGTGGGGGAGCATAAGCCTCGTTCTCTGCTGAATGGGTAGCAGGAGTCCTGCTGCTGGCTTCACTTCAGGCACAACCAACTCGCCCTTCAGCTAGGAACAAAGGCAACACAACCAGGACACTGCAGAAGCCTGGTAATTGAACGTGTCCTGCCTCGTACGCGTGCTGAAAGCCAACACTGGCAAATCTAAACTCCTTGGACCACTCCTTCCTCTCGCTGCTCCAGCGATGCTGCCTCACGTTATCATCCCAGCCTCTGTCATTACATGAGATTCTCTTGCTCATTTCTTCACTGTCAACAGCCCCATTTTCCAAAGTCAGACCCACACAAACCACATCTGAGCTCGTATTTCTCGCTCTCCTACGCCTGCCAATTCCTTTCAGTGTGTAGAGAGTCGGATCAGGCTGTTCATGCAAGTTTGGACCACAGGAAACTTCAAAATCCAGGATCTAGCTCATAAAGGCAGGCTGAAGAAATAGTGCCTCAAGGACCCAGCTAAGCGTCCTCTCTATTTACAGCTTGTGCAGGGCGAGGCGTTATGAAACTGCATTTCAAGAACTGCAAGTGATAAGTGGCCCCAGGGCAGGGCTTTCCCTAGCACGCCTCCAGCCTCCCATGCATCTCCCCAGCAGAAAAACAGGGATTTTTAACTCACTCTGCAGCAGAGACAAAACAATTTAGATGCCCATCGTTCTCATCCAGGACTTCTCTGGTGCGAGCCTCCCCGGTGGACTGCAGGCCGATGACGATACACTGCAGGGAAACACAAGGGACGGCACAGCAAGGCGTCAGGGAGGGCGTACCGCAGCCGGTGTCAGGGCAAACAGCTACAGGCTCAAGGGATTGTATTTCACAGTCCCAGGTACGTCTCCCTTGGACCCTACCCCACATACGTGTTGGGCCTGTAGCAGAGCTCCTGATCAAGAACCATCTCAAGTCCTTCAACATCCAAAACCCTACATCTGCTCACACCACAGAGAGGATGACTCCGATTACAGAAGCTAACTGACTTTGCTAGGCAGTTTCTGCCTAGAATTTCCAAATCACATCCAGATGGATGAAAGGACAGGGCTGTGCTCAACGTGAAGGATCTGGTACCTCTTCGAGCTTGAACATGACCCAAAATACTGTTTCAGATCAGCTTGCCCACATCTACCACAAATGAGCGGTGGGTAATGCCTCAGAAGACGAGACCATGTTAACTCCCCAGTATAATTTACCGTGAATATTCTCAGAAACCTGGACACTGCACTTCATTCTGGTTAATCTGGAGAGAAATTCATCCTTAAAGAGGTTTGAAATTGCTTTCAAGTCAAGTTGAACAATAATTAACTCCCTTTGGTTGCAGACTACAAAAAAATCACTTGTAAGACTGATGGCTGCTGCCACTGCAGCGAGGCTCTGATACCACACCTTATCCTTCGCCAGCTCTTCCTTGGCAAGCTCAACGAGTCGCCGGACTTTAGCAGCAATGCAGAGATACTTGAAGAAGCGCTGGTGAGCTGACCAGAACTGACCCCACAAGGATTTCCGAGACTCCAAGCCGATCCAGTCGGCTGCCTGCTGGAACACCATCAAGGCCTCTGCCCACTGCAGACAATACCGAGAAAGGCCAAGTTAATATCTTAGTTTTCTTTTTCATTACTGCTGTGCAGGAGGTTATTAGAACAGTCTGGGGTTTGATAACCTGATTTAACATCAGTATTTATGTCACTGGGTTAGGCTGAATGAACAGTCTGGTCATTCTCTCCTTTCTGCGCTAGCATGATGTTGCAAGCTCTGGTTTGCAAATAGGGAACTTTTAAATAGAAGCAAAAAAATATAAGATCATTTTTTATGTAAGCTGAGCATGCGTACCCCTTTTCTTTCTTACAAAGTCTGTGGTCATGGCCACGATTAGGGTCCTCAAACCCTCCCACATAACAAGTGCCCGTGCCCAAAGCGCAATTAAACATCAGTCTCCCCACTGCAGCGGGACCAGCTCACCAACTTCGCTGCCTTGTCGTAGACAATCTTGTACTGCTGATCCAGCGGGATCTCCTCGATTCTGAAGGTCACTCCAGTGAAACTGAGCTGCCTGGCAATGTACATTCCACTGACCTTCATGTCCATTGCCACGATCTCCATTGCACCAACTCCCCTGGGAGAGGAAGACAGCTGTGAAACCCCTTCCTCTGCTACAGGGCGGCACCGGGGAGGTGCCTCTGCAGAACCACCACCTCTCCTGGCTCACGCTGTCCTCAGACACTGTCCTCAGGCATCGCACCATTTCCCAAACAAAGGCTGCCACAAAATGTAAGCCACGTGAAAAGGGATGCTGGACATGACTTACCTCTTTTCAATTGCGTGCAGGAACTCATCAAACGCTCTGAAAGGGGTGCCCTCCCCCCAGATTCCCAGGCGGCTCATGTAAATCATGTTTTTTGGCTCAGAGGCACCTGTTTGAACAGAATTCACTGTCAGCAAAACCACAGAAGTTGTGAATAGTTTTGAGTCGAGTACAGTGAACTCTTAAGAGGACGGTCCTTGCCATCATGCCTCAGGAGACCCAAGGACCTTTCCAAACATTGCCCTCCATACACTAAGTGGGCAAGCATCATCATACAGCTGAACAGCTGGCCAGGAACAAGGTTAACTGGAGACAAACTAGTCTGACTTGCCAAAAAGTCACGAGTAATGGGCAGCGACGGGGCTCGGGGCAGATCTTAGCACCCTAGGCTCCCCTCTAGCACTGCAGTACCATTCACCTCTTCTTGCATGAACGTGTACTCTCGGCGTACGTGCTCACATCTCAAGGGCATCCTTCAGATCACAGAGGTGACTGGCGACCGTTTACGCACGGCGCCCACACAATGCCGAGAGAAGCTTACCTGTGGCACTGGCATAAACAACCCTTGCTTGAGGCAGTTTGTTCTGAAGGTCCAGCACTGCTTTGCCCATTTTAGTAGAGCTGGCATTTTTGGCTTTGTGGCATTCATCAAACACAATCTGGAGGGGAACGTCAGTTAAGGAGAAAGGATCTATTTTCATCACGAGGATGGGAGCAGACAGAAAATACAACCCAGCCTCCTCCAGCCAACTGAACCAGTCCCAATATCAACAGGAGTGACTCGTTCCCCACACTGCGTGAAATCTGTTGGTTTTGCCTAGTCCTCTGCTCCTCAGAGCCCAAAGTCATTTCCCCCTCCCTCTCCCTTCACTTCCAAGGTGTGTCTTGTCTTGTATTGCTGAGGGAGAAGAATGCTGAAAAGGTTAATCCCAGCTGTGTTCTTCCCCTCCTCCCATTACCACTGCAGCCTGCGGAAGAGGAGAGAGAAGCGTGGGGGATGCATGTGCTTACAGCATTTAAATATCTACTGAAGGCACCAGGCTGCTCAGCACAGCTGCTCCCAGTGACTTCAGATGGCCCCAAGCTCTTTGTTCCTTGGTGAAGTATAATCACAAGCATGCAATTCTTCTCTCTCTCTCTCTCTCTCCAGTTTTTTGGTTTTTTTTTAAAAGGATACAACTCCATCAAAATTTTCCCTGCACCAGTCCAAAATTTGTTTTAAGCGTGTCCTGTGCTGCCCGCCTGCCTGGCTTTCACCAATCAGCGCAGAATAAGTGGCAAAGAGGACTCCTTCTGAGGTAGCTGTGTCACCGTATTTAATCTGCAGAAAGGAAGAACAAGAGCAGACACACTCATGAGGCTTGTCCCCGGTATGTCGCACCCATTCTTTGCCCACAGTCGATACCGCTGATTGTGCTGTGACTGTGCAGGACACATGCTCCTGCCTCCAAGAACAAAACCCAATCTGAGAGCAGAACGGACAAAAGACTGCTGGTAGCTGACGTCTTTAGCACTTCTGTTTGGCACTGAGATATGGTGATGACAGGGACTTTAAATCTCTGGACAAGTTCCACTAGCCGATGTGTCAGCACATCTGGACGCATGCAGTGAAATGTGGAGACCACGCTAGGACTTCCATTTTCTGGCCAACTGAAGTTGCTTCATTTTTTTTAAGGAACAGAATGTTCAATTGTTTTGAACCCTCCCATCTGTTTTAATTAATTCTAGAAAATAATTTTATCTTTGACCAGGTGAGGCTGTTGCCTATCTTACTGTCATGGAATAAAAGGTAGGGGGAAAAAACCCATGGTCCCAATCTGAAGAAAGTTCCACTTAAAGCCTTTTTAGTCTGAAAACAAACATCCCTTTCAGTCTCTTAATAGAGTGCATTCAGAGGTGTTGAACACATGTGGTTTCCATTGACTTTGTAAGAGCTGGTTGTTCAACACCATTAAAAACCAGAGGAGAGTGTTTCCGTGAACTGGCCAGCGGTGTGGCAAACACAAGCCTGGACAAGGCTGATGCACTGGACAAGAGACTAAAGCACAGGCCACAAAGAACTCTGTGAATAGTCACTACACAACTGCTGGTCATTTCTTTTGAGAAATACTTCATCCTCATCACTGAATAACTGGAAGAAAGTCTGAAAATTCTCTGATTCGCTCAGCTGGGGAGAAATGCCCACGTGCTCAGCCATGGCACCGTGTGTCTGCAGCCCCCTGCCAGGCACCAATCTGTGCATTTACACGTGCTCCCTTACTCGCATGCTCTGAAAAGCGGTTCCATGAAACCAGCGCTGGGAAACGTTAGCCCAGGAGAGCGGAGTACGGCCCCATCTAACAGGGGCTGTTCCCTCTGCTGGACTCTTCAGGACTGGCGAGAAATGTTCCGGTCCTGCTGCACTTTGCACTTGCCTGGAGACACTTCTCACTCCCTGCAGGAAACAGCTCTGTGCTCACAACGCAGCTCTGCAGAGCGTATAAAAATAGCAAAAGTCCAGAGTGGGAAGAGCATGCTGAGAGAAGGGAACAGCAAGCAGCTTGCTGTCTGCTACTGCCTGTGCCACCAGCCACGCGGAGGCAGAAACGACTGCTACTTTACATGCTAAGGCGGATCCATCTAACTGCTACTGTAGGCTGATTTTCCAGAACACCATTACAACTTCTCTCCCTTACCTTATTCAAAGCATGCACAGGAATGTGGGAGGCTTCAATGTCCTTCAGGTCTCTCTCAGCATCATACTTGAGATCATTGGAGACGCTGAACCTGCAAAGCAAGACGTGGGTCTGGTTATCTCCTAAGGAGATAGTCAGGGCATGCACAGTGATTAATAGCTCTGACTAAAGCAACAGTAGGTGTGCAAAACTGTCGCATTTCCAACTGCCCACACACCTCAACGCAAGATGCTACAGCAGACTCCAGTCTGCCACTTACGACAAGCTGTGTGTATCCTGCAGTAAAACCCCATACTCTAGGGGCTTGAGTCTGCACCCGGGAAGTCCACAAATGAAGTCCCTCCACCGACTTCAAAGACAGCGGGCATAGACTTGACATTGCGCTCCAAGTAGTACATAATCTGCTATTTCATAGTGACTCATTCTCCATCACCGCTGCAGGGGAAATATTCCCATTTCACAGGCAGCAAACAGGCACAAAGAGGTGGAAACGACTTACCAAAGGCCACAGCATGAGTCAACTATAAAGCCAACATCAGCACTAAGGAATTCCTTACTCCCAGATCCAAACTAACTCCAAGGTCTTACGGGAAAAGAGAAAAAAACCCAAACCAAACAACTTACCACAGAGCTTTTTTCCTCCCTTTAAGATAATTTTCAAAGATGATGCCCGCAACTGTCCTGCCCTTTCCAACTCCAGCACCATCCCCAATGAGGAACCCAGCTCGCTGCCCATTGGGTAATAAAACTTCATGTTGCTGCAAAATCAAGAAAAGAAATGGGAATTAAATGGGATTTGCCTTTGCTAACAGCTTTCATGTGAGCTTATAAAAGCACCACTTAACCCTTTCACATATCCCATCGATGCAAGTGCATTTCCTGCTCAGATAAATGACAGCAGGAATGGTTAAGTGTCATGGCCAAGCTCACAAGTGGTAGTTCACGGAAAAGGCCCCCAGGCCCCCAAAATGTAAAGCACTCCCCTCTGCAACAAAAGTCAAGAGTTCCTGCCTCTTTGGGAAACAGACCCCTCAGAAGTCCCTGGCTTCAAATAATCCTTTCAAAAGGCATTTAAAATGCCATATGCCAAAGCTTCTGAAGTTTCATCACTTATATTACAGGTTATTTTAAAACACACCTGAACATCTGTCCGTACAAAAGGCAGTTCCTTTCTAGTGTAAGACATGCAAGCTGGGCGAGGTGGAGCCACATACCTGGCAGGCATAAATGATTGCTTCCAGCTGTAGTGCAGAGAGTGACCCTTTGTCGGCAACGGAGCACGGCAGGGAAAGGCTGTAGGTGATGTCGGGCGGGGGGACGCTGGATAGAGTGCTCGTTTCAACCACGAGGTCAGGGTGGTGCTTCCCAATCTTGGCTAAATGACAACGCAGAAAACAGATAACTCAAGATCTTCACTCCCACAGGGCACCTCAAAAAGGACTGCAGACCTCATAGTAATAGTCTTAGCCCTCTGCTCGGGAAGAGAAGAGAGAAGCCCAACACCTGCTCTTCACTCTTTTGTTCCATTGAAATTTCAGACTGCCAAAACCAAGTCATGGCTCCCCCAAAAGCAAGCAACGGAAAAGTGTTCTGTTAAATTAGCGTAGCACCAACAAAGGATCAGTACACTGGTAAAGTTTTCCTAGAAAATCACAAGCTTGGGATGTGCCACAAAAAACACCATATACTGCTTGCAGGAAAATAAGGGAGCAGTTAACTAGGTTGGTCCACAATGGAGTTAACAGAACTTCCCATACTCATGCGATGGCAAGACACTCACACTTTGAAGGTATATATTCTGCATAGGTCTCCGTTTGCCCCAGCTCTTCCGTTTCTTCCTCCTCACCTTCATCCTCCTCTTCTGCAGGAGCCTGAGACTGAAAAGAAACACAGCATTGACCAAATGTTAACGTTCTCATTGAACTATGGGCACACGCAGTGCTACCCAGTGCCAGAAAGTACCATTTAAACCATCCCTATGCAAATTCACAAACCCTTCAAACACAATTCACCTCATTTCTAGACTACAGCAACATGAGGAAAAACATCTGCGAGAGCCCACCCCGGGGGCCCAGCAAGTGCTTTAAGAGCTACTTTCAACGCCTAGTCCACACCAAATTAGGGAAAGATGTTTACATCACTTTTCAGAGGGGCTGTGGGCTAGCAAGAATTCTGCCCAGCTGTGCTCTAATCTGGCCCTGAGTAAGGGACCTAGACCAGCTTTAAACTCAGCATGGTACTCAGCAGCATAAAGCAAAGTCATGCAATTCCAGGAAGAGCAGCCTCTATAGACTGTGCTGGTTTAGCTGTAAAGAAAGCCCAAATAATTCTTTAACATAGCAAGGTTCCACCAAGGGAAATATAAGACACTTCTGGGAAAGGGCAGTGACCTGTATCTGTCTGATTTTCTTGTCTCACTCCCTCTGAAGGGAAAAATGGTCAGAACTGCTCCCCTCTGCTCTGCGATGTTACCAAGTAAGAGCCTGGTGTCCGATCCTACTGAAGCCAACCATCGTTCTCACCTGGTAGCTTATGAGGAGCGGGGTGTTGGGGACAGCAGGAACATGGTCATTTGAACAGTTTAAGCCAGTGAACGATCTGCTGGGTGAGAACAGCTGGAACAGAAAGGGTGCAGGTGAGAAAGCAGTCTTAACCCTCAGCCCTCCGACCCCAACAACTATGAAAATACAACAACAGTAAAGATACTTGTGCTCTGTACTCAGATCTCACACTCTGATGATGTCAGTCGGCTTTAATACTTTCTGTTTGTGAATGAAAAGCCCTGGGCAATATTCTGGAAACTAATACACCTTGCAAATGCCATACATGCCTTTGTCAACACATACAGGGAATAACTGACCAAGGTAAACACATTCCTGCAAGAAGTGTGAACATGTTGTGCATGTGCCCACGTGTGATGAAAGCCTGCAGGGACACACGTCCTCCCACACCTGCAGGACTGGAGTCTTTCTGCCAAACTACACAGCACTGAGACGGGTCATCCCAAAGTGGCACGTTTTGCCTTTAAACACGAGATCTCAGGCATAAGCCCACCTTTCATACACCTCCCATTAGCACTAACAGATTACCTGTGCAAACGTCGCCACTTTCAAAGGACTCTGACAAGCCAGCGGTCCCTGTCAAAACCTGATCGAAGTTTATTATGGGAATACTGGATTTGCTCTGCACTGGAGCAGTTACATTAGTCACTGTTTTCCCATTTGCTTTGAAGGGAGCCGTGTACAAAACTGCTCTGCCGTTCCCAACAAGACAGGTCCCCGTTAAAAGGAGCTGTGCAGATTCTCATTGCGGGATCGCATGTTTTATTCTGAACTGGTGAGTCCAACTGAGAGCTCTGGGTTGGATTTGCTAATGGAAGAGAAACAGCATCACTTTGGGGACCAGAAGGGGAGACTGGAGTACAGCCAAGGAGATCCAAACAGGGGGAATGGGAAAGACTGAACAAAATTGCAACCAAAAGCCATCGCTGGGAAAGGACCGAGCATTAAATCAGAACACCACCACTTTACATCTTCTTACAAACTGCCCTTGAGGCAAGCATTTACTTAACAATTTTGCAATTTTGGTTTTAGCATTAAAACCACTGTTCCAAGTAATTAGATAACCGCACCAGAACACAACCCGTGGGTCAGCACCAATTAACAGCTGTCCCGAGGTTAAGGATCGCTATCCTTTGCCTGAGACCACCAAAGCCTGCACGCTTCCAGCTGCCCCTCAGGTTCACCTCACTCTTGCAGAGACCAGGACCTCCACTGGTGAGGACCTCCACTACGGAGACCAGCCACGAGGCCCAGGAGCTCAAATCGCACCGAGATGCCCAGCAGGCCAGCGATGGTGGGGGTCAGGCTGCCGTACGGGCTGGCCAGGTCTCTCCAGGCGCCAACCGCTGTCTCAGAGTTAATGATGGCTTTGGACCATCCAGCCCGCTGCACCGCAGCCAGCTAGGAGAGCTCCCAAGACACTCCTGGCTGGGAAGGCACAATCGAGGAGATCCTTTGTCAGCCCCCACGCAAACAAAATCACGCTGGAATTTCCCGACAGCGAGCAAGGTCAAGCCAGCAGCTCGTGGCATCCAAAGTAATCAGCGACTCCAGAAGCAGCACTACTTCAAGTTTATAGCCTGCAAAGAGTGCCAGACTTAGAGAGAGACCCATGCTCCACCAGCAGAAGTGAAAGATGGGAAGTTCTTAAGCATAAACACGCCGATTATTTCCTTTTTTTAAATTAAAAAAAAAAAAAAAAAAAAAAAAGAAGAAGAAAGAAAAAAACACCCTCCATTACTGGAAGCCTGAGTCAGAATTACCAGAAGGAAGCTGGACGGAAGAGCTATTTTCAGTGCCAACAAATCTGGAGAGCAGGTGAAACATCTCCACCTACAAATCTGAGCTCAGTATAAAAGTTTCTTCTTAGGCAAGAGAAAGGCCCAGATCTGCTGGGAATGGCAGGACACGCTTCTCTCAGTTCTAGCAGTGGAAAGTTAACGCAGGTCTGGTTTTGCATCAGGCAATCTTCAAAGTATAAATCCCTGCTATCCCAATTCAGCAACGTGGCTTTGGCACACAGCGTTTCACCTCAGGTACTGCAAAGGAGTGACAGAACCCTTGGTTGTTTGGAGCACTGAAAAACTAACTGCATGGCTGAGAATACGCCGTGAGGGCCAGCCCAGGTGGGACCAGGAGCTATGGTGGGTGATATATCATCTTGCCCCAGACTGAACCTGTACAATTCCTTCCTTTCTCTACTCTCGCCCGAATCCCAGTTTGATTTTCTCCTTCCTCTACGGTACGCATCTGAAAACATTAACATAAGAGGCACGCACAGCATACATGAGAACACTTGGATCTGTGCAGGAGAGAGACTCGTTCAGTAAAGCTGCTGACAATTGCACAATCAAGACTTGGTCTTACTCCATTTTTTTCCTCTCTGCATTATTCTCCGTTTTGCCCCATCTTGCCGTGACTTCCATGGGAAAAGAAACAGCCACATCTGGCTGACAAGCCAACTCCCCTCTGCATAAATTCATTCCCTATGTATTGAGCTAGGAGAATGGTGTTCACATTTTTAAAGTGCTGTGAATGAGTTAGACAGAAAAAACGACATCAGCAACTCACAGAAATTCTAGCTACAGGCTTCAGAGGCAGGGCTTTGCTTCCCCAATCTTAAAAACACTGTAAACTTGTGAGATGGTTGTGAGAAAACACAATGGATTACATGAACTATTTTTAAAAGGTATTTCACAACTCCATTACAAATGAATCAAGTGTGTTTTTTCTGCTAACTCCTGCAAATATTTAACAGTGTAGTAGCTCTTCCCTCCCTGCCTATTCCTGAAATGATAAACAGAGCCAACACATTAGATATATCTCCCTTCTTTACGGATAACAGCTCTCTCCACGTGGGCACATGAAGGCAGCTCTGCGCCCAGCCACTTCCTCTTCAATCACAAACGCTCCACCTAAAGCTTCGGCACTGGGCACTGGAGATAAGCGTTTCTTAGTGAGCTTGAAATGTTCGGCATTGCACAGTCTCACTGTGATGCTTTTCTCCAATTTTGCTCTGTCCCCCTTTCTGTAAACCCACTTCCGCAGTGCTAGTGACAGCTGACAGAAAGAAGGAGGAAAGCTAAAATACGGATATAGCCTTTTCCACACCCTATCTTCAAATTGCTACACGACAGAAGACAGTTCGTTTCTTTTTTAAAGAGGACGAGGCACAAGGCCGTTCTCGTACCTGGGATCCGTATGTGGGTCTCACGCAGGATGCATCCAGCTTCACTTACGAGATGTCCCGCGTATCAGGGCTGGTTAGAGATTGCTGTTTCTGCTCCGCCTGAATCTCTGAGACTGAAATTCTCTGAGACAGTAAATTAACTACTGTCCTGACAACACAGTGCAAGGCTGGCCATTGCTCCTGGGTAAAAGCTGACTGCACAGCTCCAACTGAGGGGATGTACCGTATCCAAATGGATTAGGACTGAATTCACCTGGGCTACATACAGTGTAACGTGACCGATGTCCAGTCCAGTACTCAAAAGCCAAAATTCCTGCAATTTTACGGAAAATGATGGTGGTGTAATGATGTGGGAAGGGACAGGGAAAGATTATCTAAATTGCTTGTCTATTGGTGCAGGATGTCAGCAAAGTCTCTGTCCTGCACTGAATGTTACAGTAAGGAACCTTTTCTTCGGCACTGCCTCGAGATTTTGCAACAGATCACTTGTTTGCCTCCTTTAACAACAACAAAAAAAGCATATTTGAAATTCAGGTAGTAAAACAGTTGCCAATCGTGAGTCAATCTGACAATCCATTTACCTAGTGTCCTGTGAGTTACCACCTCCATGCAAAAATGAACTGAAATCTCCTGACTAGGATGTACTTAACTGACACCTCATCACGAAATGTCAAACTCAGTAGGAAAAAAAAAACCACCAAAAAAGCAACAACCCCCCCCAACCAGCTCTGTATTCAGAAAACACAGATAAGACAACGTTTAAAATAGCTAGAGATTCTTTTCAAAAGGAAGTCGTTTATAAATGGAATCCCAAGGAGTTAATTGGCCTTATCTGAACCCAAGTGCTCTGCAGGACAACAAGGGGTGAGGGGAGGACGTGAAGAACAGCATGCAACAAGACCTGAGACGGCTGCTCTGCTACGGTCAGACAAGTTAGCCTCACACTTACATGACACATATTTGTTTCTCACTTGCATTCTTTACGCTGGATTAGAACGGCTCTTCCCAGTAGATTTTTTGCTGTTATACTCCACAGTCACAAAACTACAAGCTTTTTTAGGCATCAAGTTATCTCGACCAGAGTTCACATGTTTAGAAACAAGACACGACAGAACTATTTCTGTAGTGATTTAGGCTACTATGTAAAAAACCAATAATAATAGGAGACTAGGAGTAATAAGGCACATGCCTTCTCTGTCTTGGGGGATGTATCTGTTTTCCAGTTTTTTTAATCATCCAGTTTACAAGCCTGTGATGTCTTCAAACATTTCTTTGGTTCAAATCGCTCTGCTCTCTTCCTGCTGTCTCAAACTTCAAGTTCCAACTGGTCCAAAGTTACCAGGCTGCGTGTGGATTGCCTGTGCAGCCCTCGCTGCCAGCACAGCGGCATGGCCCTTGATCTGTAACACATTTATCCCCAGGAGGGAGGGCAGTGGTATTCTCTGCCTCCAATTACAGACACGCTGAGGGCCAAACAGATGCTGGAAAGGTCTATAAAGGTGATCAAATCTCAGTGATTTCAGCAAGAGCTCAGGTGTCCGATTTGAGGATCTGCATGAATGGCCTAAGATCTCACAGAAAGTCTGAGGCAGGCAGGAGCTTTGATTACCCAAGTCCCAGGCCAGGACCCTCGCCACCAAGCCACACTCCTTCAATGCCAACCTGTCACTGAGCCACACAGCAGCACCATTTCAAAGCAGAACTGCTGCCGAGACTCTTATTTCCAAGCTGTGGCAAACAGCCAGCGTTCATCATGGAACTACGGTCAGACACACGACTAACTGCAAACTGCAGCCTCTATAAACACAACAGAACCCCAAAATACAACAGTGACTAAAGCACAGGCATGCCAGATTGCCTTCTGGGGCATTCACGTTGAATGTTTTTTCCCCACAATCTTCATAAGACAATGACCTACAAAGGAAACCTACTGCATGGCTGGGCATCCACTGTGAGAGCTGAGATCTAGAGATTCAGCAGATGTGTATGGTATCGGTTCCACCAACAACCAAAGCCAGCGGCTACCCATAGTGACTGATACCAGGTTGTGCAATAGTGAGTAATCAGTCCCAGCAGATGAGGGAAAACAGATGGCAGAAGGCTGGTAAAAATGCACAGAACCACATGTTGCTGTGGGACTGCCGGGAGATCACACGCCCAGGAAAACTCAAAGATGTAAAAGCTTGCAGGGACTTCAACTCACAAAGTAAACACAAATGGTCAGTCTTAAGTTGAGACAGAGTTTGTTTTTTAGTCATTGTTACTAAAATATTTGCCATGGAGAATAAACAAATGGTGGTGGCTGCTGCTGGGGACAGTTAATGATCTATGTCACAGTGCTTTTCCTTGAGTCCATCTCTTCAGCACTCCTGAGTGCCCTGTTGCAGGCCACTCTGGACCTGCTGAATGTTTTAGGGATACATCTTCCTCGTGATGCACCCACCTGCCACAGCTGTCAGAAGAAAGAGCTAGTGCCTGCACCATACTCTGAAAGAGTGCACGTGTCCCTTTGAGGATGTCTGGGTTCTCTCCTGCTTCCAGGAGACTAAAGTATGCGTAATCACTTCACCCCTTCCCTCCTCAAGTGAAGTTGGTAACATCATCATCATACTGCAACTTCACCCCTGTAGGGAACTGGGTTAGTTTCTTAATTTCTTGGTGAAAACAGCATGGGATGAAGCCTGAGGTATTTATTGTCTGATGGGGAGGATGGAAGAGGAGCAGCCCGTACCTCTATTTGGTTCTGCTGCGGCGTGTTTACATCCCATAGTGTTGGCACGTGGTTCAGACTATCGGCAGGCAAGAAGTCCTTAGGATCTGCAATGTCAGAGAGGGAATCCGCAGGGGACGAGAAGAGGGAGTTGTTGTTGGAGAGCTCATCGAGGTATGAAGAATCCTGAAATGGAGAAGTGACCACAGTTAGAGGATGCAGGATGAGAAGACCAGGGAGCTCCTTTCTCACACCTACTCATCCAGGAAGTTTTAATTTTTTGCTATTAAATTAGCAGCTCTGTTACTTCATGCTCCACAAAACTTCAGAATTAACTTGTAAATGAGGACATGCTCTAAGCAGCTGTTTTAAAATCTCAGTTTCTTGAAAAACTAAGAAAAAAATTGACTGGACAGAAGTGCCAGTACACGTTCAAGACTAACTCAGACTGTGCGCATCTCCACATACAGGAGTGGAATAAAGAGTTTTGAACAAGACATCAGTCACCTCAACTTTGTATTTGATTAAAAAGACTGCTGAGGGGTGAAAAGTCCTCAGTCTAACACCCAAAGGACTCAAGTATTTCATTCACGCACAGAAGCCCACAGAGTACCAGCTACGCCTGATAATCATACAGCTATTTAATTGCAATTTATAACACAGCAATATCTGGAGGCTTCAGAAAAAATTAGTCCCCTCATGCCAGCTTCTGCACAAAGGAGGCTGCCAGGAGCAGGGGGGAAGGAGCGCCAGTGTCATCTAGATTTGCATCTAGATAAATCCTGGCAAATCTACCAATCCTTTTCCCAAGGGCATGCTTCAGTCCGGACAAGAAGGGAGTGTGCTTCAGTGACGAGAATTGGGCTCTGCCCTTGCTCTTTTTCTGGTGCCTGTGCTGGGATGGCTTACAATTGTTTTATTTTGTGCCAACCCAGTGATGATGGTGGTTTGAGTCACGCGGATCTAGCTCAGAAAGAGCCTTCAGTCCCCTCCCTATCATCGACTCCTTGTCTGGTTTTTCAAATTTCAGGTGGCAAGAACTGATAGCTAAAAAGCACTTCTTACTCTACGTCCTTAGCTCTGGCACAGATCACTGCACCTTCCCTGACTCCATCACATCACCTCTGCTCTCCTTCCACGTCAAAAACCACTTTCAGACTTTTTCAAAGCAGAAAAACTTTGTCTGCTCTTTACTGAAGAGCAACGTACTTCGAAACACCAAGCTCCAGCACACGGGTCCTGCTGGAGACGTGCCTCTGTCCCAAAGGAACATGCAGACAGACCAACAGGTCTTTCTCGGTGCCCCAGAGGACTCTGCCAACACAAATCAGTTTTGTGGTTGTTCACAAGGGTCGGGTTTGTCAGCACACAGCCAGCTCAAGCTCTCCGCTAGGCCAGATAACCAAATGAGTGCGATAATACCACAGCGTGGCTGCCAGGAGAGCCGCAGTGTCTGATATGAGGAGAAATCGCTGTTCATTTCCAGTTAAGGGCCAATTTCCTACTACAAGGTGGAAAGGCAGCCAAAGATTTTTTAAAAGTCACTTAGCCCTGCCTGACATAAAATCATGAACAGCTCAGCCTGCTTGCGCTGTTCCTAAGGGCTTCAGGCAGAGCTGGGTCAGACTCCCCCCCGATTGCTATCAAAAGTTATGTTTTTGCAGAGTTTAAAACCATCGGGACACGTTCCCTTCACCTTCTTCCCAGATATGTCTTGTGTGGCACCCAAGAAGACAGTCGCTACTCCGAAGCCACAGGTGCAGGCGCTGGCAGCTGTGCGAGAGCACCGATGCACTAAAGCGAAGGCAAGCAGTAACAGATTGCAGGCACGATGTGTAAAGTTTGCATTTGTCAAAAACCAACTGGGGGACCCAAAGGCTCACGGAGACAGGGCTGTTTGTTAGGCTGTGCTGCCAGGGCGGTACTGCGATGCGGGACACCCTTCTGCTAGCACCGGGTGCTTGTGCTCATGTGTGACACGGCTGCTGTCAGCCCAACAGCAGGCGGGCAGCGTTTCCTGTGCAGCTCCTACTCTTGATATTTCTGTGGCTATTTTAGGATTACTCAGAAACCAAGGCTTTTCAGAGACTGAAGCAGGCACCTAGATTTATCATTGCAGAATTACGTGATCTCTGGAAATGGGGCTCTGTTTCACACTCGAGAAAGCAGGAAAACACTTGCATAAATATGGTGTTTCTTGGCAAGAGCAAGTGCCTTGTGCATCCTGCGGGAACCTGCCTGTCTACCTCCCACAGCCTTAAGCTCCTGCTTTAGAGTACTGTACGGGCAGTGTATATGGGATTCAAGCTAACATTGTTCATGCTATTGAGATTTTTTTTTTCCATTAACTCCCACCTCCCAAGGTCTGTAGCCTCTCTCAACCCTGCAGTCCTCTGCAGAGACACTTGCCGATTACCTCGAACCACTGTGCTGCTGAAACAAGCCATCATCTCCCCTTGCTGTCCTCGCCACCCTTCTGCTGCTTCCTCTGGACTCAAGATCCCAAGAACAAGCGCTGCAGGAGTTCAACAGCCTCCAGACTGTCACCACGATCTACGCTCCTGTGCTACCACATCTCTTCAGATCCAACCGGGACACAGGTAAAGCAGAGAGCACTGACATTTGGGCTTAGGAAGAGAGTTTAACAATTCACCTAATACTACTCTCTCATACTATGCCTGGTATAAAACAGTTTAGATCAATTTTGTAGCAACTCTTTTGGCCATTCCCAGAAAGGAGAGAGAGATGGACTGCTCCGTCACCCGTCTGCTCTGGTACCTGATACACTGGACTTACGCAGCAGTCGGAGGACCCAAAGCAGCTGGAAACTCCACTTAGGGTGTCTGACAGTCCAGATACTACACAGGGGATAAATACAGACTGGTATCAAGAGGCTCATAAGAATTGCTTTGAAGAAGTGTCTTTCAAAGCCCAGCACTAGAAGCAACAGCTACTATCTTCTTGAGTACCCACCACAACACAGGGACCCAAACAGCTCCTGAGATGGACCTGGAACTACAACACTCCCACTCGAAATCCCTGACGGTACAAGTGCTTTGTCCACAGGCAACAAACAACGGCTGGGGAAGCAGCCGGTCCCGAGACGCAGACGTGTTACTTTTCACAGGTGCCTAGGGAGATCCTGAATGCAAAACTAAAAAAAGCACACCTCGGGCCTGGCCCACCTCACACACGTTGCACAGTGTTCGGCAGGCATGACGAAGAGCGGAAGCTTGCTCCCAACGAGCCTTCAGAGCCCAGCTCACACGAGGAGGTGCAAGAACTAGTTCCTGTTCATAACAAGCAAGAGGAGACATCATCATCCTTGACATGAAATCTAAAAGATGAAAGGCATTTATTATAATCTGCATGCTGAGAGGAGAAGCACATTTTTCTTCTCTCAAGGACAGGCAGGCCTGGGAGATACCACGCTACAGGCAAGAAAGAGCGAAACCAAAAGGCTGGAGTTGCAAGGCAAACCCAGCTTTGTTAAGCCAGGGGGTTTTCGTTTTTTCTTTTCATTATGAAAACCTTTACCACGTGGATCTACTTGGGCATTTAACTGACAGAGTTTCACTTGAGGGCTTCACCACCCAGGGACAGCAGCAGCAGCATCTCAAGGAGCTGGATGGTCTCAGATCCCCACCCGGTCTCATCGCTGAGCTATGGTAAGACACTTCTGTGCAGGTTTTATTCATTTGCAAATACCACTGACAGAAGTCGGTTCAGGAGGAAACATCTGCAAACACATAGGCATGGCAACAAGAGGACTGTAGAGCAGACTAGGGTGGCCATTGCCCATTAGGGTCCCGAAGAGAGGAAAGTGCAGGGCTGGAATAGCAACGGGACGTGTGAAAGCACCGTAACACAACCCAAGACACCCCGGCAAGCGCTCTCCGCCTTCCCGACCCCAGCCCCTTCAACCCCCCAGCAAAGGCTCCAGCCCCACCATCTCCACCACCACTCCCTCTGCTCGGAGCACGGGACTGAAATGGGGAAGAGGAAATCAGCCTCCAAGTCAGAGAGAGGATATTATTAGTCCTGGAAATTACTTCAGTGAGCCCATCCTTTTGCAGTATTATGAGGCATTAGTCACAAACGTTCAGAGTCTCCCATTTGTCTTACCTAATTACATTATCTAAAGAGCACTAAAACTAGTAACCTGCTAGATCCCCGCCCTGGAGAGCTTACAGTGTAACCCCAGTAAATTGGACTTGCTTATGTACAAAATGCAGTGTAATTGTTTAATACAAGGCAACACTGATAACTGCAACCTGTGTCATTATAAACCATGCCTTGACTAATTACTCCACTGCTTTATATGGAGCAAACAGGAGCAGCTACCTTAGTCTCCTCAAGGGAAAGGAAGGATCATCACCTAAACCATCGGCTCATGAAATAACAGAGTGAGCAAAAGGATTCCTTTCCTCAGTGGGATAAAGCCACTCTCAGACCCACTGATACCGGTTACAGCTGATCCCAGCTAGGAGAGACCCTCAGCCAAAAGCCCGCTATGCACAGACAGAAGCACCTGAAAAGGAGATTAAGACGTTGGGGGTAGAAGAGACACCCAAGAAACCATGAAGAGTGAGGAGATTACAGGTGCAGCAAGCGCTGGAAAGGGGCGATGAGCCGAGCGGAGGGACTGCAAAGCCAGCTCCCAGATCTGGAAAGTGCTGCTTCTGCTTTTCGAACGGTCTGACATGCTTGAGAAGCTGCTCGGTGAAATTGCTCCAGAGAGGTCACCCGTCTCAGTTGTCAGGATTTAAGGCGAGTTATTTTGTCCCTGTTTAAGACCGATTAATCAAGAATTTTAACATTTTCTCACTGGAAATAAGAGGTTTTTCCAGTAATAGCACTTATTTTATGTCTCAGTGGAAGTCAAATTTCTGCAACAGATGGAAGTTATCCCACAAGGCAGGATCTTTATTTCAAACGCTATTCTGTAACCATTCTCTGTGTAAATCTTATTTCTGGAATCAGGCTATTTGGTTGGGGGGGGGGGGGGGGGTCCCCTCCAATTTAGCATAGCCTACAACCAAAATCCAGACAGCACACTGCAGATCATCACTGGTTAGAAGAATTTTACCGCAGGGGGCTGGCAGACCTGCTTTGCCTCCATCTCTTCAGCCTGCTTTGTTAAACACCGCTCTGCACCAGGACAGCGAACACCTGGGTGAAACGCCAGCTTGAAGATCTCAACCCCGAGCGCTGCGTCTCACAGCACAGACTTTTCCCAGTTTCTCCCATTACAGAAGGACGGACACAAAGGGAGACCCTGAAGTCTGCTGTGAAAACACGGTTCAGAACAAACTGCTCGAGTCAGAGATGAAGTTTATAGAAGCCCGCTATAAAATGGCAAAAGGGCGATTCCCTTGCAGCAGGGTGACTGCTTAATGGAGAATTTTATAAGGGGTCAACAGCCAGCCGATGCCGAGGCTATGCACAGCTGCTGGCTGTGGGACTCGTCAGCATGTTCCTTTTTCACATTGAAGTTGAAATAACATCAACGTCCTAGAACGGGAGATAGAGGATCACAAATCATCGTCTGGTCTTCATGTCAGAAGATGCTCTAGTGAGTAACTTGATAAATCAATGATAATCATTTGCTGGACTTCTAAACTGTGAGTGCAAATGCATCGCCAGTTGATGCTGCTATGGCGCATTATTTCTATCATTATCCCAAAACAGAAAAATTACCAAAACCAAGAATTAACTCCCTAGAAAAGATCAGAAAAAAATCAGGGTAAAACCACCCAAACAGTTAACCTCTTTCTCCCAGCCACTGGAAACAGCTCAGTTCCTTTAGCCAAAACAAAGTCTTTGTTAAAAGTAATGAAAGAACAGGTGAAGTCTAAATACAGAAGGACTATGCATCCTAAAAATATTTTTGGCTATCAAGCCATCAATATAAATGGTTTATTTGCTCACAATCCAGACATAGAGGAAACAAATACTCCTTCTGCACAGCAACTATCAATTACTCCGCTGTATAGCACACAGTTGATAGGGTTTTTAAAAAAAAAAAAACCGAACCCAACATATATATACACAGGCACACACATACATACATGAACAAAGCTACACTGTCAGACAAGAAAGATTTGGTGCCTCGAAAATCACAGATTAAGCAAATTATGTTTCAGGAAAGAGAGAATCAAGAATTAACAGCTGCAATGTAAGAAGTCAATCACTAAAAGAAAATCTTTTAGCTGCCAAAATCCAAAGTCTTTCTAAATATGGGGCAATAAACTCGCAGTCTTAAGGGTTCAGTGCTCTGGCTGGCAAGCGGTTCCCTTGCTTTTCTGTACCCAGCATCTGGCTTAAAAATAAAACTCCTAAAGCTATTACAACTACATAAACACACCGATCAATTCTCCACACAGCTCCTCTTCCTCCGAGTTTCACAGTTAGTGACCAAGTCGTAACCGACAGGAACAGTCTCCAAGTACCACACGTTTCAGCCAAACACAAATCACATCTTCAGCACAGTAAATCTGCTCCCACTGCCTTGCATCGAGAGTCGTCACCCCTAAGCCTCTGCTGCCATTGCAATAATTATGGGGGACACACGAGCCCGGGGCAGCAGCTGGAGCTGGCTACCCTTGCAAACAAAACACACCGGGAATTCCAAGGAGGAGAAAAAAAAGAAAAATCAGGCATTACCTTGTAGAGAGATGGGAACTTTAGCCAGAACTGCATTTGGGACATTTTAGAACAGCATTCAGTTTGCTGTCGGCAGAGCAGGACGTGGATGAAGCAGTAAGGTGAGATTTTTCAGTATATAATGGAGAAAGGTCTTCATTCATGACCGCGACAGCAGCAACAGCCAGGAAGAGAGCTCATCAAGGGTTTTTAAAAATTAACATGCAGAAGGAAGGAGTGAAAATGGAGGAAAAAAGGACAGCCATACAGTGCGTCTGTCCTAAGCCTGTGGAAATTTGCATATAGTGTTTAGTCATGAAGGAGAGTGCTCTTACTTCCTCTAAGTACAAGGGCTGACTTTCAGGAAATGATGCCTGCTTGGTAAGTCAGTGAAATTACTGGCAATGCGATGAGAATTACTGTATGTGGTGTAATTCAACCACAGATGCACTGTAAACAAAGCTGTGCTCCGCAGCGGCGTGGCCAGACACGGGACAGGAGAGGTCCGGGCAGGAGCCCGGCTCCCCTTGGCTCGTCCCCCCGTCCACCAAAGACAGCACCAGTGTTTCCCCCACAGCAGCTCCTGCTTTGGGGCTGGGGGTTCCTGCCCTCCCGATTTCGGGGGCTCAGATGAAGTAATCAAACTGAAAAAGATTATGAAAAGTATTCACAGCTTCCCCCCTGCCCCCAAGAGCCACGTGCTTTCTTTTGTCTTCAGTATCTGCCCCACCCCAAATATTGCAATTAGAGAATAAAAAGGAGTAGCTATTTTTTTAACTTTCTTTTCTAAATCACTGTGATTTTTCTGTGTCCAGGAACATTGCCTTCTTTTTCCAAGGCCTTCCCTTTTGACTTTATTTAACAGTTTTGGTAACAGAAATAAGCAACGTTTCTGGTGGGGAAGAGAAAAAGGCACAAAAAAGGGACATCTGAAAGGGAGTCACTCATCGTAAGCTTAAGGAAAGTCTGCTCCAACGCTGCCCGAGGCTGAAGGAGAAGCGAATTTGCCAGAGTACCCACCACCCCGCAGAAAAAAACATGAGAGTTTTTCTGTTTGCTTTGGGTGCAAGAGGTTCCTGTTTGCTTCGCCCCAGCACAGCCGGCAGCAGCACCGGTGCCGGGCTCTGGCCGCGGGGTTAGTCCCCTCCACTCCCACGGGCTCGGCTGCTGCGGCTCAGACCCAGGCTGGAGGCTGCACCGCTCCATGTCCGGGAGCCCAGCTTTGGCACGGCTCGCTGCTAGCCGTTCTCGGGCAGCCGTGCCACCAGAGGAGGGCAGGGAGAGGGACTCAACCTGGCCAGCAAACGCGGCAGAGCATGAACCCAGCAGTGCAGATGCACACGCTGAGGACGGGGAGAGGAGCGCTGGCTGCAGATCTCTGTTCCTGCTCCAAGTCCTTCCACGCAATCATGGCACGGCTTCAAGTGAAACGCAGTTCGTCACTGTCCTGCGTTACAGCCGGCGCTTGGTGCCTGCTGTCATTGCTGATGCAAGTGCTCTTGGGGCCTCGGGCCCAGAACTGCTGGAAAAATCCCACGTTGCGAGGCAAAAACAAAACTTTGGAGCAACAGAAGACAGCAAAGCCCCTACCAGGCCTGCGAGAGATGAGAGCAGAAAATGAGGTGCTCTCCAACCCCTCTGAGAATCAGGGGAGGTAAACCTGAGGGGGGTAGTTTTGCTTTACGACATCAGATGAGGAGGGAGGACCGGCCCCTGCAAGAAAGACACGCTGGGTTCCGGGGCTGGAAAACCACCCGCAGGTGGTAAACCCACACCAGGGCTCATTTCCAAGGACAGCCGAGTACATGGCACAACCAGCTGCAGCACAGCGGTTCCACGGGGATTAATACATTAATAGCCCTTAATAATGAGGACCCATGTTCCATCATGCAAAACACTTAGTCCAGAAGAGTTTTTTCAATAAGTAAATGGGAAAGGAAAATGCCTTTCCCCAGGCAGTCAGACTGCAGCCAGGGATGCTGGTGCCGCAGTCGGAGGAAGCGAGGAAAGGGCAGCCCCCGCAGCCCTCGCCCCGGGAGGAGCTGGAGCATCGCTGCTGGGCTCCTTCTGCTACTAGAGCACATTTCACCGCCCGGTGAAGGCCGCGAGCAGCAGCTACACGAGTGCTGCTACAGGAGAGGCATTCTGCAGGAACTGTGGTGAAAATGAAGCGTTTGGTTTCTGTGGGCAACTGGTTTGGGGTGGAGAAAGGCAGTGGGTTTTCACTGCTGCTTTTATCTGAATTTGATTGTATTTAATTAGCTGGTAGTGCCCTGGAGCTTGGGATAGGTGCATTAATGATACGTTTGAAGTGAAGAGACTAAATACATTTTAGAAACGTCTTCATTAGTGACTTGCTGGTGACTGCTTTGCTGTGTGACCTTGATTAAACCACCAACTCTTGCCTAAGACCTGCAAGGTTTTGGTATTTATACAACCTTTAAAAAAGGACGTGGTTTATTTTCTCTTCCTTTTCTGTTAGTGGAGAAATGGGGCAAAATGTAGGCAACACAACTGGACTGCCAAAAGGAAGCAAGACATATGACATTGTTATAGATAACCAGGACTGCTAAATTGATTTTGCAAGACCACAATAATATAATCACAGAAGATAAGGTAACCCACTGAGAAACCACCACCTGGAATTTTAACAACCTGTCCTAGGGGAGAAGGCATGCCACAGCATTTCCACTCTCCACAATTAATTCACGAACACACGTGCTGACAGACAGGGACAGAAAAGCAGGATTATTCCAGCATTCACATTAATTTGACTTACCGCCTTCCAGCAAAAAGACTGAAATGCACAACCCAGTTAGTGACTTTGCTGGGTGACCTCCACAGCATCCTCTACCACCTCCTAATCACTGCCCTACAGAACAGCTTCCTGAACGTGCCAGTGGTTTCTCAAAAGCATGTGCTCAACTTCTAGGAAAGCACAGATACAAACCAATATAGACTAACACACCCGTACAGGAGAAGACCTGGCAGCTCATCCCCCTCATGCAACCAACGAGTTCAGGACTAAATTTCCTGAAATACTTAGCTGCCAAAAGATGGGATATTCAGATGTGTCCAAGCATGCTCCAGGCTCGGCTTCCCGAGCCGGTGAGACCGTTGTGAAAAAAAGCCGTCGGGCCCCTGAACATCTCTGCATGCCAAGCTGCTGGGTACCCATCCCACGTAAGAGGCAGCTGCACATGCGGGAGGGATACCCGAGCAGTGACTAGGATAGATCATCAGATCACAGCAACGTCTCTTGGAAAAGTAAGTCTATAGCTAAAGGGTGGCAGAGTACTGAATATCTGCACACGCGGTTTGTCCTAACAGGGTTGGGTTGTTTTTTTTTTTTCAGAGGGATGAAAGATGGGAGAGGATGTATTGTACAGACCGTGCCTTGCTTTTCCTGTTCCCGTGACACGACTGGTTTCACCCAGCTGGCAGCAAGGCTCTGCTTTGCATTTTGGCTGTTTTGAGAACCAAGAGCCATTCCTGCCACGCACAGGGCAGCCTCTGCTCTAGTTTCAAAAGCGAGCAAGAGGAAGCAAGGTGCGTGGTGAGTGACTGCACTGAGAGGCTTTGACAAGTTGAGACCACAAATGGTTTATTTTTAAAACAGATACTAAGAACAAGGATAACGAAGCAGCTGGTCGGTATTTTATAACCAGAGCTGAAATTCAGCGTGTGTGAGGGGGGTGTTCGGATCAGCAAGCCCTGCCAGCACATGGCTCCCTTGAGGACTGGAAATGTGGAAGGCAATTGCTGCTTGTTCAGGGATGGGGAGAGGACCAGGAGACTGCCTGCCACCGAGCAAGCGCAGAGGGGATCTCCCGGGCTGGAGGGAGTGCAGAGAGCCTTAAAATAAGGAGAAACCAGGAAAACTTGTGAAGTATAATAGAAAGCCAGCGAGAGAGTAAACTCTTGCAGGTGATCCTGAAAGCTGGAGGAAACCAGTGCGCAGCAGCAGGCAGCGAGATGCTGCGACTCGGGGAATAACAAACTTATGAGGCCAGGGAAACAAAAATGACTGAAGAAGGTCTGCGTGTCAGAGGCGATATTGCTCGTGGCGACTGCTGTGGTAGGACCACTGCTGTTCTGACCACGTTACGGATCAGGACACACAGTGACTGCCAGCAGAACTGGAGATGGGGAAACTCACTTGATCAGACTGACTCAGACCGATTCTGCTTTGAATTAAAGCATCTATTTTAAAACGTCTCCCAGTGGTCTGCTATTAAATTATATTACCAGCATTTTTTAAGAGCACTCTGTTTCAGACCAGTACTTTTCCTGCTTTTGTTAGCTTTATGAAGGGGAGGAGGCAGAGAACAGTGCTTGCCAAGAGCTTCAGAAGGCAGTTCTCCATCACCTCCTGTGCCTTCTCTCCTGCCCAGAGGTGGACATCACTGTTTGAAGGTAGCAATACAGATGAAAACAAGTCTGGAACGGGGGAGATGGGGGAGATGCCAGAGCCCTCCAGGCCCTTGTACCCCCTCCCTAGGGCCATGGGGCAACTTGGCTGGCTCCTGCAATCCGCAGCCAAGCACAACTGACAACAAATTATGCCTCAAAAGCAGAATTACTCTCACTTAACCACAGGTGTCTCCACCTCAGATAGTCCCAAGAGCTCCTCTTATACACGGAAGGGAAAGATTTACTCCTAAAGCATGGTTCCTCCAACCTAAAGGAGACCTTGCTTTAGAATAACGTCAGCTGCATCCCAGATGTGTCCCCTCCTCCTCGGTAACCAGCTCAGGGTGGCTAAATCAGCCGATCAGAGCAAACCGAGCACTCGGTCGGGCAATCCTGTGCTGGTGTCCGAGCCCTGCAGTCCAGGAAAGGGCTGTAGCACCCACACACACCTGCCTGGTCTGGCCCTTCGCTGTGAACCCAGCGCATGGGCACTGACCAGCTACCGGTGTGCCTGTTTCCAGCACAGCTCACCTCCAAAGCAGCCAACCCCTTCACACGTGCCAACAGCCCAGGCTGATGCCACTGTCTCCTCGCACACCAACAGCAATACTCGCTCAGTTCCAAGTTGGGAGCTCAGGCGGGTGCATGGCTGTGTAACCTGGTGGATCACCTCAAAGTGCATTATCTGATGTATCATCATCCAGGCACCCTACACGCGGTGAGCCACGGTGAGGCAGGAGCCCACGCCGAGAGCAGGGCAGTGGCAGACACACAAATACCACGCTCGTGGCCGTCCTGCCAAGGAGCGCACACCATCATCACCAACACAATTTCACCATACTTACTGTAACTAGGTCGGATGAGCCGTTATAATCACAGCCTTCCTTTTTCTAAACCAAGGCCTGAAGTAAGTGTTAGGCATCACACCAAAAGTGTTTTTAAAGTGTAATTAAGTCAGCCAAAACCCCAACCCTGGAGTGCAAAAACAAAGACATGAGCATGTAAAGCAACTTGTTCATAAAATGCTTCAAAGGCACCAGAGCCAGTTAATTGTCTTCAAATTGATTTTAATATCTGTATTCCCTGTAGACATAACTCCAGGACAGCGATAGGAAGCTCCAGGACGTTTCTTATTCCAGGAAACTCTTCATTTCAGTCAGAACCAAGTCTTTCATATAATTTAATAACTGTTACATTGATTTCTCTTAAATCACCACAGCTCTGTGCACTGAAGCACTTTTAAAAATTAATACTTTTTTTAAGAGTAGGTTAATTTCTCCCCCCCCACCTTTAACAAGATAGATTCATCAGAGATTACAAGGGGCTGGTAGTGAAAAGAGGGCTGGTTTATGATTAACACATGTGGTCAAGAGCCCCCACACACCACAAGCGGCTCAAACAAGGCTGTAACTGCATCTTTACAGCATTACTGCAAATTACTCTACCCAAGAGCAGCCAATTCTTCCCTGCCCCCACAAGCTAAATCGATCTGGACTGCCCTCCTTCCTCCAGTCCAAGCACAACTCAAATTTCAGAAAGGATACCTGAGTTTCCTGCCAAAGCATAGAGCTGCTTCACTGAGGAGAAAAGGAAGGAGTTCTGCAGAGCCCTCTTGCACACCCGCTCTGTCCACACCTTCCACACTCAACAGGAGCTGCTCACCCTCACTTGCAAAAAGATCGGGTTTATTTTTCAGTGTAACTTATGGCAAATGAAGTCAGGAGAGGAGGCTTCCGTGCGTTCAGAAAAGTCCTGTTCTGGATAGCCACAAGGAGCAAGTCAAATGAAGTTAAGCGAAGGGAAACAGATTGACTATCAGAAACAGGCAGGATCATTTTAAATAACAAAAGGAAGGAGGAAATGGGCAGAGTCATGTGCTTTAAGTAATTCTAAACAGGATAGAACAGTGAAGTTTAAAGAAAAGTCTGTGGTGGCTAAGAGCAGCAAGTATTTAAGTGACAGGTATGCTTTTCTAGAAGAGGCTGCTCTGCTTTTATGAGGCTCTGGGGACAGACAACAGCTCACCACACACCCCTGCTGAGGGACAGCAGATGCCAAAGTATAAGTTAAAACCTCCTGGATCTAGTGTTTTGTTGTGGCAATTAACAGCTCTTACCATCAGTGACACAGGATAGCACTGACATGATAAAAATGCCTTTGCAGCAGAATTACTGCACACAAGCACTGGACTCCAACCCACCAGCACTGAGGCTGGAGGAATAAACAGCAGAAAGTGAGGGAAGCAAAGGAAAGCAAAACCTGCTTCTCTTCAGGACTCCGATTTCTAAGGACATGTGTGCAATCAGTAGACTTTTACATAAAGAGATGACACCACAGAGCCTGGGCAAGACTTTGGCTTAAGACAACAGTTCCCAAGATCAAGGAATGCTATCAGACCCCAATATGGCCTCATATAACTATTTTCTGAACCTCAGTTTAAGCCACTTGTTTATATAAAGAATGCCAACAGACCGGCAAGGATGAATCACCCAACAGCAAGCCAAAAACAAAAAATATTTTGGAGGAAACAAGTTGAGGTTCACATTAGGCCGTTCTGACCGTGCAAATGAAGCACCTTTTCCGATATGCAGAAGGCATTCAGCGAGGCTGCTGCGATACACACAGAAATCGCTCTTCACCAGACCCAAGTGGCAGCGGTGAATGATTCAACTAAAAAGAAATTCCCAGAGCAATTAAGAAATGTGGCAACTCCCACTCACAGCATCCTCAGGCCAGCAAAGGCTTTACACTCTGAAGGTCCAAGCTGAGGACCTCCGAAACAAAATATGGAGAGAAGATAGAGGGGAGCCAGTGCTGGAGGAAAATGCATCGGCCTTCCCACTCTCCGAATCCTCGAGTCCTCCAAACCCTATGGCACATGAACAATCCTCCGATCATCACCACCAACAGAAAGTGTTTACTACACAAATACCTCAGAATCATTAGCCATTTGCTCTTTAGACTTTTTAAATCCATTTTCAGTATTCCTGGAAAACTCTTTAAGGAGACAAACTGCCTACAGGCTACGCAGTCCAAGGCCAGGCTGGAGTCCCGCTGCAGCCCAGAACAGCTGCAGGTACATTTTGGGGAGGCAGCGTTCACCGTCTCGCTGTCAGATCACACACAGGGATCACAAAGCTTTGCTCCAGATCAGAGATGACATTTCCATCTCCTTCCTCTGCCCCCCCAGGACAGCACGCAGAAGTCAAGCACTGGCAGGCTGCTGAGATACACAAAGGGCTGTCGCCCAAGGGGATAGCAAGCTCTCCTGTGCTGTTGAACTATCACAGATAGGATTTTGGTATCTGAGCAGACAAGGGAATAGTCTCTATTCATGTACGAAGGCAGCACAGGTTCTCACATAAGCACTCAATCCATCTTGTCTGCCCAGTGACCACAGATTTAATCAAGAATCTCTTACCAATGCATGCAGCAAACTCCTCATGTTCCCTCTTTGGTTTCACTCCTCTGTTTGGCATGGTCGTAACAGCACAAAGTTTAACGGGACTTGCCACTCCTACCACCACACTAGGCAAGTACAGAAAAGATAGGTACTTTCCTATACAGTCACCTGGAAAACCATAACCACCCAAGCTGCTCCCACACCTTCTGAATGGCATGTTTCAGCTTTCCAGGCAGACTGTTAATATTTAACAGTTTGGCATCTGGGACAGCAAGAAATCAGTAAAGTGGAAAATATTGCCGAAGCAAGGGATGGAAAAGCTCCAGGACGCTCCCGGATGACTCCAGGCTGATGCCACTGCTTCCAGTTAAGTGCCTGCTGCTCTACCAGATCCAGGCTCTAATTCTGGCTCCAGTGAAACAATTATCAGCTTTTCTTTGGATGAGCAATGACTAGCAGTTCAGAAAGCCCTAGATTTTATCAAGGGATTTCCATGTTAGCGCTTATTGCATTATAATATGTGAGAGCACTAGGAGCAAACCACGTAGAAAGCTCAAAAGTCAAAAGCCGAGCGTTCAGAAAGGCTGATCTGGCTCCACACTTCAGCAGAACAAGCCGTTTGAGCTGGAGGATGACTAAAGCCTGAAACACCTCTTCAAGAGACAGTTGAGCACAACACTAGTGTTATTTCACATCAATGGGCACTGTCACACTAGACACTGGGGGAGCACTCCTGTCCGTCTGCCCGGTGGCAGCTCTAGACAGACACCATCCCTCTGAGGTACAAGCTTGATCAGATCAGTTTCAGATTGGAAAACAAAGCTCTAACAAAGGTCTTATTCAGTGTTTCTCAGTTTCAGAGCACACAGGGAATCTGCAGAAAGCCCCAAGCAGTGATGCTCAGTGCATAGGCTTACAGACAACCACAAACCAGCACAGAAAAGCACCCATATAAATGCTCTGTTCCTCGTGGGAACGTAAATAGTACTACCTGCTATTATGTGGTACAATACCCGAGTAAAAGAACTGGCTTGGCTGTGTTAGATTCGGAGATGGACACTTTATTGTTTCTATACTTGAAGCAGAAGAACACTTGCAAGCACGTTGTAATAGGTGCAGTCTCACAGCAGTTGGCTTGCAAAGAAAGGGTCCAAGCAAAAGCATAACTGCCTACAATCACCTCGCTCCCGACTGTCACTTCCTCTCCCAAAGGATGAGAGTGGCACAAGAATTATTTCTTGTTCCAGAAATCATTTGAGGTCATTTATGTCTGGTTTGTCTCAGAGCCCTCCTGCTCTTTTATCACCTAGCCGACACAAAGAAGCATCTCCTTTTCACAAAGAATCTCCAAAAAGGTGCTCTTCCAAGCTGGCTGAGATCAATTTCCGTGATGCAGCAGGGGAAGGAAGCTGATCGACCACTTAGATACTAGAAAATACATAACTTAAAGAAATAATTAAGCCCTTTTTGCATTAAACCCATCAGCCAAACTACATCAGACCTGCAAGCTGAGACCTATGGAGAGGACCTCTCTCCCTCTTCCCATCGCAGCCTGCTAAATGGCTTCCACAAGTTGATGGGATCACATTTCTGTCGCATTCCTCCCACAATTAATTCTGCAGGAGGCAAAGATCAATGCTATTACGATTCATTTACTTATCTGCTTTTATCCAGTTAGAAGACTCTGGTCAACAGCTGCTGGTGACTAACCAGATCCGCTGCGTCAGGCGAGTCACTAACGTGAGGCACGCCCAGCAGCTTTGCTCAGGCAGTTGAAGTTGGGCTACCACACCAGTGGCTCACCTCAAATGGCACAAATCCCCATCCAAACCTGCAGAAATCAGAGCCCCAAGGAGGTTCGAAACCTCTCTTTAGCCATGCCAAGAAAATAAAAGCACAATTAAGGGGGCATTAACACATTCCCCTCAAGAAGAGGGGAAATGCATCAATTTGCTGATGCAGCAATTAATGAATCATGCAGGAAGAGGAGACAGATTACGAAGGAAAAGGTTTCTGTTTATACATGTGTCTTGACATTCAACAGTTACTGAAAATAAAATACATTCAAAAGCACACAGCAGCTTACTGGGACCTACTGAAGTATTTCTCGGTGTGTCAAAGCATGATGCTACATGAAATACATCCATACTGCCCCAGCTTACCCTCATGTCTCCCTTGCACTGTTTTCAGCAACTTAGGGCTACATTGTAAGGCATGCTTCGAATTAATAGTGAAACATCCAGAAAGGTCAATCTTCACCTGAACAGAGAAGAGGGGAAAACAACAAACTTGGCTCCATCTTACACAACACCCAAACAGTGCCCCTGCGCTTATCTACCACACCGAGTCACAAACCTGAAGCAGGCAGCTGTGATGTTCAGATTAGCTAGTTCCCACACTCAGAGGAAGCTTGGCTCTGACGGTAAGCTTCTTTGTGATGAGAAAAAAATAATACTTCCAGTGAAACAAGTTTGACTTATAAATAACACAGATGAAGATTCTGAAGATAGCCCATGATTTTGCACACCTTAAAGGTTCCTCTGAGACCCTCCAAGCACCCCTGAGGCTTGAAGGTCCAATCTGTCAGCGACTGATGAGCCTCCAACCAACCTGTTAATCAGGTCTCATTAGAAGACCTTAAGCATACTAAAAAAATATCAGTCACTAATTTCTAATATAAGCTCCCTGTAGCATTGTCTAACCGAGAAAGCTCTTCTGCACAGGGCTTGAAGCATGTGCCTGTCCCAGAGCACTGCCACTGCCCCGCTCCTTCTCGTGTTTCTCATCTGATGGGAGAGTCGTGCTCAGACAATGGTTCAGGACACAAGTCAGGGGTTGGAAGTAAAAGGGTGCTCTGTAACTCCACCTGCACTGCTTCTCCTTGGCTACTTCCCACAGGGTTTTGAAGCACGGCGGGCTGTGCCCTTTGCCTACCAGAGGCAGGACGCTGGACTGCATCTGGCACCTGCATGCTTCCCAGATAACCAGAAGAGTGACTTACTGAGATAGGAGAGCCAAGACTAGGGATTCATTCAGTTTGGCTGTTGCCTTGATAGGTCAAAGCAGGGTAACATTCTGCAGTTTTACTCATTATGTACCTTCAGATGCTGGGGGAAACCCTAATGCAAAGAACACAGACAGCCAGACACTGATAATATCTATATTAATTCCTAGAAAGGATATAGCTAGTCCCTTCTTTATTCCGAGCCAGCTCTGTCGTATCAGCTGCTTTCCAGTCTTTACTGACAATCTTATAATGAGATGTTGCCAAAAGCCAGTGCAACATTTCAAAAATGCCATGGAAAAGAGCTCCTTCCCACCCAGAGAGACCCCTGGGTGAGGATGCCTCTTGGTCCCTAAAGATGCTGAATGAACCAGGGTGACTATTCATTCCTCCCACACTTCAGCTCTGCAAAAAATGAACTGGCTCCAATCTCAGTTTGCTAGGCACTGAGTTGATGTAATCCCTAAATATTCACTATTCAGGAATCCACCACTTGTAATCAGTGAGAAAGCACGTGCAACATATGCGAGTGAAGAGTGTTTCAGGAGGCAAATTATTTAACTGACTGAAGCGTGTTCACGTTCACACTTACCTATACCCTCCTGCAAGCAGGATTCTCCCATGCACTTTCAGTGTTTATGTTAAACATCACTTTAAAAGACAGAAGCAATTTTACCACAGATAAGCTCCTACCAAGCCAACGGATAGCTTCTGAATTGCTGTTGTCAGAGAATCCATCCCAATTGCACACAATTCCTATCAGGTGCTGGACAAATTTAAGACATTGCACATCTCTTCTTTTCCCCTCAATAAGGCAATACTGAAAATAAAACCCATCACCATAAAGTATCGTTCTCCCCCAAAGCCATCAGTAGCTATGTACTTACCTGAGGAAAATCACCATTTTTTGGTAAGAAGTCAGTGGGGTCCACAGATGCATAGTTTGTATCCAAGAAATGTGGTCTGCTGATGGAATTCATATAAAAATCGTGAGGGGAATTAAAATATTGCCTGTAAGGAAATGGGAAAAGCAGTTATTTCCTGTCAGCCCTGAGTATTTCTCAGGTTGCTTCAGACTCCATCATCAGTGGTGAAGCTGCAACTATGGGATGACACATACAGGAGATCGATATTAAAAAAAGCTGTGTTTATCCAGAAGAGATGTCTAGGCAAAATAATACATCCACAAGCTATATCCTACTTCCCAGACTCAGTAGCGTAAGAGTCGGGAAAGTTGTATTAAGAATTCAATTCTTAGCAATTTGTGTAAACTGGGAAGGATTTAATAGATAAAGAGGTTCTGCAGGACTAAATATTTCAGTCCTAACAACAAAGCAAAATTAAGCCTCTGAGATGTCCCAGCGCCAAGCGTTTGATGGGTGTGATGGAACCTGACAATCACATTGCATAAGGACAAGCATCAAGTTTCACGGAAATACCACACCTGAACACTAGTTTGGGCCATAAAACTGAAACAGCCCTGCAAACGAGCAGAGAGGGAAAGCAAACACCCCCCTTTGCACACCCCCGACAGGAAGGTTTACCAGTCACACATCTTAAAGACAGATAAAAATGGAAGGGTTAGGGACATGCAACCCTGGACAGAACTATTAGCCCAGACAGAGATGAACTATGGACGTAACCGACCATACCGAGTTACAAAGCAAGTTCTCTGCTGAACTAACAAGTGAAAAAAGCAAAGGTCTTCCAGCTGCTCCCTCCTGGGTAGGGCACATGCCAGCGCTTCCTCCTGCCTCTCCTTCCCCAGCACCAGCTTCCTCCGAGCAGAGAGGAGGTAAGAGCTGCAAAAGAGCAGACAATTCCCTTCCTCCTTCCCAGGAGGAGCCTCTGGCCTGCACTACACGACCATCTTCTGGTTTTGCTATTACACACACAAGCCCTTTCCCTCTCCTGCAGGAGCAAGGAATGTGCTTCGTAATCTTTCCCGTAAGGGCTGTGCACTCATGCTGCTTGGGCAATCGCCACCCAACACGTTTGCATGCTGGAACCACTAAAATGTTTCACCCGATCTGACTGGTTTCCTCTTGTGGCAAGTTGTACGTTCTTCATAATGCCAGGGTTACAGAACCCACAGCAATAAACTTTAACAAGGCACTGAGGGGGGGAGGGAGAAACAAAATTTAAGAAGAAATACTACCCAGGAGCAGAGCTGGGGAATGACTGCACTGCCAAAGTATTATTAAGCAATTAAAATGCCATGTGTGGCTAGCAGCTCATTAATACACCATGCTTAACATTTACATATGTATTTATGTGCAAACACAGTTATCTCACACTGCCGAACACATTTTTCCTGCTCTTTTTTCATCATTAAAGATAATACCCTCGGAAAGGAACAGCTCCCTCCCCCTCTTCCTTTTTTCCTTCTTTTCAGTGCTGCCGCTGTTTTACCTACTGCAGAGACGCACCGAAAGTCACCCTGCGAACGCAGAGGGGTGGATTTAGCACACCTGCACGCAGTAGCTCTGACAATCCAGCACTGGCTCTCGGCTCCTCCTAATCTATTCAGGCAAATTAAAATCTGTGCATAAATTCTGGGAATGAATGTTGAATACAGGGAAAGGCTTGTTTAAATTGCTTTCAAGTCGAAACCGCTGTGGTCTCACCATCTCTCTTGCATGAGGACAGAGCTTGGCCAGCACTAACGAACTAACCAGGGAAGGGGAAAACTATTTTTACCGGAAAAGTGAACACCGCCTCCTATTTCACCAGCACCTCGTGGGTCTGGACAAGAGTCAGTTAAGGTAACAGGAAGGAGACCAAGACAGCCCAACCTCCCTGGCCTGAACTGCTGTGGAATGACCAGCTTTGGTATGTTATTTTGCTTCCCTTAATCTTGGTTTTCAAATCTGTGAATGTGAGATGCACTTTCTTCTTGCAGTCTGAAATAAGAGCCAACAGCAACTCAGTGCACTGCTTTGAGATCCTCTTAGGAAAGCCACCAAGTATGCAGTGTTTGCCAAAGTCCTTTTAGTACCTTTGGTGCTGTGCTTTACCTTTTTTTCAATAAGAACTTAAAGATATTCACCCGCATTTGAAGAGCTGGCATAAAGCCACTGACAAGTTAGCTTGAATTAAACTGAAAAAAAAAAAGTGTTAACTGGAAGAATCGAGCATGTGAACCTTGCTGTATTGCCAAAGCAAAGATGTGAAAACAGCCTGCCCTGTACGTACCTGCTCACCCTCTCCAGGACTTAGTTACTGGTAAACTGCTCCATGGAAGCTACTCTGGCTCAAAAGCTTCCCCTCAGAGGCTGAGGGTATTCACTGGATAACTAAAAATCATTTTACTGGGTTTAATCACACTGGATTTACAAAAGACTGCCCATTTGGACTCACATCCTCAGATCTGACTTCGAGCTGCAGCACTAAAGAAGGAACCGGGTGTCCTGGACAACAGAACACACCACCTGCATTCATCAACTCCAACACTGCAAGTTCCGTGTCCTGCCATGGAGACACTCAACTCGCCCATGAAGAGCCAGGCTCCGGCTAACCTGGCCCATCCCAGAGCCAAAACCCCTGTGACTGAACTCGGAAGGCAGCCAGGGACACGCACAATTGAGGTCCATCCAGTGGTTGTGTGCAAGAGCTACACCAGTCCCTCTCAGGCCACTGATTCACTTTAATCATTGAGGTTGGCTCTTGAAGCAATCAAGGCCCTACATCAATTACTAACACATGTGCTTATCATTTAGTCAGTGAAACCTGTCTCTTCAGCACCAAGATCACAGTTTAATGAGTTAATGCCAGGGAGTTTGGAGTCATCTTATTTTACTTCTTTCAGCTGCAGAAAACCAAGTGCTGATCTTCTTGATGAATAAAACCAGAACTTTTCAACCCAAATGACTAAACACATTTAGTCATTAAGTTCTTAGAGAAATTAATTCTGCACTGAAGTGAAGTTTAGTTCGGAGAAGCGCTGTGCTCTTCAGTCAGAAGAGGCTGCGCTGGCTCCAACCAGAAGAGGAATGCTCCATTGCGACTCAGCCAGCATCAACACCACTTTGCTTTGCGGAAAGGTAGTCACCCCAATGAAACCACACAGACAAAAGGGAAGGAATGCTGGTCTCCTGCTTCTGTTTGAACTCTCTTTCACAAAGGAGAAAGAGGGAATCTGGCTGAAGAGTTTGTAGAAATCAGCATTTCGTTGTGTGAAGACGAGGTTACGTGTGCTGACCCGATACATGTCCTTCAACAGGTACTGGTTAAGAAAAATAAGTGTCTGCTCCCTGCCCCACAAGCAAAACAAGCCAATAAAACCAAGCCCAAAAATTCAGCTGTTATGAAAAGAATATTTAGAAAGCTAGAGGGACATTCTCCTGCAGGAAAACACGAAGGAAAGTACACGAAGGTGTGCAACATTCAGAACCCAACAAGCACCAACAGTCTTACTGCAGAGATGGTTCCTACCCTTCTTGAAGGAATAAAGCACTTGCCCAGAGAAAGTCTTTCATCCCTGAGTCCTGGGACATTATGAGCTGGGTGGGGAGCACCTTTGGATTATATCAAGTTCAGACAATTGCTTTAAAGAGCAAGACTGCTTTTTTTTGCTGCCACCCACTCTAACATAGCAGCAGTGGAAGAGTTTGGTACGAGGCAAACCTGAGCTGACATCTCAGTCGCCCAAATCATCTGATGTCAGTCCAGCCTATGGGTCTCAGGGTAGGGCTATTTCACATACTCCAACAGAATGTTGGGGGGTGGGGGGGTGTGGTGTTAGTTGGATTGCTTTGGTTTGCTGGGGTTTTTTTTCTGTAAAGAATTTGATAATTTCCTTCAGTTTTCCTCAACTCAGGACTTTCAACAGCAGGATCTAGAGGAACACACTGTGGACAGGCTTTTACAGGAATCCACATCTCAGAGGTGAGCAATGCAATGCACTTCCCTCCCGGAGATGGGTCTCCATACTTTGACAGCTTAAGCTTGCTATAACACCACTTGTTTAGACTACTGTGATATTGTGCCTGCCTCGCATGCTTCATACCAGCTGCTCATCAATGAGTCCGATGCGTCTGAAGCCCTTCTGGGGCAATGCTGCAATTTCACTGGAGACCTCCTATGTGTATTTTGGCCAGACTTCATGCTCTGATGTTATAGCCCTCCGTTCAGAGATGCAAACTCCACATCTCAGGCCAGCAGATCAGAGACAAGCTGGCGAGGTCACAGGCTGCCTCGGCATCAGTCTGGCACTCTTCTTCCCCATCATTAGACCAATTTATGTTTTTCAAAGCCTACTTTACTATTATGGTAAGTAATACTCCACAGGCAGGTGGCAAAGTAGAAAAGGGCATGAAAACAGCAGGAAAATAGGGTGTTGTGTGTTTTGGAAATTGCAGAAGAAAGCTTTGCTCCAGGTTTTGAGAAGTACGTTTTTGCAGATGTGTGACACCACTTCCAACAGCACAACTGGACTGACCCAGATTTCCCTGAAGCACGGAATGTCTTGAGCCTACAGCTGCGAAGGAAGCCCAGCTCTTCAGGGATAACTGCCTTAGAAATTAACTGAGCTACAGCTCTTCCCTACAGGGGACCTGAACCTCATTTGTTCTTTCAGCAAGGTTTAATACACTGTTTACATTTTTCAGGTTAGGAAAATCTGAAACAAAGAGGCAAGCTTTGGTATCTTTTAAAGAAATTCTCTAGCATGCAAGTTAACTACTGAAAAGAAACAGGAAAAACCTGCTTCAGGACAAAGCTGTTGCTATGAGAATAAGCCATGTCCAAACACAGCCACTTGCAAATGAGATTTCTTCTGCAAGGATTTTGAAGAGAAACTTGTACTAACTCTAATGCCATCTGCATTTTTCTATTTTACAACATAGGTTATAATTACAACTCCCTTTACAATCCCATTTTTTAATGTTTCCATCCCTTTCAGGATTCCTACCTGTAACGCCCTAACCCTAAATCCACCTAAAAAAAGATTCAGCTGCAGTTTTCAAATACAAAAGGATGGACTTCTTTGGTTTTTTGTGAAATACAGATATGGAAAATTTCACCTGAAAGGTAATTTTTACAATTACCAGGATATAAAAAAACAGGAAAGCTAAAGGTGCAGCCTTGGCTAAATCATTCTCTAGCAAGGAATTGCTACAATGAGCCTCATTTCCAAAAGTAACTATAGCAAAGTCGACAAGTTTACATTGGTGTTAAAAGCAGGCATGTCTTTGCAGGATCGAGGCTATAACTAGATAAGGTTTCCAGCAGAGTTGACAGGAGCAGCAGAGCAGCACTGAACAGGAAGAAAGCAAGGGGCAAAGCCAGAACAAATGGTCAAAGAAAAAAACCCAACACAATAGATAAACACAATCTAATCTTGTGGTTCAATACAGCAAAACAGAAATTCTGTTATAGCTCTCTCGAGGCCTCACAAAGTGTAATTTACAGGAATCATGCTTAAAAAGTACACCCTCTTCCAATCAGAGACAGGCTAGCTAAGAGCAAAGACACTGAACTTATCTGATAACTCCTCTCAAATTCTCACTTTGGGGAGTAGCTAGCAAGGCAGAGCTCCATTCAGCACCTGTGGGACAGCTTCTTGGCAATCTTACGTCAAGAACTGCCCTATTCCATCCACCCTATCGTTGCTGGCTAGCTCACTCTGGAGACTGAGGTGGACCAGGCACGTGAGAAGCAAGAAGAACTAATACAGAGACAAAACGCAGCTCGTCCCTCTGAACAGAGGAGCTCATTCTCGCTGCTGCCAGCCAGGCTGGAATTTACACACTCCCGAGGATGGATATCTCTGCTTTTCCACAAAGATGCTAAAATCCCTTTAGGAAGGAGGTTAAACTAAATCCTCGAGCACCTGGAACACAGTTACTAGCTCACAATACCAGGTTATTTTTCTTTTATTTTTCCTTCCTCCCACCTCTGACCTAAATAAAAACACATCCTGTGTATCTGCGACACTCCCTGTGCTCACAGAGACCAAAGCAGCCATCGATCAGCCTTCAAACCTTCTTCCCAACAATCAGCATCTCCCAGTCGCAACAGAGTTCCAATCCAAGTCACTCAGTGGTGGCACAAGGCCGCTTCATGTTGTCCCAAACATCTCCTGTCATATCCTACCTTCTGATCCCGGATGGAGGTTCATCATAAAGGGGGAGAAGGAAGAACAATGTTTATTGTTACGCGAAGATCCCTCAGAAATGCTATTTTGGGCATGTAATCTAGAAAAGTTTTTGCACTGAATCTAGAAAGCACATGGCTGATGTCTTTCCCATCAGACAGGGCCACTGTTACTACGGGAAGGTTACCGAAACCCATCACAACTCCGCTTTACAGCACTAAGCTGTGCTGTACACTAGGCAGCTTTACTTAGAAGTCAGTCACAGTTCCTCACACGAGCCCGTAACTCATCACCTCACACCTTGTGGGATGAGGTTATCAGTGAAGAACATCAGTTATAACCAGAAGAAAAAGTCATGACTCTTGATGAACGCTGGCTTGCACAGTTAGGGCCTCTACACGTTTTTCAATGTAGACATGAGATGGTAGTATTTAGTCAGCTTCCAGTCACCTACACAGCAAAAGTTGTTAAGTTCACTTCACCTGTACGTCTGCCACCTGGTACCAGTAATACCTTCTTCCTTGTCTGCACCAGCTGTATAAAGCTAGACTGCATGACGTATTTGCTCAGCTAGATTGTGCTAACGGTGTGTTTTTAAGAACTCCATTAGTGTAAGAAATCCAGGCTAAAACAAGGCTGTTCCTCCCTTATAGCAGCCTCCAGGTTTACCGGAAATCAAAGTTTTTATCTTTTTTTTAAAAAAAAAAAAAAATGTTTGCTGCTTTTTCCAAGATGTAGCAGTTTATGAAATGCCACAAGATCAGTCTGTGATGCAATTATTTCCCCATCAGTTAGTGAAATAAAGTAAACAAGGACAGCAGTAAAGAAACAGTTGAATCATGGGGTGTGCAAGAGCAGAGGGGAATTATACAAAGGAGAACAGCACTCACTGGTTTTCACTTGGGAAAGATGAGGTTGGGAAAGAGGCAGGGTAGCAGCTACTCCATGAGTCGGCAGCCAGCATGGAATTCTGAAAGGAGAAACCAGAACAGTTACAGCAGGAGAGGACTGGCACAGTCCTGTTTTACTGTCCTGTCCTCACATTACCTACAGCTGCAGACCCCAGGCCAGGCTTATGACTTCTCTCCCTCAGTGCCTTCCACACGCAGAGGTGGCTCTTCATCTCTCACAGGAGGAGAAATAGAGTGCTACACTCCAGTTTGAGCTTTTGAACCTAATTGCCTATTACTGTCCCCTTTCCCAGCCCTTTAAGCTCAGTCTCTGCAGAAAGCAAGCACCAACCCATTAACTTTAAATTGGCTTGCATAGGTAAACACCCAAAAACATCGTTCTTTTTGTCTTCCCACCTCCCTAAACAGTCTCCAACATTAATGGGAAGCTTTTAGCTGAGCATGTACCAATACAATCATGGAAAGAATACAGTATCTTATTACTCAGCTACAGATCAGTCTTTCATCTGTCCTTTTTTGCGTCCAAAGCAATGATACCTCATGCTTGAAGCAACATGCACTTGGTGAAATGGGCCTCTTTTTTTAACCTCTGTGTTCCCATACGTGACAAAACTCAAACAAGAGTTATAAATAAAGCCAGAAAACTGCAGGAACACGTAAGCTATTTTGGGATAGACGTTTGCATTTTGCCCTGTTGAGAACAAATGCATCAGGGACCCGGTCTTGTTTTAGCAGCAGTAGCAGGACAAATACAACCCTATTCATCTCTGCCACTCTCAAAAAAGGCACAGCTGGACCCAGCAATAGATTTAGCATGTCTCAGAGAGACAAGCTGGGGTAGAAACAAAGTCTGCAATTCTGCGTAAACTCTTTAGTCCTTTCCCGAGGAGCCTGGCACCCACCAGCTTTGAGAGAGGCATTGTTTTAATCACAGCCTTGTTTTCCTCCTCCCACTTCAAAGGCAGCAGACAGCCGTCACCTCAACCCTCCAGCACTCCCAATCAATACTTCATGCCCCTGGACAGCTGCCTAGAAAGTCTGGTAAATAGCTCCTGTAAACACGCACAAGGACTCCCAGGATTTGACAGGCTGGAGTGCTCTGCTCAGAGCCCTTCTGGTGACGCTCTCCAAAGAGCCTCTCCCTGCCCCTCCCCGAGAAGCTGTTGGGGCCCTCACCTCCATGGCTGGCACGGCGAGCTGGGAGCGGAGGCCGGGGATGCTGTAGAGTGTATTGCCTGACTGCTGGTGCTCGTGCTGCGGATAGTTCTTCCCCCCGTCCATGGCAGGGCGTGCTGAGGGCATCAGCCTGCGTCCTGCCGCATGAAGTCCTCAGGGCAGGTGGAACAGGCTATGGAGTGGTGGAAGGTTCTTTATCTGTGCTCTTCACCCTGCACCATGTCCTAGGGTGGAAAAGAAATGCACATTTAAATTTTTTTAAAGGGGCGAAGAAAAAAAAACAAACAAACCACTTCCAAGACCAAATGTAGCTAAGAGATCAGTAAACAGACGTCAGCCTGTGAAATGCCTGCTGCCTCTTTATAAAAGAGAGGTTTCTGCTGAGAAAGAGAGTTCTCAAATATCACCACACCTGGAATTCACCCAGACCTGTGAACTTACATTAAACACACCTCTCCTGCCTCGCTGCAAACACTGCGGAAGTCTGGCAGATCATCACAATCATCTGTGATTTCTGCAGTAGACACACAGCTGGTTTTTAGCTTGAGGAATTTTCCGGTCTAAGATACAAAAAGATTGTGCACTTCTGTGCAAACTCATGATGATCAGTTCCCCAAAATCCCCCGTTTTCATGAAAATATGCTATGTAGGTAGAACATCGTTCCACGGAGTACCAATGGCCACGCTGAGCAATGGGTGAATCACCTCGCGGGGTCTGAGCGCACTCACATCTCCGATCTCGCTGGGCTTTGATGTCTCCCTAATTTCACAGTGCAGTGTGCACTAATACTTTTCACCACTGCTATGCACAAAGGTCAAACCGGATAGCATACTTATAGCATGAATACTATTAATCTAACAAATATAAGAATGTACCAGCTGTCTTGCATTTTCCCTGTTGCTAGCAAGATGAGATTTCAGAATCAGGCTTGCTAAAGCAAGAGTTTTAAGGCAGGGATTAACCTCACGATAAGACATTGCCTTCAGTGCAACTTCTCAGTCAAAACCTCCAAAGTAATGTCTGATTTTTTTCCCGCTAAATTCTCCATAACCCCACAGAACATCAATTTCCAATTGGATTTAATGGATTAAAAAAAAAAAAGATATGGTAAAAGCAATCTATACAACCAGAGGAGCAAGAGAAAAGCATCCATGATGTCCACTTCCATTGCATCTTTCTTTGTCCCTCTTCTGCCTCCCATGACCCTGTCTGCCACCAGCATGACAGCCGAGTAAATGAAAATGGCCAATATATTCTCAACGAGCAAGCTAGCCAAGCAGAAAAACTAAGTAGCACAAACTGAAGCTGCAATGTAAAATACGCCAGCTTTGATCACTTAGAAGATACTACTTGCTAGAAGGAGTATTTTTGAAAAGTCTTTTCTGAGTCAGAGTCCCTTTAAAAATAAGTGACCTTTCAGCGGACAAAATTATTTCTGCGTTTGTAATGGAAAGTGAAATTAAAGTGACTCTTTCTTTCTTTCTTTCTTTCTTTCTCTGGTGGCAGCAGCCATTCCAGGAGAGCTTCGAGCAGGGCTCGCATGCGCAGGCTGCAGAACCCGCAGGGGACCAACGACATCCCTGCCGAGCCCAGGGTGGAGAGGCCGACACCAATCCCTTGGTGAAAAGTTGCCAGGCAAAACCCTCGAATTCAGGGGACTTTCCGGGTGAAGAGCAGAGACAGACAATCCCGCTGCCTCTGCTCCTCGAACAAATTGCGGGCGCACAAATGCCTTCACAAGACGCAGGCTTCCAGACTGAATTAAATCATTTGCCAGAGGCTAAGCACTTTGCGGTTTAAAAAAGTATTCCCCTTTTATTTTAGCTAAAGAGGTAGTCACACTGGGATGCACACGGTTTACGTAAGCTCACAAGCCCGTGCTGGATGAAAGCTGCGGCTCATCGGGGTGGGGCTGCGGAGCAGAAGGCAACTTCCCCAGGAGCAGACTGGCCAGTCCTCCCAGCAGCCGTGGGTTTAAACAGACTGCAGAGTTTGCTCATCCAGTCTTTGCCTCTTCCCACAGCCTGACAAATTGTAAAAAAAAAAAAAAAAAAAAAAAAAAAAAAAAAAAAAGAGATGACCAAGATGCAAGCGTTTTCCCCAGGAAAGCACAAGGAAACATCACCACCTCCAGAGAATAAAGTTTATACACCAGCAGAAGTAACACCAGGCTACCTGAAAAGATGATTAAGCTACAAAAATCTCAGACCCTTTTAGTTAATCGCTAACAGAATAAATACTCTTTACAAAGGCCTGGGATCACCTAGATCCTTTTCACTAGCTTTATGTCACCAGAGATTTACTGCAGTCTCATTCTTTTACAAGCAGAAGTGTTTCTTTTTATTACACCATAAAATCCACACTCAGGCTTTATAGTCCATAAGCCCAGGAGCAAAAAATAGCTAAAAACATTTAGCTAGCACTCCAGCATCCTAATTAATATTGTTATACTGGCCTCAGGCCTCTGGATTTATTAGCCAAACGTTAGCACCAGGGTTCCCAAAACACAGCCTGTCAACCACTTGTAGCCTTGAAGCCTCATTAGAAGCTGCCTAATCACAGCCTTCCTTGACAAAAGTCAGCTCACCAGTGCAGCTGCAGGAGCAGCAGTACCACTGGTGGGTCCTCTGGCCCCAGCCACGCACAAATTCAGCGTTGATGCTGAAGTCCTATTACTTAAGCGAAACCTGCTTTATGTTACATCTCCTGAAGACAAAGGACTGCAGATGAATTTCCTCAGGCAGCCCAACATTCACATCCCACCTATCAAGTGGCTCTGCGCACAGAAGACTGCAAAGACATTAAAATATTCAAGGACTTCTTCCTCCCAAGCCACATGATTTATTGCAACAGAACTCGTGAACAGGGATGCATAAATGCAGACTTTGACCCCAAGCCCATTGTGAAGAGAAGCAGTAAAAAGCGTCACCAGCGAGAAATGAACCTATGCTTCAGCATGATGGCTACACAATCATCCCAGGGGATGCCTTCCTCGCTGCGCTTTAGGGTTCCTTTTTTCTTTTCCTTTAAATTGTTCTCCGATGCCACTGGTGGTCCACAAGAGATCCTATGAAATTTTAAGTTACATCTAAGGAAGAAAGTAATAAGAGACACGACAAAGTTTTATCATGGCTCCACTTATCTCCAGTGCACAAAACAGATTAAATGGAAGGGTTTGCTTAAAAAATAGCCCTGCCTCATTCCTCCTCCCAGTCATAAAATTCCCCGCTTTTCTTCTTGTCTTGGTAGATTTGACAAGAGGACCTAGATTACAAATTAAGCCTGTGCTACAACATCCCAATCCCCAAATGAAGCAGCAGGGAGCAGAGCAGCAAACCTACAATTAGGTTTGTTTTCCACTTCCATCAACCTGCTCCAAGATCCTCCAGCCTTCCAACTCAAGAGAGACGTTGGCAGTGCAAGGCTGTAAGGAAGACAGCCTTTTTTTTCCTTGTTTTGTTTTTTAAAGATTACCTTTAAATACTGCTCAGCTGTTCCTGAACAGAGGTGGTGAGGTTTGCTGACCTAAGGGTCAATGTCACAGACTGCTTTAGAGATATCGACATCCTCTGGTGCCTTTAAAATACCGTGTCTGTTCTTTTCACCAGTGACTTCAGGGGGTTTTGCTGCTTTTTTTTTCCTCCCATTTATAACAGCTTTCGATAAGAAATCAGAAGCAGTTATTCCCGTAACAGCTGTAGCAAATATACAGCTTTACTCACACATCCAAAGTAACTTATGAAGGGTAAAATCAATATCAGAATTTCTCCCTGCCTGCTCTACATTATCTCGTGTCTTGGCAACACCAGATTGCACTGGCCAGATTCTCTGCAGAGCAGAGTGCCTTTCCCTAAAACAGAGTTAGTTCCTTAGGAAAACTCTTGCACAATACATCACACCCAATCAGCAAAATGAAGGAAAACTGCTTAAGGAACTGTAAACTTCTATGCTTGAGCAATGGTCAGATGGTAAAAGACAACACATTGAATTTGCATGACATAATTCCTCTGAAGAGATCAAAGTGAACAGTAGTCCAGCCTTATAGATGGGCAACCCAAAAATCTAGAGATCTTTTGTTCGGAGATGCCAAGAAAACCAGTAACAGTTAAGAATGAAACCCAAATGTCATGGACTCCCAGTCTTGTCCCCAGGCCACACCGAAAGAGGACGAATCCCGTCAACATTTTCTAGTTAACCCAAAAGAAAACGGTGCACTGCTGAAGACACATTACCATAACGCACACGTCATACAACAGCTAATAACCATCACAAGGTTGCTATTAACCATCCACCCACGTGAGCTCCTTGCTAGTTCTGATAAATGCAATTGTGCCCTGTCAGCATTTACTTACACAGAACAAGCCACTAAAGTCTGAATACAAACATGGGAATCAGAAAGCTGGAGTACGGTATCACCTTGGTTTACGGGGGGTCTCTAGCTAGTGTATATTCCAAAATACATCCAAGCATCGATAACAGCGGGAAGGAAGCAAGAGGCATCAAGAATTCACTCTACACCCTGCACCCTTTCCATCCATTGCCTCGATGCCAGAGGATGCTGAAGGCACTTCTTGTCCAACCAGAGCAGCACGAGCAACCCAGCAGCAGAGCATGTGCTGGACATCACCAAACCCAACCTTCTCCGCTCCGCCAAAGCTTCAGTGCTGCAGAATAATCTTCTGTTCTCCATGCAGGAAGACGGCGGTTACATCAGGTTCCTGGGATGATTAACATGGAGTTTGTAACAGCTCTCGCTATAAGCTCACACTCTGATAAGAGGGGGCTGCTGTCTGGCTTATGCACTCAAATTCCAAGAAAAAAATAAAGAAAAAACTGACTGAAGCCAGTTTCAGAGATGTACATGAGCCCGAGGCCAGCAGGACAATACCTGTCACGAGAACAGGAGAAGTGGAAACAGCCTTTGGTATGTGCTTGTCTCACCATCCTCCAGGCAGCCTCATCATGGAAAACCATGAAAATCAGCAAGTTCCTTGCAAGCCAAAGCGCTCTCATTTCCACATCCCATCCTGTCGTTGTAACAATAAAAACTGATAAACACAGAGACCCACAGTTTGCAAGTGAACTGTTACAGCAAACTTTTCCTTAAACATTTTGCCACTTCTTCTCTTACCAAATATACTCCAACAAAGTAACAGTTCCCACCGTTAAGGCAAATCAGAGCTCTCTAGTTTAAGGTCATTTCCATTGCACAAGCATGCAAGTGGCCCACCAGGATGTATTTAAAAACAAGACTAGGGCACTATCAGCAACAAATTTACTTGGGAGTATTAGAAACTCCAGAGCCAGCAGTGAACAAAAATGGAATTACTGATGCCAACTTTTGATCTTAGCAGTCAAAAAAGGTTCTAGTTACATAGACTAATACTTATTTTTTCTGAAGTTTCAGAGTAACCTCTGGTACCATCTAAGATTCAAACCATAGAGTTAAAACTCTCTTTCACAAGTCACAGATAAAAAATCTTTTTAAAAACCTCTCCCCTGTCCTGTTAGCCTTTGACAACCAGACACGGGATGTTTGCCAATTACTCACTTTTAAATTTTCTACTTAGGAAAAAAGAACCTAAACAAGCAGAGTGCTACTACCAAATTCAAGAATCGAGAATTGACTCAAGTTTTTCATAGCGCTAGAAAATAAAGAATGCAGAATCATGGAAAATAGCGACCTTGAACTCAATGACAGAAGTCATACTAGGACATCATACCGAAACAAACCCCGGTGCGTGGCATACGTCACATCCCCGTGAGCACAGGAAACGGTCCTTAGTACAAGGAGGTACCAACCACTAACAAGGAATTTCAAAAAGCTTCCCAAGTGGATTATGCTTCATATAACCGCAGAGTAATCAGACTGATTTTCCAGATGGGTTATTTGTCACATAGAATTAACTGAAGCACTCCACTGCCATGATAACTATTCAGGGAGCAATACAACCAAAAAAAGCAAACCCACCAAAAAAAAAACCAAACCCCAAACCAAAAAAAAAAAACCAAACCAAAAAAACTACACCACCAAACAGTGCAAGGATAAATCCCCTAAAAAAAAAAATTCACTGGAATGGATTTTTTCATTTCCCTGCCACAAAACCTATATAATTACAGAAAATCTCAAAGCACAATCTGTAAAGCTGCTTACCTAGACCAAGCTGAGAAGTTTCCTAGAATCACCAAAGATGAGACTCCCATTCCCAGCAGTTATGTTAAAGGCATAAAGGGTAAAGTCTGGGAGAGGAGAACACCGGCTCTGCAGACCAGTGCCTGGACAAGGTTCCTAACTTCAAGAACTTCAGTAATCTGCTTCTGCAAGCATCGCCAAGAAACAGCAAAGTGATCTCCCAGGTTCAGAGTGGTGGCACTCAAGCAATGATTACAGGAGCATGAAAAAACCCATTGGACTTGCTCGTTTACGGCTGAGCAGCCTATGTTTAATCATGAAACTGGTTCCCTGCATAGCGTGATAAAGCCCCGTGAGCAATTTGATTATATCACGAGTTCTTCTGATTAAGCTATAGAAAGTTTCAATATTAATAACAGTTTTCTTAAAGGTTTGCTATTCAGTCCAGACAGTAAGGGGCAGCTTCAGTCTGGAATTCATCACGCCTAGAGGTTACAGAGCACAAATTTTAACTTTTAACAGCTTGAGCTTTTTAGAATTTTATTGGACCAGCACTGCAGCAGACAATTTCCAATTTGAAAAACATAACAAACTGCTCTGCAATAATCAGGATCGATAGAGCTGTGGGTAAGGGCTCAGTTCACGGGTATCTGCAATCAAGAGAGGTGAAAATAACCCATTGTACACTCAGTAAATGCAAGCACTTCCTCCTGTTGTGTTTCAGGCTTTGTTAGCGTATTTTAAATTGTCTCCATTAAAGGAAGACAGCTAGGAAACCACAGGTATGCATGGAACAGTCAGAGCTAAACCTGCTGATCGTGAATTACCATGCACTCAATAATGACAAAAAGACCTCAGAAATTTGATCTAGTTCCTTCTCCTGCTTGCAGATTAATTCCCCTCCCACCTGCCCACCCACACCCACGGAGCAGAAAGGGAGCCCCAAGCCTCGTTCCCCTACCCCGCTCCATCCACTCCTTCCACCAACGTGCTGCCGCTGGTGAGCCATCGACACGGGCACCCGCGGGAGCTGCAGCTGGATGGAATTCTGCAGAACACCATTAGTATATAACTGCCCAAAGAAATGGGAACTTCATACGACGGAACATCAAGCCATTTTTATGTCTCAAGTGCCAAGGCAGCTTCAAGTTCCCCTTTAATGTTTCTTCTTGCCATATTTTTGGACAGTTTAGACCAAACAATGTTTTGCCTTGAGGGATGAGAAGGGAAGGGTTCGATTCAGAGCCCCAGTCACCGGCAGTGACTCACTCGGAGAAACAGGAAAACCAAGGGAGAGAAGCTAGGATCTACCCTTCTGATACAGTCATGGTCCCCTCGCAGAGCTACCATGAGGCTCCATCATATTTAGAATAGGGCCTAGCAGACAAAAGATAGCATCCGAGTACAAAAGTTCAACATGAACAGAAGTATCAAATCTTTTCCCTGCAGATAAGGCAAAACATGAATGGAAATACCATTTTTTCATGCTCTCCACTGCTTGCAACTTAGCTCTTTTTCATTAGGCAAATCCAGTTCTTTGCAGAGCAAAATTAAATACAGTACTGTTTGTTTAAGTACCTGAAACACTGTTGGAAAAGGAATTTCAAGTTAATTTACAAAGAAGGCAGAAGTTAATGCAGAAACAGAAAATACTCTGGGTGACTCACTCTAGCTCTCTACTGTTCTTAAGCAAGCAACTGGTCGATTTATATTTGAAAGCCAAAGAATCCAAAGTTTGCTCCTTACCAGGAACGATCTTAGAAGAGAGAGATATACCGATTCCATGCACTTATCTCAATGGAAACATAGAAAGGAAGAATATGTCTCCAACCTTGCATATTAGAAATCGTGAAAAAAATGTGAGCCTGATGCAGACAACTTCAAAGTACCATTAGAGTTACAGAAAAGAGGGGTGAAAAATCTAACCTTAGGCAGATGAGGAATACAACCCGGTCCAGTTACAAATGCATAGGATAACACCAACCAAAAAGATACTTATTATCGGTGATGAAAACGGAATCACTTTAGGGCACGCTAACCCAAGGACTTTAAGCCACCTTGAACTCCTGAACACTGTCGGCAAGGAAGAACGTGCTTGGGAGCGTTTGCTCTGTACAGGCGTAGAGCTGTAAGCACGTAGGCACAGCACAGCCAGGCGCCTGAGCAACACTGAGGAGGAAACGGGGCAACCCTTGCTGCTTACCTGGGCTATGCAGCTCCATACGGAATTGCCGGGTGAAACAATCTATTTGACAGATTAACTGCTGGAATGAGATAGCTGTAAGCAAAGGGAAGAAGAATTGAGATCATTCCAAAGCTTCTTGCCAGATCTATGCAAGATATATGGTGGTGCAGGCAAAAGAGCAAACTTGCCCTCCAAAGACAGTGGTGTTTCCAGAATGAAAAGGAAGAGCTTTACGCTTCAAGCAGTGCTAGCTCCTCCTCATTTGAAGTTCAGACCATACGGGGGGGGGGGAGTCAAAGACAGCTTTTTGGAAGGAAAAGTTCTCTTTACAAGAAAATATTAACTGTCCCACACAGGTAGATTTAAAGCAAGTCAGGCAGGTTTAAATTAGCATGTAACAGACTTAATTATTATAAGTGCCAGGAAAAAAAAAAAGTTGAAAAACAACACTCAAGAGACAGGTCACGTTGCAAGGACTGTAGGAGCACAGGCAAGAACAAGGAACACAATAAGGAACCACGGTTGACAAAGTCAGGGCAAAATCTGACTTATTAGGGAAGAGAACAGCGGCTGTATTTATACTGTACAGGTCTGCCATGGAAATAGCCATACCATTAGCGAGGAGGTGCCGTACAGCATGGCCGAGTGCATCCACGTATGGAGACAGACTGCACAGACGGTGACTGCCACCCCATCGCACGGGAACAAGCTCAGGCCCCAGAGCAAGCGCAGCTGGTAAGGAAAGGAGGCTCACCTCCCCGTCATCCACCCGGCCCTACCAAACACCAACAGGGTCATTCTTCTCCCCACCATGAGAGGGATCAACACCAGTATAAAGCACCTTTGCACCAACCAAGGCCTGTGCTGCACCCAGAATCGCACCGCCCACCACTGGGACACTCCCTGGTGCTGTTTGGAGATTTGTGAGAGTCACAGTGGCCTTAATCCTCGCACAGAAATGCAAGAGTAAATAATGAGAAGGAAAAAGCTTAATCTGGAGTCTTGTTGCTGGCATCTACCCCAATGTGCCATTCCCTAAATTTCCAGGGATTAATATTAGGCAATTAAGTGGCACGGCAGCTTTAGCAACAACAGAAAGTTCCTTAATCTATCCACCAACATACATTGCCTTAACTCTTCCACAGATACTTTTGTTTCAAGGCTGCACAATTAAAGTTAATTGCTGATGCTACCTGCAATGCTGACCTCACTTTTCATTCATGTAGCTCACGGTGACTCCAGAACATTATCTCTCCTGCTTCCCTGGGCTCTGTTTCTCCACCAGCGGAGCTGTCGGGTCCCCGCTTCACTGTTCCAAGTTTCATGTTACTTCCCTACAGTGAAGCGGCTGCAAAGCAGACGGCCATCCCTTCCGCTCGCAGGCTGCTCTCACTGATGGTCTGTCTCTAAATTCAAACGTTCTGCTTTGAGCAACAAAATATTGCCCCAGCAGGGACCCAGGCTCAAAGTAAAGCTTGCTTGTACGGCAGGGACAGATTCCATCTGTCCCTGCTCTTCCACCTCGGAGAAGAGAGACGACTATTCCTGGACAGAGCAAAAATGCCTCCCCATTCACTACACATGCTTCTGCCAAGAAACACTCAGCACATTTTTGTGTAAATCTATACAGCATCACCCTCACACAACCATGCACTGAAATTTTCAAAGCGTAAACACGCAAGCCCTGTAAGGCAGAGCTCAGGTTGAGTCAGTCCAGCGGCTCAGACAGCGAATGCACGAAACTGTTCTCAAAAGCAGGGGCTTGAACACCCCCCGCCAGCGGGGCAGAGCCCGAGCAGGGCACCGGGAGCGTCAGAGCTGCTCCCCTTCTCACGCCTGTCACCAGTGCAGTCCTGGAAGAAATGAAACCACGGCGAGAGCACGACGGGTGCTGGCTGCCGGCTAACACGGCAGCCACGGCGCTCAGCACAGCCAAGGTCCGGCAGCAGCGAAGCACACCTGGACGGAGCTGTAACACAAGCCCCACACAAACACTAATGAAGTCAACCTCCGAAGCACACCTGCAAGGTAGAAATGCGTCATTACACTACTTAATTAAAGGGAAAGAGAAGAGCACAAAGAACTTGGCTGACTAAGGTCAGAAGCCAAGAAAACAGAGGTCCGCGGATTCTCTGCGCTTTGCTCTACCCCCCGTTTCAATGACGAGAGACAGGTTGGAAGAAACACTCTCCACCGGAGCTGAGCAGGCCTCGATGTTCTGTTTCACATGCAGCCATTCGCAGCAGAAAAAATACTCCAGGACATCAAAGCCTGCTTCCCTATTGCTCGTAAGCACATAAACACCATTTCAACCCAGCTAACCTCCAGGCACGCTCAATGTATACTTTCTCTGTGAGAGGCATGTATTCCCCTCTTGCATAGCTACATGTTTACAGACCTTGATCGTGTTACCAAAAAAGAGTGAAGAGTTTTAAGCTGAAAAAACGTTTTGGGAGAATATAAAACTCCTAATTAAGCCTAGAAGGCTTTCCTGAGAGATCCAGACTCTCACGATTAAAAGTCACAGCGCAGTATTCAGTGACTACACAGTTGGCTCTTTATTACAGTGTCACTATTCAAAAAGCTTTAAACCTGTGTCAGCATTTTTATTATAGACCCTCCATTTCAGGGATCTATAACTTAACCATTAAAGAGGCCTATTCAGTCAGGGAACACAACCCTCAAACACACCATACGCTCACTATTTTAAACAAAAAAAATTTAAAAAACTCCTGTCCATGTATACTTTAGTGTTAAAAAAACCTGCGATGAAAGTAGCTGTAGCTTTTCAGTGAGCGTCCGGTCTGGCAGATGCAGCCTGTCCCATGTCTGGCACATGACGAAACATGACGCTTGGTCCTGCTTTTTTTCTTCCAGAGTCGGCAGGGATTAGAGGGGGGGACCCACTGCGTGGAGAGCTCAGCAAGCACAAAACAAAACATCAACACTCGACAGCAAGCAACCAGGCAGCTAAAGGGAGGGACAAACAGGAGAAGTCTGTTCCTGTTCAAGGATGAGGATGTAAGACCCTGAAGAAGGTAAAGTATGGGAGGAAACCACATTTAGCAAGACAGTAAGAATTTCTAGGGTTTTTTTTAAAAAGTATGAGTTCATACATAAGAAAAGAAAAACCCACACATGGGACTCAGCAAAACCTTTCGGAACGCTTTTAAAAGATCAAACTTGAGATCTAATCGTTCAAGAAAAAAAAAAAAGTTGCAAAATGCACTGGCCGTGCCATCTCCTGTCAAGTTCTGTGGGTTTACCGTTACATCTTCCTTTATAAAGAAAAAATAGCTTCTCTTTCAGCTGGCCTGAAAGCCCAGCAAAAGCACGAGTATGGTTCCAAGAACAGGCAAAACACTATCGAAGGAGGGAGGAGGGGGAAACGTACCTTTCTTTTTCAACTTTCATCAGCCATCCTAGCTACTGCATGAAATAGCCCCAGATAAAAAATGCCACTCTCTAATTAGACAGAGACTCTCTAATGCCCATCAGCATCTAACACTGGGCAGGCTGGCAGACGGAATACAGTGGTTGCAGGATAACGCCAGCTTTGCACTACGCCAGTGCTAAGCACTGAGATTTCAGATGGTTTTAGGCTGCTACTTTGGCAATGATTGAAAAAGTACTTTGGAGAATTCGAGCGCTCTTCCTCTGAAGAGTACTCACACTAGTGTTTGAACGAGACTTCATTCAGCTGAGCTGCTACAGGTCTAAGTCTTATTGCGGGAAAGTGAGGGTGCGAACATCAAGCAAATAGACCGCCATCAAAACAAGAGCAAGCAGCAGAGATAAGAACAGAATTCAGGCTTCCAGAGTCTCCAGCTGGCATCCTACCTAATGAACTCTGCAAAAATTTTTACTGCTTTATGGGATGCACAACGTTCCCTGAACTCAAAGCAAAAGTATTAGCACGTAATTTTCCACTGAAACGCACTGCCAGCAGCGGCTGCTCTTCGGTTTAGACATACCCACGTAGGTCAGAGAGAGCTCAACATTTCAGGCGACACGTAGATAACCTGCAGAAGACAACGGCACTGCACAGGTACAGCCGATACCTTTCTGCCCACTAAATTTCCAACAGTAATAGTGCACAAGCCAGGAACACCCTTGCAGGCTTTTAGATCCCAGCACTGAACCTGCAGAACTTGCCCTGCAAAAGGCCATCTTATTTTAATTGTAAATGGAGCACGCTAAATTGAAGTCACAGTTCTTATGCTGATATTTATAGTTACTTTCGAGAATGGAGCTCTTAAACCTTGCGCTAGTGTTTAATTATGTTAAGAACCAAGTACACCGGTGACCGCTAACAGCACTAGAGTTAAGAGTCTGTTAGCATAAGCTCTATTTTTCAGAGGCTCTTAATTGGGCCATTAAGAGCTACACCACAACAGGCAGAAACTTGGCAACCAAGGCCTTGGCCCGCGATGGATTTCTGTACACATTTTCACAGCACCGGATTTCAAAGCAGCTGAACAAGGAGCGCAGAAAAATGAGGGCTCGCTGGCCTTTGCCATCTCAGCTGCTGCCCAGGCAACGGTTCCCGTTCCAGGAGCAGGCCTTAGGCAGAGGCAGACGAGGCTGGTCCTTCCCCGAAACCGGGACCAGCGGCAGAAGAAACGGCCCCGACGCCGGACGAGCTTCGCTCTGCCGCGTCTTTCGTTCTTCTACGACGGAGAAACACGTTAGCGGCGGGTGTCGACACGCAGACCGGCTCTTCGCAAACCAAACGGGACAGACCCCGGCGACCGCGCTCAGCGGGCTGTAACCGTTTCACCGCCGTAACCCCGGCTCCACCCGTGGCACCTCCCGAGAGACGGACACGCGTGGAGAAACACAAGCGACCCGCCCGGCCGGGGGGGGGGGGGGGTGGGCAGCGGGGGCTGGCGCTCGCTGCCCCCAGCCCGGCTGCTCCCCGGCCCCGAGGCACAGCCACACGCGGCCCGGGCGGCCCGAGGGCCCCGCCGCGGCCCGGCCCGCTCCCTCAGCGGCGACCGGCGGCACCGGGCAGGCCCGGCCGCGGCGGCGGCGCGCCGGGGGGCCGCGCTCCCCCCGTAGGGCCCCAGGACCGCCCCCGGCCCGGCCGCACGGAGCGGGGCCCAGGGCTCTCCGCCCGCTGAGGGGACCGGGACGGGGTGCGGCGGCGGCCCGAGGGGACCGAGGCCTCAGCCCCACCGGCCCCGGGGCAGCGCCGCGGCGGGGGCAGCCCCGCGACCCGGCCTCGAGGGGCTGCCGGCGCGGGATCCGCGGCGGGGGCAGCGGGGCGCGGGCCGCCCTTACCTGCGTCCCGGGGGGCTCAGGCTCCCGCCCGGCGGCCACCGCCTCTCGGCACTTCCGGGTTCCGCGCGGCCGCCATCTTGGGGGGGACACGGACTTCCGGGCCGGAAGTGGGCGGGGGGCGGGGCCGGGACGGGGCGGCGTGAACCGGGACCGGGGGGGAACCGGGCACGGGCGGGAACCGGCCACGGGGACGGGCACGGCCACGGCCACGGGGACGGGGACGGGGACGGGGACTGGGCTCGGGCCCGGGCCCGGGCCCCGGTAAGAGCCGGCAAGGGAGGGCCCAGGCCCCGGGCTGGTGTAGAGGCAGCAGGGCCCGCGGCGCTGGGAAGCGGCTGCGGGGGCCAGGAAGGGCCGGGGCTGAGGGACCCCCCGGGCCCGAGGGACCCCCCCGGGCCCGTGTCTCCGGCCGCAGCGGGAGCCGGCGTCTCCCCGCGGGCAGGGCCTGCGCCGCCCTCCCTCCGGTCAGCGCCGGGAGCTGCCCGCGGAGCGGCGCTTCCCGGCCCAGAAGCCACCGCCCAGGCCCTTCCGAGCGGCGGGGCGTGCGGCAGCCCCGTCCCTCCGGGCCCGCCCCGCCGGCCTCTGCGCTGACGCGGGCCCGGCAGCGTCGGCCTCGCCTCCCGCGGGGAAGGCACCGACTGCGGAGGGAAACCGAAGTCTTGGGCGGCCTCGGCCGCTCACGCAGCCAGCGTCGGCCCGCGGCCCCAGTGGGTGCTGGCGGGTCGCTCTCCTCACCAAGGAAGGGAAATTCCTCGGGTTTCCTACCTGCAGAACAGGGCAGCGGCTATCTGCCTCCAGAGGAAGCAAGAGAGCTGAAAAGGGAAACGCTAAAATCCTGAGCAGCTTCCAAGGAATGTCCGCTCGCTGCCATCCCGCAGGAGTCCTGCTCGAAGAATTAACTGCAAATCAGCTGAAGTGCTGAATCACAGAGCTGAAAAATAAACTGCTCTGGCAGTTCACCCCACGCTCCTGGCTTCTCCCTCCCACCCATTCCTGTAATGTTTTGGTTTTTTTTTTAATTTCCCATGGCTTACATTGGATCTGTGCCCCTTTTAAGCCTCAGGATAAGCACAAAAGTCCTGATGGGGTCATATAAAAAAGCCTGCCAGATAGGTCTATTTTTACGTTGGCATCCCTAACGCAGCGGCGGCAGCACGGGTATCTCGGGTTTGATTTATCCCCAAGAAGGAAAGCGCCGGCAGACCAGAACCACCGCTATCTGCTTGGCCTTTGGAAACATCGGGCTCTTGCCAGAGGCACCATCGGGAGGGAGGGGGGACCTTGACCAGGGAAGTCTGTGACGCTGGGGCCGGGGCAAACTTGCCGCTCTGGCGTGCCGAGACGCTTTGCCACCGGCAGCAGCTGCGTGCGGTGCTTGGCACAGGGGCCCAGCGCTCCGGTTTAATCTCCAGCCTCTCGGCTGCGGTACGGGGATGATCCCGTTGATAACAGGGAACCCAGCTGGCTGACGGGAAACACCCCGGGCTCTGCGCCCACAGCGAAGCCCCAGGCCGCAGCGAGGCGCGGGCTGGCACAGCACAGGCAGCCCGGATTTAGGGACATTTAGGAGTCTTTGTCCGATGAGGCTGGGGGGCGAAGGCCCTTTCGGGAGCGGGGCAGTCCCCTCTGAAGGGGTTCAGGGAGTGTGGGACCCTGGCCCTGCTGGGGTTTGCATGCAAACCCCAGCAGCACGAGCCCGCCCAGCGGCTGGCTGCCAGCGAGAGCAGCTTCGTACCCATCAAAGGAGCTGTCTTCAAAGGAGATGATGAGAACAAAAGGTTTGGGGTTTCTCGCAGCAGCCCCGGAGGAAGGCAGCTCCCCTCCCGCTCGGTGCTGCCGGGGAGTCTCAGGCGTGCGCTTGGCTGGGCACAGACACGCTCGGCTGGGCCCCTTCCCTCTTCCAGGAGCTGAGCATCTCATCTTGGGGAGTTTAGAGCCCACAGCAGCAAAACCTCAGCCTCCCAGGCTCCCTCGCCTCTCCCACAACCTGCTGCCGTTAGCAGATGACTTTGCCGGAACCCAGCCCCCTAAACCAGCTGGGGAACCTCACGAGGGCGGAGGGGAACACAGCCCCCCTCTCCCAATGGCCACAACACGCGTGGCGCAGCCAGAGCACCCTGGACCGGGACCCCCATCCCGCAGGCTCTGCCGTGGGGAAGGGCAGTGCTGCCTCCGGTGACGTCCCCTCTGCAGCCCCGAGGGGAAGGTTCCCTTTCTCCTGCTCAGACCCAAGCACAGAGTTTGTCACATTTGGGCTTTTAATCCCATCAATGAGTGCTGCTCTCAGAAGACTTCATTCATTTGCACGCATTAATTAATGAAATTAATGTCTCATGCTTTCTGAAATATCCTTTCTCCAGAGCTTAACGCCAAAGGCTCTGGCTCCATTAAATCACATCCCTGTAATAAATTGCCCTGCTCTGGCTCCTGCCCCACACGGGGCCGCGGGCACACTGGAGGCGTGAGCAGCATCCCCGTGGGCCAGGCAGGACCGTCCTCATCCCCATCCGGGCTACCAGCCATCTTATCTGAGAGCAATTGCTGGAGTCTAGCTAGCCATGCATTTTAAGGGTCTAAAATCCCCTAGAGCTATTTATTTAGTATGATATAAATATGAATAAGTAGATACACTGGAAGAACATGTACTGATCCATTCAGCAATGAACCAGTCTCCTCCCATAACCACCAACGCCTCTGCAGCTGGTGCCAAAACCACTTATTTCACTTACCGCGATCGCCTCCTCCCCCCCGTCCCAGCCCAGTTCCCATTTTAGACACGAACCCGCTGGCCCCGCTGCCCCAGCCCGCAGTCCCCAGGGGCTGCCACCGAGGGAGCCCCACAAAGCCAGCGGCCCCGAGGTGCGGGCTCTGCCCCGGAGCACTCCCCCCGCAGAGGGCACAGCCTGGGAGGTGCTGCCACGCTTCAGATGTGTGGGCACCCTGCCCCACCGAGCCACCCGTGCCCCACCGAGCCCCACACGCTCTGGCTGCAGGCAGGAGCTGCTCCAAAGCCCTGGGCATGCCCCAGCCCACCCTGCCGCTCACCCTCTCCTGCAACAGCACAGCTCCCTGGGCAGGAGTGCAGATAAAGCCTCTGCCTTAATTGCCACCTCTTAATAAGGGAGGGGAGGGCTTCCAGGTGCTTCTGCAGGAGCACCCCTGGGCTGTGCTGGTAGTAGGACCCCGGTGGGGCAAGTGCAGGGGTGGGGAGGCTCAGCTCAGGGGAGAACAGGCAGTGGGGTGGGTGCCGATGGGGAACACCTCCTCTGGAGCCTGCTGCTGCTGTTCCAGTAGCACAGGGAGAAGGCAGCGTCTTGGAGGGGACGCCAGCGCAAGTTTTCTTGTTGAACCTGTTGCTGCTGTGACACGAGACAGGCATTTCCCAAGCCGTGAGGCTGCAGCACAGCCCCTGCTGCAGGCAGCGACAGGCTGTGGTTTGGCTGCCTTCAGCCGCAGCCCCCAGAGCTGGGGAGCGGGCAGGGATGCTCCTGGCGTGCAGAGGGCTCTGCCTTCCCTGGCACCCCCCTGTGTGGGGGGTCACCTCCATGGCAGCCCTGCCCTGCACCTCCCTGCTGGGCAGAGCTGGGATGGGCTGGAGAGGAAACCCCCAAGGAGGGGATGAAGCAGAAGTGGTGCTGGTCTGGGGCGGTGGGACTGGGAGCACTGGGGCTGCCCTGTGCCCGTACCGGTGGGGTGCAAGGAGGAGATGTGCTGGGGACCCGGCCGAGCTGCGTGCTGATGCTTTGGCCCTTGTAGGGGAGGGATGTGCCCAGGAAATAGCCTGGCTTCCCCAGAAAAAGCCCTTCCTGGGCAGCTGGGTCCCTGGGGGGCACCTGGTCCCAGGGAAATGGGGTCAAAGATGGAGCTCTGGGGCCCTGGTCCAGCAGGCTTTGCTCTTGTGCGTGCTGCAGAGCGGCTCCCACTAGCCATGGCCGTGTTGGGGTGAGCCCGGCCGCTGTCACATGTGGCCGGTTCCTGTTTTTTCCCACGGCCTGGAAATCCCCTGACTTTCCACCGGGGTGAGGAGGGGTGAGGAGCGAGGACCCCCGCGCCCAGCTGGCCCCGTGCCTCCCCGCAGCTTCGGGAAGAAGCGGCCACGGGGACGGACTGGCAGCCTGCCGGGAGCTGGGCTGCCCCAGTGCCAGGGGTCCCGTCTGTGCTGGTGGCGGGGCTGGACCGGGCAGGGAGGCAGGGACGGGACCCGGCAGGGACCGTCCTGGGGTGGGAGAGTCCTGCAAAACCACCTCCTGTTTGGGCAGACCCTTCCCTGCCCCTCTGGCTGGGAAGTGGGGCCGTGGCCGAGGGCTCTGGGCTTTGCCCCATCCGGTGGAGGGGACGAGGTGGCAGCGGTGGCCGTGCACCGTGCGGTGGCCCACATGCAACGAGTTTTGTAGGTGTCAGCCTGACCCCCTGGGCTCCTGGGCAGGCTGACCTCCCCGCTGGAGGTGAAGATGCTGGTGCAGATGCTTGGGAAAGCCGACAGAGCTGCAAGGCCCTGCTGGGAGACAGTGCTGGGGCATCCGAGGGGGCCTGGGGACACCCCCTGTGTGCTGGGGGTCCCTGCAGTGAGACCCTGGCTTGCCCCCCTCCAGCTGCCCATTCCTGGAGGGTCGGGCAGGATTTCGCCTCCGGGGGAGCCTCTTTTCCTGCCAGCCCGGTGGGGTGGGCAGCAGGACGGGCAGGGAGCAGAGTGCGGCTGATGCAACGCAGATACGGGAGCTGCAGCCGAAGCAATGGGAGCTGCCTCCCGCCTGGGTTTCTCTGCCGTGGACGGTTTCCAATCGATCCTGCCCTCCTGCTGCTGGGAACCCGTCCCTCTCGGGAAGGGGAAGCACGGCACTTACCAGAATTTGGGTGATCGCTTTCCAGCACTCTGGACTCGGTGCCAAGATCGAAGTAAATCACATGTGGTTGGGCGCTGTCATGAGAAAAGCCTGCGAGGGAGCAGCAGCGCTGCAGGCAGGAGCCGGGGGGGCTCGGCAGGGCAGCCTGCTCCTGTGCACCCCCTCTTCTGTGCTCGGGAGATGCTCAGCAGCCCGTGGAGCTTCCCCTACCTCCTCGTGCAGTTTTGGGGCTGGACACCCCAGACAAACCAGCAACGGAGCTGGGGTGAGACCCGGAGCATCACCGTGCTCTGACCCCCGTCCCTGGGGACCCACCGAGCCTTGGGGATCCCAGGGTGGAGGGATTGCTGTGACACTGCTCAGCCCCCCCAAAATGGGCTCAGGGCGCTCCTGCCTGTGCTTTGTGATCCTGTGGGGTGCCAGGAGCTCTCGTGAAAAGGCAGAGCTCGTGGGTTTGTCCTGTCCTGCCTCAAAATAACGGCTCAGCTTTTGGAGCTGGTGCCCCATGTGTGACTCCCAGCCGAGCCCGGCTCGATCCCTTTGCTAAAGGGTTTTTAACCCCTAGTGCAGCAGGGCCTGGGGGGAAGCTGCGGCCGCAAGCATCTTGGTTCCTCCGTGTGTTTGGAAGCGGGTGTGCAGCTGGTAACTGCTCGGACCAAGCGTGCCGGCACCTGCGACCAGCTGCTCCCTGGCGGGAGCTGGCACGGCACGGGCTGGGCCGGCGGCCTCTACGCTGGAGCTGGAGCTGGCTGTCATAGCGCAAACCCTCGCCCCAGCGATTTGGCAGGGCACGTGCTGGCTGGGCTGGGAGGGAGGCTGCAGCGTGCTCCGGTGCGCCCGGTGAGACCCTTCTGACGCCCTTATGGGGGGAAAGCAGCGGTGTGAAGCCCGAGCCTTATTAGACGGCAGAGAATCCCCGCAGGAGAAGCGTCTTGGCTGTCGCCGAGGCTGTCTGGGGCTGGTGGCCGTGCCAGCGCCCGTGCTGAGAACAGCTCGTCCCCCTCGGGACGTGCCGGGGTTTCTGGCCGGGGCGGTGGAGCTGGGCGCTGGGCGGCTATTTTGGAGGACGCCCTTGCAGCTGTTTGGCCTCATCCAACCCCCCCGGCTTCCCACGTGTCACCCCCCGGTGCCGGGTGTCCCCTCGCTCAGGACAAGGAGGAGGAAGTGCTCCCGCTGCCCAAATCCAGAGAGGAGCTTAAGGAAACCATGGACCTCTCTGGAACTGCTGTGCTGGGGATTGCTGTCATGCCCTCTCATTTTTTTCCCTAGCCTTCTCCAAGCTCTTGTGCATGGCCACAAGGGCTAGCAGGCTATTTTCATTTTTTAATAAAGGTAGATATTCCCAAGTAACCAAATCCCTTCCGGGAGAAGGGCTTATAACATGTTTTAGTGCAAAATTCAACGTAAAGAAAACCACAACTTATTCAAAGGGAACCATTGCCCGTGTCAAATCAGGGATGTTTTCTTCTCCTTTTGTAACGCACCGACCAGAGCAAACGGCAACAGCTGGAAACTGTGGCAAACAAATAAGAGAAAATAACAGCTGGAAATTTGTCAAACAAATAACAGAGCCTTTAAAAAACAAACAAGCCCAGGCAGCGACTCCCTCGCTGCTCGGGCTGATGCAGAGCTGTCCTCGGGGCTGCGGGGTCGGTGCAAACCCACCGGCCACCCTGCCGGGAGGGGGCAGCTCCCCACTCCCTCTTTCTCCCACATAGAAACTTTCCTGTTGCAATAAAAGCGGAGAAGAACAAGTTTTACACAGATTTCAGCAGCGTCCAGCTTGGGGGGGTTTTGAGGAATCTGTGTCCCTGCCTTTAAATGCCCTTAAACACGCGCTGCTGAAAGCACGGGACCACCGGCGCCGGCTGGGAGAGCTGCGGGAGAAGCTTTGCAAGGCGGGCGAGCGAGTACGGAGCCAGAGACACCGGACTGGACCTGGTATGGCCTCTGGTGCTGGCAGAGAAAGCGGGAAGCCTGTGGAGATTTATGGCACCAAGAAATTTGCATGACATATTAGGAACAATCTCCCTCAAGAGCCTCAGTTCAGCTCTGGCGCGGGCTGCGCCGGGGGTGGGAAGGTTTCTAAAGGATAAACGTGTGCCGGAGGTGATCTGCACTGGGGGCTGCCTCGGGGGGACCGGAGGGCTCCTGGCAGGGGGTTTTGGCCCTGCGTTTCCAGGCCTGGCTGTGCTGGGAGGAGCGTCCCTGCCTGTCCGCTGCCTGTCCTGCCTGCTGGGGGGATAAGCCGTTTGGGCAGGATTATCTCCGACGGCGCCGTGTGTCTCCCGGGGCCTGGGGTGATCCCTGGGTGCTGCTGCTGAAACACAGCGAAAGGCAAATAAATAGTTGTGAGATGAAAAAAAGGGCGAGGGGGTCGGGGGGGGTACATGAGCGAGCATCTGGAACGAAGACGACAAATGATGTCGGTAAATTCCCCAGGAAATCCACCTACCGCAGCCAGAGCGACGTCCCCGGCCGTTCTCCAGGCGGGGAAGGGTCGGGACGCAGCCGGGGTCAGCTGTGGTTTAGGGATCACTGGATGGTCTTTCCCCAACACCTGAGCCCGCGGCCAGAGGAGGCCGTCGCGCTGCCGAGGACGGGCAGCAAGGATCGCCTGCGGGTTCCAGGATCGGCAGGAGCACGAACGCTGCGGTCGACTCGATGGAAACGCTTCCCCAGTCGCGCTTTTGATCGGGAACGGAAGACTTCAGTGCCCGCGCTGACAACGCACAGCAGAAAGAAAACAGACGCCGCCTCCCAGCCCAGCGCTGGCTTCACTTCAGAGGCTGCTGCGGCGTCCCCGGTGCCTGTATCACCTCTGAGGGTCACAGATAAAAACCGCGTTCTGTTTTATTTGCTGTCCGTTATTTATTATTATCCTGGAGCGTGAAAACAGGCGTTGGGACTGAATGCCCTCAGCAAAACACCCAAGTGTGCCGGACCCATCGGGAGCCTTCGGTGGGGGCAGGACGGGAAGAAGGGGCCTGAGCGGGCAGTGCCGGGGGACGGGCCGGCGGGCACCGAGGAGGGGAAGGGTATCCCCACCTCAGGAGAGCTCTCGTAGCAGAATTCCCCGCACACCTTGCAGAGGTTTAACGCACGTTAAATTTAACACAAAGTGTACGGGTCAGCAGACGAGGTTCCCAAGAAAGACGCGGTTTGACTCAAGAGCGTTTGTGCTCTGCCCGAAAACGGGCAGTGCCGAGTCGCTGACTGTTCCTAGAAGGCGGCGGTGGAGGAGCAGCTGCCCGGCCGTCAGCCCCGGCCAGACCTGAGCCCGCTCCCCGCCGACAGACCCGCCGGACGGGCTCTGCGTGGCAGGGAGGGCACCGGCAGCAGGAACCGCTCAGCCCCGCCCGGCCCTGCCCGACTGCCCTGGGCAGAGGCGGCTGGGACACACCGGGAGCTGAGCGGAGCTCCGCAGGCCTGGGGAGCTGGCGCACGGGAGACCGGGGAGGCCCCAGGTTCACCCCAACCTTGGCGCTGCTGCAGGGCAGCCCCAGGGCGGGCAGCCCGTGAGGACGGCGGCAGCGGGGCCGGCTCCCGGCAGGGCAGGGCTCCGCGCCCCGGCAGGCCCGGCTCCGCTCCCGGCGGCCCGGCGCCCCGGCGGGGCAGGCCCCGGCAGGCCGCGATCGCAGACACGGCGGGGACAGGCCCCGCGCCCCGTCTCCATGGCACCCGCTTCCCCTTCGCCCTCCGCCCCCTGCCCTTTGCCCTTTGCCCTCCACCGCCCCGCCGCCGTCAGCCCCGCCCCTGCCGGTGACGGACAGCTCCCGCGGTCTATCACAGCGCCCCGCCGCCCGCCAGAGTGGGTGGGCGGGCTGGAAAAGCGGCGAGCCAACCGGAAGCGAAAGGCGCACCGCCGGCTCCGCCCCCTCGTGGCGCCGCCGCAGCCAACCAGCGGGCGAGCGCGCGGGGGCGGGGCCGGCGCCGCGGCCAATGGGAGCGCACGTCGGTCGCCAGGGAGGTGCGAGGCCCGGAGGGGGCAGCGGCGGGAGCGCGGCGGGGCCGGGCGGGGGCGGGAGGTAAACAAAATGGCGGCGGCGTGCGCGGTGCGGCGGGGGTAAAGGGGCGGCGGCGGGAGCCGGCGGGCTCGCGGGGCGGCTGGAGCGGGCCCCTGGGCAGGGCCGCGGTGGCAGAGCGGGGGCAGCGGCTGGCGGGGCTCCCCCCGAGGCGAGGGGGGCGCGGTGGGGGCGGAGCGCGGCGCCGGGACCCGGCCCCGGCCCGGTTCCCGAGCCCGGCGGCGGGGAGGGGGGACGAGGCTGCCCGCCCCCCTCCCCCGACTCGACAGCGGGGTGCGGAGGCCCGGGGCTGAGGGAGCGGCCGGAGCTGCCTGCGGGGCTCGTCCCCGGCCCGCGGGGGAAGGGCCCGTCCCGGGCGGGCTCCCCCCGCCCCGCCGTGGGAGCGGGGAGCTCGGCTGCGGCTGGGGAGCAACCGGAGGCCGCCTCGCCCCCCGGGGCTCCCTTCCCTCCTGGCTCCATCGCTACTTTGGTTGCACTGCAAGTGTTTTATCCCGCTTTCGCCCCTTCCCCGCTTTCCCCGGGGGCGGCTGCGGTGCCGCTCGTTTCCCTCCCCACCCCGGGTGACACCTGGGGAAGGGGCGTGGGGGGGGGGACCCCGGGCGAGGTTGGCATCTCCTCGTTGACCTTCCCTTGGCAAGGGAATGGGGTGTTTTGGGTACTGGGCAGAGAGAATTACTTCCTCCCGGTTGTTGCCGTTTTAAGGTGGGTCGGTAAAGCTCTAGCAGGTTTTGTGTTGTCTGGCACCGGCTGACACCTGGACCAGTGGTGGTGACACATCATGTGCCAGGCGGAATCCAGGTGGTTGAAGGATGCCCCTGGGAGATCTTGATAGGCACCGAAGGCCTCAAACTTTTGTAGGCGTGAAAAGCGAAGACGTTAGAATTGTTTCTGAAAACTCCTTCAAAGAAACTTGGTTCCAGCTTCCAAACGGCTGAAAAAACCCCATCTGTGTCATACCCGGACGGTGAGGACAGCAGGGCAGAAACGCTTCCCCTGCCACCCGGTTTGGAGTTGGTGACTATGATCTACTAGGAATGGAAAGTCACGAAAGAGACTCGGCAATTGTCTGTTTTTATGTGGTGGCCTAAAGTCCCAGAGGATGACCTAGCACTTAAGAATCAAACTGGGCCAAGTTAAAGGCCAAGTTGACTTGAAAGAACCCTAGCAGTGGGACCAGGTCGGAGGCAAAGCAAGTCCCAAACTGAGTGTATCTGGTCAAAGATATATATTCTTTTTAAAAGACATTGTGTTACTGGAGCCAGGCCTGGATCTTTTAGCATCCAATTGAGCTGGAAGCAGCTCATAGGTTTTTTGGTTTTTTTGTTTTTGTTTTTTTATTCATGTTTGTACAATCTTCTGGATATTTTTTTTCAAGAAGGAGTAAAAGGGAGTGTTGGAAACTCATAAACAGGATTAAAACCCTGAGTGCTTAAGGAAAACAGGTTAAGGAACTTAATCCAGGATGGATATGCAGGAGCCACAGCAGCTGGGTATGTTTGTAGAGAGCGAGCTGATGTCTGTGGGGATGGACACTTTTATCCATCGCATTGACTCTACGGAGGTCATCTACCAGCCACGGCGGAAAAGGGCCAAGCTCATTGGCAAATACCTGATGGGAGACTTACTTGGAGAAGGGTCTTACGGCAAAGTCAAGGAGATGTTGGACTCTGAAACCCTCTGTAGGAGAGCTGTGAAAATACTGAAGAAGAAGAAGCTACGCAGAATTCCCAATGGGGAGGCAAATGTGAAAAAGTGAGTAAATATTTCTGGTAGCTGGGAACTGAGGGGTTAAACTTTGTCATTATTTTCCAGGTGAAGTTCTGTGTCATTTTAAGTAACAACTTGGCCTTCTGCTGTGGAAGTGCTTCCTAAACCGTAGGTAGTCGGGAATCTCTTTACCGTTGAACTGCAGCCAGTACGGAGGTTGGGAACAGGGAAGGGAGCTGGTTCTCAAGGGCAAGAGGGGCAGGTCTGTCTGTCTGAACAGACAGCCCGTAACACACGCCACTTCTTTAATAGCATTGCTTAAAGAGTAAAATAGTATTTCTTGAAGGAATTCCTCTTTAAGATTTCACGTTGAAGAGGTAAACTGTGGTGCTGTTGGCTAGGAAAGGTGAGAGGTGGTAGAGCTGAGAGTGCAGAAATACACTTTGTGTCGTTGCGGTCTGCAGTATTTGTGTATCCGTCTAGGGGCGTGTGGTTCCTGAGCTCTTTGGGATGGCAGTTGTTGCTCCTACCCATGTAGTGGGTGCCTGGAACGTGATCCAATGTATTGGGCACCCAATGGGCATAGGAAGCCTTGGGGTTTATTCTTGGTTTCGCTCTGTCTGATGAGTTTGGGAAGTAATTCAAGGCTCTTTTCAGTTGACTTCTGCAGCTGTAAAATGGGGACAAGGGTTGTCAACCTTTTTTTTTTTTTTTCCCAGTGACTCAAGATCTGTGCTTGGAAGCTTTCGAAGTGCCAGTTACATGCTGATTAGTCAGGGCACAAGTAACTAATTAAAATTAACTGTGGGAGAAGCCTGGTGTTATGCTTCATCTGTGGGGCTGGGTGTGTGAAACTTTCCCTTTTCTTGGGGCTGTGCTCTGCTTGCGGGGACCTCGCAGCCAGCTGTGTTTTCCGCAGCAAGCTGTTTGTCCCAGCCCTGCGAGATAGCTGTTTATCTGCTGTGAAGGGGAGCCTTCCGCAGCCAAAACAAACTATTTGCAAGGGTTTATCTCGTAGTGGGAGGGAAAACTTATGAGATGTTTAGAAGACTCTTGTATTGCGCCTTTAGCTGTGGCGTGCTGAGCGTAGAGCCCTGACCTAGCAGAGTCTTGTTTCTGTTTCGCAGTTTGGTTTGAGTTTCCGAGCTCAGCTGCGAGATATTTCACATCCTGTACCGGGACTTCTGTCAGTGAGCTGTTTAAGTCTGCCTTTTAACCTTCAGTGACAGACTTAGCTATGAAATAGTCACAAATCCTAATGCCGGGACCTCCCTTTCTCTCCTTTGCTGGCTCGAGTTCAGAATCAGAGTAAACTGTTGGTTAATGTGTAATAAAATGTTTCTTGCTTTTCTGGTAAAGGCATGAGTGCCCCTTTCCACCCTTGCTGCCTCCTTGAGTTACATCGAGAGCTTCTACTGGAGAAGGGGAAGATTGTTCCCTCCTTTGTGAAAGTTTAATTTTCTATTTTTTCCCCCTCTTACTGAAGAAGGGCTTGCCAAAGAACAGGATAATTTCCTGGTATCGGAGCCATGGTGATGGTCCTGTGTCCTGAAGTGAACTCTGTAGAAGTTTTATTCATGCACAGAGCCTGTCTGTGAATGTCTTGTTTGGTTTCACTGAGGTTAGTTATTAAAGCAGACTAGCCAAGCACTGCTCTGTTTTGCCGTGGATGTTTTTCTGGCTCAGCTGCACCTGCTTCAAAACACTGAGGCAGATTTTCGATGTTGTCTTGTAACAAGGGTTTACTTTAGTTCAAGTTCCTATTTTTGTCACCTTGTCCTTTTCTCTTTGTCCACCTATTCGTTTGCTTTATCTGTTTTTTCAGTGGTGAATTTTTTTAGGGCAAAATGTCATATTTTTGTGGTACCCATGGAAATCTGACCTTAGCAAAACCCTTTGGCACTACCACAACAGGCAGCAAAAGCTGTCTCCGCTCTGAGTAGACCTGTTGTGGTGAGATACGCCATCAAACCTGTATGGTTTGACTGGTCAGTATGGATGGGGGGAAGCAAACCATTGCTGTATTTCCAGGTCCACTGGAAAGTACTCCAACATAATTTTTTTTTTAATGTCACATTGCTTGGCCAGACTCCATTAAAATTTCACTTTCTACAGCTGCGTTTGAGCAGTTTTGCTGAGTGCTTTATACCTGGCAAACTACTCGCATGTAATAGAACAGCAGAAAATCAGATTGTGAACTGAATCGCACCAATAGGTTCTACTTTCTTTCTTAAAAGCTACTAATAAGTGCAGTAAAAAGTAAATATGTCATTCCTGTGTTAGTGAGGCCTGCTTCCAGTCCCACTTGCATCCTTATCTAGACAAGGATGTCTGCAGCTCAGTACATGTGCGAGATGAGTGTGATTAGTTGTCTAATCTTTGTAAACATCCCAACTTCAGTTGGTGCCCTCTGAGGTTAAAAATCTCTTCATCTGCCACCAGAACTAGACCAGTGCTTGGTGCTCCCTCTCCCTGCCGGTGCCCCCGGTGGTATGTGCAAGCAGAAGGCTCTTCCAAAGCGTTTGCGATCATGGTAAATGGTCAGGAGTGAGAGTTTTCGGAATCCCTGATGAATTGTTTTCTCTGCTGGAGAATCACTGCGTAACGCCTTAACTATTAGCCTGCTCTCTGCGGCTTCATTTCTTTGTGTAGTGCTGCAGGCGTGTTAGAAGTGCGCTGGCAGAGGGTCTGAGCAATTAGGGCGTGTGTTCAGGCTTGGTTTAAAAGTGCTTATCTCTTGGAAGTGACCATTTGCTTTTTCAGCCTCAGAATACCTTGTACAGTTTTCTCTTAACTGCAAAGACGGTGCCTCTTCTTACTAAAGTGATGTCCAGCATTTCTTACCATAGGGGAAAAAGCTGCATAAGTGACTTGGTTTGTTTGACAGAGATGTAATTGAATTATTACAATGGGCTTGTGCCTCTGCCATTATCGCAGGATGCCTCGGTATTGCTGCTGCTGTGGTGAAGGTGAAACTTGCATTGATAGTGTGTCATCAAAGAAATTCCCTAGAAAACAGTTCCTAGACTGTTGGCCCTTGGGTAATTAGGTGAGTGGGTAGTATACAGAGGGTAATGACAGCAAGGGAAAGCACAATAACGATGAGCTGCGGAGGATGGTACAGGGCCGTGCCTTGCGTTGGGGACCCTGGATACATGGGGCTGGAGTTACAACGCGAGGAGCTCTGACTGTTAATGCCATCTTTGTGTTACTCCTTACTAACGTTTGAGGCTGCAGCCTTATCCTGCGTGTGTGGGCTGGTTGCCCCAGCCCTGTCTCTTGGTGCGGTAAAGAGTTCTGGGGACCTAGAAATTATGACTGAAAGATGTTTGAGACTTATAAAATTGAATGATTCTTCTCTACTTCAAAATACTCCAGTTCTGCCCCTGAAAAATGAGCCCTTAAGGGATCTGTGAATCCTGGTGAGGATGTTGAGGGTTTAAACTCGTAAGACTCCCATTTCCCTAAGTCAGTCTAGGGAATCTGCATTTCTCTTCAGTCACTCTAGAGAAAGGTTGGGGTGGCTTAGTCAACCAGACAGTGCTATGGCTAATTACTGCTTCCAGTTAACATAAAAAAATTAGTTTAGTAGGCTTGCCAAAAAGATGAAAGAAAATTTGGAAGACTATTTGTCTCTAGCAGCACAAGTTTAATAAAACTGTGTGCTAATAGCCTCACATTTTAATTAAGTGTTTGGGACTTTCTGTGCGTATCCCAGGTGTCTTGTACTGTACTTACCACACTCAGTGATTACTTAGATTTGAATATATGCTCATTAGAATTCCTTAGAGGCTTAAAATGTGTAGTAGGCCTGTACTTTGACAATTTGCTCTTTGGGTCTGCAAATCAAGAGTCTCGCACCTCAGAACACGGACAGTTCTGCTGAAGGAAGGACTTGTTGCAAGCTGCAGAGGCGTGTGCTTTAGATGAAGATGGGCTAAAGCTGACTCATCTGTTTCCTGTCCTCACTCCCAACCAAAAAGGTCTGCAATATGTAACCGGGTGGCTCTGTTATTTTCTTTGCTAAGCTGGATATTTGCTTGGGTTCAGTGGTGAAATGTTGGAGACTGTAATCCGTAGAAGAGCGCAGGTAGCTGTGCTGTGGTGGATATAGGGCTTGTAGTGTCAGGCATCCCTGCTGGGAGTGTGGTGTGGAGGAAGGCCTGGAACTAGTAAAAGGAAAAAGTAACTCTGCGATCTTCACCTCCCTTAGCAGTCCCTCGGGCTCACACACGCAGTTCTGGAGTAGGGGCCTGCCTGCGAGGGCTGGCCTGCCTGTTGCTGTCAGCTTCTGCACGGTGAGAGCTGTCAGGGTCCAGGTCGCCGTGTTTGGTGGCAGAGGGTGCGTGCTGATCTGTTTGGTGGCAGAGGGTGCGTGCTGATCTGTTTGGTGGCAGAGGGTGCGTGCTGATCTGTTTGGTGGCAGAGGGTGCGTGCTGATCTGTGTCGGCAGCATTTAACCTCTCGGGGGCTTCTGGGTGCACGTAAAGAAAGAAGCGCGGTGACCACAGTGGGTGTTTCTGTGTCTTGACTTGTTGTGGCCCCAGGGGAGGGAGAGGCAGTGGGAACGTGGTGGAGATGCTATAATGCTCACAACGTTATTTTGGGTAATAGCTGGAGAAGAACCGTTTGGATACTAAAACTTCAAAGATGTAGGTCAGCACTAGATTCATCAACATGTAATGATGTCAGCCCCTCCCCATGTCGATGTACATTCGGACGTGTAAAGCTTAGTTTGAAGAAGGAAATAGTGAAGTGCTCTGCTCAGTCTCTTATCTGAAGCATCACTCATGCTTGTGAGAGCGAAGAGGTGCAGTTTCTCACGTGGATGAAGATGACAAGTTGCATCCTTGCAAGTGGAGGGCTATTTTTTAGGTGAAATAAACAGGAAAAAGCTGTTCGCAAGCTAGACCTTTAAGTTAATCTGCTTTTATTGGGGATACTAACTTGTAATTAAAACTTGCTTTGGCTATACAGGATTACAAAATCAGTCTAAATAAATACATAATGTAGTTGTTCAGTTGCGTAAAGACCATGAATGATTCTTGAGTCCTTTGTAGCAGTTAGCAAGAATGGTGTTAGTGGCTTTATGGTATGTGCCAGAACTGGCATATGGAGCTGTTCTCTGCACGTCTCTTCCCTTCGCTGTGGCACCAGCTCTGCGGTGGAGGTGTGCCAGTTCCTTGTGCCTGGCTCCTCAGTACCACGTGCCGTATGTAGAGAGCTTGAGATGGGCACGGTTGTGTGCCAGAGAGTAAAGGAGTGGGTGAGGGTAAGCTGCTTCCAGGCTGAAAGCTCTCGCTGCAGACCTGCTGTAAACCCTGGTTTCTGACATACGATCTGACCTGGTAGGTAGTATGGAAAAGATTCACCGTCATGTGTCTCCAGTAAAATCCTGAAAGGTTAGACCTGTGGAGGAAACTTGTCAACCAAAGGAGGGGAATGAATCTTTTGGCTGTACTGCTCATTTTTATTTAAGCAAGAATGGATTTGATGAAACTGAGGCTTGAAACAAACCGTACAAACAATGCTAAATCTTATGGTGAAGATGCGCTCTTATTGGAATGGTCCAGGAAAGAATGTCGTCTTTCCTGGCTGTCCTTGGCATCTTCCAAAATTGTGTAGCACATGGTACAAGTAGGCAGCTTTGCTATATACAGTTCTGAGCAACACCAACACCCTGTTATTTGCCAAAGCAAGGTACCTTGCTAGGGATAAGTCTTAATCTGTCAGGATGAGCTTAACGGGTCTGACAGAACCACATAGAAACCTTTGAGTTAGAAGATCTTTTATTTTCTCTTCCCTTCTTCCTCCAAGATGGTTATACTTTGAAACAGGCCCCAAACTCTGACAGTCTGTCTTGTTGCACACTTGAGGGCTTTCTAGTCTGGAAAACTAGGAACAGAATTCCATAATGGAGACTATTCTGGCCACATAACAGTGGTGTTGAGTAGGATGGGTATGGAGGTGATTACCACATTGCAGAAAGCACAGGCTAGCCCCCTCGCTGGGGTTCTCCCTTTCCCTCTGCGTTGGGGAGAGGTCTGATCTCAAAAGCAACTGTTGTGACTTCAATTTAATGTTAAATTTTAGAGGTAGCAAGGAAAGGAGGCAAAGCTGCAGCAGCTCGGAGGGTATCCTGAAAAACTGAGCAGATTCACTAGGCTAGTATGGGAAAGGCAGGAAGCCACCTTGCCTTGGTTGAGAGGAAAGGCAGTAAACGGTAGGCATGCAAATCTCTTTCCCAGTGCTGTCAACTGAAACACTGTTGTGCAGGCAAATGGCAAAGAAAGCAGTGGGCTGGGGTGGCTTTTTTGTTGTTAATTTTGAAAAATGTAAATTTAGGCACCTTCTGATGAGGTGAGCACCTACGTTCACTTAGGCGGTGAAGTTTGAAAACTGAAATGGAACGGGAGGTGACTGTGGTCTGGCTGTCTCTGTTCCTCACTCGTTCTAGAATGCAAGAGTAGCTAAAAATAGAAATAATCTTTCCTCTGGGAAATGGGCTGCTTGGCTTCTGCCCCAGAGGTGGGTGCACTTCACCGGCATTTAAGATTGGTTCACAAAGTCCTCCTGGAAAAAAAAAATCATTACAGAAATATGAAATATTTATTAGTCCGTTAAAGGTGGAAGGAATTAGTATTTGTGCTTTCAAGCCATATTACACAGGGAGCTGTTGGGATCAGGATTTTAAATGTGTTCCTAATATTGGAAGCTTTCTTTGCTTTCACAGCAAAGTAGTCTTATTTAAATAAGTATGTGTGTTCAGTCCCTCTCTTGCCGGCTTGGTCTGAGCACTCAGCCCGTCTCCCTTCATTACGGAGAAACTTCTTAGACCTACACTAATGCTGGCTGCAGTTTCTATGCTAATTTAATCCACTTCAGCCTTTTGGTCATTACTATAATTAGAGCGGCTGCATCACTTTGCAAATCTGTCTGCCATTTAAGCTAAACACTCTTCTGAGCTTTGCCTTGTTATCCTAGGTTTCTGTTTAGCTATCATATTTTTTTTTTAAGCCATATATGATAAAGGAAGAGTGCCCGGCCTACCTAGACTTTGGTAGTGAAGTAATACTACTGGTCAGGGATCCTTAAAAGTTCTTTAAAAACCTGCTTGCGTTCCTGCATCTTGGGAGCCTTTCGAAGGAGCAGTTACTGGTTTGTTAATCAGATGTGATGCATCAACAAGCCTTTGTACTGGCCACAGCCTGTTATTAGAGGCTGGCTAATTGTGCAGGCGAGGGTGAGTGGCTTTCCGAGCTCCGTGTGTCATGTGTTTGGGCAGAGGCTCTTCCTTCCGAAGCTGTGCTCTGAATTCCTTGTAATGCTGCTTTCAAGAGTCCAAACTGTGGAAATGTAACCATGCTTCTTAAAGCAACTTACCAAACAGCATGAGAAAGAAGCTGGAAAGAAGAGTTTATTTACAGTTTAGCAGAAGAACAAAGTGAAGGGCAATATCTGCACTTCCAGACACTGACAGAACCACCCTGACCTGACTGTCCTGATCCTCCTGTTTCTCTTCACAGCTGGCATCCGTGGGATTTTGCAGGCTGAGTTTAATGCAAAAGATACTAAAATGTGGCTTGGAGCACAGCACAAAATCCCAAGAGACACAGATCAAAATAGCTGATATGAGATGACATAAAGGGTCCATTTTCATAGCCAAGGGAAGATGTCCCGTCACTCAGTTTTACATTATTTGTTCTCCACAAACAGAGGATTCAGTTCAGATCTCTGAACCATTCAGTCAAGTTAGGAATAAAGTTTGGAAGAAATGTAGTTATTAGCTGTTTTCGACTCATTCTTGAGACTAATGTTGCAATTCTCACATTGATTGCTTCATTTTTGACTTCTCCTGGAAGTTATAGCTTTGATAAAGGGCGCTATGAAACTGCCTCAATAGTTGGCTACTGCATATGGGGAATTTGATGTGTCTTCAGGATGATTTCTGTACTAACTCTACTGTAAAGACCCTTAAACTGATCACACAAATGGACTAACAGACTGGCCAGCTCAGGGGTCTTTGGCCTGCAACCCCGACACTGAACAGCTTCTTGTATTTGGTGGTGCTCAGGGGTGGGCAGCCTGTAGCTGTTAAACTGTGCATGACTTCCAAGCAGCTCTACGCGTGGTTCGTGCGGCGGGGAGCAGGGTTGTGTTGCTGTGGGAGGTCTCTGGATGGGTCAGGTCAAGAGCGAGGAGGTGAGCCTGAGGGGTGCCAAGGCAGGGTTTGGGGCTGCTGGGACCCAGCTCTGCAGGGGCTGAGGGACTGCTGGGAGGCCGTTGTCATCTCCTGCCTGTGAACATCTCTGGAGTTCTTCCATCCCTCAGCTCTGACGTCTATTGTGCAGGGCTTCTGGGGTCGGGAAGGCTGGAGACTCGCTGCCCCTTTGGCAGCCTCGGCATGTCGTCTGTCTTCCCTTTTCTGGCTGCAGACCACGTGCATCGTGCAAGATGCAGGGCTGCTGGTGATGCAGTTGTCTCTTTTTGCTAGTGAGGTACCTCTCCTGGTTTTTCTGTAGTTTATATGTTCTGAAGAGAATCATGTTCTGCGGAACAGCCCCTCTTCAGATGAATTTCATGTGGTATAATAAAAAAATAAATTTAGTTTCATTTGTTCATGTCTTTAGTAGATTAGCCAGTTTCTGATGTTTTTATATTTATGTTTAAATGACTTCTATCAGTTCACAATACAACTATCAGAAGGAATTGCTTGTTAGGTATAGAAACTTTTTATTTCTTTTTTTGGCAAGTAACTGATATGCAAGTTGCTTCCCAGCTAAATAACAGACTTTGTGTTGAAATGGGTTATACAGTGCGTTAGCGGCGCTGCCGCATTTGGCACCGGGCACTGCCTGCCTGTGACAGCAGGAGCGCACCTCACTGCACGATGCTGCGTTCCACTGACATCTGTGGGGGTTGTTCCTGGTCACGATGCTGATTTAAAAACACACCCTGAAGTATGAAGACTGGAAGCCCAAGCAAACTTATTTCTGCTCTTGTAACTACAGATGACACTTACGTGTAAAGAAGCACGAAGTGCAAACATAAAAGGTTTGTCTTGGAAGTGACTGTCCTAGATATTATGGTAAACATAAATGTAGTGCATCTTTAGGGGTTTAACTGAAGAGACTGATAGTGAGCTAAGCTCCCAACAGTCCAGCATTGTTTGAAAAGCTTTAATGGGAGGGAAGCTGATAAAGCTGCGTCTTTGACGTGCAGAGCAAATCAGGGTAGGCTTTGACTTGCCTGAGGAGTTGGCAGGGCAGCGTTTCAGTTCCAATTATACCTTTCCTTTAGTCAGCACTAGCTTTAACTGGGAACGGTGAGGCACTTGCCCAGGGCCATAGGGGAGGGTGTGAGCTGAGAAGGGGACCGCAGGGGACACTGTAAACCCCTCTTGTCTGGGTGGGAGGCGGAGGCTTGGCTTGCTGCACCAGGCCCTTGCAAGTCCAGTGCCAGCGCTGCCCGTGGAGGCGGGGGATTTGCAGAGTCCGTCCTCAGGTTGCTTTCTCTTTCCACGCAGCCTGGTGGCTGAGGGTCCAGCAGGATCTCACCAGGAGTTGTTTTCTGTGGGTCGGCTCAGCATGATGCACTACTTCTGATCAAGCTTGCCATTGTCTTGTTCCTGCTCGCTTTGAACGGGGCTGTTCGGCTGTCAACGTCCTACTGTTGACCAGTCAAATAGCTAAAGGGGAGCACTGCACAGATTTTATAGGTAACACCGGAATAAGGCTTACATTGGAGTACAGAATAAAACTTTATATGAGCAGAAGTAACGCAGCCTGTGTTGAATGGCACCAAAGCGTTGGCACAGGGCATTCCTATGACCAATTTCATGTCCGGCACAAAGGTAGGTTGCTCCTTGAGAATAGTTGTCCTGCTCTTGTTTACCAATGGTCTAAAATTCCTGCCCAGAGAAAACTGACTGGCTGTGTAGTGTTAACTGAAAGGGCACTTGTTCAGAGTCCTAGTCAGTGACCAGTAAGTATTTTCATGGTCTAACCTTGGACTAATGAATTCAAGAACACACAAGACCTTCTGTCAAACAGCACCCATAGGTATCTTAGGTGAAGCAGCTGGGACTAATATGGTTTGAAGTGTCTTTAAAATCCATGTGACTTAGAAAACATTAATTTTCATTCCATATTAAGGAAATAGGTTTTTCAAACATAACTTTTTTCCTTTTCTCTTCCTGCAGGGAAATTCAGCTCCTGCGACGATTGCGGCACAAAAATGTTATCCAGTTGGTAGATGTATTATACAATGAAGAGAAGCAGAAAATATATCCTTTTTTCACACAGTTGTTAACAAGGTTTGAATTCCCATTGTTCTCTGCTATAGTGCTGAATCATTATAGTTCTGCTTTTGTTAAGGCCCTTTTGAATGTTTCTTAAGCTTAAAATTGCTTTCACTGGTATTAAACATACTGCATGTCTGGAATACTTTCCACACAAGTACATTTTCTTAAGTTTCCCAGCTTCCCAGTTAGGAAAGGAAATATTGTCCCCAGGTTACAGATGCAGGGCTGGGGTAGGAGAGAACTGGCTCTCAAATACTGTGTTTTATTGTGTGACCTTCAGCAGCTCGGAGATTAAAAAATAGCTGTGGATCTGTCATTTCTAACCTCCTGTCCTAGCTGTGGTATATATTAGTGCTTTTTTTCCCCCTGAAAATGGACCTTTTATTGTCTATCCTATGTGAAATCAATTTTTGTAATGCTTTTTCCTTTAAGTCCTTGGCAGTGGCTTAGGTTTTTTTTTCTTTCCCTCAAAAGAAGAAAAAAAAAGTCCACTTGCTCACTGGCATCCGGGTGCCTGCAGCTCTCTCCTTGCCTTTGGAGGGTCTGTACTGCTGCAGTGCTGCCTTTTCTGTGGGCAGTTGGTATGCTTTGCTGCAGGTTATCCTTAACCAGATAAGATGAACTCCCAAGCCTCCTCTATTTTGTTGTTCGTGTGAAAGTCCCTTGTGATAGTGCTTTAAGTGACCTAAAGCTTGTAACAGTCATGAGAGGTTGAAAGCATATTGTTCCTGTGAGATCTACAGCCCAGCTTTTTGAGGCTAAACTGTTCAGTTCTTGAAACAAAGCTGTGGCTTGTGATCTCGGTGCATCTTTCAGACTTTAACATGTTATTCCAGTGCGGTGTGTCCCCCACGGACGCATAGACACTGACCAATGTAATCGCATGCCTTAACTCGCAAGTGAGTAGCTGGATTTCTAATGAGTCTGCCACACTTAGAGCGCACTTCGACTTGAACTAGTTTGTAAGTTTATTGAGCTGATCTGTTGTAGTACATGTTATAAATGGTTGCTTTTATTTTTGACAGTGTTTTCTAAATGCTGTCTTCCAATTACAGTACTTCATAAAATGGGTAATTTAATTGTGTGCTTTAATTAGATCAAACACTCTGCCACCAAATCGTTAGTATAAAAAAAGCACGACAACTTCTGCTTGTGTTTTGTAGCCCTAACAGACCGAAAGGCCTGTAATTCAATTACTGTCTATAGAAAGATACCATTTAATTAATAAGAAGCTGGGATGCTAAAGGAGAAGCATGGGGAAAAAGAGCCCGAGAGAGACCTCATGTGTTGGTAACAGGTGATGACAACCACAACGGTCATTCAGAAACGTGACCTCTCTAAGCCCAGAGGAGGTTCCTTGCTTTACCTCCTGAACAGTAGTGTTTGAAAAAGAACAAATGGTTTTTCAGTACTTTTCCCTTGCAAGTAGAGGTTGACTTCGCTATTTTTTATCTGCTTCTACACTCTTGGAAAGTTTGTTTCTACACCTGCTTGTTCTGTGCATGTGAGTGGCAATACCTGGAGAAATGTGTGGTTTTCACTGGGGCTGGGAGCAGGAATTCATCCACGATCACGTTCTTGCTTAACCTTTCTCCAGCTTCTCGTTGGCACTGCCGGTGCCTGTGCAGCATGTCTGAGGATGTGGCAGTACAAATGCTTGTGCAGCCACATGGTAAACAGGTTTGGGAACAGATCCAGCTGAAAAGTAACTTTCTCTTTTAGGCTGGCTTCTCTGTAGGTCAGTTCCCTTACTCATTTCACTGCGTAGTCATGCAAATGCCTGTATTAGTGCCTTGCAGGAAGCAATGCAAGATGGAAGCTGAGTGGGGTATAGGATAGGGATGTCAACTTCCCTCTTACTACTAAAAAAGAAAAGTCCTCATTTCCAGAATGACTATTGTGGCATTTGCAGTTGGGCCTGCAGAAGAAGGAAGGATTCTATTCTCACCTGAGTGTCCTGTTGCTGATAGAAGTGAACTGCAGGCTTCAGCCATGTTTATACTGGGGAAGATAGTGTTTTAACAACTTACCTGCCTCGTCAAAGCCTTCAGTGATTTTCTTTGGTAAAGGGAAAGCTGTGATGACTGGATTAAAAATATCAACTGCATTTAGTATTTAATGGGCTGCTTTGATGACCTGCTGTGGCTGGGAATGCAGAGCTAGTGATGAATGGAGAACTAATCCAGGCAGAAAATAAACCCAGTTCAATAAGCAGCATCCCAGTTGGCACCCTCTCTCGACAGCTTCTGGTACTGGTATGTGCAGTTGTGCGTGGGAGCAGAACCCTATTGATTAGAAGAATTGAGAGTCTCGGTCTTGTTGGGGCACCTGTAATAGATCTGCTCCAGCCTGAAAGCTTGTACTCTGATCTGGCTGATCAACCAGAGATGGATCAGTTACAAAAGAAGGGGTGAAAAACAGTCTGGCAGCAAATGAAACCAAAATCAGGCTGTCCTTTGTAGATGAGAACGAGACCTGGGCTTTGCTTCCCGGGAGTTAGTCTATAGAATCTACTGTTAGTATTGTTCTCTTGAAGGTGGGAGAGTTGATGTCTTCCACATCACTGTGATATAAGTAGTTCACAGATTTCTTCCAGAGTAAGAAATGGTAGGAATGAATTTTGGGAGCTCTTTCTGCTATTCTTGCTTCTGCTGATTTACTGGGTGGCATTGTGCCCATCATAAAATCTTATAGTGCTTTAGTGTCCCTCTGAAGAGCAGCTCATGTGGGGAATGTAGCACAAATTTAATGAGTTAGGATGGTGTTTTGAGCTCCTCGATAGAACGTGCTGCAACAGGGCAACACAATTTTTAGCACAGATCCCATTTAAAGCACAGGTCGTCTCTTCAGCCTCTTCTGCCTCGAGTTAAGATGGCATCTTGGGACATAAGCAACTTATTTTAGACTTAGGTTAAGAAGGCATCTGCCAGGAATAATTAGTGACCAAAGAAATGCTTTGTGTTACTGGAGAACACTGGCTGCCTGACAGTCATGCTTTTCTCTGCTCTTTATCTCGAAGGTGCACTCCCTTGGCAAAGCCACCAGATGTCTCAGGGTCTGTTCTTGCAAGCCCCTCTCAGCACACAGGCTGCCTTTAAGAGCCTAGGGAGAGGAGGAAAAGAGGCAATTACTGCTTTAGGCAGTTGTCGTTTCCATTGTTTGGCCCCAACATTAAAGCGTAAGGAGATGAAAACTAGAATATGCTGCAAGGGAACCAATGCTAAAAAGTGCCACTAGTTCTTGGCATTCTCTTGTAACTTTTTTTTTAATCCATGCAGTTTCAAAAAAGCTTCCCAGTTCTCTAGGGATCTTTTCTCCTGCTACTGAAATACTACTGTGGGGATGGGGGTAAGCAGCAGCTGTTAAGTAAGCGCATACGGCAGTATCATTTTGACACAGGAAATTAAGAATAACAAACTTTGGGGAAGGTGATGGGAGCTCACTTATGCCAAGTGCGGAACAGCCAGGGTATTGAGAATATACTACAACCTACAGCTCTTCTGCCAGGGGTTCCCTAACTTTTTGTTGCCACTTCAGAGTATTATCCTATCTCTGTCATGCTTGTGAGATCTCCAACTTCATTTCTGTGGAGTTCACATCCTGGTTCAGGTCTGATCACGGAGTTGCAACTGGTCATTAAGCAGAAGAGTTTTCTCATGGGTTCGTTGCCTCCTCCTGTTAGGCAGTTGGAGGAAGGTCGCTACTTCAGGAGGTGCAGCACAGCGCCGGCTCTACCTCTCCAGCGTGTGTGTACCCAGTAACAGGAGTGCCGGTGCAGCAGCTCTCCAGTTGCACTGGGATGGGGCTGCAGTCCTCACACAGCATTTGCCTGAGAAGTGTTTAACCTTGAAGATTCCTTAACTCTGCCTTCACGTATATGGTGATGGAGTACTGCGTGTGTGGGATGCAGGAAATGCTGGACAGTGTCCCAGAAAAGAGGTTTCCAGTTTTTCAGGCTCACGGGTAAGTACGGTTTTGTTCCTTAGGCTGCATTAGCCTCTCACCACTGTGCTCTCTTGAATTCGAGACGTTCTACTCTGCTTAGGCTGCTGGCTGCACTTTAGAGTAAAACTGGCTTTGTGTAATAACTGCATCTTTTACATCCATGGAAAAAATGAAAAACTAACGAAGTGGTGGCAGGGATAGCCCTTAGATTCTAGGAAGAAAAAACATCTTTCTATTGAATTTTCTGTTACTTTTGTTTTCCTTCATGAGACGCATGACAACCCTTTCTGGCCCCTTTCCTACATCTCTGCTGTTCAGCAAAGATGGGTGCAGTGGAGGAATCCGTGAGGACTTGCCCTGCCTAAATGGAGGCAAGCCGTACAGTTCAGTGTCAAGAGATTAAAGGTCTTTGGATGGATTAAGGATTGGCAATATCCAGCGTGATCTGTTAGCTTGTTTAGTTAGTAGACAGGATAATCTGAAGCCCCTTTCACTCTACAAGTAAAGGAACCTTAGACTTCTGGAAATAGATACAAGAAGATTGTCTTGTATATCAAATCAGGGCAGACCAGCAGATCTGTGGTGACTATATATTTTTATGGTCCTATTTTAATTTTGTTTAAAAAAGTGTCTGAGATTACAGATAGCCTACGTGAAATACAGGCACATTAAGTCAAGTATTATTTCTGGATATTACAAGATAAAAGATGTGCATGCGCAATTGTTGCCAGGCTGTCAATGCGCAGTGCTTGCTACGTTACAGTAGGGGCCTGCCCATAGTCTCTGACCATATCCATGGTTCCTTTGCTCAGCCAGTAAGCTGTACCAGCAAAACATTCCTTTCTACTGGCTAAAGGAAACTTTTTTTCCCACCCCCTGTTAGAGGAAGCTATGCCACTGGAAGAGCATCTTTGCTAGCTTAACTTAGCCTAGACTAGAGCAGATGTCAGAATTAACTATCAGGTCTGTGCCAGCGTGGTGCTCAGCACTTACAAAATACGCAGACTTGTGAAGAGGGCTTTGGTGAGGAGGAGCCCAGAGTCTGAAGTGGTTAGCACACTGCTGCAGAGCTCTGGCAGGTAACTTCTGACTTTGTCAGACGATAAAGTACCATTTCTTATACACCACAGTTCAATCTCAAGTTCCTAAGCATCAAGTGTAAATGTATTTCCAACTTGTTTCCAATAACAGCACTCTTTGCTTTACGTATTATCAGTAGTTCACATAGTCTTAGTCTGTGGAAGTGCTTGACTTTTTTCCTCTTAACCCTTTCTGCAGGTACTTTTGTCAGCTTATAGACGGCTTAGAATACTTGCACAGCCAAGGGATTGTCCACAAGGATATAAAACCGGGGAACCTCCTGCTAACAACCAATGGGACACTAAAAATATCTGATTTAGGCGTAGCAGAGGTATGTGAGAACTGTGGCCAAGTCAGGAACGTAGGAAGCGTGACATTTAGATTTAGGTCACCTTTGTGGTGTCAGTTAATTTATTGTGCACTTAGGCTTTTGTTCTGTTAAACTTGCAGAGTGCTCTAGAGTGACTGAATATTTATTGTAATTGGCAAAACACTTTTGTTGATAACAGCACAAAACTTCCATCTGGGAAGCATATAGAGGAAGACATCGGTCTTAGACAAACCCAAAAGTGTGGTGAAATGGCGATAAGCTACATAACCTTATCCTTCTTACTATATGAAGACTGTCTTAGCTAGGTGGGAGTGGTGCAAGAATTGTTACTGATGGCATGTAGTTATTGTAGTGACATGTGCTTATGATATGTAAGGAGATTTTCAGTAGCAGTTTCTCCTTTTTTTCCCCAGGTGAAACTTTTCTAACAGTTATAACTTGTCTGCCTTGAAAGTTTGAAACTAATCGGTCTCTTCTGCTGCAGGCATTGCATCCGTTTGCAGAGGATGACACGTGCAGAACGAGCCAAGGGTCGCCAGCATTCCAGCCACCAGAAATTGCCAATGGCCTTGACACCTTTTCAGGCTTTAAAGTAGACATCTGGTCCGCAGGGGTCACACTGTAAGTGCCCGTGCAGCATCCAGGAATTGCAATAAGAAATTACAAGCCCCCAAATAGCTCAGTCTTGTGCTATCTGCTGTCATCGCTGCTCTTCTGTACGTCGTTGGGGGGAGCAGGGAGGGTGTATGTCTGTTGGTCCCTCCTTTGGATGGGCATATGTTCCCCAAAGTGCTTGTAATTCTGAAGAAAGTAATATTTACTCTCGGAGAGTCACTCTGCCAGCCATTTCTCAGCATCCAAGATGCACAGCTACTGTAATAATAGAAACCACAAATATCTCTAGTATTTATTTTTACGTTTCTTCCATCCCAGCCTGTCAGGGAGGGAGGTGTCTTGGTGGTTTTGACTCATGTGAATGAAGAGGCTGTGATAAAGGAAGGCTAAGTTTAAAGCGGCATTCCAAATACTGTCAAATATTCATCTTTTAGATTCCTCTTGGCGTAAACCTTCTGGTTTACGTAGTCACATAAGAACTGAACACCTGTTCTGTGTGCTTTTTTCTCATACAGCTTCTCCTTCTGCCTTTACAGATACAACATTACAACGGGTCTATACCCCTTTGAAGGGGATAATATCTATAAATTATTTGAAAACATCGGGAAAGGTGACTACACAATTCCAGAGGATTGTGGTCCTCCGCTCTCAGACTTATTGAGAGGTGAGTCTCCCACCTGACTCTAAAAGGACGGGTAAAATCTATAGGTGCAACAAATACTCAGCTTGCCTAGTGCCAGGGGAGAGCTTCATTGCAAGTATCCTGTGAAGATTCCAGATCCTTCATTCCAAGGATCCTGCTAGAAAGGGAGGTTACACTTATGAACCTTATAAGACTTTGAAAGATCTTCAACACTGGTGTTTTCCTGAGATACACTAAACACCGCATGGGTTGCAGTCACTACTCTTTATAGAGGTGGTTCTCGCATTATGTTTCTTGTGCTCCAAGAAGCTTTTAAACCTAAAGACAAAGCCCACAAGAGGTTTAAATTGCATCATAGCATTTATGTGGGTTTTGCAAGTGAGAACACTCAGTTAAATTCCCTGCCCAAGCTTTCCATAATGAAATACTGAGTACTCAGGTTCTGCTGTCCTTCCCCATCAGCCTCCGCTCTGAGTTTATTTGCTTCAATCCCAGTTGTCTCCTCCTTCCCCCCAAATTTAGAGCTGCAAGGATATTGGAGCAAAGTGGCCAGTGCCTGCTTTCACAACGAGGCTGTGGTAGAAGCAGGAGTGGCACCTTCTGGGTAGAAGGAGAGGGTGGTGGGTTTTGTTTGGTTTTTTTATTCCTGTCACTTACTGCAATAGTTTGAGGTTTAGTGCTGAACAGTCTCTACTTTTGAAAGCTGAATAGTCAGGGCAGCAGTTATGCTGTGCGTAGCAGCCAGTTTGATGCCCGTTTGGCAGCAGATAGGATGTGATTCTAGCACGGGGGAGATCCTGACCAGGGTTCCGGCTGCCTCATTGGCAGCAAAGCAGCCAGGTGCGGTACTGCTCCCCAGCCCTTAGCACGGGCTTGCTCTCTCTTCTTTGTCTTCAGCTGTTTGTGAAAGATCAGACCTCAAATATGAAATGATGCTGTCTTGTTTCAGGTTTATTTTTCTGGTTCTTGTGCTACACAGGGTTAGGAGGTTAGTGTGAGTGAAGAGCTGTGGGGCACTGTGAGCAAACTGAGTCAGCTTCCCTTCCTCCTGTCAGCAGTGCCGTCAGGTCTGCTTGTAAGACGGATGTTATCGCTAAACCGGGGGGTTGTGTACTGCGCTGGGTCCTCTATGTGGTCACGGTGCTGTTGCAGTTTGTGGCTAGCCAAAAGATTAGCAATTTCAGAGCATTTTATGGCTGTGCTTCATGCTGCAAATGGCAGCAGTTGTGCCTGTCATGGTGTAACCCCAGTCGGCAACCAAGCCCCACGCAGCCGCTCGCTCACCCTCCCCGTGGTGGGGTGGGGGAGAGAATCTGAAGAGCAAAAGTAAGAAAACTCATGGGTTGAGATGAGAACAGTTTAATAATTGAAATAAAATCTAATAACAATAATCATAATCATAATAAATTGTAATGAAAAGGAAAACAAGGGGAGAGGGAGAGAGAGAGAAACAAAACCCAGGAAAAACAAACAAGTGATACAACTGCTCACCACCTGCTGACCGATCCCAGCCTGTCCCCGAGCAGCCATTGCTGCCCCCCAGCCAACTCCCCCCAATTTCTATACTGTGCGTGACGCCGTATGGTATGGAATAGCCCTTTGGCTGGTGTGGGTCAGCTGTCCTGGCTGTGCCCCCTCCCAGCTCCTTGTACGCCCAGCAGAGCACGGGGAGCTGAAAAGTCCTTGACTTAGTATAAGCACTACTTAGCAACAACTAAAACATCAGTGTGTCATCACATTATCCTCATGCTAAATCCAACACACAGCACTATACCAGCTACTAGGAAGAACATTAACCCCAGCCCAGCCCAAACCAGGACATGCCTCTGCGGGGAAGGCTGCGCTGCCCGTGGGCTCCCGGCTCCTGCGTGGATGGCTGCGAGGAGCTGCAGCTCCAGCCTGGACTCGCTTTCTTGCCCCGTGGGGTCACCTCCGCCGCGGGCCGGCCCGGTGCAGAGCTGGGGACGCGGGTGTCCTCGCTCGGTGCCGGGCGGCGGCGGCAGGTGGTGCTGTCTGTCCGAGCTCTGCCCGCCGCTGCCTGCAGCGGGGCTCCCCGCAGCCCCCCAGCACCGAGGAGGTGGCAGACCCCCTGCAATCCCCCTCATAGGAGACTATTGGAGCTTATCTGGCCCCATACCAGTTACGAAAGAAGTTATTTCCATGTGTTTCACAAAGCATTGCCTAGCTTTAACAGCTTTCAGAAAGCATTACATAAGGCATTGCTTCCAATTGCACTCAGCGCAGCTGGTATCTTGGCCGTTCTGCTGAGATTAATGTGGCTACTGCTTACGGCCCAGCACTGCTGACTGATGTGTGTTTCATGTTGTATCTGCGTGCCCCAGGGAACGATGTCCTGATCTATATGTGGCGTTTGATGTGTGAATGCTGACTCAAAACACGGCCTTTTTTATGAGCTTTGGAATTGCCCAAATGGAGTAAATCCAGTGGCCCATGTAGACTGGCAGCCAGTCTTCTAAAGCATCCAGCAGAAATCATTTGAGGCTTGTGATAAGCCTCTCAGCTGCACTTAGTGTTGTCCCCCAGGGAAAATGAGTGTGGCAGTTGTTTCCCTTTTCTTGTCCTGAGGATATTGATAGCTTCAAATCTTATCCTTCATTAGCAGAATAACTCCCTTTTTAGTTCCCTTTCCATCCCCTGTATGAGACCTGGAGTCAGAATCTCTTACTTTTCCTTCTGCATCATTTTAAACAGAGGAGCCTGGCACCTGATGCCCTTTGTCCGTCTCTCCCAGCCTGAGTTGCCTCCTTCATGCTAGCTGCTGTCTGTCTTCATCCCTTCTGTGTCTGGACACTACAGAGATGCAAGTCGAGTGCGTTTGGTAGGCAGAGGAGGTGTCTGTGTCTCTCTATCAACTTGACCCTTTCTTCCAGGGTGGTGGGAAGTCCTAAGGATTCCTTTTACTGTCCTCCCTCCATCCCACCCGAGAACACTCTCCCACCCCTCATCTTGTCGTATGCACTTGTTACACAGTCAAAGCTGGCAAAAACTCCTGATATTCTCCTTGTTTGGTTTGATGCACTTCACTTTTTCTAGTGGTTAGAGTACCCAGTGGGCCTGAGGTACTGAATTATGCAGTGGGATTGCCTCGGCTCCCTCCATTCTTCGGAGGCCTGAGCATCTCCACTGCCCAGCAGATAGCATCTGCTGAAGACAAGGCCCGAGCCTTGCAGTGGTGATACTACGTAGCTATGGTGACAAAACTTGCATGCTTTTCCTCCAGAACATCTGTGTTTCTGGTAGGTGCCTGCTACTTCTGCAGCAGGTTGAAACTGAATCAAAAGCCTGCAGATCAGATATTGTCAATGGCTGTCTGCTGCTTTTATATGAGCAGCACAGACACCCACAGCTCAGCTCTATCTCACTAGAGACTTTGTTTCGCCTTTGCATTGCTTTTAAAAGACTCTTAAAGCACTCTGCAGTGCCGCAAGCATTTGTTCTGGTTTTATTGTAAGGAAGAGTTCAGTATGCTGCAAAGTGCTTGTTTCCTCTCTGGCTATAAGTGCTGTGTTGACCATAGTACCGGTCTGTCTGTGAAGCAAACAGTAGAATACACTTTTTAAGTTTTTTTCTGTTGACTACTTTTTTTAGTGTTTTTTTTTACTCCCGCCCCTTTGAGCTTGTTTCTATTTCTTTGTTCCTCTTTCCAGACGAAGCAGAATTTAGAGGTCTTAAAGCTTCTGTGGTATTTGACTGGTAAAGAGACTTGCATGACAGTGTATTTCAACAGATTAGCTGGGATGCTGCTCCTCTTTGTCTTCCCTAATCAGGGATGAAGCTTTATTTATATTCTTCACTGATGGCAAAGAGAAGGGCTAGTACTGTTCTGGCTTCTGTGTGTACAGTCAGTAAAGATGTGTCAGAGTGGAAGCATTTATAAATAGCCTTAAGGTTCTTCTGTCACCATCTGCACATGACTTATCAACTTGTATGCAATTTGCTTCTGGACAAGAAAAATGCACAAGGTCAGCTTTTCTTCCTCCTTTTCTAATATGCTTTTCTAACTGAAAGAGAGAGCTCTGAGACTGCAGTCTCTGCATTAAGCGTCTGGATTGATTTCCAGGCTCTGCTACAGACTTTGTGATGGGGGACAAGTCTGTTTGTTTCTCAGCATTTTGTTTTCTCACTTCTGTGTAACTGCCATGACCTTTTACTACCGGGATGGTGAGAGGATGTGCGTTCTGATGACAGTGGGATGCTTTAATTCTGTAGTAGCAGGGAGTCCCCGGAGCCAACCGTCAGGCAGGCTGGTGTCTGTAACCCATCCAGTGGCAAGTCTTCCGCATGTGTTTGATCAAAGACTCAAGATTTGCCTGCAGAGGGAGTTTCTGGTCAGAACGTCTGGCTATGCTTGTGGAGGATGAAGGAGAGGGAAAAAGTCCTGTCTCATTTTAGAAATTGGACTTATACTGCTTTTGTATTGGTTGTTTTAAATGTTGATCTGAGTTGGAGACTCTGAAGTGAAATCCAGGTTGAGCTCATTAACTCTTGCTGTTAGATTTCTTCCGGCTTCTCAAACGACATATCTAAGATTGTGCTGTCTGCTAAAAACTAGATAGTCTACCACATGATATAATGCTATACTTGTTCAGGATTTTTGAAGTGTGTGGGCTGGAGCCTGTAAGGAGCTCAGACAGGTTTGTGGTCTCCAGCTTCCGGATCACCACTTGACATAATTTGAAAGGGGCTTGAGACTGCCGGCGTGCTGTAATGGGCACAATATCCTATGTACGGGCACAGCGAATCCTTCTGAAATACCACGGGAGCAGAGGTTTGCGAGTTAGGCGTCCTCCTGAAGAATCACCCTGTTCAGTGTGTCTCATCTCTACTCGCAGATAAACTGCATGGAAATCTTTACCGTAAATGGTAGAGAGTATGTGTGGTTACTGTGGGCAGACACTCTTAGATGACTTGGCTGGTGAATAGTACATGATGTTTTGTCTTGGTGAAGTCTCTTTTCAGTACAGGACTTCAGCCGCAGAGCTGCCATGAGTGCGTCAGAGCTGAACGCGTGAATGTACATTTTTGGTGATTGGGCTTTCCATTTTGTCAAACATTGCCCAAAATATGGTCCTTTTTCATTAAAGTAAACATTCTTTTTGCTCAATTATCTTATTTATGCCTTTTTAATTGCTTGAGAACAATACAGCTCTCTGCCCCATAGCTATTTGTAACTGGTCCTGTTAGACCTCTTTTAATAAGTTACCTTAGAACTTTATCCTCTGCTTGTACTGGTTTCATCTGGTAAATGCCTTAAATTTCTTTGTTAGCCCTGTCATTCCCTAGACAGTGTTTGAATTGCTGCATGTTTATTTTTTTTCCTTTGGTCAAAGTGAGCTGCTTATGAGGGTGCTCCGACTCCTCTTCAGCAGCACCCTAGTGAAATTAATCCCAAACTGGAAGTGCGAGAGCCTCGAGACAGTCCCACTCTACTTCACATTTCTGTGAAGAGTTTCCAGTTGTATCTGCTTGGACGTGCAGAAGTTTATCCTGAACTTGATGCTAACAAGCTGGATTCCAAAAACACCTTGAAATGTGGTCTTTAAAGAAATGAATTGGGGGGGAGGGGGAGGGTGGTGTCCTGACTTACCTGTTTCTGATTACATTAATGAGATAACCTAGCCAGTACTTGCTTTGGTGTCCCCTAGACTTCATGTAAGATCTCTTCGCAGTCCTATTTCTTTAAAAAAAAAAAAGCCAACACATTTGGGCATCTCGGTTGTGAAGCTACTGCCTAATAATCTTATTAATAGGTAATTTAATTAGGTGTGGGATTTTTTCTCTGAACCACCTTCCCATCTTCTTTTACAATTATTCTTTTCTTGTAACGTGAGGAGAAATTATGTCTGAACATGAGAACTCCTTTACTGCAAGGGTGGTTGAGCACTGGAACAGGTTGCATAGGGGGGTTGTAGAGTTTCCATCCTTAGAGACATTTGAAACCCAACTGGACGCAGTCCTGGGCAAGCTGACCCTGCTTTGAGCAAGAGGGTTGTGCTGGATGATCTCCAGAGGTCCCTTCCAACCTCAGCTCTTCTGTGATTCCGAGAAGGCTGCAGGGACTACTACGGACACATGCTGGAGTACAGAAGAAAGGAGGAAAGCACATTGCAAGGACCCTTGTTGTGGAGAAAGTCCCTGATAAAGGCTGTGTTCAGTATTAAACTGATAATTGTTTTTTTTAACTGTAAGGAAGTTTGTTTCGTAGTACTCACTGAAGAAGGGAGGGCTTTCTCTAGTATTGTTTCTTTAACTATGGCTGAGGTGAGGAAACAACTTGGAATTAGCCCTATGAAAGCACCTGAATGTTGTATTACAAGCATTGTAGCACTTTGCAGGACAGCAAGATTCAGGATCAGATCCCTTCTCTGCTGAAGATGGTTCAACCATAGCTTCCCTTCTCTCACCCTTCCTGTCAGACCATCTCAAAGTACACTTTCAGTGGTGTTCCTCAGTTGCAGACCTGGCAGCTGAGCTGTTCGGCTTCTGTCGCTGGCATTAATCACCTCCTGCCACATACAGTTTTCATCTGTAGCTGCAGCCTGGACTGGAGGTTGCTTGCTCATAGGGCTTCAGCCTATTCAGGGGAGAAGATACCCAAGATGAGGAACTACTCTCAAGGTTCAGAGCTCTTGAGCAGGGAGCTATTGCTTTAGCTCCAGTCGAGCTCAGCTATGTAAGTCAGCATAGCCATATGGTGGGTTTTATGGTTTTGGCAAGGCAAGTATAAATTTCCGGTATGCTCTAAAGCTTCAGAGAGCTCTGAAGAGTTGGGCTCTGAAGACTAGTGCCTCGAGTTTATGAGGCCAGATGCTTGTGATGCACTTGACCTTCGCTAGCCTGGAGAGGTCTTCCCGTGTTTCCTTAACCTACTTCATAGTGATGCAATGTCGATCAGTAGTGATCCCATCTGCCTTAAAGCTATTTGTGCTGTCATCAGCACTGATAAACCTTTACAAATTGCCGTGGCAAACTCTATTTTGGTTTCTGGGGGGAAAATAACTTCATTCCTTCCACGCTGTACCTTTTCTTTGCCCATATTCATTACTGTTAGTAACGTGATACAAACTGAACCGACTAGGAAGATGTTCTGGATCAGCTTTTGTTATCGCATGTGCTGTTGGTGATTTATCTCTTCCATTACCTTTGTTCAACAGTATTGCAGAAATTCACCTGCAAAGCCCTTGCAACTTCTTACTTGAACTACAGTGTCTCTTTCCAGCCCTCCCTTCCTAAGTGTCCATCCAAATGTATCTCCCGTCCTTCTGTTTTCATTGTGTCCTTGTACTGGCTCTCCCCAGCACTCTGCACTGTTCGCTCCGTGTCCTGACTTTCTTAACTCCTGTTTGACAGTCTGTTCTGCTGCTTAGCCTTTCTTTTCTTCTGGTTGCTGGAGACGGGGTCCTCCTGTTCTCTCACCTCTTTCCAAAACCTTACTCTTCGTGCTACCTGTGCAAGACTCAACAGCGCTTGTGCTTCAAGAGCAACAAGGGGGCATCATCCAGTAAAAGCAAAACTCCATGTAATGTACAGCAGTGAGACTTTGTTAACATTCATTAGATTAATATATTCTTGGAACCTTCATTGGAGAATATCTTGGATGCTGCTGGGTGAGACTTGTTAGGTCCCATTGGCTAGTTTCTGAAGAACACGGCAAAATTTGCTACTTCCCTTCTGTTGAGTTGTGAAGCTTTTTAAAGACAGTGGATCAGAGTGGGCATCTCATGAGTCTGTTTAAGGAATCCAGCTCCCTCTCTCCTAGAGAAAATACAGATAAGCTACTTTTCCTCTCCCCCCCTCTTCTCACCCCCACCCCAGTTATCTTAGCAGATGATGCCAGACATCAAACTCCTGGCTAGGGCAAAAGGATGGACAGTAGGGTTATCTTTTTGTCAGTTCTCCCCAGCTGTACTTCCAGAATAGGATTTCACTAGACTAGGGTTTCTGGGATGCTGAGCAACTGGATATATGCTGTGCCTAAGGCTTTGGCTCTTCCATGGAGAAAGTTCAATAGCATTATCTATGAAATGCAAAGTCTTGATGTTCTTTGCCTGGAGACGTGCTTGGACATAAGATCCAGGGCTGTACAAGCCTCTGTCCCTGCAGCGTGAAGGAGGGAAGGGTCATATCCACTTTGCAGGTGGGGAAACTGAGGCACAGACTTGATCAGGTAGTCAGCAATGAAGTCGGGGTTTTGTGCTGAGCTTCCTGTGACCGATGCAGCAGATTCTTCCTGGAGGTAAAGGCTCCCTAAGCTGCCAGGAGGACTGGACGCAGCAGTCGCTGTTGGGGGCGGGAGGGGGGAGGGAAGGGTAGAGCTTTATGCTTCCTGTCTTCAACTTGGCTGAGAGCATCTGTGATCACACCTGGACTTTTTTTCCTTCTTTTCAGGGATGCTTGAATACGACCCAGCCAAGAGATTTTCAATACAGCAGATAAGGCAGCACAAGTGAGTGTTCAGCTTCTTCCTATTAGTCATTCTCTTTCTGCTTCTTATGCTAATGTACCTGTGCTATTGCTCTCAACTCATTTTTCCTTTTGACAGCAGACACATGGAAGTCACTAGATATCCTTCCTCCAGCTCTGCTGGAGCTCTGGCAACCTCTACTTGGCTTTTTTTCCTCCTATTAGAGCATCCGGTTAAAGCATTTGAATTGCTAACTGGTAAATAATGAATATGTTGAAAATATGTTTCTAGCGTGACTGGTTCCTGATAATTAAGGGCTCTGGATAATTTTTTTCAGAGGTCAGCTAGTACTAATGGAGCAGAAGTTCCTTAAAGCTGGGTTATGGAACTAGGACTGTTTAGTAATGTGTGTTAGTTCTGGTTTTCTGGACAGTCTGGTGACAGAAATATCCCTTGGTATTTGCTCCATATGGAATCAGTATGTGGAGAAGCGTTCGAGGACAATAGGAAATTTTTTTTCTTTCTCTTTAATGTCATAATCCTCCCTCCTCCATATCCTCCCCCTTTATCCTTGCCATTGTCTGAGGGGGTAAAGGCCCCGTTATCTCTGAGGGTTTGTTTTTTGGTTTTTTTTCTTTAAAGGATCTGTTTGAACATGCTGCCTCTGAGCAGAGATTTCCTGGGCGGATAAAAGTACAAGAACAAAAAGCATCATAAGGATGCTTCATCGCGGAGGCTGCATTAGCTTATCTCCTATTTGAATAGGAAGTGCTTCTGAGGACACGCAGAGCTGCCTGCTGGACCGCAGCTGCTCGGCAGAGGTCCTGCCTACAAGCTTGCCCAGAAAGCTTTTGGGACCCTTGTAAAAACAAGGCTCTGATCCTGGAAGGTGATGGGCCTCCTTTGTGCTGCCTGCAGGCAGGAAGAGCACTATTTTCTTGTTGTGTGTCTGAAAAAAACCAGCAGTGGTAGCCGTGTGCTGTCAGATGATGATCCCTGGTAGATGTTATGGCATGGGAGGCATCTGCAGGAGCCACAGAACAAAACCTGACAGGCTTGAACTGCGCTGGTGTTCTGCAGAGGAGCAACTGCGACCTACCCCTGGCGAAGATCAAAGAGGCCGGGGAGGCAGGTCTTATGTAGTTGCCTGGTCAATTAATTAAGCAGTCAGGCTGACTCTTTTAAATAGTAGCCAAGCACTGTGCATTGGTTATTTCACTGGGTCTGGGAGATGATAGGACCAGGCATTTGCTTTTCAAGACTGCCTTTCCCCATGCACATGCCTCCCAATAATAGTGGGCCATAAAAGACACTGCTCGGGGCTGGCCTCTTAAATGCCACGTGGCATTTAAAGCACCATATAGAGCCGGTCTTCCAAACAATAGCTCCTGCTGTTACTGACTGCCCTCCCATCTACCACCGAGGACTAGAGCGCTTGAAGCTGGACAGCAAAGCACTGTATGCTTTTGTACTTTGTAATGAAGTAGTTCTGTTCATTACAGCTAGTCGTAGGGTGGTGATCAGCTTGCCACGCAGTCAAACCGATGCTTTGTCAGTAAGCACTGTAAAGAAGCATGGCAGGAATTAAGTCTGTGGAGTACGCTGTTAGTGTTGAGAACAGCACTGAAAGCACGTTCTTTCCTGTCAATGCTGTGGGTCCAAAGGCTGCAGTGAGCTGCCCCTAAGTTCGGGGCAGTGTAGTTGGTTCCCATGTGCTGCTATCTGCTAGGTATTGGAGCTAGTCATCCAACTCTATAGACTTGATTTTATACTTCTCCCATGTGGCAGTGAGTTTTTGCGTCAGCTTTGCCCAGCTGGAAGCAAAGGGGTTTCTCTAGAGACCCTGCCTGTAGTTAGAAAGCAGGAGAAACTAGAGCATGCTTCTGGCATGGAGGAGGACAGTCGCAAATCTGCCATGCTCTGTAGGCACAGCCTGCCCTCGAATTGGGCGCAGCTGCTGGTGGGGAGGCTGTTCCTCTCGTGGCACTGAGAGGAGCTGAAGAAAGACTCTACCTGCAAAGGCAGGAGTTTTTCCAAGGCTTAGTCTCTTATTAGTTTTCTGTGAGCTTAGCCAGTGCTTCTTAACAGGCTTTTCTCCCCTATTAGTAATTGCCTCCTTCCTCCTGCTGTGGCATCCTAATAATTACATCAAGCACAGCAGAGCTTGCAGCCTTGGGCTTTGGATGTGTCTGTCCATCTCCTTTTTGTCGAGTAGCATTGTGCTAAAGAATCCAGTGTTTGGTTCTCTCAGCTTTCCTTTAAATAGAAGAGAAGCTTAGCCCTTATGCTTAACCTGACCCTGATTTTTTTTTTTTTAAATTGAACAAAGCAATCGGAAGGACAGCAGGTAGCCATTCAGATAGTGTCAGAGGGTTTTTGGAAAGCATTTTAGTAAGAAAAGACTTGATTTCTAGAATCCTTAGATTTCTAGCGTGTGGGGGAGTAAGTCATTAATGATTTTGGGTTTCTCTACTCTCCTCCCACAAAAGCATGTGTTAAGGCACAGGAACTAGACTATAGAAACATCAAGCGACTTACCCGGGCTGCCCTGCTGAGATGGATACTGGCTCAAACCAGAATTACCCAGCGCCTTTCCGTGCTGCTGGAAGTCTCCTTTCATGTCTTTGAGCTGATGTTACTGGTAACTTGCTCATACGGACAAGCGAGATTATCAAAGCACACCGAAAATCAACAGGAATAGCCCCCGTGTCTTGGGCAGCGTGTTTTGCGTTGGAGCCCAAAGCTGCTAGACCAGGCTCGTGTCAGCGCGGTGGGAAGGGGCAGCATTCCCCCGTCCTGCGGGGAAGGGTGATCCCAAGGGAAGCGTCACGGAGCGGGTGTCCTGCGGCCACGGAGCTGGGCGGCCAGGATCCATCCAGAGCTGGATAAACAGCTCACATTTCATCTTCCATAAAGTGATGGGTCTCGCTCTTGTAGTGGGATCAAGGATAAAAGGCTTAATCAGTGGGTCAGGGGAAACACTGAGGAAGTGTTGAGTATTGCTCCATGAAGCAACAGAGCTGCAGGAGGCAGAGAAGGCAGCCAGGCACGTGTTTATTGCCCGGCGATGGTAATTCTGCTATTCCAGCCTTTATTCTTGTCAGCTGCTCCAAATGCTTTTTCCCCCTGTAGTGGCAGCCCTGTCTGAAGAACGCTGCAGGAAGACTCTGCTTAGTTTCATACCTGCCAGCTGCCTTCCTCCACTCCTCGCTTCTGTAGCTGAACTCTTGCATCAAACTCATGTTTCTGCACTTTGTTTTAATTCAGCAGGACAAAGCTAAATTCTCTTCTTTGCTTTCAGAGGCTTTTCAAACCTAGTCAATCTATGCAGTGCAGACCTACCAGTTGTAAATTGAAATGAATTAAAACTCTCTCAGCCTGTCACCTCAGAGTTTATGAACTGCCAGAAGCTGACCCCTGAATAACAATGAAAGAGCCTTGAAACCTGCTCTTCCCAGAAGGATCTGGATAGGATGATGTTCAATGGAAAACTGACACTTTTAGTTCACCCCTGTGAATATTTTGCACTCCTGGGGTGGGGGTGCGGGGCAGTGAAGAAAAGCCGCCGAGAGTCAGGGAGTTAGCAACCTGCTCCCTATAGATTATTCACCATCTCCTCTCTGCCCCGTGCTTTTGCTGAAGGGCTTAATGCTCCTATACTGCATTTTGTAACTAATTCACTGACCCCGCTGCAGCACTTAAAGTGATGAAGTGGATGCAGAATTCTACCTCTGTCCCTTGTTTCCAAGGCAACCATCTTGCTTTCCTTCTCCAGAAGTGTCACACTTAATTTGCTCAGTCATAGATACGATTGCAAGAGTTTATAGCAAGAAAGGGAAGGCACTTCCACCTTTTATTAGTGGAAGTGCAAATTAACCTGCTGGGCTAGTGTCTCCTCTTGACACTGCCGTGCCACCTTCCCGAGTGCTTTTGCTCACCCCAGAGTCCTCCCCACGAGGTTTGGAGGGTAGCTGTTGGATGCTCTGCCGTGCTGTTCAAACCCCGGGTAGTGAACCCCTTGGAAATCTGTGTGTGTTGCCACTATAGATTCCTTTGCAGGTGCCGAGCGTGCTCCTTGAGTTCTGTGCCTGCATTTGAGGGAGTGAGAAGGGTTTCCCTTACCCTCTGCTGCAGCGTGTATACTCATGGGCTTTTCCCATCCCTTGTCCCTGGTGTCATGCAGTAATCTCCCCTCGGCGGGACACAGACAAAAAAAAGCACTCCTCCTCTCCTTTCTTGCTGAGGCACCTGGGCCTGCCTGCCTTGCCTCTGCCAGGCACATGGAAGGAATCTTTGGTGGTTCTACCCACATTCTGCAAATCAGTTTCATAATGCAACTGTGTATGGTGTGTTAAAGGAATGTGAGTCTCCATCTGTGCGCAGACCTCTCCCCGTAGGAGTCTGAGCTGTCACCTTTGGCCCTAGCATCAGCTCGGGGAAAACTCCTTCTCTGTCTTACTCACTTCTATTTTTTATGAACCTGACTTAAGAACTTGGACATCTCTTGGTATTACAGGAGTTGGAGCAGTGGTTGCAGGGACGCTGCTATATATTTATTGCTAGCATATGTTGCCTTTCCCCAGGGCTTACTGTTGTGTACCTTCCACGTTTGTCTGCGAGAGGACTGAATTAAACTGGAATGCTGTTAATTGCTCCTTGTGGTGACAGTGACCTTCCAGTAAGCTTGAAGCCCTTACATGGTACCGTGGGAGGTGGAGAATCATTCATAACCGAACCTTGCTGGCAAGGTGGTGATCTGCAGCTTGGCATCTGGTTTCAGAGAAAATTGTCCATGTACAAAACAAGCAAACTGAAATATTTGTGACCTAGAATGGGAAGTGAATTAGCTGTAAGTATCTGGAAGCTGCAGCTGTGCTTACTGATTCTTATTTTAACCTTGCTTATAGAGCAGAGTGATGACTTCTGATGTAAAATTTGAGCTTGGAAGCTGCAAACCAGACAGGCTCATTAAGCATTGGTCAACCCAGATTCCTTTTTTCATTCAGTCCTTGACCCTTGCTGTCTTATCTCCCTGTAGATTATAGCAACTCGTCTGGACACCGCTTCTTAACTGGCAGGATCACAGTTAATACTTGTGCCGCTGCTGTCTGGAGTTTCTGTGCTTTGCAGGCATTCTCAACAAGCTTGCGAAGTAGTAAGAAATGATCTCTTACTCCTGCTCCCTTCACTCCGTTTCAAAGGACTGGGAGTGGCTAAGAAGTGTTTCACAGACCAGAGAGGAATCTGCCTCTTCCAGGGGATGTTCTGGACAAGGGGCACTTTTGAGATCTGCAAAAGCTTTGCTTTTCCCCTAGTGCTGAAGCAGCAGTCTGCGAGCACCAGGTAAATGGCTAGATTTGTGCCAGGGCAGTCGGCTCAGAAAACATCAGTGAAACTGTTTGGGAGTAAATGGTGAAATAGGGCACTCTGTCAGCAGTACGCTAAGCCAGCCTGTGTGTTGGGGTCAGTGGTGAAGGCAGGGTGAGGAGGGACTTTATCTTGTCTGCATCGCTGACCGATGGGAGAGTTGCACTGTGGGAGAGCAGCTGCTTTCTCACTTAGTCAGTGGCCAGTAGCTTCTTGAGCCAGATTAGGGCATTTGACGGAGCCAGCAGTCCCCAGCTGAAGAGCAAATCTTCACTAATAACATTTAGCACCAGTGCAGAAAGCAGAATCTCTGTCCCTGCTGGAAAATTGCTTGCCAGGAAATACTCTGCTACTCCATACAGAATTGCTTGAGGCTTCTTCCAAGAGGTCTTTGATTTTCTTAGAACTTCAATGAATTTCTCTTCTCACTCTATATCCTCATTACCATATATGCATATGCAAGTATTTGAAATCACCTCCCAGAGGATGGAATCATTATGACTAGAGTACAGTGATTCAGGTTTCTGCTGTTAATAAAAACCTATTTTTACTCTCCTGGTAAGTAGGACAGAAGGAAAGAAAGAGGCAGAGCTGAAACACAGCAAAATAAAAACACTAGTTGCTATAGACTTCTAGGCTTTCTCCCTTTAAAATACTCCTTTTCATAATGGTCATTCTGATTTCATTTGTCCTGTATATTCCATTCTCCTTAGGTCCCTGGCATTTAGTTTGGGTCCCTCTAGCTCCAGTGCCCCTGGCAAAAATAGCTGGTGGCTGTGCTGGGTCTTCTGTTCCTGTGCTAGATGATCCTGCCAGGCTGGCTCAGCCTAGGCTGAATTTGCTATCTTGGCAGTCACTTCCTTGATAAAAGCAGTCTCCCAAGGAAAGGAAATCAAATGATCAGATTAGGAGTGCTGTGCGCCATGCACATCACCAAGGAAGCCATCCACAGGGTTTGCTAAAACTGTTGGCCAGAATCTAGTTATGTTGGACCCGCTCGCTCACTTCCTGCCAGCCCAGTAGCTGGGATGACATTTTGCTTAACTCTTGCAATGCCACTTCACGCACCAGAGGTCATACCTGACAAATTAGGTCTGCGTCCAGTTCTCTGGCGCTTTCCTAAAATATGCTGCTTTCACCACGGCTTCCAGTCTAGTCACGGTATGGCCGTGGAAGAAACGCCAGTAGATCCACATGGGTGTGTAACTGGAAAGTGCCAGCCTCATCGCTGTTTGGGGGGTTGTCCATCTGTTCAGACTGTAAGCATGGAAGGATGGAACAGGATTCCTTGCATGACGTTGACATGCTCTGTGATTAACCAAAACATTTCCTTTTGAAACACATTTCCTTTTGAAACTTTATGTTATAGGGACTACTTCACTCTTTCTTACTGCAAATGGCAAGATGCTGCCTTCCTCAGAGCAGTGGGCTGACTTTAGAAGTCAATCACTACAGGGAAAATGGTTTGAGGATGCTAATTGTGAAGCAGGGTTTCTGGATAGGGGTTCACTCCTCCTTTGAATCCTAGCTGATTTGTCCCAGTAGCTACACTTTCATTTGTTTATCTCCTAACTCCTTCCTTTTGCTGGATAATTTTGTTAGATTGCCACTTTTTTTAGGCCTACTGTCAAAGCAATGCAAGACTAGAACAAAATTATAATTACCATTCTTCTGTGCAGGAGGTGCATCCAATCCTTATTTCCTAAAATGAATTTGGAACTAGAGTGATAAAAAACAGATGGCTCAGGTTTATAAGAGCTCTTTGGTGACTGGCCTCGGGCCCTCCTCAGTGGTTATTAGCCAGGAGTTACTGGATGCCTGTGCAAACTACGGAGGGGGAAGCACTCGTGTCACATCGGGCTTGTCTAGGGCAGCAGTCGTCGGGCAAAGAAGTGAATATGCTGCGAGGGGATAATTTTAGATCTTGCTCTGCTTTTGAGGTGTGTTTTTAGAGAAGACCGTAAGTTGCTTCCTTTTGTGGCCCAAGGTAACAGCACCCTTTTGCAGGGTGCTGCACCCTTTTGTGGCACAAAAGGGTCACCACTGACCCCAGCACCCTTTTGTGGCCCAAAGTAAACTGTGAGAGGGAGGAAAAAGGCTTAGACTTTCTAGGCTACCTCCTGCTGTGAAAGACTCTGAATGTCCCTTTGTGCAGGTAAGGGGCATCTACATAATATTTAGCAAGGTGAGCACAAGTGCAGTTGATCCGGTGAGGCTTTTCTTTCCTTTGTTACTGTGCAAAGGACCAGGAAGAATAGGTCCCAGTGGCTTAACTGACATCCAGCCCACAGGGCAGAAACAGGGGGGTTGATATCAGTGCCGATTCAAAAGTTTATCAGGAAAGCAGGCTGCAGTTCAGGAGATGGTCCTGAATGTGGGAGGTTTTGATGCTTTCTGACCCTTCCTCTGTGTAGAATGACCCTCCAGGGCAAGGCGTAAGTGACAGCCTGATAAAGTCTCTGTAGGACAGCCTTCCTGCTGCAGGGACAGCCAGCTGCTGGGCACACCACCTTCAAAGGCAGGAGAACACCGCCATTTATCGGGGAGGGAGCGACTGGATGGCCATCGCCTGACCTTTTCATTTGCTAGCCATAGGCAGCTGATTCTCCCTGCTGTGGGACGTGTTGCAGGGGGAGCAAGGAGTAGCGTGGGCTGGAAAGGCATGTTAGAAGTACCTAGGTCTGGAGGAACTTCTGTTCGCACCCGCGTTCAAGAGAGGATCGGTAGGAGTGCGGAGGTTCCAGCAGTACTTCTAGGAAACTTTCGGTGCCCACATGCAGCGCTGATAGATGTCCCAGAGACAGTCTGGTGTTGGAACCCTGCTATGAAGGTATGATAAAAACTGAAGAGACCACCCATGTGGCTTCTGAGATGCTGATGTGATGCAAGCCTGTTGGATTCTTGATCTGATTAAGAACAGCCTTCAGAGCTGATATCCTTTACTGGGCAGATGGTAGCACTACGGCTACTGGTTTTAATGGTAATAGAAGTCCCTTGAGACAGAGGTGGGATAAGAAGATAAAGCATAAGTGTGTTTGCTGTGGTCTTGTTGAAAACTGCCTGTTTAAAGTAAATACCTGCGAGTAAATACCACTCTCCTTAAACTGACATTCTGCAACCTTTCTTTTGTCTTGTTGCACTGGATTAGCCTCAACTTTAGGATTGCAGTTTCTCCTTTTCTGCTTGCTTTGGCAATACAACTTGGGAGCTCTAGCAGCTCTAATAATGTGGTTTGACTTATAGGTAGGTAGTTTGGGCTTGAGTTGGTGATGGAGAACGTCTTCCTGCACTCTGTTTCCAGGCAGACCTGTTAGTTTCTCCTTAGCTGACAAAGCACCCAGTGGATGGAGCACCTCGTGGAGCGCCTTACGCAGCTGTTGGTGTCCCTGCAGCATTGTCAGCAAGACAGAGTGGCCTTTCTTGACCCTCGCCTCTCTCAGTTATTACACATTAAAAAACCTGCAGTGACACAAAACTGGCTAGGAAGTTTTCCGTAAACAAACTGCACATACCTTTGAATATTGGGGTGGAATGGGACCATCTCGTAGTGTCAAGGATTTCTCCATGCGTTCTGAAAAGTGAAGCTGTACTGATGAAACTCTGCTCTTGAACTCTTTGCAGTTGGTTTCGTAAGAAACATGCTCAGGCAGAGGCTCTGGTGCCCATACCTCCCAGCCCAGAAACAAAGGACAGGTGGAGAAGTATGACGGCGGTGCCTTATCTGGAAGATCTGCATGGCTACAATGAGGAAGAAGATGATGACTTGTATGACATTGAAGATGATATCATCTACACTCAGGACTTCACAGTACCAGGTAGGAGAGAATGATGCTGGGACAGGTAGGGCAGAAGTGGCTTTTTTTGGTTTTGTCTGTTTAAAGCCTTTTGAGAAAGGCCTCGAGGTCCGAATAATCCTTTCAGCAGTGGAGGAGACTATTGATTATTAAGTGGTGTGAGTGACGCATAGTGAGTGAGCCACGATGCTCCGGATGCCTTGGTCCTTTATTTGATCAGCCAGGATGCCCCTTCCTGCGTGTTACCCATATGCCAATTTCCTTCCTCCACCCAGTAATAGCTTGCTCCTGCTGGACTTGGTTGTTTAGCACATTTAATTCTTTCGGCCAGTTTTGCTAGACTGAGTTATTTTGGAGCAGAGCCCTAAAATGACTCAGTGTTCAGAGTAGATGGCACATCTGGGGAAGGAGGATGCTTGTAGCCTTACACTGAGGCCTTTTTTCTGCTCCAGTCTGGTAACTATCTGTTTACAGAATTGCTTCTTTCTTTATTAGGGATTTCCTGTTGTTTTAAGGTAAGCTGACCAGTAAGTACAGGGGCGTGTGTGGCTTTAACCATGCGGTTCTTACGAAGCGGTGGTAATGAAGTAGCTTTCCTTCTTTGGCCTCTCTGTACCTGTAAGCCATGCAGCTCGTGAGCAGAAGGCTGAAGGGCATGTCTGTGGTAAGACTAAGGACAAAGACTGCTCAGCTTTACAGTCATTGCAGCAGCGGTACTGTATGATCAAGGCAGCAGTTCCTTTGTCTCGCTGCCTGTGTTCTCACTGCCTACATCAACAGAACATGAGTTTCTAGATTAATTGCTGCGGCCTAGTTTAATTGTTTTGGAGGGAAGGTTTCAAGTACTGTTTGTAGGGATGCTGATTTACTTTACCACAGTGTGATTAGAGGTACCTGCAACTGACCTAGTTTCTGTAGTTCAAGACTAACCAAGCTGCTTTAGTTTTTCCTTAATGATGACCTGGTGAGCTTCTGTGGACCTGAGTAAAAGCAAGGTCTGGTTTTACCAAACCTTGCACCTGAAGACCTTGTTTTTCTCTTGGTTTCCTGGTTAGGCAGAAATTGCTTTTTTGAAGCACTATCATGGAAGAATAAAGTGTCAGGCCTTGAATCGTAATTGTACCCAATGCTGAAAATTTCTTTGGGCAACAACTTGAAACAAGATTGGCTTCCAAGGGGAGAAAGGGAGAGGCTGCTTTGAGCCCAACTCGCTACGCCAGCGCTTTGCTCCATGCTGTATGACATCCTTGGGTAACGGTCCCCAACAGGGTGTCTGCTCAGATGTTCAGCCAAACCGATATGTAGGTGGGTCGGAGGTGGGGCCTGCCAAGATGAAGGGACTCTCATCAAAGTGAAATAGATTTATTTCCAAGTGCTGATTCACTGGTGACAGTCGGGTAATTTATAACCTTTTCTAATAGAACTAATGTCCCAGTGCCAGCTGGGTGACCTGCAGAGCTCTGTCCTTTGCTCTCTTCTCACATCCCGCAGACTTTTGTGCTAGAACCTGACTAGGGCCAGGCCTTTCCTCACAGCTTAGTGGAGGCTTTTTGAAAGGAGGGATCCTCTTAAAAATGCGATAGGCTCGCTGAAGCACATACTTGATTGCTAGGGCCTTTCTAAGTACACAAGCAGGAGAGAAGAGGACTGCCAGATGCTTTTCCTCTTGTCAGAGGTTAGCCGTTTTCCTCTGCAAGAGCTCTTGCTGGGAACAGCCCATGCATAAATGCCCGAGATGTAATTCTGCAGAAACGTTGGGGCTGGAAGCCCTGTCACAGGCAGTGGGGCCCGAGCACAATGATGAGGCTGCCAGGCTTGAAAATCCATAACCAGCATCACTCGCATCCCTCTCTAGCTTTACATTTTCCTTTCTGAACTGTCTTCAAAAGGCAGAAGGAGGGTATGGTTGGTCTGTGTGTGCCCGTAACCTCCCATGGAGGACCAGCCTTCCAAGACGATAACCTCTGTGAGAGCAGATCTGTTGCTCTTAGCACTTGACTATCTCGCAGCCAACCCAAGAGCCCCCAGGACAGTCCGACACTGCTTTTCTGGCATCAGTCTAGAGAATAAGCATGTGCATGTCTAACGGTGCTCTGTTGCTTCCCTGTGCGTTCCCAGCTGCAGAGGAGGAAGCTGAGGCAGGGCTTAGAGGACAGAGCGGAGCACTGAGCAGCCATGACGAGCTGTTTGGAGAGGAAGCCGTGCTCCCATCAGCCATGGGCACAGAAGAGGAGCGTGAAGCTTAGCCTAGGCCCCAAAGCCACTGCCCTCTTGGGCTTCCCGTGGCCTGAGCTAATGGCAGTGGCTGGAGAGTGCAGGATCATCTCCTTGCTTCCCCCAGGCTTCATCAGGGTCATACCTATCTCCAGGACAGTTGTATTGTTTCCAAAGCAGGTAACTTTGTTCTGCAAGGGAATCATTCTTTAGTTTTTGCCTCTCTATTTTTAAGCACAGGGTGGCTGTAGGGAGTCAGCATGCTGCAGAGGAAGACGGTTTGTGACCCCTTTCAGAGTGGGTTACTCGGCTCATGAAATCCAGCCCATTCCTGCAGACCTGCCCCATGAATGATTTTGTACAGAAGATGCATTCCTGTCTGTTCTCACTCTCGTTAAAATGTTTTGTTTCTTTTTAACTTTACCAGTGGTGATTAGCCTGCGTTGCTGTCTGGTTTATGCACTTCCGTGTGATTAAAAAGTGGAAGCTTAGGCAAATTTCCAGCATCAGAGAGCGGTTGTGTGTCCAGCAGGCCCAGGACAGAGCTGTCTGTCCTGGTTGCTGTTGAGTGTCTCTGGCCTGCAGCCCTGTAGCTTGGGAGTTGCATGTTACCGTCTGCACTTGGAAAAACACCATGCTCTGCCCTCCCTTTGAAGAACAGCAGAGCGTGCGAGATCCTCTTCTTGGTCGCGTGAGGGTTGGCGCTGAGCCCTCCGCACCGAGCGGGCGAAGCATTGTGCCCTCGTGCGCACGCCTCCCTGCCATTAGACTGTTGATGTCCGCTCCCAGGCCTCCTCCCGCCGTGGGCGGCTGTGGCTGCATCCCACGGGCAGCGTTACTGCCCCGTGCACGCCCGGGAGCCCGGCCCGTGCTGGTGCAGGTGCTCCTCCGGCAGCCGCGTCTTATCTGCCAGCTGAGGTGGAGGTACCCCCACACAGGCAGGTGACTGTGATAGTGGGAGATCATCTCCAGAACAGTAATATCAGCTATTATACACTCCCAATGCAAACAGCAGTATTTAAACCCAAATAAGAGCTGTCATTCAGAAGATGACAGGCAAATTACTGGAAGATTTTTTTTGAGTTCTCGTGTGTAATTTGTGCTGTTTCAGAGGGATTAGAGACCTAAAGGTTAATTGTGGCCCCATAGGCCAGCACTTCCCATGTTACAGTTAGCCAGGGTGGGTGAGCTGGACATGGTTTTGGTTTAACTTACCTGGTGAATGGTGACGGGTTTTAACCTTTCAGTTATTTCAAGAGTTGTTGCTTAATTGCTTAGGTAGATAGTGAAATAAAGCGTTGTTTCCAGCCAGTCTGAATGTCCTCTTCCCGGCACTTGGGTGTTACGCTTTTGTAGTGCTGGTGACTGAGTTGGATGCGTCCATGAAGGGTGGATTCCCTGGGGGCTAGCAAACACAGCAGTGGGCTACAGCTCAGGAAGTCCCCAGGGAACCATCCGGAGCAGGAGGAGGACTTCTCTATACTGGATGTTCTTGTGCTGCTCCTGAGCAGCCGCCGCCGTCGGGCAGGGCCCTGGCTTAGGTAGGTCGTTGAGTCTGAACACGTGTGGCTCTTTGCCACCCCTGATTTGGGAACATATTTGAGCATCGAACAAATTCTTCTCCTTCAGACAAATCACCTCTGGCTTGGCTTGCCCTAGAAAGGGCAGAGAGCATAGTCCAGTGTGCCCCCAAACCCGGCAGGAACAGATTTGATTTGGACTTCAGCACTGAACAGCTGAGAACCGGTCCACTGTGATGGATCATTCTCTCTGCTTTACCCTACGGCTTCTGATCAGGCTGTGGCAGAGGTCAAGCTACTCACAGGACTTGTAGAGATCCCTTAAAATAAGGCTGTTAACAACAAAAAAAAAGAGTAAGAGGGGCTGGTGAGATGGGATATGAAGGTGCAGTTTGCCGGTTCACTGTTTGTGATGGACAGAAATCCCCTCACCAAAGTGCAGCACTCACAACAAGCTCATGGGGGAGCGGGGGTGAGGAGGGAGCCGAGCGGGGGTACAGAATGCTCCGGTGGGTTTGCATGGCATTTGCAAAGGCAGGGGGGCAGCTTGCACAGCAAATAAATGTTAATCTTTTTTTTTTTTTACCCAAGTCTTCCTGCAGGATCCTTTTGAACTTGCTCAGCTCCGTGCGAGTGTTACATTTCTAACAGTGACTCCATATTAAAATAAAAATTAAAAAAACCTTGTAAATGACTGATCAATTCAGTTATGGTTCTGTTGGGCAGCGAGAGCAGGAGTACAAGTGACTCATAGGTGGGAGTGGGTGTTCAATTTGGGAGGGGAAAAGAGGGAACCTCATTAAATCTTGCATTCTTCACAGGAAGAATGGGCTTTGAGAATGTGCTTTTATTTTTAAAGGGTTATTTAAAGATTTATGCAGCTCTGTAGAGAGCTTTAAATGTTACATGCCCCTGGTTCAATCAGTGTTAAACATCTCTTCTGAGGGAAGTGCTGAGGAGAGAATAACTGTGGCACTGAGCACGTGACAAAGCATCCTCTCCAGAAGTGGCTGCCTCCTTCTTTGGAGAGAGGCAGCATATGCAATAAATGGATGTAAGCATCTTGCTTGTTGCTTTTGTGCTGCGTTTCAGATTTAGAAGGCTGTGTGCTCTGCTTTTTTTTTTTCCTCCCCTACCATTAACCCCTTCCTGCACTGCAGCCCAGTCCTCCTGCAGAGGCAAATGGCTGCATAGCTTGATTCTGGGTTTTGGGTTTTTTGTTTTGCTCCCTTAGCATTCAGTCTGCGGCTGGAAAATAAAGCCAGGACTGGAGTCTTTAAGTAAAGCCTGGTGCTTGAAAAGGTACGTTTCTAGCTGCAAATCATGTATGCGTGTTTGTGTCTGACAAACAGCAATTCAAAAGCTCTTCACGGTTTTATTTTGAAACCTTTTTTGTGCCTGAATGAGCTGGATGGAGCCATTAAGAAATGTGAGAGGTGGCAAGGACGAACGTGCACGTTCTCAATGCCTCTCTCAGCCCTCCTTTTATTTATTTTATTTTTAGCGCTGTTCATGCACCGGTAATGGTAAGGTAGGATATAGCTGTTTGAACAGACACAGCACTGGGTCACTGGCTTCCGCGTGGGCGGACAGTTGCCAAGACTTCATCCCATGTTGAATTTTTATTTTCATTAATTTGAACGTCAGCAACTGTCATTGGTGAAGGAGGTAAAATTAGCTTGCAATTCACCCTCCCTCCTTGGTATCCATAATAGACTCCTGGGACTGTGCTTTTCAAGCAGGCTGGGAGGGGGAGGAGGGAAGAGTCACACAAAGACAAATGAACTGTTTGGATTTTTTTTTTTCCCTCCCTAGTCAGAAATGTTAATGGACTTGGCCTGAGTTCAGCTGAGGGAGGGGAAGGATAAGTGTTCAGCTTTGCTCTGAATGGGGTTATTTGAGGCTCCGCAGACATGCGGTTGGGATGTAGGGAGAAGAGGAAAAACCCTGAACTCCGGGCGGGGGGTATGGCCGGGCTGCGCTGCTCTGGGGCTGCAGCCTGACCCACGGCGAGCTGCTCTGCTCCCCGGTCGCTGGGAGAGCCCCGTCCCTGGAGGAGCTCTGGGGACAGCGTGTCCCCGTCTTCTGGAGGGGCTCCTAGAGGTTGGGGGTCTCGGCCTTTTCTAGCAAGTCACCCCCTCTGAAGGGGTCAGAAGCTGGAAGCTGATCAGATCGATAGCAGGTCTGGAAGTGCACAGCCGGGTACGGCTAGCGTTTCTGCTTCGTGCTCCTGAGCCTCTCACCTTGGAGTCATTTTCAGAAAGTATTGAAGGTAATGACAGATGTCCAGGGTGCTTCCATCCGTTGTGGCGAGCTGTGCGAGGAGCTGGGTCTGTATTTCTTGGGAGGTGCAAGGACAGCCCCCCCCGGGGAGCGCAGTGGGTGCCGTCGGCTCTGGCAGCGGTGGGCTTGGGTGCACGCAGCCAGCGGCCGTCCCTGGCGAGTCGATCCTTGTCTCCTCCCGTGGCAAGGCAGAACCGCTCAGGTAAGCGGCAACAAGCCAGTAACGAGGAGCTGTGTCAAGGCTTGGTGGAGCCATCGGGACGGATACAAGGGGCAGCTCACCAGCAGGTCTGTGGCGGAATCGATTTGCATTTGTAACCCAGAGTCGCCCCGCAACAGGCGGATCCGTCCTACCCTCCCTTTCTCGCTGTTTTTGGGCCCCTGGCCCGAGCCTGTGGTAGACCAGCAGTACCTCACCCCTTTTTGCACGGCCAGAGGCCCGGCTCTGGCATGCTGGAGCGTCCAAACCACAGCACGGGGAAGGTGCTCCCGAGCTCTTAGCAAGCCGGGAGCGCAGCTGACTAGCTCGAAGAACCGACTGCTTTGATCTATAGATCAATCAGCAGGGTAATTTCTCAAGGTAGTTCCTGCCTGGGCCCAGCGCTGCAGCTAAGCCTGCTTTTAGGGGAAGAAATCCGCTCCCTGGTGAGCGCCCTGGTTCTCTGGTGCTCGCAGCCTGTGCCAGGCCGTGCTGGCCATGGAAGTGCTCAATCCGCTGCCTTATTTCCAAGGATGCGTGTTTGCTCTAGCCTGCCGGCTATTGCCCTGCTGCAGCCTGTGCTTTGCTCCCAGTCTCCGCACTGGTGAGGCTTCACCAAAGCTGGTCCCCACCAGGCAGAGGGGCCGTGGTCTGTGCCGGCTCCAGGCTCCCACCGCCGCTGCTGCTTCGGGTCTCTGCGAGCATTCGGCGAGGCTGATCCCTCTCCCCAGCGCGAGCTCTCCGGGCAGAGGAAGGTGGGTGCTGAAGGTGACTTTGTCTGAACAAGGTGACCTCTGTGTCCCCTTGCAGCTTTTGTCTCCCAAATGACTCTTCACCTGCGGAGGACTTGCCGGGCTCCCTGTAATAGCCGTGTGGGGACGGAGGACGGGAGCAGAGCGGACGGGAGCCCGCAGCGGTACCCAGGAGGGATGCAGCGAGGTGGAGGAGAGCCCAGGGGTCCGAGGTGGACCCCCGCCGTTCTCCTCCAGAGATGCGGCTCTCCCACGACCCTATGTGTGTCCCCCTCCTCCCCGAGCTCAGCAGCGGTGGGGTGATCACTGGCGCAAGTACAGAGAGATGACGTGCTGTTCGGCCTTGGCGGAGAAAGGATTGAGCATCCTTTAAAGAAAATTATACGTAATCGTCTTACAGCCTTCGCTTCCACTCAAGCCTCTGAGTCATAACTGAAGGGCCCTGGAGCGTGACATTCCTGCTGGAAGGAAATTGCCTCGGCTGGATCCGGTGGGGGGGAGCCGGGAACCTGACGAATCCTCTCATCGGCCCTGCGCCTGGCCGGGGGCTGCGCCGCGTTACCCACGGGAGCACGCGGGGCTGCGTGTGCCGCTGCGTGCCCTCCCGCTCCGGGCCGGGGCTGCGCTGGGGGGGCCCTTCATCGCTCCCTGGGCGAACGGATGCGACCCGAGCCCTGTCCAGCCATGGCAGTGGGCAGATGCCTCTGGAAATGGCTCTTCATCTGCTGTGCTGAGTCACGCTGAGCTGGCCCACAGAAGAGGGGAGAGGGGCTGGTCTGAAGCCATTCTCCCATCTGGGTGTCCCCTTCAGGGGACGGTGGCATGGCTGAGCTGCCGCGTCGCTGCCTAAAGGGGCAGTGTCCCCGGCCCCTGCCAGACACGGCCGCGCTGCCACGGGTGAAGCAGACCTTCCCGCGCGCTGCGAAAGCAGATGGGTGTTTGCTCTACAACCACCAAGCCCCTGGGAGGGTACTCCGCAGGTCTGTGGATGGGGCTGGGACTTGCACCCTCCTCCAGAGAAGGTAGCAGGAGGGAGGAGGAGGAGGAGGAGTGACTTCCTCCACTGCTGCCCCTCTGCTCCCGGCCCGGAGCCAGGCTGCTGCCTGGGGGCTCAGGGTGGGCATGGCGGCTGCCCAGCCGGCTCGGGGAGGAGGGAGCACGCCGTTCTCGAGGCCAGGACCGTGGTTCTTGCTCACTGCCTCAGGTTTTCTTTTCTCTTGTGTGCTGGGGACCGCCAGCTGCTGCGTGCTGGAGAAACGGGGGTAAAACCAGTCCTTGGTGGGAGCTGGGAGGGAGATATGGTCTTGGGCCGCCTGCCTCACGCAGCCCCCGTTTGGGCTGCCTTTCCCGTGGTCCTCAAAGGTGTAGAAACGGGCTCTGGTTTCCCTCGGGAGCAGCATGCCTTCTGCGCGAGGGGAAGGGTTGCTCTTCGGTGGAGGCGATGCTCCGGGGCTGCTGCCCTCCCTCTGCCTCACCACCTCCCTTCCCTTGCAGGACAGGTGCCTGAGGAGGAGGCAGGGCAGAACGGGCAGAGCCGCGGCAAAGGGCTGCCCAAGGCCGTGTGCATGAACGGGACGGAGACGGGACAGCTGAGCACCAAATCGAAGGCAGAGCGGCGGGCGAGCGCCTCTTCCAACCCCTCCCGCAAGGCCTGCTCTGCCAGCAGCAAGATCCGCAAGCTCTCCACCTGCAAGCAGCAGTGAGGCGGGAGCCCCCGCGCTCTGCACAGGTACGGGCGGCCGCGTCCCCGGGGGGGTTGGTCACCCCGGGTGACTGCCCAGGGAAGGGGGGACACATCTAAGTCTGCCCCAGCCGTGGGCAGCAGGAGGGAGCTAGGAAGGGTGTTTTGTAGTCCCGGGTGCGGAGAGGGGAGAGCTCTGGGGCCTGCGCATCCCTCTGCAAATGTCCCTGGCAGCCAGAGCCTGGATCCCCTGCAGTGTCGGGGGGGTGCAGAGCCCAGTGGGGACCCCCCTGTGCCCCCTCCTCCCTGTGCCCTGCTCTGCTGCCTGCCTGGCTCTGCTCTCCCCCCTCCTCGCAAGCTGCTGCCGTGTCGGACGAGAGCTGCTGTCGTAATCCTTTCTCCCCTCCTGGGCTGCGGTCAGGCTGTTGTGACAACCCCCCTCCCTTGGCACCGGGGTCCCCCGGCTTTCTCCCCTGCTGCTCCCAACTGGGGGGAACACAAAGCGTGCGGCGTGCGGAGGAGCTGGGCTGCAGCGGGATGCTGAGCACCGGGATGTTTCCAGCGGTGTCCCGGAGAGAGATCCCCGTGGGACCTCCCCCCTGGTCTAGGAGGTGGCCGTGTCACCCGTGGCCGGGCCACGGCCGTGCCCAAGCCCCTTCCTCTCCTCGGGGAAGCTGAGCGCCCTCCCCGCTTCCCCCTCCTCCTTCCGGCTCTTTCCTCCTCGGCTCCGCAGCCCTGTCCCCTTCTTCCCACCCCTCATTCATAAGTGAGCCAGCAATGACTCATGTTCAGCGCTCATCCACCCCCGGCCTCACGCTTGCGCTCGTCACCGGCGCTCCGTGGGGCTGAGGCTCTGTTATCTGTTTGGATCACGACCAGCTTTGTGGTGTGAAAAAAGCCAGAAATAAAAGCCTGTTCCTCCCCCTGCAGCTGTCAGACCTGCGCTCAGCCCCTGTGGCAGCTTTCATCTTTAATTCATGGCTGGGAATGAGTCACCTGCATGGGGAGTTACTCTATCGGCAAGCAAATGCCTTGGATCTGGGTCTCCCCGGGGATCTGCTGCTCCTCTCGCCCCTTCCTGCTCGGGTACCCGCCGTGGGGGCTCTGCGGCAGCTGCCCAGCGGTTTCGGGAAGGAGAAGGTCCGTGCCGGCTGCCGGAGCCTGGCTCGGTCACTGCCTCCGCTCTCCTCCCGCGTGCATTGCCGGGACGGCCGGGTTGGAAATCACCCGCTCTTGCACTGCACCCTCCTTTAGTCAGCACCTTAAAACCTTTGAAAGAAAAAAGGCGCTCCCCTCGCCTTGGCGTAAATGAAGTTCCTTGACTGCACTTTCCCCTCGGGTTTTTGCTTCCAACGGGCCAGGCGCTGTGCCAGCACGCCCACCCCTCCTGGGCACAGAGGAGGGTCCCCAGGCCCTCGCTCCCTCCCGTCCGCGCGGTGCTGGCGGGAGAGGGGGACCCGGAGCAGGGCCCGGGGTGCGACCTGCCCGCGGTCGCAGCAGGGGCCAGGAGCAGAGCAGGGGTTTGCACCCCCGCTTTGGCACCAGCCCTGCCTAACCCCCCTCCTCTCTGCTCTCCTGCAAACAGCGTCCCAGGGCCCAGGCCAGCCCGCATCCCCCGTCCTCGCCCCATCTCCGCCTCTCTCCTGGGAGCGGACCGTGCTTGCAATCCAAAAAGAAACCAGAGGAAACCAACTGAGGAAACCGCCCCCACCTTCCCTGCGGCCCCCCGCTCCGGACAGCGCCAGGAACCAGAAGCTGATGGTGGCCAGGCCCCACTTACCACCTTGGAAGATGAAATCTCCGGCTGCGAAGATGCTGCCCCTCCTCCCCAATCACTCTTTGCCAATCAAGACACTGATTCTGTTTTTAATTTTGCGATGGGAAGGGTGGGATGAGCGGGGCCGGGGTGCGGTGGGACCCGTGCCCCTCTCCCTGCCGGGCATGGCCGTGCCCACCCTGGCTGTGTAGAAGTCGTGCAAAGCCATTGCCGTGCACTTTATGTTTTAGACTACTGTTATATATTATATATTTTCCTCTCTCTTTTTTTTTTTTGTTTATATTTGCGGTATATTTAGAGATTCCTACACATCGTGATGTGTTTAAAATAAACCAGATGAGGAAAAAAAAAAAACAGGTATTAAGACAAAGCAAAACTCTATTAAACCTGCATGCTGTAAAAGGGCTCAGAAAAGGGAATGGGTGCGTTCGTCGTCTTTTTTTCTTTTCTTTTTTTTTTTTTTAAAGAAAAAAAAAAAATAAAGTGAAAACAGTGAGGTGGGTTTCATGTCCTTCCTCCTGCAGCAGGCGGGGTGGGGGGCATGGGCTGGGTCTTGGGCCAGCCCCTCTTCCTGGGGGCTCTGCTCCTTTTGGGTGGGCGCGGGCCCCCCCAGGCAAACGCTGCTCTGCTGGGAGCAGCCACGGGCGCGACGCCGGGGCAGGAGCGGGCCCCAGGCCCCTGCCCTCCCCAGCAGCTCGCGGGCAGGGCAGGACGCCGTTCCCGGGGATGGACGGTAAGAAGCAAGCTCAGAAAAGTCACAGTTGGTTTGGTTGGTTTTTTTTTTTTTTCTCCTTTGTTTATAGACTTAAAAACGCTGAGTTGTAGATCGAGTTAGTGCTTTGGACAGGCTTTGCGGAGGGAAGCAGCGACCCGGCCTCTTTACTCGCATGCAATTGGGGTGCTGTGGAGGGGCGCGGGGGGCCCTCAGCTGATCCCTGCCTGCCCCTCCTGCCTGCCCCGCTGCCGCCTCTCCCAGGTAACACAGCTTGGGCTTTTTTTTTTTGTTTTTTTCCTTTTTTTCACCCATCCTTTGAAAGACAAATAAAAACCCAATAAAAAGCAAACCCCTCCCCCGGAGCAGCAGCATCCACCTCTGTAAAAATCAATAAATATCCTCTGAACACCTCGAGCCCGGCGCCGAGCTCTCGGGGAGGGCGAGGGGTGCGGAGCACTCGGGGGTCACCCACGGCGCGTGCTGGCCCGACCCCACGCTCTGCCCTCCCCCTGCACGCCGGGCAGCGGGGACAGCAGCAGGGGCAGGCGATGGGCAGCCCCCACCCCGGCGGGGGGTATTTACAGGGGTGCCCCAGGGCTGGTCCTGCCCCCCCCCCCCAGCCCTCGGGGTGCTGCTGCGGGGCCCACGGCTCGCCCGTGCCCCCGGGACGGGACGCACAAACCCCGTGGGCGTCCTCCTGCCCCGGCACGGCAGCCCCAGGCCCACGCTTCCAGTTTAGATCCCAGGCTCCGTGCGGCGCCGGGCGGCTCGTGGGGACAAGGAGGCGACTCCCCCCTCCCCAAATAACTGTCCCCCCTGCCAGGGCGGCACCGCAGCAGCCCCCAGCCGGCCCGGGGGCTGCCCAGCTCCGGCCCCTTCCCCGTGAGGACGTTCCCCGGCCGGACGGGAGGCATTATTGCTTGTAAAGAAAGCAGAGAGAGAGGGGAGAGCGTATCTGCTACACAGCTCTGCCGTGAGGTAAGGATTAGGCCTCAGCTGGGTTTGGGGGTTTATTAGCAAAGTCCCTCCTCGCTGACCTCCCGGCCAACGCTCTGCTCCCCCTCTGCGCCCCGACCCCCCCGGGCACCCCTGGCCCGGGGCCCTCCGCTGCCGCCCGGCACCTCGCTCCCGGGAGCGAGGGGGCTCGGCCACCCCGTGCTACCGGACCCCCACGGTGGGGGGGTACGGCCAGGGGACCCCACACGCCCTCCTGGCCTTCCCAGGCCGGGGCCACCCTTCCCACGGCGCCCCGGGCACCGGGCTGGTCCCCACGCCGGCAGCAGAAGGGGATGGAGCCCCGAACCCCGGTGGGGGCCGAGCCCCCCTGCGCCGGGGTCTCTCCCCCTCGCACTGGGCCTAGACAGGGCTGTGGTCGGGGGGGGCATCGCTGGCCGCCACGGCCACCGCGCACTCGGTGCTCTCTCCCGCTTTCCTCAAGTGCCCGTAGAGCCGCTCCTCGAGGCCGCCGGCGATCTTGTCCATCAGCTCCGAGCCGGAGCCCAGCCCCAGGCACCTCCCGGGGCTGGGGCAGTCGTCGTCCCCAGGGGGCTCAGAGCCGGCCTTGGGCTCGGGGGCCGCTTCTCCGGGCTCCTCCACGATCACCTGGATCTCGGGGTCGGGCAGCGCCGGGGCAGGGGGGACCCCATCGGCCGCCTCCGCCGCCTCCTCGTCGCCGGCACTGACGATGCGGGGCAGGGGGCTGTGGAAGCGGGCGTCCAGGGGGTAGTTGGCGCTGTCCCCGCGGCGCAGGGGCGTGCGGTGCCGCTCCAGCGCGGGGTAGCGCACGCCGGGGTCGCTGTACTGCTTGGCGTGCTGCCACTGCTTGCGGAGGTGGGTGCGGGAGCGGTGCTTCCCCCGCAGCGGCGACTCGTCGAACTGGGGGTCGTGACGCACGAAGGCGTTGAACAGGGCGTCCGTCTTCTCGTCGATGCTGTAGTCCCGCCGGGGCAGCGCGTCCCGCCCCGGGAACATCTGCCCGTACGGGGACCAGGCCAGGGGGCTGGGGGGATGGGGGGGTCCCCCACCCGCTGCACCCTGGGCCGTGCTCCCCTCCTCCTCCTCCTCCTCCTCCTCCTCGTCTTCCTCCTCCTCCTCCGGCTCCCGGCCCTCGAAGCTCTCGAAGATGGTACCTTTCCGCCCCGCGCTGGTGAAGCAAATGCGCTTCTCGGAGGCTGTCTGGTCCTTGGGTGGCCCCTCCTCGCCCCCCCGGCTGGGCGCCTCGATGGAGGCGTAGCCGCTGTCCATCTGCAGCAGCTTGCGCGTGCCGGGCTCCGACTCCTCCGGCTTGGGCCGACCCCAGAGCTTCTCCTCGGGGCCTTCGGCCTCGTCCAGGGAGGAGGAGGGGCAGGGGGGCATGCCACCGGCAGAGGAGACGCTGTCCCCACCGTCACTGCGCACCGAGTCCTGGTCGTTGCTCCGCTCGGAGGAGGCGTACAGCTCCAGCGAGGCACGCAGGCTCCAGATGTCGTGGTAGGCGCTGGGCTGCTCCGGGACACCCGCCTCGCCGGGGCTGCCCGCGCCCCCCTCGCCCGGCTCTAGCCTGCGGGCACCACCCCGGTGTCACGGCCGAGCAGCGGACGGGGGAGATGCCAGCCCAGCACCTGCAGGCTTCGCAGCAGTGCCACACGGTCCCCCGTGCCGTCCCCACCGCCCTGCCCATGCCCTGATCCACCCTCCCCATCACCGACTCTCCCCGGACCCCTCACCCAAGAGCCACCCCACCAAAGCTGCACGAAGGTGGGAGCCCCCCCCGTGCCCGGGGCAGCACGGGGTCCCCCGGTGCCCGGCTCGCCCGTCCCCATCCCCTCTATCTACTGAAAAATACCTGCCGAGAGAGGGTGGGGGGCTGGCGGGGGATGGCAGGAAGGGGCCGCCCGCGGGGTGGAAGGCCACGTCGTCCGTGCGGGCGATGTACTGGATGATGTCGGTCTGGTGAGGGTCCCGGTCCTCCTGGTCCATGCTCTCGCTGGCCGCCCGCTGACGCTGGAACTGCCGCCGCTTGGGGGACCCTGGGGGGGCACAGGGCAGCGCTGGGGGGACATCGCGTTCCGGCACGGTGACCCGCCCTGCCCACGCATCTCCACCTGCCCGGCACATCCCCGCAGGACCATGCCCCGGCTCCCACCTCTCGTGTCCAGGCTGGACGCCCGCTGGGTGCTCTCCAGCTTCCACTTCTTGATCCTGAAGTAGGGGCTGGCCCCGTCCAGGCTGGCGTGGCGGCGCAGGCGGGTGAAGAACTGCAGGACCGTGCCCTGTGCGGAGGCCGGGGAGGGCTCCCCAGGGCTGGCGCTGCCCGCCCCAGCCGCCTTCCCGCTCCTGGGCACTGCTGCGAACTGGGGAGGGGGGGCCGTGAGTGCCCGCTCAGCTCCAGGCACGGCCCCCAGCCCCCCCAGCTCAGCTCCTTTGTCCCTCTCCTGCCAAGCCCAGCTGCAGCAGATGCACAAATGTCCCCCGGGGCAGGGGACGGGGACGGGGCGGGGAGGGGGGGGGGCAAAGCCTGTTTCTAGCTGGATGCCCACCTCTCTCCCCAGAGCCCTGGCACGGAGCAGGGGGGGCAGGCAGCCCCCCTGTGCTGGGGGATCGGGGCAGGGACAGGATCCCTGGGGCTGTGCAGGCTGCCGAGGCTGGAGAGCCCCTTCCCCTGCCCGGTCCCGGCCCCCCACCCCAGCACTCACCGAGGGGCCCTCCCCAGAGTCGGAGGAGGCGGACGGGCTGGCCTCGGCGAAGCTGGTGTCCACGGTGGAGTTGTAGGTGTCCCCGGGCAGGGCAGAGCTGGGGCACACGGCATGGCTGGGGAGCGCCGGCTGGGGCAGGGCCCCCGCGGGGGGCTGCAAGGCAGAGCGTGCTCAGGGGGCTTCGCACGAGGGTCGGGGACCAGGAGGGGCCCCCTGCACCCCAGGACCTCCCGTCCCCGCATCCAGCAATGCCCTGAGACTCCCACCCTGGTCCGGCGGTGCCTCCCTGGGGTGCTGCGGGACCCCCCATCTCCCCCGGTCATCCCCCCCGGGTGCTGGGGTCTCACCTGGAAGATGGCGAGGCCGGGCTTGGGCGGGGGCAGGCGGGGGGTCATGGCCAGGCTGTTCTCGCTGGACTCGCACTCGTGGATGGTGACAATCTTGAGGGCAGGTGGCGGGAGGTGCAGGTGGGTCAGGCGGGCGTTCTTCAGGTGGTGGAAGTCCCCCTCCGTCAGCGTGTACCTGCCGGGCACGCCGGGTTAGGAGGGGCGGCCCCAGCCCCCTGGCCCCCCCAGCCCAGCCCAGAGCTTCACCTCCTCCCCTTCTCCTGGGTCTTCTTGCCCTGGTCGAAGAGCGCGGCCTCGTTGAAGGAGACGCGGCGGGCGGTGGAGGAGCTGGAGGACAGGAACCGCTCGCTCTCCACATCCCGGTAGCTGGAGGACGACAGGCAGTCGGGGTCCTCCACTTTGATGGTGATATCTGTGGAGAAGGGGCTCAACAACCAGGGCCCCCCCTGCCGCGGTGCGGGCCAGCTTCCCCAGCTGAGGCCTGGCAAACTTGCTGTACCCAGGGCCTCAATGCCAGCCCGGCGGTCCCCGCTCCTGGCCGCCGGTCCTGCTCGCGCAGCCAGGGCACCGCTGGGATGGATGACGGAGGGCGCGGGGGGTGCGTGGCCATCCCCGCCCCAGGGCTGGGGGCTGCACCCAGAAGAGGGGAGGGCCCAAGAGCAGCTTTACCCCCCCCGGGGAGCTGGGGGTGCTGCTGGTGTTACTGGGGGGTGATCGCTGGCAAGTCACCGCGGCACCCCTGGCCCCGCCGTGGCACTCACCCTGGGCTGGCTGCGAGTCGTCCAGGTAGGTGGTGTTGGTTTTCTCGGGGTCATCGCTGGCTCTGCAGGGGGAGGAGGGTCAGATATGTCCCATACTGGCACCCCCGGCCCCCTTCACGGTGCCACACACGCCGGGGACAGCGGCATCACCTGTCCGGCAGCCCGTTGCCCACCTGGAGTGCCGGCGGTTGGCCTCGCAGCACCGGCGGCAGATGATCAGGATGCTGGAGAGCAGGACCAGGGTGCCCCCGATGAAGATGGAGAGCAGGGCGAGGAGCAGCACGTAGCCATCCTGGGGGGACACCTCGCCGGGCACCGCCTGCGCAGGGCGGCAGGGGCTGAGCCGCCGGGGTGGGGGTCACGGGCCCAGCCCCAAACCCTGCCCCGCCGGGGCGCTGGGGCAGCCCCCTCCCGCGCCGAGGCTGACGCGGAGCGCTGCTCCCCGGAGACGCTCGCGCTCCCCCGCCGCCCCCGGGCCTGCTGCCGGCTCCGGGGACCTGCCTTCACCAAGGCAACCGCAGCCGGGGCGCGGAGCCGCCAGCGGCCCCCACACCCAGCGGGAGCGGGGATGGGACCCCAGCCCTGCCCCAGCGCGGGGGTCGGTGCTCGCACCCCCAGGCCGGCAGCCCCGGCTGTGGGAGAGGGGCTGATCCGGCGGCGGCGGCAGCCAGGACCCCAGCACCCAGAGCACCTCGGGGGGGCTGCAGAGCATCTCGGGGGGCTGCGCAGGGCACAGAGAGGTGTCACCCACCCCCAGGACGGGCAGAGCAGGGCGGGTGACAGCGGGGCTGGCTGGCCGCTGCTGTCCCCACCCGGGCGCGGACCCCAGCCCCACGGCAGCCACGCAGACCCCACGCCCCCAGGCGCTGCCCCACGCCGGGACGCGCGTCCCCACCCTCCCCCGGGACCCCGGGGACGGCAGCGGGGGCAGGGGCGGGCAGGGCGGCCCCGCTCACCGTGGTGCTCTCCGTCGCGTTGTCCCACGGTGTCGGGTCATCGCTCATGGTCCGTCCCGGCCCGAGCGCGTCCTGGGGCGGGGGGAGACAGCGGGAGGCGCCGGGCCGGGGCGGCGGGGCCGGGCCGGGGGCGGCGGCGGCGGCGGCGGTTCCTGCCCGGCCCCGGGCCCTGCCCGGCCCCGCGGTGCGGAGCTGCCGGGAGGGACCGGGAGGGAGGGACCGGGATGGAGAGATGGAGGGAGGGTGTGGTCAGGAGGGAGGATGGAGGGAGGGATGGAGGATGGAGGGAGGGATGGAGGATGGAGGATGGAGGGAGGGATGGAGGATGGAGGATGGAGGGAGGGGCGGAGGGTGTGGTCAGGAGGGAGGGAGGGAAGGTGGCTCCGGAGGGAGGATGGAGGGATGGAGGGATGCAGGGACGCAGGGACGCAGGTGGGGCCCGGGATGGGGAGAAGGAGGCAGGACCGCTGCCCCTCCCCGGGGAGCCCCCTCGCCCCCCACCGGGCACAGCCCCTGGGGTGGGACGGGCGCTGCTGCCACCCTGCGCCCAGCCCCGGGGCCGCCCGGGCTCGCGTGGGGCACAGACCCCGTCCCTGCGCCCGTGGAGCCCCACGCCGGCAGCTGGGAGAGGTCAGCTCCCCACGCCGGGCTGGGAGCCAGAGCTCCCGAGTGGTGGCCGGTGCTGGTGGCCAGAGCTGGTCTGGGGGGGCCTGACCCTGCCCTGAGGGGGCCTGACCCTGCCCTGGGGTCCCCCCCGGGGTGGCTCGCAGGGAAGGAGGTGACATTGTGCTGCCCCAGCATTGCCGTCCCCAGGGAGCCACGGGGCCAAAACGCGGCCCCCAGCACCCAGGCACCGCAGCCGGAGGGGATGGGGCTGCCGGGGGTCCGGGCTGCCTGGCCCCTGCCCGTGGGAGCTCAGGGGGGAGCAGCGCTCGGGGCACCTGGGCAGGAAAGGGCGGCAGACGGCTGCCCCACACCTTGCGCGAAGGGAGCTGGCGTGGGTGTCACTGGAGCACGATGGGTGACGCTTCTGAGTCAGCCAGACAGCGGCTCCGTCACCGGACTGTCCCCATGCGGGAGGGGACGGGGCTGCCTCTGGGCCCACGGGTGATGGAGAAGGGCCGAGCTCCTGAGGAGCAAGAGCCACTGGGGCCAGGGGACAGACGGCCGGACAGACGGACACCTCCACACCCCTGCCGTGGCATAAACCCCGCAGCCTTTGGACTGAGACCTCCTCGTGCTCCCGTGCCGCCCAGCACGGCTCCGGGGGGGCTCTCCCTGGGGCTGCCGAGCTCTGGCTCCTGCTGCGGATCCGTGTGTCCCCGTCCGTGTGTCCCCGGCTGCTGAGCTAGGGTGGGCGATGCTGGTGTCGGGGGGAGCCCCAGGGTGGCGGGCAGGGGTGGGCGTTGCGCTGGCTGGGGCGCTCGGAAACCGCTCAGAATCAGGTCAGCGAAAAATGTGAATGGAGCCGGGTGGGAAAAGCCCAGCTTGTCCCCAGCTTGCGGGGACAGCGCGGGCGGTGACAGTGTCACGGCCGGCGGTGAGAGCCACGACGGCTGCGCCGCACAGGGCTGGGGACAGCCCTGCCACGGCTCGGGGTACAAACCCCTCGGGGGGATATCGGGGTGCCGGGGACCACCCAGGGTGGAGACCCCCCGCCTGCGCCGGCCTTCGGGCATCTCTGAGCTGCTGGGGCGAGCGGGGCAGCGTGGGGTGACACGACACCCCCCCCCGAGACCCCCAGGGGCAGGAGAAGGGGGGGTCCCTCCTCTGGCCCCCAGCCGTGCCGGGGGTACGGGGGGACCCCAGGCCTGGCACGGGGGAGTGGGCGAGGGGCTGCGGCTCCGAGCGGGATGGGCACCCCACGGGTGGGGTCCCGGCGGGGCAGCCCCTGGCCCGAGGCGGGGGGCGCGGGGGGCCGGGGTGAGCGGGAAGAATGTCCCTCCTGTTCCCCATCATGGAGGAATCCCGTCTCCATGGCGACCCGGCGGGAACAGGACGGCCATTGTCTGGAGGAGGGGGCCGGTCCCCGCGGTCCCCGGGCTGTCCCCGCGGCTGCGGGCACGGGGTCCCGCTCCCGCCCGCTGCCGGTGCCCAGGGCGGGGGGGCTCGGGGCCGGGGGACCCCGGTGCTGCCGCGCTCCTACACGTGTGCGCCCGTGGGAGCGGGAGGGCCGGGGCGGGTCTGCGCCCCACGCGTGCGTGTGTCCCGCGGGGCCCGGCTGGGCCGGGGGGCGGAGGGACCCGCTCTGCTCCCCCCGGCAGCAACGGCCCCCCCGGCCCCAGCCCGGTGACGGGGGCTGCAGGCAGGGCTGCAGGCAGAGATGCAGGCAGGGCTGTGGGGCGGGGATGCGGGCAGGGATGCGAGCAGGGCTGTGGGGCAGGGATGCGGGCAGGGCTGGTGACAGCGAGGCAGGAGCCCCCGGGACCTCCACGCGCAGTGGGGCGTGATGGGCTCCCCTCGGCCGGGTCGGCTGCGGCTGTCGCGATAGGGGCTGTCGCGAGGCTGCGGGGCCAGACACTCACCTACAACTGGGACCGGGGCTCCATCGCCGCCGCTGCGCTCGGTGCGGCGGGGCGGCCCCGGGATTTATGAATGAACCGGAGCCGCCCCCGCGCGGCGCGGGCGTCACGTGGGGCCAGGGGCTGCCCCGAGCCCTGCCCGCCCCGGCCCTGCCCGCCCCCGAGCCAGCGCAGCCCCCGGCCCCCCCAGCCCCTCCTGCCCCCGGCACCGCAGCCCCGGGAGCGGTCGCAGGTCGGGGCCCCCCGCGGCGGGACGGGCAGGGCGCGGGGCGGGACCGGCCCCCGCGCCGCCGGGGCTGCGGGGCACGGCCGGAGCCGGGGGGGCTGCTCCTCCCTCGGGGCCCATCGCCCCGCAGCAGCGCCCGGGGCGGAGCGGGGGGGCGGGGGCCGGCCCGGGGCTCTGCGGGGCCGCGTCCCCCCGCCCCGCCGCCCCGACCAGCGGGACAAACAGCGGGCGGGGCGCGGGAACTACAACTCCCATGCTCCCCCTCGGTCCCGCCCTGTGGCGTCACTTCCGGCTGGCGGCCATGCGCCCCACGGGCCGTGTAGTCGCGCGGCGCGGGGCAGGCTGGGAGTTGTAGTCCCGCCGCCGTCCCGGCCTGCCCCGCGCCGCCCGCTCGCCCTTGCCGTCGCCCCGGGCCCGCCGCCGCCGCCGCCGCCATGTTCCGCGCCCGCCGCCTCTTCCTGCGCCTCGCCGCCCGCCCGGCGCTGCCGCCGCCCCGCGCCCGCGGCTATGCCGACCCCGCCGCCGGGCCGGTCCCCATGGCCTTCACCTTCGCCTCGCCCACGCAGGTAGGCCGCGGGCCCGGCCCGCCGGGCCGGGCCCCGTCGGTCGCCGCCGCTTCGGCTGCGGGCGCTGCGGGCCCCGGGGCGAGGCCGGCGCTGCCGCCCCCGCAGGGTTGTCTGTGCCCGGGGCTGGGACGGAGCTGGGCGCCGGGGCGGGGAGCGGCGGGGCTGGAGACGGCTCCCGGGGCCGGGAAGGAGCGGGCGGGCTCGATCGGGAGCCGGGCTGGCGGTGGCGGGGCTGCGCGGCGGTCCCTGCGGCTCCTGCCGTGCCGGCACCGGCTCCGCCGCGCCTGCCCTTGGCCCCGGCCGCGGCCCGCCGCTGCCGAGCCCCCCCATCCCCGGCCAGCTGCCCCCTTCTCCCGCCGCCCTCCCCGGCCCGCCCCCGCTGCAGCTCTGCCGGGGCCCGCGGGGGGACGGTCTTGCTCTTCCAGCCCCGGCCCTGCTGCCGGAGCCGCCGCGGCTGCTCGGGCCCGGCCCTGCTGCCGGCGCCGCCGCCCCGGGCGGTTTCCCGGGTGCCGGGGCACGGCCTCTGTCTGCCCCGAGGCGCCCGGGGCCGCGGCGGAGCCGGGGTTGCCGCTCTCCGGGGCAAGGCGCTGGCAGGGTGCTCGGGCCAGGGCCGCGGCGTTGCAAGGGAGGATTTGCGCCGCATCGGCAGAGCTGTGTGGGACGCTCGCACGGAGGCTGCGGCATCGCTGACTCCCATCGGAGCGGCGACGGTTGGCGTCAAGGCCTCCCTACGCTCGTCTCGGGCTGCTCCCGGCTGCACCCTTCGCCTCTCGCCCACTCCCGACTTCGTGTCTCCGCGTGCCGCCTCCCTGCCACCGCCACCACCACGCCTTTCGGGAGGCTCGGAGCGCTTTCCCACTCCGTTTGCCAGGACCCCTCCTCCAGAGCCCGGCCCCCCTCCCACCCTGTGAAGGTTCAGGCTGTCCTGGTCACACCTTGCTGTGTGCTAAACCCCGCGGCCTGCCAGCCGCCGGGAGCAGGACTGCTCCCTCCGGCCCTCGGGGTGGGAGCAGGCTGCCCACCGCATCCCTCGGCCCTCCAGAGTCCCTCCACCTCTCTCCTTCCCCTCCATTCCTGCTGACGGACTGTTTCCATCTCCCCATCCAGGTGTTTTACAATGGCGCCAACGTGAAGCAGGTGGACGTGCCCACGCTGACCGGCTCCTTCGGTATCCTGGCCTCTCACGTCCCCACCCTGCAGGTCCTCAAACCGGGAGTCGTGACGGTTTATGCTGAGGATGGCACGGCCACCAAGTACTTCGGTAAGTACAGCAGGCGGAGCTGGGGAGGGAGGAAAGCGTGCGTGGGGGGATGTTCTCAGGGCTTTCGCAAGGGAGACTCTGCCAATCAAGGTGTGCCCTGGTGCACTTCCAGGGATTTCTGCTTTCCCAGCCTCCCAGAGGCTGCTGGAGGCTGCCCTGCGGGGCCGGGGATCTGCCCTGGAAGATGGGGCTCTGTGCGAGGCCGTGGTCCGGGGTCAGGTTTTCTTGGTTCTGTTCAGACTCTCTGGGAGCATCCCCTGCTTTAGCTTCCCTTTTGGTAGGAAACGAGTCCCTGCGGGACTTGGGAAATGTTAGGGCAGGGCGGCTAGGTTTGGTTTTGGCAAAGGGGATCGTGGAGGGTCCGGGGATCAGCTCGCCAGTGCTCTCCTGTGTGCGGACCCCAAACGAGGCCCACCTGGCAGCCCTGCCTGCGCTGCCTGACTCGGCCCCCGCCGTTGTGCCTTCGCAGTGAGCAGCGGCTCTGTCACGGTCCACGCAGACTCCACCGTGCAGGTGCTGGCGGAGGAGGCGGTGACGATGGACATGCTGGATCTGGCTGTGAGTACCCCAGCCCCCGTGGGCCGGGCTGCACCCTGCCTCCCTCGGGCAGGCCCTGGCAGCCGGGCTCCCTCGTGGAGGAGGATTTGCTCCCTGCTTCTCTCGTGGGGCGGCTGTCTCGGGAGCTTCCTGTGGCTGCAGAAAGCATGCCCAGACCAGGGGCTGTGCCTTCACCCCGAGCTTCCCCATCGCCCGCTGATAGGGATCAAAGGCTCAGAGCTCCTCCTCAGCCAAGTCTCCACAGGCTGTGGAGAGAGGAAGCCGCGCAGTCGTTAACCCTTCTCCAGGCCACTTCCCTCCCCTCGGTCAGATGCTGATCTTGCCCCTTCCCACCCCCCTCAGTCTCGGGAACAGCTTTTCCCTAGCAGGGCCTGTTGATAAGGCGTCTGCTGCCAGCGCAGCCGTGTAAGCGGGTCTGTGGGGCCAACGACTGCAGCGAAGGGAGGGGTGGGAGAGGAGTGACTCGAGGGCTGTAGGACAAGTCGCCTGTCCTGCGGTGGTCTCTCGATGACGCCTTCCTTGTGCTCTCATGTTCAGACTGCAAAATCAAACCTGGAGAAGGCTGTTTCAGAGATGGCTGCAGCATCTGATGAAGCAGCTAAAGCAGAAGCTCAGATTAAAGTAGAAGCTAATGAAGCCCTTGTAAAAGCCCTGGAGTAATTAAGGTAAATGTCACCTATATCCTGGCTGAGATTTCCAGACCTGCTCTGGAGACGAGTCCCTGCTCCGTGCTGCCCATGGGGAGCTTCCTCCCACAGCAGCCAGGCCTGCTGGGCTGCCCGGGGGTGGACAGGGGCTCGTGCCCGGGTTTCGGGGAGCGGTGACACGAGAGCTGTCCCTTTCCGTGGTCGGGTGTCAGCTCTGGGGGACTCATGGGGGACCCCGGCCCGGAGCGGATCCGGAGCCACTAGATGGCAGCAGGGCCCGGCGCTGTGCCGTGCCACGCCGTGCCGTGCCACGCCACGCCGCCGCAGGGTGCCACGGGGACGGGCTGGGAGCCTGCAGTCACTGGTGGGGCCTCGCTGCTGCCTCCAGGTCCCTGCTGGGACAGCCCACGCCAGCGAGCAGCTCGGGAGCAGGCTGGATGCCTGGGGCCCCGCAGGGAGAGCGATGTGCGGCCTCTGCTCTGTGTACGCTCCCTTCCACTGAAAACAAACAGCTTCTGTCCCGGGGGAGGCAAGGCCGGGCTGCTTACCTCGTGGCCCCTTTTCCCTCTGCCCTGCTAAGGCTGTGCCTCATCCCTCCTCTTCCCACGTGCTGGCAGCTGGGAGACTTACTCCGCAGCAGCGTGAGCTGTGCCTGGCAGGTGAGTCACCAAAAGCCTCCCCGATGGCCTCTCCCTGGAGCAGGTACAGCAGGGCAGTGGCTCCCCCGCTATCTCCCTGATCTCTGGTCCCTGTGCTCTTTGGCCCGTGAGGTCAGGTCTGAGAGAGCCGGTGGCTCTTGTTTACTCGCAGCGGTTTAACAGCCTGAGCCAGGGCCAAGCCCTCGATCAGAATCCACCGCTTTGCCGAGCCCACCCTGCGTTAAAACCGACTCCGCTTCTGTGTGTTGCAGGAATCCCACTGTCGATGTAGAGAAACCCCAGACTGTCCTGCTTGTCCTGGCTTCCCCGATTGTACAGATGGTGTGGGACAAATGGAGGCGGAGAAAACGGATCAATTAAAAGGAAATGTAATCCCGTCTCGTAGCATGTCACCTTCTTCTGAGGCAGCAAATTGCAGCTTGTGCTGCGCCGGCGGCTGGGTGCCCGGGGCAGGCTCCTGCCCCCCCGCTGGGGTCTGCCGGGGTGCAGTCGCTCAGGGAAGGTGTACCTCCAGCACGGCCCTGGGGTTCGGCTGGGGATTCCCCGGGGAGATTCACCCACGGAAGGCTTATCGGGCAGATTTTATAACCTCCTCCCTGTGCTGTCAGCCACCTCCACCTCCAATAATCCACCTGGACAGCAAGATTACGGCGGTGCGGGAGGAGGCATCCACAGGGCAGCGCAGGTCTGTACCAGAGGCTTCTTGTCCTGACTCCCCCGCCCCATCCAACGCCGGCTTTTGCTCGGCCTCCCGGCTGCGTTGCTGCAGGAATTCACGTCGGCTGGGCTGTTTCTTCACGGTGCTTCTTGCAGCTGGACAGCAGCTGCCCAGGCTTTGACCCATTCCCCTGCTGCTGCGTTTCCACCGTGCGTGTGGCACGCAGAGCAGGGGAAATCTCCCCCTGCTCCTCGGAGACAGGCTTGGTGCGGAGAGGGAAGCAGATGCCGTACGTGGTGGGAGTCTTTCCTGAATCCGTGTGTGGCGGGGGTGGCTGATGATGTTGCTCTGCTGAAGTCGCTGCTTGCCTGGGGGCTTGCTAGCCAGCAGCCCCGACTGAGGAGGCTGCCCTGGGGTCCTCGCAGCCGGGAGGAAGCGGGAGGTGCTCAAGTGTCTGCAGCGAGCTCGCCCGTCCCCACGCACCTCGAGAAACGGCAGCGCCACTGGGAAGGAGTGGGTTCGAGCGAGGGGCCGGTTCTGCCTGTGCCAGACGCCTGAGGATGCGTGTCTTGCCAACGGCACCATCTGCTGCCAGGCTCCTCGCTCAGTGCCGTCCTCCCCACGCCTCCCCAGAGGGATTTCAGGTTCCTTCTGCTGCGCGAGCCCCCCCAGCGCGGGCTCACCAGCCGGGGGAGGCCGAGGCAGCCGCCGGCCCCTGGGAACGCAGGACTGCAGTCCCTCTGCCTTGCTCTAATCCCCTTTTCCCTGCACTCTTCCAGCCTGGGAACGCGAGTTGGCTTGCCTGTGTGTGTGGGCAGCTGCTCCAGCAAAGGTCAGCGGGCAGCAGGTTCGGCCTCCTGCCTGCCCTCCCCACGGGCCGTGAGCTCGGCTCCCCGCGGCTCCGCAGTCGGAGCGGGGCACGGCTATTTTCGGCGCTGCCACCCAGGATGTAATCTTGGCTGCCTCCTCTTCTTCTCACCACCACCTCCTCCCCCTCCTCTTGCTCGCTCTGTCTTTCTCTCCCCCCCTCCACAAGTGATCAAAAATAGTACCTGTGGTGTTAAATTTCTCACTCTGTAGCTTATTAAAAGCCTCTGAGTGCCTGACGCTGAGCCTATTTGAAGCTCAGCCGACTTCCCGATTTCTGAGCTGCTCCAGTGCCTTTTTCTTCCCTTCCCCTCTCTTTCCATTTTTTTTTTTTTTTTTTTTAAAAGGTCATACGTTGTGCTGTGCATAAGCAAAGCCTCAAAGTCAGAGCGAGTGCTAATTAAAACATCTCGGGAATAACTGGGGACGGACGGCTTCGCTCCCTCTTCCGCTCCCTCTCACTCTCCTCTGTCCCCGGTTTCTATTTGCGGCGTGCGTGTGCCTCTCTCGACACACGCAGCCGCTCTCTTTCTGACGGAAGGTGGCTGGGGTTTTTTTTTTTGGTTTTTTTTTTTTTTCATCTAATGGAAGAGCGTTGGCGAGGCCGGGAAGCTGGGGAAACGGCCAGCTGCTATTTTTAGGATGGGAAAAAAGTGTCTCCGTCAGCGTCCTCTCACCAGCTCTTCCCACTGCCTCCCGCCAGCGCCGGGGGGACCGGGGGCCAGCAGGGATCCGGCCCTGCCCCCTCGCAGGGTGCCCTTGGCCGGGCTCTCCGCGGCGTGATGCCTGCTGGGGCTTGTCTGCATTTGGGGGGAGCAGTGAGGGCACCTCCGGCTCGCCCCGTGTCCAGGGTGGCCGAGAGACCCTGGGGACGCCCGTGCCCCGGCCGTGCCGCGGGAGGCAGCTCTGCCCCTGGGCAGGGGCTCTCCTGCCCTCCTGGGTGTGGGGAAAGGGTTTTTTTACCTAAACCCTGCGCCGGCAGCCCCCCTGCCGCTGCCAGGCAGGACCAGAGCAGTGCCGGGCAGGGACTGCCTGCGCCCCGGCCGATGGCACCGCGGCCCCGCTCACCCTGCCCTGCAGTTTGGGGGTGCAGGGCAAGGTGTTCCCAGGTTCTCCCTGCTCCCCCTCGCAGCCCAGCCCGGTCCCCGCAGGGTCCCGGCGCTGTGGCCTCGGCTCTGAGCCCCTCGCCTGCCTCTGTCCTTTCCCATCACTGCCAATTATCTGGTTCTGTCAAGAGCAGCGTTATCCTCCTCCCCCGGATCGCCGCGCCGAGCTCTCGGCTCCCTCTGCCCACGCCGGGAGCCGCGATCAGTCACGTCCCGCTGGATGCCACCAAAATGGTCTCTGACTCTGCGTGGCGCGGGAGACGTGCGGCTACGGCTGAACCAGAGGCGAAGCCCTTGCCCGCTCCCGGCTCGGCATCGGTGCTGCGGGGACGGACCCGGCCGGGGCCAGGGGGACGGGGGGGAGATGGGGGTCAAGCCCCGGCGTGGACCGTGCCGGTACCGCTGATGTGATTCAGCGGGTGAATCCTCTCTCCTCTGCTCCCCAACCCGGCCTGGCCTGGGGAGGTGGGGGGCTGTCCCGGCTGGCGGTGGCACCAGCACGGTGCTTGGCTGTCCCTGGAGCACTGGCACGTGCCCTTGGGGACCGTCACCTCCAACCGCAGCTGGGGCGAGAGGTCTTTCCCCGCTGCTTTTTGGGGCGGTGGGTGCCGGGGCAGCACCTTGCCCCTGTGCTTCGGTCCCCGCTGGGGGCCGCGGGCCGTGGCAGCCGCGAGCGTCGGCGCAGCGTGGTGGGGTTATTGCGGGCAGCCTGGGATGTGTTTGTCTCCAGCTTTCGAGCGCGGCGGGGCGGGGTGGGCGTGAGAGGGAAACGTTAATGCGCAGGAGGGAAGGGCTGCCTGGAAAATGGCGTGAGCGGGGCGGGGGGCCGGCGAGTCGCCCTCCTCCTTCCTTTCCACCGAGGGCTTTCGCCCATGACTTGCATCTTCTGCTGCCAGATGGAGGGTGGGGAGCTGGGCCGGGAGCGCTTGGAAAGTGAAGCATCACCATTTCTGCCAGCGGCACCGGCCGCATCTCTTCTCTTGGGGGATGATTTCCGAGAGGGGCCGGGCTCCGCCGGGCTGAATCTCCTGGCGCTGGCGTCCCCTCCCCGTGCTTGGCCACATGGCATTTCCACTGTCCCACCCAGATCCCGAATGCAGGGGAAAGGTTCGAGCTCTCGTCTCTCTGCAGGAAAAAGAAACCCAAACCCCACCGCAGCCCCAGGATTCCCCCGGCTGCACTGACTCATCTGGCAGAGCCACCCCTTTCCCTGCCCGAGCCCGCGGTGCTCGGCCTCTCGCAGCCGCCCCGCTTTTGCCCCGCGTCCTCGGTGCCCGTGTTGTGACATCGGGGCCGGGGCTGCCCCCCACCCCTTGTCCCTGCCGGGGGCACCCGCTGCCCGGGGGGCTGTGGAGGTGGAAGGCGGCCCCGCTCACAGCCCCCCAGGGAAGGGGGCCGAGTGGGGGGGCTTGGGGAGCCTCGGCGCCGGGCGGCACCCTGCCCGTCCCTGCCAAGGCTTTGCGGCACCCGGGTGCGGATCTGGCTCTGGCCAGGACCCCTCCCCGGCCCCCGTGGCCGTGGGCTGCTGCCTGCGGCGCTGGTCCTGGCGTGGGAAGGTCAGCGGAGGCTCCGCGCGCTGCCAGCACCAGCCCGGCCGTGTCCTTGGGCCACGTTGCCCTTGGGTGGCTCGAAGGCCGAATCCTCGCAACTTCCTTCTCCAGGGGGGGAGCGCTGCTGTAATGATTAACCCGCGCTGCGTTAATTGTTCCGTCCTGCAACCTTTTTCCTCTCGGTTTCCAGCACTGGAAAATGCTCCTCTTCCGCTGACCTCCCACGCACGTGGTCCCGTCCCCGTGGTGGGAGCGTGGCAGGGCTCAGGGAAAATCCCCGCGGGCAGGACAGGCAGGAGCAGGGGACCTTGGCTCGGGGCACGGCGGCAGGCAGGATCTGGCCCCGGCCCACTTCTGGGGTGATTTGCCGGCAGATGGCGGTGGAGCCATGGGGAGACATCACCCCACCGGCCTCCCCGGCCTCACCCCCCAAAATGCGGGTGCAGGAGCGAGTGCCGATGGGTGTTGCAGAGGGCGGGTGTTGTAGCCAGCACGACGGCGCTTGCCATGCCGCTCCCGGGCCAACAGCCTCTGAGCGCTGTGCTGGTGAGCGCGGCAAACCCTTGGCCTGGGGCAGGTTCTCTCCTGGGGAAACTGAGGCACGGATGGGGAAAGCCACTTGCAGGCTGGGGAGAGCAGGGACGGGACGTGGGAATCCCAGACCCTGCTGCTGCACTGCGCTGCTCGGGGATACCACCCCTGGGGGCGTCCCCCCCCCCGGGAAGCCCCCGGGGGAGCTGCTGGGGTCAGGCGAGGGGCAGTGGGGGCGGCGCGTTGCCCTGGGGTCCCAGGTGCCTTGGCTGGGGCTCGGCGGCCGCAGCCCTCGCCCGGGGCAGCCTTGGCGGCCGGTCGCGCTTGGCTTCGCTGGAGCCGGCCCAAAGCCGCCGGGCGCGTGGAGGAGGGCGCGCGGCCCCGTGCTGGGGGTCCGAGCGAAGCCCCCTCCCACCGCCCCCCCGGCCGGGGCCACGACCTGCGCGGGGCAGGGGGAGGCTGGGGAGGAAGCGGCTGCCAGCTGGGCTCGAAGCTGGCTACAAAGGCGGCCCAGAGAGCCCAAGTGGAATGAGGTGGCACCCAGCCAGGTTCCCACGGCGGCCCCGGTGCAGAAAATACACCCGGAGCTGGTGGCGGTTGCCACAGCGATGGGCTGGGTGCCACGCCGCAGGGGTGCACAGCCCCGGACCCAGGTGTGCCGGCACGGGACCCCGGCGTGGGGCGGTGGGAGCACCGTGGGGCGGTGGAGCTGGGCGCTGGCAGGGACCAAAGGCTCCTGCCCTGGTTCCCGCTGCCCCCGCCTGCCTTTGATGTGCCGGGACTTCGCCCTTGGTAAAGCTGGGAGGTTCCCAAGGAGTTCCCGGCTGGAGCCTGGCACCCAGCACCCCGGCGTCTCAGCACGAGCCCCCGCGAGCCCCGGGGCTCCGTCCGCCGCTCGGTGCCCCTCGCCTCGCTGCAGCTTGGAGCCCCCGCGGGCTCCCCAGTTCCTGGCGGGGCTGGCCGGGAGGAAGCGGCTGCAGCTGGCCCCGGTGGTGGGGCGCTTCCTGGCAGGGCTGGCGCCGGGCTGGGGCTCGGGGTGGGAAGGGGAAGCCGGGGGGGCTGGGGCCGGCTGCCCTCGGGGATGCCCCGGCATGCGGCGGGGAGGAGGGGACGGTAGCGCTTTCATCCCCGCTCCCTCAAAGGCCGCCTGTGTGCTGAATGGCCGCCCCTCCGCCGGGTATAAATAGCAGGGATTGAGGCCTGGCGTGACACTGGAGTCACTTCTGCCACCGCCACCTTGGGTGCCCCCCCCCGCCGCCCCGCGGGACCTCAATGGGGTCATTGTGTGCCGCAGCCCCGTGGGGCACGGCCCGAGCAGCTGCTGAGCCTGACCCCGTCTGCTTCCCCCCGTGTGCCGGGGCCACCGCGGGGCTCGGGGTGCCCCCGCAGGGTCCCACGCAGGGAGGGGCCACGCGTGCCCACCGCTCGCCCTCCTCCCCCCCGGCAGGCGAGGGCCACGCAACGGGGTAGGCGATGGCTTCCTGCCATCCCCGTCCCCACCTGGCCAGGCCGGCTCCTGTCCCCGTCCCCACCTGGCCATGCCAGCCGGCTCTGCCCCCCGCCATCCCCTCCCTGCCCGGGCAGCGCCGGCAGCTGCTCTGGGGCGTAATGATGGGGTGTGCCTGCCCGCCCCGGGGTGGAGAGCGGCGCGGGAGGCTGCTGCCACCCAGCAAGACGGGGCCAGCCGGGCGCGGAGCTTCCCTGCCTGCAGCCGGCACGGCCACACCTGTGTGGGCAGAGCGGACCCCGCTCCCACCCCAACGCCCGGCCCAACCAGCTCCTTCACGTCCCGGCTGCCCGCGGACAGGCTGCTGCAGGCAGGGCCCCCCGGGCCAGGCAGGTGCAGGGTGCTGGGGAGCGCCCGGTGCGGCGGGGGGACGCGGAGGGCCGGGAGGAGCCGGAGCTGCCTCCGTCCCCGCTGTGCCGTTGGGCCACGGCCATTGCGGTTGCCCCGGAGCGCACCGAGGTGCCCGGGAGAGCCGGGGGCTGGAGGGGCTGTGACCCCACTCGCTCCCAGCCAGGGGGGGTTCTGGGTGTGCCAGGACCAGCCTGCCTGCGCCGCTGCGGGACGTCCCTGTCGCTGCTCACCCCTCGTCGCTTCCCCGCATTGTGTCCCCCGTCCGGCCCCACATCCTGTCTCGCAGATGGGCCCCGACCCCGGCCGGCTGCAGCCCCCGCACCTCGTGTCCCAGCTGGGGCACCCCAAGGGCGCAGGCTCCTGGCCGGGCGTGGGAAAAGCCAGCATCTCCCGCAGCGAGCGGGGCGGGCAGGGCAGGCAGGGCAGGCGGGGGCCCCTCCGACGGGGCCGGGTGTGGGCGCAGAGTGTGCACAAGCGCATGTTGCGCCGTCAGTGGGGCGGGGAGTCGTGCACCCCACATCCCCCCATCTGCTCCAACCGCGGTCGCCCACTCCCCAGGGCTGCTTTGCCCAGTTTGGGGAGCGAGGACCGGCTGTGCTGCAGCACCCCTGCTCCCGGTCCCGCAGGACACAGGAGCGCAGGCGTCCCGCACCGGGGGGGCTGGGGGCTGCTCCACGGTGCGGGGGTCCTGGCTGGGCAGGGGGGGGCCGTGACCCAGTCGAGCTGCGACGCTGCAGCCCCCGGCAGGCTGCGGGTACCTGCTCCTTACGGCTGCGGGAGGAGCGGCACGAGGCCGGACGGCTCGTGCCAAGGGCGTCCCGTGAGCAAAGAGTCAGATAAGCAGAGCCGGGCCGTGACGGCCATCGCGCGGGGCCCTGGCCGGGAGCTTTCTGACTTCATCTCGGATTCAGCAAATGGCTGTGGCTGGAGGAAAAGGGAAGGGACCGGGCTGGGGGCTTAACTGGCAGCGTTTTCCTTTGGAAATGCATCTCCTGTAAAACGTGAGCTGATGCTTTTCGCTTTGAAGGCTGCCAGGAGCACCTGAGAAGGGCAGGCAGCGCTGGGGCTGCTGCGAAGCGAGTTTCTCTTTTGCTTTTGTTTGGCTCTTGTTTGGCCAAGCATCCACCCCGCGCCGAGCACAGGCGGGCTCCCGAGTCTCTCGGTTTCCATCGAAGCAGCGGCGACGTCGCTGCATTTTTGGTTCATCGGTGATGAGGGGCTCAGCGGGGCGGGGGCCGGCGGGGGCTGGCAGGGGCTGTGCCGCCTGGGGAGGGCGGCGGGAGGCAGGCGCTGCAGAGGTTACACAAGAGCCCCGCTCTGCTGATGCTCCCAAAACCACAGATGATCTAATCTCCTGCAGCCTAACCTATCGCTGCCATATCACATTTCCCCTCAAAAACCTAATCCTGCAGAGAGCACCCGACGCTGTCCCGGCCCTGCCGGCAGCACCCTCGCAGAAGCACCGATGGGCGACTGCCCGGTCACGCCAGCAGCCCCCGGGGAGCCGGGACTGCAGGCACCGGGAGAGCGGGACCTGCCTCCCCCTGCCAGGAGGGCTCTTTCAGCCCAGGCAGCTCCGGGGCTGCCGCAGCCGGTCTCGGCCAAGCTCAGCCGCCGGCAGAGCCCTCGCTCCTCCCTGACCCCAGCCCCGCGCGGTGCCAAACCCCGGCCTGGGAGCCGCTCCGTGCCGGCTGCCCCGAGACGCCGGCCTTGTCTGGAGGACTGTCACAGCCTTGGTGTAAATCTGGCTACGGCAACCCCTCCCCAGGGCCGAGTTCTGAGCACGAAGAGGAGACAGAAGAGAGGCAGAAGGAGAGCCCCAGCGTGGCGCTTCCTTCCCCATTCCCGTCCCCGGTGGCTCGAGCTCTGCCACCACGTGTGCCTCTTTCATCACCGCGGCTAACGCAATCGGGGAGCTCCAGTTCCTGCCCGCCGGCCCCCCCAGCCCGGCGGGCAGCGGACCCCCATGGTCTGTGCCTGCCTGGAGGGAGCTGCCCACCCAGCAGCATCCTGGGATGCTCTCGGCATCATCCGGGCGAGGGGGTGGAGAAGCATCCGGCTTCGGCTCCGGGCTCTCCGGGCAGCGGGGTCCGGCAGGGCTCGGGTACAGCCCCCGCAGCCCCGCCGTTGGCCGGGACGGCTCCTGCCTTTGCCGGCACACGGGGTGCCGGGGCGTGCTCCAGCCCGCGCACTGCCACGCCGCCAGCTGCCTGGCACACAGGGGCCTCGTGGCGGATGTGAGCAGGCGTGTTTCGGGGCAGGGCTGCCTCCACGCCAGGCCAGCACCGGCCCGGCGTGGCCGAGGTCTCCGTTGGGAGCTGAAGGCGCTATGGGGAGACAAAGGTTTAATGAGGGGTTGTTCGGCTCTCTCTGATCCTTCCGTCCATTATCTAATCAGAGCAGGGCATTTAAAAGGCCACAGTGCAGGATGAGTCACTTCCCTGGTCGGTGCCTCAGTTTCCCCACAGGTAGCACGCCGGGGATGAGCTGAGCCCGTCTCCCCGCAGCGTCTCGGCGCTGGGGAATGCGGCACAGTGGGTCCGGCCCAGGGCTGGATTCCTCCATCTGCTCTTCGCTCCCCACTGACTCACCCCGACCCTGGGCACGGCACCTCCCTCCATCCCCCCCGCTGGGGAAGGGGCGCAGGGCAGCCCCGCTCCGGCCGGCATCCCTGGGCAGCCGGGAGGGTCCGGCAGGAGGGAGGGCGAGAGCCAGCCCTGCCCAGGGGTGCTGGGACAGCCCGATGCCCAAGTGCCCAGCAGCACGGGGCACAGGTCAGGGGCATCCACACCTCCACGCGTGGCAGCTTCCCCTCTGCCCAGCATGGCAGCGCCGGTGCCGGTGGCACGCGGGGTCCGGCTCTCCTCCCCGCCAGGATTTCCTGCCGCCGTTCCCAGAATAGTCCGTGGCCCCGCATCCGTGGGGGAGCGGGTGACCGCGTGCAGCCATCAGCCAGGAACCGGCCCTGCCTCCCCAAGCAGCACCGGGACCCGGGGTCAGGCACGGGGCGAGGCAGCGGCACCGGTGTCCCTCGGCCAGGGCCACGTGGCAGGGCTCGTGGCGGTGCCCCCTGCCCCGGCCAGACCCCGCCGGTGCAGGGAGGGCCGGCCGGGCGGCTCCATCACCGTAAACAGGAACTGTGGCTGGGGGGAGAGCGCAGCCTGGCCGGGAAGTGAGGGGGTGCGTGCGCCCATGACGGGATGTGTGCGAACGGCGTGAGCCAGCGTCCGGCCTGGCCAGGAGGGAGCGTGGGTGGGGGTGCAGCACCCACCTGGGCAAACGTGGATGTGTGTGAGCGTGCGCACACGCACGGGAGCGTGTGTGGCGGTTGCTGGGTGCAGAGCGAGCACGCGTGTATGTGCACGAGCGTGCATGTGCCCGTTTGGGACGGTGCCGCTGGAGGGGTTGCACACGCGTGTGCGGGGACGAGGCCGGGAGGAAGCGCCTCCTCCCGTCCCCAGCCCGCCCTGGGTCGGGGTTTCCTGCGGCACAACCCACCCGTGGCACTCCTTTTCCTCCTCCCCGGCTTCGGCTGCTTCGGTGGGTGCCAGCCCTCGGCAGAGAGGCAGGGACGGCACTGGGCAGCGGGGCCGTGTGCGAGCATGCCCACGCGCCCGTGTCTGCACCGTCCCACGCCCCACGCTCTGCCAGAGGCCGCCAAACCCACGGTGCTGCGGGGCTGCCGGCCGCCCCACCGGACCCTAGCCGCTGGGGCAGCAGCCCCGAGCCCCCCAGGGCGGCGCTGGGGAGGTGGGGTGGAGGGGTGCCTGCCACCCCGCCGGCACCATGCCCCCCGCCCGGAGGAGGTTCCCGCATTCCTGACGCAGCTCCAAGTGGAGCAGTGGGCAGGCGCGGGGCGGGGATGCCGCTGCGCTGAGTGTGTGCCCGTGTGTCAGCGCGTGGGGTGGCCCGGCGGGACGTGGCACCCCACGCACCCCCCCCACTGGCCACCCGACGCCGGGCCCCGGGGGCCCCGTGCTGGCATTGCCCCCGGCCCTTGGCAGACGCTCGGGCTCTCCAGGATCCGTCCTACACGGCCCCGGCTCTGCCTCCGCCCTTTGTGCAGGCAGGATTTGGCAGATGCCCCGTGGGCAGCGGGGTCAGGCCCCCACGGGTGGGCTCACTGCCTGTCGGTGCCCCCCGTCAGCCAGCCGTGTCCCGTGGGACCCCCCGGGTGGGCGCGCCAAGCTCTCCCTGGCCACGGGGCAGGGTTGAGGGGTGGGTGCTGAGGATGCTGCACCCCAACTGAACGCCCCAAAGTGGGGCAGCCGGACTACACCCCCCACGCCGCATCGCGGGACACTCCGGCCCCACCCCCTCCAGGGTGGCCACGGTGCATTATGGCGGTGGGAGTCCCGGGGGTGGCCAGGCTGCGGGACCACCCGGGGCAGGGCTGTGATGGGGTCCCGGGGTCTGCGACGGCGGCACCGCTGCCTCCGCTCGGCTCCCATGGAGACCCTGCCCATGGCAGCAACGGTCCCCTTCCCCGGGCGATGCCGATACCGGTGGGGCAGCCCCTGCTCCCGCACCCACGGGCCCGGCTGGGGTGAGGCGAGGGCAGGGGCAGCTTCGGGGCGAGGGGGGAGCCGTGGCCACGCAGCCGAGGGGATCAGCTCCGGGATGGCGGCAGAGGCACGGTGCGGTGCGGGCAGTGCTGGCTGGCTCGCGGCCGGGGCAACCTCGGCTCCGCTCTCGCCCAGGCTGGACCACAAACCGCCCCAGCCAGCCCCCGCGGTGGGAGCTGAGGGATGGGATGGGATGGGATGGGATGGGATGGGATGGGATGGGATGGGATGGGATGGGGGGATTGTACTTTCCCCCTGATTTATGAGCCTGGCTCACCCCAGGAACAAGGTTCTGCGTGTACCCAAGGAGGCTACCGAAATCCCAGGTCCTTGCCCTCCCCAGGGCTGGCAACTTGCTTAAGCTTTATAATAATAATAATAATAATAATAATAATGATAATAACAACAATAATAACAATAACAACAACAACAACAAGCTGAGTTGTCATCTGACTCCTGGAGCCGGTGATTTAAAGCAAACCAAGAAATGTCGCGGCGTCTGAGAAACAACTGCGCAGTGCTGAGCTGAGACCGGGGCTGGGTCCAGCCCGAGGCCCAGCCTGGCTGGGAAAGGGCTTTCCGTGGGAGGGACGGGTGCAGGGTGTCAGGGCTCCGGTTCCTCTTGGCCACGACGGGTGGGGGACCGTGTCCCCCGTGCCCCTTCCTACCCTGGCAGGGGCTGGACGCCCGCGTTTCCAGGGGTCCCCGGGAGCAGGAGCCAGGTCCTGCCCCGCTGGGGGGTCTCAGCCCCCGGCCCGTGCCCAGGGGAGGGTCCTGTCCGTGGGCACGAGCCGGCAGCGTGCGCCCACGGTGCTGACGCAACCACCAGGACCTCTCCTGACCCGTGATTTCTGCAATTGCCACACCGCCTCCGGCACTCGGCGCGGGGCTGGTGCTGGGCTCCTCTGTGGGCTGGGGTGCCGGACGGGGCTCGGGGGGGACAGGGGCTGTGGTGGCAGAAGGGCAGCGGCAGAGCTGGTGCACGGGGCAGGACTGGACATGGCCGGTGCTGGGGTCCAGGGTCCAGGGTTCCCCCCGCCTGTCCCAGCGCGGCTCTGGGCTCTGGGCTCTGGGCTCTGGGCAGGGAGCGAGGCAGGGGAGATGCCCCCAGCCCCGTCGGCACGCTGACCCAGGGACGTCGAGCAGGGCTGGGGCCAGCTGGCTGCCCGTGCCCGGCCTCCGGCACAGCTGGGCCAACCTGCCCATGTACCGCACCGGCCCGTGAGGGGAGAGAGTCAAATCCCCGCTCCCGCCCGGCCGGGGGGTGCTGGCCACGGGCCGGCGGCGTCAGGGGCTGGCAGGGAGGCAGCGGAGCCGAGGACAGGGAGCCGCTCGCCCTGCGTCAGCAGGGACGGAGACCTCAGCGTCCCGAAGGGGACTGTGAGCTCAGGGAGCCGAGAATAGCCCTGGCCTCACTGTGGGCAGCGGGGCCGTGGCCCAGCACAGCCAAGTATGGCCCCACACCTGAGCCCGTGGTGCTGCTATATCCAGAGGGATTCGCCATCCTTCCCGGGGCCGGGGCCAGGCTGCGGGTGGGAGCCTCTGCGGTGACTGGCGGTCACGGCACGGCACGGCCGGGAGCTGCCTCATCCCGGGGGCCAGTGGGAGCCGTCCAGCCCTGCGCTGTCCCCCCCGCCCGCGGGGTGGCTCGGGGTGCCCGGCCCCCCCGTGCCCCGTGGCTGCCTGAGTCACTCCAGGGGTGACTTCATCTCTGGGGCTTGCCTGGCCTCAGCTGGGGCCGAGGCCGGGGTGATGGGCAGAGCCCCCAGAGGGTGTGGGGTGCCCCAGAGCCAGGGCATGGCAGGCGAGGCCAGCCTGGGCCACCAGCTCTGGCTGTATTGGGCCGGCAGCTGGGGTGTCCCCAGGCTGCAACGCCCGGACGCGCTGCCAAGGGCCACCAGGACACATCCCCGAGAGCCGGGAAACACACGGAGCCGATTGTGTTTCTGAGGACACGCCTGGGTGTTTACAGCCCCACCAGCGTCACCGGCACAGGCACCGCCGTCCTGCCCAAGGACACCCCGCGCCCGCCACGAGGCAGCCCCGAGCCTGGCGGGATGGGGGGCTCCAGCCTCGGGGGTTCGTGCCTGGCTCTGTGCCGGGAAGGTGGGGATTGCCGGCTCCTTACTCACAGCAACAAGCGATGGCTCACCTGAGTACGCCGGGGCGACGTGAGTCACCGCTCGCCACTGTGACTAAGGCTGAGCTGCTCGGCCCCGCGGGGCTCGGGGGACGGGGAGGGGGAGCCGGGACCCCCAGCCAGCGGCCCTGCGCCTCGCCCACCGCGGCGGTGCCGGCGGTGCCTGGTGGGCCGGACCGGGCAGGCGGAGGTGAAGCGGTTCGGCTGCACCCTCCTGCTGGGGTGTGCCCCGCGCGCGCCCTGCCGCTGGCCCCGCGCCCGTGGGAACGCTCCCACTCGCTGCCGGCAGCTCTGCGGCGAGGCCTCGACCGGGCACCGTGCAGCTGCGCCCCGCTGCCTGCGCCGTGCCTGCCGGCATCGGCCCCTTCGCGGCCGTGCCAGCTCTGCTCCCCGCAGGGATGGGATCGCTCCCCTCCCCGGGCTGGGGGCCTGGAGAAGTCGTGGAGGAAAAGGGCCCCCCAGGCTGCAGCCCTGCGTCTTCTGCAGCCACAGGAGCGAGACCCCCCCCTCTTCCCTCCTCTCCCCAGCTCTGCCCGAGCCCGGCGTCAGCTCTGCCCTAATCCCATGACCCCGCGCCTGCGAGGGGAATGCAGAGACCTGCGATAAAATCCCTGTTTGCCAAAGCTGTGAAATCAGCCAGGAATTCAGTCCAAAAGGGAAGGAAAGAAAAAAGAAAAAAAAAAAGGAGAAAGAAAAGAAAAAAGCTGCTGCCCGGGGCTGGTGGGGGATTTCCCCAAAGAATGAGGGCTGGGAATTCCCTTCCTTCGAGGGACAGGACTTCCAAGAACCAGCCCCCAAAAGATTCAGGGCTCCCAGCTGAAGCCGGGGCCGGCGGGACGGGGCAGCGCCGAGGGACGCGGAGGAGCCGACACCGCGGTCCTGCCCGAGTCCACCCTTACACCGGGACGTGCGCACCGGCCAGGCCCCGTGGGAAGCGTCCCCGCGGGACCCCGGGTAAGCCCCTCTCCTCCGCCCCGGCGCCCGCGCCGCCCGCGCTGCCCGCCCTGGTGTGCGTGAGCCGCTCGCTCCGTGGCCGCAAGCCACCGCGGGGGCTAATCTGCAGGGCCCAGGTTAGCTAAGCGGATTGCGGGAGCTGCGTGTGGCCTGCAGCGGGATTTGTGTAGGTATTTGCTCGTCGGATCATCTCTCCCCAAGCTGCTCAGCTGTGCGGGCCTTGGAGAACGCTCCCTCTGGAGACGGCAGGAGCCTCTGATGCTGCACAGCAATTATGCCCGAGTCTGACTGTAATCTTTAACGATTTATTCCCAGGGCAACACAATAAACTAAACACACAAAATCTAGGCTGCTGGGAATCCTGGGATCTCCCGGCTTATGTCTCTGGAGGCTCCGGATACCTTCAACCATACTGAAATCTGCACATGCTTCCTAAAGCACCAGCTCCTGGAGTCATGGGAATGATGCAGGAGATGAGCTTCCTCCCAGGAAGGAGATGGAGCTGTGCGGGGAGGGTGGCGGCCGGGAACAGGGCTCCCCAGGGCTGCGGGGACGTGGTGGCAGCCGGTGGGGAGGTGCCCTGCCCTTGGGGCACGGCACACTTTGCCGATGGACCCGAGCGGGCCACGCTCTCAGCCAGTGCCGGAGTAGCTGCCCCATGGCCATGATGTCCCCTTGTCCCTCCCTGCAGATCCGGGCCGCGGAGCTGCGAGCCAGGGGCTGGCAGCCGGGCCCTGCTCCACGAGGAGGTGGCTCCGGGGTGACGCCTTGTCCCCACCACGGCCCCTGCCGGTGCACGAGCCCGAACTGTGGCAGGGCCAAACCTGCCGGGGCCCGGCTGCCCCCTCTTCTCGCTGCTCCGGGGGCCTCACCCCACACAGCAAGCTGGGGACGTGGCCCCCGCAGGGGCGGCTTCGCGGGCTCGGGGCTCCGCAGCTCCCGGGGAGAACAATGGCGCGTCCCTGCCCCGGCCCCTCTCCCAGGGACAACAATGGCAGGAGCCGGAGCCGGAGCCGCCTGAGCTCATCTCCCTCCCGAGAGCCCGGAGGGGGCCGGGGCGGGCGGGGGGCCCCGGGCTGCGCCACAAAGGCTCCCTCCCTCCCTCCCTCCCTCCCAGCCCGGCTCCGCTCCTCGCACATGGAGGGGCCTCGCTCCCACCCCAGCGCGGCTCCGGCTGCGATCTGCGCCGACCCCAGGGGTGGCCTTCGGGAGCGAAAGAGCCGCAGCATTTTGGGGCTCCCGAGAGCTCCCCCCGGCTCCCTCCGGGCCCCCTTTGCTGCTGCCTCGTGGGTCGGGGATGCGCGGCCCCCTCCTCGCCGCAGAGCGGCCGCCAGATCCCCCCGCCAGCTGCTTTGTGCCTCGGTGTGCCAGGGCATTGTCTGCGGGGGAGAGGCCCGGCGGAGTCAGCCCGCGGTCAGGCAGCATCTCCCCGGCATCCTCCCTGCGGCAGGCCGGGGCGGCCACCGGCCCCGCAGACCCCGGCCCGGTCCGGGGGGAAACCGGCCCGTGGCCTCCGCTCCGGGGTGCCGGGACCTCACCCCCCAGCACCAGCGGTACCACAGCCCGCTTCTCCTCCGCTCCAAAAAATCCCGTGGGGCCGAGGCTTTGTCCTGGCTGGGCAGTAGGCGGCTGGGCAGCGGGAGGCCCGGGGGGGGCACGGCCCAGCCTCGCTAGCGGACAGCAGAGAGTCCCCGCCGGGAGCCGCTTCGAAGCTCGGCTCCCCAGGAGAGCTCAGCCCATCGCCTCCTGCGCACGGACTGACTTGGACCCCGGTGACGGGGCACCCGGCCGGGCAGAGGTGTCCGGACCGTCCCCTCCGCACCGCCCGCGGGAGGCGCCCCCCCCTGCCCCCCCCGCGGGACGCAGCGGCCCCGTGTGCAGCCCCGAGCACTTGTGAGCAGCGGGGGCAGAGCTGGGACCGGGACCCCCGGAGGGGCAGAGCCGCGACCCCGGGAGAGGCCGAGACCCCCCTCCGCCCCCCCCGCCGGGGGGCCGAGACCGGGAGCAGGGGGACGCCGAGCCGGGACCCCGGGAGCAGGAGCCGGGACGGGGGGCAGGGGCTGGGACCCCCAGGACCGGGACCGGGACCGGGACCGGGAGGCAAGGGTCGGGACCCCCCCCGGGAGCAGGTGCGGCCGCGTCACCTGCGGGGCCCGCCGAGGCCGGGGCCGGTGCCGGGGCCGGTGCCGGGGCCAGGCCGGTCCCTGCCCCCGCCAGGCTCCACCCCGGGCGGTGCGGGATAAAACTTGGGGCACCTCCCCAGCAGCTCCGCGTCAGGGCTGCGCTCGGACCGGCTCCAGCGCTCGGGAGGGGGCACGGCACCGCGACCCCCCCGGGAAGTTTCGGGGGGTCTCTTTCTCCCTTCTGCCGCCGGAGGCAGCTGAGCTCCAGCCGCGCCGGGGAACCGCGGGGCCCCGCTCCGGGCTCGGTGAGTGGGGCCGGGGCTGGCTGCGGGGGGGCCGGGCCGTCGGGGGGCCCGCGCCGGGCTGGGGGGCGCGGGGGAGGGATCCGCGGACCGGGGCTGCGCTCATTCGCTTTTCCCGGAGCGGGCGGGGTGACCCCGCTTCCCCGGGCCCGGCGGCTCCCCGGGGGGGGACGCACGGCAGAGCCCAGCCGCTTGCGGTGTCCGGGAACGCTTCCCACTCGCCAGGACCCTCCGTGCCGCCGGCCACTCGGGACTTTGCCTGCCCGCGGGGCACGGGCAGCGGCGCCGGCTCCCCTCGCTCCGGCTGCCGGGGACCCCGAGCGCGGCCTCCCGGCGGGGGGGGGGGTGGGTGTGCGCCCCGCTCACCCCCCGCCGCGTCCCGGGGAGCGGCCCCTCGCCCCCAGCCGCGGCGTGCCGAGGGGGGGCTGCCCGGGCTGGTTCGCTCCGTATCGGCGGGTGGACAGCGGCCCCGCGGGGAACCGCGGCCGGGCTCCCCGGTGTCTCGGCAAGGGCTCCCGGACCCCGCCGCGGCCCCCCCCGGCGCAGGAGGCGCGGCGGGGCCGGCAGAGGGCGCCCGCGCTTTGCTGACTCATAGCCCCCCCCCCCTCCCCGGTGAGGGCGCCGGGCCGGGGCCCCGGGGCTGCTGCGGCCGTTCCACACCCCCCCCCCCCCCCCGGGGCCGGGGCGGCTGGGCCTGGGGCCGCTGGGTCGGGGGTCCCCGCCGCAGGATTTGGGGTGGGGGGCGGGAGTGTACTGGGGGTGGGCGTGGGGGGCTCAGCCCCGCGTCCGGGCAGTTTCCCGTAGCTGTAACGGCGTCACCGGGAGGGTGACCGGGCGGGTGTGACCGGCCGCGGGTGACTGTGTGTATATCCCCCCCCCCCCTCCGCCCTTTCCGCCTCGGTGTCCCCGCGTCACTCGGCTCCTGGGGCTCCGGTTCCCGCCCGGCCCGGCGGGCAGTCTCCTCCCGCCGTGGCCTCCTCCGGTGCGGGGGCCGCTCACCGCCCCCGCCCCGCCGCGGCGCTCCGGGCCGCCGCCTAAGCCTGCCTGCCTGTGTCCCGCGTTCACCCCTCCGCGGCCCCCCAACCCCTAGCCCCGCCGCCTCCCCCCGGCCCCGGCAGGGCCCCGGCCCCGGGCAGCCCCGCGCCCCGCCGGGTGCTCGGCGCTGCCGACCGGGGCCGGGCCCGGGCCCGGGCCCCCCGCGCTGCCCCGGGGCCCCTTTGTTGTGCGCCCGGGATTATGAATGGCTCCCAGGCGCGGCGCGAGGGCGCGCGGGGGGCGGTGGAGGGGGCGGGGCCGCGCGGCCGCGTGGGCGGGAGGAATCCGGCCGGGCCGCCCTCCCACCGGGCCACGTGGGGAGCCTGCTCCCGCTTCCTATTGGCTACCACCGCGGATGTCTGGGCGCTGGGCGCGCTCCCATTGGCTGCGGCCGCCGGAGGAGCCGGAGTGAATGAGGGCGAGGCCCCGCCCGCGGGACGTTGCTACATTGTAACTTCCCCCCCGCACGCCCTCCCCCCCCAGCCCCCCCCCGCTCGGCGCTTCCACGGCAGCGGCGGCGGCGGCGGCTGCCGGTTCGGCGGGTCCGGCCCCAAAGAAAGGGGGGAGCGAAGCGTCCTCCGCGCCTCCCCGCCCCTCGCCGCGGCCTCCGGGCCCGCACCCCGCCCCCAGAAACCCCGCACAGAAAGGAGAGCGGCGGCGAGGAGAAAGAAAGGAGGCGGCAGGCAGCAGGCAGGGCAGGCAGCAGGCAGGGCAGGCAGCAGGCAGCCAGCGCCGCTTCCACCGCCCCCCTCCCGCAGGCAGCCAGCGCCGCCTCCCCGAGCCCCGCGGCCCCGCCAGCAGCCGGCGGAGCGGGAGGAGAACGGGAGAATTTTTTTTTTTTTAATATTTTATTTATTTTGCCTGGGCCGCGGAGGGCCCGGCCGGTGCCAGCGCGGCCCGGGGATCGCCCCCCGGCCCCCCCTCGGCTCCTCCCGGACCCGGCACGGAGAACTCGAAGCGGAGCCGGAGTTCCCGTGGGTACCGCCGGGGCGTGCGGCGGAGCGGGCCCCGCTCCCTCCTTTGTCCGCTTCCCCCCCCCCCCTCCGCGTTCCTGCGTCGCCCCCCGGCACCGACCGCCGCTCCCCCCGCAGGTCGGCGGATGGACCCGCAGCCCGGCGCCAGGAGCTGCAGCCGCGGGGCTCCCGCCTGCGAGGTGGTCCCGAACGAGCCCCCCATGAACCTCTACATCAACACCACCACCGGGACCCGCTATGAGCTCTCCGTGCCCGCCGAGGAGACGGTGGAGGGGCTGAAGCGGCGGCTGTCCCAGCGGCTCAAGGTGCCCAAGGAGCGGCTGGCTCTGCTGCACAAAGAGAGGTAGGGCTCGGCGCGGCTCGGGGGGGCCCGCCGGGGTCCCCATCCCCCCCGGCAGCGGGGCTGGCTGCGGGGGCGGCCCCCTCGCACCGGGCTCGGCACCGCACAAAGGCTCCCGCCCCCCTTCCCCCTGCCTGGCCCCATTCCTCCGCGGGTCGGGGCGGGCAGAGCCGGGGGGGGGGGGGGGGAGCAGCCCGGGGGGCCGCGGGCGGGGGCGAGCCGGGGGCCGGGGCGGAGGGAGGGAGGCTCCGGGCCGTGCCGGGGACCGGAGCGCGGCCGCCGCCCCCTCGCTCGGCCCTTGCCGGGGCTCCTTTGTGGGCGGCGGGCCCGGCCGTGCCCCGCGGGGGCCCTGCCCTTTGTTCTGGGCTCAACTTCGGCGGCGGCGCGGCCCGGCTCCCCCCGAGCCCCCAGCGCTGGGAGGGCCGGGGGCAGCCGGCGGCTGCTGGGGGGGGGGGGTCCTTTGTCTGCCAAAGGCCCGGTCCGAGGGGGCTGCGCAGCCCCCCCGAGTGGAGCGGAGCCCGAGCGGGGCCGGGCTCCCCCGCGCTGTGCTCAGCCCCGGCCTGGAGTAACTTAAAGAGTCTCGCCCGGATCGGAGAAGGGAAGGGGGGGAGACCGCGTCCATCTGCCGGCACCTACGGGTCCGGGGGGGCACGTCCTCCCGTGCCGCCTCCCCCACCCCACGCTGGTCCCAGCCTCTCTCCCACCCACCCACATCCCCCCCCCCCGTGGGCAGGTTTCCTGTGCCACGAAGCCCCGCGGCCCCCCCAGCCCCCGACCGGGTCCTCGCTGGCTCCCTCGCCCCGGCAGCACCCCCGGGCCCCCTTTGCCCCGGGCACGGAGCAGGGGTACCCCAGCACCCTGTGCTGCCCCCCGGGGGGCAGGGGGCAGGCGGGGAAGAGGCAGCGGGATGCAGGGTTCCCCTCCTGCCTGTCAGGTGTCGGAAACACTTGGGGTGGGGGTGCTTGAGGGGGGGCTCGGTCCCCTGGGAGCAGCCAGGCTCGCGGCCGGTGTCCCCCCCACGTCGGTGCGTGTAGCCGGGGCGGCGCTGACCTTGCCTTTGGCATCTGTTCCCTCTCCCCCACAGCCGACTCAGTTCTGGAAAACTGCAGGACCTGGGGGTCGTGGAAGGAAGCAAGCTGACGCTGGTGCCCACCGTGGAGGCCGGCTTGATGGTAAACGGCCTTTTTCTGCTGCTCCCTCCCTCCCACTCGTCCCCATCTATTATTAAAGCCCTGGGCGAGGATGTGCTGGCAGCCCTGCGGCTCCGCTGCCCCAGCCCTCGCTGAGGAGGCAGCGCTGGGCTGGGCACGGCAGCAGGTTTAATATTTCACTGCTTTCTCAGGGCTTGTGTAGAAATAGTGGAAGTGACATGTCATCCCTCCCCTCCTGCCGCACAGACGCCCCCTCCTTCTCTGCATTTGTAATGTTAATCCCCCCCTCCTCCTTTTTTTTCCAGTCCCAGGCGTCCAGGCCAGAACAGTCGGTGATGCAAGCTCTGGAAAGCTTAACTGAAACTCAGGTGAGAGGCTCGATGCCGGGGCACCGATAGAGACAAAGGAGGCTCTGCGGGGCGGTGGGAGGGAAGGGACTGCTGCGACCTGACTCCTCTTCCTCTCCCGAAAGGCTTTGGTGTTTAGTGCCTCGTTTAGGTTTCACCTTCAGAAGGGGTTGGGAGCGCTGAGGGTGGTGCCCGGGGCGGGCACCGTCATCCTGTGCAGCACCGAGCACAGGGAGGTCCCACGCTGCAGCGCTCGCAGCCCAAACAAGCCGGCAGCCGGGGAGGGCAGAGGCGCTGGGAGGTGAAGTGACTCACTCAAGGTCACGCAGCAGGTCGGCGGCAGAGCCCGGCGGCCCAGGGCCCTGCCCGGGGGTGCGAGGCTGCAGCCCCCCACAGCCTCCCGCCCCGTGGTGCAGAGGCAGGGCTGGCTGCCTGCCCCGCACTGGGACCGGGGCCGCCGGCGTGCGCTGAGGGGGGGCTGGCAGGGCCGTGCCGGGGGCTCGTGGGGCCACTGGGCCGTGCCGGGGGCTTGTGGGGCTGCAGAGCCCGGTTTTTTCCTCCCAGCGCCCAGAGGACTCTTCCCCCTCTCCTTGGAGCCGTCCTTGGGGGGATGCGGGGGGGAAATTGGCCGTGCCCGGGTGTTCTGGCGCTCTCCGCGTGCCCGCTCAGCGGCCTTGGGCTGGGGTGCCGAGGTGGGGTGCGGGTGGGGGGTGGTGCTGGCGGGGGCCGTGTTTAGAATAACTGTGAAGTTTCTTGGCGGCTGGCGGGGCGGCCTCCAGCGCGGGAGGTGTCATGGGCGGGGGGGTCCTCCGCCTGCGGCGCACGGAGAGGAAGCGTTCCCAGGGCTGGGTGAGCCGCCGCGGGTGCGCACGCAGCCACCGGCTGCCTGCCGCGAAGGTGGAATTTACCCCCAGCCGCGCAGGCCCTGGCTTCTTTGTTTTAAGTCTCTTTATTATTGCCGTTAAACTCTTTCCTTCCTTTCCGGCCAGTGCTGCAGCTTATTTCTTTAAAGGTTTGGGGTTTGGTTGTTTTGGTTTTTTTTCAACCTGCCTTGCTGAGTTTGGAGAAGGGGGCTGAGCCCCACGCTGTGCTGCCGCTCGCCCGGGGCTGGACAGGGGGGCTTGGTGGGGGCATGGCTGTGACCCCACGGAGATGTGGCAAGGGCCAGGGCTGCCCCGTGCGTGGGGACCTTTGCTGACCCGCGGTGCCCTTGGCTGCCCGGGGTGACCTTGACTTTTGGCAGCTGGTGTAACCCTGTGTGGGCCAAGGGGGTGAGCTTGGGCCAGGAGTCCTGTGCCGGAGGTTGGCTCTTGCCTCTGCCTTCCCCTGCCAGGGTCCCCTGGGCCCCGTGGAGCCCGGTTTGCTCACAGGGATGCTGCCCGTCCCAGCTGGGGTGCAGAGCTGTGCGAGGGGGCTGGTTCTGGCAGCCCACCCCCCGGGGGTCCCGGGGAACGTCCCGGCCTTAGGCCTGCAGCCACTTCTGGTGGGCTTGCGCAGCTCCCCGCCGGGGTGGGTGGTGAGGTGGGATGTACTGGGGAGCAGCAGGGCCAGGGAACCCCTGGGGCTGCCCAGAGCAGGGGGGCTTGGGGTACCCCCTGCATCTGTGGGGCTTGTAATGCCCAGCACAGCTCCCATCGGGCGGGCGGCTGCGGTCCCTGCCGGCCAAGCGCAGCAGGGGCGGAGGAGAGGTGTGTGGGCTACGGTCTGGTGGCCCACCGGGGCCGGCGGCTGCAACACGGTTTTCCCCTCCAGGCTCTGCCAGGCGGGCCGGGGGCCTGGCAGCCCGGGCGTGCCGCGGCAGGCTGGCGGTGCCGGCTGCGGGAAGCGGCTCCGCGCCTCCCTGCCCACTGCAGGTTCCTCCCGGGTCGGTGATTCAGGAAGCCAGGGCTGTGCAGGAGGAACCGCCAGCACCTGGGGGGCGGAGGGGGGGGGCAGGAAACCACTCCTCTCATTCATGCTTTGCTCGGCTCTGCCTGCGTCACGCATCCTCCGGCAGCGCAGGGAGAGCTGCGCCGACTTCCTCTGGGGGCGGCGGGGGGGCCGGGGCGCTGCCACCCCCTCCCACCCAGGTGCCTTGGGGAAGCGGCTGCCGGGCGGGAGGTGACGCTGGGCCCCGACTGAGCGGCACGGGGTCTTCGTGGAAGGGCTCGCCACGCTTCCTTCCGCCGGGCACGCTCGGCGGCCGCCCCCGCTTTCCAGGGAGCTGTGCCCACGGCCCCGGCACGGCAGCGCCCGAGCGGGCAGCTGGCATTTGATCCCGCAGCCTCAGCCCTTCTGCCCGACTGCGGAGCGCTGGGGGGGGGGGGACGGGACGGACGACGGGGGCGCATCCTGCCTGGCCAGCCCGGGTCTGCCAGGGGCTGCGGCCAGAGGAATGCGGCCGAGGGGCTCTGGCCCTCTGCCCTCCTTGGCATGGAAAAACCCCCGAGCAGCGGCGCGAGCATCTCGGCGGTGGGACCCAGCTGTCGGCCGCAGCTGCGCCCGGCTGGAGAGCGTGTTGGGAGCCCGCAGGGGCTGGGGGGGGCGCGTTTCCTGCTCCCCCCGCCGCGTCCTCGGTCTGGGCTGGCCTTTCCCCTCCGGGTCTGCCAGGAGCCGAAGCAGGACAGCTTGCCGGCGTTTTTGTGGGGGTGCTGCCCTCCCCGCTCGGGGCAGGGGCTGGCCGGGGGCAGCTCCCGCGCTCCGCCAGCCCGGGGGTGTCTGGGGCTGGGGGCCGGGGTGACACGGGGCCAGGCGTTGGAGCGAGGCGGGAATGCGGCGTTCTCTGAGTCATCGGCGTTTCTGAGAAGCAGCCGGGAGACACTTGCCCCGTCCCTGCGGGCCCGGAGCCCGGCCCGGTGCAGCTGGATCCCCTCCCAGGGCTTGGCAGGGTCCCGGGGGACCCCTGGGCACAGGGGCTTTGGGGGCCCAGTGGTCCCGGGACCCCCGCCCCGGTGGGGCTGTCCCAGCCCCTGTGGCAGTGCTGGCAGGGAGGGACGGGGTCCTCCCCGGCTGGCCGTGGGCGGCCGAGCAGGCGGCTGGGTGGGACGTGTTTGCATTGGAGCGGCCTGGTTTCGCCGGGGGGGTTGGCAGCGGCGTGGGGGCGGGCGCTGGGAGCCCCGGAGCCGTGGTCCCGCCGGGCCGGCCGCCCTGCCCGGGGTGCCGCGGGGGCCCAGCCGGCTCAGCGCTGCAGCCGAGCCCCCGGCTGCCTGGTGTGGGGGGTGCAGGGGGCCGGGGGGCGGCCGTGAGACCCCCACGCCTGGGGAGGAAGGGGTTATTTTTGTTCCCGCTGGGAAGCGCCCGGTGGCATGGGCTCGGCGTGGGTTTGGGGTGCTCTGGTTTCTCGCAGCGCTGGCGAGGGGTCAGGCAGGACGCAGGCAGGACGCAGGCAGGTGTGAGTCAGATGGAGCGGGGAGGCGGCCTCGGGTGCCGGCTGACGTCAGGGGGCCCCGGGGAGGTGTGCGGGGCTCCCCCGGGCAGGCTTCGGTACAGAGCGAGGGCAGCCGGGATGCCGGGGGGTCGGTGGAGGGCGGCGGGAGCCGGCGTGGGTGCTCCTGCCCCGGCTGCTCCCGCTGCCCCCCCTGCACGTGGGATGGGGCCGGGAGGGCTGCGAGTGGACCCTGCTCCCCACTCAGGGTCTCAGTGGAGGGGAGGATGGGAGCTGCCCTGCCCGTCCCGGGCACGGGGCTGGGCCCTGCTGGGTGGCGGGAGGGGTCCGGTCCCCTTCCCCAAACCCAGTCTCCGCACCCCAGCTGGGAGAGCGGCGTGCGGATCCCAGTTTGGGGGTCTGTGGGGTCTCTGTGGCTGTGCCCTGTGGGAAATGTCCCACCTACGCCGGCTCCAAGAGCAGCAGCTGGGCCAGGGGGGTCCGGGGGCCGTGGGCAGCCTCTGCCTGCCCGGCACTGCCACCCGCGGAGGGCTCCACGCAGGAGCTGTGACGGCCGCGCCGGCAATGCCGGAGGGGCTGTTGTGGCTGGAGCTGGGGCGGTCATGACCGAGCGGTGGGGACCAGGTGCCGCATTTGTGGGGCCGGTACGGTGCTGCGGGGGGGCAGAGCTGCCAGCCGGGCACGCATCCGTCCCCGGCTGCTGCGGGCAGGGAAACCGAGGCAGAGTCTGAGCCGTGGGGCAGGATGGGGGCCGGGGTGACGCTTTCCTGTGGCCAGGTGCTGTGTGCACGCACACGCGTGTGCGCACACATGCCCGTGTGCATGCCTGCCGTCCTCTCCCGCCCCCTCACCCCGTAACCTCCGTGTCCAGAGCTGCAGTGTCTCCTTCACGCCCACTTCTTCCTCTGCAGCCTCCGCCTGACATGCTCGGGGCTTTGCTGCTGGTATTTTTAAAGCTGCTTTTCCCACGGCTTCTCAGAACCGGCCTCCGCTGGAACAGGGCGCGGGGGAGCCGGGACGGGGCTGGGGGGGACCAGGGGGGCTGTGCTCTGCAGAGGTGCTGGCCCTTGGCTGGGGAGCGGGTGGGGGGCCAGGGGGGTGATGGGGGAGCGCAGCTGGGACCCCTCACCTCATCCTGCCGCAGGCGATGGCTGCGCCCCGAAGGTGCTGGTGGGGGTGTGGGTGGGTGACGTCTGCCGGGAGCCGTGCACGGCGCTGCACGTGACGGGCTGGGAAAGCCAGTCCTTGCTGTGCCCTAGAATAGCTCGGCTGGGGGGGGCGGCGGTGGCGTCATCCCCATTAGCTGTGACCCGGTGTCCTGCCCACAGCCCTGCCTGTGCGTGAGCTCCTGCCCTTCAGCCGGCCGGGCGGCAGGGCTGGCGGGGGCGAGAGGCACAACCCCCCCGGCAGCGCACACGAAGGCACGAGCAGGGGTTCGCGGCTGCCCCAGCCCCCCCCCCCGGAATGTGGGGGGATTCTCAGCGGTACGGGGGGGGGGGGCTCCCCCGTTCCCTAGCACAGATGTCGAGTGATTTATGCATCCTGGGGGGGCTGAGTGGTGTGCTGGGGGGGGGGCGGCAGCAGGTGGTGGGGATTGGGGGGCCCCCCTCACAACCTGGGCAGGGTCAAGCCCCCGCTCTTGTCTCCACGCTGCAGCTGCTCCGACACCTGCCTGCGACGGAGGCTCCTGGGTGGGCAGGGGCAGATCCTGCCTGTGCCGCCACTCCCCCAGGCCTGCCCCCCCTCCCCGGGGCTGCGTTTGGGGAGGGAAGCGGGGGGGGGGAGGTGGGCTGCCCTCCCCTCCCTTTCCTGCCTGATAGCCCCAAGCCACGGCAGCGGGCACAGCAGGGACCCGGCACGTCCTCACCTGCCCCCTTCCCATCCTCCTGGCGAGGAGCTCGCTCCGTGTGCTGGGGGCGGGGGGCAGCCCCCCCAGCCCCTCTCCGTGCTGGCCCGGGGCTGGCCGGAGGAGCGGCGCTGGCCCCGGGGGCGGGTGTGCGGCTGCACAGCAGCCCCGGCTGCGGCCCCTGCCCGGCCCTGCCCGCCGGGCGCTGGCAGGAGCACCCTGGCTGCGGCGGGTTCACCGCCGGGGAGGGCGGGCGGGCATGGCACAGCCGTTTTGTGCTGGGACAGAAAGGGCGGGGAGGACAGGAGGGAGAAAAATAACCCCCCGGCGCTGTCAGCTGATGGAGCTGGCACCGGGCTGGGGTCGCACGGGGACGATGGCCGGGCTCGCCTGCCTGCCAGGCTGGCACAGCCAAGGCCCCGGAAAAGGGCTGCGGGGAGGGGGTCATCCCCTCGCTGCCCTAATGACCCGTCCCTACGGCCGCACGGCCCTGGTGAGACTCGCGGGGGCAACAGCTGTCCCCTGCTCGGCGCTGGGGGGGCTCTGCGTGGTGGGCTCGCTGCGTGCTGGGGCTGACGGGGGTCCTTCTCTCCCCAGGTCAACGACTTCTTGTCGGGACGGTCGCCGCTGACCCTGGCCCTGCGCGTGGGCGACCATATGATGTTCGTGCAGCTCCAGCTGGCAGCTCAGCAGAGCAGCGGGCAGCTCCAGCACCGGCACGTCATCGCCAGCCGAGGCGAGGCAGGGGCTGCCGCCAGCCCCCACTGCCGGACGCTGCACGGCAGCGCCGGCTCCGGCTTCGCCCGCATCCCCGTGGTGCCTGCGTGCCAGCAGAGTCCGGCTCCCAGCCCCGCGCCCGCCGCACCGGCCCCCCCCATGTACTGTAACGCCCCCCACCCTGCTCCCGTCACCGCCGGGATGTTCCGGTCACACGGGGCCAGCACGCAGACGGTGAACAGCAGCGTGGTCTCCTCCTGCTCAGAGGTGAGTCGGGCCTGGGGGGCTCCCGGTGCCTTTGGGGCAGGGGAGCAAAGCCGTGCGCTTCCCAGCCCTGCTGTGGCGATGCCCTTCCCTGCCTCAGTTTCCCCACGCGTGGAACAAGGGTGTTCCCCTGCCCGGTTTGCAAAATGCCCCCAGGTCCCCGGGAGGGGCTCGGGGACAGGGTGTCATCCAGGCTCTCGCTCTGCTCGTCTTCAGACCCGTCCTGTCCCCACGGCCAGGCAGGAGCTGCCTGCCAGCGCGCTCTGCTGCCGCTTCCCTTTCCCCCTTGCAGAGCACAGCTGGCCCAGGGGGTGACTGTCAGGACCCCCAGGGCTGGGGACACCAGTGCGCGGGGGGGGGTGGGACAGCCACAGTTCCTTGTGTCCCAGTAAAACTGGGGCTGGTGGCGCCTGCTGGACCCTGCTTCCTGCCCGGGGCTGCTGCAGGGGTCTCCTGACCATTTGTGGGGGGCAGAAGGGCTGGAGCAGGGCTGCGCGCCCCCCCCAGCGCCCCGGCACGCCTGGGCCCCTGCCCGGAGGCTGATCCCATGTCTCTCCTGCCTGCCCAGGTGGACTGCGGCACCCGCAGCAGCAGCTCCCCGGGCAGCAGTCCTGCCCCCACGGCCCGATCCCGCAAACCCGGCGCGGTCATCGAGAGCTTCGTCAACCACGCGCCTGGGGTCTTCTCAGGGACCTTCTCCGGTAAGTGATGCCGAGCGTCCCCGGGGGCTCCGGTGGAGGGGCTGGGGCGGGTGTGGGGGACGTGGGTCTGGGGGCGGCTGCTCCTCGTCTCACACCCACCTCTTTTCCCCCCATCGCCGCAGGCACTTTGCACCCCAACTGCCAGGACAGCAGCGGGCGGCCGCGGCGGGACATCGGCACCATCCTGCAGATCCTGAATGACCTCCTCAGCGCCACGCGACACTACCAGGGCATGCCCCAGTCCCTGACGCAGCTCCGCTGCCAGACGCAGTTCTCCTCCTCCTCCTCCTCGCCCCCCGCCTCCCCGGACCTCGCCACCAAAACTACCTCAGAGCCGCTGCCGGCAGCCACGGCCTCCCCACCCCTGCACCCCGTCGTCCAGTGCCAAAGCCAGATCCGGATGTGCAAGCCCAGCGGTAAGCCCGGCTGCCTTGTGCCTCGCATGGGAGGGGGCCGCTGCCGGCCCCCGGGGTCTGCTGTGTGCCAGGGGCAACTTGACCGGCCGCGCCGCCTGCGTGCTGCCTGTGCCGGTGCCGGGAGCCCACTGGGGTTTGGCTTTGGCACCTCTTGGTGTCCTTGGTCTGTCCCGTCCCGCTTGGGTCTGCAGGTGTTTGCAGCCAGGATGGGCAGAGAGGGGCTGGGGAGCCCCTGCCCCCCGCTACCCTCAGCAGGGCCAGAGCTGACCCCTTTCTGCACGGGGTCGCTCCCCACGACAGCCCCCGCTCCCGCAGAGCCCGGGGCTGCGGAGTCACGGGAGCCTCTGGTTTTTATAGAAATTTTTTCCACTGTCGTGACTGGCCGCTCGCTTCTCTCTGCCCAACTGGGTGTGCTGGAGCAGGCCCAGGCACCCCGAGGCTCTGCCCTGCTCCTGCCTGCAGCAGAGGGAGCAGGCAGGGGGCTGGCAGGCAGGATGGGGCAGGGGCCAGCGAAATTTCGGCCGGGACCCATGGGAAGGGGCTGCGGCAGAGCCCCTGCCCTCCCCTGTGGCTGGGAGGGGGCCAGCACCCCCGGCGACGTGGGGGAGAGCCCCCCACCCCTGCCCTGCTCTGACCCCTCTGCTGGCTGCAAAACCCTGTGGAAACAAAGGATCCCATCGGGGAGGGCACGGGGGGGGCAGCTACGATGTCCCCGTCTCTGTCCCTGCTCCCCTGGGAGCTCTGGACCTGCCCTTGCCACCGGGGTGGAGGTTTTGGGGGGGGGGACATGGACTCCCAGTCCTCGCCCACCTCCCCATTTGCAAACCCGCTGCCCCAGGCTGGGGGCGAAGGTGGGTTTGGCTGGGGGGGTCCAGACCCCACCGGGGCACGGAGGGCGGCTCCCCGGGCGGTTGCGGGGTGCACACCTGCGCGCCCCGAGGCCGGAAGGCGCCCGGAGGCGCCCGCCCCGGCCCCCCCGTGATTTGCTTAGAGAAAAGAAGTGAAACCGCGGTGCTGGCCGGGGGGGCTCGCCCTCCCCTCCGGGTTTTCTCTTCCTTCTCTCCCGGCCGAGGGGGGTCCGGGCCCCTGCCGGGGGCGGCTCGGTGCCAGCTCCCAGCCCTCGGTGACGTGGCCGGGGTCCCGGTGTGCTGCCGCAGCCGGCCCGATGCCGGGGCTTCCCAGGGCCACCTGCGCCTTGCGGCAGGGTGTGTTGGTGGGGGGAAACTAGCCCCCCCCCGGTGCGACGGGTCCTCCCTGACCGGGCTCACCCCGCTTGGTCTGGCCCCCCCCAATCCCCTTTGCACGTTTTTGCACCAGTGTGAAATTCCCGGCAAGGGAGACAGATGCCCCCAAACCTGTCACCGGCCCCGCACCGCGGCTCGGGGTCGGGGCAGCCGGCGTCCAGCCCCGGTGGCACTTGTGGCAGGGCCACCCAGGTGGCTCTGCTCCGTGCCAGGACCCCGTCTCCCCTGTCTGCCCCAGAAGGGGCCTCGCTTGTGTTTGCAGGGGGGTTGTCCCCCCGTTTCTGGCGTGCGTTTCCACCCATGGTCTGGAGGGTGATGCCGGAGCATTCACGGGGGGGGGGTGTCCTGGGGCTGTGCAAGGGGCCACAGCTCAGCGTGGTGCGCCCGAGTGGGACTGCCCCACTGCTTTGGGGGTGGCCGTGGTGGGCTCTGTCCCTGTCCCCTGGGACCAGCTCAGGGCCCCGTTGTGCCAGTCGGCGAGCGGTGGGTGCCCTGAGGTTTGGGCTGCATTTCGGATCTGGGGCCGGACCGGGGCTTTACCCGCTGGGTTCACGTGGGGCCGTTGGAGCAGCGGCGTTCGGTGCTGATGGTGCAGCCGTGTCCCTGTCCTGGGGTGGCTGCATGGGGGAAACTGAGGCAGGAGGGAAGCAGAGCTGCTCCGTCCCCTTTGCGTGGCTTTGCCGTGTCCCCCTTCCCGGCCGCCGCAGATGGGGGTTCGGTGCTCCCAGCCCCCTGCCCGCTCCCAGCCAAGTTTGTTCTGGAGCGGGATCCCTTTTTTCCTCTCTCCCAGCACTGAAGCCCATGTCTGGAGCTTCAATTGTTCGTCCTCCCACGCGCCGCAGCGGGGCCGGGCCCGCGCCGGCTGCTGTGCCGCGGTGGAGGGGGCGGCCGGGCTGGCGCTTCTCCTCCCTCGCCGGGGAAATGCCCCCCTTTGGCAAAGCACCGCAGGAAGGGGCTTCTCCCCCATGGGGAGCAGCCCGGTGCCGGCCGTCCCGCAGGCTGGCGGGGACCCCGCTTTGGGGGTGTCTGTGCATCCGTGCTGGCGGCTGTGCCGTGGGATGCTGGAGGGTGGGGAGGGGCTGCGTCGTCGGCGTCGTCCCCCCCCGGTGCGGGGAAGGTCAGCCCCCCGTGACCCCCCGCCACCTTTGCCGTTGCAGGGGACCGCTTGCGGCAGACGGAGAACCGGGCGACGCGCTGCAAGGTGGAGCGGCTGCAACTGCTGATGCAGCAGAAGCGGCTGCGCCGGAAGGCTCGCCGGGACGCCCGGGCCCCCTACCACTGGCTGCCGAACCGCAAGTCCAGCCGGACCAACAGCAACAGCAGCGTCTCCAGCGAGGGCAGCCTGGACCTGGACTTCGAGGACTCGGTGTGGAAGCCGGAGGTCAAGGCGGACATGAAATCGGAGTTTGTCGTAGCATAGAGCCGTGCCCGGGGGGGGCCCCGGGGCCGCGGACTCTGCCGGGGGGGCCCCGCTCCCGCCGCCCCGGCTGGCGGTGGTGTCATTTCTGTTGTCATGGGCCAGATCTCCTCTAGATTTGCCATCTTCTGCGACCGGACACCTCGGGGCTGACCCTGCCTGTGCTGGGGGAAGCGTTTCATGGGGGGGTGGGGGGGGGGGCGGCCAGGGCAGCCTCACCCCCCCGGCTCGGTTGGGTTTGGGGAGATGGGGGGGGAGCAGGCAGGAGCTGCTGGCCCCCTCCCACATCCTCCCCAGTCAGGAGTGGGGGGTCCCGGCAGCCGGGGGGTCCCTGGGGGATATCAAAGCTGCTGCTTTGCTGTGAAGAGGGGCGCAGCGGGGGGGGCTCCGGCCCCCCAGCGTCTCCCCCTGGTGCGGGCGGGAGGAGATGAAGTCTCTTTCGGAGGTGCTGGGGCTCCCCTGGGTTTGGGGGCCGTTCGTTTTCCTTCCCTTCTATATGTAGCATTGCTCGGCTGCGGGGCTGGGACCCCCCCGGGCGGCTGGGGGACACACGCATGTGCCTGGGCGCCGCCGGCCCCGCTGCCGCAGCCGGGGGGGGGGGGGGGGGGAAGCGTTGTTTTGGGGTGGGTTTTAATTTTGTTTGGGGGGAGAAAAGAAATGGCGCCTTCCCTCTGCGGCTGAGACCAACTTCCGAGTCGCTGGACTCCTTCCCGCCTGCCTCTTGGTTGGCTGGATTTTCTTTTTTAACTTAAAAAAGGAGAAGGAAAAAAAAAAAAAAGAATTAAAAAAAAATAAACAAACCCAGTACTCGGTCATGGCTGTCCGCAAGCCGTGGGGCTAATATTTATAGACATTAATTACCCGACTGAGCCAATACTGACATAGTCTTGCATAGGCCGTAGAAATCCTTTTTCTTGTCCGACTTTGATTTTTTTCGTCAGGAGATCTGTGCAAATAGAGAACCCATGTGATGTGTTTTTTGTCTGTAAAAGTCTTTTTTGTGTGTTTTGGGGAGGGGGGGCGGGGGGGAGAGCGAGGCTTTCGGTCTTTAATATTTTATTTTTTATTTTTGAAATAAATTTGGGCAGTCTGGATGCAACCGTGCCTGCCGTTGCCGTCAGTGTGGGGATGGGGGGGTGGGACAGGGCAGTGCAGGGACAGCCGGGCACCCCGACCTGCCGGGTGCAGCGCCTTAAAGTTATTGACCTCATGCACACGCACAGCCACGCACACGTTCAGCACTACACATACATGTGTGCAGCCCCCCTGCACACGCGTGGCCACGCGTACCCCCTACCTGTGCACACGCATAGCCACGCACGTATTCAGCTCTGCACATCCATATGTGCGCACACCCGTGCACATCCCTACGCACGGCCAAGCACGCATGGCCGTGCATATGTTCAGAGCGGTACATGCATGTGCACACGTGTGTGCCCAGCTATGCACACGGTCTCATGTACAAGCGTGCACACACCCGGCCCTGCAGGAGGAAGGGAAACCCAAAAGCATGGGGGGGGGGGGGGGGGGTGTGATGGAGCTGCCCCCTCCTCCCAGGAAGGGGGAATGGGGCTGGGGTCCCCTCGCCCTGGGCGCCCAGGGCCGGTGTTTCCAACCCTCGCCAGACCCCGGCCTCCGGGGCTGCGTGGCGCTCGCCCGCCTGGGTGAAGGCGGCCCCGTCCCACCGGCCGTGCTGCCGCGCTCCGCCGCTGCCCCGAGGAGCCGGGCCGGTTCCACCAGCCAGGCCAGCCGTGGGTGCTGGCACCCTCCTTCCCGTGCCGGCCTCACCGGCCCTCCTGCGTCACAGCGGGGCGGCCGCAGGCCGGGGCGGAGGGGTTGGTGGCCGTGAACCCGCTGCCGCCCCGACGCCCCGGTTCAGTCTCCAGGGCCTGGCACGGCCGTGCCTCAGTTTCCCCACCTGCAGCTGCAGGTTCGTTTCCCCGCGGCTTTCCCCCGCCCCGGGAAAGGTAACGAGGTGGGGATGGCCTTGGGGACGTGAGTCAGCGCCGTCCCACCCGCGGGTGCCCGCTTCCCCTTGCCCCTTCGCTCCTGGGGGGAGAGGCCACTGGGGTCCCTGGGAGGAAACCAGGGGGGCTCAGGGCACGGGTGGCTGCGTGGAGCCACGCCTGGGGACGCCGTGGGCTGGAGCAGCCCTGCGCTGCGCCCCTGCGCCCGGCACAGGGACGCGGTGACAGGGTGGGCATCGGCACTCCCAGGACCCCGGCACGCCTGTTGTCTGGGGAGGGGGCAGGAGCGTCCCCAAGCCCACGGCCCTTCGTGCCTGCCTGTGTCCCCAGCCCTGTCCCCCGCACCCTGCGCGTGTCCCCTCTGCCACAGCCCCGTCCAGCCCTGTCCCTGCACCCCAGGGACTTGGAGGAGGAAGCCGGGGAGGGGGGACGATCCGGAGCCCCCCGGGGGCCCCAGCACCCCGCGGACGGGACGGGATTGCCCAGCTGGGACCGGTGGCTCTTCCCCTGCAGGAACACCCGGGGGTCCAGCCATGGGGCTGGGGGGGCCTCGCCAGACCCCGAGCCCCCAGGGGCAGCCGAGTGCCGGAGGAAGCCAAGGCCGGGAGAGGAAGTGGCTCAGGTTCCTGCGGTGACATGTGCCGTACCGGGCGTCCCACTGCCAGCACCCCGCTTTGACGTCATTTCGGGTAGAGCGAGCCCCGGGCCGCCCCCCCCGACACCCCCGGCCCGCACCACTCGCGCCAAATTTGGCAATGGGAAGAGGAGCCGCTCGCCGTGCCGGGAGCAAACGGCAGAGGCCTTTTAAGGCAATCGCTGCCCGGCCGGGCACGCGCGGGGGACACACGCACGTGGGCACGCTCACGCCCGCCTGTTTGCACATGGGCACGCTCATGCCCGGCTGCTCACGTGCACGCGTGTGCGTGCAGACGGACACGCGCAGGCAGCTGTGCGCGGGGACGCACACGCAAACAGCCACGCTGCGGGTGGTCCTCCGGGGACCCCGACCCCCCCAGCCCAGCCCGGGGGTCCCGACGTCTGCTCCCGTCCCGTGGCCTCAGCTCAGGGTTTGGGGGGCCCCGAGGGAACTGGGGGAGCAGCGTGGCCAGGGGGTGCTGCAGGGTCAGTGGCCTGGGGTGCTGTGCATGGGACAGGCCTGGCCCCAAAGCACGACACGGCACGGCACAGCATGGCACGGCATGGCACAGCACGGCATGGCACAGGCCAGCTCGGCACAGGGTGCCGTGGCACGGGCGCCCGCAGGAGGTGTCTGCAGCGCGGCAGGAGGCAAGCTGGGACATGGGGTGCTGCATCGCGCCGTGCCACCGGGGTGACATCACTGCGCCCGGGGCCAGCAGATGCTGGTGATAAAGTGGGGGGGTCGCTGGCGGCGGGGCGAGGCCAGGCAGAGCCGCACTCGCTGCCCAGCCCAGGCGTCCGGGTGCTCTGCACCCCCCCCGCACCCCATCCTGCCTCCTCCTACTCCTCCTCCTCGCTGCCCCCAGCCCGGCCAGCGCCCCGGCCCCCCACCCTGCCCTGGCGCTGCTGCGGGGCCAGGCCCACGCCGGCGAGGCTGCACTCAGCCCAGTCCTCCCAGTATGGAGCAATCCGGCAGCGCCAGCGTCGCGCCTTTGGTGTGGTGCCCGCTGGGGGGGCAGCACGGGTGTCACCCTGCGGGTGTGCGTCCGTGCAGGCGGGTGTGTGCTTGCACAGGGCGAGGGCTGCGGGCGGGCGGGTGTTCGCAGAAGGGTACGCATGGGGCTGCGTGCACAGGGGGTGCTGGGGGGCGGGGGGGGGGCTGTGCACAGGGGGTTGTGGTTGTGCACACGGAGATGGGCACACGCGTGAGCCAGCGCACGCTCCCAGCACGCCCCTGCTGTGTTTCAGCCCCCGGGGGAGCGACCGTGCCCCGGCCTCGGCCGTGCACGGCTGCAGCTCCTGGCAGGGGAGCGGGTGCCCCCCCAGTGCCCGGGTGCAGCCCATGGCCGGGTGAGCATGGAAACACCCGGCAAACACCCCGCAGGCAACCCGGTGGGGCCTCGGCCGCGGGCCTGGGGCAAATATTTGCCTTCAGTGGTGCAGCCCTGCCGCGGCGGGGGGACCTGAGCTGTGGGTGCCAGCAGGAGAGGGCTGAGGACCCCCCAGGGCCCCCCTACCCATACACGGCTGGCGGGTGCCCCCCCCAGCCCAGCCCCCACAGCAGAGGGTGCGCCAGGAAACACCCACAGCGGGCGAGCGCCTGGCGGCTTCCACGGCCCTCCCGGCACACCCGTGGGCCCCGGCACACACCCACAGTGCCGGCCACAGCCGCGGCCCCACGCTGCATGGGGCGCACGCCCAGTCCAGGCACGCATGGCGGCCGCACATCAGCTCCTTGCACGCCCAGCCCCTTGCACGCCCACCCACTGCACCCTACACCCCCCCACCCCGCAAGCACAGCCCGGCCTTTGCCACAGCTTGTGGGTGCCCGCACGTAACCCCCTGCCTGCAAACACGCGTGCAAGCGTGGCGGCGTGTGCCCGGCCGCTTGGCGTGCCTCCGCGGCACCGGGACCCCCGCCGTCACCTCCCGCTCGCCCGGCTTCCCCCGGGGCTGCCGCGGGGCTGGACGCCGCTCGGGATGGAGCCCCAGCCCCGCAGAGCCCCGGTGCCACCCGCCGCTCGCCGGGGCACCCGGAGGCTGCGCCCGGCGGTGGCCGCGGGCCAGGGACGGTGCCGGCGTGGCTCTGCCGGGCGCCGGGTGGGCGACGAGCTGCCAGCGTGGCCCCGGCAGGAGCCGGGACTCGGCGGCCGCCGGCAGCGCGGTCCCAGCGCGGGGCTGCAGACGGGCTCCCCGCCGCCCGGCTTTGGGGGCACCTGCCGGGGCTCGGGCACCCACGGGTGCACCCCGGGCATCGCCGCGGCGTGCAGAGGCCCCCCCGAAGGGCCGAGCCCCGCAGCAGCCCGGGCGCGGAGGCGGCGGGGGGGGCTGGGGCAGGAGCTGCCGGCGCAGGACGGGTCCTGGAATTAAAAACATTCCAGGAACTGACTTTGAACCAGATAAAATAACAAGCGCCGCAAGGAATGTCGCACCCCACCCCCCGGCCGGCCGCGGCCCGGCCCGGCCCCACACCGCTCCCCGGCCCCACACCTCTCTCCGGCCCCACACCGCTCCCCGGCCCCACACCTCTCTCCGGCCCCACACCGTTCCCCGGCCCCACACCGCTCCCCCGGCCCCACACCTCTTCCCCAGCCCCACAGCGCTCCCCCGGCCCCACACCGCTCCCCAGCCCCACACCACTCCCCGGCCCCACACCTCTTCCCCAGCCCCACAGCGCTCCCCCGGCCCCACACCGCTCCGCGGCCCCACACTGCTCCCCGGCCCCACACCACTCCCCGGCCCCACACCACTCCCCGGCCCCACACCGCTCCCCGGCCCCACACCGCTCCCCGGCCCCACACCTCTCCCCGGCCCCACACCACTCCCCGGCCCCACACCTCTTCCCCAGCCCCACACCGCTCCCCTGGCCCCACACCGCTCCCCCGGCCCCACACCTCTTCCCCGGCCCCACACCGCTCCCCCGGCCCCACACCTCTCCCCAGCCCCACACCACTCCCCCGGCCCCACACTGCTCCCCCCGGCCCCACGCCTCTCCCCGGCCCCACACCACTCCCGGCCCCACACCTCTTCCCCAGCCCCACACCGCTCCCCCGGCCCCACACTGCTCCCCCCGGCCCCACACCTCTCTCCGGCCCCACACCACTCCCCGAAGCCACCCTCCACCCCACACATGTCCCCGGGCCCTTGCACACGCGTGTGCACGCAGAGCATGCAGCCAGGGTGCACACTCGTGTGTGCGCCTGCAGCCCGGCCGTGGGTGTGCAGCCCCTGGGCCCCAGGGGACCCCGGCTGGGGTGCCGGCACAGGGGGGGCCGGGGGTCCCCCGGGGGCAGGGGCTGAGCACCCTGTGTGCAGCGAGGGGTCCCCCGGAGCGGTCTGTGAGGGTGCACGCGTGTGCAAGCAGTGCACGTGCACACGTGTGTGAGCACGGCTGTGCACGCGTGGGTGTTGCGTGCGTGGGGTGTGCGCACACCAGCCCCCCCACCCCGCGTCCCCCGGCTCCCTCCCAGCCCAGCTGGGGTGCAGAGGGTCCCCCCGTGCGCTGCTCGGCCCCTGTGGCTGCGGGGCCTCCCCGGCCCCCCCAGCCTGGCCCGTGGCCGCGGTCGGCGGAGGCAGCCCGGCGTGCCTGGGCGGTGATATCACGGGGGCCGCGGAGCCAGGGGCACGCCGCCCGGCCTGCTCCCCAGGGACCCCCATGGGGCTGGGCCGGGGTTGGAGCGGGGACAGAGCAGCAGCAGGAGCCCGTCCCACAGCGCCGCACTGGAAACCGGCGCTGGTCACACTGGGAGTCCCAGTCTGGCTGCCTGCCCTTGCCAGCTGCCTTTGCCAGCAGCAAAGACCCCAAATCTCCCTCCTCCGCGTCATGGGGACCCCCCCCAAAAGCATCTCCCAGCTGGCGGTGTTGTGGGAGGGGGCTCAGGCTCAGCCCCCCCGGTTGGGTTACACAGGGGACGGTGCTTAAATGCCCCTGGTGACACCAGTGTCGGCGAGGGGCGTCTCCCCACGTCACCCCAACCCTGCAGCCTGCGCCATGGGGGTCCCGGCCGGGTGCCAGGCAGGGGGTGGGCTGCGGGGCCAGCACACTGTGGTCCCGGCAGCGTGGCAGGGCCGGCAGGGACACAGGGGCCGGAGGGCAGCGCCGGTGCGTCACCGTGTTTACGAGGACCTCGAGGAGCCCTCGTGACGTCCACGCTGGCCCTGCCAGCCGGGGCCCTGCCAGGTGGCACGGTGCCACCGCTGCCGCGCTCCCCCCCGGCTGCCGCTGAGGTTTTCAGGGCTGGCGTGGGGCCACCTGGCCCCTGGGCTCTGGTGGCACGGGGGGCACGGAGCCTGGTGTCCCGTCCCCCCCCCGCCACCAGCCGCTGCGCCGAGCGAGCAGATGGGGCGTGCGTGGGGCTATATATAGCAGCGGGACCCACAGGTAGCGATGCGTCAGCGTGCGGGTGATGCAGTCCCGGCGAGCAGGCGACGCTCGGCCGCATGCCCTGTGCACACCCCCGCAGCCGGCTCCCCGGGGGCTGCGGTGGCCCCCCTGCCCCCCCCCGTCCTCCATGCACCCAGGAGCTGGGGACGTGCAGCCTGCTGGGGGTCTCCACGTGGGCTGCTCACGGCTGGAGGATGCTCAGCCCTCGGCTGTGCTGCGCGGTGGCATTTGCTGGGTGACACATGCCTGCACCCCCCCGTGTGCGTGTTCGTGCGTGCGTGCATGTATGTGCATGTGCATGCTTGCGTGCACATGGTCCCTGAGGGTGCACGTTGTGTCTCTGCGCGGTCAGGGCTGCGTGTGTCACTGCGTGTGCCCACGCGTGTGTCACTGCGTGTGCCCACACGCGTGTCCCCGTGTGCTCGGCTGCAGCTGTGCTGCCTCTCTCTGGGTGTGCGGTGCTGCCCGTGCCCGTCCCCACACCTGTGCCCACAGCCGTGCCGCGTCCGCGTGAGTCCCCGCGTGCGTCGCTCCGTGCGTGCGCTCCCGCGAGCAGGGCCACGGCCGTGCCGCGTGGCTCCGCACGCGCGCGTCGCCGCGTCCCTGCGGGTTTTGCCGCACGCACGCGCTCTGCGTGCGTGGCCGTGGCGCGTCCATGCGTGTGGCCGCGCGTGTGCGTGGCCGCGGTGGCCGGGGGTGACTCAGCCCCCAGGCAGCCCAGGAATGCCCCCTCCCCGGCGCGGGAGCCAGCCCGCCTGTTGCAATGCGGTTTCCTCCGCCCGCCTGTGCTGGGAACGGCCCGTTCTGGGGCCGATGACAACCAGGGCTGACCCGGACCCTGCTGGGAAGATAAGGCGGTGCCCCCTGCCGCCATCCTGCCTTCTGGGAACCGCGTTATCGGGGCGGAGGCGGGGGGCGAGGGGGGGCCTGGGCAGGGCTGCGCGCCTTGGCCCTGCGGAGGGGCGAAGGCTCACCCGGGGACCCCCCCGCTCTGACCAGTGCACCCCACAGCCTGCCCACGCCCCCCCCCCCCCCCCGGCCCTGTGGGAGGGCGGCCTGGGGACGGGGTCCCCCGGGAGCCCCAGCAGCAGCCCCTACCCATGAAATAGGGGCAGGGGTAGGGGTCAGGGTTCGGTACGCAACCTGGGCTGGGGTGGCGGGGCCCAGCCTGGGCACCCCCAGGCAGCGAGCCCTGGGGGTGCCCAGGCCAGGGGTGCGGGAGGGGGAGCTCCGGCTTTGGAGCCCTCCAGGCAGCCTGTGCTGGGGCTGCTGCGCTGCAGGCAGGACGGGGGGGCCCTCAGGGCTCCGGCCCCTTTGCGTGTCCCTCGGAGATGCCTGGCTTGGGCGTAAAGGGGTCCCATGAGAGTGTCCAAGGGCGCCAAGCAAGAAAATGGGGTGCTCCCCGCTGGGACGTGTGTGTGTGGGGGGTCACAGGCCCTGACCGGTGCATGGCCGGAGCGGGGAGACGGCCCCACACGGTGCATGGCCGGAGCGGGACCCACGCCAGACGCTGCCGCGGGGCCGGGGCCGTCCCGGAGCAGGGCAGGGGCCGCCGCGCAGCCGGGCCGGGCCGGGCCGGTGGGCGCAGCTCGAGTCCTGCCCCGGCCCCGCACCGGCGCTTCCCCTCCACCCGCGGCATCCAGGCCGGGTCTTGCCGCCCGCCGGCGAGCCGGACCCCTGGCCCGCTCCGGCGGAAAAGCCCGGCCCGGATCCCGCGGCAGCGGAGCGGGATGGCACCGGCACCCACCGCTCTCCCCCAGCCCCGGGTGCCCGATGCCGCTGCGGGCGGGGGGGCTCGGGGGCGGGCAGGCGGCTGCGCGGGGACACGCGGGACCGGCCGGGCCGTGCGTGGGACCCTCGGGCGGCGGCGTGGCGGAGCTGGGCTGCAGACTCCGCTCCGGGCTCTGCGCCCCGTTCCGGACTTTCCGCGCTCCGTTCCGGGCTTTCCGCGCCGCCCCGGCCCCGCTCGGCCCCGCGCGCTCATTCATTCATAGATCGCGCCGCGCGCTCCCGGCCCATTCATTCACGGCGGCGCGAGGGAGGCCCGTTACCGTGGCAACCGCCCCGGCTCCCGCCGCGCGGGCAGCGCCCCCCCCCCTCCCCCGTACACACGGTGCCCCTGCAGCGCCGAGCACCGCGGGGGACCGGGCCGGGCCGGGCCGGGGGAGCCCCGGTGCTGAGCGGCGGCCGGGGGGGCCGGGGGGTCCCTGTGCCCCCCTGCGGGCCCGGGGCTGGGGGGCCATGTGCCTGCGGGGGGGCGCGGTCCCCTCGTTTGCGCGGCTGCAGGGGGCTCCCCTGGGGCTCCTGCCGGCTCACGCACCCCGCTGCCCGGGCAGCCCCAGCCGTCCTGACCCCCACCCAGGGCGGCTGCCACGTCGGCGGGGTGGCCCCCACCCAGGGCTGCGGCAGGAGCCCTGCCCTGCGCTCGCCAGGCCCCGGCGGTTCCCACCATGGGCTGGGCTTGGCGCAGCCTGAACACCCCCCCCGCCCCGCTCTGTGGTTGTGGTGCTGAGCTCCAGCTCTGCAGAGCAGAGCGCAGAACCCCCCCAGCGTGGCGGGGAGTCCCCCCCCGGAAACCCCTGTGGGCACGTGGCCGTGTGGGGTCCAGCCCCACGCTGGGGGTGCAGCGAGTGCCAGCGGGGAGCATGGTGGCTGTGGGTGCCAGAGGTGCGAACCGCCTGCACCCACCCCACAAGCGGCAGAGGGGGATGTCCCGGTCCCGTACGTAAGGGTGGGTGCAGGTCCTGCCTATGCGCGTGCACACGTGTGCGCCCACGGCTGCGTGTGCGGGGGGGCTGTGCAGGCCCTGCGTCTCCGGCTCTGCTGCAGCCGTCCGTGCGTCCCAGGTCCAGCTGCATGGGAGGACAGACGGGCACTGGGGCACTGTGGGCACCGGTCGTGCCGGGGCCTGCGTGTGTGGTGGCAGAAAGCTCAGGGCTGCAGCGTGGGCACGGGGTGAGCGGGAGCTGGACGAAGCTTCCTGACGGCCTCTTCTGCCTTCCCAGGGCATCTGGAGCGAGGAGCCACGGCCACGGGGTGCAGGAGAAGCTGCTGCTCGTTTCTCGGCTGCTGTTCCAGCCCCGCAGGTGGGCTCCAGCCCGGGGTCCGAGGTACGAGCGTGGTGGGTAAGTGCCACCAGGTCTGCATGGGGCTGGGCGTGCATGCTTGCACGGCCGCACTCGTGTGCATCTTGCACAGACGGGTCCTCCGGCAGTTTGGGTTTGTGCATGTTGGGGACACGGGCAGACGAGAGCATGCGTGTGCGTATGCACACATGTCCTGGTGCTTACTTGTGCTCCCGGGCACGTCTGCACGTGGGGCCACACGTGTGTCCCCACCGCCTGCCCGTGGTCGTGCACCGATGTCAGCGTGTGTGTGCGCGCGCAGGCCGGGGCGGGTGGGTGTGCTGGGCCGTGCACACGCACATGTCGGGGGTTGCCCTCACATGCAGCCGTGCGCACTTCGCCTCCCCAGCGGCCTCTGCACGCCGGGCCCTGCGTCTCGGTGCTGCCGGGGAATGACTCACGGGCTCGCAGAGGAAGCCGTGACTCAGTCCTGGATTCCTGCCTCTCCCCACCCCCGGCCAGCCCGGCCATCGCAGCCACGTGGAGCCTGCGGGACCTGAGCCGCAGCCGGCCCGGTGGGACGCAGCCGGGTGCTGGGGCTCCCCGTCGGGCTGCTGGGAGCAGCGCCGGGGGGATGTGCCCCTTCCCTGGGCTGCTGTGGGCCGTGGGGACCGCAGGGTCCTTGTGTGGCCGTGGGGACCCCGGTGCCTTTGGGCAGGTGGGAGGAGGCGGCCCAGGGCACTCGGGGTGGCACCACGCACGCCCCGACTCCCAGCCGAGCTGGGCACCGGGTTCAGGCTCGGGCACATTTCCCGGGGTGTTTCTGGTGGTGCCGGCTGCGCGCAGCCCTGGCTGAACTCGGCGTGCCAGCCCCGGGCAGCGGTGCCAGGCGCTGCCCCGAGCTCCCACCCGGGAGGGCTCCCCTCTGCTCAGGGGGTACCTGTGGAGCCGTTACCTTTGGGTGCACGCCATGGGCCGGTCACGACAGCACGCCTGGCACTGGGCATCTCCCATCCCGCTGCCCAGGCTCCTGCCACCCCCTCAGTGGCCCCGGCCAGCGGCTGCTCCCCGTCCCGTCCCAGCCCCACGGCATGGGATCTGCCTGTCGCCGACCTGCTCCTTCCCTGGCCCGACATGCCGGTGCCCCTGGGGGGGCTGCAAGCCCCGGTACAGCACCGGCACCAAACGTGGCCGGGGCTGCTCCACCTGCCGTGGGTTTGCCACGGGTCTGGGGTGCGGCGGTGGCTCCACCTGCCCCTGGCGCTGAGCCACCACTGGCACCGGGCACTGCGGCTGCTCCGGCTGCCGGCCCTGCGCCTGCTGGGGGTCCGGGGTGCCGCAGCGTCCCGCAGGCATCGCCGGGGACCTGGGCACGGGCAAGGGGCAGGTGCTGGTGGCTGCAGAGGGGAGAGGGGCTCGTGCCACGGGCCCAGGGCACCAGCACCTTTGGCCAGAGCAGATGGGGTCCTGCCTGCGCCCTGGGCGGGTCTGTGCATCTGTGGTCACAGCCCAGGGACGGGATGGGGACGCGGGCGGGGGCTGGCTGCGGGGGCCCGGGGTGCTGTGCCGGTGGTCAGTGGTGCCATGCGGTGCCCGGGATGCTGTGCCGTGGCAGGGGCGGCCTCTGTGAGTCAGAGCGAGGTGGAGCCGCTGCCCCCTCCCCGCTCGCCCCGTTCCCAGGCCCTGCTCGCCAGAATCACTTTCGCAATGACTGGGGCAGCCACCCCTGCCCTTCCCTCCAGCACCTGGCTCTGCTGAGCTCGCCCTGGCCCCGTGCCCCGCAGTTTGCCCCTGCCCACGCTGCCCGCGGCCTCCTGCGGCACATCGCTGCCCGTGCCCTGGCACGGTTGCTTCCACCGGGTTCAGCCGAATCCCCTTAACTCTGCCCCTCGCCACCTCCTGTCCCGGGCGCTGCTAAGCACCGCGGCATTCGCCCTCCTGAGCAGACCCCACGTGTCCCCGTGGGGCTGCGGTCCCCTCCGCGGGGCCGGGGTCTGGGGGGTGGCAGCGGGGGGTCATGGCGAGCGGCCGCCAGAGCCGGCAGCGAGCGCCTGCGGAGCCAAGGTGAGTCAGCGGCAGGCAGGTGGGGAGGCGCGGGGACGCGGGGCGATCCGGGAATGACTCATCTGTTAAACAAACAAACAGGTGAGTCCATGTGAAGCCGCGCTTCCTCCGCGCCCCGGCAGTGCCGGGGGAGCCGCCGGTGCGCCCCATCTGCCGAGCCCCCCGGGGCGGCAGCGGCTTTGGGAGCAGCCGCGGCGCTGCAGCCGCGCACGTGGCCATGCACGCGGACGTGCACTGGGCACCGCTGTCCCCAGCCGCTCCCCGCACCGCCAGCAGCGTTGCGGTGGGGTGCACTGGGGGCTGCGGGCGGGCGGCTGCAGCCCAAGCAGGGTCTGGAGCTGCTCCAGGTTCAGAGAGAGACGCGCGGCAGCGCGGGGACGTTTCGGGTGTCGGCAGCAGCGCTCCAGAGGTGCAAGGCTCGGCTGGTGCCGTTCAGGGAGGTGTTAGGGGTGTGAGAGCGAAGCAGCGAATCCACCCCCGGCGTGCGCAGGTAGCTCAGCCCTGAGAAAAAGCCTCGAGAGGTTCCGCGGCACACGCCAGCGGCTCCGAGCGGGCAGCCGGGACGGGCGCGGGGGGACCCCGGCTCCCGCTGTGCAGCGGGGACCCCGCGGGGCTGGGGTCGACCTGGCGGGGACGCGTCCCTGCCTGTGCAGGAGCCGGTTGTGCGGCTGGGGGGTCCCGAGGGGCTCTGCAGGGGCAATGCTCGGGGCTGGCTGCTCGGTGGGGACGGGGTGGGACGGTTCCCCTGCAGAGGCTGTGGTAACCCCCGAGCCGGGGAGGAGCTGGGACGGAGCCGGTGCTGGGCCGGGCAGCGGCAGCGGCGGTTGCATCTGAGGGCACGGGCGTGGGAAAGGGGCAGCAGGGCTGGTGCCAGGCAGGTGGGGACAGGGGGACCGAGGGCAGCGAGCGGTGGCTGCCGGAGCCCTGAAGCAGCGGCAGCCAAGGAGCTCGGTGGGAGCCGGGGCAGAGCACTGGGGACTTCCAGGACAGGGGAAAAAGCCGCGCTCGGCCAGGGGTTGCGAAGGGTAAAGAGGCTGAGTCAGCTAATTACAGAGCTGCCAGCCCAGCATCGATCCCGGCAAAATCACGGAATAGCTGATCCAGGCCATGATTAATAAAGCGTTAGAGCGCAGCGGCACGGCTGCTGCTCGCGCCCACCAGCCGCCTGCGCTCGGCACGGCCCTGCCGCCAGCCCGCTGTCCCCGGGACCTCGGATGAGGTTTTATTTCCAAGACCTCTTTTTCAGAAGTCAGCAAGTTTCCGGGCACAGCGGAGATCTTTCCTGGGCCAGCAGCCGGGCGTCCTGGCTCCTGCCGGGAGGGGAAGCGCTGCCGGTCCCCAGCAGGCACCGTGCCCTGCCCCGCGGCCAGCAGGATGGTGGCCGGGGGTCCTGGATGCGGGGGCCGGGGGGGGTGACCGGGCACTGGCGGGGCTGGGGATCCCCAAACGCCTGCTTTTCGCCCCGAGGTGAAGGCGCCTTTGCAGGAGCTGCGGTGGCCGGTGCCGGGCGGGCGCCTGGCTCCGGCTGCCGGGGATTTCCAGGGTCTGGGCTCACCTGGGCTGGGGCCGCACGGCCTCTCCCTCGGCTGGCGGGTTGGAAAACCCAACCGTATGCAACTGCCCTGGTCCATGCCGTGGCCGGCCTGCCCGGGCACCCTGCGGCTCAGCTGCATGCCCTGCCGGGCTGGGAGCGAGCTGGGGGACGGCCAGGCTGTCCCCCGGGGCTGCCGGCTGCCCGGCTCTGCCTGGTCCCAGTCCTGCACCCCCTAAGATGCAGCCCAAGCCCCTGACCTGCAGGTCCCATCTCTGCTCCGAGTTTTGACTGTTCTCAGCCCAAAGGAGCTTCCTCCAGGCCCTGCTGCAGCCGGGGCAGAGCCAGCGTGTCAGCCAGCACGGGGGGAGCTGCGAGCGCTGCAGCGATGCTGTGCCCGGGCGCCGGGCCCATCGCCCCGACCCTCGGTGGGGCTGTGCCGTCACTGTCACCACCAGCAAGTCCCAAGCGTGACTCGGGGCCCCGTGCATACGCGCGTCCTTGCCGGCGTAGCCCAAAATGTCAGGAATGTTTTGTGGTGAGGCTGGAAAAAGGGTCATTCACTTACTGGATTTTTTTTTTTTTTTTTTCCTCCTTTTTGCTCTTTTCTTCGCTGTCTGTTGTGGGTTTGGCCGGAGGCCCGTGGCGGGTGCGTGTGTGTGTGTGTATGAGCAGGCATGTGATGAGCCGGGTGTGACGGGGCTGGTGAGGTCTGCGAAAGTGCTGAGCTGGTGTGAACCCGAGATCCCCATCTCCTCCTCTACAGACCTTCCTGGAAGCGGCTGCGGGGAACGTCCCCGCCGGGTGCGGTACGTGGGCAGCCGTGCCCGTCCCCAGGGTGCCTGGGCGCCTCGTACAGGAGGGAGAGCCCGGCTCCTGCTCGGGGCCGCGAGGCCGAAGGCAGAGGCGGGAGGTGCAGGGGTGGGGGGCTCAGTGCTCGTGCCTTGCTGTGGGGCGACGGGGCAATTCCCGCCCGTGCTCCCCCCATGCGAGGGGCCCACACCGATGGCGGGAACCCGCCCACCGTGCCGGGGCAGCGACCGACGCACGTGAGGCTCCGGGAGAGGCACCGGTCTCTCGTGGCAGCTCGGGCCGTGCCGATGCAATCCTGGCAGTGCCCGGCACGGCTGGCACGTCCCCTCGAGGGTGCCCAGCCCGGCTCTGCCACGGCGAGCCCCAGCGAGGGGCGGCGAGCAGGGCCGGGGCTGGCACGGAGGCACGAGGGCACCAGGTGTTGCTGGCAAAGCCGTCTCAGCTCGGGAATTTTTTGCTTAATTTAATTTATTGCCAATTAACTCAAACTTCTCATCACTGATTTGGGTCTTGAGGAAGAGGAAAACATAAACAATTCAGCAAACGCTTCGGTAAACACCTTCCTCCCGCCCAACCCCAGGCTTGGCTTGAGCCCCCCCATCCCCCCCTCATCTCAGCCACCCATGTTCTCGCCGGGGGCTGCGCTCGCCCGTCCGGGCTCTTCGGTGGGTGACGGGGACGGGAGGCGGGCGCTGGCTGCATGGTGGCTCCTGCCTGCCCTTGGCTTTGCTCCAGGGGCTGCGGTCTCATGGTTGGGTGTACCTGCTCTGGTGTGGGTCACGTTAACCGGGTCCTGCAGGTACAAACCGGGTGCTCATGCGTGAACAGTTGGGTGTCATGTGTGAGGTAATTGCATGTCGATGCGTGGATTAATTGGGCGCTCGTCTGCGAACCAAGTGTACAAGCATGCATGCGCTGAGCATGTGCTCCCGTGTGAATGAATCGTGCGCTCGTGTGCAGACGGACGGTGCGCTCATGCGTGTGTGAGTAGGGTGCTCATGCGTGAACTGCTGGTGCCTCCGTGCAGGGATTAACTGGGTGCTCGTGCATGAATTAACGGTCATTCTTGTGTGGAGTGACTGTGGCTCCTGCAAGAGGTGGCTGGGCTGATGTGGGAGGGATTTGGGTGCCCACGCATGCCATCGGTGTCCTCTGGGGCTTGTGCCAGCGCGGCAGAGCCCTCTGCCAGGAAACCCTGCCATCTCAACAGAGAAGGGGCAAGAGGGAAACTGAGGCAGAGAGGCGTGGGGTCGCTGGTCAGGAAGAGATCAAGGGCAGGGACTGCCAGGGCCACCCGCCCGGGGCTGCTCGCCCTCCCCGCACCCAGCCCCGCTGCCACCCTCGGCCCCAGCCGGCAGCTCGCGCCTCGCCGCTGCTTTGGGGCAAAACAAGGTGTGTCGGCGGGGGAGCAGCCCGCCCGCCCCGCGCGTCGCAGCCGGACCCCCCGGCGGGCCCGTGACCCTCCTGATGCCCCGGCTCGGTGGTGCCGCCCCCGCCGCCCCGTCCCCCTCCTGGGTCACGTCCCCAGCCGCGTCCCGGGCCCCCAGCTCTGCTCTTTGCCCCGTTCCAGCCTGCCCGGGCTGTGACCCGTCCTGCAGCCGCGTGATGCCAATGCACCGATTGGCACCGATCCCCGTCCCGTCCCCCGAGGCCCGGCGGGAGCCTCCAAGTGGAGGCAGATGTCGGGTCAGAGCTGTGCCACGGCTCTGCCCGCGACATTTCCCCTGGCCGGGTCCCTGGGGACTGTGCCGAGCCGCGGTGCTGGTGGCACGCACAGTGCCGGGGCCACGGCACCGAGCCCTGGGGCCGGTGGGAGCTGTTTGAGGGCGCCCGGTCCTGTGGCACGGCTGGGGACATCGCCGCCCTGGGGGTCCCCGCATCGCTTCCCCTTCCCCACGGTGGGAGCGTGGGGCTCGGCGTGTCCTGCCCAGGGCCACGCGCTGAGTCAGGGACAGACCGAGAATAGAGTCGGGCGCCTGACTCACGGCCTGCGTGCGAAGCACCAGGCAGCACTTCCCCCGGGCAGGGGGCACCCAGCGGCCCTGGCCCCCCCCGTCCGTGTCACCCCCCTCCTATCCCCCCAGAGCAAGGGGGAGGACCTGGGAGCACAGGTCCCTGCTCTCATGCCTCGGCCCCGGCCCCCTCCAGAGCCGGGGGCTGCTGCCACCGCCAGCTCTGTCCCTCACTGTCCCTTGCTGCTGTCACCAGCCGCAGAGCAGGGAAGGGAAATCCTGCCCGTCTGCAGGCAGGGAGCGGCTGCCCCTCGCCACAGGACCCTCTCCCGGCCCCCTGCGGCACGTCCCCTGCCCGCGCAGGGCCTGGAGCCCCCCGACAGCCCGCGGTGCCTGCCGGGGTGCCACGCCGAGGGGCTCCGGAAGGTGCGCGGGGAAGAGCCAGACTACCCAGCCCCCCCCCCCCGTTTGCAGCTCCCCTTGCACACGTGTGTGCACGCTGCAGCCCTGCCACACACGCCTGTGCGCCCGCCCTGCAAGCATGCACAGCCCCCTCCTGCGCCCCGACTTCCCACGGCCCCCGTGGCCGCCCGTCTGTCCCCCACCGGCTCCTGGCCAACTCCCCCCCCCCCCCTTCTCCCGCCTCTCTGGGAGCGTTTTCCCGCAGTGTCTCCATTGATAAATCCGGAGCGTTGCCACGGAGACGCTGCAGTGGGGCGCAGCGGGGCGCAGCGGGGGTGCAGAGCCGCCGAGGGGCCCAGGCACACGGTGCCGGGCCGGGGGGGGGGGGGGGGCTGACTGGGTGCACACGTGTGATTGCACATGTGTGTGGTTGCACATGAGTGTGGTTGCACACGTGTGTGCACGGCGGGTGCCAGCCAGCGTGTGTGCCTGTGTGTGTGTGTGTGCGTGTGCAAGGGCCGAGGTGTGGGTGTGAGCTGTCCCTGTGCAGAGCGTGCACAGGGTGTGCACATGCGTGTGGGAACTGGCATGTGTGCCCTGCGCGTGCACGCGCGTGCGAAGCCGAGTGCATGGGCTGGTGTGCCCTGGGGGTGCGGGGCTGCGGGGCCCCAGCCTGGGGCAGGGCGGGCAGACGGGGCCCCTGGCGCTGTCTGGTTCCTCTCCTGCAAAAGAGCCCGGGGCCACCAGCCCCAGTGGGGAAACCGAGGCACGGGGACGGCGTGTGATTCATCCCGAAGCAGACAGTCACTCGAGGACAGGGAAGAGAGCTCACGCTGCCGTCACCTCTGACCGCTCGCTGCACGGCGGTGGGTCCGGCCGGCACTGTTGCACACACGCTTGCACACGCGTGTGCCGCTGGCGTGTCGGAGGCTGCGCGAGGCGGTCTTCTCACCATCGGGTTGCAGCATGGGTGCGTGCACACGTGGTTCTGCCGGTGGGCGACCCCGTCTGCCCTGCGGCAGCCTCCACGCTGGGGTGTGGGTGCGTTCCCGTGCGTGTGTGCAGGTACCCACGTGCGTGTTTCTGTGCACATGCGTTCCCGTGCATGCGTGCCCACGCGTGCGCCCGCACGTCTGCGTGGTCCCGTGCTGGCTGCCGGGGCCCTGCTGGCTGCCGCGGGGTGCTCAGGGGCCTGGCACCGCACCGGGAATGGGAACCTGCTGGGTGGCTACGGGGGGGGTCTGGCGGCGTGGGGGGCTCAGGCGTGCGAGGGGGGCACGGGGGCTGGAGCTGGGCCCTGCGCCAGGGAAGCCCCAGGACCACCCACCGCCTCCAGCGCGGCCGGGCGGCTGCAGCCCCCGAGCGCTGGTGCTGCGACCACCCCCTGTGCGGGGCCGGGGTGGGCGAGGGGAGCGGCGGGGGCTCGGGCAGGTGGTCCCCGTCCCCAGGCAGCTCCTGCTGCTTCGCTGGCCCCCTCTGCCACGCCACCCACGGCCGCTGCACCCGGGGGTCCGCGTGGGGAGCCCAGGTCTGCACGCCGCTACGGCCGCATGCGTTCAACCCTGCAGGCGTGGGTGGGCAACGGCCCGATCCTGCCGGCGCCCAAAGCCCCGGGCCATCCTGCGGCAGGATTGCGGGGTGCTAAGGGAGGTGCGGGGCGCCAGGATCGGCCCCATTTGCAGCTGGGAGCCAGGGGTGCCCCTGGCCTGCCCCTTGCCACAGAGCCAGGTCTCGCTCGGGGAGGGGGACGCGGACGGGACCCAGCACGGGGTGGCACGGGGGTGCTGCTGCGCACAGCGTGGCCGTGGCCGGAGCACACGCGTGGGCTGCAGGGGCACACGCGTGTGGTGCCAGGCAGGATCGGTGCCGTGCATGTAGCGTGGCTGCCCTCTGCTGCCACCGCCACGGCAATGCTCAGCACCCTCCGGCACCGTGGGCACCCACGGGTGGGGGGCCCAGAGGGGCGGTGGGTGGCTGCCTCGAGAGATGGCGGGCAGAATGGGCCGGCTGGGGACGGGGCCGGCCACCCAGGATGGGGGACATCCCCAAAGCGACGTGGCCAGGGCACAGGAGAGGCCGATGGAGCGTCGCTCCCCTCCCCGCCAGCTCTCTGGGGCCCTGCGTGGGGGCTGCGCGGTGGGGAGCCGTGCCCAAGGGGACACGGCGGTGGCGGAGCCGCAAGCTGGCACCGGTGAGCCGGGGCGCGCCGCACCCCCGCTCCCGTGAGCAGGGGGTCCCGCTGGCCCGGCTGAGCCCGGCCACCCCCGCTGCCGCCCGTGGGGAGCCGGGTGCTGCTGGGGCACGGGGGGGAGTGGGTGGGGGCGTAGGAAAGCAGCCGCAGCCCGTGTTCCCACCGCGCCTTGCAGCTCCCGTCAGGGCTGCCCGGCCGGACGTGGCTCAGCCCCGGCTCTGCCGAGCCCCCCAGCAGCTCGTGGCAGCCCGCTGTGGGGCTGGGCACCGTGCCCGGGCACCGCGTCCCAGCACAGCCTCACCCACCCGCAGCTCCGCGCCGGCCGGGGCAGGGGTCCGGGCTGCAACACCACGAGGGGCTCGGGGCAGGTTCCCCAGGGCGGCGATGTGCTCCGGCCACGCTGCAGCTCATGGGTGCCGTGGGGCAGGGTGCAGGTGTCGGTGCCGTGGGGCAGGGTGCAGGCGTGGCTGCCGTCCGGCAGCTGCACGGTGAGGCTGCGGTGGGCTGTGCACAGCGCGGTGCGTGCAAACGCCCCCGCCCGCTCCCACGCCCCCCACCCCTTGCACACCCACCCTGTGGGTGCCCTGGGGTGGGGGGCTCGGCGGGTCCCCGGGAGCTCTGCAGAGCCCGGCTGCAGGCCTGCACCCCCCGCCGCTGCCAGCCCCCCCCGGCAGCACCCTGCCCGCAGCGGTCCCCGTGCAGCATGGGGGGGGGCCGGGGCCGAGTGTGAGAACCGTGGGCGTTAAAACAGGAACTGCGGCCCCCGCTTCCCGGATCTCGCTGCCTTTTTTTTTTTTTTTTTTTTAATTTTTTCCAAAACACAAACCTGGGGGGGAGCGGAGGCTGGGCAGTGGTCGGACCCCTCGGCCCCCAGGGCTGCCCCCGGCCAGGGCCACGGCTGGGCTGCCCGCCGCGGGCAGGGGGCCCGGCCGAAGCCCCCAGCGCCCACCTCGCACTGAGCCCCACGGCCACAGATCCCCCACCGCAGCCAGGCACAGGAGCCCGGGCTGGACCCCCCGGTGCCCGGGGCACACGAGTGGGGCTGGTGGGTCGGGGTGGCCCGCGTGTCCCACCGATGCTTGTCCCACATCCGGGCAAACCGTGACCTCCCTGGGCGGGGTGGCTGGGCAGCGCCTGGCCCCGGGTGCCGCTGGGCATCTCCTCTGCCATCCTCGCCCCCAGCGCCCTGCCCTCGCCCGGCCCGGGTAAGGGGGTGCCCCCAGCACCTTTGGGTGCACAGGCAAGCCGAAAGCCAGGCGGGAGGGGGGCAAAGCTCCGCTCGCAGCACCGGCTGCCTCAGCGTGTGCGGTGCCAGCGGCCGCTGGCGGTGGGGCTGGGGCTGTGCCAGGCGGCCCTGGGGCCAGCAAGGGGCTGGGGCCAGCCCCACGCCAGCCCCACGCTTGCTCAAGCACCAGTGAGGACAAATATGGGGCTGATGCTCCGGGCCCTGCCCTGCGGTGCTGAGGCCAGGCATGACTCATCACACCGGTGCTTTCGCTGCCCTCTCTCCTGCCCGACCCACATTTTTTCCACCACCCGCGTGGCCCCGTGCCCGCTGCGGGCTGACGCCCGGCGCGAAGGCTGGCTGGGGAGGGTGAGGGCAGAGCCTCCTTCGCCGGGCGCAGCGCATGGGTCGGGGGGCAGCGGCAGGGAGCCCCGCTCTCGGCTCTGCCAGGGGCTGGAAGGGAGCAGAGGGGTGCTGGGAGAGCAGCGAGGGAGAGGCGAGAGCCCTGCGGGTGTTTGCAGCCCTGCTCCCTGCTGTACCCCGCACACCCAGCCGCACGCCCCCCGTCCAAGGCGTAACCCCCCCATCCCAGCCCCCCGCCCACAGCCCCCGGCCCTTAGCGGGGGTCTGGTTTAGATCTGCCCCATCCTGCAGGGAGGGTGAATTCGGTGGGGCTGGCAGAGAACCCCCATGCGTCCCCCCCAGACACCAGCTCCCCGCAGCCCGTCCCCCCCGCCCCCTCCCCGCCGCTGGTGCCCCCCTTTGTCCGCCCAGCCGCCTGCGCCGAACAATAGCGGCTCCCTCCCGGCCACGCAGGGAGAAGGGGCTGCGAGGGGGTGGGCGAGAGCAGGGGAGGGGGCTGCAGAAATGCTGTTAAATATGAAATGTCCCCCCTCCCGACCCCCCCCCGCGCAGCTGGAAGGAGATTACCCAGCAGCTGGGAGGGAATTAAGCAGCATCCCACTGCGCATTTGCTGGGCTTTTAAAGGAGCCGGGGAGGGGGCTGCAGCCCCGGGAAGGGCTGGTTTCTGCCCTGGGGGATTCCTGGTGGTCCCTGCTGCTCTCGGGGGTGTTGGGGCTGGGGCAGTGCCACGCTCGGTGCTGGCCCACGGCTCGGTCCCATCCTCCCCTCTCGCCGCGTTGGGAAGCAGGTCACGTCCAGCTCCCAGCGCGGCGGCGATGCCAGGGGAGAGCTCAGCTTTCTGGGGCAGCGCCGGGCTGTTTAATTAGCAGCCGGCTGCGGCTTTCCAGCGCTTTCGGGGGCTCTGACAGCAAGGCTGGGTTCGTGGCGGCCTTGGGGGGGGGAGAATTTCCCGTGCAGAGTGGGGCTACGTGCCGGTGCCGTCCCTGGGACGTGGCGGTGGGGAGCTCAGCACGGGGGTGCTGCGGCCCCTTGCTGCCCTTCGCCTCGCCTGGATGGGAGGCTGACAGCACCCGTCTCCTCCCTGGCCGCTCTTGGGGCAGCGATACGGGGAGGGCCGGGGGCAGGAAGGGGCTCCTGCGCAGGTTTGCCTGGGGAAGCGGACCGGGGTGGCCCCGGGGGTGGCGGGACGCCGGCAATGGGCATTGCGGCTCCTTGCAGAAGCGTGAGGCCGGTGGGATGCCGGGCATCTGGGTTGCTCTGGCGAAGGCATCGCCGTGCCCCGCGGAGGGCTGGGGGTGAGGTCAGACCCACGCTGCGTCTCCGGGGCCCGGCTGCCCCTGCGCAGAGCTGCACCCTGCCCTCTTGCAAGGTCCCAGGCCCATTTTCCGCCTGCGTGAGGAAGCCCCCACCCTGCCCGCGGGGAAGGCAGGCCCCGGGGATCGGCCCTTGGAAGGAGCCTCCCCTCCTGCGGGTGCCAGTGGCGGGGAGCATGGCTGTACCAAGTCCTGGCTTTTACCTGGTCCAAGGTAATGGTTCAGCGGGGCGAGGGGACGCAGGCGGGTGAGGAGCACGCTGGGGCCGGGCAGCGGCTCGCCCGTGGACCCCTCCGTCGTGCCTGGTGTGGGGCAGCCCCCTGCCCGGCTGCCGGGAGGGGAGAGGTTCCCCAGCCGCTCCGGGGCTGGTTGGCAGCCCCCAGCGCTGGGTAATCCGATGGCACGAGTTTAGGGGGAGGCAGGATGGGGCGATAACTGCAAAGACAAAGGATGCTGGGGGTTGCCGAGCTCCCCCAAAAAGCTCCTCGCTCCAGGAGTCGCTCCCCCAGCCCGGGGCGGCCGTGCTGGGCTGGCACCAGCCTGTGCAATGCCAAAATCCGGCCTTTCCCTGCAAATGCACGGCTCCCCGGGCAGGCGTGGTGCTGCTGGAGGCAGAGACCTTGCCTCTACCTGCCTTCACCCAGATCAGCTCGTGGGGGAACTTTCCCGACTCGTTTCCCTGCCTTAAGGGAAAAAAAAGAGAAGGAGTCGCATGACTCGGAGCTTCACGAGAGGCAGCGTGGGGAGAAAGTGACCCAGACAGCCAAGAATCTGCTCCGCTGTCGTTTCTCATTCCTCCTCTGCAGCGCGGCGGGCGCAGAGGGCTTGGGGAGAGGTTGGGTTACAGCCTGGCTGCTGCTGCTGGCGGAGCGGGGAGGCTCGGAAGGGGGACGGTGCAGGATGAGCTCATGCGAGGGCGCGGGAACCTTCTGGGCAAGGCAGAAACGTTGATGCTGCAGTTCAGGGGTTTCTGCAATCGTGGCTGTTCCCGCAGAATCCCGGCTCGCTCCACCGCGCCGCTTCTTGTGTCGATAGCAATAAAGCTGCTCAGGAGGGGCTGCGTTTCTCTGCAGATCTGGAGGTGATTTACATTCACTCGCCCTCGCAGGCAGGGAAATGGCAGCGCACGGTGACTTGCTGATGAGCAGAGAGGGAGGGAGGGGGGACACCGGGTGTGCTGGGCAGCCCTGGGGCAGGGAGCTGGACCAAAGGCCACCCTGCATGGGCCTGGGGGGCTACAAGACCACCAGCCCTGCTGCAAATCGTGGCAGCAAACACCAGTGTGCCGGCAGTGCCACCCAGTCCCTGCAGCGTGGGCAAGTGCACGGAGGGGGCCAAGGGGTGCGGAAAAGCTCCAGTTTCCTCCGGCACCCAGGCTGGCTCACCTCGGCGCGTATTTCATCCCTTGTTGGGGAGAGATACCGTGTTCCTGGCAGCTTTTTTCCCCTACAGACTGTGGATAAAAACCTTCCTGCAGCCCTCTCTGTCCTGCAAGGTCACTCGGTGTTCGCACAGGGGAAGTTTGTTTATTGTGTCCTTGGGTAGCATCTCCTGACCTTAAGAACTCCTATGCTGCAAATACTCTTAGATGATGATTAATGAGAGCTTATATAACCGAGATGAGTCCTTAATACAGCTGGTAGGTTGACAGGAGTGAAGGTGGGAGAGAGAAACGCACGTCTCTGTCTGCGGCGGCTTTTTCCACACCAGAAGTAGCTGCATTTTGCACAGGGGGACCCTGGCAGATGCAGGGGGGCCGGGGGAGAGCCCACCTACGGAGCCCGGCGATGCCCTGCTAGAAGGGGCAGCAGCCAGGGCAGACCCCCACCTGGGCTTTCCGGGCAGCCGGGATCCCGTGGGTGCGAGCGAGCAGCCGGTGCTGCTGCACCAAACCAAGTCGCCCACGGTACAGCCTGGCACTTCAGCGCGGCAGAGCTGGGAGGTGAAAGGTTTTATGCCAGTAAAGCATCGCTACGTAACCAGCGGCTGTAACGTCAGCACTGATGCCTGCAAGGTGGTGACGCTAGAAGGAAAGGGTACAAATTCCACTGCAAGTGCCCAGGCGGGTTGACGAGGCTCTTTGCCGGAGCCACTGCGTGCTGCGGGGCAGCTGGCCCCTGGTGAGGGCAGCCTGCGGAGGGGAGCGGGGCACGGCCATGGCATGGAGAGGTGTGGGCTCTGTAGAAAGCCTGGCCTCTTCCAGATGTTCCTGAGGGCCCTAAAGGGGAGCCGAAAACTGCAGCCACTGCAGAAGCAAACGACAAGAGCCGGTGCGCTTCAGCCCTCCGAAAGCCCGGGGACACAACTAAGGGAGGCTGAGCCGTGCCCTTTGCGGGCCCCCGAGGTGGTGGCTGATCCGAGGCTGTTCTCACGGCGTGGAGCTGTTAGTGGCACGAGATTTGACCTGCCCTTCCAGCTAGGATGGCAAAACCGACTGCTTGGATCGAAGTGCGATCCCCTGCCTCGCTGTTGGTGTCAGACCCCAAAGCCAGTTTGCTTTGCAAGCTGGGAAGCGTCAGCCGAACGTCTCCGATGTGCACCTTGGGGCAGAGGCAGGGCCAGGGCTACATGGGCACCGTCTTGGCTGGGCAGGTGGCCAGGCTCTGGATGGATCCTCGACCCAGGTGAACAGCAGCACAACCTGGGCAGACAGGGCACAGCCCTTGCTATCGTGCGCCCCAAAAGAGGTCTTGCAGTTTCTCAGGTGTGATGTGGCACCTGTGTTCAGGTGTTTCTAAATTTCAGCTCTGTTTGGGCAGGTATTGGTGGTGTGACAACAGAGGATTTAGTTTTCCATAATCTGGCTGAGAAGCACAGCATCAGTCCCTGATAAAACTGCTTAGAGCCAAGCCATTTACATTGTTGCCTTGGTTACCACATGCTATTTTCACCAGCTTCCTAACCTCAGCCTGGGTGCACCGGCATCCCCGGTGCCGAATCCCTTCCTAACCTCAGCCTGGGTGCACCGGCATCCCCGGTGCCGAATCCCTTCCGAACCTCAGCCTGGGTGCACCGGCATCCCCGGTGCCGAATCCCTTCCGAACCTCAGCCTGGGTGCACCGGCATCCCCGGTGCCGAATCCCTTCCGAACCTCAGCCTGGGTGCACCAGCATCCCCGGTGCCAAATCCCTTCTGAACCTCAGCCTGGGTGCACCGGCATCCCCGGTGCTGAATCCCTTCCGAACCTCAGCCTGGGTGCACCGGCATCCCCGGTGCCGAATCCCTTCCGAACCTCAGCCTGGGTGCACCGGCATCCCCAGCCCTGCATCCCCTCCCCAGAGGCACGGAGCATGGTGCTGGGGCTCTGTCCCGAGACTGGGTTCTCGGGACCCAGGGGTGCTGCTCTCTGGGCTTTGGTTCTCGCCATCCTTGCCAGGGACAGGTCTCAGGTCTCCCGGCCGGGCTCCCCTGAGCTGCTCGGGGTCCTGCTTGCGTCCCTTCCTCCTCCCGGGGCACCCGGGCGGCCCAGCGCAAGGGGAACAGGCTCTGCCCTTCGGGAGACCTTTCTGAAGGAGCTGCCTGGGGCCGATGGCTCTGAGCTGGGCTGTTCCTCCTCTCAACCCCAGCAGCTCTTGCAGACCCCGAGCCCCTGGGTACGGGGTCTGCCTTCCCCATCACCAGCTCCAAACTGGTGAGGTACCGGCGAGCAGCAGCCAGGGTTGTAACTCCCGCAGGCGATGCCTTCTGCATCTCTGCAGTGCTGCTGCCTCCCTTAGACCGGATATTAGGAAATTTTACTTCACTGAAAGGGTTATCAAGCACTGGAACAGGCTGCCCAGGGCAGTGGTGGAGTCGCCATCCCTGGAGGGATTTAAAAGCCATTTGGATGAGGTGCTTAGGGACATGGTGTAGTGGTGGGCTTGGTGGTGTTAGGTTTACGGTTGGACTCGATGATCTTAAAGGGCTTTTCCAACCTATGCGATTCTGTGACTCTGTGATCCGCCGGTGCCCGTCTGCAGTCTGGCCTCCTCCCGCCACGTGCAGGTACCTACCCCCGTGTGAAGCGTGTGCTGCTTAAACTGGGGTGAGACCACTCCGTACGCCGCTCTGGATTCATTTTTGCTGGTGTAAGCGACAGGGATGGAGCGATGGAGAACCGGGGACGAAGTGGTCGCTCGTTGCAAGGGCGTAGTCAGAGAAGACGGGAAGATGCACAAGACGGAGCTAAAGCCGGGAATGACGGAGGCTGAGCTCTCGCCAGGGTGGATTGGGAACTGAACTCATTTCCTGATATTCAGGTTTGGGTATCCCCACGCTGCTGTAACCCCCACCGCCCTACGGCAATATGTGCCAACCCAGATTTCATGCAGCTTTTTGCAAGCCTTGCTCTGGATCTGAGCGCTTTGCTCGCTGTGGCTTTGTCCTACCCCTCACAGTAACTCGCAGAGGAAAATGCAGCAGCAACGCTCCTTGCCATGGCAACGGCAGGATTGCGTCAGGGCTTTTTTTTTTTTTTTTTCAAACTGCAAAGCTGGATAAGCAACTCCCTCAGGGAAAGTAGTAAGAGAGAAGGGAATTTTTTTTTTCCTGTGGGCTTTGGGACTGCCAGTTCCCAAATTCCGAACCGCCTCAGTATTTCGCTCCTTGCTTCTGGGTCCAAGGCTGGCAATGAGACCGTGCGCGGTCACGCAGACTCGCTGGGGACAGAAAGGGTCGGGGGGGGGGACAGAGATCCTCCCGTGCAGGGAGCGGCTCTGCGCGCTTTCCCCACGCCGCGCGCAGGCGGCCGTGGAAGCCTCTCTGCTTTGCAGCGTAGGCTGCCCTTGCAGGGGAGACCGAGGAGCAGTCGGTTTGGCGAGGGACGGGATGGAGGCCCGGGGGACCCCTGGTTCAGTCCGGCCTGGCGTTCCCTCTTTCCCTGCAATCCCAACAACAGCAGAGAGAGAGGAGGCGGCTCTTCCGCCAGCGCGGTTTGGGCTGGCGTGCTCTGCGGCAGCAGCTGGGCAGCCGTGCTCGCCCCGCCGCCCCCTCCAGCTGCCCCTCTGTGTGCGGGAAGGGTGGTCCCGGGCGCTTCGCTCAGGCTCAGGGGGAGGAACGCGATGCCGGAGCACGGGGCGAACGTGGGCTACGGGGATGGGTTTGTCCCCTCTCCGGTCCTGCCGTCACGGAGGCGGCGTAAGCCGCAGACCGTGAGATGACCAGCGCTGTTGCAAGGCACTCGGGTGCCCGTCCGCCCCGGCCCGCTGCCCCCGTGCTCCTTCCCAACCCGCTCTCCCCCCATCCCTCCTGGCAGCTCCTCTCCCCAGCCCTCGCCCGAGGCCACGGCACCCGTAGGCACGCAGGGCTGCTCTGGGGTTTGGAAACCTCATCAGAGCGGTGCCCGGGGCGGATGCCTCGGCTCTGCCCTTGGCTCCCAGCTCAGTCTTCCGAGCAGGGGCCAGCGCTGCTGAGCAGGTTCAGACTCAGCTGCTGCGTGGCTCTGGGCAAACGCCAAACTGCTGTGTGCCGTGGAAAAGCGTGGAGCGCGGGGGATTGGAAAAAGGTCCCTACAAACACAGACAGTAAGCGTGGCTCAGTGGGGACCCCCCCAAAGAAACCCACAGTGCTGCAGGAAGGGCTGCTTGGCTGCAGGATGCACCCCAGGCAAAACTCCCTCGGAGGCAAGAGAGAGGCTTGTATAGCTCTGGGAACCGCGGTGATGAAGGCGAGGGCAGGCGTTTAGCACAGCCCATCGTATCGGTGCTCCCCAAACGTATTTCGATGTGGCACTAAATGCTGACGTGCTGCTGGAAGGGGGACTCTTCCAAGAAATAAGTCTTTTCATTGATATGGTGTTTGGTACCATAATCTCTGTCACTGGAGGTTTTAAATAATGGGTGAAAATAATGTCAGGCGTGAGGTCGCTTGATTCAACAAAGACGATCCCCGAGATCCCTCCAGCCTCTTGTGATTTACTATTTAGCAACCATTGCACACCGCAGCCTACATACATGAAGACACAGGCTCTGCTTTGAAGAGCGCGCAGTTCAAGACGGCTATTTGTGGTCCTTGACGAAGCGCCGGCGCTTTCACCATATTAGGTCACTGCAGCCGCAGTCCCTGCTCACAGACAGCTACAGGTGATTGAAAATGGGCTTTGGCCAGAGAAAACAAACGACGATGCTCGGCTCCAAAACTCGCGCAGGGGGGATTCGGGCGTCCGGCCCGCCAGCAGGAACGGTGCAAAGTTAACTCTGCGTGCTCTTTCCTGGGCGTCGAGCGCTTTGGGACCCTCCGGCCAGGAGCTGTGTCGGTGCCAGCCACTGCTGCGGGAAGGTTTGCTCTAGTGACATAAATCATGCACGTTATATTTCATTGCTTAATTAACAGCCGTAACAACCTGCAAAATCTGCCAGGCGAGTTACCTGCTGGGCTGCTCCCCAGCGCTGGTTTCAGCCCTGTGCTACGTATTGAGATGTCCCCGTACTGGGTCCGTCCCAGAGCCCCTCGGGCAGGGCAGGAACCCCTGCCTGCGCCGGGCAGGGGGAAGCGGGGCTGCCGTAGCTGCCTGTTTGCAGGCTGAAGCGACATGCGCTGCGTCCAATGCCCTGGATCAGGCAGGGAGGAATAAGCGGAACTGGAGCACACGAAACCTCCCGAGAGCTGCAGAACTGGGACGGGAGTGGAGGCAGCACGGGCGATCTCGATTCGGCCTGGCTCTCACCTTGTTTCACAGAGCGACTCTGTCAGTGTCAAAGGAAAGGCATCAACACGCACCCAAACGAGACCAAAATCACACTTTTGGGGAGAAATCCGGGCAGAGCTGCAATTGCCGTTCACTGTCACAGGAGCTACACTGCTCCCACAAGCCTTTCATTCTGCTGGGACTAAAATTCCCCTGAAGCAGCAGAGGAAGGTTAACAGTGCTATTTTGCAAAACACCCAACCTGCGCTGGCTTTGCGTGAGGGATTAAACAAACAATTAAAACCGGTGTTTTTCCCTTAACATTTGCAGTACCGCCGGTCTCGGGAACAGGCCGGCGGCGCGGTGCTGCTCCTCCCCTCCAGCATCCCAAGGAGCCGTCCTTGCTGTCACTCGTGCCGCTAGGAAAATGGCTCCATGCGTCAAGGTCACTTTATCTGCCCTCATCATGGACCAGAAATGCTCACGTTAATGCGTCGCTAATTTAATCAAAATGCCATGCTGGGGATGCAAGCTCAGGGTTGGGCTCTCTTCCCTCTTGAAGGGCAAAAACTGATTTGCTGTCTCTAACGGCAGACGAGCCTCCTCGCTCCTCCGGGCCACGACTGACCGGTGCACTGATGGACCACGCAGCCCCACGCAAAATTGGGTAGAATTGAAAAATAGCCCAGGCTCATTCAACAAGTCAAACCCAGAGTTTAAAATTAAAATACCCTCCTCAAATCAGGAAACAGGTTTTTCATTTGCATAAACTATTGTACTACTTTATCCTACTATTCAGTTTCATTCTCTTTTTAACTATTGCTCTAACATTTCCCTAGTGTTGAACCTTTTCTTCTCCTTTTACTGCAAAGCTTATCAGATACACTTAATCACCAATAGGTTGTATATATAACGTATATTATTATTATCATTATTCAGTGTTGTTAATTTGCTCTCAGGACTGGAAAGTTAACTAGTTTTTTCATGGTTTTGTCAGTAAGAAAATACTACTACTACTAGATCGGTGCCTCATCAATACCAGGTTTTTTACACGCTTCCGAGCGCTTTGGCGGCAGCTGGCAGCGCTGTCCCTGCCGGCCCCGTATGCTTGGCAAAACCGCCGATGCCATAGCACTGTAACACAAAACCCGCAGACAGCGTGCTGTTGTGAGAGCCACGCTGAGGAGTAATGAAACACCTATTTTTGTGTGTACAACAGCTGAGATTCGGGCAGAGTGCAATACCGAGATTCCTCTGTATTTCATAATTACTAGACGCGCTTGTGTACAAAACAACCCTTTTCCTGTAGATCCCAAAAGCTGTAATAACAAATCAGAGAGGAAAAGCCCGATTTCCTTACTCTGTGAGGCAGAGAAAGGGTACTCGCTGCTTTTACAGAACAATAGTGGGCAGAAGACGGTTTCTTTTTACTCTGTCTCAGCGCTCAGTTAGGAAATCAGTCGTGTTATCGAACAAACAGCCCTGATTTAAACAACGCCAGTGTTACTATTCTCTGCAGCCCTGCTCCGACCAGGAACGCTCTGGGCACTACAGAGGTGACGGGAGGGAAGGAGGCAGGCCGGGGTTGTGCGCACACTCCTGCTGCTGCAAACTGCAAAGGAAATTACCGGCTCCTCTCGCAGTGTAACCTCCTCTCCGAGGCAGAGCCGATGTGGCCCGGTCCTGCCTCCAGGCAGGGGGACAGATGAGGTGACCTCCAGAGGCCTGTCCTCGCCTTGTTTTCTTCCACCCTTTCTTGCCGGCTCTTGTCTGCACGCCGCTGTTTTCCTCCTGTGTGTCTCTTCCTCTCAGATGCTTTAAAATACTGTTCTGCATTTTCTAGATGAGGTTGTAGTTGCTGTATGAAAAACTGGAAAATTTTATTTTTAGGGCTTTTTAAACCGGTGTAGTCCCTTGCAGAGACACGTGTTTGTCAGGCAGTTTCCTCTTTCAATAAGGAAGTTTTTAATGCTGAACACATTCTTACCTTAGAAAAACCCCAGGGTGGGCTTTTAAACATGTCAGTAAAAATGGGCTGAGTAAAGTCCTTTTATTATTATTTTTTTAAACAAAACCATTTATGCTTTGGAACCAGCGATGGGGTTGCTTTTTACATTCATTTGTGCTCTCCCAAGCATGTGTGGGGGTGTGGAGGCACCAGCACAACACTTCAAAGGAGGAGGGAGAGGGAAGGCGGAATAGCTGCCTAACCCTGCGGGGCAGGGAGAGGAGGGCGGCCGCCCCGGGAGGCTCTGCCGGCTCTGGGGGCAGCGTGCTCGCTCGGGCGTGGGCGCCTGGGGGCGACGAAGCCGTGACCCTGGGCCTGCCAGGGACGAGGGGAACCTACCGCCGTGCCACGGAGCCCCGCTCTGGCAGCGAGCTGAGTGCTGAGGCGTAGGGAGACGTGGGGACAGGCAGGGCCTCTGCAGCGTGCGGGGCTCCGGCCCTGATGCGCCGCGGACAGGCCGGCCCCCGCTGCCTCCCTCAGAGGAGGGGAGAGAGGGGGCAGCGGGGCCCTGAGGGGCGGGCAGGCCGCACCTAGGGGACACGCAGAGCAGCGGAGCGGGCCTGCCCGGCGCGGGCGGCACACGGCGGGAGGACGGCCCGGGAGGAGGGGGGAGACCGAGGCCGAGGCCGAGGTCAGGGCCCGGGCCCGGGCCAGGGCCAGCAGCGCTCGCCACCCAAGATGGCGGCGGCCCCCTCAGGCGGCCCCTTTGTCTGCAGCCGCCGCATTGCCGAGAAGGGCGCGAAACTGGGGCAGCGTGGACACGCCCCCCTCGGCGTGCCGGCCGCCAGGGAGGGCGGGGCCGGAGCGGCCCCCGGCCAATCAGCTGCCTCCACTTCCTTTCTTCTCACAGGGGCTCTCCCGGCCGACGGGCTCCGCGCTCCCAGCCAATCCGCGCCTCCCTCCGCGCCCCGCCCCCAGGTGGGAGGAGGGGGCGGGGGGGAATGCAGCGGTTTTGTTTTCGCTCCCTCCTCCCCTCGCCCCCCGGCGGGGCTCATGAATATTAACAAGATCCAGCCCAATCAGGTGGTGCAGCGGCGGCAGCACTTTGGTGGCGTTAGTCGCCCCGCCTTGCAGTGGGGTTAATCTGCATATTCATAAGATGGGCGGGACACAGCGCGGGCGTTTATAAGCCGCCGCCCCGCCAGCCTCAGCGTACATCGCGCCGAAGCTTTGAAGTGCTGTGTGGATCCCGCACCTCCAGGGCACCGGTAAGGCGCCCGCCGCGGTGGGCGGGCTGCGGCCGGGCTGGGCCGGGGAGGCTCGGAGCGCCAGAGCTCAAGGAAATGTGTCTTAGGAGACAGAGGGCTTGAACGTGGGGGAGTCCGGAACGGGGCGCCGCTCCCGCGGCACGGGTGTCCTCCGCGGCTGCGGGGAGCCCGGCGGAGCTGTCCCGGCTGTGTGCCGGGCCGGGGAAGGGGCCGGGGGGAGGGGGAATGCGCCCTCGGAAACAAAATGGCGACGAGCCTCGACGGTGCAAAATGGCGGCGGGCGGGAGGAGGGGCGTTGGACTGCGCCTGCGCCAGGTGGGCGGGCCGGGAGGGAGGGGCGGGGGGCGGGGGTCTCGCGCCCGGGCGGGGGTCGGGGCGGCGGGAGGCCCCGTGGAGCGCGCATGCGCGCTGGGCCGCCGGGAGGAGCGGGGCCCGCGGGCCGGGGAGCGCCGCTGTGGCGGGCGCTCGGAGCCGGCGGAGCCGCGGGGCCCTGCGGAGGGAGCCCGGTGGGGTGAGCGCCCGGGAGGCGGCCTCCGGGCCCTGCCTGCGCCCGGGCAGGCTGCGCTGCGCGGCTGGGGCCGCTCTGCTGGCGGCTGCGGCAGGCCCTCATGCCTGGCTGCAGCTCTGCTTCCCGGGGGAAGGCGCTTGGTCCGGAGCCAAGCTATAGAATATCCTCTGTAATATAAAGCACTAGTTCACCGGAGTTTGAGCGTATGCGTCGTATAGGAACGAATTATTGGTGACGTTATAACCAATTTAATTTTTCCGACGTCGTGGGAATATTTTTTTTTTGAGGTATTGACTTCGGATACATTGACTTTGCAGGTCAGAATGGCATCAGATGAGGGAAAACTCTTTGTCGGTGGACTGAGTTTTGACACCAATGAGCAGTCATTGGAACAAGTCTTTTCTAAATATGGACAAATTTCTGAAGGTAAGATCGCAGTACCAAGCTGTGATGACTTTTGTAAACTTGTTAGGCTGCACAGGTGCTGATGCATTTTCCCCCCTTCTTTATAGTTGTTGTGGTGAAAGACAGAGAGACTCAGAGATCCAGAGGTTTTGGCTTTGTCACTTTTGAAAACATAGATGATGCTAAAGATGCAATGATGGCCATGAATGGAAAGGTAAGGAGGCTTTGGAACAGCTTGTTTGATTTCCTTGAAATGTAGTAAGAGAATTCCAAAAGATGTGCTTCTGTTCAATGCCACGTAGAAAAACAGGTAAATACTAGTGTCTCAAAACAATGAAATGATATAAATAATAAAGAATACCAATTGCTAAAGTTTCATGACCCAACCTATATGGCTGAAAAATAGTGACCCTTTATAGGAATGCCTGTATATGCTGGTTGAACATCAACTTGTGTGGTTGGCTTAGTTGTGACGTTAAATAAAACCTTTGTAAGAACTAGTAAATTCTGGTATGGCTTAGCTAACAATGAAGGTGTGTTAACTCATTGTGTATGTGTTTTGCTATTTAAATGTTTAAATATCAAGGTGGCTTATTTTTTTCTGTTTGTAGTCTGTAGATGGACGTCAGATCAGAGTTGACCAGGCTGGAAAATCATCAGAGAACAGATCTCGTGGATACAGAGGGGGGTCTTCTGGGGGCAGAGGCTTTTTCCGTGGCAGCAGAGGTCGGGGCCGTGGCTTCTCTAGAGGTGAGTGTGCGTGAATGACTTGCAGTTCCTGAAGTGGTAATGGCGTTCGTCAGAATGATGATCACCCCATGATGTGGTGTCTCTTCAAGGAGGCGGAGAGAGAGGCTATGGCGGAAGCAGATTTGATTCCAGAAGTGGAGGATATAATGGCTCCAGAGACTACTATAATAGCAGGTAAAGTCATTGCAACTGCTAGCGGGTTGTTGCGAAGCTCTTGAAGCCTGTTGCCCGTTTGACGTGAATGTCAATAGGCTCCAGAAACAGTTGAGCAAATACAAAGCATGTGAATGTTTTTAACAGCAGGAGTCAAGGTGGCTATGGCGACAGGTCTTCAGGAGGATCCTACAGAGACAGTTATGACAGTTACGGTAAGTCTTGGTTCAAATGGGAATGATGAGTACGTATGCTGTAGGAACTCTCTAAACCTTCTGACCCTGTACTTGAGTCTGGAAATACTGTAAGGCTCAGTTGGACTGTACCACTATTTCTGTTCTTGCCCGTAAGAACCAATCTGCCAGGCTTTGGACGTGGTTGTGCCGTTTAAATTTCTAATTTGTAATGCATGTGTAGGAGTTGCTTGGATCTAAGGCAAAGCAAGTTTTTAAAATACGTTCCTCGAGCTTGAGACTTAAGACAAAACTCGGATGCCCTAACAAACTTTAATCAAGGGTGGGGGAGTTCTCTTACGGTGTAGCGAACTAGCACTAGCTTCTGAAATAATGCAAGGGAGTAAAATGCTGGAACTTGTCTATGCTTCAGTGCCTTTACAATTGTGCCTGCTTCTTGTCCTCAGCTACACACAACGAGTAAAAATCCTTCCTGACTCAAGATCGTCCTTCCAATGGCTGTATTTATAAAGATTTTTGGAGCTTCGCTGAAATCGTTATTGTGTAGTACATCTACTTGTATTTTCACTTTTGTAGTATTATCAGTTCTAATCTTGTCAAACACAGCCTGACAGCTTCTGATATAAGATGGTCTAATTAGACTTTTCTTTAAGAAAGCTCTGCTTTCAAGTGTTTTTAATCTTTTTTGAAAGCACTTCAGATTTTATTTTATCCTTCATGATGAGCCAAGGTGTTTTTTTTAAAGTTGTGAAGTTGGGGCCCCAATTCAGTTTCTTTTGAGATAGAAAGGACCTTTAATTCAATGTTCACTGGAAGCTGAACAAGCTGTGGACTTTTTTTTTAAGTGCATTACCTTCGTCTTTTGTAACATTCCTTTAGTGTAGCAAGGTAGGAATGCAGCCTGGGTACAAATTGGAAGGCAAACCACCTTGATATATCTAAAGAGAAACTTGCTTGTATGTTCAACCTGCATAACGGTATTTTTACTGTTGTAATGATGTAAATTACCCAGAAATAGACTTGCAAACTTACCATAAAAGAGGTTCTTGAAAATGTTTATTTATATTGTCCTTTTTTACTGGAAGAAATATGCATATTCCATTGATATTGTATTTGAAGTGGTAAAGGATTCTTGTATACAGTTTTCTTTGGCTTTACGAAGCCTATTAAAAGACCGTCTGAAATGAACTCTGCTCCTGACATTTACATTTCATTGCACAACACAATCCTTGAAGATGAAGAACAGTCTAAGTAGTAGAGGATGCCAGAGGAGAGGAGAAGACTAGTGACAGTGTCAGAGCAAGCCAGATTTATTGACCAGTTGCTAGAATTTAATCGGTCTTGACATGTGAATTTGTCGACATACTTTCACGTAAGAATAGTCAAACTTGTCTAGAGGCAGAGGACTGAAAGTATATACCTTAGGATGTTCTAGTACTCACAGCCTAAGTCAGAAGTCGAGGGAACGCTAGTGTTAGGTAGGATAATTGATGTTTCCTGAAAATACTGAAATAGCCTGCATTGAAAAGCTGTAGTGAAGAATCAGTCCTTTAGTAACTGGACTAGTTACTAGCTTGACAAGTGTTCAATGGTAGGTAAATTGCCGTAATTAGCTAGCTTTGTCATTGCCTTACAAGTTCTAAGAATTCTTTGCTAGCATATGGAAACTGCAGTGTCCTTGGAGAAAAGAAGTGTTGTGCCTCCAACAGAAACCTCTGAGACGAAAGCTGCTCTCTTGGCTAGTTCATATGTGGAAATAGTCCTGTAATTCGAGGTAACTCCTTTTGCTCATGTCCGCATCCTTCCTCTTGTTGAGAGCTCATTTGAAAGTCTAATGTACCTGTGAAATATTCCTTTGACAATTTTGGTCAACTGATGGAAAAATTTTAACCCATGCCGTATGCAACCTTTGGCTTGTGGCACAACTTCAGTTCCACAGATCAGAGTTGGGCATGCAGTCATGTCTTGCTAGTAGGTATGGAAGCAAGATGGGAAACGAATTCCCTGACTTGATATGTGTTCATCTATTGAGAATCTTCCTAGACTTCATTAAGTTGCTCACTTTAATTGTAGCTTTCTTTGCCATCCTACTTGTTGCCATTAACTTTTTCCCATAGCCCACACTTCCTAAGCAGCCATGTCAAAGTGGTTAACTCTCTGCTTAGGGATCAAATGATACTTTGGCTGGCATATCAAAGGCATCAGCCAGCCCTGGAACAGTTTTCCCAGACTGTGCTTCTGTGATGTGATGGGTTCAGCGAATGGCTTGTGAAACCCTCGTATCTGATGTGACTTGTGTTGGGGGAGGTGGGTGGCAATGTAAAGGCTCCGTTTGATATTTTTATTAATGCACCTTTGCTTTGGCAGGCTGAAGAGAAGATGGGACACTCGACAGGGAAGCTGAGTGGGGATTCTGAGGAAGGAGAGTGTTCGTTCCAAGGAAGCAGGACCAAGACACGAGTTTGCCAACCAGGTAACGTCTCTGCTCAGCCTGCCCCTTGCCCGTGTAGCTTTTCCTGAGCCAAAAGGTTTGGCTCTGTTACTGTTTTACAGTGCTATTCTGTAAGTGGTAACTGACCAGTAGTTTCTGGGTGAAAATTTACAGACTTTAAATTTACTGTCTTAACTTTATTTCAGCAATGAAATGCGTCAGAGAAGACCAAGAAGGACAGCCATTGTGTGGAGTGGTGGAGATGAAGAGCTTTGAGCAGTGTTGTTACTGATTTCTATATAGGTCAATTGAACAAGGAAATAAGTCAAGCTAGAATAAAATACTGGAATGTGGAAAAAATGAATCTCTGTAGTACTTTTGTGGGGAAACATGAGAATATTAGATTGTGGCCAAGGCATACAATAGAAATATAGTTACCTGGTGTACAGCCCAGCTAAAAGTGCAAAATAAACCAGTGCTGTTCTGGTTGGGGAGGTGGACAGAGAGGGTAACCTGTCTTGCAGGGTGAGTTTGAGGAAGAAATTTAATTGCATTGCTGTAACCTTGACTTAAGTGGCCTAATTACCCTAAGTCTGTGCCTCTGCAAAACTGACAGTGAAGCGGCAACACCTGAAGGAACTGTCAGATGAGCAGTTGCATAAATGAGGAGTCGGTATTGTGCAGAACAGAAGGGCCTTCTGCCAGTCGAAATGGTAAAGAATACAAAAGTTTAATTTGCACTTAAATGCTAAAGCTTTTTCGAGCTTGGGTAACAAATTATTTCCTTCCATACACATTAATTAAAATTGTTTTGCTGATGCAAGTTAATGTGGTGGTTCTGCTACTTAGAGAAGTGGCGGCACATTTCCGAAGTTCTACACCTTGGGATTTTCAGGTGGGACATGAGATTGGCCTGTGCTGCAACTGATGGTTTCTGTGTGTTTAAGTACTTGGCTCAAGACAAAGTTGCCCTGGGTTTCCCATCTCAATGAAGTGGTTATTTGTAACTCAGACTTTACAGTTTGGGTTTTAGGATCACTTCCATTAAAAATTATTTTTATCTAAGTCTGGAAAATAACAATTTGAGTATTAGCAAATTAACTCTGGTCTTTTATGTCCTGGAATTTTCTAGTAGAGCAACTTCATCAGGTGAAAAGTGCTAGGTGCTTGGAGATGAGAAGAGGAACACGACGAGGGTTGAAGCAGTACTGAGCTGTGCAGCTTTTGAGTACTGCAATTAAGCTTCAGATGGATGGTGGGAGCACTCGGGCTTCAAAAAGGCTGGTAGGACAGTTTTCTGAGGGGATAGGAACTGGTTTCACCACTCTGATTAATGCCAGGAAGGTGCCCTGTACAGATACAGGGCAAAGAATGAGCTGCCTGGATGGGTTAATAGCACAGTCCTAACAGCTGGCAATTTTTTAAAACTTTGAAAACATTTGCCTGTGCCTGAAAGAGGAGTCAGAGCAAATCCTCCTGGTATGTGTGGATGGGAAATTCGGCTGAAGATGAAAGGCAAATAAGCCACCAATTGCAGAGACTGCAACTTTGTATTGATTCCTTTGACTATGGAATAGAATGGCTAATAAAAGACTCAGTGCCATCTTCCCTAAATAGCAGATGTTGCCTTTTATTTGCGATGTCTGTTGTATTCTGCAGAGACTTACTCTGTGCAGGAGTTAAAACACTTGGGTTGTGTTTAATTAAGGTTCTTGATTGCTGTTTTGTTAACTGCTGTAATTTTGCTTGCCCTACCTTGCATCCAAACAAATACCTGTCTTGTGGCTCTGTCCCTGACCTACGGGGCTCGCACTGTCTGTGCAGTGTGGTGCTGGACGCTAAAGACGGGTTTTTCCTCGCTCTGTGGAAGGGCAGGTAAGGCACAGAGCAAGGGAATTCACGTGTCCTTGCAGGAAGTTTGCACTCCAGTACTGATGACGTGTAACTTTTCTCTGGTCTGTTACCCTTTACCTGCTCTGCAGTAAAGTTACTGGGAGAATTTTCAGCCTTTTGTGTCAGTTGGAGTATGCTGTAGAGATCAAACTTTCTAAGCCCAACTCTGTTGGATTAGGGTTTTCTCTTGCCCAGTTTTAAGTCCCATCTTCAAAATGGACCATCAAAAAGTTAAAAGTAGCCAGGCAAACTGCCCTTTTCTTCCTCTTCTGTACATGTAGAATATTCTTAATTTTTTTATCCACTTGCTACCTAGTCCCTGTCTCATTGGCTTGTAATGAAGTCAGGTGAGTGCTGGTTGCTGAATTCCTCCAGCTGGTCCTTGACTCTCTTGTGTGCCGTGGATTATAAGAACTCTTCCCTATGTAGTGGTGGATGTTTTCCGATACATCACACTAACTCAAACTGTCCTTAAATGTCTCTGCCCTTCAGGCTGTCATCTTTGTTATACCCATGTCTTGCCACGCTATGCTGTAGAGTGGAAGCAGCTTTGATTATTTCTGTTACCCCGCTGGTCTGACCGATTGCTGGCACGGGGCTCTAAAATGAGCACTGCCTTTCCAAGAGACCCACTGTAACCGGGCTCACTTGGCTCAAACTGAATTGATGCACGTGCCTGATGCTCATGAAAAATGAGGTCTTGTTCTTGGTTAAATCCTGAAAATGTGGCAGCTCAATAACGAGGAGGAGGATTTATACTGCTAGAGAGGCTGACAGCTGTGAATATATTTTTGGCAGCTTTGGAAAGAACCGGGCAGGAGGCTGCAATGTGATATGTGAAGGCAGTAAGAGGGTTTCTGATGGTCTCTGCTACTCTCCTGCTCACCCTTTTTGTATTAAAAGAACACATTTGATTGTTTTATCCTTATCTTGCTCCCATGCCCCCCTTTTTTTTACTGATACTTCTCTGGCTTTTGGCTATGCTGTGCCCCACTTGAAGGACAGTCTTTTAAGAGCAGTGTATTATGCAAAAAAGTCTGCTCATACCACCTAAGTGCCTTTGAAGAAATTAGGTGAGCATTTTGCCCGGTAACAATGACTGCTGCAGCATGTTTGAAGGGCAGAACTGATTGCGTATTCTCTGGTCCACGCCGTAAAGCCTGGTTATTAAGGAAGGCTGTGGTGGTTTGCCAACCTACCGAGGCACAGCCGCCGCTCCTGTTCTGCTGCCGCTTGAATCAGCTCTCCAGTGCGGGTGTGATGGAGGCCAGACACTTAGCTGCTATAAATAAGCTAAATTAATGGGTAAAGCCAGCTTTAAAAACTTGTGCTCTTACTGAGAAATGTTTTCTCTGGCTGGGGAGTCCCAGGCACAAAGGAATTCAGTGAGGTAGCGAGCCATCGCGCTTTCCTCGTGTGAGAGTCCATGAGGCCCCTGGGGACGTTTGGTGCATGCAGAATGGGAATGATTATCCAGCTCACTTCCTGAAACCTACTTTTTCTTCTTTTTTTAACCTTTTTCAAATTATCTAAGTGAACAGGGTTTAAAAAAAGAAATCAGCTGACACACTTTTGGGGGCTGTAGCTAGCAATTCACCAGGGAGGATTTTGCATGTTAATAGAGGATGATATTAAATATAGGGGCGAGAGAGTGTGAGAAACCTTTGCTGATAAAAATGCAGTCGGGTGACGTTTAAATGAATTCAGTCTGTAAATCCTTACAAAGCATTATTTGAAATGCCTTCCTAACTAGGATGCCTAGATGCTTAAACGCAGGCAGAAGTAATTAATAGGTGCAAAAATAGAGGCCTAGTTCGAGGTGCTGTTATTTTGGCATCGCTAATTATGGCACTGCATTAATGATTTGTTGCTGGGATGGGTTGAGGGAATAGCTAGCTGCAGGGGGTGACCCATTTCCAGCCAAAATGCCCTTTTCTTCAAGTCTCGTGTGTCCGGGCAGCTCCAGCCCTGTCCCTGAGAGGAAAGCTTGCAGGGGGACGTGGGGCTGTGCTTCAGGGTGACTGACGGAGCCCCCGGGTCAGTCCGGAGATCCTGTGGAGAAACAAGGCGGTTGTCGGAAATACTCGGAATGCTCGTGTTTGAAGCAATGTTCATCTCCGGCTGCCCATGGTGGCAGGGAAATGGCAGCCTTGAGGGAGAAATGATGGCCGGGGGGGGGGGGGGGCGACGGACAGGGACCCTGAGGGGAAAATGGCGGCCCTGAGGGAGGGAGTCGTGCTGTGAGGGGGGAACGGTGGCCCTGAGCGGGAAATGGCGCTGAGGGGCTTGTGGCAGCTGTGAGGGGGAATGGCGGCCCTGAGGGAGGACTCGCATTGAGAGGGGAGAAGCCTCCGCCCTGAGAGGCGGAACGGGGGCGGCGGGGCGAGGCCGGGCCGGGGCTGGGCGCCCTTGGCCGGCCCGGAACGGCGCTGCCCCGGAACGCCACGTGCGGCTCCGCCGGGCCTGGCCGGTGCCTGCGCCGCGCGGCACCGTCCCGCCGCCTTCCTGCGCCCGCCCGGCTGAGGCGCCGCTCGCCGCTCCACGCCGCCCGGCCCGGCCCGGCCCGGCCCGGCCCGGCCATGCTGCGGCCGGAGCCCCTCTGCCTTCTCCTCCTCCTCCTCCTCCTTCTGCACGTCGGCTGGGCCGCCTCCCCCGCTCCTTCAGCCACGTCGAGCTCGCTCAACGGCACGGAGGCGCCGCGGGCGGCCGCGGGTAACGGGACGCGGCCGGGCCCGCTGCCGGGATCGGGGCTGCCGGTGCTGAAGCGGGCGGTGTACGTGCTGAGCGCCCTCTCGGCGCTGGCCGCGCTCTACTTCCTCCTGCGGGCGTTCCGGTGAGTGCGGGCCGGCCCGGCCCGGGGCTGTGCCCCTGCCTGCCCCGGTCCCCCCCGCCCCGGGCTCCGGGGCTGTGCCCCTGCCTGCCCCGGTCCCCCCCGCCCCGGGCTCCGGGGCTGTGCCCCTGCCTGCCCCGGTGCCCCCCGCCCCGGGCTCCGGGGCTGTTCCCCTGCCTGCCCCGGTCCCCCGGGCTCCGGGGCTGTGCCCCTGCCTGCCCCGGTCCCCCCCGCCCCGGGCTGCGGGGCTGTGCCCCTGCCTGCCCCGGTGCCCCCCGCCCCGGGCTCCGGGGCTGTTCCCCTGCCTGCCCCGGTCCCCCGGGCTCCGGGGCTGTGCCCCTGCCTGCCCCGGTCCCCCCCGCCCCGGGCTCCGGGGCTGTGCCCCTGCCTGCCCTGGTCCCGCCCCCCGGCCCCGGGGTTGTGCCCCTGCCTGTCCCGGTCCCCGGCCCCGGGGTTGTGCCCTGTTTGCCCTGGATCCCTCCCTCTGCCAGGCCGGAGCTGTGCTTCCCCGTGCATCCCTCTGGTACTGCCTGGGAAATGCTGCTGTAAATTCATGCCACTGTTAATTACCTAAGGTAATTAGCAGCGATAAAACGTCTCCCAGTGCCACTCGTTTTGCCCTTTACTCATAAAAGCCCTGTCTCTGTGCAAACCTGTCGTGTGACAGCACACTCACTCTGTGCCCTCTGTGTCCCCCAGCCCGAGATCAGAGGGACCCAGAAATGAGCGCAAAACTCAATTCAGGTTGAAGAAACCTCAGCGGAAGAAATATGGCCTCCTGTCGAATTACGATGAGAACATAGAGATGGCCTCGTTCGACAGCGACGAGGACACGGTGTTTGAAACAAGAAATCTGAGGCGGTAAGCGGGTATTTTGTATGTTTCTCTTTTCCTCGCAAGGGGCTAAGACTCCTTTTCTAAAGATGTGGGAGCTTTGGCACAGATCCTATAACCAGATCTGCATAAATTAAACTTCTGTGTGTGGTCTCTCTGTATTGGCACACAGACTTTATCTTGCTTTTCTTCATTTTCTGACCAAGCACAGAAAGAGACGTACCGGGTTTGTTTGGAGCACCACTTTGTGCCTTGTGTTTAGCAGGCCCGTAGGAGGGAGAGACAGCCCTCCTGTCCAGTCTGAGCCTCCCTGCATTAGACAGGAAGACAAAAACTCCTGTTTTTTTCAGTTTGGGAATTGCTCCCGAGTCACATCGCAGCTTGAAGCTCACGGTCCCATCGGGGCATCCATTCCTGCTTTCACAGCGATGTGCTTTCATCCTGTGGATCACGCAAGTTTGATTTCTCTGGAGGATGTGTTTTTTAAAGCTGAGGAGGAACATTACCTCGGCATAGCTTGCTGTCTGGCCTCTCAGCTCCCCCAGCTGTTTTGAGGTTGGTAGTGATCTGTCACGTTGTACATGCTCACGCTGATGCTGGGTGTCTTCTTTTTTCCAGATGATTTGGGACCAGTGGCACCAACTGCACAGACTGACCAAGGGGGTGCAAGTCCAGTGGAATCACCTTACCAGTCCTCAAGTTTTATTTTTTATAATTGCTTATAATGACTATTCATTAACAGTACAAACACTTCCATAGCTGGGGCAGGGGAAAGGGGACCAAACCTGTTTTCTTCACACACATTTTTGGGGAAAGGTGGAGCTGCATGCTAAATGCAGGTGGATGCTGTGTTGGGTGCTGTTAACTGCACGGGGAGATGCTGAGGAAAACGTAACTCCTGGATGAATGCTCAGCATTTGAAATCTTGCCGCTCTGGACTGAAGTGCTGCAGCTGTGTCTGCTGGCCTCTCAGTATTTTATAGGTGCTCATATCCCTCTCTACCGACTGTGGCAGTCAGCTTGAACTATCAGGCAAGTGGATTCCTTTTGCAGGCTGATCCTCTTTCCTTCATCCACTATCAGGTTACTTCTTTAGGAATTGTCTCTGTAGTCAGCTCTGATCTGGTAGGAGCTGGGAGAGCTCTTGTTGTCTGTTACGCTAGCGGTGGGTGTGGATAGTGTTGTGTTAGTTCAGACAGAGAATAGCTTTGGGAATGAGTTAAATCCATCAGTGTTCTTGTAGTTGCAGGGTTAGCAGTTACACGTGGTAATACAGGTCATTACATGGGTTTACAGAGCAAAGACGTTTACAAATGAAAGGTGCCACTTAGCCCAAAGGAGCATTTCTCCAAAAGAGCAATCAGTCGTGTAGTCTGTGGGGCTGCGAGTGTTCAGCCTGTTCTGCCCAGCTGCAATGGTGTGTGCACCAGAGAAATGTGTGACGTTTACCAAGCTTCTGGATTTTGAGCTGCTGGCTCTGAGGTCACCCGAGGAAGAGCCAGAGCGCTGTGGTTTGAGTCAGAGAACCTTAACTGCTAGTGTGATGAGTGACCTGTCTCTGAGCATCTGATACCTGGAAAAGGGGGACCCAAACCCCTATGAACTGTGATTCTTAAACCGAGACAGCCCTGGCTCAGAAATAATCTCTTCTTAAAGGGTACTGGAGTTTCACTCCGTTTGCTGGTACTCAAGCTATGTCCCGCTGTCAGCCCAGCAAACTGGGATGTTTCTGTGCAGCCCACTGTGTTGATATTTGGGTTCTTATTGTGTAGGACCAAATGTGAATGTGTTAGAAGGCCATTGTTAGGTGCATCTGCTGCTAAAATGGTGAAAAATGCTTGCAAAGTGCTCCTGTTCATGGCACGTTTTAGCCTTGAAGGGAAGGCCCTTCCTTAAAAACTACGGGCAGTGCAGACCTGGATCCTTAAGTCCCGCTTCCACCCAAAACTGGTAGTGCCTTTGTTAGGAGAACCCAAGGGAGTTACCCTGCAGGCCAGGGAGTTCCCTGCTTGACCTTACCTTTAAGATGAAGACCGAGAATGTCTTCGGAGTAATGGCTCCTCTCATTTGGTTAGCAGATCCTCTTTGGTAAGGGGACAAAACTGACACTTAACAAAAAGAGCGGGGCAGAAGGGATATCCTTATCAAGTAGCAAGGAGAAATGGTTTTGCTGCAAGTCACCTGGGAGCTCGGGGTCTGGCTGCTGCTCTGAAATCCCTCATCAGGCAGCTGAGGGAGTGGTGTGATCCCGGTGCTCACCTGTGCGAGGGGCAGCATTTCTCAGCGCAGAGTGGGTGAGGTTTCCTGGAGAAATGTCACCCCAGGTGCTGGCAGCTCTGTCTTGCACACGTGCAAAAGATTTTTAAATATATATATATTTTTAGTAATGCTGTCATGTGAACACAGCACTTGGATGTGCCCTAATTTCATATCATTTGTATCCTTTCATGCCTCTTTTAGGTACTCTCTGCTTGTTTAGCTGATGCAGAGATGAAAGCGTTCGCTGCGTTCCTCTGTGAGGATAGCAGTAATGGCTAAATCTGGCCGTTGCTGCCCCTTGGGTGATCAGAGAGCTGGTTGGTTTGATTCGTGGTAGCGTATCTTCCTTGATCCTGCACAGGCTGGCAGGTCTATACATGCTGATAACTTTCTCTGGCTCTTCGACTCCCTCTGCAAAGTTGTTTCTTGCGTTGTGCCGAAGCCAGGTAAGCCTGACTGTATTTCAGTCCACTGGCGTGCCCTGGCTCAGCGTTTTGATTGACACATTCGTTGGCCTTTCTTTATCTGAGGTGATTAACTTGATCATCCTTTAGGCTCTGCTCTTCGTTGGGCAGATGGGTTTTGCAATTTTGAAGTTTCCTTACCTCGCAAGAGCGGATGATTTTTTTAATGTTAACAGTTGAATGATTTTGATCAAAGAGGGGACCTCAAGCCGTAGGTTCTACCATGAAAATAATTTTGATAGAATTTGATTTTGCTGTAATAGGTATTTAGAATTTGAGCAGGGAAGGATGTGGAGGGATACAGCCAGAGCACATAACGAGGTCCCTATTCTGGTACTACGTAGGCAAATGGTAGTTAGGTTGAAGGCCCAGAGGGTGTGCCAGCCCAGTATCTATGCACCACGTACATGTTTTCAGAGTCCTTCCGCTGGCTGTCTTTGAAGGGGTGGGTTTCATCATGTGGAGAATAAGAACGTGATTGTGGGGCTGTAGTGTAGCATTGCTGTCACTTTTATTCTGATCCTGTTTTGGCTAGAGACAGGTCTGAGCCGTAATCAGTGACCCTGTGTGGTTATTTCCATTTTCCCCTGAAGCATCCTGCATCTTGGAAGCAGCGGTAGTCTGGATTTGCTCTTCGGAGGCCAAGACGTTACATTCCTGCTCTGTTCTAAATCATTGTTAAAGGCATCTTCTGAGAGGAGAAAACAAAGGTGCTGATTACAGACCCGAGACTCCTTTGAGGACAAATCTATTGCTGGCACAGCTTTTACTGATCTCCATTTCTCCTGGAAGAATAAATTGGAGCTATTGCAGCAGCTTCTCCTCACAGCGGTGGAACAGTGCACCCATGGGCAAAGAGCGCGAGGCCAGTGCAGGCTTTTTGGGGGCAGATCTTGCTAATAATAGTGGCTTTTAAAGCCTTGCATTATGTTTCCATAATAAGAGAGCAGTTCGGTAGTTACTGCAGTTATAGTTTTAGTTACTTTATGTGTATTTGATACCCGTGTAGATAGCCTAGTAGGTCTCTTTACAACGGTTATAACTTCCAGTAGTTTTTCAGCATAGATTTAAATACACGGATGCAAACAGACACGCTTGTGCTCTGAGCATGCGAGACAGCTCCGGTCTGGGAGCTGCACGGCTGCATCGCTGCAGTGCTGTGCTTGTATGAGGAAGGTGTGTCTGCCCCTGGGCAGGCTGATGCCTCACCAGCTACTGCTGCACTTTTCTTTCTCTAGAGTGAATCAGGGTGTTAGTGGGAGGCTGTGGACTCTGGCTGCCCATTACCGTTGGCCTGTGCAGGGCTCCTGCCGATCCTTGCCAAAAGGCTGTCGGAGCTGATGGGGGCAGGGTGGTGAGGACCGAGAGCGGAGTGCGCGGTTCCCTACGATGCTGCGCAGTCACCGGCCTGCGTGTGTCACAAGTGGCTGCTACAGAGTTCGCTTGAAACAATCACTATTGTTTAAGCCAAAGCCTAATTTCAAAAGTTTACGTAATTGCCTCTCTGATCTTCTTGGAGGGCTGTATCGAATCCTCTGCTGTTGATATTGAACTACTAGGCAAATCGACTGGACCATCTGCTGAGGTTAATGAGATTGACTGAGAGCGATATGAGCATCAGCTCTCTATTGTTACTAACGTGCTTCTGTTTTGTTTCGTTTGTACATGCGACTGGAATGGGATCTGCAGCGCTAAAGTGCTGGGAGATGGACCTGTGGTCTGAGCAGATTGCCAAGAAGTCAATAAAACAGCGCTTGAGTGCATTGTGTTGTCTGTGCTCTCAGGAATGGAGGAGTTAGTCTTTCAGCCTCCTGCTTGAATTGTTGATTTATTTTTAAATAGCAACCAGTCCTGTATTGATTGATTGTTTTACTTTCATTTACGGCATCCCCCCTCCATTGTATCTTCAAACAAATGAAATAAAGCATTCCATTTCACCCAATTCCTCCATGGCAGTGTGCTTGGCCGCCAGCATTCGGGGTTGTTCTGCGGGGCACCTCACGTGGCCGGCTTGCTGCTGAGCCGATGGGATGGTGCTTTTATGGAGCCTTTCTCCGCTCAGCTGCCCTAGCTGAGCGTTGCCTTGCTCTCTGCTTGGCAATAGAGTGACGCTATCAACCCTTTTTGTGTATTAAACGCACACTTCTCTCTCATTGCCTGGTGCTCGCCTTCGCCCATCATCTCAGGGTTTGTTTCAATGTTCTAAAGCTTCCTCCCCTTCTTTTCTCCCTGTTCTTACGTTAATCCCTTTTCTCGTACAGAAGACAAATCCCTGCAAGGGTGATCCCAGCCACTCCGCTGTAGAAGAACCAAGTTACGTTTTGCTTATCTGGGAGTCGGGAAGGAGAGGCTGTCCCCTGGGTGGGGATGTCCTGGCTCCTCAGTGCAAAGAATTAAAGCCTGAACAAAATTAAGGGTGTTCCCTGGTTACTAACATCTGCTTTGCATCCATCTTGCAAAGGAGGGTGGTTGTGCAGATTTTGGTTGTGTAGATTAGTGGCACTGAAGAAACGAGAAGCCAAGTTCCCCGTGTCCCGCTCTGCCACCCTGCTCTCCTGGTCGTGTCCCCGTGTCCTATGCCCAGGAGGTGGGTGGCTGCACGCTCGTCCTGGAGCATGGCACAGCTCGGGAGGGAAGAGGCTTTAGTTTGCTCTGTGTTTTAACCTTGTTACTGGTAGGGGCTTCTGTCGTGCTGTGCGGAGAGGGCAGCTGGTGTTAGGGCCAGGCAGGGAGCTGGCAGGAGAGGGGCCGGTGAGCAGGGGAACCCTGTAGATGGCACTCGCAGACCAAACATGCCGGCTCAGGGGGCACTGGCAGCACCTGGTGAATCTGAAAATAAATCCTGATGCCTTACAAAGGCAAGTCTTCCCTCAAGCAGCTGTCTGGGAATGAGGTGGAAGTTGCCCTCTCAGGGGCTGTGTCTCTTGGCTTCGGGGTGGGGGAGCAGCAGGTTTTGGGGCGTCTCTTTGGGAGCTGCGTGCCTGGAGAGGGTTTCTCCCAGCTGCGGGTGGTGCTCTCACCCTGGGCTTTACCTCAGCTGGATTTAACCTAGCCCTGTTAGTACTTGTTTGCAAAGACTTTTTATGATTCTGGGACAGACAAAGTTTTAAGATACCCTAATTTGATTGAATTAAGCTGTACGCTCCCTGCTCGCACGGGAGCTCGCTACCACGAGGGAAAGGCTTGTCTGTGCAGAGCGCAGAGTTGTCTTGGGCTGGTCCAAGGCTTGGCATAAACCCCAGCAGGACTAAAGCTTGGCCCAGGGTTTCCTCCCTTCTCCTTCAAGTCATGTTTCCCAGTCCGTGTGCCTCCAGTAAGCGCGGCACAGCATTGCACAGACATGTGAAAACCCAACCCTACCGGAGCAGCACCCTTCGGTGTGTACCTGGCTTTCCCTGGGGAGCGTGCTGTGCAAAATTAACTGCAGTGCTTAATGAGCTAATGGAGAGCGTTCACCGTGGCAGCAGCACGGGCAGGACAGCATCAGGCTTTCAAGCCCTGGGCTGTGTGAGATGCTGGGAGCTGCAATGGGATGCAAACCAAGTGCTTGTTCATTTTCAGGCTCAGGGGGCTGGTGGCCCCAGTTAGCGCTAATGGCTGTGGCCTGTGCGTGCTGGATTAGCTGCAGATGTGTTGTCCTCCACACCATTTTCCTGGCCCTGTTCTTTGTCTGCTCTGTGCTACAAGCCGGAGCTCTCACCTCAGCCGAGGAGAGGCTCTCGCTGAGGTCTCCAGCTGGGGAGAAGCTCAGGCTGGCGCTGGCTGGGATTCCAGTCACAAACACAAGCTGGCGGCATGGATCTGCTCTGAATTTATTTTAAACTCAAGTTAAAGTACTCTTGGTGCTTTGGATGCAAATTTCTTTCCTCGAAATGGGAACTGCAGGCCGTTTGCTGAGTGCTGGTAAGCTCTTTTGATTTCACTAGCCTGTTTGCTGCTGCAGTGTTGTACCTTGCCGCCGTGCTCCGTGGAGTGCAAAATAACCTCTGCAGCAGGGTTCTGGGGGAGGAACCACCTCTCGGCTTTCTGCTGGCGTAGAAGAGCACTTTTCTTGCTCTCGGTACTCAGACCTGTTTTTTTAATGAGGGTTCATGTATAAAGTTGGGGGTTTTGGGTGCGTGTGTGGACGATAGTCTGCAAGTTCTCTGTTCGTTGTATAGAAGAAGAGATGGTCCAAGTCCCTCCAGTCACCAGGGGAGGAAAAAAAAGAGAAACATAGGGTTTCACTATGGGTAAAGGATGTTTCATTCATGGATTTCAGAGCCCTTTGTCAAGGAGGTAGATTCCTCTAGTTCTGCGGAGAAGCTCAGCTGTAATAGGTGGCATTATCTGCGTTGGCAGATCTCCATCCCCTGGGTTAGGGGCCTTCCAGCGCGCTGTTACTGATGTCACCATGAATGCACCAGGTTCTCGGTCCCCTTCTGTGGAAGGGCAGCGTTGCGAGCTAAGCGCTGTATTCTGCTTCTTGCCGTTCATCTGGCTTCACACAGGTCACCTGTGCTTTAGATTTCATATTTGTAAAAGAAGGAGAAAGTGAGGAATCTTCTTCACGGCTGGCTTGCAAACACTGCTTGAAACTACGACCTGGGGTGGGACTGGCCGGGTGCGGTGTTAAGCGGCAAGAGGCAGCCCTCGATGAGTGAGGAAATGAGTGTAGTTGTGGTAAGATGTTGCAAGCGTTTTGTTCAATTTATTGCTAATACGCTTGCGGAGTGGTGGACCTTCAGGCGTGTCCGTGTCTCTTGGAAGTGCAACCTCCACGCACACGTTTTTAGCTGCGCTCACAATTTTGCCTTCTGTGTTTCCGAAGGCGCTGTCAGCGTCCCTCCGGCTCCGGGGACTCTTCGCAGGGAGCGTCCGGGGTAGTTTTCCTCACCAAATGCTGCAAACAAGATGGTAGACTTAATTCTGCAGTGCTCTGTGGGTACTGGAGCTGCTCTGAAATTATGTCTCTGTGTTTGTTGTGGAATACAGGCTGCACGTTGGGAAGGGAGCTGGAAATATTTGAAAACCTGCTGTAGAGTCTCCTCTGATGTCTGTTCTGTTCCACTCAACAAAGCTCTTCTACACAACTAGCAGGATTCTTCTGTATAAAAAATTGGCTTTACTTAGTTGGCTTTTTGTCTAAATCCTTCTTCTGATCTTTATTTTCTTCCCTTACATGATGGAAAGGTGAATGGAAGTGGCACTTCAGCCACAAAAGCCTTTCCTTTAGAAACGTTGGTTGTTTTTGTTTTAAAAATTTTTAAAGGGGGGCTTTGCAGGGGAGAATGGAGAAGCGTTTTCTTTTTAAGTTACACTGGGGAATAAAAGTATAAAGGAAAGAAATGATCATAACTGTACTGGCAACGGAACAATTTTTTTTTTTGAGTACCAGAGCTAATTGAAGAAGGAATTCACACAACAATTTTTGCAATCTAAGGATGAGTAAACATTAAAGGGGATGCTGTACTTCTGTTGCATGCTAATGTGTGACTGCATGCATGGAAGGGAGAAGATGTCCCTAAAATTAAATTTGAGATGAACGTCTCGGATGTTACACTTCGGTATTTTCTTCTTTACGTTGCCAGATCAAAGACGCGAGCTAAAGCCCACGTCCAAGGATACCTGTTGAGAGGATGAAACTTCAATGCCCCTACGAGATGAAATCGCTAGAAAACGGGGATGTCGGGTCCGATTTGGTGGAAGTGCTTCCATGGGCTGTGGGACTGCTGTGGATCTGTACGGATCTTGTTTGCTTCAGCAGGGTTTCTTATGGGTTCGGGGACCGCCCTGCCCATGTAGAGGTGCTTGCAGACAATTACCAGCCGTTTTAATTAACATTGGTTTCTGGGATGTAGGCAAATGGGGAGCTGACATGTTGGAGCACATCACCCGATTCCTGGTAATCGTGGCTCCTGGGCGTTGAGAGGTTTGTATCGTTGCTTCCAGTGCCAGCAAATCGAACTGAAATGGCACTGAACTTGTGTGTGAACGGTTGCATCGGCTGATGCCTCCTCACTCCCTTGCCTGGTGGAAGCTTCTCCTGGTTTTGGTACGTTTCCATGCTGGCCATGCTGCAAACCACAGCAACTGTTGTTGTCGGCACTCGGGGATCCTCTTGCTCTCTTTGCAATCACAGTAACGCTCCCGTCTGCTGGTTAATAAGAGCCGGGAAATGGAAGTGTTGAGATTTGCAGGTTTTGCAGCTAGAAGAGACCATTATGTTCATCGTGCTCAGCCTCCCGCAGAGCACCGGCTGGTTTGTCCTTTTTTGTGTGCGGTGAAACTAGAAGGTTTCTCTTGAAAGGATGCCAGCATTCGTCTGAAACAACTGAGTGATGGAGCATTTACTGCATCCCTGATATGCTGCTAATACGTTCTGGTGGTTAATTACTCTTGCTCTTTTAAAGAGAAAACCTCACGTACTTAAAATAATCCTAATCGTTTCATTGTTCAACCCGAGCTGAGTGCGCGCTACCCCCTCTCTCTGACAGAAGCGGTGTAAATACTGTTTCTGATAGTTAAAAACCTGACGGGCATTAACGCCGTGAACAAGAAGCTGGGGGGTTTTGTGCATTTGGGGGGGGCCATGGTGCGGCTTTACCTCCAAAACCCCAGGCAGGGCTGTGGGGTGGTTTTATCCTGGCCCTGCCTTACAGCGGTGCCTTCTCCAAGGCCATCCCAGCTGAGGTTGGCTTCTCCAACAAACACGACTTTCATCTCTCCCTGCCTGGTGGTTGCTCAGCTCGGGACAGTCCTGCTCGTGACCAACACGGTCCTTTGAACCCGCCGCTGTCTGTGGGCAATGCCCGTGCATGCCCGCCCCAATGCCTTCTTGGGGTGTTTTGCAAAGCTGTCCCTGCAGGTCCCGTGCCCACGGCCACCATCGGGCACTGCCGGAGTTGTCACCCAGCTCTGGAACATCGACGGCCCCCTGAAGGCTGCGTGGTCATAATTCGTTCATTTAGCTTTCGCGTGCATCAAATCTAAACCTTGTGCCTCTGTTCAAGGCAGGCCAGAGGCATCTTGCCGAAATCCCTGGTGGCCGGGCAGCCTGGGTGGGCTGGCCCACCTCCGCCCAGCTCCTGCAGCCGAGGACATCCCCGGGGAGCAGCTCCCGACGGGATGTTTTCCTGGAGGGATGGAGGGTTTGCTGTGGCACCAGGCTGGGGAGCCCCATATAATGGGGCATCTCAGAAAAGCTGAGCAGAACGATGGCAGTGTGGCGGTCATTGTGTGCAGCTGAAGGCACAGCGGGACCTGGGGACATGTTGGTTCGAATTCTCTGGTACCAGGGTATATTCTGATCTCTTTTTTTGCCGGTGTTATTTTAATCTGCTTTTCTCTCACATCAAACTCCCTATTTCTAAAGAATGCAGAGAAGTATTAGGTTTGTGCCCTTTGTGATATATAGCAAAGGTTTGAGATACTGCTTTTTTCTTTCAGAAGTGGAGGTTTTTATCCATGTTATAACTTTAGCTTCTCCACAGTCATCGTTTTGGCTTCTTGACTGGCTTGGATGAGTGCACTGAAAACGTTTTCTGTGTTTATTAGAGGAAGGGAGGACTATGTGTCCTTAATGAAGGTTCCCATTCCTTTCAGACATGCGCATGCAGGTGTTAACTGGTGGCTCGGGCCATTTTAGTGAAAGCGGTGTTCAAACCAAAATAACTTTCTTCCTCCATCTGAAGCCGGCAGGAATGTCCCCGTTGCCTTATCAGACTTCAGACCAAGCTGTTCATTGTGCGCTGCTTCCACCTGGGGTGGTTTCGCTGGGGGCCATGCAGGCACGCAGTCGGAGATAGCCCTTTCCCTCCGAAGCATGTTTTCCATGTAGAAAATCACAGAATCGTAGAATCGTTTAGGTTGGAAAAGACCTTTAAGATCATCGAGTCCAACCGTTAACCTAACACTACCAAGCCCACCGCTACACCGTGTCCCTAAGCACCACATCTACACATCTTTTAAGTACCTCCAGGGATGGCGACTCCACCACTGCCCTGGGCAGCCTGTTCCAGTGCTCGACAACCCTTTCAGTGAAGAAATTTTTCCTAATATCCAGTCTAAACCTCCCCTGGTGCAACTTGAGGCCATTTCCTCTTGTCCTATCACTTGTTACTTGGGAGACTGACCCCCACCTCTCTCCAGCCTCCTTTCAGGCAGTTGTAGAGAGCGAGGAGGTCTCCCCTCAGCCTCCTTCTCTCCAGGCTGAACAACCCCAGGTCCCTCAGCCGCTCCCCATCAGCCTTGTGCTCCAGACCCTTCCCCAGCTCCGTTGCCCTTCTCTGGACACGCTCCAGCCCCTCCATGTCTCTCTTGGAGTGAGGGGCCCAACACTGAACACAGCATTCGAGGTGCGGCCTCACCAGTGCCCAGTACAGGGACACGATCACTGCCCTACTCCTGCTGGCCACACTATTGCTGATACAAGCCAGGATGCTGTTGGCCGCCTTGGCCACCTGGGCACACTGCTGGCTCATACTCAGCTGGCTGTCGGCCAACACCCCCAGGTCCTTTTCCGCCAGGCAGCTTTCCAGCCACTCCTCCCCAAGCCTGCAGCGTTGCGTGGGGTTGCTGTGACCCAGGTGCAGGACCCGGCACTGAACCTTGTTGAACCTCACACAGTTGGCCCCAGCCCATGGATCCAGCCTGTCCAGGTCCCTCTGCAGAGCCTTCCTCCCCTCCAGCAGATCAACACTCCCGCCCAACTTGGTGTCATCTGCAAACTGACCGAGGGTGCACTCGATCCCTTCGTCCAGATCATTGATAAAGACATTAAACAGGACTGGCCCCAACACAGAGCCCTGGGGAACCCCCCTGGTGACCGGCCACCAGCTGGATTCACCACAGCTCATTGGGCTTGGCCATCCAGCCAGTTTTTTACCCAGCAATGACTACGCTTGTTCAAGCTGTGAGCAGCCAGTTTCTCCAGGAGAATGCTGTGGGAAACAGTGTCAAAGGCTTTACTAAAGTCCAGGTAGACAACATCCACAGCCTTGCCCTCATCCGCTAGGCGGGTCACCTTGTCGTGGAAGGAGATCAGGTTGGTCAAGCAGGACCTGCCTTTCCTAAACCCATGCTGGGTGGGCCTGGTCACCTGGTTGTCCTGTACGTGCCGCGTGATGGCACTCAGGATGATCTGCTCCATCAGCTTCCCCGGCACCGAGGTCAGGCTGACAGCCCTGTAGCTCCCCGGATCCTCCTTCCGGCCCTTCTTGTAGACGGGTGTCACATTTGCTGACCTCCAGTCAACTGGGACCTCCCTGGTGAGCCAGGACTGCTGGTAAAGGATGGAAAATGGCTTGGTGAGCACTTCGCCAGCTCCCTCAGTGCCCTTGGGTGGATCCCACGCGGCCCCATAGACCTGTGCGTGTCTAAGTGGTGTAGCAGGTCCCTAACCATCTCCCCTTGGATTCTGGGGGCTTCATTCTGCTCCCCATCCCTGTCTTCCAGCTCAGGGGGCTGGGTACCCTCAGAACAACTGGTCTGACTATTAAAGACTGAGGCAGATAACATGTAGGGAACCTTTTTTTTTTTTAAATGAAGGAAGGATTAAGGCACAGCGAGAACTGATTTGCCAAAGGGCATCCAGGGAAGCGGTGGCAGATCAGAGAACTGAAGAGAGATCCTCGGGTCTCAGCCCGCGCCTGCCCCACCACCATTTTTCTTCCCTGCTCTTTGGTTGCCCGCAGCGTCTTATGGGATAACCAGGACTTGGATTTCCATCCTCTTAAAAGAGGCAATTTAAGGAGATTTCCGGGGAGCAAGGCTGCCAGCATGCTCCTCGTCCGCCTCCCCTTCCCCTCCGTTTCTGCAGGTCACTTCTTCGCGGCAGAAGATGTTTTTCTCCCCCTTTCTCCATCCATGCGCGCTCCTTTTAGAGGCTCTTTGCTCTCATCACTTTCCCACAGCTCAGAGCCATTCTCCCAGCTTCAAAAGGTTTACTAATTACCCTAATGAGGTCAGGAGAGACCAAACGCTTCTGTGACTTAAAGCAGAGGTGGGAGGGATTTGGAAGGGGGGAAATATCTTGACTTTTGCCTATACCGACGTGTCTGCGGGAAGGTAGCGTCTCTACCTCCGCTCGTTCTCCCCCACCTTCCCATCTCGAGCAGAAAAAAAGAAAATGTGGACAGAAGGTCTCAAATGTATCAAACAGCTTTTAGAAAGAAATTCCTTTTGCCTGTCAAAAGAACAAACAGATACACCAAAAACTGTCAGAATTAGTGTTGGAGTAATTGCAGAAGCTCTCCAAGGTTAATGCTCCATTAGCGAACAGCTCTCACGCAGCTAAAAGCCAGGACGAGACAGGTTGTCAAAGGCTTGCTGGAGATTAAAGAGCTGCGTTCCCAGCCTAAACTCTCTTGTGGATGTTGTTTGGAAGGGGAGGGAAGGGGGGTGTTTGTGGGATGAAGATAACACCAGCCACGGCTCGTGCTGCCGTGGCATCGATGGAGAAGTGTGACCCGGAGCGGGAGGAATGGTTTTCAGACCTCGGCGAGGTACCTGCTCCCTGGATCGTGGGGTTTCGGAGGGTTTGCTCTCGTTTAAACACGCCACAAATTCTTTAGCCCGTTTAGACCAAGTTTGCAAGCGCGTCCTGAGGGCAGAGCCAGCCCTGGGTCTGCAGGCAGCCTGAAACGGCAGCGCGGGGCAGGGGGAACCGGCCTGCTTTATTCGAAGTTGGGGACGTGCTGGGTCCCCGGAGAGGAGCGGGGCTGGGAGGGAGCGGGGTGCTGGAGGCCCTGGCAGTTCAGAAATTAATTCAGCCTGGGTTTCAGTTAGCCCGGTGGGATTTGTAGTGAGCAGGGCATCAGTTTTAAATTGAATTGGGGCCTGATTTCATCTCCCAGGCCAGCGTAAGGCTCATTTAAATAGAATTGACCTTGATTTTGCTTTTGTGGAAGAAAGGAAAAGCATTCCTAACTTCCAGTGAGGCAGCACCCTCTGTGCCCCAAACGTTGCCCCGGGAGGGCCTGGGAAGACGCAATAGCAGCGACGGCATCACCTTTTCATGCAGACCTGGGTTTTCAGCATCTTCCAGCAAGGTAGTGACCTTTCTTAATGCGTGTGGGTCCGAGCTCAGGTTTTTACTTCTTACAAAGCAGAGCTTTGTCTAGGAGCGTTTCACCCGTGGCGAAGGTGCATTTAGAGAGTCAAAAGAGGCAGTTAAACTCGCGCAGCCTCGGAAATGCCACGCCAAGGACCAGCCCCAGCCATTTCCATCGCAACTTCCCTGCGTGTAAACAAATACCCACTCAAAAGAAGCCAGCGGGTTCCCGCTGCCGCTCTTGATCTGAATGTGGACAAGGCTGGCGTGACTGTGTTCTTTGTCAGGGCTGTCGCTGCTTTAAAGCTATTATGATGGTGTTATGATAGTGCCTGAGATCCCTGCCAGGATCAGGGCTTTGTTACGCTGGATGCTCTGTGCACAGATGCTGAGAGCCAGTCCCCATGCCGTAGTGTGGCAGCCTCGGCTGAAAAGGCTGATGAGAGAATGGAAAAGGGGAGGAAAAAAATAAACGTGCGTGAGGCAGAGCCTTGCCGAAGGAGCTGGCTGGAGAGCAGGGTGGTCCCGCGGCTCCCGGACCCCGCCTGGGTGATGGCTTTCTCCTGCTGGAGCCTTGGCTGGGGAGGAGATGCGGCTCCGAGGAGCACGGACACGACGTCCCCTTGTACCTGCAGGAGTGGCTGCACCCCCCTAATGCGGGACCAGGGTCCCGAGCCTGGGATCCGGCTCCGGCACAGCAGGACCTGCGTGGCGGTGGGCCGATTCCTGATAGTAAACGGCTGGAAGTTACTTGAGGGAGACGGGTTTTGAGCTACCTGCGAAGGGCCGGTGTGAGACGCCTCTTGAAATGAACAGCCGTGAGCAGGGGAAATGAACAATGTCATAATTAGAGAATTAAACCTTTCCTGTTCTTTTTTTTTCCTCTCCTGATATAACTTGTAATGATTAGACCTGGGGTGCAGCGCAACCAGACAGCGCAAGTCATCTATACAAGAGCAAAACAAGACTCCTGCACAGACCCTGTCTCTTTATTAAGTTGATTTGCATTCATAATCTTCATTTGCCGTTATTATTTTTCCCCCTTGTGCTTAGTGAGTGATATTAGCATAAAGTCCCTTTTTTCTTGTTTTCCATTCACGCTCAAGGTCAGAGACTTAGTGAGACACCGACGAAAACAATCTCTTCCTCACCCTCTTTTAATTCTTTGCAGAAACATGTCCTGGGGATTTTAACATAACAATTGCTAGAAAAGGAGGGGGGAGACCTGAACAGAGCCCTTTCTGTGCTGGAAACGGGAGCTGCCCAAAAGAGAGATGCAAATCCACGAAAAGACGGGAGGGGGGAAATGGATCTCGGAGCAGCACCAGTCCTGCCTCATTTCTCTGAAATGGGAGAGCTAATCGAGCGATTGCACCGGCAGGTTTCCTCGAGCTGTCTTTGGAGCAGACCGCGCTGGCAGGGGGCTGCCAGGCTCTGCGGGCAGCTCCGCTGACGCGCCGCCGACCTGCCGGGACCCTCGTGCCGGCCAGACCCGGGGTCCCCAGGGACAGCCCTGCCCTGACCGCCCCCCGGTCGCCTGCCGCACCTCGCCGACACCTCGCCGAGCCGGGAGCACCGACGGCACACCCGGATTGTGCCGGCGCCCGCTCCCGCCTGGGTCGGCGTGCCTCGGCCAGGGCACGCGCGCTGGGCTCTGCTCGGTGCTCGACGCCGTGTTGCTCCCCGCTGTGTTCACGGGGGAATGGTGCTTCCCTGGGGGTGGATCTCCTGCTTACCTGTTTGCTTGGTCCCAAGCCCTGCAGTTGTAGGGGTGCCCCGTCTGGGGACTGCGTCGGGGTATCCTGGGCCGTCGCCAGGTCTGCAGCAGAAACCGTCAGTGCTCTGTAGTGGAGAGCGGGGGCTCCTGGGGCCGATTTCTGGGCTTGGGAAGGGGCAGGGGTCTACCAGAGAAAGCCCCAGATCCTCTCGTTCCTGCCGTGCCGCTTTGCTGTGTGGAGCCAACCCAACCCTCTCTGCTTCCTCACCCTTCGAGCCAGGAGCAGAGCTCTGGCTGGGGTGCAGGCATCGACCCCAGGCCGAGTTGTTGGGACAAGGAGCAAAACGGCCGAGTCAAAGAGTCTGGTTTCACTGCGGTCAGAAGATTAAAGGAGGAGGGGAAAAAAATCTCGGCCGACTGCTGAGGGACTCGCATGGAGCAGCCCCCTGGGCAGCCCCTCTCCCCGGCCACGGAGCAGTCGGGCACCGGCTGGTTTTCGGGTTGGTTTCCAGCTTCTTGGTGGCTGCCAACAGGTCTGACGCTGCATTCGGAGCCTGGCACGTGCACGTGGGACGGGACCAAGGGGGCACCCGTGCTCTGCCCTGCACGAGTCGGGTTCTTCTGAACCCTTCATCGGAGCCCGCGGCATCGGTGAAACCGGGCACGGAGGGAAAATCCCCTTTTAGGGCCCGAGGTGTTTGCAGGTTGGCTTTGGTAGGAAGGGGGAGGGAGGAGTTGGTTCCTTTTTGTGTGCTGTGATGATTTTAACATGTATAAAACCATGTGAATCTCCGGTCTTGGGCATGAGCTCTTCGAGGCAGGCCGTTTCCTGGGAAGCCTGGCGCGGGGTCGGATGGTGGCAGATGGCGGCTGCTGCCGCTAATGGCCCAAACGCTCCCGAGTGACCCGGCCGGGAACGGGGAGGGATCGACTTCAGGAGCCGTGAAACGTCTGATGGCTGGGCTGGAAAGGCTGGCGATAGCTGAGATATGGACGTTGTCTGGCGCTGCGAGCGAGTTTGCTGTGCACAGAAATGCGTCTTATTTTACAGAATTGGTAGGTTGCTTTTTTTCCTGAGAATGCTTCAGGGCTTTCAGCGCTCAGATGCAATGTGAGTGTTTTCATGCCCCTTTAATGCTTCACTAAACAGTTTGAGATGCTGCCTCTTAATGCCCCCGTAAAGCACAGAACGCTCTAGAGCGGAAAGAGCATGCGAGGGAAAGGAGGGTGGTGGAAAAAGAGAAGAAAAGAGACTGTGAGGAGAGACAAAACCGGGGAGAAGTCATCTTTTCCCTTTCTCTCTCTGCACATACCCAGGGCTCGCCGTTGTGAAGGCAGCTGGGTGCTGAGGGTCCCCCCCGGCTTCTGCTGCTTCTCCAGGGAAGAGCTGTGCTTCGCTCGCCCTCTGCCAGCCCTTCCCGGGCTCTGTCCTACAACCGGTGGGCACGTTGCAAGGGGAGAAGATGGTCCCTGGGCCGCTGGAGCGGGGCACGGACCGCGGCTCTGCTTTGGACCCTGGGAGGGGACGCTGGGGGGTCGGACGCCTGGGTTTTGTCAGCCGTTGCCTGGCCTCTGTCTTGGTCTCCGCTGTGCACGATGGGGCCAGCGTCCATCGGATGAGTGCCTTACAGCCCACGCTGCGGGTCCGGGCTCGCTGTCCTTGGCGTGCGTGCGTTTCCCAAACGGATGCTAAACCAGGGGAGAGGACAAGGGCAGGGGCAAAAAAAGAGAGATTCAAAGTTTTAACCCAACAAGGCAAAGTTTGTGTCTCCTCCCGACCAGCGCCGAGGGGAGTCACCGGCTCTCCTGTTGTTAATTCAAGTCATTAAATTTCCTGCACTCTATGTATTCCTCCCCGGCACCGCTTGCCCTGCCTGTTTGATCTGTAAGTACCAAAAGTACCGCCTCGGGCTGCAACATCGGCATCCTCGGTCGCCATAGGAACGGGAGCCGGGGCTCCCCCGCACCCCGCTCCCCCGGGGCCCAGCTCCTGGGGCTGCGCTCTAATGAGCCTCTGAAGTCGGGTTTATCAAGGCCGAGCTACACGGCCCCCAAGGCCGGCGCGCTCCGCGGCAGGCTGCTGCTAACCTGAAAGGTAGAGTTTTTGTCTGAGCCGGGAAGCACAAAGGCAGAGGTTATTGGTGTCAAAGAACTTGCAGATCGAGAGGCTAAACTGCTATTACGTTTCTCTTAGCCGAGGGGAGTTCAAAACTGGGAGGAGGGAAGGAGAGAGCTTCGGCGGGGAAGGTGCGGGCTTGGAGCCGGAGCCAATTACTGCCGGGCAGGGTGGGAGGAAGAGGAGGAAGGCGATGGAGATGTCTGCGACAGGGAGGGCAGGTGGGGAGGACGGCGGGGGCTCAGGGTGCAATTCATCGCTCTGCCACCGATGCATCGTAGGACCCTGGCTGCTGGCAGGGATGGGCTGCAGCCCGCAGCTTCCCACCTGTAAAATGGGGACGTTAGTGGGTGCGTTCCCCCTAAACCCTTCTGTCTGCGCTGTTTCAGCCGTAAACTCTCTGTGGGGAATCCATCCGTGTGTCTCTCTGTACTTACCTCGCGGCTGGTTTTCCCGGAGGTACCCCAGGCAGGTAAGGGCCTGTATCCCAAGAAGTCTTTATGACTCCTGTTGAGAGCCGCGGGGTTGTCGGGCAGAGCTCGAGGCTCCGGCCCCGCTGGACCTCCCGGACCAGAGCACGAGGGCTGTGCACATGCTGCAGCTCACTGGGGTCTGACAGCTTGAGCACTTGGGCTTACGGGTGTTCAGCCCGGCACCGAGCAGGTACTTTTTGAGATTAATGCGGTAGGCGGCGTGCAGGCAGCTGCCTGGGCTCTGGGACCCGCCGGTGCAGCCCCGTGTCTCTGCTGGAGATGCCTCACGTGCTCGGGACGCAGATGGTGTCACTGCCCGTGCGGGAGGTGATGGCCCGCACCGGAGGAGCGAGGTGCTGCTGGAGGGGCTTCCTACCCGCACCCAGCAGAACAACCCGGCTCTGGCAGCCGTGTGCCGGCATCGACCCGGCGCGGGGCTGTGACGAGCAATGGGCGACAGCGACCTTTCCCAAAAAAAGGGCGTTTGCAACGCAGCCTCTGGGTGCAGCTTTCTACCACGTACCCCCGCAGCCCCTGCCCTGCGGTGGCCCCGGGCACTGCTGCGGTAGCCGTGGCCCCGCTGTCGGCGGTAGTGGGTGGCACGTCCCTCTGGGGATTCGCGCAGCCCTGGGGACTCGGGAGCCCTGGTGGCAGGCTGGGCCCCGGGCAAGCTGCGGTCCAAAGGCAGCTCTGCCCCTGGGGACACGGCCCCAGCGCCGCTGCTCGTGGCCCCCGCTCCCCACCGCCCTGAGACGGATGTGCCGGAGCTGCCTGACTCCCCTCCATAACGCCTACGCTTCCTAGTTGCTGACAGTTATTTACTGTAAAGACCACCAACTCTGACAACTCGTGTCAAAACCCTACAAGAAACTCTATCTTCATGTCTTTATTTCCCCTCTTTTCCTAAACAGATCTATTTTCTCTCCCCTCTGGCTGCTGCGTTCCTGCCGGCAGGCGTGCGGTGCCGTGGGGCTCCCCTGCCCCAAACCCCCTCCCGGGAGCTGCGGCGGGCGCGGGGGAGACCTGCCCTCTGCCCCCCCTTCCCCGGTCCATGCCTGGCTGGTCGCTGATGGACGGGTGCAAACCTACGTACGGTGGATCCCACCGCACGCCTGCTTGTTTATTTGCTGTCTCTCAGCCCCTCGATGTTCAAACATAATTGGTTCTGCTTGGAGCAGTAAACAATGATGTGCAATGCATCAGTGAGCCCTAAACGGCACCTACACGCAATTAAAATAATTGGGCACGTACCTAGCTCTGATTTCACACACCCCCCCGATGCTTTTCTCCCTTCATCTGCTTTTTCTTCATCTTTTGTTCCATCTCGGCAGCCCATCACGCACCTCCCCGCCTGGCTCCTCTTGCAGCGGGTGCCAGCGCCGGAGCCTTTTCTCCGGCCGGCGCGGTGCGAGGCGGTGGCCCATGGACCGGTGGTCCGGGGCCGCTCGCCTTGGCCTCGGCCCGAGCGCAGAATGAGTTCTCCAACGTGTGAGTGAGATGATATTCCAGCCCAGGCCCATGAAATATAATGAAGGCCCGAGGGACTGTACCAGCTCCTTGGTTAAAAATGATGCTGTTATATTTAGACAAGGTAACTAGAGGCCCCTCTGGACAGTGAGGAGTACAATTTTTTGTTTAATGATTCCATAATCTGATATAATATTGGGCCTGTAAGACATAATGAAGACCTGGGGGAGTTTACATCTTTGCAGCATTAAAGAGCCTCTGCTTGGGGACACAGACAGGTGGAGGTTTGAACTTTGATGCAGTCAAACATGTTTTTCTCTGGATTTGTTTGACATGATTGAGAGGGAATCCAGCAGCCGCAGGGAGAGGGGAAAATGGTTGCAAACGCAGCAGTGCTTAAACCAAACCCAGGCAGCTGCTTTGCTTGTGCCGAGGGTGGGTGTCGGGAGAGCTCGGGGGGCCCCAGCCGGGCTCTGCGGGGCTGCGGCGTGCTGGGATCTGCACGGGCGCGGTCGTGGTGGTCTTCAGGCGGCAGTGATGCCTCCGGAGCGGACGGCCGTGCCCAGCCACAGACTGTGAGCAGGGGCAGAGGGAGGGGAAAGGCGCAGCCTTGGCTGGGGAGGAAGGATGCTCCGACCTCAAGTCAACGTGCGTTTTTGCGAACGTCTTACCCAGAGTTTGAAGTGGTGCCAGCAGTTATAGCCCTGCCTGGGGATGGCCGTGCCTGCAGCAGCTTCTGGTGGATCTGCTGGGAGCGGCGTCACTGGTCCCAGAGGTGCCACGGCTTGGCAGAGCCGCGCTGACCTCCCGAAGGCTTGGCACGGCAGAGCGACGGTTCGGCCGGGTCCCACCTCTCCCACGGGTGAAGCCCAGGCTGAGCCCCCGCACCCCTCCTGCGCACGGCGATCTCGATCCGAGCGCGGGAGCGCAGCATCAAGGTGCTTCACTGACGGGACCAAAGCTGGGGAGGAACGTGCGTGCGGCAGAACCTGCACCCCGCTTTTCCAAACGGGTGATAATGGGGCCGGGGTTATTCGGTGGCTGCCAGGCAGCGGGGGTGACGTTCGCCCAAAATGCGCAGCAACACTAAATGTGTCCAGGACCAGCGTCACCTGTAAATCTCTCCTCCGTGTCTATTTTGGAGCGGATCCCTGTCTGGAGGGCTTGTCCCCCATCCCGAGGGACCAGTGGCAATGCCTCCATGGGTGCCATCGTGTCTCGGTGAGGAGGAAGCCCTCTGGTGAGAACCTGCTGGTGCGGAGCTGGATGCACTGGGACCTTCCCCGGTTTGCGCATGTCTTGGTTTCAGTGCCGGGAGATAACCTAATCCCATTTAGGCTTGGAGAGAGCTGGCGGATTCCTCCCCTGGGAGCCAGCGCGCGGCGGGGGGTGGTCTGTAATGAATTCCTATCATTCCAGCACAAAGGTAGCTTACAGGAGTGCTCGCTGCAGAAAATATTAGGGTCGCTGCCCTATCATCCCTCGGAGACATCCGTTGTAGATCAGTGATTCCTGCCTGCTGACAGGCAGGCGGCCCTGGGAGGGCAGAGCCGGCCTCACGTTCCCCGGCTCCTTCCTTCCTGGAAAATGCCTTTTCTGCCAAACGAAGGGTTTTAACGCCCTGCTCGGGGCTGCGTTCGCCCGCGTTACCTGCGTGGACCCGTGCGCAGCCCCACGCGCGGCGTCGCTCTGCGGCACCGGTTCCCCTTGTGCCCTGGTTTGTTATTTACCTGCGTTTCAGCAGCTCTTTGGGGGTCCCGTCAAGGGCGTAAAGACCCTGCACCGAGTCCTGCCGGGAGCTGGGGAAGCCTTGGCCTCCCCCCACCCTCGGGGGCAGCTCAGCCCGTGGACGGGGGCCTGGGGACGATGCCGTGGTCGTCCCAGGGTCCGAGCTGCGTGGGGGGACCGTGCCGGCGCAGGGGACCCCTGCAAACCCCGGGGGCAGGTTTGGGGAGGGCGTGCTCGGGGGGTCACCCAGGGGGTCCCTGTGATGGGGGGCCCCCAGGAGCCGTGCTGGGGCCCGTTCCAGCTCCCTGCTCTCCCTCCCCTCTCACCTTTATTTATTTATTTTCTTTTTCCTCTGTGGGAAACGACATAATGAAACCTGCCCCCTTCAAGACAGGCTTTAATACTGCTCCGTGGCTCGGGCCGGGATGTTTCACCTCGGGAGCTGCCAATCCATCTCTGTCAAGCTGTCAGCCCCGACGCCTTTGCGTGTTGGCTGGAGCCACGCTGCAATTCAAAGTGGATTAACTCTTTGGGCTGCCCTCCCCTCCTCCCCTTCCCATTCCACTTGGGTGGGTTCAGGCCAAACAGAAAACGCTTTTCCCCTGCGCTTTCCATATTCAAAAGCTCCCGAAGCGCAGTCGGGTGCCCGCTCCGCTCGCCGGGATGGCAGCGGGGGCTGCGCGATGCTCTCGGTCCCCCGGTGCCGGGGGGGTTTCGGGACCTGGTGCGGGGTCGGTGGCGATGCTGGAGGAGGGACCGCGCGCCCGGGCTGCGGGGCCGTGGCACCGTGACGTGTCCTTGCGACAGCCGTTAATGGGGCGCTTCTGGGAGCGGCTTGTGCTGTCCGGTGCAGGGATGGAGGGTCCCCCGCTATCCGAAAGGGGCGAAGGGCTGCAGACCCCCCCAAAGCCCTCGGCTGGTTCGCTGAGCTGCTGCTGCTCGTTCCCAGCCGGCTGGGGGGCTGCAGGGCTACGGGGCTGGGGGGGCTGCGGAGCTGGGGGGCTGGGGGTCTTTGCTTCTTTTCCTGGGTGATAAAATTTCCCCCAAACAAACCAACGGCACCGGGAAAGGCAGGGGCTGCGCCGGGCGCTTGTCACCGGCGAGCTGAGTCCACGGTGACGGCCGCTGCATCCCTGCCCGCGGGGGCCGTGGCCCAGGGCACCGGCAGGATGCGGCCCCCGGCCCGGGCAGCCCGTGGAGGGGCACCGGCACTAGGGGGGGGTATTGGCTAAGCAATGAGGTGCTGCTCCTGCTGCTGCTGCTGCTGCTGCTGCTGCTGCTGCTGCTGCTGCTGCTGCTGCTGCTGCACGCCCGGCCTCAGCTTTGGGTGAAAACCACAAGGTTTTGGAATTTCGGACCTTGGGGTTTCACCCGGGGACCGGGCAGCCGTTGCACGTCCCCGCCGCACTGCGGGTCGGCCGCGGGCTCTGGCTGCATCTCCGTCGCCCTGGGCAGAGGGGGGAGCGCCCGGCGAGGGGTCTCGGAGGGCCCGCGGCCACCCCGCTGCTCCCGGGTGGTGGTGGCTCCGGCCGCCCTCGTGCCATGGCTGTCCTGCGCAGGTCTAACCCTGCTCAGGGGTTAGAAAATTATTATTATAACGGGGAAATAATACTTGGACTGCTAGAAACCTCTGCCAGCGCAAGACCGATGGCTTCGGCGCTGGCCTGGGATGGGTGGACCAGGCTGGAGCTTGTGTCCCACTGTGTCACGGTGCTGGCAGGGCCACGTGGGAGCAGCGGTCGGTGCCGGAGCCAGCGGTGTTATCGCCGTACGTGCCCGTGCAGGGGCCCTCCCCGACTTGGCGGCAGCAGATGAGCAGCTGGGAGGTGCAGCTATTCCTGAGGACGGACCGTATTGCTTGCTAACAGGGCGCAGTCATTACGCCTGCAGATACGATCTGCACAAGCTGTTCCTCGCTTCGCAGCGTGCCGTGGGGTCGTCCGTCTGTCCGCGTGCTGTTTGCCTGCCGGAGGGGATGGCCAGGCGTCTGTCTGTCCCCAGCCAAGCTCTTGGCAGGCTGCGGTGGCTGCTCGGCGCTGGGGTCTGTGCTGGCACTGAGGTCTGTGCTGGTGCTGGCTCAGCCCTGGCTGGGTTTGTTCACCGAGACGGAGGCGCCGGGGCTGCAGCGAGTGTTTCCAGGTAGAGGCAGGAGGAAGGCTTCATTGCCGGGGCGCGCGCGGGGACCTGGAGGCTTTTTCATGCAGAGCTGTTGCCTCTCCTGCGTTTAGCCACTTTGGGTGACTTGGCTCTGAACCTCTGGGAATTTACACAAACCCCTGGGCTCGGAGCGAGGGCTCGGCCCGGCCATCCCCTGGTCCTCACCTGCAGCCCCAATTCCCCCGTCTGCCCGACCGGGGGGTGAGGTTTGTCCTGGAGGCGGCTGCCCCAGCCCTGCCTGCCGGCTGAATTCATGAGCAAACTGACCCACCCTGATAAGGAGGCCCTGGGCTTTGGCACCCGGGGGAAATCGCTGCGGGCAGGAGGGAGCACGGCGCTGCCCGCCAGGGCCAGCGCTCCCGCCTGCCTGGGCTCCGGGGACTTCCAGAGCCCTGGGGAGGGCACGCAAGCCTCGCTGCAAAAATAAGCAAAATATACACTACCCCTGTTCCCCCGGTGCTGCTGGCAGGAAGGCAGAGGTGACCGCGGGAGGGAGGGGACGGTGCTCGGAGCAGAGCTCCAGGGTCCAGCTCCCACCCCGGGCAGAGCCGGGAGGATGCTGCCGCTGCCCTGCAAAGGGAGCGTGTGCCTGGTCTGAGTGATGCTGGGCTGCGAGTCGGGGCTCCCGGGCTCCGCTCCCTCCTCCCACGAGGGTCACCTCCGTCTGACCTTGAGAGACGTCCCCGCGTGCCTCAGTTTCCCGTGCTGCAGCGGGGTGGTTATTTACTGGGCTGGTTTTAGAGGTGTCAGCTACATTAGTATCCAGGTGACATTCTGCATCATTTCCCACCCCCCTTTGCGAAGGGGCTGTGGTTTAATTAATGTTTGCAAATTGCTTTGAGGACGGCTGCTGCGAGAGGTGCGCGGATGCTCGCAGTGCCCGCGTCTCCGACAGCCGAGTGCTCGCATCTCGCAGGGGACCGCGGGCGCGAATTGCCACCGCGCTCCCCAAGACAAGGGGAGCCGTGCCCGCCTGTGCCGACACGGCTCCGGCGTGGGGCAGCTCGGCAGCCAGGGGAAGGCTTTCTCTGCAGCTGGATTTTGGGGCTGGGTGTTTTAATAAGCATCGGATGAGGCAGCAAAACGTGCCCGATGCTGTCGGGGGAAAGGTGTGTGCCCGCTCCGGGGGAGGCAGCGCCCAGGACGGCCCTGGGCAAAGCGAGTCTGTGCGTGGGGGGTGCGTGAGAGGTTTGGATGTTTCCCTCCTCTGGGTTTGCACCCTGAGCTGCGGTTTGGGGCTGTTTTTCTCCTCTCCCACCCTTCCCGCTGGAGAGGAGACAGCGCCCGGGGTCCCAAGGGGATCCACACAGGAGCTCTGGGCCCAGGGGCGCAGCCGGATTTGGGTTACAATTGCAGTGTTTCGCACCACTGCGTCTCCTTATTTGGAAGGGAATTCCTAAATGCGAGGGCTCTGGGAGCCCGGGGGGGCTCTGGGGTCCTCTCCCGGCTGACGAACCCTGGGTGCTCGAGCCGTGCCTCAGTCCGGCCGTGTTGATGGATAGCTCACCACGCTGCACCGCCAGCCCCGTGAACCCGGGGTCATCCCTTCCCATCGGGGACCCCGAGGAATGAGCCCCTCCGTGCAGACACGTCTGGTCCCTGCTGCTGACCCCGTGCCTGCCCTGGAGAGCAGCCGTGTGCCCGGAGCAATCGTCCCGCGCTCCTCCCGGAGCAGATCGACCCACGGTGACGGGTGCTTCTGGGCATGGCCAAGTGTCGGCTGCTCGCGAACGGCTCCGGCGAGGCTCTCACCGCCTGCCGGGACGGTTTCTGGGCTGGGGGGCTCGTGTGAGGCTGCCCCACTGCAGGCAGCCCGATGGATGGAGACGAAGCGAGCAGCAAGTTGTACGAGCTCCCTCCAACCCGGGGGCCGGGGCAGAGCCAGGCCCGTCTCCCAGCCAGGCATCGCGGCGCTTGGCTTCAGCCACCCCGGGAGATGGAGGAGCCACCGCCGGCAGCTCGCCACAGCGGCTCGTCGCCCTCGCCGCTCGCCGGCCCGGTGCCAGCCCGTCCCTCCCGGCCGGGGGGAGCAGCCGTTCCCCACGCGCGCCCCGGCGCAGGCAGGGCTGCCCGCGGTCAGGAGCTTTGGCATCAGCGCCGGCGCGGCTCGGGGGAGCGGAGAGGCCCAAGCTGACAGCGGCCGCTAATGAGCCGGCAGTAATGCACTCGTGGCTGTTCATTACTTTGGGGTTTCTGACATTCGGGTCAGTTAATGGATTTGTCTCTCCCCCCCCCCTTGCATCCTCTCCTTCTCCTGCCGGTGGCTGCCCAGGACCAGCTGTAAATTAGCCCTTAATTTCTCACATGTGTCTTTACTTAAATAGCAAACGTGCTAAACAGCCAACTCCCCCCTGCCCGCCCCCTCCCCGGCCTCTCGGGCGTTTTGGGGGGGGGGGGGGGTCGGTGCTGGTGGATGCCGAGGGCTGCCGCGCTGGCTCTCTGCCAGGGATGCCAGGGCATCGGCACGACCCTGCCGCTGCCGTACCGTGCGGACGGACCCCGCTGCCGGCCGGGATCCCCCCGCACTCGGACCCTGCGTCTGCGCAAGGGTTTGTGTTCAGGCTCGGAAAGCTCCGAGGGACCCGCCTGGGCCCCTTTTTTTCCTGTTGCAGCTAAATTATAACCAGCCTTTGGAAGGAGGCGGCAGGCTTGCCTCTGCGCCGGCTTTTCCCAGGCGTTTCTGCTGCGACTCTTCACCTTTTAAGTGGGAAGTTTTTTCTTTCGGTAGCAAATATTTTCCATAATTTCTAGGCTGATACAATTAAAGTTAAAGACGACGGGTGTAAATTATACCTCCCTGCAACCAGCCTCGCCCCCCTAGAGTAGCTAGGGGCTGGAAATATGAGGATTTGCAATAATTAAGGCAAATAGTTGTTTTTGTTTGGTAAGAAAAACAACCTGGTGCTGTTAGAAAGAAGGCAAGAAAAACCATAGAGAATGTTTTCCTTCCAATTACCAAGAAGGGGGGAAGAAAAAGTCGTTACATGCAAAGCTGGTGCTGGGCTCTGCGCCGGGCAGAGACGTGTAGGAACTAAACCAGGACTGGGCTGGGAAGCAAACACCCGTCGGGGAGCTGGATGGCAAGGATTAACCGGGCTCTTTCCTTGTGCTCGCTGGCCATTTTCCAGGGAATTTGATCCGTGACTTCCCACAGCTCCAGTGGAGCCTGAGCTGGGCTGAGCTGGGATGCGCTGGGCTGAGCTGGGATGCGCTGGGCTGGGCTGGGATGCGCTGGGCTGAGCTGGGATGCGCTGGGCTGGGCTGGGATGTGCTGGGCTGGGCTGGGCTGGGATGTGCTGGGCTGAGCTGGGATGCGCTGGGCTGGGCTGGGATGCGCTGGGCTGAGCTGGGATGCGCTGGGCTGGGCTGGGCCGAGCTGGGATGCACTGGGCTGAGCTGGGCCGAGCTGGGCTTGCTGCCTGAGTGTGAACCAGCAGCTTCCTGGACATTGCCTGCACGGGCAGAGAAAAGCCGTGCAGAGCACTGGGGGAAGCAGCAGGACTCGCCGGTGCTGCCCGGCACCGCCGTGGCCTCTCTGCGTGGCTCTGGGCACGTCACGCTTTGCCGAACGGCCGCAGATTTTGCCAGCCGGCGAGTGCCGGGGTGGGAACCGGCACCCCAAATCGCAGACAACCAAAATCGATAGCTGCCGCCGAAGGCGGTGTGATGGTCTTTTTATTGTTTCTGTTTCTCGATCCACAAAATAACTATGGAATTGATTAGTCTCGAGGGATATGGTGAAGCTTGATTAATTTAGTAATTATTACTTCAAGGTATCGCCCTCCGCAAGGGCCCGATCCCAATCCAGAGCCCTTTGGAGACCCTCGGCAGCGTGTGGGCGGCTCTCAGCCCGGCACCGGCTGCCCCCCCGCAGCAGCGGGGTGTCGGGGGCCGTGGGGCGCGGTGTGCCGTGGGGCAGGATGGCCCCTCGCTCTGCAGGGGGGTCCCCGCGTGCCCCCCGCCCCGCTGCCCTGGCGGGCAGAAACGCCGAGCTCCGTGCCAGGGACCTGGGAAACATCTCACGTGCTTGGAAGCTTATCTGCTGTCTCCAGCTCTATCGGCTGGTCTCATAAAAGGCGCTGCCTCTCCCGGCAAGCCTTGCCCGAGGTGTTTCAGGCAGGGCTGGAGTAGAGCCTGCTATTGAACACCTGGTATTTTAGCTGCTTATGACTTTATTCTTTGGGCTGAGTTTCTCAGTCGAGGCATCTTTTCCTGTAATTTCACCCAAATTTGTTTAGCTATTTCCAAGAACAAGGCTTGGGAAACAGGCTTTTTTTTTTTTTTTAAATGCTATTAAAGTATTCTAGTGACCTTGTCTTTGCAGAGCCCGAGCGCCCAGCGCCTGGGAGAAGGGGCACGGAGGGGCGGCAGCTCCGTGCTGGCTGCCGTCCCTCGGTCCAGCTGAGAGCCCAAACCGAGCGAGGACTCGGCCGTTTGCAGGGGCTCGGCGCAGGAGCCGGGGCGGCAGCGGGGTGTCCCGCAGGCTGTGTCCCCACCGTCTGGATGGAGCTGGGGGCAGCCGGTGTCCCCGGCATCGCTGCTGCCAGCGCTCGAACAGTTCAGCAGCATAAATGAGGCGGAATAGGCAAAAACTGGAGGCTGGGAGTGCCGGGAGAGCCCAGCCCTGAGCTCGCCTTGCGTTTCTGGGGGGAAAAGTCATCGCTTGTCCCCAGTCCAGACCTCGGAGCTGTCGAGCCTGGAGGTGATGGAAATCCGGCTCAGTTCCTCGATGCCACGGCCTGAGCCGGGCAGGGTCTCCCGAGCCCTGGCGTGGCTCCTCCTGGCCGCGGCCATGGGTTTCCTGCTGATGTTCTCATTTTTCAAGCGCCCGGCGAGGAGCGGGGCGGCCGGCTGGGAGCGTTCAGGGCTCTCGCAGCCTCCTCTGTGCCTGCGTGGGGGGGCCGTGCCCCCTTCCTGCTTTTTGGCTTTCCCGATTATGTTTGAAATGTAAGTTTTTTTGATCTTAATTGGCATTTGTGAGTCTCCTGCCGGCAGCCACCATCCCACTGCGCAGTGCTTTAGTGTTAGGGAGTGGGAACCTTCCCCAGCAGCTCCCGCGCTGGTTTGGCAGCGGAGGACGCGTGCTTTGCCTCCGCTGGTGGTCCTGCTCGAGCTGGGCGGTGGGCACCTCTCCGGTACCCCGAGGAGAACCGTCCGTCCGCCTGCCTCCGGTGTCAGACCTCCACGGGTGGCCGGAGAGCCGGGGGGGGTGAGGAGCATCTCCAGCAGGGTTATTAGGGAGCTCCTCCGGGGTTACTCGTTCTAGGGATGTTTGCCTTCGGGTTTTGAGGGCAGCTGGAGCCCCCGGAGCGGTTCCGCCCCAGCACAACCCTCGCCGTGAGCAAACCAGACGCAGTCGCAAGGTGCGTGGAGCCCGTCGTGGATGGGCTGGGTCGAGGTCCACCTCTTCAGCTGGATCCGCCCCAGAAAAGCTTCTTCCCGCACCCGTGAGAAGGTTTTTCCATCGGCTGCAGCGGTCTCCCGCTGGTCCAGCCTCACGGGGGCTTCAAATCCCGAAACATCCCCGTTGGGGGTGGTGTCAGCTCTGGTTTTTGCCGAGCTGCAGGTCCCCCCCGGAGCTCCCCCCGGGGCTGCGCTCTTTGGACAGGCTCTGCTGGGGCTCCCTTCGCCGTCCCCCGTGCCGGCCGCAGCCACGCGCCGGGGAGGGACCACCGCTGGCCCTGTCGGCGTGCCCGGAAAGGCTTTTAGTGGCTCGGCTTGATAAATGAAAACAAATAAACTTGATAGACAAGTGGACAGCTTTATGATAGCTTCCCACTGACAGGGAGAAAGATTGGTTGTCGGTGGCTTGATAGAGAAATATCTTGATGGGAGTCAGATAAAGAGATGTGTAACCTTGATGGCGGAGGATGAGGAGTTGGCTGCACGGGAGGATGCTCCAGCAGCGTTATTCAAAAATAATTCTGCCTTTATTTGTTTTATTTTTTGGCGGGGGGAGGGATGCAGAGCCCCACAGTTCATTGAGTTTTTCAAAATAGATCTGCTAGATAAATAACGACGATGATCCATATTTTATTTATATCCCACCTATCTACATGCAGCACCGGAGGTGTTTCGCAGTGGACCTCTTTCTCCCTTTTAAAGCTAACAAACTCAAAACTAAAAGCACATTAGACAGAGACAGATTTACAAGGGTATTTAGATGCTGAAGCATAAAGACAGGCAGCGAGCGGGATTTGCGGAAGCGCCTCGGCTGCTCGCTCCCGTTGATTTTAATGGGCACCTTGTTGCTATTGTGAATCCAACTGGATGCGTATTTGCATCTGGAGGCACCTCAGGAGCTCCGGGGAGCTGGGTCCGGCTCCGAGGAGCTCAGGGGATGCCGCGGTGGCCTAAACCCCCGGGAGGGACTCGCCAGGGCCCCCGGGGAGGAGGGTTCAGAGTCCGCCTGCGTCTGCTCGTCCTTCTGCAGCAACAGTGATTCATGCATTAAAGTTCTAACTGAGGGGGTACCCGGGGGGGCTGGGAGCGGAGCGGGTCCTGCCCCGGCGAGCACCAGCCTTCCCGGGCAGCGCGAGAAGGGCGTCCTCGCTCGGGGACGTGGCCTCCAGCGCCGCGGCCGGGCAGCACACCTGCAACCCAAAATGCCACCGGCTTTTCCCATGCGTCTGTTTTCTGCGGTCGAGCTCTGTCCTCCTTGGTGCCGGACACGGCCCCACAGCCGCGCCGCTGCTCCGGCAGACCGCGGTGCCCGTTGTGCGGGGCGAGGGCCGCGGCACGCGGTGGCCCTGGCGGGCGAGGACACGAGGCCGGGGGCCGGCGTGGCGGCGCGGGCAGGCTCTGCCCGAGGTGCCGCCTGTGCCGCGTTCAGTCACATCAGCGTTTTCCGAGAGCGCGACAAAGGAAAGCGATACGTTAATGCAAATTATTGTTTAATTTTATCCCTGGATCGGAGGTGAAAAAATGTATATGCATTGCTGGGGAGGAGGGGCTCTCCCCTCCCGCCCCAGGACGGGGTGTCCGTCTGTCTGTCCGTCTGCCTGCTCCGGCCCTGCCCTTGGCACGCGCCCCGGCTGCCCGCGGGCTGCAGGCCGTACCCCCGTCCCCTTTGGCCTGAGCCCCCGGCTGCCCCCTCCTAACGTACCCCCCCCAAAGCAACCCCACCCCCCGGGCACCCTAGCACCCCCCGTGAGCCCCCCCCTTCCTCCAGGTAAGGCACCCCCAAACCTCCCCCTCTGCACGCTGCACCCCGCAATGCAGAACCTCCCCCCGCTTTGCAGAGGCCCCCCAGCCCTGCCGGTGTGACCCCCTTTGCAAAGGGCCCCCCCAGTCCTGCTGGTGTGACCCCCATTGCAGAGCCTCCCCCGCCGCCCAGCCCTGCCGGTGTGACCCCCTTTGCAAAGGGACCCCAGCCCTGCCGGTGTGACCCCCGTTGCAGAGCCCCCAGCCCTGCCGGTGCGACCCCGTTGCAGAGCCCCCCAGCCCTGCCGGTGTGACCCCCCCCCGTTGCAGAGCCCCCCCAGCCCTGCCGGTGTGACACCCCCCCCGTTGCAGAGCCCCCAGCCCTGCCGGTGTGACACCCCCCCGTTGCAGAGCCCCCAGCCCTGCCGGTGTGACCCCCCGTTGCAGAGCCCCCCAGCCCTGCCGGTGCGACCCCCGTTGCAGAGCCCCCGAACCCGCACTGCGGCCCCCGTTGCAGAGGCCCTTCCCCCCCCCCCGGTGCCCGTTCCCCCCCCGCAGAGGTGGGGCCGCGGCGGCGGCGGCTCGGACCGAGGCGGCGCGCGGGGCCCCGCCCTGGGGCCGGGCCGGGCGCGCGCGGCGGCCGCCGGTGGCAACAATGTGTCAGAGGCGGCGGCGGCGGCGCGGGCCCGCGCGGGGCGGGGCGGGGCGGGGCGGAGGCCGCGCGGGGCGGGCGGGGGCGCGGGCGGCGGGCGCAGCATGGCGCGGCGGCACTGAGGGAGCAGCGGCCTCCCCGGCCCGGCCTTTGTCTCTCCGGTGTCCCCGGAGCGGAGGGGCCCGCGCGGGGCGGGGGGGAGGACGGGGACCTGGGGGCTGAGCCCGTCACCGTCCCGCAGGTAGCGGGGACAAGCACCGGGGGGCTCGGCACCGGGCGGCGGCGCGGGGCTCGGAGGAACTTGGCCGAAGTTCGGCGGGGGGAAGGTTCCCGGTGCCGGGGCGAGGCCCGGGGGGGGGGCCGGCCGGTCCCCGCCGCCGCCGCCGCTCGCCCGGGCGCGGGATGCGGCTGCCCCGGCGCCGCCGCGCCGCGGCCGCCCCCAACTTTCCCCGCTGACGGCGCCCGGGGCCGCGGGCGATGGTGAGGGCTGGCCGCCCGCCCGCCGCCGCCCGCCGCCCCCGCCGCCCCCGGCCGGCCCCAGGGCTCCGCCGGCCGCCGCCGCCGCCCCGCCGCCCCCTGAAGCGGCCGGAGCCGCGCCCGCCGCTGCCCGGGACCATGGTGCGCTGGGAGGCGGCCGCGCTGCTCGCCGCGCTCGTCGGTGTCTGCGTCTGGACCGACGAGACCGGGAAAGTTATCTCGGATCGGTACGCCGTCTACTGGAACCGGAGCAACCCCAGGTGAGGCCGGGGGCGGCGGGGGCCGGTCCCGGGGCGGCGGGGGCCGGGCTGCAGCGACGCCCAAGTTTGAGTCGTTATCCAACACCCCCCCCCGGCGAGCCCGCAGCCCCCCGCCCGGTCGGTGACAGGCGGCCGCTGCCGCCGTCCGTTGCGGATCGGGTCCCGCTCCAGCCCCCCTCGCCCCCCGGTTTGCTCCGGTAACGGTCTGGGCGGCCCCGGGGGCTCGGCCCTGGTCCCCGGTGGTGCCTCTCAGCCGGGGCCGCCTCCTCCGGTTCCCCCCCCCCCAAAGTTCTCCCCCGGCGCCGGGGGGACCCGTCCCCGGGGGCTGCGGCAGCCCCGGCAGCATGGCCCGCCGGCGGGTCGCCTTCCCGGGGGGCGGCGGCGGCTGCCGGTGCTCGGGGCGGGGGGGGGGAGCGGTGCCGCGGGGCTGCGGCTCGGCCCCCCCGGCCCCTCCGCGCCCAACTTCGGGGAAGTTCAAGTTTCTCCTCCCCGCCGGTCCCGCGTCCCCCCCCGCCCCGGTCCCTCTCCCGGGGGCGGCTCGGCGAAGGTCCTGCCAAAAAACCCCGAAATACGGCAAAAGGCGTCCGGGAGCGGCCACGGGCGTGCGTGCGATAACGCTTTGGGGCTGAAACGGTGAAACGGGCTGGGGTGCGGGGCCGGGGTGGCCCAGCGGCACCCGGCGAAGCCACCGGTGGCCGGGAGCTCGGGGCAGCCCGGCCCCGCTGCCGCCCGTCGTCTGTTCCTCTTGGAAGCGAAATCCCTGCGGAGTTGGTTTAGTTTCCCTGGTCTGTCTTTGAATTTACGTTTTTTTTTCTCCTCCCCCCCCCCAGCAGGCATGGGGTTTTTTTCCCGGTGAAAGTTTCATTTCTCTTGTATTTCTTTGTTCACAATTTTGAGGAACCAAAAAACTGGTGGAGAGTTGGAAGCGAGGAGGAATCCTGCTCCTGGCTCAGGTGGCCGGGACCAGCCGGACCCCCCACGCCCTTCTTCCCCTCGGATACCAACCGCAGGGTTTAGAGTGGGCCGTGTCGTGGCGGCTCTCGTAAAAGACAAAAAAAAGAAAAAAAAACTGCCCCCAAACCCATATTTTTTCCCCCGATGAATCAAAGTTAAACCGGCCCTGGCGGCGTCCCCTGCCAAGCCAGGCGGGGGGTTGCGTGGCGATGCTCGGTTGGCTTCTGCGGTGGGTGCCGCTGCGCCCGCTGCCTTCAGGTTTGGGCCGTTCCGTTCTGGGGGTCGAACGGGTGTTTCTTTGTCCCCCGGCGGGGCGAGGGGCCCTGCGGGTGGGCAGCGGGGCTGGGGCCCTGGCCGCGGCAGAGCAGGCAGGAGCCGGGGTTGCCGGCGAGGCGGCTGCTCCGGCGCTCCCTGGCTGGGAGGCTTTTCCCCTCTTGCAGTGGGAGAGCCGGGAGGGGACCCTCGGTGGCACCTTCTCCTCTCCCGGCCGTGTCCTGGGAGCATCCTGGTGACACCATCACAGTTTATTAAAGTTCCCGCCTGTGTTTCGGCGGGTGGCCGCAGTCACCCAGAGCCGGTGGGACGCGCGTTGGGCCGAGGACCCTCGAGAGCATCGGCATCCGTCCGTCCGCCACGCGTCCCCTCGGGGGGACCGGCTGGGCGCCATCGCCCCCAGCCTCGCACCCTCGCACCGCCCCGAAATTGGGGCGAGCCCGTCCCTTTGTGCGCGGCAGTGCCTTCGCCGCGGGCCGCCTGCGGTGCATATGGATTTTATTATCTCCCTCACATTTTTGTGGGGGATTGTAAGAGGCAGGGATTTTTTTTTGTTGGTTTTTTTTGCCCATTGCAAAGTTTTTGGTTACAGTTCCTGGTCCTCCCCAGCTCCCACACTTTGGGCTCTTTTCTTTTGTTCTCCCAAACGCCAAACATGTGTGAGGGTCTCCCTGGTCAAACTCCGGCATCCCGGCCGCTGGAGACGAGGGCGGCGTCGCCGAGCGGTCGGGGCCGCGGCTGAGATTTAGCACCCAAGGGTTCCTTGCGGCGCTGGTGATAGCCAGAAGTGGCCCCTGGTCCCTGGGTGACGGGCATCCCGGGTGCTGGCGTGGGACCTGGCATCGGTGGTGGCTTCGGCTCAGCCCCGCGAGCTGCCCGCGTCCCCATCGCCCTCTTGTACGCGCCGGGACGGGCGCCGTGGAGAAGGCGGCGGGGAATTAATCCTCCAAAATAGGTGGTGGTTTATTATTGTGTATATATATATATATTTTCCATCTGACGTTGGCAGGGAAAATATTTTCGAGGGGGAAAATAAAATAGGGCAAAGGAAGAGCGAAGGGATAGGAGGGAAGAGCAGACAATGGCTGGTGGGTTTCAGCAGGCACGTCCGCAGCGCCTGGCTCCGGGATGTGACCCAAATTTCCCCAATGTGGGAGCACCCCGTGTCGCAGTCGGCCCATGCGCTCCTTGCGTGCGTGTTCAGGTCTCGGAATTCAAGGCAATTCGTTAGACGTTGCAAATGCAGAAATTGCCATTGAGTTTTCTGCTTATTTTCCTTTTCGAACCCAGCGGTTTTTTTTATTTTGTCTGTCTCTGGAGTTACTAGAAGACTATCTCATCCTTAAAAATGAAGAACAACGTATATATGCTTTTTCCGGTCCCTTGTTTTCCTTCTTTATTTCCACCTACCATCTCATTTAATAAGGGGGAAATCAAAAGGGATTGGAAAAAAAAAAAAGGGGGGGGGAACCCCCCATGTTAAAATGCCTGGTGCTTGTTTGAACCCGCAGACCTGACCTGGCGATAAATATTTTTCTTTGGGTTTATATTGCAATCTATATTTTATAAAAGACAGTAATAAATCTCACGGTCAATATGATTTGCCCAGATTAGAATAATTCTATATTTCATAATTGGGTCTAAATTAAAAATAAGTGGTACCTCGGGATGCTGCAATTTGCCTGTTCTGTGGAGATATTTAGCCACTCGCTGTGGATTTACGGGTTGTTTTTTTTTTTTTAAAGGATTTTGTAAGCATGCATTTGGAAAAGGTTGCATGGGTTTTGCTGGATGTAACTCCTGGCTTGTCCTGGAAATAGCCGAAGGAGGAAGAACGTATCTTTATGTAATACTGCGCTGTTTCGGTACCACGTCTAACAGTGGATTTTTGCTCTGTGGCACGTACAGACGCACTAATGCTGCTTTACCTCCCCGGGGTGGGATGCGTTGGCCGTGCCCGGGCAGCCGCAGGGCCGGGGCCGGTTGTGGGTGCAGGCGCTGCGTGTCCGGGGCGATGCCCCTGCGGACGGGACCATAGGGCACAAGAGCTCAGCAGGGCTCTTGCTGGGCCCGGCGTGGCGGGCAGGGGTCCGGCCGGGGCAGGGCTCTTCCCTCCGTGGGGTCTTGGGGGGCCGCGTGGTCACTCTGTGTTTTCCAGCCGGCGCGGCCGGTGGCGCGGGAGCCGCTTGCCCGTAGGGTTCTTGGGCGAATTTGCAGCCTTGGGACCCGAGGAGAGGTGCAGCGGGGCGAGCCGGGCGTCCCGGAGCGCGTGCCGGTGGGACGGCATCGCCCGGGCGGGTCGGGGTCTGCGGCTTCGGCCCCCCTCGCTCACGCAACCCCAACCCCGCAGCAGGATTTAGGATGAACGTCTCGGCTGCGCTACGGTGCGTCACCCAGCGAAGAACCGGGGGCCTGGGAAACCTCCACGCTCCAGGGGGAAAAGGTCTGCGGGAGGAGGCAGCCTGTCCTCGGAGGGTCCCCGATCCCGGGACCCGCTGACCCGCGGCCTCAGGGCTGCGACTGGAAACCTCTCGAAGGCCACGGAAGGACGGAGGGTTTAAGATTTGTTTTCCTTCCCCGCTCTACCTACAGCTACGTAACGGGCAGGTTATAGTAATTCCAGGATGACAGTGTTCCTGCAGCCAAATGCCGTTCCCGCATACGCTGCCGTGCGTTTCTGTATCTACAGAGAGGGGAATGTGCAAAGTATTCGGTATTTTCCCCTCTCTGTTTACAGTACAGATACAAATGCTGTAAATGGTCTAGATTTTACCCGTGGCCTATATTTAACTGTGAAGTCATTTCTTTGCCTTGGAAGGCTTATTTTCTGATTTTTTTTTTTTATTATTTTTTTGGTTTTGTGAGCACAGCTGGGATTTCTGTTCTGCTCCTCTGCACTCCCCAATCCCAGGATCGGGAAGCCGGAGAAATGGTTTCTAGCAGGGGGATTTACCGCGGCTGGTGGGAGCCCAGATGATGCTCAGGGACAGCGGTGACGGCAGCGCAGGACTTTTGGGGGGTCCTTTTGTCCTTCGGGAGAGGGTGAGGGTCCGTGCCGCAGGAGTGGTGGAGTTGGGGGGAAGGGGGCACGTCTTGGCGGGGGGGTCTGGATCGTGCTCCCCGGCCCGGCGGCTTTTGTGCCCCTTTTCTCCTGCGTTGCCGTCTCCCGGAGCCGCAGCCCCGGCGCCCACCGGTGCTGGCTGGCTGGTGCTTTGTCCGAGGGCTCGGTGCACGGCAGCCGGGGCGAGGAGAGCCGTGGCGAAGCCCCGAGCAGCCGGGGCTGGGGCCGTGCCCCATTAACTGCCCGAGCCCGAGCAAACTTGCCCACCTGTGGGTCACGAGGGGTTGTGGCCAGGACGACGGCAGCCCACGTGTGCCGGCTCTCCTTCGAGAGAACCGGCACGCTCCTTCGAGGGAGCGAAAAAGACTCAACGTTTGTTTTTTCCAGGGGAATTTGGTGCTGGAGGGGGGTGGCTGAGCGGGAGGGCTCGGCTCCGGGGGAGCGTGCATGGCGCTGGACGTGCCCACCCACGCCTCCGTGCTGGGGTGGGTTTGGTGCCAGCTCTGCCATGGGCTGGTTCCCAAAACCTCTGCGCCCCGTCTCCGTCCGGGGCTGCCTGGGCCGGGACCTTCGGGGTCGGGTCCCAACCCTGCGTGACCGCCCGCCCTCCCCGCTCCCGTGGGCATCGCACCGGGATCTGCACCAGCCTCTGCAAGACCCACGCTCCGTTCCCCCCTCGGAGCGATTTTAATGTGAATTTAAACTCTGGCACTTGGGTGGTTCCCGTGTCACGGGCAAGCCGAGTCCCCTCACCGGGCACACTGGGCTCGGGGTGCCGGGAGCGGTGCCGGGGTGCTCGGGGGTGCCGGCGCTTGGCCACGTCCTGCATCCTGCGCAATTCCTGCTCTTTTAGTTTTCATCTGTTTTGTTTTCCTTTTGTGCCGAGATCGCTTGCAGCCCTTCCCACCCCTCTTTTCCAGCCCGTTAAGCCGTGTTAGCTATTCTTTACCAGCCCAGGTCTGCGGCGAGCGCGATTAACGGAGAGCAGATACAAACAGGTCCAGCATCCCTGACAAGATTTTCTCTCTCTGCCCGTCTCTTGTCTCTCCGCCTGTCCCTTTCGAGGGACCGCAATTACATTCCCTGCTGGTCGCACATTTGGTATCCAAATGCCGGCCATGCGCCGCATCCTAATGCGAGGACGGGCTGGGGGTGCGCGGTGCTGCCGGCGGGTCAGCCGCTCCCCGGCACCCGCAGCGTCCTGGCGTGGGGAGACACAAAGAGGATGGGAAGTGAGAACGGTGCAGAGGGTGGGAGCGATGCCTTCGCTTACCACTGGAAAGCTTTAAAAGTGCTCTTTCTCATACAGATACGTGTGTGTGCCTGTATATACACACACATATATCTGCTTTACGCACGCACGTAGGCCACACAGATGCCCAAGCACACCTACGCCCGCCCAGCGCAGCGCAGTGCGTGGGAAGGAGCGCGTGCCCGTGACCTTCCCGGTGTTACATCCACACCTAATACCTACCTGTGGGCCGAGGGATACAAGTAGGTTTGTGTTTACGTGCCTGTAAACGCAGATCTCGGCATCCAGGTCCGATCTCGCCCGTCTGTCTGTCTGTCTCGCTGCGTACGCACGTACGTCCCATGTGCCGGTGGCTGTGGCTATCTGTGCCTCTACCTGCATCCATCTGACAAGGTTCATCTGCTGGGTTGTCTGTAAAATTGCAGCAATTGTTCTTTAAATAGCTGCTCGTTCCTGATGGTGAAAATTTTGGTTCTTTTGTGTTAGATATTAATCATGATTTTAGAGGCTTCATTTTTATCCTGGGTGTTTTTCCCCAGTCGGGGCAGAGATCTTGCCCTGCTTCGTTGGGTTTAATGGGATTTACGGAAGGCGAGCAGATCTTGGCGTTGGTACCTTTAGCCCCTAAGAGGACTTTAAATTTTTTTTTTCCCTGCTGCCATGACCCGTCTGAGCCCGATGCGCTCCAGCCCAAAGTCCGGCCATTTTCCTGTGCTTTACGCGTCATTACGAAACCAAAACCAACCCCGTTTTTGCCTCTGTGAGCATAGGGGTAAGCGGCGCTTCCAGCAGTGCCGATGCCGGGGTCCGAGCTTCGGTGAGCCGCTGCGGTGAGCGGGTCTGAAGCCAGGGACACCCCGAAAACAGGGCTTGTGTTTCACTGGCCTTAGGGGGTGTTTGTGTGGGTGCAAACTCTTTGCCAGCGGCCCGGCAAGCCCTTCGCCCCCAGCCGTGCCCATTGCCGTCCCCACCGCCCCGTTGGGCTGGCCGGGGGCCACGTCGGGGTGGCAGCGCCCGCGGGGCCATTTGGGTTTGTCCGGCCCGTGCGATGCGCCGGGGCTGTTTTGCCCCCAGCAGGAAAGCTGGGAAGGGACGAGGCTGTTGAGAGCAGGGCGGCCGGGAAGGAGCCCGTTTGGCTAGCGCCGTGCCGTGCCGTGCCGCCGGCTGGGCAGGGTGCTGCGGCCTTGCACGGTCCCAGCTCGTTCCTGGGCGGTCAGAGTGTTGTTATTTATTTATTTCTCCTCCCTCCTCTCCCCCTTTGCTTGTTGACGCTGCTGTGGCTGGGTTGCTAAATAGCTTCCCATTGTTCGAGAGCTAATTACCTCTTAATGATGCTCCTTACTCAAAAGCCAAGCAAGAGTGGTGGGCTGCTTCGCAGGCGGGCGAAGGCACGCTGCCTGGCAGGGTGCTGGGGGAAGGAGCGGGCAGCGGGGCAGTGGGGTCACCGGACCCTCCCGGGGCAGCGGTTGGGTTTGGCTCTGCGGCACCGACGGTGGGGAACCGGGGCTTCCTTGGCTGGCCGTGGCGAGAGCTGCGGCAGCGGAGCTGCCGGGTGGGGCTTCGTCCCAAAAGGTGGCCAGGGCTTTGCAGAAAGTCCCCTATTGTCCCTCAAACCTGCAACCGTGAGGAGAAACGACCACCCTGCGGGGTTTGCCAAGGTGGGCCCGGCACGGGGCCGTGCTGATGAAGGGCACAGAGGCCGGGAGCACGGTGCCAACGTCCCCTCCGGTGTGACGCCTCTCCACCGGCCCTGTCTGCAGGGAGGTGTGTCACCCTTGGGGCATGTCTTTCCTTTTGGCCATGGGTACGTAAACCGGGGTTCCTCTCAGCTTATCCCGTGCGCGTGTGCGCCCTTGGCGGGGCAAATCCTGCTCCGCTTTGCCTGTCTCCTCCTGACCTTACCCCGTCCCTCGGCGAGCGGCTGGCGCGAGCCCTTGCCCCTAACGGGGTTCAAGAGCTTTGGCTGGAAGGCGGAAGGAGCTGGGCGGTGTGGACGGAGGGTCCTCGGCCCCTCCCGGGGTGAGGAGCCGAAGTTTGGGCTCTGCTTGCCGGATCCCGGCTCTGCCTCCAGAATCGTGTGCATCCCTCGGGCCGGAGCGACACCGTGGGCACGAGGCTGCGGCGGCTCATGCGGCTCCTCCGTGTGCTGGATGGCGACGCCGCAGACGTGATGGGGGGAAAAAAGGATCCTTCTCCAAAGGGATTGGGAGAGCACCCGCCTCCGCCCTGCCCAGCCGCCCCGCTCTGATTGAAGCTGGGCTTTGTCCCCCCGCGCCAGGGGCGCGGGTGGGTGGGAGGATCCCAAACTTCAGAGGGGGACGAGGCGGTCAAAGCAACAACAGTGGGGAAAAAATAAAACAAAGGAGGAAAATTTACTCCCTAGAATAATAACAAAGACGGGGAACGACTTCCCCTTCCCTTGTGCCCTTGGGGAGCGAGGGGTCTGACCCCGCAGCGCTCGCAGCCCCCGAAGAGGGGAGTGAGCCCGTCCGAGCTGATGGAAGTGCAGAGGCACACGGGATGCTGGACGTGAGCCCCAGCCGGGGCTGGTGGCAGCTTTGGGGACGTCCCCCCCGGGCTGCCAGCCGGGGCTCGGTCCGGCCCCGGGCCGAGGGGCTGGCTTTGCGGGTGGCAGGGGTGACCAGTGGGTCTCACCCCCGTGGTGCCTCGGTGGGGAGCAGCCTGGGGCAGGACCGGGCTGGGCAGCCGGCACTGGATGTGGGGGTTCGGGGCGAGGCTGGGGCTCCCCAGTGCCCCCGGCTTGCCCACGGCTCGCCCGCCCGGTGAGGCTGGTGGTGGGGGCCCGCGGTGCTCTGCCGTATTGATCCCTGGCAGTGATTTAAATGCCACAAAGCATGGCTATCGACGTCTCGCGGCCTCCGGTGAAGCCAATCAGCGCTGGGGCCAGCGAGACCCGCGCTCCCGTTTCCGAGCCCTGCTCGGATCCATTTGACGTTTTCCTCCGGGTCATTAATGGAGGGAGAGGGATGCAGACAGAAATGCGGATTAAGACTTTTTTTTTCCTTCCTCCCCCTTTTAAATTTTTCCCCTCTTCCCCCATTTGCTTTCCAAGACCCAGCTGCGAGAGCAGAGGAGCGGTGAGCAATGCCACTGCTGGGCGAGGGACGGCCACGGAGCCGAGCCACGTCCCAGTGGGGCTGTGCCAGCGGGCAGCCGTGGTGCGATCCCACGGGACGCAGCCGCGGGCTCCCTCGGCACGTGAGCTCTTCCTGACCTGCCAATTTTCTGCTTTTCTTGGCATTTCCCCCCCCCCCTCAGCCTCGCTTTGCATTTGTGGGGTTTTCCATTTTTTTCCTGCAGCCGTGACCTCCGCACACTCGTGTCCGTCGGTGCAAACGCCACCAAACGCCAGCCTGGCGCTGGACCCGGTGCCGCTGGTCCCCCGAGACGCGGCAGCGAGTCTGCAGGCATCCGCACAGACACCGCCGGTATTCCCGCCGTGCGCTGCAGAAGCATTACCAGGATCCGCGGAGTTTAAAACCATCACTCGATACTTTTTATTTGAACACAGGAACGTGGTTTTATTTAAGCTTCTTCCCCACGCAACCCTGAAATCCCCCCAAGAATTAAACTTTGTATTTCAGATCTTTTGTACAAAACGTAAATCTCCCCTGGCTCCGTTCCCCGGGGCCGCCGGCTTTGGCAAAAAGGCGAATAAATTGCAAAGGGGGTTTGTAACGACTGGAGATAGGAAAGACCCGTTAGATCCCCCAGCCTGTTCCTCCTCCCGATGCATCTGAATTGTCTCCTCCATCTATTTGATTAGCGTGGCGTTCAGCCTAATTTCAGTGGAAATATTTGCTGTTTCCCCTGGTGCGTCTGCAACCAAGTTTTGTAGGATTTTTTTCTGCAGAAGAGGAGAAATTATTTGTATCGGTTTATTTTTTCTTTAACATTACACGGAGAGCAAAACTCTCCCATGTGCTAGGAAACAGATAAAGTGTTTAGACAGCAAATACAAATATTTCTGAGCACTCAGCCCAGCTACGGATATTTCTGCCTGTCCTCCAGCAGGATTTCTTACTGTGTCTTCTAGTGGGTTTTTATTTAGACTGGCTTGATTTTTTTTTTATTTTTTTTATTTTTAAAAAGCCCTATTTATATTTGCAGTAAAATAAAATCGGCCAAGCCTGACCCTGTAAACAGCTCGAAAAATCCCAATTCTTCCTTTATCCAATCCCATTTCCACTGAGAAAAAAAGCCCCTGGACCTCGCGCCCCGCACAAAATCCAGCCGCGACGGGATTATTTCGGTGGCTGAGCTTTCTGCAGCCGTGGGTGCTGGGACGGCGGCGGCACCGTCGCTCCCCCGAGCCAGGATGCGGGGATGCTCCTGCGGAGGTGGGGAGGGAGCTGGGGTCCCCGGGCCTTCCCGGGGGACACGGGGTGAGGGCGGTGGCCGGGTCTCTTGTGCTGCAGGTGCTGACCGTGCACGGTGCGTCCAAAAAGGGTTTTATTGTTTTGCCTTTTTTTTTTTTTAATTATGAATTAGCTAACGCTGCTCCCTGGCAGTGTCCCAGCCTCGCCGTGTCCAGCAGCCGTCCCAGTCCTGCTGGTGGCCCCGCGGGTGTCGTTGCCACCCCGTGCGGGGAGCCGGGGCCGTCGGGAGCAGCCCGAGTGGCTGCCAGGGGCCGTCAGGAGCCGGGGAAGCTCTTTCCCAGCCAGCTCGATAATCCCAATTATTACCTGGTTTCTCGATCAGGGTTGCTTATTAAACTTGGCACTGCCGGCTTTGCCGTTCCGGCCGCCTGCCTCGGCAGAGGGATTTATCTCCTGCCGACTCAGGAAGGAAATTGAGTGGAAAAACGCGGGGCAGAGCCCCCCGGGACGGCGGGGCTGGGGGTGAGGGGCGGGCGGGGGGCCGGCTACCCGTGCTGGTGGACGCTGGTCCAGCCCCAAAGGGCTTTAGGACACGGGAGCGACGCTGCGGCGCGTCTGCCCCGACCTGCGCGTCGGCGGAGGGTCAGGTGGGTGGTGCGGGCGGCTGGGCCGTGTCCGTCTGTCCGTCCCCCCCAGCTGTGCTGGGTGCATCCGGGGCTTCGCGCGGTGGAACGACCCCGGTCCTGGGATGGGCGCTTTTATTTCAGCGTTATTTTGAAACGGTAGGGTTTTTAAAAGGATACATAAACGTTTGCCAAATAATTGTTTTTCCCTTGCCCTGAAATTAAAGGGAACCTTTGTCAGCCTCCTCTCCCTTCACACCAGGAATATCAGCTTTTTCCTATATTTGGGCCTTCCGGCTTGAATTCCCTTGCTTCCCATCACGCAAACGTTCTCCAGTGCTTTGCTAACCGACGCTTACTCTTGCATTTCTTCTGCAAATTTTGTTTTATTTTTACCAAGACAATTTGCCAGACCCAGCGCCGGAGCTGCCCGTGCCTGAGCCAGCGCGCTGGCCCTTGGGAAGGGGCTTTTCACAAATTTCAGACCAATTCTCAGCACGGCCGCGGTGCTGCCGAGCGGGGCATCCGGGTGAGCGGGGCTGGAGGTGGGAGAGTTGCTGCCGGAGGAGATGCTCTCCCGAAGGGTTTCCCTAGGATTTCCCTCTGGTGCTTGGTACTTGGGTGTTCACCGAAATTTCCTTTTGTGCTGCTGGAAAACTCGGAGCCGGGTGGTTGAGCAGTCCCGGACCCAGCTGGGTGCTGAGTGTTGGGGAATCAAATCCCGACGGAGCCTCTCTGGGGGCTGCGGTCGGCCCCTCGCCGCCCTCCCGGGGTCACCTAAAATGGGACCTGCTGCCTTTCAGGCGGGCGTCTCCTGCGGATCAGCCTGGATTTATTTGTGTGTCGTCCCCCCCCAGAAAGCCTGGAGACATGGGGCTGGTGGGAGGGGAGAGGGGCTCTGTGTTTGGGGAGCAGCCCAGCCGCGGGTGCAGGGGGGGAATCGCCCCGCTGGGCTTTTTGCTGGGGGCAGAAGCGTCCCGGGGTCCCTCGAGTGGCTGCGTGCCCTGTGTCCCACGCAGGGAGAGGGGAATCGCCTCCTCTCCCCACAGCTTCTTCCTTCGGTTTTTATCCCAGTTCCTCTTTCTCGTGCCCTTCCACCATTTTCCTTCACTTTAAAAAAAACTGCACAAAACCCGTAACTGCGTTTCCTTCTCCCCGTGGTGTCTGTTTGCCCGGCCGCTCTCCTGCCGGGGGGTGAGCTCCCTGCTCCCGGGGTCCCCGTTTTGGGGTGGGGGCTGTCCCCTGTCCCCTCCCCATGTGGGGTGCCGGGGTGTTAGGGAGAGCGATGAGGACAGGGTAGGTTCCAAAATCCTTTATTGGGGGAAATTATTGTTATCCTGAACCCTGCAAGGTTCTTATCTCTGACGCAGCCTTGTGCTTCAGGGCTTGGTGTCCATCTTGGAAATCTTCCAAGCTCTCTCCTTGGGTTTCCCGAGATCTTTCATGCAGGGTGGTCAGGAGGACCCGCTGCCTGCCTGCCCGCTGCCTGCCCGCTCGCTGCCTGCCCGCTCGCTGCCTCCCCGGCCGCCCCGGCTCCGGCAGCACTGCAGGACTCGGGACAGAGCCGTGGCCCTGCCAGGCTGTGCCGTGCCGCATCCCCAGGGCTGGGGGGGGGCTGTTCCGCGGCCACCGGCACCGTGTTGCGGTTGTACAACCGCTGTCGGGTACGGCACCAGCACACGGCAATTCTTGCTCCAGCTCCAGCTGGAAATGCCGGTCACAATGGTGCTCCTGGTTTGGTTTCCAACAAACCTCCGTCCCGAACAGAAATGGCTTTTGGCTCCAGTCCCCATCCAATGCCGTCTCCGTTGGATTGCCTCGGGTTCACAGGTCTTGGTTTGGCTGGAGCCGGGCGGGCGCACGGGGTGCCGAGTCCCATGAAACACCGGGATCCCCTTGCACCGCGGCCCCGGCGTTGCTCCCGCGCTGCAGTGGAATTAAAGGCTAAAACGAGGGATGGGAACGGGGATCACCCTCTGCAGCGGGGCGTGTGCTGCGGAGGTGGCGTTGTGCCTAACGGTCATCGCCACGAATTGCCTTCGCCTCTGACCGCGGCCGGGCTCCCGGCTTCCCCTGCCTGCGGTCCCTGTCCGTGCCGGTTCTCGCGGTCGGTGGCTCTGAGGTCCGGTCACCCAACTGCCGCCTCTCCGGCTGGGCCGGCCGCCCTCGTCCCCGCTGCCATCGCAGTTGTTCATTCTCTGCCTTGGCTCCTTCCCGGAGCGCTCTCCGGCGTTGGGATGTGAAGCGCTGGTGGGGCCGGGCGGCAGCGGGGAGTGTCGGGGCACGGCGCGGGCGTACAGCAGCAGGAACGTGGACTCCAGAAAACATTTCAAAGCTGATTAATAATAATAAATCATAATGTTGTCTTTTAAAATAGAAAGCTTTTGGATGAGGTGGAGGGATACTCTCATCATTAAGACAGCAAGCTGGGGCGTGAGTTCTGGATCCAGTTTCCAGCTCGTTACACGGAGACAAATGGCTTCCCCCCTCCCAGCCTCAGTTTCTCCGCTGTTAAGGTGAGGATCGCTGCCAGAGGCTAAATTAAGCAATTAATATTTGTAGAGTGCATGAAGAGATTGAGAAGGACGTCGCTCTCCCAGCGCTGTACCCTGCCGCACAGCGTGTCCTCCTGTTCCGTGGCCAGACCCGGGAATTTCGGCCGGGAGCCGGAGCGTCCTCCTGGCAGCTCTGCGACCGCAGCGAGCGGTGCCGATGGTGTTGGCTGCCAAGCGCCTTCTCCTCCGTGTCCGCAGAGCCCGGGGCACGAGGACAGGCTGCAGCCCCCAGCTCCTTCCGGGCTGGTTTGGGGTGCCGGTGGGGACACGGTTCCCCCGTGCTGGGGACGCGGTGGCTCAGAGCTGCGGCTGGCCCCTGCGTGCGTCGCACGGCCGAGCGTGTTTGACAGCGCCGGAGCCCAACTTCATTTTGGCGTCCTGCGGACGCAGCCCTTCGCCGAGGAGTCCCTCGCTGCCCTATGAGTGAGCAAAAACCTGGTGTCACCAAGCATCCCCGGTTCACACCGGGAGTCCCGTCCCCGGCGGGAGGGGAGCCCAGCTGGATGGGTTTTTGGGTTTTTTTTCTTAAACATTGTAATATTTGTTTCACCTTATAAATCACCCCACCCGGGCTGCCTCGTAGAGGGAGGATTTATGGGCGCAGGTGTAGCTGCAGCGAGAGGAACGCTGTTCCTGGGGACCGACCTGGTTTAATGTTTTTATAATGATGGTGTTGCAGCAGCGATCTCGTTGAGGGGAGAGGTCTCGCCCGCGGTAAATCCTGCCTGGGAGGCGCTGCCGGGGCTGCGACAGGAGGGGGATCGGTCCCCGGTGTGCGACAGACCCAGCCGGGATGGCGCGAGGTCCGGCACACGTCTGCGGTGCCGCCCGGGGTTTTCTCCATGCTGGAAGGGATTGCGATGCCGGCACGGTGGCAGGTCGGACCCCAAACCGTCTTCTGCTGGTGTAAATCAGCGGAGTGAAACTGGGGGGGCTCAGCCCCCCCGATAAGCTAAAAATGGGGTTTCTGAAGCTGGCGTGGTGGGTTCAAGTCCAGCAGCCTCGCTGGGCTGCTCCCAGTGTCGCTCCCAAGTGATGAAGCCGCGCGAGGTGCCGGTGGGTTCTCTGCGCTGCTTCAGGCTTGGACCTGGTCTCCGTGCCCCGTACCGGGGCCGGATCCTGCTGCGATGCTTGGCTAGCATCAGCACGCCCGGGGCAAGCGGCCCCGCCAGCCTCCGAGGGGCAAAATGGGCGTCGTGGCATGTTTAACTGCACTTTGCTTTCACACCTCGGCCTGGTCCGGCAGCTGGAAACGGGGGTCTCTGCCCTTCCGGCTCCGTCACACCGGGGTGGCGGCAGCCCCGGCCTCCGAGGACGTTTGTAACTCGGCGTGGGGACGCTTGAGGAGCCCGCGCCGGGGAGAGCCGGGTCTTGCAGCCGGTGCAAACCTGGGGCTTTGCCGAGTCCCTCGAAGGCTGGTTTAAATCCCAGGAAGGTCTCACTTTCCCGCCGCAGCCGCATCAGTGTCACGCTGGGGACGTGGGAAAGCCGTTAGCCGGCTGCTAACGAACGCGGCTCTGACGGCGAGGAGGCCAGGGGTGCATTGGGGGTGCGCGGCGAGGATGGGGATGCTCGGCCCGGGAAGGGCCGGGGGGACCTTGCCGGGGCTCCCCCCGCTCCCCAGGGGCCGGGGCAGCTTCAGGGGGATTTTCCCTGCGCCAGCGCTGCCCTCAGCAGCACAAACGAACCAAGTAATTGGCAACATGGAAATATTTTGTGCTCATTAAGCAGTGGGAAGCAGCGGGTGAGGAAGCGGCGTTCTCCAGCACGGGTGGGGGCTGTCGGCGGCATCCCCGGGGGCTGCCGGTGACCAAAACCCACCGACCTCCGGCTGGAAAGTGGAGCCGGGCAGGGGCCGTGGCTGCCCCGGGGGCACAGAAACACCCTGGTGTTGGGGGGCTGGCGGTGGGAAGCCCCGCACCCCGGTGTTCTGTGGGGAGCAGAGGAGCTGGGTCCCGGTGCTGCGCAGTGGGGAGCCCCGTCTTTGTTGGGGGTGAGAGCAAACACAGGGAGCGGGGGGGGGTTCACGGCCGCTGTACGGGGGGGCTGGGGCTGTCGCCGCACGTTTTCTCCTAACTACCGTAAATCCCACGGATTAAAGCTTGAAACGGCGAATCTCAGCAGCCGCCTTTGAGCTCCCCTAACCCCGGTGCCGTGCGCTGCCGGTTCCCAGGACAGATGTCGAGGGGAGCCCTGGGGGTCTCGGTGTCCCCTCCCGGTCCCCTCTGCTCCCAGCGCAGCAAGGGAGAGCAGTGGAAGCGGGGGGCGATCCCCGGGGGACGCCGTGGCGTTGGGAACCGTGCTGGGTGGCCTCGTCCCTGCGAAGGTCGGTGGCTGGGGGACGGCTGCTCCCTCGCACCCCGGCACGGAGCCACGGGCTGGCGATGGCCCCGGCGGCATCTTCTGCCACGCTCAGCCCCGAGCACGTGCTTACGGCACTCGATGGGGACGAGGTTTTGCCATCCGCCCCCCCTGCCCTGAGAGAGCCCCCGGGGCGGCGCGTGCCCCGGCACGGCGTGGGGAGCGCCCGGCAGTGCCGCAGGCGGGGGAAGCTTTATGGCTGTAGTTAAAGTGACTTTATGATATTGTATCTGAACAATTGCCAGCTATTATCTGGATCGATGCTGCGTGATTGAGACACCGGTTGATAACCCAGCCGGGGCCTCTAATCGCTTTTAAACCGCGCAGGGTCGTTTGTGCTTTCGATAAAACCCCTCAGCATTTTCTATTTTAGCTCTCTGCCCCAGACTCCGGCGGGTTTTCCCCCGGGGCTACGTGCCGGGGGCTCTGCCCGCCGTGATGGGTGCGGGCTGGCGGGGATGCGGCAGGTCCCGGCTCGTGCGTTGTGCCGCGGCCCCGTCTCCTGCGCCTCCGACTCGCTGCTTGCCCTGGGTGGGGACCGGGATGCTGGGACCTGGCTGGGGGCGGCGGGACGCACGCCGGCTGCGGGGGGACTTCGGGGTGCTGCACGGCGCCCAGCCCTGCCGGGTTCTGTCCTGCTCAGGGGTGGGAGGAAGGGGGCACGGGGTGTGCGGCGGAGATTTCGGGGTCCCCGTCCCACCTTCACCTGGCTCGCAGCGACCTTGGGTGAGTCACGTCACCTCTGCGCGCTTCGTTTTCCGCAGCTGTAAAACGAGGACAATGATACCTTTCCCACGTTGCAGAGGGGTTGGGAGGATTAATTAGTTAATGTTCGTAAAGTGCTTTGAGGATTAATTAATATTGTGACTCTAATTTTTTCCGATGGTAAAACGCCGCTTAAATATCTCCGCGCTGGTACCTTCCTCCATGACCCTGTAAAGCGAATCTACCCGGGGACGTCACCGGTCTCCACAGGAGCCGGGTGGCCCCGTCCCTGGCAGGCATCGTCTCCCCAGTGCTGAACTGGGAGGCCACTGGTGTCGGGAGGAGAGCGGGGCTGAGCCGGAGGCCCCGGGGTCAGTGCCCTCCGCGGTGGCCGTCCCACCAGGGCCGTCCCAGAGCTTGGGGTGCAGCCCTGCACCCCGGCTCCCCAGGTCCTCCTGGGCCTGATCCTTCTCCTTTGCCAGGCTTTCCCTGCTGGAAGCGGTTCGTATGTTGGGATTATGCCACTGTCACCTCCCTGTGACGCTGCTCGTCCCTGCCCAGCCTGCTCGGCCACGTCTCGCATCCCCCATGCCCAGCGGGCTCGACCTGCTCGGAGGCTCCTGTCCCCACCTGCGCTGTGGGAAACTGCCCCCAGCAAATCCCACATCCCGGGTCTGATCCCATCCAGCATCTCAGGGGCCGCTGGGCTGGGAGCGGGGCTGCAGGCCCCGGCTGGGAGGGTGGCTCGGTCCCAGGAGGGTCGGGGATGCTGTGCTGGGAGAGGTGCGAACCGAAGCGCTGAGCACGCGTCGTCGGCGCTGCGCAGGCACGAACCCGGCTTTCCCCGTGAAAACAAGTTGTTGCGAACACACCTGGCTGGGAAGCTGCTGGCAGGCGCGGGAGGGCATTTTCTGCTGTCTTAATTCCCGTATGCCATTAGTCAGATCGCTGACTGGCAGGTTTTGTTTCCTCCGAGATGATTTCTCAGCAGCGGCTCTGCTCTGCCGTGCGCTCCTGCCTCCCTCCTGCTCCGCCGCTGGGAGCCGTGGGGACAGAGCCGCTGGGGACAGGGGTGGCAGAGGGGTCCCTGCGATGGCAGGGCCGTCCCCGGGGACCCTTTGAGGTGTCGGGTGTGAAACCTGGGATTAGCTCGGCTCCAGTGCTGGGAGGGTGTTGAGCATCTCTGGGCTATCGCTGGTGGGAGGTTTCCTGCATGGGAGCAGCCACGGCGAGAGCCGAGTGTGTTTCCCAGCTCCTGATGACCCGAGGGAGCCCAGCCGCGAGCGCTGGCACAAAACGGGGTCTTTTTGCCGTGTTGGAGATGTGCAATTTCCAAGAGGGGCTGGTGGGAGGGGGGGCTGCGGGAGGACGGCGTGGTCCCGGGCGGGACGGGTTGATGGGGTGTGATGGAGCCCCGGGGCTGGAGAATCGGTGATGGCGGGAGCATCCCCAGTTGCAGAGCACTGGAGGGGACTGGGACCTGCAGTGGAGCGAGGAGGAGGAGGAGGAGGAGGAAGGAGGACTCGGGGGATGCCACCATCCTGCTCCATCCTGCTGAATTGAGCCGGAGGAGAAGGAGCGTCCGGGCTGGAGGAGGTGGGAGAGGACGAGCCGGGAGTCCCCGGCGCTGGTCGATGGCTCCTGTCCCTGGTTGTCACCAAACTCGGCGCGGAGCTGTGGCCGTGCGGAGAAGAGGCACGTGTTGGCGTGCAGCGAGCGTGCTGGGTCTCAAACCCCACTCCGCTGAGGGCGTCCGGGGGGTTTGAGGCAGGACAGACTGACAGCAGCGTTCCCGCTGCTCGGACCCTGCTCGTGCAGTTAATAGCATCCCGGCAATTAAACTGGAACTAATGCAACGATAAAAATAACACGCTGTCCTTCTGCAGCGTGCTGCATCCCACAAGCTCAGAGGTGTTTAAAAACCCATTTAAAGCCAGATCCTGCCGTCAGACCGGCGCGGGGTGCGGAGGGGGTGGCGCTGGGCTCTGCGTGGCCACGGGGCTGGCATCGTGGTCTCCAGCCCTGATAATCTCCCTGCCTTCTGCAAGGTGTGAACGGCCCCAGTTTCCTCCAGTCGAGAGACTGGTTTGCCAACTGCCAGGTTTTAAATAGTATAAATTACATGAATTTTTTATTTTTCTTCTTTCTAGAGTTGTTTAATCCCCAGGGGTTGGTTTTCAGGCTTTTCTCCATAATGCAAGGAGCAGAAACGCATTCTTTTAATGGTAATTGAGATTCCCGCATCATTGTAGGACTTGGAAGCTGTGATGGGCTTTAAATAACGTGAGAGTGAGTGAATTCGGGTTCTGGCTCTTCAGGCGGGTTTCTGAGGTTTATCTTGTGGTTTCCTCGCTCCACTCTGAGGTCGGAGGGGCCAGAAAGCCGCGTCCCTGTCCCATGCGGGGACACGCTGCCCTGGGCATCCTCCCCAAAGCAGCATGTGACTTGTCGGGGAGACGGGGACCAGTGGGTCGTGGTGTCCTTCGGGAGAGCTATCGGGAACGGCTTTGGCAGTGACCTGCATCCAGCATTGCCCGGAGCCGCCTGCCAGCCCTTGTCCGGGCGCGAGCGGGTTGGGAATCGGAGCTGGGTCCTCCCAGACTGAGGTTTGGGGTTTTTTTCAGCTTTGCTACCGTCTGCCTGGCACGATGGGCACCCAGCCTGGTGGGCGCCCAGCCTGGTGGGCACCCAGCCCTGCTTCTGCCGCGGGGCAGAGGACGCTCGTGCTGGTGGGTCGGAGGAAACCTCCCGCCTGTGGGGCGATGCCGCGTCGGCAGAGGAGCCGACTCTGGGGCAGGGAGGTGGCTCTCCCCGAGCAGAGCAGCTCCGCGGCGGCTTCATCCCGGCCCCCGTGCCAGCCGTCGCAGGCTCCTGCCCCTTCGCTGAGCCCTCGGGAGCCCTGGCTGCTCGCCTCCCGTTTTCCTTTTGCTGCCAGGGAGCAGGCGGTGTCGGAGGGGACGGTGTCGTCCTCGCCTGCCGCGGCAGCTCCCTCCTTTGCCGTGCACAAGACCGGTGTGGTTTTGGAAGGGAGGCACGTGCGGATGAGCAGGGGGTGAAGCGTGGCGGCTGGCCCGGCACCCGTGTGCCAGCCCGGCTGGACGGGGGCTGGTCGCACAGCCTGAGCGGGGGTCCCGTCGCTGCGAGTCCCAAAACCTCGAGCGCAGGAGTGCCGTGGCGGAGCTGGCATTGCCGTGCCTGTGCCCTGCAGAGCTGCCCCGTCCCTCTGCCCGGCCTCGCCGTGCCAGGGTAAATCCCTGCCGCGGCACGCGGCCGTGCCGACAGGGCTCGCCTACGCTGCCCATCCCCACCAAAGCCGGCGTGGGGCGGTGGAAGGGGCTCCTGAACACTTTCCGGATGGGGGGAAGCGGTTTCCGGCTGCTGGGGGAAACATCTGGATCCAATTGCTGCTCCATGTGCAGCCGCCCGGGCCGGACCCGCTCCTGCACAGCGCGATGGGAGCCGCTGTGCTGCGGAGGGACTTACCGGGTCCCCGTCCCGTGGCTGGGAGCCCCCCGCCGTGTCCCCATCCCACCGGGAGCCCCGCCATCCCTCCCTGGAGGTCCCCTTGGCCGGGTGGCATCACTCGGGGCTGCCGGTGCCCATCCCCAGCGTCCTGCCGCCCCGTCCCGGGCCGTGGCGAGGGGAGCCGCTGCCCGCCCGTGCCTTTTGTCAGCCTCAGAAAAATTGACCTTGAAGCGCGCTGGAAGAGCCCTGCAGCTAATCGTGTTAGGAGGTGTCTGACTGCGGCTCCGCGCGGCTCTACCTGAGCGGCATTAGCAAGGGGGACGCGTCGGGCTCGCGGCGCCCCAGCTCAATAATTGATGCGTTTTTCTCAGCTCCCCCTTCCGTGAAAGGAAACCCAAGTGCCGGGAGAACGGCAGCTCCGGCAGGGTGGGGACGGGAGGCCGGCGAGGGGCTGGGGTGCCACGCGCTTGGGGACGGCGTCGCGGGGCCACCGTGCTCCTCGCCGGGGACAGGGGCGGATGGGGATGTGCCGAGGGTGCTCTGCGGCCCGGGGAGACCTGCGAAGGTCGGAGCAGCCCCCCGTGCGCCCTCCCGCTGCCCCCAGCCCCATCCCTGCAGGGAGGCCCCGGGCAGCCCGTCTCCATCCGCTCTTTTTGGGAATCCCTGCAGAAACCCTCAAAACCTCCGTTCCCGCGGGAGCACCAAGCGTCCTCGCGTTGAGCATCCTCGCACCGAGCATCTGCCTTTTCCCCGTGAGCATCTCCTGCTCCGGAGCCCGGCACGGCCCCCTCGGATCCCCGTCACCCTCGGCCACCCTGGACCCCGTGGGGGGGGACATTGGCCCAGGTGCCCCCCGGCTCGGCTGCCCCGCTCCGGCAGCTCCGGGCAGAGCTGCCTTGCCTTGATACAAACCCTCCTCCCTGCCTCCTCCCCTCTGCCTCTTTTTTTTTTTCTTTTTCCTTCCCCTTTCGCCTCTTAGAAAAGCGTGCAGGGAAGGGGAGAGATTTTAACCTTCTGCCTGGAACCAATTAAAAAGGTCTTTCCACAGAGACGAAAGTGCTCGTGCACCTTTGTGTGCTGCTAACGGGGGGAAGAAAGCAGAGGCGGCCTTTGAAGGGGGAGATGGAGGTCTCTCCGCTGGGACCCCTCCGGGCTTTCAAAGCCTGTGTTATTTCTTTATTTTTAAATAGCCAAATTAAAGTGACTCCCGCTTCCTTTCCTCCCCGTTAGCGCATCGCACGGCGAGCACGTGGCCCCCGCCGGCCGGGGGGGATGCGGCCGATGGGCACCACCGGTCCCACGCCGGGCGCTGGGCTGGGCGCTCTGGGCATGGGGGGTGGCGTGAGCGCCCCAAAACCCAGCCCGGCTCCGCGGGACCCCTCCGGGATGGGGCAGAGCCTCCCTCCTTCTCCCTGGGCTTGCAGGGTCCGTCGGCGGGAGGCAGAGGTGGCCCCGGCAGGGCGATGCTGGGGGGTGCCGGGGGGGTCCTGGCTGAGCCGTGGCAGGGGCACCCCCCACCCCCCCCCGTCAGCCCTGCGGCCAGGACAGCCCCCCCGCTCGCCCCAGCACGCTGCCCCTTGAACTCAACCGGCCGCATGGATGAGTGGGTTTCTTCAAAGGGCCCCCCCCAAGACCTCTCTGCCCCCCTCCCCGCCACCCTCTCCCCATCTCCGTAAGACTCGGGTGAAAAGGCAGCAGAACAAAGCACAGGAAGGATTTTAGGTGGTTTCCGCACAGACCTGAATGTCGAGTTGCTCAATGGAAGAGGAGATGCCGACGCTTTCATTCCCGCGCCCGGGTTTGGCCAAGGGGGCGAAGGGGCGAGAGCTGCCTCCCCGCGCCCCCCAGCCTCTTTTTTTTTTCTCTCTTTTTTTTTTTTTATATAGTCTCAGATTTAGTTTTCCACAGTATAATTCTGAAAGACAGCGGAGTATGAATTATTCATTGACCCCTAACTGCCTTTGCATACAATCCTGGCCGGGGGAGAGTGCCCGTGTCGAATGCATTTGTGTGCAGAGCTGGGCCAAAGTGAATTGAAATCAATTTTTAAGGTTTAGTGGGGGACATTTGGTGATTTTGGGGCTGGGGGGGGCAGGCTGGAGCACGTGGGGAGGCGAGTGGGATGGGGCCAGAAAGTTTCTAGTGGGGAATTACTCCCTTTCCAAAGCTGCCGAGGAGCGAGGCTGGGCTGTGGGGTGCCGCTGGTGGAGCAGGGAGCCGGGGACAGGGTGCGGGTGCTGCTGGGTGGCCCTGGTGGGTCCAGGTCTCGTCTGTGTCCGGGGGACTCTGGGGCCAGAGCCGGGGTCCCGGCTTCGTCCATCGCTGCCTGCAGGCAAGCACCCATCGCGCTCCCCGGACCTGGGTGAAGGGCAGCTGGCACGGGGCAATGCTGGCACACGCGGCTCCGGGGCAAAAAGAGGGTTAAAAGTAAAAAAATACCCGTTTTACTAAATTTAGTCGGTTCTTAGATGCTCCTTTAGCCTGACTTGAAATGTGAGGCATGGCTGAGAAGCGGGAGGGATTCCCCAAAGAGCACGATGGCTTCGGCGGGGAGAGCTGCTGCCGCCGCTGCCCCGCTGCCCGCGTCCCCGTCCTGCTGCCCCCGGTCGCTGCTTCTCCCCCCGCAGCCCCCCCACCCCGTCCCCTTCCTCGGGGGCACCGGTGCCACTGCCGGCCCCTGGCATGGCGGTGCCCGGACCTCGAAGTCAGCTGCCAAAACCCGCCAGGGATGAGGGGGTGAAGCGGGGCGAGGGAGGGAGGGGGGAGCACCCTGGGCAAGGCTTTAATCTCATTAGTCTTGGAGTGAATGGACAAAGCGAAAAGGCTTAAAGCCCGGTGAAAGGAGCGGGGAGGGGCGGGGGGGCTGTCGTGCCCTGAGAAGTGGAGACCCCGGCCGATCTCGCCAAATTAGGTCAAATTTGGCCGGGGGAACACGAGGGGAAGGAGTAAGGGGGGGGAAGAGCCAGGCGAAGCAATAAGCGTGGTTCTGTTGGCCCTGTGACCTCTCCCGGGCTTGTGAAGGCAAGCGCTGGCCCCTCTGCCACGGGTGCTTGCCCCCTCCCCTGCCTGGGGGTCCCCTGCTTCCCTCCAGCCTTGCACGGTGGCGGAGGTGCCGGGGAGGACCCCCCTCGCCGCTGCCTGCGCCCCGCGGTCACCCGGCTCCTTGGATGGGGACGAGGGGCTTCCCCGTGCCCCCACCCGCGACCCGACAGGGTGCCACCGAGCTGGGTGCAGGGGCAGCTCCCGGTGCCAGGGTGCTGGTGGCAGACCCTCGCCCGGTGAGCGTGGCTCAGGCACCACCATGCCGGTGAGTCGGTAAAGCCTGCCATATCGCCGGTCACCGTGTATCGATCGCTTCTGCTCCCCGGGGAGCCGCGCTGCCCAGGCACGGCCCGTGGTGCTCACCGGCAGAGCCGGGCTGTGCCGGAGAGGAGCCAGACGCATGAGTCGAGCCCCGCGGGGTGGAGGTGCCAGGCTGCAGCGAGGCACGGCCTCCGGCATGGGCAGAGCTGTGCCGGACCGGGCTCTGCCCTCCCATCCATCCGGCTCCCGGTGCGTGCCGGGTCGGGACCTGGCAGTCTGTGCCTCCTTCGCAGCCCGCGCCGGCGGCACCTCCAGACAGGTTGTGATGTGAGCATCATTTCGCGCCAGCAGTGCACAGGGGTTGCACTTGGGGGTTTTTTTTTGGGTGGGGGGCGACAACAGAGCCACGGTGGGCAAACCCAACGAAGCGCGGTGTGTTGCAGGACGGGTGGTTGCGGCTGTTACTACCCGTGTGTGCCGTGGGCTCGCGCAGCCGGCGCTGGCCGTGCCAGTTGCCATCAGCAGCAGCACAAGCACGTCCTTGTGCAGGAGGAGCCTGGAGCTGCCTGCGGCTGGGAGGAGGCTCGGGAAGCCGGGAGACCCCGTCGGTGCGGCCGGGAGGGTCGCCCCAGTCCCAGCCCCAGGCACGGTCGCTGACTTCGCCTGCGGTGCTTCGGGGAGCAAAGGCTGCCCCCCCAGTCCCCTCCGTGGGGGTGGCCACCCTCCCCTCCATCCTCTTCGCCATCCGATCGATCCTTGCCCCGATCGATGGGCGCTTCCCTGCGGGCGAGGGGCGGTGCTGCCCGGCTGGGCAGGCAGGCAGGGAGAAATGGCTTTTTGCAGAGCCTTGAGCGGGTTCCGGCATCGATCTCCCAGCGAGGAGCAGAGCCTCGTCAGAGATCAATTAGGCCAGTCATTAGCCGTGCCCCAGAGCGGAGCGTGAGTCTGGGTGGTGAGCTGGAAGGGGAGTGGGAGAAATGCTGGGCTGGGAGGGCTGGGAGGAGGTGCCCAGCCAGCACCGCCACTGCCCTGAGCTGCCGAGCGGAGCTGGAGCCGCCAGGGAGGGTCCCCCGGGTTACCCCCTTCCTGCAGCAGCGGGGACATCCCGGCAGCTTGCCGGCACCCCGATGCTTCGGGAGCTGCCAAGCACGCGCGTCTCACCCCGAGCATGCACAGACCCCTCGGCACCTCAGTTTCCCAGATCAGCAGCCCGGATAGAGGCTCTTTCCAGCAGGACCGAGGGGCCGGCGATGGTCCCGGGGGCTCTGAGAGCCTTGCGGCAGCCCCGTGACCGGGGTTGGCCCCGGCTGCGTGGCAGCAGCATCCTCCTGATGGGGAAAGTTTGTTTAAAAAGCACTTTGGAGGCCGTTGGCGTGGCCGGTGCTGTCCGGAGGAGCAGGAAGCGGTCGGGGAGGAGCGTGGCCGGAGGCACCATGCGGCTGTCCCGGGAGCTGACAAGTGACGCGCGGCGTTTGCAAACGCTCGGGCGTGCGTCCGTCCCGGCTTAGGGAAAACAGCCCGTGGGAGGCCCCGCGGGGACCGGCGTGCGGAGGAGCAGGACGTTGGTGAAGTCATTGTCCTTCTGCTGGGAGGCACGCGAGGCAGAGCGGCGTGGCCGAGGCCACCCAGGCAGCGATGCGGGGGCTGGATGGGACCCCCAGCTCGGCCCCGGGGATGAGAGAGCACGGGGAGCCCCGGCTGGGAGACGGCTGCGGAGGCCCCAGGGTGCGAGAGTGTGGGGAAGCAGGAGGAGAGAAGCCCTGGGGGTTCGTGGAGGGGAGCAGGATGATCGCGCCGCTCACGGCTTGAATTTTTAAGCCTGTGAAGGACCCGCAGGTCTTGTCATCTATGCAGGGACACGTCGGGCAGGGCTGCCTGCGGTTCCTCCGTGTTTGAGCAACCTCTGCAACCTCCCAGCGACGGCGAGCGTCCCTGCACCGGCGTGCGTGCCTCCTGCTGCCCTGCGCTGTCTCACCCCGGAGCCCAGGGGGTCCCGGTGGCCGGTCCCCGCGGGCACTGCTGGCACAGCACAGCACCCGTCCCTTCTCCGGCCGCTCACCAAGCAGCGACCTGGGGACCAGAGGGGACCTGGGGGTTGTCTGGACCGAGACCCTCTGCCCCCGGCATCCCCCAGGCCCAGCACCCTCCACCTGTGCCCCGGCCTCATCCCGTGCCTGTTTTTTCCCCCGGCTCACAGGTTTGTGCCCGGCCAGGAGCGCTCGTGGGCAGCAGCAGATGGAGGGAGCGGCGTGGCGTGGCGTTTGACATCCACCCTTTGCGCCGCTGCCCCGCATCCTCCCCGCTTCCTTCCACCAAAACGCAGCTGGAGAGCGAAGCCGAACAAAGCCAACCCCTGGGTTAGGACCTGGAGCAGGTACTGCCTGCACAGCCGCCTCTGCCTGCGAGCTGCAGCTTCCAAGAAACAGAAAATAAGGAGGGTTTAAAAAAAAAAAGAAAAAAAAAAGAAAAAGTTCCCCGATTACATCTGGTGAAGTGACAAATCTGCCAGGCAGGTGATTATTCTGTGTACGGACGTGCTGAACACAGATGCCGATAGGATTAAAGGGGAAGGGGGGGAGCTCGCCCTGTTAAACCAACACCTGATAAAAGAATAAACCAGCCAGAGGAATAAATTGCCTGCGCTGCCAAGGTCGTGCGCTGCCGGTCCCGCTGCTGCTGCGCGGGGAGGGGGCAGCGTCCGAGCTCCTTGGCGAGCCAGCCGGCAACGAGCCCCCCGCGCCCGGGTGCCCGGCGGCACCACCGCAGCCCCGGCTCCCCGGTGCGCCCGTACCCGGCATGCCCTCGGCTGCCTGGTTGCTTTCCAGGCACGTCCCGGGCATCCCCTTGGGATGGCGCAGAAAATTAACAGCAGTTCAGATCTGAGGAACTTTATGACACGTGTATGATAGGACTGAACCAGGGCGTAATTGAATGACGGATGAGCTTCCAAGAGCCACATTTCCAGGGAGTAATGAAAAATAGAAGTGCTATTGACTAAAGGAGCTTTCGGCGGCCGGGCGGCGCGGCGCGGGATGAGCAGGCTGCTGGCAGGGGGAATGCATCAATACGGCAAGTAATAGCTCAGTTCTTATAACTCTGGAAATGTCATTCAGGCCTAACCAGAGAACACTAGCTATTAACTAGCCTTAAACAGAAAGCACCAGGCAGGGAGGCCGAGCTGGGAGCTCCCGATAATTATTTTACTTCTTTTTACGGCTCTGTCGTTTTTTCCGTTGCAGGGGGCCGGCCCGAGCACGCCTCCCCGTTGTCGGCAGCTCCGGGGGTCCCCGCGCCTGCCTGCGCCTGCCTGCGTCTGCTGCGCTGCCCGCGCCGCCCGTGCTGCCCGTGCCGCAGTGCCGAGCCAGGCTGGGCCCCATGGGAGCTGCTCCGGGGTAGGGTCCCCGTTGCACCCCTGGAGTTCGCCCTGCCTGCTGCTGCCTGTCCCTCGCAGGACTGCGGGCAGCAGGATGCCGGTGTTGCTCTCGCCACTGAAGAGGCTGAAGCCTTCGAGCACGCGTCTCTCCCCGCACACGTATCCCTCCCCGTCCGTGCGTCCCTCCCCGTCCGTGCGTCCCTCCCCGCATCCCAGCAGAGCCTCTGCCGAGAGGCAGATAAGCGGCAGAGATGCGATCTGGGCTTGCAGCTTGGCCGTATCAGGGCCCCGTGCTCCGCGGACCCCTGAGGTGTAATGAAAGCCTGTGGGAGAGTATCGAGTGAACCTAAATGGATTTTCTCCGTTAACACAGACCCATCATCCAGTTATCAGCTCCTCGGCGCGGAGCGCTCTGGGGCTGCGGTCACAGCGGCTGGCACTTAAAGTGCTCTCCGCCGGCGCAGCCAACATCTGCTGCCGCAGCGCGGCACCCACCCGCCGGCGCTGCCGAAGCGGGCTCCGTCCTGCCGTCCCGGCTACGCCGGCCCCCTCTCCCCGGCACGCTCTGTGTGCGCCTCTGAACCGGCACCGTCCTTCTTGCTTATGGGGCCATCTGGTTTCGGGGTGCCCTTTTTGGGGGACGTGGTGCCGGTGGGAAGGATGGCGGGATGCAGGGGGGGTTCCAAAGCCCAGCCTTCGCCCCAGGTACCCCAACGTCCTCCTGCCCCGGCCCGCCGTGAGGGAGGTGGTGGGGGTCCCGCGGTGGGGAGGGGGCGCGGCGGGGTGAGGGAGAGGAGCGAAGGGAACGACTCTCATTCCTGCACACAGCCGCTACCTGCTTTGCAAGTCGGAGTTCATCATTAGCCAGGAAATAATTAATTGTTGGGCAGACAAAAGGCATCACTCGGCCCCCCCGGGGACCCCGTCAAAGGGAGCTGTCAGGGGCTGGCGTGATAAATTACGGCTCCGCTGGCTCCGCAGCCCGTCACCGTCAGGGCTGGGGGGAAAAGTCGCGCGTTGTCCTTTTGATTGGGGGTCACCGCGGGTCTGGCTCCTGCCTGGCGTCCCCCGGGGACGCTGGGGTGGCACAGGGCAGGCAGGGGCTGCGATGCTGGGCACAGGGGCCGGGAAAGGGGCTGGGGGACGAGCAGGCGGGTCCCTGCCCCGTGCCGCGGTTGCGCCCGCTCTGTCTGTCCTTCTGAGCCGCGTCCCTCTGTCCACCTCTGAGCGCCCGCCTGGCCCCGCCGTCGTGTCCCGCTGGGCTGCCGGCGGCACGTCGGGTGGCCGATTTCCACCTTGTCGGCGTTTTTGCAGTGATTGCGGGCCCGGCGCTCTCCCCAGCTCCCGCCGATCAAATTACCGCGGCCGCGCTTGCCGGCAAACGCGCTCAGAAATCGCTCCTGCCGCTCGCGTGAAATTTCCTGCGAATTAAAGTGTTGCAAGGTTAAAGAGTCACCCGTGAGCCCCGCTGGCCCCCCCGGCCCCCGCGACCGCCTGGGACCAAGACGCTGCCGGAAAGTAAAGTGGCCGACGACTGAAATAATGAAATAATACGTGTTCATCCGTATTCGTTGGCGTGGCTTAAACAAAGTGGGGTGGGGAAGGCTCTCCTGGTTCGCTGCTCGTGCTGCTGGACCCGTGCCGCGCAGGATGGTCCAGCCCTGGGACAGGGAAACTGAGGCATGGAGGCAGTGGCTGCTGCGCCGGTGTCACGGCAGGTCTGTGCCACGTCCCGGTTGTGGCTCTGGAATGAGACCAGCGGCAGCTCCCACTGCTGCAAACGGCTCTGGGGAGCACCAGGGCAGCGGCTCAGAGTCCCAAGGGTGACGCTGATCTCCCCGGTGCCCTTTGCAGCCGGGTGGCTCGGAACGCTGCCGCCACCCGTCCCCACGCCCTCACGGCACCCGGCTGTGCCCCGGCTGCTGGTCCGTGAGCCGCTCGGCACGAGCACCGACACCGCAGCCGGGCTGGGGTGTGCGCTGCACACTGAGTGCGAGCTAAAGGGGTTTGCAGGTGAGGGCGGTGGTGGGGGCTGTTGGGGAGAGGCGAGGTGGTGGCTGTCACCCAGCGGGGACCCATGGCCCGGCGGCGGGGCTGGCAGGGTGGGTGCCCCGAGGAAGGGCTGTCCCTCGGCCCTGCGACGGCGCTGCAGGATGGCGGGAAGGTGACGGCAGATGGGACGGGAGGCTGGCACGGTGCCGCTGCCCGTGCCGTGAGGCCGAGTGCCAATGGCCGCGGTGCTGGGGACTCTGCAGCCTGGGGCTCTGCCTGCAGCGTGCCAGGGCCAGCCTTAATGAGTGTGGGGGCTCGGCAGTGCTAACGAGGTCAGCCCCCGTTTACCCCGTCCCCCTGCGGGAGACCCCCAAACGGGCGCCTTGATCTGGTTGTCCCGGCGGGCTGCGGCGCGGAGCCGGCGAGGGCGGTGGGGGGCCTGGCTGCCGCCGGCAGATAACCCCCAGCGGCTCCCGTCCCGTGCCCGTTATCAGCACCCGTCCGCTCTGCCAGACGTGTTAATTAGGGCGCTCAGCGTGAGCAGTCGGAGCACGTATGAGCACGCGTGGTCTTGTGCATGGGCTGACACGTGTCTGGTGTCCGGCTGGGAGCGACGTGCGGGGCCCGATGGCTGTGGGAGCTCCTGCACGGCACCGGGGGACGTGAGCGGGGCGCAGGCATGGGCGTGCACGGGGCAGGGCGTGCATGGGTGCATCCACGTCAGGCTGGGTGTGTGCGGGACACGTATGCACGGGTGCACGTGTGCTGGGTCAGGCGTGCACGGGCGCATGCGTGTTGGGCAGGCTGTGCGTGGGGCTGGGTGTGCGTGGCTGCACCCATGCTGGGCAGGGTGTGCGTGGGTGCACGCATGCCGGACCGTGGCAGGCTGTGATCTGGAGAGCGCGGGCGGCCTCTCCTCTCCTCGCCTCCCCGCCGGAGCCCGGTGCTCCTCTCACCTTTGCTGTCAGCTGCCACCGTAAACACCTTCTGCCGCCACGGCTCTGCCCTCTCCCGAGCCATCTGGCCGCCTGCTTTTGCAGAGCTCCGCTCGCCCTCCCCTGGCCCTCTCCCTGCTCCCTCCCTCCCTCGGTCCTCTCTGCCTGCTCCCCACCAGGACCCTGGTCCCCGGACCCCGGCTTTGGGCTCCCAGCGAGCCCCCTGCCCCGGCATCGCCACGCCGATCCCACCGTGCCCCCGCGGCTCTCCAGGAACAGCGTGGCGAGCCGCGGCTGCAGGACTGCCGGCACTAACACAATTACCGTTACATTTTCCAGCCGCCGCCTCTCCGACAATGAATTTCTGATCTGATTAAATTTGCACGGACCGCGGCTGCACGTACGGCTGTCTGCCGCCATCCATGGAGCCGGGCAGGCGCGGGCACTCCCCGGGGAGGGCAAGGGGCAGCCGCGGCCAGAGACCCCCCCCCAGTGCCGTCCTGCCAGAGAAGAGTGGAGCGGGCACCGCTTCACCTCTGCGCTGAGGGCTGGCAACAAGAGACGTCGTTGCATTCGCGATTCAAGAGGCGAGCGGCTTCTTGCACCTCGTTAGCCGGGAGTTGCTCCTGTGGCAATGCCCGGTGGTGCCGCTGGTCGAGCCGTGCTGGGATGCGAGGGTGATGGTCAGCCCCACTCGTGGCCGCAGCCCCGCAGGCGCGCACCGTGCTCCCAAAAGCACGCAGGAAGGGGCGTGGGGCAGCGTGCCCCGGTCTGGCCGGGATGCCAAGGGGAGAAGATGGAGACGGTGCTGGGCTGCGGGGCCTGGGGTGCCGTGGGCGAGCGGCTGGCACGAGGGGGCACAGAGAAGCGTTGGGGCGGGGAGGGCAGGGCGAGGGTCCCGCGGTGGCAGGGCACGGTGTGGCGAGGGGCAGCGGGGCCATTCACCCACGCCTTGCCCATCAGGATCCCCGTGTCTTGCCGGTCCCTGGCCCACGGACTAGTGGCCGGCACTGCTTGGTGGCCGCAGAGTCTGGCCGGGAGCAGACGGGGCTGGGCTGCAGGAGGGGGAGCTGGAGCGGGGACCTCTGCGCCGCCTTGCTTTATTATTGAGTTTAACCTACAGTCTTCCTTACATGCCACAGTGCCCGTAACTAGTGCAGAGGCTGCTTTTATGTGCAAATGAGCCTTTTTTTTTTTAATCTTTGACAGAGAATGTGCTGTGTTTACATAACAGAGGGCCCTGGTACTCTGGAGAGGGCCACTGACAGTGCTGGCAGGAGATGTTAAGAAAGATCTAACATTTCTGATCTCTGTTTAGCCAGAGGCAGTGCGAGGCAGGCAGAGGAGCAGGGGAGGGTGGCTCTGGGGTGCCTGGGGGAAAACAGCTCGGCGGCTGCTGCCCCGGGGTCTGGGGAGGGCACAGGGGCCGGGGACCCGGGCAGCAGCGGTGGACCCGCCTGGCAGGCTGCGGGGATGCGGCCGCGCCGGAGGGTCGAGGACCCGGGGGTCCCCATGCTGGGGCGGAGGCCACAGAGCCCTCTCGGGGGTCCCCAGCCCCACGGCCATGGGGCAGAGGCTGCTCTTCCCTCGCGTCGATGATGCTCCCTGAGGTTCAGGAGCATCCGGCAACCGTGGGCTGACCGAAAGCTGGCGGCGAAGCCAAAAGCTGGCGGCGAAGCGCTTGCCTTCAGCGGCAGCCCTGGGCCAGAAGGGCTCCCGGTGCGGTTGCCTCCAGCCCTGCCAAGCAGCCAGCCCCTCCGGGGCTCCCGGGCAGGGGTCCCGCTCCCCTTCGCGGCCTCTCGGGGGGACGGGGCTGCTCGGGGTAAACTGTCCCTGTGTCCCTCCCCGAGCCGCTGCCACGCTCGCCGGGCACCAGCAAGGGAAAAAGCTCCTCCTGCTAGGTTAAGTGGAAAAATGACCGATATCCTAAGGCCTGCCAGGTTAAAATGCATTAATTCAGGATAGTCCGTTAATGGCAGTATTGATTAGTCTCAGTGCTGGGCTAACGAGCATCCATGTTAATGAGGGGTGAGCGGTGTGAATTGCAGCAGCTGCCGTGGTTCCTGGGAGCTTTGGTCGGGGGGTGACGGTAGAGCACCCCAAAAAGGGGCTGCCGCTGCGAGGACCGGCTTTGCCTGGCCGGGGAGCGGGTTCGTCCCCCCGGGGAGGTGGGGGCCGGGGGACAGGGCTCTGGCACACGGAAAATGGAGTTCGCGTGTGCCAAAAATAGGTATTTCCAACTGACCCCTGTGTGTTTTTCTGGGCACGTGAGTAACGTTGTGAGTCCAAGGAAAACCTGTCTGGTCCACGCCTGCATCGCGGGAGCAGCGTGCAGGATCCGTCCACCCGGCTCGTTCGTGCTGTACCTGGCCGTCGCGGAGCAGCCAGCTCCCAGCTAATCAGCGCTTGTGTTAAAAGCTCTGCCGTGTCTGGTCAGATTTGGTCCCGTACGCGTGTGGTGCTACCAGCTCCGGCTTCCCTTGTGACGGGGTGTCCGGGTAGGAAGGGATCTCGGGAGGCAGAAAGCAAAATCCGTGGCAGGTTCCCATTCCTGTGCACGGCGAAACGCAGCCTGGAGCCCAGCACGGGGCCGGGGAGGCGAAGCAGCCCTGGCTCTTTCCTGAAAAGCTGCTCATTTTTTGAATTCCTTTGCTTTTTTCTTTTTTTCCTTGAAAATACTTGAAAGACCAAGTTTCTTCCCCCTCTAGTTTTTCTAGCAGCTCTCCCTTACTCTACCCGCCCTGGCCCTGTTATGCCCTGGTCCCCGTTCAGTGCAGGGGGAGGAACGATGCCCAGGTTTGGCTTTTCTTTTTCTTTGTGCAACTTTGCACAAAGCAGGGAGGAGAAGAACCTTGGTCTTTCAAGTATCAAGAGCACTTTTGCTTTGGGGTGCCCATGCGTTCCCTTGGGGGCGGCCCTGCAGGCAGGGTGCCAGCCCTGCAGTGGGGTACCAGCCCCAGCCCGGTGCTGGCTGCCCACGAGAGCCGGCGAGGATCGGTTCGTGCACGAAAGCCCATGAGAAGACTTGTTCCGTCCAGGTCGCTCTGTCGCTTGCCTGGTGCACCCAGAGCCGGCCGGCGTGCTTCTGCCTCCAAATTAATCTGTACGGTTGAGGACACATCTTGTAAGGTAAGCGTGGCATCTCGAGAGTATTTGAGAGGCGGGAGCGGCCGAGTGCTTCCTTGCCGGACGGCGATAGGATGCGCCTGGCGCTGCGTAGGCTCTGCCGTAGGACCGCTCGCCGCAGCGGGAGGGAGGCTGGGGCTGCTTCGGCTGCGTTTTCGGCACCGGTTTGGTGGGAAACCTCTCCGATGTGCCATGTGTCCGGGCAGCGGCTGTGGGACGTGGTACCGGCACTTTGCCACCCAGCACCGCTGGTTCGGCAGGCTGGCGCTTGCATTTAAACAAATTTTGTTTTCTTCTCTGTTATAAAGCCTACCCTTAGCCCGGGGGAGTGGGGATTGCTGCTCTTTTTCTAGATCTGCAAACAGGCTGAAATAATAGCTCCGGGTGTACCCATTTATCTCGGTGTCTATCTCGTCATGCATCCCATCTCATCCCACTCTGTCACCCGGTCCTGTAATATCTCCGTATCTCCCTAAAGCAAAAGATGACAATAAAGTGTAAATGGGGAGTGTTGGCTCTGGAGCATAATGATGGCAATTTAGATGCCAGCCATAATTTCCCCGCCGTTGCCCCAGGTAACAGGAGCCGTTGTCTCCTGTGGGAGCACAGCCGAGCCGGGACGAGGTTACCTCCGCTCTCCCGCGTCTGATGGCCACCGTGGGTCTCTTTGTCATTTACATTAAAAGGAGGGAAAGGGAAATAGCCGTAAATGAAGGAGCGAGCCTCAGGAGGCCCGGCTGAGCCAGCCGGCGGGGCTGCTGCTCCCCGGTCAAGCCCGGGCCAGCACCGGTCCTTGACCAGCGGCATCGCTGGTGCCAGCCTGCACCGGCTCGAGGGGTGCCGGGGCTGGGGAGAGCTCTCGCCCGCCGGCGAGTGGCGGTTCTGCATGGGAATTTGCATACATTACCCACAATGCCCTGCTCTCCCCGGTCCGCCTGGGAGGCTGCGTGTGCCGGCTCGTCCTCCCGCCACGTGCTCCGGCTCACCGTAACCGTGCGGTGCCGGTGCAGACGAGCCGGTGGCCTCCGTGGCACCCCCAGAAAGTCGGGAAAAAGCAGTTTTTAGAAGAGGTTTTGGGGTTCGCAGCAGAGCTGGCCCCGCGCCGCGGGCACGGTGCCTGCCGGGGAACCACCTGTGCCGTGAAACCGCTGCTCGGTGCTGCAAACCAGTGCCCGGTGCAGAGGCTCACAGCCCATAGTTGCCAGGTATTTAAGGATGAAAAAAATATCAGAGAGACGTGCTTGTCGGGGTCCTTCCCCACCAGGTTGTGCATCCTTTGGATGCTGGGTGGAAGGACGCGCTGATGGTGAATCCATTAACGATTTGCTGATGCTGGAGCGCCCCGTCCCCGCGGGCTGCACGGGGTGCGGCTGGGCGTGACTCAGGGACGCCGATGCCGAGGCCAAGCCGGGGCACGCCGGGCCGGTCCCGGTGACTAAGGAAGCGAGCGTGTGTCGGGAGAGGCTCGCAGGGACACGTCAGGGCAGGCAGGGTCGGGCAGCCCACGCACGCTGCCCTGTGCCGGCCGCTGCCGGGGAGAATGAGCGCCAAGGGGGCTCGGTGGGCTACCGGGGGGCCCTCGGGGCTCACCCCATGCTAAGCCGGTTGCACGTCCCACCGCCGGCCTCGCAGCCCTTGGCACGGTTCGGTCTGTCCGCTTTGGGCGATGGGGGCAGGCGGTGCTGCTCGTCCCTGTCCCTGTCCCCATCCCTGTCCCCATCCCTGTCCCCATGCCTGCCGTGCGGCTGCCGGCCACGGCAGCGCGGGGGCTGTCAAACGGCATTAAGCCCAAACTAACCTCCCGTCTGTGGGAGCCGTCACCATCATTCCAGATAACTGTAATCGAGCTGCTGAATATGTAGCTGGGCTCGGAGTTTTGTAGTTGAGATAAATATTGATATTAAAGCTGTCAGGGCTGGCGAAGTGACGCTGACACCCGCTCTGCCGGTATCTCGCCACCCGACCCGTCGGCTCCTGCCGGCCGCGGCTCTGCACGGTGCCGGCTCCCACTGGCAGCCCTGGGGGGCTCACCCTGTCCCGCTGCTCCCCAAAGAGGGGAGACTGCTCCCCGGAGCACCGGTGGCTCACCGCCACCGACCGAAGCAAAGGGACAACCCCGGGCTCTCGGCCTCTGGGATGGCACTTGCGGTCCACAGCTGAAACAGTCCCCACGTCCTTCTCCCCACAGCCGCCCCGACCCCGGGGGTTCGGGGAGCTCCCGCGCACCCCGCGGCGGCAGTCAGGAGGACCGGCAACCCCCACCCTGCCCGTGCTTTGGCCAGCACCGGCATTTCCAGGTTTTGGCCAGCACCGGCACGCTCGCGGGGCTCCCTGGCTGAAAAGCTTTTGGAGAGCTCGTGGTTTGTTGCTTAGGGAAAAAAAGGGTCCCCGGGTGGGGGGGCAGCGGGCGATGGGTGCTGCAGCCCGTGGGGTGGCACCCACAGCCCGGCTGCCCCAGCAGAGCAGCGGCCAGCAGGCACAGGGCTCAAACATTCGTGAAATTCAAAAGTAAATATAATTCCACCGCCGCTATCCCTGCCTTTCGGTTTGTTCCTGATGGATTTCGCTTGACGCTGCCTTTCCCGCTCTGCCGGGCGGGCTGCTCAGCCGTCGGGGCGTGCGGCGAGGTGGGGACGGGCAGCGAGGGCTGAGCGCAGACTTTCCCATCCCCGGGGAAAAGAAAAGGGGAGAAACATAACGGGCATCCCTAAACCACCCCCTCCCGCCCTGCCGCGCTCCCGCTTGCTCCTTCTTTATTTTTTTAATTAGCTGATTCGCTATCTGGCGCCGAAGTGTGTTTCCAACCGCCGCACTCAGGAAACCTCATTAACACAGATCAAAAGGAGCTTTTAATGATTTATAAAGGTGCAGCAGTTTGGAGAAATTAAATAATTTAGGTGGTGTGTGTACGGCGGGTCCCTCAGGACCGCATTACAGGCGTACCGTGAGCCACAGCCCGAGACGCGCTTCCCCGCTCTGCCCCGCCGCCGTGGCGCTGGGGACGCTGCCGGAGCGTGCACGGCGCTGCACGGCCCCGCCGGGACCGGGGGCTCATCACCGCCTCCGTTCTGTGGGGCTGGGAGAGACAAGGCCGAGGCGGCTCCTGCCGTAACCCCGAGCATCATCTCGTTCCTGCAGGCACCGCGGCTTGGCCGGGTTGAGATGCTGGCATCCTCCGGCGCAGCCCAGCGGAGGTCTGGGAGGCGGCGGGCGCTGGTATCACCGCCGGGGTGGCCGCGCTCGCTCTTGGGCCGTGTAAACATTTTACCGACACGGTTAAAATAAACCTTGGCGCTGGTGGGGCGGTGGGACGGGGCGAGGGGATGCCCAACCCCGCTGGACCGATGCTGGCTGGACCCAGGTATCCGGGCGCATCCGGCTCCATCCCCTCCCGGACCCCGCAAGTGGGTTTTGCCTCTTTTGCCCCAAGCACCGCGACCGCTCTTGAGCGGGGAAAATGAATCTGGGTCCAGGACACGGTGAGCAACACGCGGCCAAGATCCCCCGACGGCCCCGTCCGGCTCCTGCCGCTCGTGCCCGCTGCTGCCTTCAGCATCCCGTGGGACGGCGCTCGGCTCTGCAGCAAGGCGGTGCCGGCTGTCCAAGGAGAAAGAGAAACAGATGGGAAAACCGGCTTAAATGTTCCCGGTGTGAAGTCCATCGCTGGCTACGGACATGCCAGGAACCAGCCGAGCAACAGGATTAATGGAGAAAAGAGCCGTAACGCTGCTGAAAGGAGCCGGGCGGACGCCTCCTCCCGCGGGGGCCATTCCCCACCGGCCCCCAGCGCCGAGGAGCCGCTTTGTGCCTATTTCCCGGAGGGGGGGGGAACCGCGATGGAGGCTGGCGGGGGGCTGGCATTGGCCGCTCCGCAGGTGAATTTTCATCAGGTTGTGTTTAAAAGACAGCGAGAGGGCGGCGGGCGAGGTTGGGGGCTGGTTTTGGCGGGGGGGGCTGCTGTGTTTTATTTTGCTCTGTAATAGGCTTATTACTCCTGATCACGCTGTGACTATTTGAATGAAGGAGATTTCAGGAGATGAAAGCGTAAGGGAGATTTTAAGTATCTCAGCGCCTGGCCCCGCGAGGACGGGTGCCCTTGGAGCTGGGGGACCCCCGCACCCAGGACCCCGGCTCCGGCAGCACCCTGCCCCAAACCCCTCCTCGCCTCGCTGCCCCTGCCGCCGCGAGCCCCTTCCAGCCCCTCGCTCCTCCGACGGTTACAAACCTCCTAATTTCCAGCCTCAATTTATTCATGGCCAGTTTATACCCATTTGTTTATGTGCCAACACTGTTCCTCAGCTTAAATAGCTTTTTTCCATCCATAATATCTCCCCCCCCACGTATTTCAGCAAGCACAATCATATCTCTTTTCAAGCTGTTCAGGAAAGAAAAATCTGAATTATTTAACCCTTGGGACACTGGCTGGTCTTGCAGGGTGTAGCGAGACCGAGAGACAAATACGCTTTGTTCCTGCAGCAGGTTGCTGCCCTTGTTTGGGAGTTTTGGGGGGAACCGCTGCTACCTGGAGGGGAAACTGAGGCACCGGCCACGGTGAGGGGGACTGGGACCGGGGTCGGGGTCTCGTGACACCCAGACCCGGGGCTGGGGGAGCCGCAGGGGTTTTGGGTGTGGGCAGGGTTTGCTCTCCCGCTTGGCTCTGCCCCGCGGGGGCCGGGGTCTCGGGCCGAGGATGCCTCCGGCACGCAGGTTTGCAGGACGGGCTCTCGGAAGCGTTCTTCCCCTCCACGGTGAATATCCGAGAGGTGAAAACTTTGGAAGCCAACAGGCTCCCAGCACGGAGGTGCTGCCCTGGCCAGCGCGGCACGGGGGCACGGGCAGGGTTTGGGTGCTGCCGCGGTGCAGGAGGAGGGGGAGGGCGGCGGAGCCGCTTCACGAGTCCTGATATTTTATTCCAGGCAATTTCACTCCAATGGATTCCCGCTCTTGTCATGCAAAGGGGCAGGCACGTGACGGCACCGGGAATATTATCAATTAAACGCAAACCAAGATGGAGCCGGGGGAGAGGCTGCCAGCAGTGCTGGGCTCGCTGGGTGGTGGGTCCCAGTGCCGGGACCCCAGGGTGCTGGGGGGTGGGAGCATGGCACAGCCGCTCCGGCTCTGCGGTGCTGCCGTCCGGCGGGACCCGTGGCCGTCCCGGGGAGGGTGTGCTGGCAAGGCCATGGGTTGTCCCCGGGGGGTTTCCTCCATGCCACCGCCGGAGCCCCCGTGCATGGGGGGCAGCGGAGGGGCCACAGGGCGAGCGAGCCCACCGAGCAGCCTGCTTGTCCCCTGCCCTGCCGGCAGAGCAGGCCCGGCTGTCAGGCAGCGCTAACAGTAACGAATGCCCCTAATGAAGCACCCAATTAGCCAGGATCCCAGCCTTAATGGTAGCTGACAGAGCTGAAAGCTGTGAGTAGTCAATTGTCAAGTGTAACATCCCGCTGGGGTGAGGCGGGGAGGCTGCTCCATCCGTCTCTGTCAGGGAAAAACAGAGCTCCCGCGTTAACCCCTTTGGCGGTGGGCGAGCTCTGTGCCACCCCTGGGGCTCTGGTGGCCGTGGTGAACCGTGGCATCGGCCCCAGCAATGGCATTGGCCCCGGTCCATAGCATGGGCCCCGGTGATGGTGTCAACCTCGTCCCGTGGCATCATCCCAATGGTGGCATCGGCCCCATCCCATGGCATCGGCCCCAACCCATGGCATCGGCCCCATCCCATGGCATTGGCCCCAACCCATGGCATCGGCCCCATCCCATGGCATCGGCCCCATCCCATGGCATCGTCCCCAACCCATGGCATCGGCCCCATCCCATGGCATCGGCCCCAACCCATGGCATCGGCCCCATCCCATGGCATTGGCCCCAACTCATGGCATCGGCCCCATCCCATGGCATCGGCCCCAACCCATGGCATCGGCCCCATCCCATGGCAGCATCCCTTGGCGATGGCATCAACCCCGTCCCACGGCATCAGCCCCGTCTCATGGTGCGCATCACCCTGGCCGTGGCATCGACCCGGCGTCTGTCCTAGAGGGGTGGGGGCTGCCCCGCGCCCAGCACCGGGGTGACCCCCGGGCACCCCACCAGCCCCATGCAGCCCAGCACCCTCCTCTTTTATTTTTCCGTGCATTGCAGGGCACGAAGACGAGGCAGCCGAAGCTGCTGCCAGCCCCGCGCACGGGGTGGGCTCCCACCCCCGCGGGCGAAACCGCCCCGTCCCTGCTGGGCTCTCCAGCGTCGGGGCGGGGGCTGGCCGGGGAGCAGGGGCAGCACCCCAGCCTCTCCTGCCAAAACCGTCCCGTGGCGAGGGACCGCTCCGTGCCGGATGGGCGCAGCTTGCGGAGGCGCGGCGTGGGGGACGCCGCTGTTGGTCCCCGATCGTCCGCGGTGAGCCCCGGGGTGCAGCCCCGCCGCCAGCACGTCCTCCGGAGCGCGCCCGTGGTTTCTGTTTTCCCGAGCGTTTAAGCGCGAGGTGCTGAGGGGACGGGAATTACCCCGGAGCTGCGGGGTGGGGAATCACCTGGCTGCCTCCCGCAGCCCCGGCACCGCGGCGGGGGGACCTGCCCCGGCTCCCCGGCCGAGGGGACACGGGGTCCCTGCTGCCGAGAGGGGCCGGGGCTGCACGTTTCCAGCTGGAGTACCAGAAACCTGGATTTGCTCAAAGCTGAGCTTTTCGTTCGGCTTGAAAACGTTGTGAATTGGCATTTGTCGGTGTGCCAAAGCGGGGTCTCTCCTCTCGCTTACTGCAGTTCCCAGGGGACCCGGGGATTTGCCCTGTCCTTGCCCTGAGCCGGTGTCCCCACGCCTCGGGGACTCGAGGGCTCAGCGGAGGTGGGGACAGGGTTCCTCGTCCCGCTCGCCCCGGGCTGGCACCAGGGAAGGGGAAACCCTGAGACACGGGCACAGGTCCACGGGCACGGGGACTACAAGTGTGTGCCGGCCCGAGCGGTGCACACCCTGCGTGGAGCAAGGTGTGCCAGACTGGAGCACGGCGTGCCGGGCACAGGGCTCTGCCCGGGCGCCTGCCGCAGCTCCTGCAAGCGCGCCGCTGCTCACCGGGAGCGTGCCGAAACCGGGGAGCAGGAGAGGGGCACCGGCGCCCGGCTCGGCCCTGGCCGCTCGCCCTTCCCTGCCGCGCTGAAAGGCGTATTTTATTTTTTCTGTTTTGAAGCAGACAAATTAGCGCTGTGCCTCGTTTAGACAGTTCAAATCCCACTCATTTTAATTAGCGTGGCCTGGCAGCCCTGCTGCGGGTATCACACGGGGCGACAGCGCGCTTTCCAGGTGGCGGGTTTTTAAAATGCTGTTGACATTTTGCGAACTGAATGACTTAAACGATAACAAATTAACAGACGGCTCCGTGCGTGCGCGCGGGGCTGGCTCGGCGTGAGCCTCCGCCACGCGCCTCTGTGAGCAAATTCGGTTAGCTGAGCGTGTCCGAGCACCGGCGCCGGCGTCTCTCCCCACGCGCTCGGCTGCTCCGTGCCGAGGTGCACCCTGCGCCTGCAGCGGGTGCTCGGGTCTCTGCGTGGGTGCCGCTGCTTGGGGATGGCTTTCGGGGTGGTCCCTGCTGCTCCGGTGCTGGGTCCCGGCAGCGCTGCAGTGCCGGCTGCTCCACCGGAGTTGGCTGCAAGCGGCTACTGCCGGAGGGACGGGGGCTTGGTGTGAGCGCTGGAGCACCCCGTTATGCGGGCACGTCCTGCGGGCACGTCCTGCTAACCCCCAGATCCGGGCTGTCGGTGCGGTTATCGGCCCGATGGCGCCGGAGAGGGTTGTCAAGCCGAAGTCAGCCGGGACGAGGCGGTGGCAGCTCCGGTCCCGTGCTGAGCGGAGGTCGGTAGCGGCTCCAGATGGCCGGTGCCTGGGATGGGACAGGACAAGGACAGAGCGGCTCCACGAGCCACCGCCCCTGCACCAGTCACTCTGCCCAGCCGTGGGGTGCCCCGTGCCCGGCACCACGGCACGGACCCCCATTCCCGCATCCCCTCCCGAGGGCATCCCCAGGGCGCCTCCAGAGAAGCCCCTTCCCTCCTCCATGGAGCTGCCTGCGCTGGGCTTTGCCCGGTGTGCCAGGGCAGCAGCGCCCGGTGCCGTGGCACGGCCGCGCTCCCGCCGAGCGGCTTCTTCGGGCCCCCCAGGTCACGCGTGTCACAGCGTTCAGCAGAGCTTCTGGGAGGGAATATTTGATCAGGCAGAAATGGAGTATTTATAGGAGGGGGTGAATCAGCAGGGGGAAATGGAGACATAAATAAAGATTCGCCGACAAGGAAAAGCCAGGACAGAGCTGGGGCAAAGTCACCTCGCCAAACGCGGGGTCCGGGCAGCCCCGGTGCTCCCTCGGCACTTGAGGGGACGTGGGAAGATCCGGGCTGCAGCGTGGGTGTCCCACGATGGCAGATGGGGACGTCCCCTGCCCACCCCATCCCACCGGGGTCCGTCTGTGCCACGGGGGCTGTGGCCGCAGTGCGATGGCAGGGATGCCCGGTCCAGCCCTGTCTGGACTCCGGCACAGCGTCCCCCGGGACCAGTTAATGCCTCGCGCTGTGCCCGACCCCGGCTCATCCATTCGGAGCCACCTGGGCACCATCTGCCGCTCCCGGCCCCGGCGAGGGGTCTGTGGGGATGGGGACAGGGATGGGGATGGGGACCGGGACAGGGCACTGCCCCTGCAGACCGGTGTGGCGGGTGCCACCGTCCCTCGGCCAGCCCTGCGGGGGGTTGGCCGGCTGGGGGGGGCTGCGAGCACCTCCAAGGCTGGAGCCCCCCACCCCAAAACCTGTTCTTAGCTTTAAACCCGACTTTGTGCCTTGTGACCCTGAAAGCGCTGGGCTGGGCGGGAAGGTGGGCTCAGGGGTGGCGGGGACGGGGACACCGAGGGGCATCGGGCGGGGGTGCCGGGTGGGCATGGGGGTCTCTCCCGTGCTCGGTGGGGTCAGGGGGAGCTCAGGACCCACTGCAGGGTGGGGAGTACCGTGGCGGGGGTCCCTGCAGCTCCCCAGCACCTGCCGCCCCCCAGCAGAGGATGACCTGTCCCCGCCAGCGCCCGCCAGCGCCCGGCTCCGTCTGTGCCATTTAGCACAGCTAATCAGCTTTAATTCAGCAATTTGTCAGTCTGGAGAAGGCCCTTGGAGTTAGTTGATTCCCCCCCCCCCAAAAAAAAAAAAATTATTATTATTATTATTCCCCTGATAAGCATGGGCCCTCCTGTTACAATCGCCTTTGCTTGGGCTTTAATAACGATCATTAAAATAAATAATTTTTAAAAATAAAAGGCAGAGAGAAGCAGGGGTTTTTTAAAATTTTTTTTATTGTTTTGTATGCGTTTGAAAATTGTTTCCCAGTAAATCCCGTCCCTTTGTATTAATCTTACATTTTAAAATGTTACCTTGCCAGGGGCAGGGTTGGCACAACTGACTCGGGAAAGGAGAGAGAAGGAGAGAGAGAAAAACCCTTCTCCTTAATTAGCGTATTTCCCTGTGTGATCAGAGTGCTTATGAAGCAGGTAATGAGCTGGATGGGGGCTGGCCGCCGCCGCTCGGCTGCTCCGGCGGGGCCGGAGGACCAGACCCCCCCGCTTCCCATCTTCGCTCCCCCCTTCCCTCTTGGGAACGCTGGGTGTCTTTTGGGTCACCCTCCGCCACCGCCGGCAGTTCGCTGCCATCCCCGCCTGCCCCGTCGGCGCTCGGCCACCCCGGGGATGCAGGGATGCGTGCTTGGGCCGTCCCGTGCGATGAGTTGGAGCCAGCCTCAGCCCTGCCCGCAGCTCCTCGAGACTCGGGCGGGCGCAAGCGGTGTCGGGGAGCCCCGAGATGCTGCTTTGGGGTGGCCGGGGGGGTCTGTGACCACCATCCCCGTCCCACCCAGGGCTGCACTGACCCCTCCGGCCACTGGCCACCCCGGGGCCGAGCCGCAGGAATGGATGCTGAGCTGCTCCTCGGGGTCCCGGAGTGCTGGCCCTGGAGCTGTGGGGTGTCCCCGGCCCTGGTCATGCTGCGGCGGGGGCTTTCTGCTGGCGGGAGGGCCGCGCCGCAGGCGCCTCAAATTAATTAGCAAAGAAAACGTGCCTGACATGGCAGGGGGGAGGAAAGCCAAGCTGCCAGGTTGGTTCCTGGGGGAGCCGGCGAGTTTGGCCAGCGAGCTTCATCGGCTGCGGTGCCGGTAGTGCCGGGGGTCTGCAACGTCCCCCCGCGGGGTGCAGTTTGGGGATGGGGGGTCGCAGGGGTCACCCCGAGGAGCCGGGGGGGGAGCGGCTGCCAGGCAGGAGCTGCCGGCGTGCGCCGCGGCGTTCTCCAGCGCCGCTAATCCCTTAATCTCTCAGATAATCAGTGCCAGAAACGCAAATTACACTGGGATTGCAGCGCACAGCTGCGGCGATGCCAACGCTTCGATGGTATCGCCGTGAATAATGATTTTTTTGTGACTTACTACCAAGTGGTGCCGCTTTATCGGGCGTAAAACAAAGAGGCTCTGAGTTAATCTTGCAGGTTAATGGGAGTGTTGGGGTGGGCGGGGGGCTGGGGTGCCTGGGAGGGGGTGATGGGGAGAGGAGAGCGGTGCAAGGCTGGGCTGGGCTGGGTCATGGTCAAACCAAGGTTTCGCATGCCCGGGGTCTCCGGCATCCCCATGGCGGGATCCGATGAAACGTGGTCCTGCTGACGCCGGCTTCTCCCGCAGGTTTCACCGCGGGGACTACACGGTGGAGGTGAGCATCAACGACTACCTGGACATCTACTGCCCGCACTACGAGGAGCCGCTGCCCGAGCGGATGGAGCGCTACATCCTCTATATGGTGAACTACGAGGGGCACGCGTCCTGCGACCACCGGCAGAGGGGCTTCAAGCGCTGGGAGTGCAACCGGCCCGACTCCCCCAACGGGCCCCTCAAGTTTTCGGAGAAGTTCCAGCTCTTCACCCCCTTCTCGCTGGGCTTCGAGTTCAGACCCGGCCACGAGTACTACTACATCTGTGAGTAGGGGCTGCCGCAGGCACAGTGGGGAGGGGGACGGTGGGGAGGAGATGCACGGGGGGTCCGGCGAGCGCATCCCGGGGACATCCCCCGCATCGCCCCGCGGTGCAGACCGGACCCGGACGCTGAGCCACGGCTCGGTTTGCATTGGCGACCCAAAAGGCTGGAAAGCCCCGAAGCCCAGCCGTGCCCCTGTGCCGGCAGCGCCGGCACGTCCGGCTCAAGGCGGAGATCCTGGCTGGCCCACGCTTGGTGCCGAAAGCCTTCGCTGGCCTGAGTCACAGGGCATGGGGTGGCCACGAGAGTGAGTAGGACTTTCCAGGGACCACGGGATGATGGGGACACTGGTCTCATCCCTGTGGGACCACCACCAGGCACCGGTAAAGGTGGTGCACCAGAGCTGTGCTGCAGCCCTGCCAGCCCCAGGCAGCGGCCCCGTGTGCTCCCGCGCTCTCCCGCACGCTCCCGTGCTCTCCCGGGGCTGCGCTCCCCTTTCTCGCCCAACAGATGAAGCCCGAGCTGGCCGACCCGTTCTGGGGGAAACGCTTCTGCCCGGGCGCTGGTCGCAGGATCAGGGTCCCCGGGGTGGAGCGGATCGGGCCCCTCGTTGAATTTCTGCCTCCGGAGCCGCCGGGCGCGGGGACCGGGGCAGAGGGGGGGGAGAGGAGCCAGACCGGCTTCCTCGGGAGCCCACCGGAGCCATGGAAAAATAAGCTAACGGGGCTGGGATCAGGCGCTGGGAGCCTGGCAATCAATAAAGGGTAAAATAAAAAGCAGCCATGATCCCCAAGCACTCGACGGAGTCACAGGGAGACAGGGACGCCTCTCTTCTCGCGCAGGAGCCAGCCGGCATGCTTATCTTCCTTATTATTTCTCCCCCTTTTTCCTAAAGCATCTGTTTTCAGCCCACTTAATTTGTTCCTTTTATCTATATTAAATTACCATTTTTCCCCCCCTCTCCCTCTCCCCCTGTAAAATGTCACTCGCGAAATAACTGCATCTACAACTCTCTCCCCCCCCCCCCGCGTTTTATTTTATTTTTTTTTATTTTTAATGTCGTTAGGGAGAGATTACACAGAAGTAAATGGTGAAGCTGATCATTGCTAAACCGGTTAGAATTCATGTCATGCGGAACATTAGAAATTATGCCTCTTTGAGGAACTGTATTTAGCAGACATGAAAGAAAAGAAATTACCTCCTCCTCGAGCTCGCAAATTGGAATGCCATTAACCTCGCAGGCACGGGGACGCACTCGTGCTCCCCGTGCCAGGTCAAGGGCACGGGCTGGCCCTGGGGATGGAGCCGGCGGACTGCCGGGATGCCCGCGGTACGGCTCGGCACGGCACGGCACGGCACGGCACGGCAGCCGCCCGGCACGGCTCGCGTGACCTTCTCCTTCCGTGCGTGGGGTGTAGCACCGGGGAGGAAAAGAAAAGGGAAAGGGGGGGAAAAAAAAAACCATGGAGGCTCTGCAGCATCCCCGGCCTCTCCCCGAAATGGCTGTGCCCGGGACGCCGGGGCTGCGTCCCTTCCCGCCGGAGCGCCGGTGGCGTGGGCGAGACGCCGACCCAGGTGCGGGGGCTGGATGCGACCGTCGAGGGGTCTGGGGGTGCACGGTCCCATCGCAGGGGGGGCTGGGGTGCACGGGGTGGGTGCTGGGAACCCCACCGAGCCAGCGGCCCCTCTGCTGCTGCCCCGTGGTTTTATTTGGTAAAAATAAACCAAAACGGGTCCTGTGGAGCAGCAGGGGGTGGCCCCCGTGTCACCATCCGTACCGGGACCCCGCCGGGTCCCTCCCTAAGCGCCGGAGGGGGGGGACGGTGGTGGCCCGGTGCTGCCGGAGGGGACCGCGTGTGCCTGGGGAGGGCTGGCCCCTTGCTGCTGCCTCTCCTGCGAGCAGCATCCCAATTCCCCCTTCTTCCAGCGGAAATTAAACTTTATTGCGAATAATGCTCTCTCCCCTTCTTTAATTAAAAAAAAAGAGAAAAGAAAATTAAATTCCTTTAAAAACACATATATAAAAATCACATTTTCTCGTATTGAGAGGGGACTTTCACCAAGATAATTATTGCAATTACTCCCTTTCTCTCTCCCAATGAGTATTATTTTTATTCTGTGCCTTTATCCTCATTTTGCCTGTTCAGGGAGAGCCGCGCAGCCCTGCCTGTGCTCTCCTAGCCCTCCGCAACACCGGCGGCGGGGCCAAAGCCAGGCGGGCCATCGTCCCCTGACCCCAAAGGGAAGCCCCAGCTGTGCTGGGACCATCAGGGAGCCTTTACTGGGCTCACCTGGGCTGGGGCTGCCCTGTCCCTGCCCCTCCCTCCCTCCCTCCCACCATAAATTTGGGCAGGGGGTGGTGGGGGCTCTGCTGTGCTGGGGGTGCTGCGGGGCAGCTCAGGAGGGTGCTGGGACCCCCGGTTTCCCTCTGCCCGAGGCGATGCCACGGGGGAGGCTCCGTGGTGGAGCCTTAGGATCCCCATTTCCAGCTGCCTCAGCATTTATTTGAGGTGACCCCGGGAGGGGACGCGGACCCGGCTCGTCCCTGCGGGATGTTCCCCCCCCGCCACGTCCCACCGGGGTGCGGGCAGCCGAAACGGCCCTGCCGTGGGCTCGGCAGGCCGGGTTTGCCGCCGGAGCCGTGCCAGGGCGGGGCAGCCCCCGTGGTGGCTTTTAAGGTTTGGTGGCACCGTGTGGGGGCTGTACCCCGTCCCGGCTCGGACCCCCTCGTCCCCCTCCGGTCCTGTGCCGCGGGGCTGGATGCGGCCGCCCGTCTCCCCGCCCTGCCCCGGGCACCTCGGCAGCGCCACGGGGGGTCACGGCGTGCGCGGACCCTCGAGGGTCCCCGTGGCGGGGGCCCGGCCGCTGCCCCCCCTAACCTGCCCCTTTTCTCCCCTGTGCTCCTCTGCAGCCGCCTCCCCCCCGAACGCGGTGGACCGGCCCTGCCTGAAGCTGAAGGTTTACGTTCGGCCGACGAGTAAGTGAGCCGGGCGGGGGGAGCGGTCCCGCCCGCGGGGCGAGGGTGGTGCTCTCGGTGGCCGGTGGTCCCGGGCAAGTGGGTCGGTGCCCCGGGTGGCACCGCGACGGGGACGGTGCCCGCAGCCCTGTCAGAGCCGTCCCGGCCGCGTCTGGACCGCGGCGGGCGCGTCGCCTGCATGGTGGACATTTGCCGCTGAGTTTCAGATAGGGGAAAAAAAAAAAATAATAATAATCTCTGCACAGTGGCTACTTTTCAGAATCAAATAACTCAGCCATTTAAAAAAACAAATTAATAATTTTCTTCTCCTGTTAACGTGTAATTAGCAAATGGCAGCAGCTCTCCCTGGGGAAGGGCTGAGTGCCTGCAAAATGTCACCATTTAAAAGGATGTCTTTCTTTTTTTTTTATTTGCATGGCTTTAAAATAAAACCCAATATAATGAAACCATCTGTAAAAAATCATTCTGTTTTGTTTAGGACTAGGGCATAATAGGGGGGAAAAATCTCTCCTGATATGATTTTTTTTTAGTATTTTAATAATATCGGGGTTTTATTACGCCGATGCCTCGTGGAGGGGAAGGGCTGCCTTTGTGCTGCAGGGGGCTTTGCCCCGGGGGCTGCGGGGGCTCCCCGAGGGCCGGCCCCGGGACGAGTCCCTGAAACCTTCTCACTTGCGAGCGCCTGGCACGGGGGGACCCCGCACAGCGCCCGTCCAGGAGGAGGGGGACAAGGGGACACGCGGGGATGGGGCATCCCCAGGCAGGGCCAGGCTCTGCTTTTCCGGGCTTTGGGTGCATAAAAATCCTTAATCCAGTAACAAAGATGAGCGAGCCGAGCCCGGGGAGCACGTTAACAGCTTTAGCCATCATTTAACTCTTCCCCGGTGCGCTCTGGGCTGCTGCCGGTCGGGGTTTGGCTGTGGGACCACCGGGCCAGCGGATGCCCTTGCCCTGCACAGGCTGGTCCAGCCCCGGCCGTGTCCGAGCCACCCTGGCCACCACAGCTCATCCCCCTCGCACAGCGGCACCCGCCCTGGCCCACGGGGCTGCCAGGGCTTAGGAGGGGACGGGATGAAATCCTGCCTGATCCCATTTAGGGGGCAGGAACCGGAGCGCCCCGTCCCGTGGTGTCCCCATGCTGCCCACCCCCGCCGTGTCCCTGCTTCAGTGTCCCTGCTTCAGCTCCGGCGGCAGCGCCGTCGGGGAAGCCGGGAGTCTCTCGAGTCCTTTATTTTTTTAAAATCCCATTAATCTTGAGACGATGCCAGGGTTTGGGGGGGGATGCTGCTGCATCAGCAGCATCCGGACCCCAACCCCTGGGGTGCTGAGCATCACCCCCCTTCTGCCAGGGCAGGATCTGCCGTGGAGCGCGGGCGGCCATCCCTCGAGACTCTGCCGCCAGCTCACGCCTCCCTCTCTTCCTCCCTTTCCGCAGACGATTCCCTCTACGAGTCCCCGGAGCCCATTTTCACCAGCAACAACTCCTGCTGCAGCCTCAGGGTCCCGCACACCGTGCTCGTGGTGGTGCCGGTCGTCTGGACGCTCCTGGCCTCGTAGCGCCGACGCCGACGTGCCGGGGAGCGGCTCCGTGGGGAAGGAGCGGCCTGGGGACGGATCATCCTGGCCACCCCGAATCGCCTTCAAGCCGTGGCTCCCGCGGCGGTGGGACGGTGCCCGGGGAGGTCGCTGGTGTGGAGGGTTGGTGCTGCCGGCGAGAAGCTCGCCCGGATCCTGCCGCCGCGTCAAGTCCCCGTCCTCGCACGGCCACCTGTGCCAGGGCATCGTGCCGGGAACGGTGAAGGGCTGCCCCGCGGGACAGATCCTGGCTGCGCACGCCGAAGGCTCCCATCCCTGTGCCGCGGCTCACTCGGTGCTGGCCCTCCCCATCGGATGTTGCTTTTTACATTTCTAGACCAAATACAGAGCCCTCGTTTCTTGGTTTTTGTTTTTGGTTTGTTTTTTTTTTTAAAGAGAAAAGATTTTTATTTTTATTTGTCGAGTTGTTTCAGTCCGGGCTTCCCCGTGTCAGACTGAGCCGCACGGGGCCGGGCTCAGCCCCCTCCCCTGGAGCCCCCCGCCAGGGTGGCTGCGGCACCCTGCCTTCGCCCGGCTGCGGGCAGAGCCACCGGCAGCGCCAGGACGCCGGGAGAGACGGACGCCAGCGATGGCGCCGATGGCTCCATTGTCACAGACTCCTCCCCAGCCCGGCTCTCGCTCCGGCAGCAGGACGTCGCGGTGCCGGCCCCGCCGCGCTTCCCCTGCCACGGAGGCGCGGGGACGGGGGGCCCGGACAGACGCGAGCCCCCGTTGAGCGCCTGGTGGGGTGACCCTGTCCCCACCGCTCGTGCCATGGATGTCACCGCTGTCCCCGTGGGACCCCGAGGCGACTCTGCAGGCAGCAAAGCAAACTGGACGCACGCAAGGGGAGCGCCGGGGATGCCCAGCTGGCGCCGGGAGCACCGGGGATGGCTGACCAGCACCGGGGATGCCCGGCTGGCACCAGGAGCACCAGGAATGCCCGGCCGGCACATGGAGCACCGCCGGGCGCTGGGAGCCGGCGGGCCGGGCTCGCCCAGCAGCTGGGATTGCTCCGAGGGCTCGTGGCTGGAGCCGGGGCTGGAGTCCCCGTTCGTGGCAGGGCTGATCTCGCCGGGGCAGGAGGAGCGTGCCGGCCCTGGCGCTGCCCGTGGGGTAGGATTTCCTCCTCCGCCACCTTCTGCTCTGCACTGCATCCCCCCCCCGGCACCTTGGGCGTGCAAGAGCCCCCCCGGGGGGGCCGGTGGCCGCGTGCGGGACCATCGCGGCGCTCCCCACGGTCGCCCCTTCGTCCCCCGGCTGCTGCCGGCGTCCCCGGGGCTGGGCTTGGGGATTTTTTTCCTTTTCCTTCTTTGCATTAATAAGAAAAACCCACCCAAAGCCCCGATCCGAGGTTGGCCCTGACCCCAGAGGTGGCAGGTCCCCAAGGAGGGGTCCCCCCATAGCCCCGGGGCCCGACCCCTCCTCGCCTTAAATCTGGGGCTGTCCCACCCGGGGGGGGTCCCGTGCCCGTCCCGCAGAGCCCCCCCACGCCCCGAGGGGGTCGGTGGTCCCGGGGGATGACGGCAATGGGCTCGGACCCGGGCGAAGCCCCTCCTGCGGGCGCCTTTTCCGAGCCCACCCTAGACCCTTTGGCGGCGGGGGGCCGGCGGGGGCTCCCTCCCTGTACATACAGCGCTATACTGTGAGCGGTTTTTTTTATGTATTGTTGAGAATGAATTTTATGGAAGGGTTTATTTTATTTTTATTTTATTTTTATTTTTTAGACTAGGAAGCTGAAATCTCGCAATAAGCTCATCTCGATCATCCAAAAAATATAAAAAAAAAAAAAAAAAAAAATTTCCGCATTCCCTGCCGTCCCGTCCCTGTGTGTCCAGACCAGGTCGTGGTTCTCGAAGGCGAGCGAAAGCACCGTGTTTATCCAGGGGCTGAGGGAGGGCACCCACCCAGCCGGGCGCTGAGCACCCACCGGGCTCCGGTGAGGAGCCAGCAGCACCCGCCCGCCGGCGCGGTGCCGGCTCGTGGGGGAGCAGCGATGGCAAAACCTGGCCTTCGGTCTGTGTTTTATATATATATAGATTATATATATAAATATCTATATTGTGTACAGCGACTGTGGGAGAGTGGAAAGCGAAGGCGGCAGCGAGGCTGGCAGGGGCCGGCAGCCGCGGCGAGGGGGTGGTGAGGGCTGGGGTGCTTCGCTGTGGCCGGGCTGTCCCTCGGGAGCAGCCCATCGTGGGCGCTGGTTCTGCGTGTTGGTCTCCGTTCCGCCTAGCTTCGTCCTTAGACACGCCGCTTTCGTCCTCGACGTCGTGCTGATGGTAACCGGATCACCGCCCCATTTGGATTCTGTATTTTTTTATAATAAAATAAAAATAAATGTCGTGTGAGGCCCTTGCTTTCGAGAAATGACTTTTCCCTCCCTCCGCCGCAACGCTTCGGGCTGAGCCGCGCCGTGTCCCTGGGGGGGTCCGGCCCCCCACGGGCACCGGGAGCCACCGGCCGGGGCGAGCGGGGGGGGCCAACGCCGGCACCGGGGCGACCGCGCTCGGCTCCGTCCCCGCTCCCCGTGCAGCCCTCTCCCCCGGTGCAACAGGGCTGAGACGCCAGACCGCTCTGCCGGGTGGTGTGTTAATTACGGGAAGGATTTAATTACCGCGTTAATGAATAATAATGGATATTAAATTAATTAATATGCAATTGTTGATAGTACTTAATTATTGGAGGCGATGCAGCCTGGTGGGTGGGCGCTCGAGGCTGGGATGCTCCAGCGTCTCCCGTGCGCTGCCGCAGCCCCGGCTGCTCGCCCGCCTCTGCCTCAGTTTCCCCCGTGCTGGGGCGGCCTTGGGCCACCAACCGGTGACGTCCTGGAAGCCACCAAAGCCGGGACAGGCTGCTTGTACGCGGCATCGCGAGCGTCCTCTGCTAGCCCTATCGCGACTCCCACCCCTTGAAAGAGCAGACCCAGCCGGGGAGGGGAGGGCACCCCCCGCCTGCTCTTTTTTCCCCTCAAATACTAAATAACTTTTTTGTGTGGCCCGTGTTCATTCCCAGCGTTTAATGCGTATTTCAGCATAATTAGCAGAACAGGAACAATCGGCTGTTAATTAATTCGGGCTCGTACAGCTGATCCGAGGCTCTGAAGTTTGCCACGAGAGGGTGAAAGACTAATTTTGCTTTTTAATAAGGGCCATCTGTGTGCCAGGAGCCGGGGGAAATACCAGCACTGACGGCCGGGGAGGTGGGTGCCGCGTCGAGCTCTGCGGTGGCTGCCGGCTCTGCCAGCGATGGGCTCACGCAGCGAAAAGTGCCGGGGAAAGAGCCCGGCAGGGACTTTCCAAAAAAAAGGCAATTTTTTAGACCCACTCAGTAGGTTTTTTTGAGGCCTGACTCATGATTTTTTTAACATTGGGGGTTGGAAATACGGAGTTAAAAATAGCAAACTGGCAGGCGCAAGGCTGAGACGGATCATCGTTAGTAATTAATTAATAGAGTCGTGGATTTTTACGGCCTGAAAGGGATCATTTAGATCTGGCAGCCCGTCTCTCTTGCAGCGGCGTCGAGGTTTGATTTAAGGACTCGTGGTGATGGAGAGCCGGTCCAGCCCCGGATGCTCTTCCCCCTGCATCCCACCAGGGCCGGCCCCGCTCCCGGCACCACCAGGTATCGCCCGCCGGTGCAGTCCAGTCCTTCATTATATTTAACGCAGGGTGGGATGGGGGCACACGGGGCTGGGGCTGCCGGTGAGGCTGGGGCACGGCCGGGCTCCCTGCATCTCCCGCCTGCCCCGTGCACGGGGTCCCGGCGGCTCGGGGGTCTTCACCAGCCTCGTGCAAAGGGGAGAGGGGACGCGGGGACCCGCTGCAGCGCCCGCGTGCTGCGAACGCTGGCGCACGGGTGGTTGGAGCCGGGTCATTAACGCGGCTGATAATTGGGGCTGAAACGGCCACCGCGGAGTCGAGCCCCTGGTCGAGGGAAGCTCAAGGTCCTGGCACCGCGTCCCCTCCCAGCGAGCGGGGCCGGGGTCATTCCTTTCCCGAGCATCGCTGCTTCTCACCGATTATCCCATCGGCAGCATCCGTGTCGCCGTGTCACCGTGCCGGTGAACCGCGGCTCCCTGCCTGGCTGGAGGCTGCGGCGATGCCGGGGGGGATAACCCGCCGCAGCAGACGGGCTGTCGGGGAACGGGTTTCCCGTCTCTCTCCATATTGGAAGTGTCTGGCACTGCTGGAAAAGAAAGAATTCCTCTGCACGCTGACCCGGAGAAATGAAACACGTCTTAAATCTCCTCTTCTCTGTAAACGTGGCGGTGTGTGCAAAGGAAGGGAAGGAAACGGCCCCCCAGCCCCGGGGGGGGTCCCGACCCCCGATGGGAGCCTCCCCCCGGCCCCGTGACCCCCTGAATATCCGTAGTCCCGGCTGCAATCGGATTTTGCTGGCAGCTGGGGAGGGCGAGGGCGCAGGGACGAGCGGGGGGCCGGGCTCCCCCAGGGCGGTGGCTGGAGCGGGGGAGCCAGGGCCGAGGGATGGGATGGGATGGGATGGGATGGGATGGGATGGGATGGGATGGGATGGGGCGTCCCCAGGACCCCCTCGCCCTGGGGTGCCGCTGGGCTGGGGGGGCCACAACCGCAGGCAGAGCAGCTGCCGGGGCGATGCCCCCGAGCGCAGCCGGCACCGCGGGCAGGCGGGAGGCAGCGGGAGGGCGTCACCTATGGCTGGCGGTGTCTGAAATGGGTTTTACGGGCCCGGGTCTCCTCTAGCACCAGCTTTACGTTGTCGCTGCCAGGGCTTTCCAGCCACGTGGGCGCTGGCGGCCCCGTTATGCCGGCGGTGAGGGGTTCAGGGCTGACGGAGGTACGACTTCACCTCCCCGCACTGCACTAAGGGCCGATTTACTCTGGGATATGGCTGCGGCAATTAATCGGGGGTCCAGGGCTTGGCGCGGGGGTCCAGGGCTGTGCCCGCCTTCCAGAGGTTCAGGCGCAGGGTGGGACGAGGGCGGCTCGTGGAGCTCGGCTTTCCACGTGCCGTAATTCCTCAGCCGAGCGGTGGAGGGGAGTTCTCCCGGCACGGCCCTGCTCCAGCGCACGCTCTCCCTTCTGCACCCTCCTCCTCCTCTTCCTCCCATCCCGGGACACGCTCGGCTCCATCTCTCTCCAACCAACTGCCAGACTCGCATCTGGCCACAGAGGCGGTGGCGGGAGCTGCCCCCTGCGATCCCGAGGGGACGAAGCTCGTGTCTGTGTGGGGCGGCTGCTGGGGTGCCAGCGGCCACGGGCGAGGTTGGGTCACCCCCGCCGCACCTCCAAGGGCACCTTTGGGGGGTGACAGCCCCGTGGCTGTGGCCCCGCGGCCTCCTGCGTTGGTGCTCCCGATCCGCTCCAGCGCAAAGGCACCAGGGCCAGCCCCGGGGCAGCTCAGGGGTCCCGAGCCCCCATGGCGGCAGCTGCCTGGTCATAGCAAGCACGGCTCCGAGGAGAGCAGCTCCTGTGCGTCTCCGCCAGCACGCCGCTCCTTGCTCCATTTCAGCATTTCGGCGTTAATACTTCTTTTTCTTTTAATCCCACGAAGGCAGCGGGCACACCGTGCTCCGCTGGCCCGTGGAATATCCTGCCTGCTGCGAAGTTACGGCTGCAGACAGTGCAGGAGTCCGATCCGCAGCTTGCTCAGGAGTGTGTAGCCTCCCCAGCCCTGGTGACACCATCCAGGTTTACACCTGGGTGAGGCTCAGGATCTGGCCGGCAGCTCACCAATTCCCTCGGAGCTTCTCGGCTTCCCTCCTCTTGGTCTTGCTCCAGATTCAGAAGCCTGCAGGCGAAACGCAGCCAGAGGAGGGATGCTCAGCCGGGCGGGCCCGATCCCTGCCATGCTTTGCAGTGGGGTTTTGCCCATTTGCACCGCGGAGGGGCCAGCCCGGTGCCTGCTCGTGTGGGGATGCCGTGTGCCGAGGGAAACGTTCACCGTGAGGACGGGCTCAGCTGAGCCCTCCCCGGAGCTGCTCGAGGCAGAGCAAGGGTGCTGGGAGCACCCCGTGCTAAAAAAATTATCCTTTCTGCAAAGCCTGCTCGATTCCCCAAACTTGCTGGCACCCTGACCCCCCTCCGGCCAGCCCACCCACTGAAATGCTGTCCCCCTCCCCACCACGTGCTCTGGGCTCCCTCCCTGCGAGCTGCCCCACATCCCCTCCCCAGCATCTGGCTCCAATTTGCTCCGTTTACGTGAATTCCCCGAGGCCGGGCTGCCCCTCGCCTCCCTGCGTCCCCCGTGGCGTTGCGCCTTTGCATGTGGCTTGTGGCTGCTGCAGAGCTCCGGCTCCCGGATGCACCGGCTTGCACGGTGGCCACTGAGGTTGCACGGTGGCCACTGAGGTTGCATGGTGGCCACTGAGGTTGCACGGTGGCCACTGAGGTTGCACAGTGCCATCCGGCTCCCTCTGCCACCGCAGTCCCCCAGCAGCCGTGCGGAGCAGAGACCCGGCTGCAGCAGGGCCGGGGCCTTGTCCCCACGTCCCCTGGTGCCTTCCCACGCAGGGGACGACAGCGTCCCGCAGCTCACCGTGAGCTCACTGGCACCTCCCAGGCTCCGTCGCTTCTCTCCGGCAGCTCCCGGCTCCTGCCCCGTTTCGGCATGGCTCCGATAAAAGCGTGCATCCATCACCACGAGACGTGGCCGGGCTCACGGGGGGAAGCGCTGATAAAGTGGCGCGGGGGGACCCACCGTCCCCGCTGCTTGGTTTCTGCTACCTGGCTGTCACATCTGCACTTCATTCCCTGCCTCCCCGCCCGCCATCCCTCTCCCCAGCCTTATCTCCTGATAGGGACAAGCGATACAACCCGAAACGTTTCTGTAACAAGCTGCCGGCTGCTGAGCACCCAGGAAAATACCAGATGGGGGGGGATGATTTATGAAAATAACGCGAGAGCGGAGAGCGGGGAGTTTGCCGAGCCGCGGCAGAGACGAGTCGCACGCGGTGAGGGACGCCGGCTCCCATCGCCGCTCCCCGAGCATCACCAGCCCCTTTGCTCCTGGCTGATCTGGATGCGGGGCCGTGCCCGGTGCCGGCGGGCGGCTGGAAGGGGCAGCGGAGGGGGGAGGCGGGTCCGCGGAGCCCCCGCGCTGTCCCTTTGCGGCCATCGATTTCCATGAAATAAGCCAGCCGGGTGTGTAATTGCGCACAGCGACGGCAGCCTCCTTTACATGCCGTTTGGCGGGGCCCTGCTCGCAGGAAATGAAACTTTCAGGCCATTAGACATTTATTTTTCTTCAGCTGTTAATTCCCCCGCCCCGGGGAGAGGAGGGGGCGAGGGCGGCCTCGCAGGGGGGCATGGCGGGTGGGCTGGGGCTGCTGCAGCCCCCCGGCCGTAGGCAGTGATGGGTGAGAGCATCTCGGGAGGTCAGTGCATCTCGCCTGCACCCGCGGCACCTTCCCTGCCCCATTGCCCCCATCCTGAGCCTGGCTTGGCCGGTGGGAGAGGCGAAGCCGGCGCCGAGCATCCGCATCCCTGCTCCCCGCCGGCCCCGAGAGCTTTGCCGGGGAGTGATTTCTCCCCCAGGCACGGATCGAGCATCCATTCCCCTCGGCGAGCTCCTCTCTCGCAAGGTAACCGGCATTATATTCGGACCAGTTGCTCCAGCATGATCCTCCTGAATGTTGCACAGCATGTACACGGCATCTTATGTAAAATACATGCCCCTGGGTGAGCCTTTTAATAGCAATGGCTCCTGCCCGGGGGGCGGGGGGACCGCTCTCTGCCACAGCAGTGCCAAGAAATGATTGAAAAGTTGGGGCTCGCCGTAGGAAACACCCTGCTGGGGGGAACAACGTGTTTTCATTTCTCTGCCAGGTAACAAATGAAAAGAATTGCAATGAATGCTAATGGAGCGGGGAGCGGGATGCTGCGGAGGCTGCCGGGGCTGGAGCTGGGGCTGGGCAGGTGCCGGGGTGAGCGGGAACAGGGGGGTCCGGCCCTGGGAACGCGGGAGCTGCCGGGGGACCCCGGTTTCGCAGGCTGGAGCCAGCCACGCGAAGGACAGCACGCCCTGGCCCAGGGCTGGTGGGCGCTACGGGGAGGATGCTCTGGGATGCTGTACCAAAATCGTTTCTTTTTGTAGCAAACCAGAGCCGGGGGAACGCGCCAGGCCCCAAAATTCCCCTTGGCGGGAGCTCCCATCCCCGGGGAGCCCGTCCCGGCTGTCGCCTTCCCTGTGCCACGGCCGAGCTGCCGTTGAACCGGCTCCTCGCGGGCAGCCGGCGAAGGGCTGCGCCGGGCTGAGCTGTTTGTAAATGCAGCCGGTCTGGAAAGCGGGAGGATAAACACGGATGAATAGCCTTCATCCACTCCAGTAAATATTTTATATCACACACCAAGAAAAGACACTCCTATTTAAATGATTTATAAAGGAAGATCATGTAGAGGTTTCTATAAAATATGTAGGGCTCCTAATCCCGACATCATCAAGCAAAGAGGACTGAAATCATATATTACCTTTTCAACAGCCTCGCCGGCTGCAGGGATAGAACTGACAAATAAAAGTGTGTTTACAGCTTTGGGGCTCCTCTGGGGAGAGGTAAATCACGGCAGGGGTGGGAAGGGGAAAGGAAGCCGGAAATTAAGTGGCAATTTCTGTCCGTCATGGCAGCGCGGGGGGATGCCGGACTTGGGGGGACCCCAGTGTCCCCGTCCCGGGCAGTCACGCTCTGGGTGCAGCGATGCTCGTCCCCCGGCGGGACCCTGCGGGCTTGGCACAGGGGACGAACCCCTCTGCGATGCCCGGAGCCGCGCCGGGCTCCGATGGGTTGGTGCACGTGGCGGCCGTGCCCTGCTCCGCTCCGCAGCGGGGCTGGACCGAGAGCAGCCATCAGGGATGGGGTTTCCATGGGCACCAGTGGAGTCAGGATCAGGCCCGCAGGGATAACCTCAGGGCCGGCGTCCGCTCCCTCCACGCCGCCACTCGACGCTCCCGTTGCCCCATCCTCTCGACCGAAATGGACCCTTGGACTCAATAAATGGACCCAAAAGGGGACCCAAACGGACCATTGGGTCCGTTTGGGTCCCCTTTTGGGTCCATTTATTGAGGCTTTTTTCCCCCCGCAGATCCATCCGCTGCCGCCATCTCCTCACCGGGAGCCGGGGGACCCGCAGCCCCGGCAGACGGCATGCACGGCCGGCCTCTGGCAGCAACGGCGGCGATTTGGCATGCGGCGGCGGGAGCCACCAGCCGATGGGGCCCCGGCCGCCACGTTATTAAGGGATTAGCAAGTTGTCTTGGCGCTCAATTGTAGATAAGTGCCGCATTTTGTATTATCTTTTCACGCTGCACCGCGAAGGATGACAAAGAGACAACATGGGTGTCATGGCCTTCAGCATATCATTAAGGGTAATTTGTCGTGCCGGGAAGGGGAGGGCGAAGGGAGAGAGGGAAGGAGAGGAGGCGAGTGAGGAGAGGGAAAGGCAGCCCGGGAGGAGAGAGGGGATTAAAAACTAAGGAGAGGAGATTAGGAGTGAAATGTGAACTGTATTCAGAGGCAGCCAGGCAGGGAGAAGCAAATAGGCGAGGAGGGGACGGCCATGCCGCGGGGGCCGAGGCGGCAGGAGGAAGGCGCAGGGCTGGGGTAGGGGAGGCGGGATGGTGGGCAGGGCAGGGGGGGCTCCAGAGACCCCCCCTCTTCTTCTCCTGCACAGAAGAGCCCCGAATCCATCCGCAGCCTCAAGCCTATGCGTTAATCTACAATAATCAGCAGCCATCCAGGCCGGTGTGACAGGCAGCAAGATGCACACCAGAGGACTCCAGCGAAGCCATTTGCCCCTTTCAGGACTGAGTGGCCACAGCCATTGCCCGGGCCCGGGGGGCTCGGGGGGGCTGGGGGCACGGCAGGGGGTGGCCGGGGCACAGCAGCAGCTCCTCGGTGCAACCCGCTCCTGGTGCAACCCAGTCGGTGCAACCTGCTCCTGGTGCAACCCGCTCCTCGGTGCAACCCGCTCCTCGGTGCAACCCGCTCTCGGTGCTCCCGGTGCAACCCGCTCCCCATGCAACCCCCTCCTCAGTTCAACTCACTCCTCGGTGCAACCCGCTCCTCGTGCAACCCACTCCTTGGTGCAACCCGCTCCCGGTGCAACCCACTCCTCAGTGCAACCCACTCCTCGGTGCAACCTGCGCCTCGGTGTAACCCTCTCAGTGCATCCTGCTCCCGGTGCATCCTGCTCCTTGGTGCAACCCCATTTCTCACAGGCTTTGCAGCCCCCCCAGCCCCATCCTCATGCAGCTCCTGGCAGCCCACCCCGTTAGGAGCCGGGGTCTGCTCCCCCCTCGCTGGGCAGCGAAGGGTAAAAGAAGGAGTAATAGCAAGAGGAAAATGTAGCAGAAATCCAGCAAAGCCCCCCAGGCCTGGGGAAGAGGGGGCTGAGCGGGCAGTGGTTTGCTCTATCGGTCAATCAATCAATCAGGAATAAAGGCGCGGGTATTGATCGGGAAGATGGCTTTTCAGGGGCCGGGTAATGGAAATACGCATCTGGAGACAGTCAAATGGAACCGCTAATGCTGCGGTCACTGCTAGGAGGAGAGGCCGACCTGATTTGCAGGAGGAGAAGCCCTGCGACGGCAGCTCACTCTCACCCGAACGCCGCTTCGGCCCCTTCCCGCAGAGCCCGGGTGGCCGAATCCCCGTGGGGCGGCGAGGGGCTGGTGCCAGCCCCGGGGGGATGCAGCCACCCTGGGACGAGGGGCACCCAGGTACCACCGTGGTCCCCCAGCCTCTTCCTCCACCGCAGGGACCGGGGCTGCTGGGGATGGGGACGGGGACAGGGCATCCTCCCGCACCCCCTCCCTCCCCTCCCCTTCTGATAATCCTATTTTTGAACCAGGGGATTAGGATCAATACTTCACTCCTAATGCTGTGGTAATACAGTGTTACACCGCCAGCGCCAGTTCCCTGCTGAAACACTTAAGGTAGTTTAAACCCATTTGTGCCAGGCAGTGCCGTGAATCCACAACGAGCTCCTTGCACGGCTGAGGCAGAGCGGCAGCGGGGCAGCACAGCGGGTGCCGGCCTGGCAGCGGCAGCTGCCCGCATGGCTGCTGGCCAAATCCAGCCCTGGGTGGCCACAGCCAGCGAGGGAACAGTGGCCCTTTGAGCCCAGAGGGCTTCTAGACCCTGAAAGGGCCATGCTGGGCAGGGGCTTGCATGCACCAGGGCCGCCGCCGGGTCCCCTGCAGCCGGCCAGGCAGGAGCCGCGAGGGACGTGCAGGCAGCGGCTGCCCACGCTGCCTGTCCTGGCACCTCTGCTGGCCCTGCTCTGGGCAGGCGAGCCCTCACGCAAGCACCCCTAGCGCAAGCATCCTTTGTGCAAGCACTCCTCGTGCAAACACCCCTAGCGCAAGCATCCCTCGAGCAAGCACCCCTCGTGCAATCGAGCCCTCGTGCAAACAGTCGTGGCCCCTGGGTTTTGGGTGACCCCGGCTCTGCCCCGGGCTTTGGGTGACCCCGGCTCTGCCCCACGCGCGGGTGCCTGAGCAGCCCCTCGCCGGCCGGCGGGGTGGTCCCAGCGCGGGGCGGGGGGAAACCCGGCCATCTTTCACTCCAAATTGGCTGAGGGGTTTGGAGGCAAACTCCCAGGGAATAGAAACACAAATATTTCCATCCAGTGCTATAATTATGAATTAGAGCAAAGCTCTGTCTTTATTAGGTGCTAATAGAGATAAAGGGGGTTTTGAAATGCAAGGCACAGCTATATAAATGCTAATTCACCCGGAGACCTTCCTCTCTCCCCAGACCGCAGAGAACCGAGGTTTCAAGGCAACTTCTCTCCAAAAAAAAAACCCGGCCGAGCAAACTCCAAGAAACCATCTCAGCAACTTAATTAAGTTTGTTTAGCGATGCAGCAGCTCCTCTCCACCGGGCCACCCTGGCATCAGCGATGCCCCGGCAAACCCCATCTACGGGGTCCAGGGCAGGAGCTGCCCGTGGGGCCCGGGGAGGCAGCGAGGGGCTGGCGGGGGACCTACGGCATGTGAACACCGAGGCGCGGGGAGGGCCGCGTCCCCTGTGCGCACGGGTGGCGCGGCGCGCGCTTGTGCACGTGCGGACACGGCGCAGCGTGCGCGCGCCCGCACGCAGCCGTTGCGGCACGCACGCGGATGCGTTGCAGCACGCGCGTGCGCGCAGGCACGGTGGCGTGGCTCTCGCACCCCTGGGCACGCGCGCTGCCCTTCCTCGAGGCACCGAAGCCGGAGGAAGGCGAATCGCCGCCCCACGCCGCCGGGCAGGCTCTTGGCCGTAGCGGCACAGCCGCGGCCCCCGTTGACTGCAGCTTTTGGATCTATAATGCTGCACGGAACAGCCTCGCCTCCCCTCGCCCGCCCGCGTTCCCCACCTGGGGACACCAGCCCCAGGCTGATCCGGCGGTGACGGGGGAAGCAGCAGAGCCCCTGGCCCAGCTCCTGCCTTCAGCAGGGCTGTAAGTGCTACCAAGCCTCCAAGGTGGGTTATTAGGGAAATGAGCAGCCTGGATCCCAGTGAAGGGGAAGCGGCTCGCTAGCGCTCACCCTGCCTTCCGCAACCGGCCCATCAATCCCGGCTCCCCTCTGCTCCTGCCTCCTCTTTTCCAGGGAACTCCTTCTGCTGCCCGGCACGGACCAGACCATGGTTTATCCACCCACCGAGCGCGCGAAGCCCGTTACAACAGCCCCGGCTTTACCTGGTACCCTCCGACCCTCTCCTGTCACCCCAAATATGTATTTTTCCATTTTCTCCCGTATTGATTTTCAATCTGGTGCAGAGAAACAAGACAATCCTGGCTGAGCCAGCCTGGTTCTCGCCGCCGCTCGGCCGAAAAGTCATCCCTGCAATTAACGGCAGTCCTCGGCGGGCGGCTGACGGGGTGTGGGAGGAGAGGGGGTTGCTCCCCTCCATGTGTGGGCATCCTTGGCCCCTCCTTTCCCACCCCGCAGGCACGGGGCTGGGCGGTGCGAGGGGCGCGGTGGGTGCGAGGCTGCAACCCCCGCCCCGGGGCGTTTCACCAGGGTGGGGGGACGCTGGGGGTCCCTTGCCAGGCCCGTCCTGCCGCAGTCCCTCATTTCCCCGCCTGCGCTCCATCCGTTTCCCGGGGACGCCGAGCTCCCCAGCCGGGCTGCAGGGTGCTCGTGACAGCAGCTCTGAGGGGCCCGGGTGGGATCGGGCAGGGCGGGCCAGATCCTGCACTGGCATAACGTGGCCTCACCCCTCCAAGCGGTGCTGACTGTGCTGGGTTACACCGGCGAGGATCTGGCCCTCTGTGCTCGGAGTAGTTTTCAATTAAAACAAAAATATCCTGTAATAACCCACAGAAGGGTTTTTATTTCCTTCCCGGTTTTAATTTTTTTAAAAATAAATCTATTATGAGGAGCTTAGAGATGTATGTAAAACCGGCAAGGGACGATTTGAGGATTAGGGATCGGCGCTGTCCTGGTGTGACGAGCAAAGAAAAGAAAATCCTGCCGGGGCCGGGAAGGGGATGCAGGAGGGGTCACCGCGGCGGCAATGGCTCCGGAAGCAGCAGAGAGACCCCGGTGCCAGCGAAGGGGGGTCCTGGAGCGGACCCCCGCAGCCGCCCATGCTCCTGCCACGCTCCCACCCCGCTCTCTGCCTGCTCGCATCCAGTTTAGCATAAAAGTCATTTTGGTTTGGGCCCCCCCGTCTGCTGCTCCCTCATTTCCAGGCAACTGATAACTGTCCTGAGCGTCGGGGAAACCCACCGGCTGGGGACAGATAGCTGTGCGGGGTGAGGAGCGTTTAACCCCCTCCGCCAAGGATAATTGGCTTGTTTACCATTTTCCTGACCCCAAAAAGACAATGAAATTGTGCACAAAACCAATAGATTTTAGCCACATGCCTGCAGAGAGAGAAGCAGTATAAATAAAATACAGATAGGGATTCGTGCGGCGGGGATGGGTAATGGATTCGTGGCGTGAGCGGGGACGTGCTGGGGCTGCCGGGGGGGCGGGAGGGGATGACCCCCCCGGCCCTGCGTGCACCTCGCGGCGATGCTCGGGGTGGCTTTTTGGGGACCAGTTCTGGCTTTCCTGCAAACCGCCCCGTGGGGCTGGCTCTGCCTGGGTTGCGGCACCAAGCCTGATTTGCAGAGCTGCTTTGGGTGAAAACCCCACGGTCTGAGCAAAACCTGCCGCTGGGGGAGAGCGGCCGTGGCTCCGTGGCAGCCACCGTCCCGGGGCAGGCTTAGGGTGCGGACACGGCGGTACCCAGAACATCCCCGGGACGGCTCGTCCCACGTCCCTGCGGCAGGCACCGAGCTGGCACCCTGGGAGCCCCTGCTCATCCTCTTGCTTTAACGCACCACCTCTATTTATTCTGCTCCTGTAACTGTAAAATTGATTTTCTTGCAACAAGACGCTTGTCTTTCACTACTGAACGCACCCAAATGCTCCAACATAAGACACTGGCAATTTTTAATTAGTTTCTTTTATACCTCTTGCTTCCCCGAGCAGGCATGTGGAACCGGAACAGGGGAGCCCGAAAAGGAGCAGGATCCAGAGGTGACAAAAGCACTTTTTATTCTTGATATGATCATTAATAATACACGCCGTTTACCTAACGAGACAGGAGCGCGGGAGGGCAGGGGTAAGGGAGGTGATTAGTGCATCTTTTAGCGGCAGGGCTGGAGAAGCATCTTTAACCACCGTAACCTTTACACATGATCTCAGAGCAGCTCCTCGCCGCCTGGCCCCCTCCCCACGAACGCCCACCTGCACCCAAACCGGCCCAGCTCTGCCGATCACTTCCCCGGCACGGCGTGACGCGGAGCTGCCCGTCCCTGCCCCGCTTGGCCGCATCCTGGTCCCTTCGTGGCCGGGAGCCCGGCCGAGGCGACGTCCCCCTGCGTCGGGGGGAAGGTGTCAGGGACCCCTCGACGGCAAATTGCGAACACGCGTGGGTGATACCAGCAAAGGCCGAAGTGAGAGGGCCACGCTGCACATCACGCCCCCGATAACGAGCCCGGGGTGATTAAAGCCTTAATGGCTGGTTTGCAGAGAGTCCTGCTGCTCTGCCGGGCTTCCACCCTGCCAGCCCCCTGCCCGCACGCCCACGGCCTCGCAGGGGATGCTGCGAGCCCCCAGCTCTGGGGGGGTCCTGCGGCTGCCCCGTGCCCGCCGAGGGGCTGTGCCAAAGCCACAGCAAGCCTTGGCCGATGCTCCGGGGACGCGTGCAGGTGAGGAGCCGGTGCCACGTGCCCTCCTTCACCGTAGCCCTGGACGGAGGTCGCTGCCGCTGCTCCTGCGGGCTCCTGGCTGGTGCACGGGCTGAGGCACCCCCTGCCCCAAGTGTGCTCACTGCCGTTCCCCCAAAAACCCACGGTCAGCTTTGGTTTTTTGCCTTCCCCGAAACCCACGGTCAGCTCGGCCTCGCGGGCAGGGACAGGGTGGGAGAGCCGGCCGGACCCCCCAGCATCCCCGGTGCCGGGCAGGGCCGGGGGTCCCCAGGAGCGGGCAAGGCCAGAGGGGTGGTTTTGGCCGCGAAGTGCAAAGCCCCTCCGGCAGCACGGGGAGCGCACATGTGTGAGCACACATGCGTGCGGACGCGTGCGCGCCCAAACGAGCTGCCCAAAAAAAAGTTACCGGCGGGGGGGAAAGGGAGGGGAAAAAAAAAAAGGGGGGGGGAATAAAAAGCAAAGGAAAGTCCTGCAGTCTTTTGCCTTGTCAGTTCTCCGTCTGCTGTCACTCAGCCGCCGAATTCTCCTTCAAGTTGTCATAGCGAGGCTGGCGGGGATTATGCCGAGGCTCTGTCCAGAATTGATTCATGTGGAACGCGTGCTTGACGAGCGGAACCGCTGGTGTGAGCGGGAGCCGCTGAGACCCCCTATTTTCCCACCTTCCTCAGACAATCTGGTATTGTTTGGCCGCAGCCTTAGTGATCCCTGCACCAGGGCTGTGACTGACACAGCTTTGAGGCTCTAAGGCGTATTTTGAATTTCTAAAACCTCTCAGGAAGTCCCCGGGGTGCCTTCTGCCATTGTCTTGTTTCTCCTTTCGCCTTTTTCCCTTTCCACCCCGAACCCCTACCGCCTCCCCCACCGCCTCCTCCCCCTTTTTTTTCCCCTTCCTCCCCCTAATTCCAGGCCCTACAATCCCAAACACAACCCAGTTTTTTCTTCCCCCCCATGTTTACGCTCTGACTCTCTCTGGAGCTGCTCAGCCAGTTCGCAAACACGATTTAAAAAAAAAAAGGAAAGAAAAACTAAATAAAGCTCTAAAAGTTCCTAAATCCTTGATCCACCGTGGAGAAGAAGGGCTTTACTTGTTTGCTTTTAATCAGCTGACACAAACCCCGGGATGTGTTGAAAAATAATAATAGAAATAAATCTTTCACCTAATCTATCGCACGCTTGCCTCCTCCCGCTGCCCGCTCCTCTCCGGCCATCCATCACCCATCCGTCCGCGCCGGAGCCGCGTGGAGGGGCCGTCCCGCAGGATCGGGCCGAGGAGTTGCCGTCCTGGTGAAGCATTTCCACCAGGAGCCCCCAAAGGGGTGCAGACCCCCCGTCCCCCGGCAAAGGGCCGGGCTGTCCCCGGCGCGGGGTCCAGGCTATGCCACCCCCGCCTTGAGCTTTCGCGCGCCGGGACCACCGAGCCGGCGCTGCCCCGTCCCCCCGCAGCCCCCGGCCTCTCCTGGGCTCGGCACTATATAACCATTTCCCATTTCCAGTCTTAATCTTATAAGAATGAATTGAGAATGACCAGCGTAAATACATAGGTGCCACTGGGAGCAGAAACCACTCTTTAATCTCAGATATGAAAACAATTCCCTGCTCCGCTCGCTAGCAATCAGCAAGTGCTATCAGTGCCGCGCTCTCCCCGGGAACAGGAGAGCTTATAAATATGAATTAGTGCAGAGAAAATCTACTCTCTTACCTAAAGCTAAATGTTATCTGGGTCCCTTTCCAGCAGTGGCTGACATTTCCAGAGTGCTTTTAGTCACATCTGCGGAAGACAACTCATTTCTTGTTTTTAAAAAAAAAAAAAAGAAGAAGAGATGGAGAAAGGAGAGAAAGAGGAAGCGGAGGAGGAGCGGGAGGAGGACGAGCGGCGGCACAGGGAGACGCTGCCTTTGTTTAAGGAGGGAAGCGCTGGATGCCTGAGCCTCCTCCGGGAGATGCTGGGCGGGAGGCTCTGCCCTGGCACCCGGCGCTCGCTGGGGAAAGGACGGGGCGGACGGGGCGGACGGGGCAGCCGAAGCCCCGAGGCCCCGAGGCAGCGGCACAGCATGCTCCTGCCTGAGCGAGGCCTCAAAACGCGGGTGCTCGTGGCTGGGGCGTTGAGCAGCCCTGGGGTGGCTCCGAGTGCCACCACCTGCCTGCCCCGGGGTCCCACAGGGGGGACATGGGGAGCGGGGACCCCATCCCGGCACCTCGGTGTGTGCAGCACCGAGCGCAGCCCGCGGCAGTGATGGCAGCCAGGGCCGGAGGGACGGTGCGTCCCGTGGGGATGGGTGTCCGCAGCCCCGGCACGGAGCCTGTCAGGTTCGCCCAGGCAGAGCCTCGTGGGAGTGGAGCCCGGGAAGGGCCGGGTCCCGCAGGGATTTGCGGGATGGCAGGTCCCCGCATGCCACCTCCGCCCGCAGTCTTGGTGAGCCGTGGCCGGAGCTGTCGGTGGGGCACCGCTGGAGCAGCACATATGGGCCACCGAAAGCAGCAGGGTCTGGCCCGAGAGCAGGAGTCAGTGCCCGAGACAGAGCTGGGAGCATCCCTGGGGACGCCCCGAAAACAGGGAGATTCAGCACCCATGGCCCTGTGCAAGGGTGGGCTGTGCTGCCCTGCCAGAGCTGGGGAAACTGAGGCACGGAAACCCCTCCCGCACGGAAGGGGTTCTCTTCGAAGAGAGGGGAGAGCACAAGGAAGGTGATGGGGCGGGGGGGGCCCTGGGCATCACCAGCAGCAGGAGCTCAGCCCCGGCAGCACGTCCCCGGCACGGGGCTTGCTCCGCTCCGGCGGCATCCCGGCCAGCTGCGTCTCTCCCTGCCTCTCCTGCCCTCCTGCTCTGGGTGCACGAGGGACCCCCACGCGCTGCCGCCGCACCCCAAAGGGCCCCGCACCTCCGCGGGCCGCAGCTGCTGACGATGGGGAAGGATGTGGCCCCGCGGCGGGCGTGCAAACCCCATCCCTCCTCCTCCCCAGCTCTGATCCCCGCTACCTGCGCACGCTGGCCTCTCACTGCACACATATCTGCGAGGGAAGGAACTACAGACCACGAGAGTCTCTAATGGGATGCTTAAGCCGTCTTTTAGGTTTTTAATGAGCGGTTCCTGGCAGGAATGCTAAACATCACTAGGTAGACAGACCTGTCTCGCTGTCAGGCGGCGCGATGTGTTTCTGTGTCCTTGTCTGGCTTAAGTGAGCTCTGACCTCATTTGCTTCGTGCCATTCAATTAACAAGGCGAGCGGCGCTGGGGAGGGGGGGATGCCGGGGGGAGTTTAACCGTATGTATTAATTTCCATTTTATGTTCCAAACAATTGAGCATCGCTCGGCGGCGGAAGGCGGCGGCCGGCCCCTCTTGCAGGTACCGTTCCCAGCCGCTGCGCTGCCCGGGCTGTGCTTCGCTGGAGACCCCCAGCACTGGCAGCTTGTGGGGTTCGGGGGGACCTTGGGGGTCCCCGCTCCGTCCTCACCTTCCTGTCCTCTGCCCGGGGACGGATCCGCGCCCCGCGCAGCCCCTTCGCTGTACTTCGGTTAATGCCCCTCCATCTTGTGCTTCATCCGGAACGTCGATGGCTGCACAATGAGACAGAAATGATTTGGAAAAGGGCGAGAGAGGGAGAGAAATGTTTCCCGGGATGTTAAAAAAAGCGACTTCAGGCACCTAAATTTATGCTGCTCTAAAATGGATTTTATTCCAGTGTAATGAGAGAACAAAATAATTAATTCCTCTCCCGCAGACAAAAGGCTGGAGGCTTTCCTCCAGCCCCATCTTCCCACCAAGCTGTTGGGAGCATGGGCCGCTTCCCAGGGCAGCTCGCCCGGTGCCAGGGCCGGATCCTGGAGGTGCAGCCCAGCCCCTTCCCGCAGGCTGGGGCCAGGTCTGCACCCCGGGAAGGTGTCCCGGCTGGGGACGGGGTGCTGCAAAGGGCAGCCCCCTCCTCCCGGGGCTGACGTCCTTGTGGGGTGCTGGGGTGTGCAGGGGACTGGGGCTGCCCGGCCGCCGTCACAGCCCCATCCCGTCTCCCGCTGCCCAGGCTGGGTCCAGCCCCACGCTCCATCCAGCGCCCACCCACGGGTGGCAGAGTGGGTGCCTGCGGGCGCCGCGGGTGGGATTGCAGCCCCCTCGTCAAGAGGTGTATTACCGGGTTTCTGAAGGGAAGGGGCTCCCTCCGCTCTTCAAATGCAGCCCCCCGCTCTTTTTGGGGCTGGGGATGAACAGGGGGATCATGCTTGTTCTGGATGAAGTGATAAATATTAATTACGCAAACCAGCCTACCCTAGTCTCCACAACAGACCAGGACGGGGAGAAATGGAGGCAGAGTCAATTTATTCACTTAGCAGGTCACTCCCTCTAAGAACAGCCCTTTCAAGAGAGAGTTGCAACTACACTAGATCAAGCAGGGCTGAGTTTGCCTCCCTCAGATATGATAAAATATTCTAATAAATACTTGGGAAGCCCATTACAAGGAGAACGTTTCATGCTGGCGAGACCTTCGTGGCGGGTCCTTTCATGCAGGTCTCCCATCCGAGCTGCAGTGGCGCCGATCCCCAGGGCCCCGCCGGCATCGGCACCCGTTGGTCCCACGTGGAAGGTCACTGCCCCGCGGGATGCTCTCCCTGTTTCCAGTTTTTAATAGCAAAACATAAAAATCTGCTCCTGGCTCGCAGCTCTGTGGAGGAGGGTTTGGAAAGGAGCCCCTCTCGCCCAGGCGGGCCCTGGGCGAGGGCAGCCCCGGTTCGCGGCCGCTGCTGACAAGGAGGGGAACGGAGCGTGTTGCGGAACCCCCCCGCACGCCTCCTGCATGCTGGGTATCAGAGCTGACACTGCCGGCGTGGTGCGACCCGCGGCCGTGGGCTCGGCCGGGATTCGTTTCCTCCCCTCGTACGTACAGGAGGAACCTCCTGCTCGGGTCCCTTTGCTGCGGGAAACACAAAACCCCACGGGGCTCCCCGACAGCGTGGACGGCCCCAGCCACGGGGTCAGCTGCACCCAGCCCCAGCCCCATCCCCATCCCAGCCCTGGCCCCACCTCAACCCCATTCCCATCCCACCCCAACCCCATTCCCATCCCACCCCAGTCCTAGCCCCATTCCCATCCCATCCCAACCCCATCCCCATTCCCATCCCACCCCTGGCCCCATCCCAACCCCATCCCCAATCCTAGCCCCATTCCCATCCCACCCCAACCCCATCCCCGGTCCCGCCCCAGCCCTATCCCCATTCCCATCCCATCCCAATCCCCCCCCAGTCCTATCTCCATTCCCATCCCGTTCCTGGCCCCAGCCCACCCTATCCCCAATCCCAGTCCCAGCCCCCATCCCACCCCAATCCCACCCCATCCCTGGCCGTATCTCACCCCATCCCCCACCCAAACCCTACCCCCAGTCCCCCCTTCCCAACCCTTTCCCACCCCATTCCCTCAGCCCGATCCCGCCCCAATCCCAATCTCAGCCCCGCCCTGCCCCCTCCCCGTCTCACCCCTCCCACCCCCTCCCGCCCCTATTTCACCCCCCCCCCCCGTTCCCATCCGGCGGGCGACGGCGTCACCGTGCGGCCGCGCCGGGCAGCGCCCGCGTCCTCCCCGGGGCAGGATCCGGCCCCCGGAACCGGGGGAAAGGGGGGGGAATGCCGGGCTCGGGGTGCTCCCCGGGGCGGGGCAGGGTCCGGCCCCCGGGGTGGGTGCAGGGGCTGAGGCTGCTCCCCGGGACGCGGGGCAGGATCCGGCCCTCGGCACCCGAGGCGGTGGCCGGGCGCTGCTGGGCGCTCCCCGGGGAGCGGGGCCGGCTCCTGGCGCTGGGCTCGGGGTGACGGGGAGCGGCTGCGGGCTGGGGCGGGGGCCCGGGGCCGCCCCGCGCCCCCCCCCCCCGCCCGCCGAGCGCAGCCCGGAGCCCCGGGGGGGCTGGCGGGGCGCGGTGCAGTGGCGGCGCCGGGCCGGGGGGGGGCACGGCCGAGCCAGCCGGCAGCGCGGCGCCGGGCGGTGATGCTGCCTGGGAGGGTCCCCGTGCACCGCAGCCCCGTCCCCGCATCCCCGCCGTCCTCCGTCCCGGCGTCCCTCCGTCCGTGCGTCCCTCCGTCCCTGCATCCTTCCGTCCCGGCGTCCCTCCGTCCGTGCGTCCCTGCATCCCTCCCTCCCTCCCTCCGTGCGGCCCCCCATCCCTGCGTCCCTGCGTCCCTCCACCCCCGTGCCCCAGCACCCTGCAAAGCACCGCCGAGGAGCTGAGCCTTAGCACCCCGGCGTGGGGAGCGGCGCGGGGGCCCTGCCCGCCGGTTGGCAGCACGGGCCCGGGGGGCTGCAGCTGGGCACAGCGCCGGCACCGAGGCGTGCGGGGGCTGAAGGGCCCCCGCACCCAGTGCCCACCCTCCGCCGCACAGCGGCCCCGCGCCGGGGATGAGGCAGAGTCGAGGGGGACACGGCTCCGCCGTGCAGCGACGCCGCAGCTAACGGTACGTGTCGGGTCCCCAAATCTGAGCCGAGTATTAATGGGGATGCAAAGGGGCTGCGGGGACCCGTGGCGGGAGGCGTGCTCCCCGGGCCGGTGGCCGTGCTCGATGTCGGGGTGGTTTCTGGGGGTGACTGCAGGAATCGGGGTGCAAATACCCCAGCGTGCCAGTCCGTGGGGCACAGCCTGGGCTCTGGGTGCAGGGTCCGGCCTGCCGGGCTCTGAAAAGCCGAGGCAGCCCCAGAAGGATGGAGATGGCGTGGGGAACGGGGGGAGTGTGGGGGCCTGGTGTGAAAAGCTGGGGGGGTACACGACATAAGCGGGGGGGGGGTATTATCTCCAAAAAGGCAGCGTACGTGCCTGGTGGGAAGGAGATTTGTGGCTGCGACTTCATTGCGCTCGATAATCCCGAGCAGTGCTTTTTGCCGGGCCATCTGGGCGCTCGCACGCGTGGGGGCAGCCAGGCGGGGGGGCCACGGCGATGTCTGAGTCTCTTCTTCCGAGCAGCTGGCGGGAGCTCGCCGCCCCCGGCCCACCATGCCCTCCTCCAAGACCGGCAGCGAGTACTGGATCGATGGGTCCCACCGCGAGACAGCCCTGGAAGATTTCTACGTCGTGGGCCCCGAGCTGGGACGGTACCGGCTGCCGGGGGGGTCGGCAGGGGCTGGCAGGGACAGGAGCCCACCTTGCAGAGGAGTGTGTCCTGATAGGGGCAGGACTGGCCTGGTGGGGAGAGGAAGGGACAGAGGGATGAAGGGGGTTGGAGGGACGAAGGGGGACGGAGGGATGGAGGGGGATGGGAGGATGAAGGGGGACGGAGGGATGGAGGGATGAAGGGGGATGGAAGGATGAAGGAGGATGGAGGGATGGGAGGATGAAGGGGGACGGAGGGATGGAGGGATGAAGGGGGATGGAAGGATGAAGGAGGACGGAGGGATGGGAGGATGAAGGGGGACGGAGGGACAGAGGGATGAAGGGGATGGGAGGATGAAGGGGGACGGAGGGATGGAAGGATGAAGGGGGATGGGAGGATGAAGGGGGATGGAAGGATGAAGGGGGACGGAGGGATGAAGGGGGATGGAAGGATGAAGGAGGACGGAGGGATGAAGGGGGACAGAGGGATGGATGGATCAAGAGGGATGGAGGGATGGATAAGGGGAGGGAACGGAGGGAGACCCTGTCCTCACATGTAAGCTGGGGCTTGGGATCTGTCGTGATGCCACAGCAGTGGTTTTGGGAGCGCTCGCTGAGGGTTTTCAGGATGGGGCCCGGGTTCCCCGTGCGCATGGAGCCGTACGTTTCTCACCCCCGTGGGGGGGAGCGGGCTCGTGGTGAGACCCATCTCGCCTCTGAGCAGCCCAAGGCTTTGGGGAGGTGGGCGATGAGCCTGGCACGGCGTGGGGCCGCGGCGGGTCCCTCCCGCAGCTGCCCCCTGCAAAGGAGGGGTAGCGTGAGCCCCAGCAAAGGGACACAGCCCTAGGGGGGATTTACTCCCACATCTGGATTTGTCCCACCTGGGTCAGAAAGCCCCACCGAGGGTACGGGCTGTGTCCCCACAGCTGTGGGGCACGCGGTGGCACCGACAAGAGCCACCTTGGCAGACACCAGCTGCTTGGAGGAGGCTCTCATGACATATTTATTAGAGGTCCTACTGTAAATCCTCACGGGCAGGGAACACCAGGGCTGGCTTCCCAGGTCCCGCGGGTGCTGTGTGCCATTTCCCAGGGCTGCCAGGAGACGCGCGTTCTAAACGCGCCCGAAGGCAGCGCCCATGTCCGCTTTCCCGGCGGGTTTGCCCTCACCGCTGGCACACACCGCTCTGGCGCTGCCGTCCTCCGTGGCATTTCAACCCTTTCCCAGCCCTCGTGGGACCCTCAGGATGCGGCGACCGGGGAGAACTCAGGGCCCACGGGCCCTGGAGGCTGCTGGTGGCCCGGGAGCCACGACGCATCCTGGAGATGCCCAGGCCCAGCTCCCACGTCCTGCGGAGGAGAGCGGCAGCGCTGGCACCGAGGAGCTCCCATGCTGGGAGCGGTCCCAACCACAGGGCAGGTGACAAGGGGCAGCCGGTGTCCCCGTGCCTCCAGCGCAGGAGGGTGCAAGGCGGCGCTGGGAACCTGCGTGTGGCAAGTCTGACGGTCCCGCTTGAGGGGGGCTCCGGGCTGTGCCGGCAGAGAGGAGGCAGTGCCGCCCGCCAAGCCCTGGCTCTGAGGCAGATGTTGTCGGTGGTGGTGGTTCAGGCTGGGCCAGCCCCAGCCATCCGCAGGGTTTCCATCAGCAGAGGAGGCTTTGAGCCTGAAAAACAGCAGCTTTGGTAAAAGCAGGTATTTAAGGCTTCTTAAATACCTGCTTTTTAGGTATTTTATAAATACCTAAGAAGGTATTTATAAAGGCACCTTCTAGCAAGGTGTGGCCAGTGTCAGCCTGGGGCTCAGCAGCACGCAGCCCTGCACAGAGGGAGGCAGGACAGAGGGACAGGCTCTGAGCCCCCAGACCCCCTTTCAACCATCCATCCAGTTTCAGCATCCAGGTTTAAATCGAACCAGTCTCGGTCTTGGAGCCGTCCCCTTGTGGCTGCACGCCTGGCGCGTTGGGCCCACGGTGTGATCCGGGGCGGTGGGAGCCCGCTCGCCACGCATGGCTTTTGCTTAGTGCCTCTCTGCCGCGGTACGCCGGAGCCGCCGGAGCCACCGTGCCAGACTGCGAGGTGGGATCCTGCCCTGGCTTTATGAGCCACAGGGAGCAGGGGACGGATGGAGCGAGCACGGGGCGGCCGTCCCACTGGCCGTGCTGCCGTGCCGGCGGGGAGGACCCAACCTGATGTGCCCCGGGGGTGACTCAGAGCAGCCTGGGGGCTGCTCCCACCCATCACAGCGTGGCCGTGGGCGGCAGCATCCAGCCGGGGTGCCGGCTCGGCTGCGGGTTCGCACCATACTCCCCACACGCCGGCCCTGGCACTTGGCCGGGTGCGTGTGCCCCCGCCGCCGGTCCAGGCTCTCTTGGCAAATCCCATTGTTCGACATTTTCCAGTTCATCTGTAAAGCAAATGCAATTATCTCCTGTCGCAGTCAAGGTTGATTGCGGATATTTATTTGAGGGCTTAAGCAGCGGCAAGAGGCGGCTGCTGGGGCAGGCAGAGTGAGGGGCCGGGGTGTAGCGAATGCCGGCACGAATCCAGCCGCTGCCGTAATTGGGAACGTGCAAGGGGCAGCCGGTGCCGCGCCACGGGCACAGCAGGCTGCGCCGCATCCGAGGAGCAACCCCAGCACCTCCTAAACGCCGAGCCGAGGGCTTCTAAATGATCCTGTTAGCAGCAGGAATCGGGCTGCAAATTGTCCGTGCGGAAAAATCTTGCTGGACAGCGGGAGGGCTGGGATTCAGCCGTGGCGAGGGGGTGGAAGGAGGAGGAGTGGGGGCTGCCGGTCCTGCCCCAGCGCCCACACCGGCTGGGAAATCGGGATAAGAACCAGGCGTCTGCCGCGCACGGAAAGGCGGCGGCAGGGCAGAGAGCTGCTGGTTTACTGCAAACCACCCGGCACGTTTGGGAACGGTGCCTGCCGTGAGCTGAACCACAGCTGCGGGAGGGCTGCTGGAGCCAGGGGAGACGCTCGTGGCTTTTTCTCCTGCTGGAACCACGTTATTTGTTGCGGTCGCAGCAGCAGTGATGCCATTTTGGGTTCAAATTGAAGCCTTCTGCCCATTTTCCTGAGCTGGGGAAGAGGAGGGTGGCGGCCACCTCTCCCCTCCAAGCTTGAGCAATTTGTTTCCAAATTGCTTTTTATTTGCAAAATAAAATCCCACAGAAAACGTTGAGCAAAAGGAAGAAAATGTTTTGAAAATGGCCAACGTCTAGAATTGCCGGGTTTTGCTCGCCCCGCAGCATCCCCAGGCTCCGCGGTACCCGGCTCTGCCGTTGCCATGGGAACGCGATTCCCAAGTTCAGCCGGATGAGTTGCAAAATCCGCTCTCGTTTTTAAAGCAAATCTTTCACGAGAGCACCCCGGGGAGCGCCGGCGGCGCTGGGGCATTCAGCGTGTGGTGCTGCAGCAAAAGGTCGCTTGCAGCCACGCTGTGGGTTGGTCTTGGTCTCAAGGGAGATTTTTGGTGCAAAAAATGGCCCCGGGGCGCACGGCGCTGGCCTTTTGGGGACGGCGCTGGCCTGGGCCGAGGGCACGGGCGGGTGGGGATGCCGCGCGCCTCGAGGCAGAGCCTGAACTCGGTCCCAGAAGACAGCGAAGCCAAAGAGCAATAAAACGTGGTCGATTACTTGGGGGTGAGAATTAATCTGCTCCAAGGAGAAGGCAGTGAAGATGAAATTGCAAATGAGCCCCGTAACGGCCTGAAGCAATGGGTTGATTTCACTGTCCAGTGGTTAGAAAACATCGTTAACTAGATCTAAAAATCCCTGGCAGCTGAGGGGCACTGCTGGGGGTTTAACGGGAACGATCCCTCTTGTAACTTGGAGCGGTTTAACCTGGCGGGGAGGTTTTGTGGCGGTGCGGGGTCGCCCCGTGTGCCGTGGCCTTGCCAGCACCGCGGGGACGTGGCCGGGGTGGGGACCCTCGCAACGTCCCTGAGGTCCCCACTGAGGTTGTCCTTGAGGCCGCAAGCGAGGAGAGGGAGGCTCCGTCCTGTCGTGAAAGCCGCTTAAGGATTTAAACCCCTTGTAGGGCTCTGTTTTAATTAAAATGGCTTTACCCAGGAAAGCTGGAAATGATGCGGGGAGGGGGATGCGCAGGGGGAAGATGACGCTGAGCTCCCAGGGTCCGGTGCTGGCCAAGGTCGCGGTGGGGGGCATGGGGTGAGCGGGACCCCTCTCCGTCCTGGCTGCGTCCACGCCACCTCACGCACCTCCGTCCTCCCGCAGGGGAGCCACCTCGGTGGTGTACAGCTGCGAGGAGAAGGGCACGGGCACCCCGTACGCCGCCAAGATACTGAAGAAGACGGTGAGTGTCGGTGGGCGGGGGGCTGCAGGGTGTGTGTGGGGTCTCTGCTCTGCCCACCTTGGCACCAGTGGGGCACTGGGATGGGCACGGGGCTGTCAGCCGGGCATCACTCCTGTGGTCTGGGGGTCCTGGATGGAGAAAAGCGCCAGGGTTTGGGCTGGGGGTGCGGCAGGCTGGGGGGGGGTTACTGGGTGCATGAGAGGGGTCTCGGTATGGCGGAGGGCCGGACCCAGACCCGGCAGCAGAGGTAACGCCACTTCCGTGTGGGCTCTGCTTTCCAGATTGACAAAAAGATCGTGAGGACGGAGATTGGGGTCCTGCTGCGGCTCTCGCACCCAAATATCGTGAGTATGACCCCACGGGAAATCCTGCCTGCACCCCGTGTCCCCTCCCTGCCTTGCAGATGGGCTCACGGTGCCCGGTCCTCGCCGTGGCATGGTGACTCCCCGCTCGCTGCTGCATGAAACTCCTGGTCCTTGCACCGCCTTTGAGCTTCCCAGCTCCGATATCGAGGGCCAGGGCCCCCCCGTCTTTCCCCCGTCCTCCCCCCGTCCTCTGGCCTGAGATTTCCATTTGGTAAGCAATTTCCATCGAGGAGATCAAATGAATACCACAGAAAATTGCCCATCTGTAATGAATCCTGCAAGGGGAGATAAAACGGGAGGACAGGGCCACGAGTGCTGGGCGCCGTGTCCCGGCGCGGCCAGCCGCTGTTCCTCTTGCTCAGCGCTCGGGGGATAACGGCAGCTCGGCTGGAACGATTTGCAACGCCCGGGAGCGGATCTAATCACCACCGGTGTCAGCAGAGCCGGGGCCGCCGTGTCGGCCCCTCTGCAATGGCGGGGGCCTGGGGGGCTCCACGCCCCCCGTCCCTCCACCTGCCAAAAAGGCTTATTCCCAGCTGCTTAGTTCCACCGGCAAATTGCAAAGGCATCTCAGAGACGACCTGAGTTAAAGAAATAACACAAGAAGCCACCCGGTAGCTGCTGCTGCGGCGGCGCTGGGGGCTGGCTCTGCGGGGGTGCGACAGACCCCGCTCCAATCGATTTTGTGGCCGGGACATCACCAGGACATTGCTGGGACGTTGCCTCGCCGCTGGCTGCTGCTGCCCAAGCTGCCCTTTTTTTGCAGGACAGCTCAAAACCCCGGGCACGGCTGCTTCCAGCCCAGCCCACGTCAACCGTCCTTGGAGCAATAAGGCTGTGCTCCCTGGAGGAGCCCGAGCGGGGATGTCCTGCCCGCCTGCTCTCCTCCCAAACCTTGCTGCAAGAGATGAAGCCAAAGGAGGTCCAAAACTGAGGATGATGGGGGCAAAAGGGCTGGAGCCGGGGCGTCCCTAAGCCCCTGGGCCAGCTCGGTGTGGGCCAGCCTTGGGCATTGGGGTGTTTCAGTGTTTTGGAGCAATCGGACGCTTCAGCCTTTTCCACGGAGACGCCTCCCTGTCCTGGGATGTTTGGGCAGATGCCGAGACAACAGCCGGGATGGGGATCGCCTACTCGGAGCAGCCCGGGAGGACGCTCGGCTGATATTGGCCATGGATGGGGAGAGGCTCCTCTCTGATGTGTTATCAGAAATGCAACAGAAAATTCAATTTCTGCCCTCCCTCCTCCTTTACTCTCCAGGCAGCGACACCGCAGAGATGTGGAGGAGGAACCAGCCGGCCGGTTTTAATATTTAAATCACCGAGTTTTCCGTAGGGTTCTGCTCACTCCCAAGTTCAAGTGATTTTCGAAGAAGAGATGCTCCGTTTCATTATTTACGCTGGTGCCATCTATGCGCTCGCTATCGTTCAGCACCAACCTCAACAGTGGATGATAATAGGATTGTAAACTTTTGAAGTTAATAGGAAAATTATAGTGCTTCTGTGTATTATTATAATGCAATAAGCCGCCACATAGTGTCTCTCACCCTGCGGGGTATCACGGCTTGTCACCCAGCCTATGAAGGTAATGATTAAAGCTCCATGAAATTCACAGTGTCACAAAAGTCTTAAGAAGCATGAAATTCTCTGTTTTCCATTAAAAAAATAAAAAAATTGCATTTTGACGTCGTTTTAAGAGAGACCTGTTAATTCCAGATTTGCTGCAGTGGCACAAAGGTCTCGTGCAGACAAGCTCACCTCGCGTGGGAGCTAAAAAACAAAAATCAGGAGAAAAACACTCTTTCTTTAGTGCCTCTTCTGCTGCAAAATGGTCCAAGGGACATTTCCGAAAGCGCCCGCAGGGTCCCAGGGCCCCGGTCCCAGAGGTGGCTTTGGCCCCTCGGGGCTCCGTGCGTCTCTCCTGCATCCCTGCAAGTGCGGACGTGCAGGATCCGTCCCGGGAGGGACGAGGGCAGGGCTTTGCCGGGATCGCTCCCATGCCGCAGGGCTGGACGGAGGAGCCGGAGGTGCCAGCGCGGCCGACAAAGCTGCGATGTTAAAAAGCTTTTGGTGAGCTCCTCTTCCAGCTAACGAGCTTGGAGACATAAAGACGATAAAGGCACCGCATGCCTGCCTCTTCCCATTCCCAGCATCATCTTTAATGCACGATTAAGTGAGCAGGGCTGTTCCAAACAGTTAAAAAAAAAAAATCCCGTTCAAACAAATAAAAAGGCAAGGAGGGAAATGTGCCGGCTGCCCCGGTAAAACCCTCACAGCCCAGCAGCCCGGTGGTCGCGTGCTCCTCCTGGCGCAGCCAGGCTCCGCATCCGCACCCCTCCTGTCGTCCCTTGCAGATCAAGCTGAAGGAGATCTTCGAGACGCCCTCCGAGATCGCGCTCGTGCTGGAGCTGGTGACGGGAGGAGAGCTCTTCGACAGGTACGCCCGGCCCCGCGATCCCCATCCCGGCTCCTAACGAGGGGGGACGAATCTCCCCCCGATGGTGGGGGGAGGATGAGGACGGAGGGGGCTGATGTACGCAGGGGATGGGGGGTGCGGGGGGTCCGTGTGGGGCAGGGTGCTGCCGCGCTGACCCCGTGTGCCCGCAGGATCGTGGAGAGGGGTTTCTACAGCGAGCGGGACGCGGCCCATGTCGTCAAGCAGATCCTGGAAGCCGTTTTGGTAACGTGCCCCCCGTTTTGGTAGCGTCCCCTCCACAGCCCCTGGGGACGGCCCAGCGAAGGGGTCCCGTTTGTGGTTCAGGGGTGTCGCTGCGGGGGCTGCACCGTCCCAGATAGCCCTGGGGAGAGGCACCCAGAGCCGCACCATCCCAAATATCACTGGGGAGAAGTGTTTGCCCGCTCGCCCTTGGCTCTCCGAAGGCGTTGCTGGCGGAGCTGCCTCTTCCGATCCGCGTTTGGGGGGGATGAAGGAGAGGAGGGAGGAAGGTCAGCGCTGCTCTGCATCACAGGTCGGCTGGAGATGGGGTTTCTATGGCAACGGGAGGGTTTAAAAATGGAAATTCATTATGGGAAATGTCCTTCCCGAGCCCCCGCACTGCAGGTGTTGGGTGTTTCCAAAGAAATAGTCGGGCGAGTTGGTCCCGTGTTTGTGCCGGGTCCCGGATCACTGCTGCCTCCTCCCGAATTCTGTCCGAGGCAGAAGGGGCTTCCCCTGCCCCTTCCCTTCCCTCCCGCATCCCTGCTCTCGCTCTCTGTAGTATTTGCACGAAAATGGAGTCGTCCACCGTGACCTGAAGCCGGAGAACCTGCTCTACGCAGACCTGTCCCCCGACGCTCCCCTTAAAATTGGTGGGTTTGCTGGGGCCCCCCCGGGGGGGGTTGTGGCACGAGGGGGGTTGATGGCACCTCTCCCTGACGGCAGCGCCGCTCCCCTCTGTGTCCCTCCAAGGTGACTTTGGGCTCTCCAAGATCGTGGATGAACAGGACACCATGAAAACTGTCTGCGGGACGCCGGGGTACTGCGGTGAGCGGGAGGGAAGAGCTGGGGTTGGGGGGGAGACCCGGGGAGGCTGCTCCCTGCCTGAGGCCGCGCACAGCTCGGTGCAGGGATGGCAGATGGCTGTGTTGGGCTCGGGAGACGCTGCCGGTACCCAGGAGTTGTCTCCTCCGCCGTGAGGTTCCCACTGTGGCCACGCTGCCGGGATCCCCACACATTTGAACCCCAAACTCTGCTTCCAGCCCCCGAAATCCTCCATGGATGCCCGTACGGCCCTGAAGTGGATATGTGGTCCGTGGGCGTCATCACCTACATCCTGTGAGTAACGCTGCCGGGGCCCCGCGGGCAGTGAAACCGTGGCGGCGAGACAGTTTGCTCCACCTCAGCCCACCGCGAGCAGCCGGCAAACTGTGTGAGAGTAGCTCCTCTCTCCCGCGCCCGCAGGCTCTGCGGCTTCGAGCCTTTCTTTGATCCGCGAGGGGACCAGTACATGTACAGCCGCATCCTCACCTGCGACTACGAGTTCGTGTCCCCGTGGTGGGATGAGGTTTCCCTCAACGCCAAGGACCTGGTGAGCAAGCCAGCGCCGGGGCTTGGGGCTGCCGAGTATGAAGCCTTCAGATCAATGCTTGTAAAGATAACACAACTAGGGGCGTTTAACAAATGAAGCCTTTTCGTGTGTCTGAAATTGGTTACAGGTCAGAAAATTGATCGTCCTGGACCCCCAGAAGAGACTGACGGTCTACCAGGCTCTGGAGCATCCCTGGGTCACCGGGAAAGCTGCTAAATTTGCTCACATGGACAGCACGCAGAAGAAACTGCAGGAATTTAACGCCAGGCGGAAACTGAAGGTAAGGTGAAAAAGCCCCGTTGACCCCCGGGGTGGCTCGTGTTCTCGTGCAAACAGCTAGGGCCACCAAGAGCCGCTGTCGCTGGGTTTTAAGGATCCCCTGCCCCGAGCAGATTAATGTTCAGCGACACGTGGCAGCTCGGGGGGCTGGCTCAGGGAGGGGGGTGAAGGACGATGGAGCGGCTCCTTGCGCAGCTGCGTCCCCGGGGAGCTGCAGCTGGGCTGCCCGAGGAGGCAGCTGCTGCCGGGAGAAGCCTTGCCCGAGGTGAAGGGCTGGGCTTCCCAGCTCGGTGGGGCCGAAGGAGCGGGCACCATCTCCCCTTCCGCACGCTCCGGGGGCTCAAGCGCCTCGGGAACGGCATCGAAGGGGAGAAACACACGCTAATAACTGCTCGTGCCGCTGTGCCTTTGCAACAGGCTGCCATGAAAGCCGTGGTGGCTTCCAGCCGCTTGGGCAACCACGGGCACCACGACTGCTCCCGCAGCGGGCGCAGCCAGGGGGGTCCCCGCGGCGCCTGCCTGCCCCAGGGGATGGGGACCACCGGCCCCGAAGCCACCACCACTGAGGGCCTCGATGCTTTCCGGAGCGACTGCCCCGCCGTGTCCAAGGTTCCCGTGAACGGCGCCGGCTGCAAGAGCTAACGCGCTCGGCACCGCTGCCGGCTCGCCACGGCTTCGACAAGCAATATCCCACTGATGCTTGGACGCTGGCACGGGGAGAGGCGAGGGAAGCCGGGGGGACAGGAGCGCCCCGAGTGTAGGTGTGCGTCGGGAGCCCGTGGTCTGTCGTGTGGAGCATCCTTATTTAGTGTCCTGTTGGCAGTGCAGTCGTACCTGGTCGCTGTGAGTGTGTGTCTGTACGGACCCGACTGAGGAAACAAGGCTGGTGACTCTGTCTTCCGACAAATTAACAGTTTTGGCCACTGTGGCTTGAAAAGATCCCAAGTGGCTTAAAAATCAGGAGCAAACAGCAGAAAAAGGATTTCTTTCACTTTCCCTACAAAGGCCGTAAGTTGTCTTTACGACAGCGTTTCGTAAGTTCCTGTACGTAGTCCCGAAGGGTTTATTTGCCTGGGGGAGAGGGCGCGTCTGGATTATCGCTGACCATCGACGTCGCATCTGCAGTCGCTGCTACAAGACCCAGCCTGCGGCTTACTGCTGTATTAGACAAGGTTTGTGGGAGCCTTTCAACCCAGCTGTTTGATCCTATCCGGATAAAAAGTGTTTGCCAGTGGTTCCTTTGTTATCTCTAGACGGTAGACGACCTCTGCTTGATCTGTGCTTTGGTTCCACCCCAGTTTCATTTGTTCCCACGTTCGGTCTTGCTGTGGCTACGTGATGGTGGTAGGAGCGTCACGACCCGGGAATGCTGGCTCGCCTGGCCTCTGCGTTGGCGTTCCAGGTTACGGCGTACATGATGAGGTTTAACGAAGAACAATGCAACTCTTTCTACGGCGCGTTGTAAGACTTTGTAACGTGTAACGGTGCTGTTGTTTCCTGAGTGAGGACAATGAGTTCATACCTATTTTGTTCTTTTTTTTTTTTTTTAAGATGAATGAAATCAGTTGACAAACTTCTTGAAAAGAAATTTTTTAGGCAGATATTTACCAAGCCGCAGGATAAACATTTGCAGATTTTAATACAGAACAAGTAATCGGACAGGAAAAGCCATATTACGCGTGGGGGATTACAGAAAGCCAGGCAGCGGCTCCGCAGTCGCAGCTGGTGTGATCCAGCGCAGGGTTTGCTAACCCGAGGCAATGACCGTGACCCGCACCCCTTGCCATATACATATAAAAATGTGTCTGGGCAAAAAAAATCTCAACTGGAGAAGAGCGAAATTTGTACATGATGCTAATTTTTCCAGGATGGGGACGTAGGACCCAGTAGTTGGTAAAGGAGGGGCTGCAAACAAGAATTAAAATTTTGCTGAAGCTGAAAGCCGCCATTCCAGACACCCGGCTCGGTGCAGGGGTGGGTGAGCGGCTCAGAGCTGTAATCAGAGCGGCAGGAAGGCAAATGTAACACGACGACTTTCGTATTTATTTACAGCACAAGCAGAAATCATAAAGGCTACGTGTAAGGGCTGATCCATACTCTGTGAAGCTCATTGATGTTTCGGGTGCTTGTAAAGCCGAATACAGAGGAGAGATCGGGTGTTTAACTGGAAAAGTATTAGGTCTCGACCAGAAGTGCGGTCATAGCTTCGACAGGGAAGCAGATGCACAGCAAGATTTCACTTTGGAGAAAGCAAACGCTGGTAACATGGGAGAATGTTTAGGCAAGGGAAAAATTATTCCCTTTGCTTTGTGTTTTGCAGGCAGGGCAGTTGTTTTCTCTCCTTTTTTTAATATAGAGGGCTGAACCTTGCGGTGTGCTGAACTCCCGTCTTTATCCTCTGCTTAGGGTGACACTCTCTGTCCTTCAAACTCCGTGACGTGTCCCCATTTACTCCAGTGGGGCCAGAACTCCAACTTTAACCAAGTTGTTTACTAACCCGAGTCTTAAAAGACTCTTTTATATCCTTTGACGTGAAATACTTATTTAAACACCTTGCAGGACCAGGCCAGAGTGCTCGGCACACCCAGAGCCTGTGAGACAGGGATCGATGCTGGGAAACGCTGAGTAACCTTGCCCTGCCCACAGACCACTCCTGATCCTGCAGAATAATGGGAGATAAGGTGTCCATTAGATAACAGCGAGTAACAAAGTGTCTTCAGCGATGGAAGGCACCCGAGGGAAAACTGTAAGCAAAAAAAGGAGTTTGCCTCTTATGTTATGTCAACAAAGTATTATTCCACAAATATCAGTACTTAAAGGTAGAAAAAAAATGTTCTCCTGGGAGTCGAGCTAATAGGAGATGCCATTTTGGTCTGTCTGCTGTTTTCAGAATGTGTTTTAATAACTTACTACTTCAGTATAGTGGTGACATTTCCGATATTGCAGGTATTTATAAAGAAGTATAGACAGCTAATAAAGTATCAAACATCATAACACGGGCTCTGTTTTTACTCTTCGTCTCGGAATACAAGGGCTAAAAATTGACCGAGCCAAATAGCAGCTTGCTGAAAGCCATTTTTTTTCTGATTTTTAACGCATTTTCATACAATAACTTATTTTCAGGCTCTGGACAGTTAAACACTCTATCCGCTGTCCATCTCCCCAGGGTTACGGCACTATCGGACTGACGGAGATCTTCCGCTCGTTTTGCCTTAGTGTCAATTAGTTTTATTCGCCTTAGCGTAAAAAAACCCGACCCGGCCTTTTTGAGCAGGGCCCGTGTTCCGCGAGGACAGTTATAATTTAACCTAACAAACCAAAAGACAAATCCCTTGCGAGGTTGAATGAGAAAAAGCACCTTGGCCGGAAGCGCTGGGATGAGCGGGGGGGCTGCGGGGCCTCTGCCCCGAGGGCTCTGCCCGGTGCACGAAGCGCACCGAGGGGGAAGCGGTGGGGGTGCGCCGGGGCGGCCTCGGGGCAGGCGGGCACCTCCCGGCCGCAGGGGCGGCGAAGAGAACCACGGCCGGCTCAGCGGCTCGGCTCGGCCCAGGGCGGGCCGGGGCCTGCCCGGCCGCGGGGCCTCTCGGGCCTGCCGGGGCCTGCCGGGGCGGCGGGAGCCTCGCGGGGCCGGAGGCGCGGGGCGGGCCCAGCTGCCGCACCCTGATGTCACGGCGCAGCCCTCCGACGTGACGTCACCGCCACGGCGCCGTTGCCATGGCGCCCGCAGCCCCTGTCGCCGCGGACGGGCAGGGGAAGCACTGACGCCCCGAGCCCTGACGTCACCACCTCGGTGACGGCGTCCGCGGGGGCGGGGCGTGCCCCGAACCCTCCAATAGGAAGAGAAGTAGAGGGGCGGAGCACTCGGAGGAGCGGACATTCTGATTGGCTGGAGCGCCTGTGTTTTGGCGGCGGGAAGAAGGCGTCCTGCGCGAGAGAGGGGTTCGCTGATTGGCTGTTGCTTTGCCGGGGTGGGGCGGCGCATGCGCACAGCGGGGCGGGGCGGGCGGCCTGATATGGAGGGAGGTGGCGCGACGCTGCCGTCCGCCTAGCCTTCGCGCACGGTAACTTCCTCCCCCGGGGCCCTGAGGGGAGGGCGGCCCCTGGCCTCGGACCGAAAGGGGGGGAGGGTGGCCCGTCCCCTCCGGGTGGGGCTTGGGAGGGGCGAGGAGGGGCCGCCCGTCCCCACAGCGCGGCGGGAGCCCCCCTGGCTGGGGGCACCGGGCCCGCTTCCCTCACGTCCCGGCCCTTACCTCACAGTGGGTCCTGGTGGGTACCGGCGCTGGGCGGCGGGAAGGGGTGGTGGAAGCCGGGGGGAAACCAGGACAGGGCAGGGGGAGCCGGCTGAGGTGGAGCTGTGGGAGCCTCGTAGTTTCCCTAAACCGCGCGGCAGTGGCAGGCTTTGCGTCCCTGCCCCGAGCCCGCGGGGCTCGGTGCTTCAGTGCCGCAGTAACATCTGCTTCTTCCTGCTTTTCGGCGGCAGGACCGCGTTCCAGCGTGCCGAGGAAAGCGAAGTCTTCGGCTTTGTAAGTACAGGAAGATGTTCTTGTTCTTAAGGGGTCTTTCTTAAAGTCTTCCAAGTCTTTAAGAAACACAAGAGAACTCTGTGGCTGGTTCACTTAGCTTATAATTGTAAACTATGCCTAAAAATTGGCACAGCGTGGCGTAACTTGTTGGATGTGACAAGTGGCCTGCATTATCAGGATTTGATAGTAGGGAGCTGCGGAATGTGCAGGCCTGAAGCAGCATTTTTTTGTTTACTTGTGACAGTATTTTCTACACTTACACGTTCAGTAAGACCTTCTTACGTTGCACAGCTATAGAAGGACATGCTATTAGAACTTAATTTTGGAGAATGCATGCGAAGTAATATTAGTCCAGTGATCTCAAAGGTGAAATGATATATACCTGTAATAACGTGTTCTATTTAAGTTCTGTACTTCTCTAAAAAAAGGGAAGACAAAAATGGACCAAGTGTTGTGTAACTCTTTTATTCCCTTGTTCTTCAGAGCACACTGGAATTTTCCTTTTCTACGTGAAACACAGCCATGACAGATCAAGAGTATGTTCTTTGCATGTGGAAGAAGCGCTTGTGGCCAGCAAAGGTAAAGCAGATGTACAAATGAGGAAAGGTTTGTGGATAGAACTTAGAAATGGATGAAACAGTAGTAAGTAAGCAAGAGCTCTAAGTAAACATGTATATACTTTAAAAAAGAGCTAATCTGTACAGGTCGTAATGCTGCAACCAGATACTGCGGAATATCAGTCCGTCCTGCGCTGCTCACATTAAAAATGTTTCGATGTCAGATCTGTCCTATAGTCTAACAGACTTGGTCAAGGGTTTTAAACGTGTGTTTTTCTCTCGAATGTAGATTTTGCGCAAAACTGGGGCGGCTGGGAAAACATCTGTTGCTAAAGCAAAGGAGACTTCTTTTCAAGTTGAAATACTTGGCTTGAAAGAACAGTTAAGTATCCTTGTTACCGTCGTACGTTTGCACTCTTAGACTTTAAAAAAAGAAGTAATCCCATTATCTGAAGATATCTGTGAAATGAGATCATTGATTTACAGAAGGATTAGATGGCTAATCCAAAGCCCGTTGCCTTCTCAGAGCTGGCCATATACATCCATAAGCAGCATACTGACAGCTCAGGCATTCTTCATGTGGGTTTTTTTTTCCCTTAACTTCTGCTGACAGATATGGGTTTTGGGGAAATAAATATTGCAAGTTTATTGCCAGGTGAAAGCAGTGTCATGCTGTTGGTAATGCTTAATGCTGTGATGTTTTCAGTCAGCTTTGTTGTATTTTCAGGATTTGTGTGAACTGCGCAGATGCTGTACCGCTGAAGGAAGAACGTATAGAAAACATCGCCTCTAACTTAGGTGAGGAGATGTCAAAACATTTGCTGCCTTGTATATATTCTGAGGGTAAAATATACACAAAAGCTCAACCTGGTGGACAATAGTTGTATATTTCACTGAGGTATTTATTGAGGGGGGTTTTTTGCATTTCTTTTGCTGTCTTTCCATCCGTAAAGCTTGAAAATAGACTAAACGTGATCACAGCTACTTTTGCTCTTCCCTTGTGTAGTGCGTTGGAAGGAATGGTGAAGAAACTTGTGTGTACTTGCACCAAAATAAGGTGTTGGAAGCTTGCTCTTTGTGCGTCTCTATATACTCTGCCTTAAGAATCACGGATGATTTAAGTGTTAAGTTGCATCTTAAACAAAAGATATACTATAAATACAATTTCTTATTTCTTGTAAACAAAGAAGGCTTATTGCATTTATTGCATATTCTTCTTCCTCAGATCAAAGGAATAATTCGAGTGAGGCTGTGGAAGAACTGAAATACCGCTGTTCTCTTAAACTTGCCCTGGATATTTTGACTGAAAAGGGCTCACCCAGACAAGTACCACATTCAGAAGGAGGACCAAATATTCGGTTATCCCAGGGGAACAATGCAGGATCTCTGTTGTCTACACCCTTACGTAGATGTCGGTCGCTCTTTCACTCTAAAGAAAAGTTGCAGCCTGAGACTTCCAAGAGGAAAAGAGAAGACAAAAATAACCCCAGCCTGAAGACTGATACAAACAACCAAAACCAGAAAGGTTCTTTCATTTCAGAGGAGAGCACTAAAGCACATGAAAGTGGAACAAACCCTTCCAAATGTGCTCCTGGGGACTTGTGTAACACATCAAACTCAGATAGTCAAAACTGCAAAATACCAGAATCGAAATCACTACCAAGACAGAAAAAACCCAAGCCCAGATTGCTGACAAAGTCCAAACCAGGAAATAAAGTCTCCCTTAAACCAAAGGAGGAAAAAAGTAAGCAAGGAAGAAGACCGAGAGGTGCAGGATCACCTGTGTCATGTAGGAATGATTTCCCCAAGGACCAAGCACAGCCCCTTGCTGAGGAAGGGTCTCCTCTGTCTGTCCCCTGCAAGTCTGACACAGTGGTACCTGTCAGAACGGCAAACACCAGAAGTCAACCTAGAAGGACGTTCCTGGATTCCTCTCGTACAAGTGCCTCAGATGACTTGGAAAAAAGCATCAGTAGTGAGAGCGAAAGTCTAGCAAAGCAATTAAATGAAAGAAGAAAGCCAGGGAGTTTAAAAAGTGTTAATGGAGAACAAGAGATCCGTGCAACTGTGTCCTCAGGCAGAAAAAGGAAATGCAGGAATTACCCTGAATCTTCATCCGGGCCTTCTAACCACGGGATGCTTCCTGATAGCTTCTCCTCTCAGCACAAAGAGGAGGAAAATAAGAATACTTCCCATGTGGTTATGAATAAAGTAAAGCAGTTTCAGCTGCCTGACTTTGAGGAAGATGAAGGTGGGCATATTGCTTGGGGAAGGGAAAACTTCATCCCATTTGATCGTCAAGCATTGTTACTCCTCTTGGAATGTTGCAATGCTTTTGTGAATATGGCTCTTGAATTGCTGATTTTAATTCCTTTTGGTTTAAGTTTTGGAGTAGCAAAAAATGTCATCACACGCTAGCATGGCATTTAGGTTGTCTGGAGTTGTTTAGGGTTTTGCATTGAAAAACTGTACTTAGTAATTCTTACCCTGCCGTAGAAGACTTGATAATTTCACACATTTTTTTTCTTTACTGCTGTCTAGTTAGTGTTGAGATGAAATGACCGTACATAAAGGAACGGGCTGGTACAGAATCCTGAAACCAGCCTGTTCTCATTCCTTTCCCTTTTTCATCTTTTATTCTGATTATTAGGCCTTTTCCTAGGCAGAGAATTGAGAGTGTGTGGTGTGACAGACCCTTGCGTTACGGTGACTTGGGCTGCCGTGGGGTCACTTACACGGGGGTGTGTTCCACCTGGTCTGAAGCTGATACTTTTTTTTTTTTAAATCACTGTTCCATGCTTATGAGCACTGGTGCTTGCTGCTCTTGGCAGGGCTGGAATTGTCTGACCTGTCTTCAAAGATAGTTTCCTCAGAGAGTCTCTCTCGCCTCTCTGCTCTGGTAGATGAAGAGGAGGAGGATGAAGAACTTCCTAGTATTTTGTCACATCAAGGTGAGAGATCAGTGTACCTATATGAGACTTCTTCACCCAAGACCGTTGTGCTCTTTTAGGGCATGACTGCTCTAGTTTGCTGACAAGCTACGGTAATGAAACCTAAACCTTTCTAGAAAGTGAATCCAGCTTTGGTCAAGCTTGGAATAAAATGCATTTCTTGGAAGGCTTTTTGAAGCAGAATGAAATGCAAATCATTGTGAAACTGGGCAAGGGCCTAGGATTGAAATGTCTGAGTTCCTGTACTCAGAACTACCTGTGCTGCATTTTGGGGGGTGGGGGGGTGCCCCGTCACCTTAGTTGAAACCTGTAAAAGATTGAAGTCCTGAAAGGAGGCTGATAGGAGAGGGCAAGCTTAACTGTCTTGTCTTGTGTTTTTTAAAGAAAAATTACTTTATTTTTCATCATAGAACCACAATCAATTGAAGAAGGGATTTTGGTCTGGTGCAAATTGCGAAGGTATCCTTATTGGCCAGCAGTGGTAAGAACAGCTCGCTGCCTTCTTAGAGTGATATTGGAAGGGGTCTGATAAGGAGCAGCTTACCAAGTTCTTGAGTGTCTTTTGCCCTTCTTGACTTGTGCAGAGCTGGACATGTTACAGATCTTCCAGTAGAAGCGTTCCAAAGATAATAGAAGTAAATTTACGTATGACAAAAGCACATAAAAAGTAAATGTGGTTGATTCACATATGTTTGTATTGGAGCAGAGGATTACCGCTGAGCCTTTATACCTTGTACCGTGAATTAGGGTGGTTGTACCCAGCTAACGAAAGAAAGAGGATGGGTCCTGGTCCTTGTACGCTAACAAAAACGCTCCATTGGGGTAACTTGCTATTCTTGCCACTTTAAACTTAATTTTTCATATTTGTGTAACTTCTTTTAAATATGGGGTGTACTGTATAATATCGATGGAAACTGTTCCTGCTTTGTTAAGGGTATTAGGGTTTTAGGGTGCTAATGAGACTTTATCCTTTCAACAGGTAAAATACGTGAAGCGGAAACACAGAAAGGCATGTGTGCTGTTAATAGAAGGGAATACAAATGACAAGAAAAAAGGGTAAATGTTGAGGATTCTGATCGCGTTCTGAACTTTGGGTTTCTGTTTTAGGCAGTGCCCTGTACTCTTTTCCTGGTACAGGGCAATTACGCTGTCACTTAAAACCAAGGTTGATCTCAGAGGGAGGGACCAAGTAAGGTCAGGATTTGCAGGTGCGGGCTACGTGGTTTATCGTGCTGCCAGTGGAGACAGGCTGGCATTCGTGTGAACAGCTGACACTTCTGTGAGCAAGAAAAAAAGGGCTGGGGACCCAGCTGCTGCTTGTTACATGTGCCCAAACTTTCTGGAAGCACAGGCCTGCCTTTAGTTTTGTTTTAAAACCAGGTAGTTCTCATTTGTTAAAGTTAGCATAGTTTTAGCTTATTATGAAAACCAAAACTAGTAAAACCTGCATTCCTGAATTCCTTATGAAACCTAATTTTCAGGGAGGTGTGGAATTGCAGTAAACAGAGGTGCAACTCAACTGCCTCTTTTCCCTAACTGTGTTTCTTTGTTTCATCAAGTTTCTCAGTATCTCTTAAGAATCTGAAGCACTTTGATTGTGAAGAAAAGCAGGACCTCATAGTAAGTACTACCAGTAACATGTAACTGCAAGTGTATATGTGTTGGGAAAAATCGAGTTGTGTACAGAATGTATAACTGACCCTGCGGGAGGAGTGTGGTGCAGCTGGCTCGTCTGGGTTTGTTCGTGGTTCTCTGTTCTCTCTCACTCTGTTCAACAAAGTAATTAAACATATTCGTGCTCCACAAAATGGAGAATAATATGGGAATGGGATCCCCCTGACACCTTTTTCCATCTCGGTGAGGCTGCTGTTAAGAACACACGTGTATGTGGAAGGCAGGCAGTTGCTTAGGACTCTTACTGTGTTTTCATTTGTGGGTTTTCTCCATACAACAAAGCCACTCTCACGCTGCATGACAAAGTGATTGCAGAAGTGGAATTTCAGGAGAATGCAGAAAACCGCAAGTAAACTTTGATTCGTTATCGTTAGCCTTTTTCTGTTACCTGGTTAGTGTCCTAGACCTAAAAGCTTCAATAGGCTGTTCTTGTCAGGACTGTAAATGGCTCTTGTTTTGTAGGAACGAGCCAAAGAAGATTATCGCCAAGAAATTGAATGGTGTATTCGATTGATTTCTGACTATCGAATTAGAGTAGGTAAGCAGATGAGTCGGATGATGTCATCCATTCTGATATGCATCAGAAAAAAGATAACACCAAAACTGTCAGCTTTGCTTCATAGGCTTAATTGAACTGATCGATAACCCTGTTTTGGGCTTTTTAGGTTGTCATTCTTTTACTGGATCCTTCTTGGAATATTTTGCTGCTGATATCAGTAAGTGAATTCATTCTCTTTTGTATTCTTCTCTTAGCAGGTAGGTTTAGCTCTGTTCATGCATGTGTGGTGTTAGGCATCAGACCCGGTGAGAGGGGGTACCACTGAAATTGCTACACGCCATTATTGCAATCTAAGGCTTTTCAGTCCCACAACAAGAGTTAAATAAATACCCGATTGTCTGTAACAATCGATAACTGGTTACTTCACGTTGTAGAGAGTTTATTTCAGAGCTCCTGTCAGTTTCAACTCCCTAATCTTTTTTAATGCAAAATTAAGATTTTGTTGGTGGTGGGTTTTTTACCTTCTTTGGTAGGGGAGGAAGAAAAACTTCTCTTATGCAAATATAAAATAAGGCACTTTCTTGATATGTAAGTATGTATGCAAGCAAGCCCTTTGTTTTGTGTATTTAAGTAAGAAAGATTGTGGCTTTTCTGTTCAGGCTACCCAGTTAGAAAGGAAGGTTATCAAGGTTTAGTCCAAATGACCTTTCCAAATGTGGCAGAGGAAGATGTGGAAGAATCTTCATCAGAAACTTCACCTCAGAAGCCCTCCAAGAAACTTCTTCCTGACAGAACAAGAGCCGCTAGAGATAAAGCAAATAAAAAGATAGTGGAGTTTATAGTGAAGACTAAGGGGGCTGAAGAGCATCTTCTGGCTATTTTGAAAAGCAGAAAACAATCCCGGTGGCTGAAGGAATTCCTGAATTCGAGTCAGTACCTGACCTGCGTTGAAACTTATTTAGAGGATGAAGAACAATTAGACCTTGTAGTGAACTACTTGAAGGAAGTGTATCGTGAAATAGACGCTAAAAATCTGCATCAAATAAATGGAGATGGAATAAAATTTATTTCAGATGTCCTTTTGCCTGAAGTAAGTAAACAACATTTACTTTTCTCAGTGTTTGATGAAGTAAGGAAGTGACCCTAGTGTTACGTGATTTGAGTGTCCTGCCTTGTGGTGTGTTCCCCGGGAGCTGGGTAATGTTTGGGCTGGGCAGGTACGTTCGTGCCTGCCCACCTACCAGCTTGGGTCATGGTCCCTTCAGCTCAAAGGGCATAAAACTCTGCTTCCTTTCTATGTATAGCTTGAGCAAAGAATCTTAAAATCAGGGCAGGAGGCTCTTAAGCCATGTTCATGGGCTGGTAATCAGAGAACAAACATGTTTACATTACATGTTGGAGAAAATAAATAAAATAAAGTTCCTGCTGGCGCTGCAGGTGTTGGCAGTATTAGGCTGGCAGGGGTACGGGTGAGGTGAGAGATGGGGACCAATGTCATTCTAAATGCTGATTTTTAAGCCGTTAGCGCAGCATGGAGAAGTTTTAGGTAGTGTGATGTTTTTGGAGGCAGAATGATCGCTTGCTGGTGCATTTTGATTATTTCTGAAACTCTTCAGAGCTTTGGGGTTGTTGTTTTTTTTTTTTTTTTTAATTTGGCAAGTCATCTCTGGGTTTTCTTGGGTTCTTTGTGTGTGTTGGGGGGTGGGCTGTTTGTTTTTACAGTTACACTTTTAGATACTTACTGTTCTTCTTAGGAATTTTACTGGGAGAATGTTAGTAACTTCTGTAGAAAGAAAATTACTATGAAGACTGTCTTAATCCGGTTATAAACATACCGTCTGGGGAATGTTAAAGGACAAGTTTGTATTATTTGTTTAAGAGCTTGAGGTACCCAACAGGCAGTTTCCTCCCAAGTTTCCTAAGTGATTGAGGAACCTTGTTCCAAAAATGGTCTCATCTGCTGCGACCATTTCAAATCACTTGGTGGTAATTTAGTTCTTGTTTCATGAGTATAAATGAACTAAATACTTTTATAGGCCATCATTTATGCGATTTCTGCTGTGGATGACATAGATTACAAGAAGGCAGAAGAGAAATACATAAAAGGACCATCTGTGAGCAAAAGGTATCTTTTTAGTTTTAGCATTCTCTGAATTTTTCTTACTAGTTTGCTCTTTATACGGAAAAATGTGAGTAGAAGGGCAGGAGTGTTCAGTATCCTCCCTTCGGTAGGGCAAGCTTCCTCACTGTCTAAGTAACAAGAACGTTTTCCACGTTTAATTGTTTTGCTGAGTTACTGTAACACATTGCAAACTGTTTAATATGTTAAGATTATTTTTATTACAGAACTTCAATGTATTTCTTTTCAGGGAGAGAGAAATATTTGATGAAGAAATCCTAGAAAGAAAAAAGTGGAAGACCAAACTCGCATCTGCAGACAGCGTCTGAAGAGTGGTACAAGCTTTCCTGAGTTATCCTGGCACTGAGTGTGTATCAAAGTGGTTATTTGTATAAAATGTGTAATTCTTACTTTTTAAAATCCGTGTGTATATCTTCAAAAGATGTAGCTGTTCTAACGCTGTACTAGTCGGACACAGCTGTATCTTTGGTCCTTGCTCTCGATGCTGTGCACTGCTTCCCGTGGTCTTGCCATGTTGAACTGCCTGTAAAAGACGATGCGAACCATGTCGGAATGCTGAGGGTGTGCGGCTGCCTCCGTCCTCACCCATTCAGTGTGCTTGCCATGGGACTTGCAAAGACTGCGAGTGTTTGCAGAGCTCCTTGACAGAACACTGGGTTTTGTATGAATTATTTTGGCCAAACTTCGGCCAAATTTTGGACAAAGGAAGGTGTTACCAGAAAACACGTACTGGTAAACTCTGTAGCCACGTATAGCCTGATGACTTTACTGCTACTGAATGTACGCAGGTTTCCTGGCTGAAAATGTTTCCAGCGGGTTGACTTCTTGCTTTACGTGCGTCTCAAAGTGTGGGAAAGAAAATTGGTCCCTAGGGACGCAATCTGAATAACAAAGGCTTTGTTTTTGTTGTTAGGACAACTGTAAAATTCAGTGGCAAAGGAATCCAATGTTTGCTTTAAAAACCAAAACACATTCACTTTTCCCTTTACCAGCACAACCATTTTGAATGCTCAGTTAATGGTTTTTGAGGCCACGATTTTAGGAACGCTTCTGCTTGTCTTAACTACCCCATTGAATCATGCGTAGTTCCCTCCCTCAGCCCTCGCTAGGGCTGTTGCGTGTTGCAAATTGCCTTTGGCAGACTTGCGGTGTTACGGATAACTGTCGTGCTGAAAGCCCAATGACTGGTATTTTTCTATATTGTAATGAAAGTGTGATCTACTTGCGTGTCCAATAGAAACCGAGATGACTTGAAATTAAGGAAGAAGTTTAAATGTAAATTGGGATACAGATGTGTATTCTGGCTATGGTAATTATCTGGATATATTTTGATTACACTTTTAATTACTCTGTACTCTATAACAACTTTCAATAGGCATTTGGAATCTGTATTCACATTATCGAAGGGATATGCACAAGTTCCTAAGTCATAGGAATCGAATAGGTATTTAGCGGGACTATTCTCTATCTTTCATTAAACGTTGTAATGCATTTTCTGTGGAATACAAAGACATAATGCCAAGGCAATAGAGCTGGAGCTCTAACTCTGGAGCTGCCCACGGCTCTTGCAGATGGAGGCAGCTTCAGCTTGGAAAGCGGAAGCTTCCAGGCCCTAAACCTGGCCCGTGGGTGCTGTTTGTGGTGATTGGGGATCAATGCATCCCTGGGTTCCCCCTCCTTTAAAACATAACCATGTGTAAAAGACCCTTCTTCAGACCGTGGCACAGAACTCCCCAGTCCCTTTGCCTTTTCCCCATCCTTTTCATACCTTTTGGCCAATTTGATCTAACACGGACAAGTTCTCGTCTTAAAAATCAAACTGCGTCCTTCTGCCTAAGTATGACGAAGAGTGCACGTTGTGTTGAAGCACTCTAAAATGTTTACATCTTTAAAAACCACTTCCGACTCTTGAACCAGCTGGTAAAGGTTGCTCACAGTACTCTTCATACCTCGAGACCAAATTCAGTGTTGTGCTGTACAGAATTATGTGGTCTTAAATCAATTAAAGTTGAAGTGAATCATCAAGGGCTTGTCATTACTTTTGTTTGAATACACTCATTTATTTTTTCAGCTGTGGGCTTTGGTGCGCATGGGCAGACGCTTCCACCCCACTTTTACGTCAGGGGAAGATTATTTTTGCGTATTGGATAAAACTGTAGTACCACGTTTTATTTGCGCACTTTCACGTTATTAAACGTAGGGGCGAGTACAAGAAAGCGAACTTACTGTTTTCTGCCCTTGTGCTTTATCTAAAACAGGTTCTCGCGTGCATCGTCCCTGCCACGAGCCAGCTTGTCCAGTTCCAACCCGCGCCGGAGCTGCCTCCTTCAGGGGACCTGCCTGTGCTGGTTGTTTCTAGGATAGTGGTTGTTTCTAGGATATTAAAAAAAGATCGGAGCACGCTTTGGGGAGGGTGTGATGCGTTCCCCCACGCCGGAGAGCCGGTGGGTGCTGGGGGTTAAGGAGGCAGCGGGAGGTGGTGCGGCCCGAGCAGGAAAAGGAGCAGCTGCCGAAACCCGGGATCGAACCAGGGACCTTTAGATCTTCAGTCTAACGCTCTCCCAGCTGAGCTATTTCGGCTGCGTGGAGGCGCTCTTCCCCCCCCCCGGCCGTGACCCCCGGCGGGCCCGGGCCCGGGCCCGGTGCGGGTGGGCGCCGAGCAGCGGGGGGGCCGGCGGGAGGGCCCGGCTGGGGCGGGCACGGGCGGGGACGGGACACGGGGCGCGGCGGCGGCGTGGGGCGGCCGGTGCCGGCGCGGTCTCTGCCCACAGCGGCGGCGGCGGCGGCAGCGCGGTCTCTGTGGCGCAATCGGTTAGCGCGTTCGGCTGTTAACCGAAAGGTTGGTGGTTCGAGCCCACCCAGGGACGATCGCTTCCTTTTCCTGCGCGGCCGCCCCTCCGGGGCTCCGCGGCACCGGGAGCCGCCTTTCCGCCCCGCCCTCGTTTTACCGCGGGCCGGGGCGGGGCCCGCCGGGTAGTCGCGGAACCCCCCTGCCCGCCCCGCGTTCCCCGCCGGCGCGCTGAGGCGGCGCACCGGGTCCGCGCCGGGCCTCTTAGCGGGTGCACCGCGCCCAGAGGTTGCCTGAAGGGCTGCGGGCGAGATGGCGGCGCTGGGCTGTGAGCGGGGCCGGGAGCGGGGCCGGGTGGAGGCCTCGGCCCTCTGCGCAGGGACTGAGCCGGGAGGGAGGCCTGAGGGAGGACCGGGCCGGGCTGGAGGCTCCGGGGCACTGAGGGGGGACCGGGCCGGCGGCTCCGGGGCGAGGCAGCGACCACAGCTCTGCCCGGGGCTGACTCGCGTCCGCGGGGTGAGGGCCCCGGGGAGCGGACGGGGGCCGCGGGGTGTCCCCGTTCCCTCAGGGCTCGTCTCCGGGGCGGGGGTCCCGCGTTGAGCTCTCTCCCCGGTCCGGGCCGTTCCCTTTCCCCGCGGTGGCGGTCTCCGGCCGGAGCTGAGCTCTCCCGTGCTCTCCTTGCAGGTCTTCGCCTCCCCCGGCGCGGCGTGCTGGCCTGGCGGTGAGGGCCGGGGCTGGGGGGCCCTGGGTGTCCGCGCGTGGGGGGCCGGGGCGGTGGCACCCCCGAGCCCCGCAGCTGACGGCGGCTTCCCCCGTGCCGGGGAGCGCCGAGTGAGCCGTGCCGGGGGGCGGGTGTTCGGTGGGGTTCTCTTCTGCGGCTGGGTTTGATCGGAGAGCTTGCTTGCTCCGTTTCTGGGGCCGCTCTGCTCCCCGCGGGGAGGGCAGCGGCGTGTGCTCCTGCGGGGCCGAGGTGGGGGGGACAGCGGGGGGCCTGTGCCGCCATGTCAGGAGGCGCAACGGCTTCTCTTTTTCCCAGGCCCGGTGCCGTGACATCTGTTCACACTCAGCTGCTCCATCAGACGCCGGTGGCTGACCACGCTGACAGGTAACGCTGGCGCTCCAGGACAGGTTCCTCAGCTGTGTCCTTCCTCCCACGGGTGGGGGATCCCAAGTGGTACGGGGGGAAGAACCCTCCTGTTTGCCGTGGCTCTGTCTGCGTACGCATGACAATCTTTTCCTCACTTCACTTCTTAAAAGCCAGGATTAACTGGCAGGCTGCTGTCAGCCTGTCAGCCCTGGAGATGAGCCCGCCAGGCACCCTCCGTAATCTGGGTACAGCCACAGAGGGGCTCTGCCTGAGCAACAAACTCCCTTGATCTCCCCGCAGTGTGGGGGAAAAAATAACCCTGTTATAAACGCAGTCTCCAGCAGTAGCAGAGGCTGTGAGAGTGTCCATAAGCAACGTACCACGGATTCTTTATGGCATGGCAGCTCCTCGAGGCTAATGATTGTATTCTGCAGTTACGCTAAATAATTGGAGACTGATACTACTGCGCCGTTTGTCTTCAGCTCTGTCCAAGTCCAGCAAAAGAGCTCAGCTGTTGTCCAGAAAAAATCCTACGTCCCCACTAGCAGGGGCGAATATATTGTCACCAAACTCGATGACCTGATCAACTGGGCGCGAAGGGTGAGTCGCTGAAGCTGTCGTGCTCCCTAGGGAGAAATGGTATCAAATGCTTCGAGGTGCTGGTGGGAAATGGGTTTGAGCCATCTCCTCCTCGGGATAAAAATAGGCTCAAAATTCTCCACAGGGAAATAGCCAGGTTTCTTAGCCAGAGGCTGACATTCGGGGTACTGTGTCAGAGTGGGAGAGAGACGCTTAACGTGAGGGTGGTGGAAAGCAGGGCGGGCTGCCTGTCTAAAGAGAGCTGTCCTTCAGTGACAAGCAAAAGGCACTTTCTGGTTTTACCTAGTCCTTGCAACGAGCAGCGGCTCTGCGCCGTGGAGCAGGCTGCACAGGTGACGCTGCCCTGGATGCAGCGTGCTCTGGCTTAGCTGAGTTTTGCCTTCCCCAGTCACCGCTGCCCTTGTGCGGGGCTCCCGAGGCGGCCGCTTTAGCAGCGTGAGACGTAAAGGGAAGCGTCTACGGCTTTGAGCACGTTCAGCGGCTCTGAGGCTGCCAACGCACAGATCTCCACGCCCCTGTTTCGCTGGAGCCGCGGGTTTTGCTCTCCTGCGTAATGGCAAACACCGTTGTCGTTTATGATGCTCTGACTAAGCAGACCTTGAAGCTTTCCTTGTTCTGTTTCCTTTTCTGTCTGGTCAACTCTTGTTCTTTGAGTCACCAGCCCAGGGCCTCAGTTCCCGCTTTCAGTGTTCTTACCCATAACCCGCGTCTCTCCTGCTGCAGAGCTCCTTATGGCCGATGACGTTTGGCTTGGCATGCTGCGCCGTGGAGATGATGCACATGGCGGCTCCTCGCTACGACATGGACCGCTTTGGGGTAGTGTTTCGAGCTAGTCCCCGGCAGGCTGATGTCATGATCGTGGCCGGTACCCTAACAAACAAAATGGCTCCGGCTCTTCGAAAGGTACGGACTGCGGTGGATGCCTCGCGCGGGCTGCGCGCGCTGGATGCAGGTGGAGAGTGGTCTGACGTGCCTGTGTTCTGCAGGTCTACGACCAGATGCCGGAGCCTCGCTACGTGGTCTCCATGGGGAGGTAAGTGCCGGGACATCCTTGTCGCCCTGTGCTGCGTGGGAGAAATCTGGTGTCTCTGCTTGAGTGGGGAGATGAAGGGAGGGGAACCCATTTCTCATTTGTATTTCCAACCCCTTAAATTACATAAAGAGGCCTTGTTACAAGCGAAACATAAAGACCCTTTGATTAGGGTGAGGAGAATGATGTCTGTCAAGTCGCTGTGAACTGCAAAATCTTCCCAGTGAAAGATTCTGGGGTTTTTGCAGCTGTCGCAGTCTGGGGACTTCATACATCCAGAATCTCAGAATTTGCATTTAGATAAAAGCTTTCAAAATATTTCTGCTGTGCAGCATGAAATCTGAGCTCCGTGGAGCTCTGGCGTGGTGGAACTGACAACTTGTTTGTCTCCCGGAGCTGCTGGGGCCGAGGACGGCCATTTCACCAGGGCCTGGAGGGGACAGAACGAGTTCTAGAAACGCTCTGTGCAGCTGTGGCAAAATAGAAAAGGTTTTGCAGTAGAGAGGAAGGACCCTCTGACTATCTGCTTTGTAAGAGTAACGAAAACGGTTCGGTTTGGTTTCATCCAGCTTGACGTGTAACAGCCTGTGAGCGTAGCCTCTGCCTTCCAGCCAGGTCTTGTGAAGAGGCTGCACGGCCACAGCGTAAACCTTGGCGTCCGCTCCGCCCCTTACTGTCAAACCTGTCGGGTGGCTCCTTGCCCCGCAGCGCTCGGGTGCCAGGGTCACCTTCTCCTTTGCCCCCTGCTCATCTTTCCCCCGGGCTGCTGAGCCGCATTGAACAACGCGCTGAAACCCGCCCGTCTCTTGCAGCTGCGCCAACGGCGGGGGTTACTACCACTACTCCTACTCCGTGGTGAGGGGCTGCGACCGCATTGTGCCGGTGGACATCTACGTGCCAGGTAGGAAAGACTGCCACCGCGTGCCACCGCGTGCCACCGCGTGCCACCGCGTGCCACCGCGCCAGCTCAGAGCAGGAGGGGACTGAAGCTCGTTTTGTGCATTTGGACGGTGCTTGGTGTCGTTTTTAAAGATCTTTCGTGTTGCTAAAGTTGCAGATGCTTCAGTAAGATCTGCCTGGGCTTTCCAGTAAGCGAGTGGAGTTCTTCTGGTGATGTTACTCGCCAGTAACTGCCGCGTAAAGTGTGGGCTGTAGATGATTCAACCCCGTGCTCTCCTGTGAGATACCACCTTGCTTAAAAGCAAAGCATTTCTACGTTTGATAAAGACCTTTTCGAAAAACACCACCCCTTTAGTTTCTTTAAACTACAGAAGCCCTCTTGCTTTTATGAACTCCGCAGCCTGTGACGTGCGCAAAGCCAGAGGGAAATCGCAGCTTGCTTTGGGGTAAAGCCCGTGGCTTGTCGGTTCGCCTTCTGCTGGCTACGTTTCGGTGCAGCTAGCAGCCCTGCGGGCTTCCTTCTTCTCTCTCTCAGGTTGCCCACCTACTGCTGAAGCTTTGCTGTATGGAATCCTGCAGCTTCAGAAGAAAATCAAACGGGAGAAGAAGATTCAGATCTGGTACAGGAAATAGCCTCTTATTTATGACCTACCCACTGACTGCCCGCCTGGGGCACCTGCTTGCATTCGTACGCACAAGAAATCTGTATTCTCACAAGCCTTCCAATAAAACTCTACCTGGTTGAGATGCTCTCCTGTCGTTAATGTATCCCTCTTATCTAAAGTGTTTTAACTCGTTTAAAAACTGAATTAAAAAGCAGGAGTTGAATTTGTTGACGTTGTGTGCTGTTTCCTGGCCTGAACAGCCTGTGAGGGAAGGAGAGCGTTTGCAGTTACCTATCGTGACGGAAATGCCGTGCCAGAAACCTGGGACTTGCTCTTTGGCTTTGTTAGGAAGTTTTGAGACCAACGCACGTCCAGGTGAACCCCGAGGTCTCCCTGAGCTCGTCTCTTACTCACCGCCTGCTTTTTGTTTATAATTCCCACAAAAGATCTCATAAATCCTTTATATCTGTGTGCACAGCAGCCAGAAATTAATTCTATTCTGTAACGTAAGCAAAATATTAATGCTTAAAATCAGAATATGACTAATAAAAATGAATGCTGCAGCACTCCTTAGCACAGTAGGAATAAGGCAGCCCACGGTGGGCTTTGGTACTGGCTGTGTCCCAGGAGCCCGGTGTGGTCTTCTCCCGGCAGCCTGGGCCAGGAACCATCACTGCAGAATTAACACACGCGCTTTTGAAAGACAAATAAATTGCTCCGAAGCAGCCGTGGTGTGTTTCATTCCTTTTTAATGGATTTTATCCCTTCTGCCTAGAGAGAGGAAACGTCATTTATGCGCTATTGAACTGCAAGGAGGTTGTTGGGATCAGAACTTGCTGCAGTGAGCTTTAGCCAAAAGTATCGGGAAACTTCACTGGGGAGTTGCTCCAGGAGCAGCTGAAATGCCTCCAACGGCCCCATCTTCCCCATTTCTCCCGCCTGGTTTAGACTATTTGGCTCGCGTGTGGAAAGCCACCCGTGATTTCTAAAAATGATTCTGTTTTTAGAGGAAACGTCCTTGAACCCCTTTGGCTAACGGCTCTGAGCTATGCTCTTGAATTGCAGCTTCACTGAGGTATTTGGAGACGAGGGTGAGCCTGGAGTGGGAACCGGCCTCTGGGATGGACGCAGGGTGGGACCTTCCTCCTCCGCAGAGCCCAGAAGACCCCTCCGGGGCAGGGGGCTGCATCGGCTGGGTGAAGCCCGCCGTGGGGCAGGGAGTCCAGGAGCTCCCCTGGAGACCCCAGACTTCCGTCCCAAGCCTCCAGCCATCTCCCGCCTCCTGATAAATCAGCTTCAATCTTCTCTCATTGGCATCGAAGGAGATAAGAGCTTTTCCCCTCCTCGAAGTGCACACAAGCAGCCTCTCCTCCTTAGCGTTTGCTTCCTGGCGGCTTTGGGGCAGCCGAAACGGATGCTGCCGGCACCCTCAGTGCTTAACGATGGTGGGTGTGATCATCTTGGGGAAGGAGTAGTACCTGCAGTCCTCGGGGGGGACCAGGTCCATCACCGTCGTGCTGATTTTCTCCTTCTTGAACCCGGCCTCCACCAGGTGCCCGACCTGGGTCTCCTGCGAGAGAGGAGGGGCAGAAAGGAGCAGCGATGGTTTGAGCTGCCCGGCTGCGAGCGGGGATGCTGCTGAGCCTCGGCCCCACGCGGGACAGTGTGAGCAGCCGGGTGCAGGGGACCCCGTCTTGGGCAAAACCCCTCTGACCTTCCCGTAAATGTTCCCTGCTGAGCCCCAGCCCTCACGGATCGGTTAAACGGCCGGGGAGTGCTCCGGCTCGTGCCGCTCCACGGCCACGGTGTCGGGCGAGCACCCAGGGATGCAGGAGGTGCACCGGCTGACGGGGCGGCTTTGGGGACCCCGGGTTGGACTGGGGGTGCCAGGCCCTCCCCAGCCCGGGAACAAGGCTCACCTCAAACATTTTCTCGATGTCGGTGTACTTGGTCTTCAGCAGCTCTCCCCAGGAGGTGAGGTTGCAGTAGGTGAGGACCCCACCGGGCTGCAGCAAGCGGAAGGCATGGTCCTGCAACAGGAATCGAGGTGGGGGCTGGCTCAGCACCCAGCACGCTGCCCTCGCCTTGTGCAGCACCCCTCACTCAGCACCCGGCCCCCGCCTTGCCCCCCTCCAAGCTCTCACGTCTCCCCGCAGAGCTGGCCATTGCCCCAACCCTCCGCACCCTCCTGCTGCTCCCCTCTGGCCGGCTGTGACCGTGTGGACCGAAAGTGCTGCGACGTCACCGTCGTGCTGGGGACATCACGGGGACATTGGGGTTTTCCAGAGGGTACTAAGTCCCGGGTGGCAGGGAGGGTGTGGGATCGGCGGGGGCTGCAGACCAGCACCCGGCTCTGGCTTTGACTCCTGAGCTCCCAAATTCTCCTCCCTGCCCTGTGTCCCCCCCATCTCCCCCAAACCCACCCGAGCCGGGGGCTCCGGCCCCTCGCAAAGGGCAGAGGGAGGTGCGGGCGCTGCGGGGCCGGGGTGCGGGTGCTGCACCCTGACACGTTACCTTGATGAAGGTGAACTGATGCGTGTGCCAGGTCTCCTCCGACAGCGGGTAGGTGTCGTACAGGATCCCTGCCCGGGAACACCGGAGACCATCGGTTAGCCGGGAGAGACCACCGAGGTGCTGGTGGAGCTCACGTGCCGGGGGGAAGAGCCCTCTTCACGGCCTGTTGCTATTTTTTCCTATTTAAATTTGCACCCAATGCCTCTGATCCCCGGAAGGCAGCGATGTCCTGCTCCCCAGGACAAGGTGCCGCTCCCCAGGGACACTGGCTGCTGCCCGTCCCCATTCCCCCCACCGTGGGAGGGAGCCGGGCTGGGTGCTCGCCTGCACCCCGAGCTCTGCCATGGGGACCCCCACCCCGCCGCCCCCTCCCCGGTCCCACCGGGCTCGGCTGCGCGGTGCCTCACCCCTGAAGTGCCCGTCCGGCAGCATCGGCACAACCTCCTCCCACAGCCCCTTCAGGGCCACGACCTGCGGGCGGGACGGCAGAGCGGTGAGCCCCGGCCGCATGCACCCACCGGCACCGCGCACCGGCACAGCCCACCCCAGACCTTGTGCGGCTGCGTCTTGGCCCACTCCTCCAGCCGCCGGAAAACCCCCTCGTTGCACTCGATGATCCAGTGCTCCTCGATGTCAAACTCCTCCACCTTGGTGGCGGCGATGGCCATGCCGAAGCCCACCTCCAGCACGCGGCCGCCTGGGGACAAGAGGGCAGCTGGGGGGGCTGTGCCTCCCCGGGGACGCCGTGCGGCCGGTGCAAGCCCAGCACACACAGAGCTCTGGTTTTCCTCCGCCTCGGACCCCCCCAGCCCCAAATGCTGCCTGGCTCTTGGCCTGAATGGGGCTTTTTTTGGCGTGGGTGGGAAAGCGCGGTGCTGCCCGTGCTGGGGGGAGAAGCCGGGAGCAGCCCCGTGTCCTCGTCACCCGCTACCTCCCCAGCTGTACCCTGCAGCGGCCCTTTGCCCCCATCCAACCACCCACCCGTGGGCGGTTGCAGCGGGAACGAGCAACCGCTCGCGGCAGCGCTGCCAAAACCCTCCCTCCGCCGGCGCGTGGGGAACGCGGCCCGAAAAGCGGCAGGTCCCAGCTGGGCCATGCTCTGCCCCCGCGGGCGGCTGCAGCCCCCTCCCCGCGGCCCCAGCCCCTTTTGGGAATGTGTCACCCTGACACGAGAGCACAAGTGCCACCGCAGCCCCGCGCCCACCGTCGCTGCGTGGGGAGCACCGGCGGCGAGCAGGGTCCATGCAGCGGGGTCCCCCGGCGGCAACGTCCCCCCCACACACATCGTTCGCTCGCGGGAAAGCTGCCCGCTCCCCGCGCCCGAGCTGCACCCCACGGCACAGCCCTGAGCCCGCGGGGCTCCCGTTACCCCTCGACGCGGCCACGGCCGCCAGCGAGTGCATGTAGGGGGTCTCCCAGCGCTCCATCACCGGCTTCCCCAGGATCTCCAGGTGGGCGTCCGGTGCATCGTAGCCGGCCACCGCCTCCCGCCAGGCTGCCCGGCAATCCTCGCCCTCCGCGAAGATCGGCCCCGCTACCGGCCGGACGCTCATGGCTGTGCCGCCGCTGCAGGGAGGAAAGTCCACCGGCTGGGCTCAGCGGTGCTGGGGGAGGGAAAGGGCCGCCTGGCTCTTGGCCGGCTTTAAATAGCCGGGGCCGGAAAAGTGCTGAGCGTGCACGGCGGGCTGGGGCCCTTCTGCGTGAAAGGGATCCCTTATCGGGAGCTGGGGCCGGGGGCACCGCGGCGCAGGCAGGGGCTGCCAGGCCCGAGCGGCCACGCGGGGCTGCCTGCACCGGCACGGCTGGGCAGGAGCGACCGGTGCCCCACGTTGGAGCGGGGCTGCTTGGGGTGGCTGGGGGGGTGCAGGGCATGGGGCCCGCTCCTGGGTGGTCGGTGGAACCGTGCTGCGCGTGGCCGGAGCGGGAACGATCAGCACACCTGCGTGGCGGAGCTGGGCTGGATCAGGGCAACTGGGGGGGCCACGGAGGAAGGGCTTTTCCCCTGGGCCTGTGCCACGCACCGGGCCTGTGCCACGCACCAGGACCACGCAGGGTGCTGTGCCCCACGCTGGGCCACGCACCCGGGCCATGCACCAGGGCTCTGCCCCACGCTGTGCCATGCTCTGGGGCCATGCCCCCCCCCCCCCCCGTGCAGCGCCGAGCACCGCGGCCGCACGTGGGGCGGGCGGACTGCCCTTCCCGTCGGCCCCCGCGCGCCGCGCCGCGCCGCTCCGCCCCGCCCCTCCCTGGGCGCGGCCCCGGAGACCCCGTAGCGAGGGCAGGTGCGCGCGCAGCGGCGGTTGGCGGCGCTGAGGGAGCGCGAGCGCGCGGCGGGGGGGGCCGGGCCGGGCCGGGGGCGGCCGTTGCGCAGCTCGGGAGCGCGGGGGGGGGGGGGAACGGGGCACGGCCGGACGGCGAGGAGCGCCCGCCCGCAGCCCGCGACCTGCCGCTGGTGTCGCCGCCGCCGCCGGGGGGAAGAGCCGGGCGCGGCCCCGGATACCGCCGAGGAGCCGCCGCCATGAACAGCGTGGGAGGCGCCGACGAGATCGGGTGAGGAGAGAGGGGGCGGCCGCCTGAGGAGGCGGCGGGGCGGGGAGGGGCGGGGTCCGGCCCCCTTTCCTGCGCCCTGAGGCGAGGGCCGCGCCGGGGCTTCCGGGGGTGAGGGGGCGTGCCCGACCCCGTCCGCCGCCGGTCCCGTCCGCCATGCTGGGCCCCTGCGGACCGGGAGGGTGCCCCCCCCCCACGTGACCGGCCCGCGCCGGGCTGCGGCGGCGGCGGCAGGTGCGCGCGGCCCAAGGTCACCCGCGGCGCTTCCCGCGGCCTCCCGGGAGCCCCGGCCCGGCCCCGCCGTGGGGGGGGGGCGGTTTGTTTTCCCCTTCTCCGTAGCTAGCGAGGGGAGGGGGTGTAGAACCCGCCGTTGACTTTGTTCCGGTGACTCATCAGGGCTTCCCCGCCTGTCCCCGGAGGGGCCGAGGGCCGGCGGGGCCGTGGGGCAGAGACCTTCGCTCTTCACCGGAGCAACGGCAGGACAAAGGCGGCGGCCGGGAGCCTCCCCTCGCCCCTCGCTTCCCTCCCCTGTGCCGCAGAGGAGCCCTTGCGCTGCGCCTCGCTGCCCTTCCGAACTTCCCCTCTGCTCAGCCAGCCTCCTGCTAGCTGTCCTTAGGCGCGGGCGGCATCTCGGTCAGAAGAAGCTGGTCTGGCTTTAAAGGCCTCCCAGAGATTTTGTGGCTTCTTCAAGCTGATAGCCTGACATAGGTCTGGCTCTTCTGCGACGTGTTTAGGATGGTTCTACTTCAGTGCTTGTATTCTAAAGCCTAAGCGACATTTAAACGGTGAGACTGTAGACTTGGCACGTTAAAACTGAAAATAGCAAAAATAAAATAAAATAAAATAAATGATTGGCTGCTTAGCTTTCACTAAAAGTTTTGGCACAGAACACGCGCATCGTAAGCGGTCACCTTTTCTGAAACTAGAGTGGAAGTGAACCAGTCTTCTGTTCTTGTGCTGTCTCCAGTGCGTAGTAAGATGCTTATTTTCTGTGCGTGCTCTTAATTTGTACAGTCTGAAAAATACAAGAGGCAGGACAACTGTTTTGAATATAACACGTTTCGACAAACAACACATATTGCATGAGGCGTGTTTAAATGTGTGGGTTTTGCTCTGAAAGTATTTTTATTTGGTCCTGGGCCTTAATAACTGTCTAGTGCCTTATGAGAGACCTGATGAGCAGCCTCCTGTGTGCCGCTGTTCTGGAACTGTAGGTGAGTGCAGGATGCAAGTTACTCAAGGAAATATCGTCAGCTTTCATCCTGAGCAGGCCTGGTTGCCACAGAGCTTGTTCCCAGTTGCATACTGCTTAGATTTTGATCCTTCTGAGTTGTAATCAGATTTGAAAGGATTGGATTTTAATCAGAGATGTTAATTGTCTTTATTCTCCTCCCCCAAAAGTGCTCAAAGGGAAAGGTGAAAGCGTAGAATAAACTGCGGTTTTCATCAGCTGCCTGTAGCTGTGTGAAGGAAGCTCTATTTTGAAAGCTGTTGTGAGATGCAAGTCTTTATAGGAAGTTCTGAATTTAACCGCTCTTCTAGACAGAGATTTTAAGTTAAGAGAAAATAATACTTACGAAGGCTGTAGGCCTTGCAGTCGTGTTGCTATGAGTAGGTAGGGCCTTATGAACATTATTCGTTGTAATTAGTACTTGGGACTATTTTGGGTGAAAGAAAGTGCTGCTCTGAGATCCTCCTGTCCTACAGGATGTAGCTCATTGGGACTGTGCTGAGAGGAATGATAGATGTTACTCAAACTGCCAGATTATTTTACAGAGGCAAAGAGTTTGTGATTTTGTTGAGTTTTGGCACTTTTAAAATACCTGTGCATGCTTTGTTACTAATTCTGGGATTATCTGCTTCAGTGACAGATACATGTATGGTAGAAAAGAATAAATTAGCAAGTGAAATTTTGTCAGGAAATAGTTGAAGCGGAACACGTGGGTTCGTGAAACTTGGTTAAAACTTATTACACGTACTGTAACTTCTGAAGAGTCGTCATTCTGCTTCCTGCTCCCCAACAGAGCACTGCGAGGAACACTGCTGCTTCGGGTGTCCTGTGACTGTCAGCGTCTTTCCCGTACTGATGCGCAGTGCGCACCGTCATGCCATTCATGCTGGGAAGAAATAGGCTAGTGTTTTGTGTTCTCATCAGGCTCATGCCGGGGAATTGCTTTATGTTCTGTTGGGGATGGACTAGAGCAGCCTTCTAACGCTGCAGCGTACGTATGTAGCTTTATGGAGGTGTATGTTTTTGAGGGTGGTATAACTAGGTATGAGGACAGTGATGTCAGCAGGCTCAAACTGATAGCATAATTTTAATAACTACCAGCCCGTAAACTGTTGGAACAAAAAGTTTACAGGAGGCAGCACGCGTAAGGCCTCGTGAACGGGCTGGTGATGCAAGCTGAATGCAGGGGAACGAACGCTCCCCTTGCATTATTTCATACGACTGTCTTGCCTCTGACAGCTGTCTGGTACAGTATTGCGTCTGGATTTTTGTGTTGGGTAGGGATTAGTTAACTCTTGCATTTGCTCAGTGTGTTCGAACCAGGCTGTGGAGGAGTCAAAGGCCAGGGTAGTCCCGGCTTTTGGCATTCTATAGTGTGCATATAAATAGAAGCCATGTATTTACATACAGCTGCTGTAGTTGACCTTAGGCAACCCTGCTTTTTTGTTTGTTTAAATGTATGTAGGGTGACTACAAATAATTAATAATGGAGTTGGGAGGTTTCAATGACCACTGACTGTGGGTAGTCCTCCTTCCTTGCAGACAGCTTGATGTCCTGTCAGAATGCAACTGGTATTTTTAGATTGATCTTATATACCAAGCTATCAAATGTAGTTTAAAAAAAAAATAAATCCCAAAATACAGTTGGTTGAGAAAATGTAGCTAACACACAGTCACGGCCATCAAAACTTTAATCTGAGTGTAGCATTAGGGCGGTTATTTTTTTCTTTGCTTTTAGGAAATAGTTATTTCCCTAAACTTTCCCTAAAATAATGAACTTCCCCTAAAAGAACGTTCCCTAAAATATTGGCAGAAGAAAGAGCACACAGATTTCTGCGTGTGTCCTGTATGTGGAGGGGAGAGGTAGTAAAGGGACAGTCGTGGCAGCTCCCAGGAAGTCTGCGTGTGGTGACGACTGTCAGGTGAAGTTTGGCTGTTCCCAGAAGACGACCTGTTGCTGAGAACCTGGTGTCGACTGAGCTCTTGGCACCAGTGCCACGAGCGAGGCCTTTGCCAGTAGAGGGAGGTGGGGGGAGCTTTCCAGTCCTTGAGGAAAACTTCGTCATCCTGAAACATGCAAGTAGAAAACAGGCCTGCTTTCAGAGAGGGTTGGTAATGGATGAAATGCCCTGCTTGTGCTTTATCAGAAGTGTGATGGTGATGCAGGAGCAGATGCAGCCGCTGTCTTCTGCAACACTGGGAAGACTGTACTTTCTTTGCACGTTAGTATTTCAGTTATTTTCTGGCCTGCTTAAGAAGATGCTTTGATCTGTGCTTAACAGTTGGTCTCTTTTTTTTTTTTTTTTTTAAAGATAAGACTTGGGTGACACTCAACTAGCGACTTAGAAATAAAATTTCCCTCAATGGAACGAGACTTGTATGTACCACGTAATACTGAATTTAGTCACCCCTTATTTTCGTGTGTAGTATACCTGCACTCTTAAGGCATTGGTTTAGTCACTGCTGGCTGTTGCGTAAGGGGCATGATATGATGCCGTATCACAGAGAAATGAATCAAAGTGGAAAGGGGCTGCTGGTTTCTTCTGCAGCTGCCCTGCTATGCAGGACCTTCTAGGTGCAAGGCTTTCGCTTCACTGATGCTCCCCACGCACCAGCAGCTCTCTCGCTGGGGGGTGGCTGATTTCTTACTGCAGTTTCTGCTCCTGAAAAAAGCAGGTGAGAGGAAGTTTAAATTTTTGTAGTTGTTAGGAGAACCTCAACTTCTTCCTTCCCTTTAAGGGAAGGTGCACTACTTCCCAGCCTCAGCTCAGCTGCAGCTGTACTCAGATTTATCTGTGGGTGAGTAGAAGACCTAGAAGACAAAGCAGGCTGTGGTTCCTCTCTTTGAGGACTGATAAGAGAAATAGAGGGCATCCTCCAAAGATAAACTATCCCAGCACTTGTCTGTGCAGACCCGAAAACTATTAACAGAAGAGCTTTTGAGTTGGTGCTTCTTACTGAAAAGGGCCAAGCGTTGAGGTGGCTTTGAACTAACCTTTAATTATGGAGTAAATTACTTTGCCTGGAAGTTCTGTCACACCCTGAGGTTGATAAAGAGTTGCAGAGCAGGCAGTCTGGCATCTTGCTGCTCCTCTTTGTGCACTTGCCCGAGTACTTTGGCGTGCTCTGACATGAAATGGTGCGGATTTGGATGCTCTTTTCAGAAGATGGGGTTGCTTCAGATTTGACTGAAGTTTTAAGCGTGGAGTTTAGTTTGGGTTTTAGCCATGACTTTCTCATCCATTTGGAGATATCTCTAAACTAGATTGTGAAATGGTTTCACGACTAATTGCTGAATTAGTCCTACTCTGTTATTTAGTACTTGCCTCACAAGTTTACCTTCTATCTTAGACTTGAACTTGGTAATTCTACTTTTGCTTTCCTTTAGAAGATAATGGTAGACAAAAGTGATTCTGACTGGTCTTTCTAGGTGAGCGAGGGAGTAACACATAAAAGGAGTGGATGAAGGGGTTTTGTTTGTTTTAATCAGCAGTTTAAGGACTTTTCTTTACCAGGACAGTGCTTTGAGAACACAGGGGCAAGGAAGCCTGAGGGCTAACTTAAGCTTTTTTGATCAGAGGAGGGAAAAAACCTCATATGTTTTCTGTTTTACCCAATTATGCAGCTAGAGAACAAGTACAGAAATTCCAGGTGATGCCCGAATCCAACCGCTGCATCTAGTTCAGCATTCCTTTGTGTGGAGTCTGGTTCTTTTAGCTGTGATTCCTGTTGGCCTTTGACCTTCTGGAACATGAAAGTTGGCCACATCATCTCAGGGCAAATGCACTTACGTTGCTTATTATTTGTAAGTTGGTATTAAATAACTTCAGCCCCCGGTGTTATTTTTCATATGGTGATACCTCTAAATGTAGGAGATGGCAATGTCAAGTGTGTAAACTTCAGTCTGGTGTTATTTTTTAACCTGTTTCGGTTGTCAGTTATCTTTCTGGTAACGCTCAGTGTTAGGTAGCAAATGGACGTAGGAGAGCCCATCTGTTCTTTGAACTTGGTTTCGGAAGCCTAATACAAGACTGTGCACAACTCTTGATCATTAACCTGGGATTAAAGCAGTTAATGGAATGGGCTCAGGTACTTAAACTAGGATGTCTGGTTTTCTGTCAGTTTGCTTCATCTCAGAAGTTTTGGATTTTGTTTCTGTCCTTAAATTGGAACTGCGTGGACCCTGCAGCTGTTTTCTTCTGTTGCTCAGAGAAGTAGCATAAGTAACTCAGAGCCCATGATCCAGGCCTTGACAGGAATCCAAACATCCCATTTTGATGGGGGGGGGGGGGGTAACCAGGTAGAATGATTTTATAATGGTGTTCTCAGATCGCTTTTCAAATAATTTTAGTGATGCTTTGTATGTATTTTTCTGAACTATGAAGTGTTCTGTGCTGGAACTCCTTTCTGCCCCAAAAGAGTGAGTAAATGTACTTCGTGTGATGTTCTATGTTTTGTTTTTTTTTTCCCCCTTCTGGCTATTGTAATGATTTCTCAAAGCAACACTGCCTTCTCAAATACCTGGGAATAAGAAGTTTGGAGGAATTTAGGCTTTTCTGATATTGTTGTCTTCTCTTTGCATAAAATAATAAAATGTATTCCTGTAATAAGCTTACAGTCTCTGTTCATGCTTGTGGCACACAAAACAGATGCTTCACTTTTCTGTGTATTTCATGTATCTTCATGAAACAGAAGGTAATAGTCCCAAAGAATAGTGAATTCTAGTGAAGAACAGGCTTTGTAGTGTATTTTGGAGGCCTCAGTACCGCCAGACCTCTTCAGAATAGCTGACTTCTGCGTTAAATGAAGCATCTGTCTTGTAGCACCCTAAAACTGCTGTATGCTTCAATTGCAGAAAACTCTTTGTGGGTGGCTTGGACTGGAGTACAACACAAGGTAAGCTATGTATTCTACAGTCGTTGAGCCAGGCCTTTGTGAACAGCAAAACAACGTATAGATACACAGCTTTTTAACAGGCAGGACTGTGGTAGGAAGATTTGGATGAGATTGTACTGCTCTCTTCTGTTAATGGATAAAATTTTCTGTGGAGAGAGTTCAAATATATGTTAATCACTTTTGGGTTTATATTTTCTATCAGTGTTTGATATTGAAGTTTTTGTCAACTCAGAAGATGACAATTTTTTATCATTGTTTTGCTGTGATGCTACTTCTCTTGTGTGTGAGTGGAAATAAAGCAGTTGTTCAGAGGAAATAAAATTTAACCATTTTCAAAAGATGAGTTTGAACTTTTTTAGCTGATTGCTTATCTTTTGTCTCATGATTGCGAACACAGCCTGGTTAAAGTTAATATCTGGTTCTGTTTAATATATGCTTTTTTTTAACAGAAACTCTTCGTAGCTACTTCTCCCAGTATGGAGAAGTTGTAGACTGTGTAATAATGAAAGACAAAACAACAAACCAGTCTCGAGGATTTGGATTTGTCAAATTTAAAGATCCCAACTGTGTGGGAACAGTACTGGCCAGTAGACCTCATACGTTAGATGGCCGAAATGTAAGTTGCTTTTGTGTTTTGGCTTTTTTTTTTTCTGCTTCAGAACTTTCTGCTCCAGACTGCTTCAAAGATCTGTTTTAAATTCTAGCTTCTTATTTGCAGACTGGATAATGTAAAAGTTACCTGGTTGTTGGTTTTAACTATTTATTGTAAGACAGCTTTAACTCACTGATTTGTGTCACGTTGTAGAAGCGATGTATTGACGATAGCTTTGATCTGAGGAGCTGGATTTCAGCAGTGCTGTGTTCAGCTGCCATAAACGTAACTTTTAGAACAATATTCTGCACGCTGAGATCTGACCAAACTGGAACTTCTTCCAGATTGATCCAAAGCCATGTACACCTAGGGGGATGCAACCAGAAAGGACACGACCGAAGGAAGGATGGGTAAGGAAAGATACTTGGTGTATCCTGCCTGTTTTCCAAGTTTTGGCTTACCTGCTAGCAGTTTAATTGAATTCACTTGGGTTATATCCATGTTTTAAAATCAGGAGTCAGTATGCAGGCCTTGAGTGTAAACTTTATTTCTGAAAAATGTCTTCTACTTAGACTTCTGTGGTAGGACTCCCAGTACAATACAGTGTTAATGCACATCTTGTGTTTGTGTCAAACTCAGTTTGTGGGTGTGGTATTTTCTTAAGCTCTTAGCAGTACTTTTAGTTGAGTTCTTCAGATTTTGAAACAAGTGCCTGGAAGTGCACTCTCGGGACTGATGCTCTTTTCCAGCCTACTTCACACCCTACAGGTTAATATGATTTCATTAGAAGATGAGTAAATGGCCTCAGAGCACAGTCCCTAGTTTTCTGATCTTCTGAAGAACAGAGACTGGGTTATAACTGTGGACACTAAACTTCTGAGCTCTGAACACGCAGTTGTTTCACTTTAATGACTTAGGAGACTTCAAGCCTGGAGACGGCTCCCCCTCAACCTGCAAGAGACCATTGTTCATGTTTAAATGTAAAATGATCGAAGTAGCTAACTTTATTGTCCTTCTGACTGAATTTTTTCCTCTTTGATTTAGCAGAAAGGATCCAGGAGCGATAACAATAAATCAAATAAAATTTTTGTTGGTGGGATTCCTCATAACTGTGGCGAGACAGAGCTCAGGGAATACTTCAAGAAATTCGGAGTGGTGAGTCATTCAGCATGATGGCAGTTATCAGTCGGTTGCAAGATGCTTTCCCTCCCCACTGCCTTTTCTCAGATTTCGTCAAGCTGTCAAATTTTGGGTTAATTTAGACAAACTGCTGTAGGGACATATTGAAGCATTTTGTGATAAACTGTAGTAAACGTTCATCATCGTGAAATGTATCTTGCTGTTTGTCAAAATCTATTGCTCTGATACGTAACTTACTTTGCTGCTTCTGTCTCCTCTTGTTTAAGTCTACCTGGTGCATTATTCTGTTCCCTTCTTGCAAAAACTCCTGAGTTGAGTTGGCTTAAGAATAATTTTTTTCTCTTTTCAATTGATAACTTACAGCTTGGCGATTAAAAAATTGTTGTTGAATTTTTTTGGGGGGGAAGGAACAGCGAGTACTTCAGTGAGCTTATGTCTAAGATCTCGTCTTTGACTGTGTACAGATAGGTTAAACCTTGCAGTCTCCTGCCATTATTTTGGTAACAGTAGTTGCTTTTAAATCATCATCTGGAATCAGCTGAGTTCTATTGTCCCTAGAACCTCCATTCTAGAGATGAACTACTCACGTTATACACCTGTTTTTAATTCAGTTTGTAACCTCAAACTGAAGTAACTATATCCTCTGATTTTGGTGGTGTTTTCTATTTAGTTCTAATTCCCATTTATCCCAGCTACCATTGCCCCTTTAAGATGGTGAACTATTGAACTAAATTACTAAATTCAGCTGTGAATAAGTTTGAGAAACTTGAAGATTGCCTGAGTTAAATTCAAGACTGTGCCAATGGATGTGAACTTGCCATCTTTGAGTGGCATTTAGTGTGTTCTTTTGATACTTTTTTTTCTAATCACCTTTCTCTAAGATCTCTTCTTAGTGGCAGCAAAGGATTTGTCGATTCTTTCTCAAGTGGCTAAGTTTATCAACAGTACTGTGTTTAAAATCTGATTAAGATAATTAAGAAATATAAAAGGCAATGGCTAACAACTGTTTCTTTAGCTTGAAAGGCTGCAGTAGACTTGTAAATAAAAATGGGGGAGCATGTTCCACAGCTGTGGAGCATAATTTCTAAAGGCTCTTCCTCGCAGACTTTTGGCTTTCCAATTCTGACCTCTGGATGGCTTGGGAGATACAGGGTTATGTTCCACCAAATATAGAAGGCAACAGCCATTAAGTGTAAGTGCCTTTAAAAGTAAGTAGTAGAACTTTAACAATAGTGTAGAAATTGGGGAGTCTGTGTAGCATTCTTAATGAGTTATCTTTGGAGAAGTAGAGGCTCTTATATATGTTTTGTGAAGAGGCAAAAGCAGGCACTGAGTCTTAGACATGGTAATTACTTGGTAAATAAGACCAGTGTGAAGAAGGGGATCCAAATGTACCAGTGGGGAACAAATCTGGCACTGTCACATGGCATAATCCCCAAATACAACTCAGCTGTTAGCTTCCAGTAGGATATATTCAAGTGTGTATCGTGTAATAAGTTGAAAAGTATGTTTTCCAGCTGTAAGTAAACAGTGAATTTGCATCAGATTTTAAGCTAATTCAAGGGATTCTAGTAAAAAACATCCCAAGGTTGACTTGAAGGAGAAGATGTGATTCCATGACGTCACACACATTTTGTGACTGCTTTTCTGCATCTGAGAAGCCTAAATGCAGTTCCTTTCAGCTGTTTTAATATTGCCTCTGACATAAGTATTACACCTCTGGTTTTGTTTAAAATGTAGCTCACAGTGGTGCTTATTCTGAAAAAAATCTTGAAGCCCTCGAACAGCTTGCATTTTCCTTTTTTGTGTGTGGTTTGTTTTTTTTAAGTTAAAATCACACAGATACTGATCATCCATAACTTAGGGGTATTTTGGTAATGCTGTTTAAAGCATCAAGTTATAACTGGTACTGTGTGCCACACTGATACTCAAGTCAGTAATTCAGAGAAGCCATGCAAATTCTTAAACGTGTTTGGAGTTAAAGCTGCTTTTCATGTTGAGAGTGAAAATGTTTAAAAATGGAAAAAGTAATCTCTTAAGAAGCTACACTGATGAATAGTATGTTGAAAACCAGAAACCTTTGGGGTTTTTTTTATAGGCTATAGTGTGGGTATAAACAGTGTAGCGACCTTAATGCTAGATTAAAATCTTAAGTGTGATGAGACCTTAAAAAGCCGCAATGTAGCAGCTTTTCAGAACAGATGAACTCAGGCTTTTCTACAACTCCCATAAAGAGCAATATTCCCAATTTGTTTGCACTGCACTGGGACAGCCTGGTATTGATGGCTACATCGAGCATTTAATTGTGCTTTGTGGATAGAGTGCGGGAAACCAGCCTGTAGTAACTGTTTATAACACTCCCCTGGTAGCACAGTTAGTAGAATTTCCCTTCTCTCTTCCAGGTCACTGAAGTTGTAATGATCTATGACGCAGAGAAACAGAGGCCCCGAGGTAAAGGCTGATCTAGTTTGTCCTTGAAATTTCTTCATACTCTCCTATAGTCAGATGGCAAACTATTTCACACCATCAGAAAAGGTAGACTTTTTTTTTCTATGTTGCCTCAGGAAAAAGAATAATTCACTGGGCAAATATCACTTAGAGTCTAGACTCTTCATCTGCAGCTTTAGTTGGTATCTGTGCATTTAAAGTCAGATGTTTCATGTTCATTTATGGGGTTTTTGCTAGTTTTTTAGTTGAATTAAATTTGATTCTCGAGCCGCTCCTGTGGCTTAAGGTACTATTGGGGGGGGGGGAAATGAGCAGCCTTTCCTCCTGTTCCACACGAAAGGTATGTTGATGTCTGTAATTGCATGGGGGGGATACTCCAGTTCAGAGTGCTTCTGAACGTGAGATTAGAACAGAATCCATCCATTATACGCCTTTTGTTTTGCTTAAATGGCTTCACTCAAAATGAAAGAAAAACACTTCTTGAACTACACAAAATAATTCTGAAATATATATTTTAATTGGGACGTATAATCCCTGTATGCTAGACTGCTTTTTTTAAGAGGAAAAAAAAAAAAGACTGGATGTTTCACTAGACTATTTAATCAAGTTGGTAACCTTTGGTCAAAATATGAAGCAAGTTTCACGTCATTCACCTTCCATTGCATCTGTCATCTGTTTGACAATTAAGAGGCAATATTTTAAATACGTGAAGCTTAGTTGCACTGACCACCTTGTAGCATGTTCTACATGCTAGAGAATAGTTTGCCATCTGAACTTTCATTTCTCTTCTGACTCATTATTAAGAAATATATTCTTCACTTCATATTTATTAAGCTGTTAAGTCTTAGTTTTATTTTTAATTTAGACATACATCCTTAGTGACATATTTAAGTGTTTCATAGTAAAGTATGGTAATGTTAAGTAAGTTCTTTTTTTTTCTTTTCTCTCTGTGAATTGTTTGACTGTGATTAACGATATCTCTTTAGATTTCTTCTCTCTAGGTGATAATTTATCACAGAGGTACAGGCCAGTTCCACAGTCAGAGGAGGGACGGGCTTTGTCTTTTATTGGAGTGTAAACGAAGTTTCAATATATTTGTTTTTTTGTTTTCTTGCTTTAGCTATCTTAATCTTCTTTCAACAGATACTTTTTATTTAAGCAGAACATAAATTCATCTATTTAAATGCTCTAGAGCATCTGATTTTAAATAGAGGAGGCAGTGGAGGCAAAGATACGGGCATCTGAGTACAATTGGTGGTTGAAGTTCTGAAATATTTCAGTAATTATTGTATCATCTATATCTTTGTAATACTTAATCCCAGCCTTGCAGCCTCTGAGCAAAAGGTACTAAAATATCATGCGTGGTCTGGATTAATCCTGGTCTCAATTAATGGCTTCTCTGCTTAACGCTGTACTAAAAAAAAAAAAGAGGGCTTTGGGTCCACTTCCTAGGAGGTAGCTTAAAGCTGAAGTGACAGATGTGTGCAGGTTTGAAAACCTATCCGTCTCCGTCCAGTGTGCAGATGTACTGCAGAATACTTTCTCCCTTAATTCATCTGACTTCTTAAACAGTGTTCCTGAATCCTGTGTCTCTGGCTTTCCTTTTTTTTCTGTTACATTCTTTTACGTAGTGTGGTAACTAACTGTCATCTCCAAAAATGGCCTTGTTAGTCTTTGGGGGTGTGCTAGGAAAAATTCCTCATAGTTTGTACTCGGTACTCCTGGCCATGTGTCCCAGAACACTCTTCCGCTTGCCTTCTCTCTCTGATCTGTATTCTGTTGCATAGAGTGCTACTCAAGTCTATACACTTGTCCTTTTAACACCATACCTAAATTACTACATATTTATAAAATTTAAAAGGCCAATTCACTGCCGTCTTCTACTCGTACCATTCTGAATTCTGCCTTCTTCCATTAACTTTCCCATCCTTGCATTTTGAACAGACCCCTTACTGCATGTCTTTTTACTAGTTTGCTGGTAGGAGGAGGGAAAAATTATCTCTGTTACTAATCCCTGTAGCGTTCGTTCATCTACCTTCAGCTTCTCACACTGGGAACCAGATTCTCGGGTAGCGTCAGAGCTACAGTGATGCCCTTGAGGAGCCGGCTGTGTGTCTTCAAGCATCCGAGTCGTCTTTGCTTACTCGCAGTCCCTACCTACTTCTGTTAGCTCTCCTGCAAGCAGCGCTTTCATCAAAATTCCTTTCAGAGTCCCAAGTCTAAGCGCAGCCAGCCTCTCTGCATCTTAAAAGAAACAGTGGCTTTGTTGCAGTCTCTGCTTCTCATGCTTTCTATTCTTGGCTAAACCAACAACTGTGAAGTAATTTACAGGTTCTTGCTGTGTTTGTTCTCTTCTTCCCCTTGGCTGCAAACCAGCGTCCTTGCTCTGTTCGGTAGTCCACTTGGATTCCTGCTAAATGCAATTAGTTTCTCTAGTCTTCAATAAAGTCCTGTCCTTCAAAAAATAAAGCTACTGGATGATAGAATTCATCGCTTTTACTGTATTTAAAATTTCATGTTGTTGGAATTTTGCTGTGTATTGTACTCTGATTTCTTCGCTGTTCCTTATCTTGTGGTGTTTGACCCTTTTAAATCCTTTTTTTTTTTTTCTTTACTGGCTTCCTCAATGACCTCTTACTCTCCTTCCTTCTCCCCCTCCAAACCCCATCCCCATCCCACAATCTGTTCCCCTCCTTCAGTCTTCTTGGAATCAAGTTAAACGAGCAACCTTCATATGTAGATGGTATCCATCGTTTTTCTTTCCCATGTCTTTTTAGGTAAAGGCTGTAATACTAAATGTGTGATTTAAATACAAATACTTTTCTTTTGGCTCTAATACTTAGATTTCTAGTTAACCTCAGACAAATATATTGTGATGAAATGCTGCTCTCAATTTTGAGGCTGCTTTCATCACAGGTCAACAAAACTTCGTTTATACTGCCAGTCTCTTGTGTGTGGGAAATGCTAAGTTTTTTCCTTTTTATTTTAAGTTTATTTTAGTGATGTCTTTTGCTCTTGTTGCTGACAGCAGAATTTGACCTGCTGGAATCTATTTTGGCCTGTATCTTTGTGTATTTTTTTATATATATAAACTTTCTCTACAATAGGCCTCTTTGGGCTTACCCAACCCAGTTGGATAAGCTTAGAGAGACACTAACTGTTATAGATACTGTATTTCTGTTTAACGCTTTAGAGCAATATATGGCTGCTGTCAGCACTAGCTGCAAAGCAAAATGCAAACCAAGGGGGAAATCTTGGGTTTCAGAAAAGCAGAAATGCATCCATGTTCCATATGCTTTTGATGCCGCACCTCGTTTTTCTTTCTAATTTTTATTGCTCTGCCCTTAGCTAATCTAAAGAATGGCACAATTTATGTACTGCATGTCTTCTTACCTTTCCTGGGATTTGGTTGTTACACCAGCAACGAGTGGTTGATGGCATGAACCAGCCTCCGTGTTCTGTGAGATTAACCACTATTTTGCCACTCTCTCGGCAGTATCGGCAGCTACAACCTAAGTGCAGTGGTTCTCAAAGTGTGACCTCAAAAAGCGATTTAGTCCTGGGGCTTTGCCTCTTTTCCAGCATCTTCTACAGACATCAGACACTCCCCCGCAACCTTTTCAAAAGCTGCTGGATTCAGCTGAGCTGCCACCGTTGAGGGCTATGGGCAGATAAAAGGGAATGAGCTACCCTTGGGGATCTGGAGCAGTTAGCAATGTCTTGGGCAAAAAGAGGGACTGAGAAGTGTTGCATAGATCTTCAAGAGAAAAGCGGCAGGAAATATAAGAAATAAAATAGATTAAGGGACGTGACGGCAAGTATCGCATTCTGTGTAAGCAGCACTTCTTTAGTTGGCAGGGTTGCTGTGTTGGAAGGAGTAATGTCTATTATGTGTTTTTTCTAAGGCGTGGAAAACTTGAGAACCTCTGATCTAGGTTGTTAGTTTCTGAAGCTTCTCATTCATCCATGGAGTGGTAAAATTTTTCATGCTTTAACAGCTACATTTCAAAGACAACTTTCTTATTTTCCACGGAAAATATTCCCTAATTGGAAGAGCGGGATAAGGGATGGGAGGAAGTTGCTTTGCAGCTTTGGGGAACAGGGAGGTAATAGATTTTCCTCGGGAACCTAGTCTGAATCACAGATAGGAGCAGCAAAGTTGCTTGACTTGAATCTGCTCTCCCACAAGTATTTTGTTTTTAATCATGTGGTGCAGTTCTATTTCTGACTATATTAGCACTTTTTTTCCATTTCCTGGTAGGTGGGTTAGGAATATAATCAAATTGAAAGATAGTTAACAAGCTCAGTTTGTAAGTTGCATGTGTGAAACCAAGATGAGGCATTAATTGCCTAATTACAGGAAGTATCCATTGCAATTTTCTCAGATTGACTTTTTTTGAAAATTTAACACAAGTCTCGGTTATCTGAAACCCCTGCTTGAACCCTTGGTCCGCCCCTAATACTGTTCATCATCCTGTTTTGTGTCACAACACCCTGCTACCTTGATTCACTCTTCGTCGTTGGCTAGGTTTTGGATTTATTACTTTCGAGGACGAACAATCAGTGGACCAGGCTGTCAACATGCATTTTCACGACATCATGGGCAAAAAAGTGTGTAGTTGTAGTTTTATTTTACCTTAAGAAAGAACCAAGTCTTGGGCAACTAGCAATTTCACTGGTGAATAAAAGTTATTGATTCAGTTAGGCGGGAGAGCATGTATGTCCAAATTCGAGGCTTTATCCATGAAGGTGGGGAAAGTCTTCTGAGTTTGCTTAAACAGGCGAGAGAGGCAGTTAGCTTGTGGCTTAGCCCATAGAAGAGACAGATCTTGAGAGCCTGAGAGCTCAGGCTGTGGGCTGTTTTGTTTTGGGTAAGGCCTTGTGCTGACAGACCTGGGGGGCTGCTCTGGCTGAGCTTAGCTTACATGACATGGCGTTGATGATGGCTAGCTTTGTTTTGAGCACTGCTTAGTTGCAAGGATGGAAGTTAGTTGTTTCCAGCTGTTGAAAATCAGAGTCCCAATGAAATCTGAGTTGTTCAAGGCTTGGTTTAAGATACCACTCCTTCAGATGTGTATTTGATACTCAAATTTTGAGGTGGTGTGAGACAATCTACTTTATATAATCTTAAACTTAAAAAGAAAAATAAAAAACATCATGAAGGATTGGTTTTTTAAAAAATTGGGTCACTTACTGTGAAACTTTGATACAACCCCACGTACTCTATATAGTATTTAACCACAATGCAGTTAAGTGACCTCTGGTTGTTTCATCTTCATACTGTGTTGTCAGCAAATGGATGTTTGATAGGGAGGAATTTTTTAGGCTTGCTTTGATGTTACTCAGCAAGGAACCTGCTTGTACCTGTGGAAAAAAACCTAAAAGCAAAGTAAATTGTTGCAGGACACCCAAGGTTTATACAGAGAAAGTAGCAACTTCTTAAAGAAAAATTAACCACAGGAAATTCTGGTAAATTTAAAGTCCTTGCAGCTTTACAGTATATCCACAGTTTTTAAAGTAAGCGTTAAAACTGCTAACCTTAGAGTGAACAGATTTCAAGGAAACACAAGAACACTGTCACTTTCCTGAAGTTATTGCATTGTATAATTTTGCATTGTCTTTTAAGGTCTCTATATGTGCTGATATTTCATAAGCATTTATTTAGCTAGCAGGGGATATATTCTTGCATATCAGTGGAATTTTGGTTAACTGTGCAGTATATAATGCTTTTTATTCCTATGAGCTTGTTTTGGGGTTGAGGGGTGGGCTGATTTCCTAATAATGGAAAAGAAGCAAATGAAGAAATGTGCTTGTGTAATCAAGAACATTAGTGTATGTTCTTGATTACTAGTATTTTCCTCTTGTGAGCAGCGAGCACTCCCAGTTGTGAGCAGATGCGCTGACAGCAGTAAATTTACATGGGTAAATGTATGAACTATCTATATCCTGTGTACGTCCTCTGATCTTTCCTTGGAATTGCCTTCAACTTACACGAACCACTTAAATGAGAGGTCACATCGCAAAGCAGCATGCTAGATACAAATAGGAACAAAGGGTGGTACGGCTGCTGTAGTGGGTCTGGGAAAGTATGGAGAACCCTGGTGAGCCTTCGAAATGTCACCTCTTATGCTGCCGGTTTTCAGAGTACGTCAGCACTAATTCAGAGTTCTCCATTGTTTCCCAAACAATCTCAGTACCAAAATGAAATAATCTATTTTTGCCCCCCCCCCCCCTTTTTTTTTCCCCTTTCAATGACATAAAAAGCAGAAATATGCAGTGTTTTTTCAGCTAGGAGCAACAGAGATGCCTCATTTCTTGGTGTAAACTGGGCTTTAGGCAGGCGTAGAATTTTAACCTCGCTGCTAAGAATATTGCACAGGGATTTTTCAGTCCTCAGTTTGGCAGTTCACCGCTTCCAAATGTGCACTGAAAAATTAATGGGATTCTTCCACATAGATTAATGAACTCCAGATACTCCGCTCTCTTCATTGACTAATAATGCCTACTTTAAAAATGGTATCTCTTTCTTTTTGGTAATTAAAAAGGTATTGCCGAAATGAATCCATATGTTGTTGAAAGGAAAAAAAAATTAAAATTGCAAGAAGGACTCTGCTTTTGTAAGCAATAACTGAATTCCCTCAAGGCAAATGTGTTAAGACTCATTAATTTGAGTCCTTTGAAAAATTCCCTGGGTTCCTCTCTGGAAGGGCCTTCAGCTGACAGAGATTTGGTTACTGTCATGTCTCATGTCCTTGGGGCATCTGCAGCGGGGTGGGGGCGGGGGGCTTTGTCCTTGCCTTGTGCCTGTTTCCTGTTTGTTCTCTGACATGAATGGTTTTTAAGACATGGCAGGAAGAATTCTGAATACTTTATTTTCCATACTACTCAGGCCCATTGATGATTGAGATTTATTTTCTTTGTACTCTGGCACCCATTAAAATTAATCATAAAATAAAAAAGACTTTAATTCAGCATGCATGAGTGCTGAGAGTGTTTCATTAAATCAGAAACTGGATTTTTTTGAGAGGTTTATATTGAATGTGCAGCTTATTTTAAGTAGGTCAAATGCACTTACTCGATGGCTTGGAACACTAGGACATTTTATCTTTGAATAAAATAAGTTAAGCACTGTGGCTTACTAATTTTAAAAACAGGAGGGCTTTTGTCACTGACTTAACACAGTATGAAGATTTGCTTCTTATTGACTCAACTGTCCATTTTTATTACTTGCATGTTTGTTTACTTTTTTGTTAGATGTAATGTAAGATTCTCTTATCACATCCATTCCCTCTGACATTGTTTGAGTTAATTGAGATTCTTTAAGCGTTAGCCTGGGGAAGGTAAGTCTTTATCTTCCATTAGACATTTAAATAAAATCTAAGTTTAAAAACAAACAAACAAAAAACCAAACAAACAAATGTGTGTTTCTCAGGTATGAGCAGAGCTGAAATTGTAGTTAGATGGGGTGGGTTTAAACTGTAACTTCAAACGGACCCCAAACATGTTTGAATGGTTAAAGCATTAGTACCCTTTTTCAGAGCGTACTCTTTACTCAAAGTTCTTTTTTTACTGCAAATGTCAGCTTTGTAACTCCTGCCTTAAATGTTAAATTAGTATGTAAATAATTTAAAAGATTGTGCCTTTTTTAAGTGAAGAGCCGTTGTAAGAGGGTACTGCTGTTTTAAGATTAAAGCCAATGAATACTGTACTATGATGAAATAGAAGTGATTTGTAGGATGTGTTTTACTTGAAATACCTCAATAGTAGGACTTGTAATGTCTTACCATCATATATATTGTACCTGAGAAACATTTTAAATTACTGGCCTTAAGTTTAATAATTAAGTATTTAGACATAAGTCATAAGATGCTAAGTGTAGTCTTAAGTGTAATTAAGGGTGTGTGTGAAGGGAAGGGGGGTATATTAACCTGCACCATCTCTCCTAAATGGCGACTCTGTTTGTTTAGGTGGAGGTGAAACGCGCAGAACCTCGTGATAGCAAAAGCCAAACTCCAGGGCCGCCCGGTGCCAGTCAGTGGGGAAGCAGGATCATGCCAAGTGCTGCCAATGGCTGGGCAGGTCAGCCCCCTCCGACCTGGCAACAAGGATATGGCCCTCAAGGTACTGCTTTAGTCATCTCAGAGTCACTGTCGCAAGAGAGTCTTGCCTTTACAGCTTACTGGTAATTTGCTCTTACTGGTGAATGACAGCATTCCCGGGTTTACCAATGCTATGACTGTGCTGGGTTATTGATAGCGGAACTAAAATTCCACACGTCAGTCCTTCCCAGGTCTGCTGAGATTGTTCCTTCACTTCTTTTCCCAAAAACCTTTGTTTCATAGGGCAGAAGCCAGTGGGTTGTGCTGAGTCTAGCGTGTGTCCCAGGCAGCGCTTGGCCTGTTCTGTTTGGTTCTGCCTCTCCCCAGCTAGAATCGGCATGGTTTTTGGTAGTGCAGAGAAGGTGTTGCGAAAGCTCAGCGGCTCAAGTTGTGACTCCAGCTGTGGGATTGTGGCCTGCCTGAGACCCTAATGAAATTTTTTTGTTGAAATATGGGTTTTCAAGGATGAGGCAGTTTCAGAGGAAGTTATAAGTAAAATTTGAAAGGGATGAGAGAAAAACAGATGGTCTTGTCTTTGGATTTTATTGCTTAATGTAGCCTGGAAAAATAACAAGCAGCTATGGGGCTAGCAGTGGTGCAGGGGAGCACTTACTGCATATAATTTTCTTGATTTAGCTTGAACCCTTCAGGGCTGAAAGGAGCAGCCATGTGTTTTGGGCTTGATGGCTATAACCCCCACAAGATTTTGTAGACAGGATAAATATGCTGAGTTCATCCAAAGACAGTTTTGATAACTTATGGAGAAATACGGTGGTATAATTGAGTTGCGTTTGACAGAACAGAACTTGCTTGCTCTGATATATGAGAAATTTTCACCTGGGGGGCTAACGGGAGTGTCACCGCTTCATCTATTGCCACAATAGATGATACCTCAGTGGAGGGATTGCTTGTTTCCCCATGGTGCTTATTAACTTGAAAGCTGCAGCTGAGGCTTTGACATTCTGCACAGATGTGCTAATCTGCAACCGCGCAAATTGAGAAACTAGATTATTTTCAATGTGGTTATTTGTAGAGAAAATGATATCTGATCTAATGGAAAGATTAATGTAAAACATAAATGCATTTATCTTTCAATCTTAATGCTGCAACGAATGCAGAAGATGATGTTTTTATGGTTCAAAAACTTCAAGAATAACTAGGATAAACCTGGTAGTATATTAAAAATGCTTTGGATGTGTAGTCTGCTGTGATTCTGAGTATTTTTGTTCTTTCTACTAGTACAGTTTCTTGCACTTGCTATGCTCACAGCTCTTGAACGCTCCATCTGATTTGAGTTTGGAGACTGCTGTCTATTCTTTGTGTTATTTGCTGAATGATTCAGAGTCTTTTCAGAATTGCATATTCAGAAATAGTCCAAGACTGTTTCTTGGACCATAAAAATAGATTTGTAAGGGACACTGGGAGGATACCCAGTCTATTCCAGAGCTCAGAGCAAGATCGACTTTCTTTTAAATCGTTCCTGTTTCATAGGATGGAGCTTCAACGCATGCATAAGTTGCTTTTTTTGTTCTGTTTTAGGGATGTGGGTGCCAGCTGGACAGGCAATTGGTAAGTACATTATATGGGACCAATTTTAAAAGAAAAATTCTACTGAGTGAGGGTGCGGTTTCTTTAAGAATTCACAGTGATTTGTGGATTTCTGTAGTATTTAACCTACATTTAACAGCTTGATTGAATTTGTCCTGAAAGAACGAAGGAGAAGATAGTGTATTCTTAACAAATGGGTAATGGGAGCTGACATACATTCTGCTGTTGCCAACCACACTAATTTGTTATCAAGGAATTACATTCTAAACTGCAGTTATTTACAGTAGGGATACTTGGAGGACAAATATTTCCCAAAGTAAGAATTCACAGAAGGCTGAGACTGCGTCTGAAATCTATCAAACAGCTTTACCCCGTCTAGAGGATGCTGACTTAAGCAGCAACTTTTCATTATTAAGCTGCATTAGTTCTTGGTTTCTCCTAATTTTCTAGGTGGATATGGACCACCTCCTCCAGGAAGAGGAGCTCCTCCACCACCACCACCATTTACCTCATACATAGTCTCTACCCCTCCTGGAGGATTCCCGCCTCCACAAGGATTTCCACAGGGCTATGGCACCCCTCCACCGTTTAGTAAGTGACCTACAAGAGTTTGAGTACAGTCCATCACCAGATTCAGTTTTCAGTTTTTGCTCATCTTTCTCTGGACTTGGATTTTTTTCCCCTATATTTCATTTATCCTTAGATGTTTTGTCTGGATTGTATATTCTGAGCTATAATTAACTATATCAGTATTTTTGTCTGTGAGTTGGGTTAGTTTTTTCTTGGGTGCAGTAATCATTTATGTTCTCTGTTTTAAATCTGTGTTGCTAAACAAATGTAGATTTATTGTGTACCCCTATTACGACATCAGAGAGAAAGGTTAGACATTACTGTGCGGTGACCTAGCCTAGACACAGGCTGGGATTTTTGGAGAAGCTTAAGGAATTAAGGTCACAACTGGCACTGGAAATGTAAATAGGATTTTAGCATCTACCCCCTCAGGCCGCCTTTTGAAAAGTCTAGTCACAAACCTGGTTTAAAAAAGAAAGCAGAAAATAGCACCCAGTTATCTAGAGTTGCTTGTTCTGCTACAAAGAAACCATTTGTTTGGGATGTCTTTTTTTTTTTTCCCTCTCCTTAAGATCTTGAATAATATGGCTTCCTCGTCTCTCATGTGCGCGTGCAAGCACACAGAGTTTGGTCCCTAGTTCTACTTTATCACTTTCTCTTTGCTGGTTGCTGATGTGGCTGCAGTCTTCCTTTGGGGTGAGATTTTTCATGTTAGAAGGTATGTTGTTGGGGTCTTCTAGCCACAGTGGTTGCCAGAGTGTAGGAGTGAATTACTGCATGGCCAGCTGTAGGTAACAAATGTTTTGGTTTGAATAGACTTACAAGTATTTAGGAAAAAAAAAGTTGTATCGTACTCTAAAGCCAAGGACGAAGTCAGGGTGGTGTTTACCTGTGTCTTTTCACATGTATCATACATTCCTCGTGTTTCAGGTTTTGGTTATGGCGCTCCACCTCCTCCACCTGACCAGTTTGCCCCACCTGGAGTACCCCCTCCGCCTGCCACTCCAGGGGCAACACCACTAGCTTTTCCACCACCACCACCACCATCTCAGGCAACTCAGGACATGAGCAAACCCCCAACTGCTCAGCCAGAATTCCCTTATAGTCAGTTTGGTAAGTAACTGCATATAAAATAAACTCAGCTTGATCTTTCTCCCTTTCCTGCTTTTCTTTTATACTTAGGTAGAAAGTCAGTGTTCAGAAACAGTTTGCTAACACCGAAGGCACTTCTCTCCAGGATGGGAATGCCAGCCAGCAGCTCTCAAGTGATCCTTAAATCACAGAGTATTCTAGCCAGAGGGTATTTTCTTAATCAACTGTACAACATTGCTTGTATGCTGTGAAATAGTCTTCAGAGACTTGTGCACTGCTAGGATAAGTTACTGATTTGCACTCTCCCTGAATCTGTAGTTAAAACTTTTTTTCTCCAAGAGCTTCACGGAGCTTGTAGTTGACTTTTTTGTGTAACTGACTTTGATCAAATTGGAGAACAGACTTCCGAGAGGAAGAATAGCATCGAGAGGCAAGCAGTACGGGGTATAAGAATCCAAGCTGCATGCCTTTTCCTCCCTTCCCTCCATTGCTTTCCTGTCTTATCTCAAGTTACAGTTCTGTCAGAAGTGTGTAATGCTTAATTGTGCTGTATGGATAACTGCTTCAGATAGCTGATAGAAGACATTGATGTAACAAGTTTTAAGCCAGGCAGACAGTACTACCAAAAAAATAAATTGCTAGACAAGTGCTTGTGCTCCTGAGTAAAATTTTGGCTCCTCCCTGTGGAAGCTGAGAGGGAGTTCTCGTCTCGCTCTGCCACTCAGCCCTGTTTTTGAGCAGTGTTCTCCAAAGAGCCATTTGTGGCATACTGTTTTTTTTGGGTTTTTTTTTTTTGGAGGGATTGTAATTGGTCCCATTTTACTTCTGAAGTGAACTTTTTGCATGCAGTAGGCCCATGGATTAAGACTGTTCCCCACTTGAACAAGTTCTCCATGTGTGTTAGTGCCTGCCTGCTTCATTTAAAGTGCCTGCAGAAACTGTTAGGAAATGAAATGAAATGTTATTGAAACTTCGTAAAGGTGTTTAAATAGATGCTATTCGAAGTTCCAAAAATGTAAAACTCTGAAGGAAGATTAGCCTTTCCGATGTGTTTGTAAAGCAAGCATGTGTTCTCATGTTCAGGAATTTGGAATGTTTTTCAATTTGTTTGTTATAAACACAGTTGCTTGCATAGATAGCTTTGCTCTTGTGACTCAAGAGGAAGTTTTTCTTGTCTTGCCAGAACTTGTCTCTTTCCAGACTCTTTTTGAAGGGGGGCGGACCCTACTAAGTAAAGTATAAATCTGTGCACAATCACTTATATTCAGTGGGGAGCCAATATTTGGGCTGTGTTGGAAGTTTAGGAAAAATCTGCTTTCCAACATAGTGGAAAAACTGGGGAGGAGGGGTTCCGGTATTTGGTGTGTATAGTACCACTTGCCTCTTGTATATTCTAGGAAGCCTCTTTGCCAGTGAAGTATTTCAGGTGCTCTTAGTCTCTTAAGAGTGCTGGTAGGGAGGGGGGAGGGAGGAAGATGTGTGTGTTGTACTGCATTTTGAGGAAGAAGGCTGGGAAGGTTAGTTGTTTAAACCACAACTGCAGTTAGTCTCTTGCCTCAAGAGTGCTTTTCTAGCCTGAAAGCTGTTATGAGTACAAGTGCTAACAGGGATAGAGGTGTTTAATATGCTACAGTACCACTGAATTGTCCACCTGTTTGTAAAGCTATGTGTAAAATCTTTTAAAGTTTTTTTTAAAGAGCTGTAGCACTTCATGTGATCGCAAATTAGTTAGCAGCATTGCTGTACAATGGGCAGTCTAGCTGGTCTGCATGTATTTACATAAATGCATAAAGCTTATGGGCTTTAAAGAGGCACTGAGTTATCTAATCATTGTGGCATTTTAAGATTTGTCCTGGCTTGACAGCATCTTAAATGCTGCTATGTTTACAGCTAGGATGAATGTAAACACTAGTAAATTAAACACTAACACGGGTGTGTCTCCCTCACCCTGAAAAATTATCTCTGTACAGGGCTCTCTTGGGGTTCGTCACCCTGGTCTCCTCATTTCTTACTAGGGCTGGGTACCTATTCTCAAGACCCTTCAGGCTACGCGCCAATACTTTGTTTACACTCTTATGGTCAGGCTGAGCAGTGAGAAACCTAGGTAGGTGGTGCCTATTTACAACCAATGCTCTTGATATATCTGCGTTTGGGAAATTAACTTGTGTTTCTTGCAGGGTCTCTTTTAAGAGGGTGGGGGGGAACAATGCGGCTCAAATGTTTACTTTTGTGAGTAAGGGCGATACAGTTCTTTACGTTCATTAGCTGGCTGAAGTGAAAACTCACGACCAAAGTATGAATGACGCTGCTGTTCGCTTCCCAAGCTGCTCCGCTGGCGAGGCTTTATCCTGTGTAATCGAACTGAGCTCAGGTTCTTAAGCAAGACTGTAAAACCGTAACGGTCGGCACAGTTCCCTTAGAGAGTAGAGGTGCTGGTGCAAGCCGAGTGCTGCAGCAGGAATTAAGAAAGCGGGGAAGACAAATATGTACTTAAATGTCTGGCTGTTCAGGTTTATGCTGTAGGTTTCCTTTGTGATAAACAAATTGAGAACGGTGGTTTCCACCACTTAATGCTGTAACACTGCAGTCTACAGTGAGAATAACTTGATTTTTTTTTTCCTACTCTGAGCGTCACCCCTTGGCAAACAACTAAATTGTATTTTTGGTTGCCTGCTTATCTCTGTCTGAAAAAATGACTGGATTAGCATTTTGAGCTGAGAGAGGGCTGCGATAGATGTGTGTTAAGGCTCATTAGTGGTAGGAAGTCCTGAGAAACAGGCAGAGCTTGAAATTGAAATACTGAAGACATGCTAAGAGACTTTGTTTTGGATTAAGAGAGTTAAACCTATTTTAAGCCTGCATAGAAGAGAAGCAGAACTGCAGAAATGTACTTAGTAATTAGGATTCTTAATACCATCTTTCATAGCAGAGGCTTGCAGTGATGCCACTATTATGATTAAAAGTCGTATTTAATTACGGGAACTTTTATTAAATTTCTCAATTTCTCAGTGTTCTTAATTTACATCTAGTTGTCTCTCATATTGGCAGCAAGAATTGCAGCAAGTCTTTTGTCTTCACCCCTTCTCCCTATCCCCAAATTCCGCTTGCTCTACACCTATTCTGAATCTGGTCTTCGGCATGGATCACGTGCAGAGCGGTGGTCGCAGCCTCGCTGAGTAGGCAGAAGGACAGTGTGGCAAGAGAGGAGAAGGGTTTAGTTCCTCAGATTGAGGAAGAACAAGTTAAATGTTAACGTGCAGCATGCATTAGTGTAAACTTTAGTTGAGACACAGTACCCGTTCAGACTTAAAACTAACTGAACCCGGACGCATTTGGTGGTGTAGGGGAGGTGGGAGAAGGGCTTTATAGTTGCTTACGACTGCTGCTTCTCCCTAGCCAGGTTAGAAGTCTTCGCCACCATCTGCAGTAGCGATAGAGTCAGGTTTTGAAATGGAGCTTTGTTTTTTGAACTTGCAACAAATATACTTCAGCCTGCCCGTGCAGTGAGCTTTCGGAGAGGGATGTTAGTTCTTTCTAAGGACAACTTTAGACCGAGGGTTCCATTATAAAGTATGTAATGGGGGCAGTAGCCGCAACCTTCTGGATTCTGGTTTGCCAACTTTGTCCCCTGATCTTTCAATTTACATTTTTTGAATTGAGTATTCCTTGAAAGAGAGGCTGATTAGTTAATGAAAATAAATATTCAGGCAGCAGTACTCTGTTTTTGAAAGGGAATTTAAGATTGTCTTCTCCAGTGTGTCTTTTCAGCAAAGGAAGTTTTTTGACTGTCCAGGGAAGATGGTGAAGCTGACTGTACAAAGCCAGAGTCAAACAACTGCGCAGTCAGTCTGAGGTGCTGCAGTGTAATAGCTGTGAGGTTTCCGGAAAAACGTCCTTGCTACATCTTCATCTCTGCTGAACCTGACAGCGCTAGCTTTTAGCCAAAAAACAACCCAACCTGAAAGAAAACAAAAAACTATTCAGAATGAGCTGACAGCAAACCTGCAAGCCACTTCAAGCTTCTGAACAGCCATAGTAGGATAGTTTAACTACCAGCCAGGGCAGGATTACCTCAAAAGTGAAAACTACCCTTTCTGCATACCTATTCAGTTCTGCTTTTTGCCGTTTCTTCTGTATGAGAAGGTAGATAATTGCAAAAACTGAAAGCAGCTGCTTATCTTCATGTGTTAGACCGAGGCGGTTGTTCCCGAGGCCGTGCATGGGGGGGGGGAGCGGTGCCAGGTTCTGAATTTGCACCTCTGTTGTTGTCCCTGTGGATGATACTGGAAGCTTAACTCTGCTGCCTCTTTCCCCTTCTCCCCAGGGTATGGACAAGACTTGAGCGGTTTTGGACAAGGCTTCTCTGATCCCAGCCAGCAACCCCCTCCCTATGGAGGCCCCTCGGTGCAACCCTCCAGTGGCCCACCCGCAGGAGGAAGTGGTTTTGGACGAGGACAGAACCATAACGTGCAAGGATTTCACCCCTACAGGCGCTAGCGTGGGCTGGCAATCAGGGAATTCTGTCCACCCAGGGATGTCTGGTACCAGCTGAACCCAGGAATCCCAGACTTCTGAACTTGTGACAATCACATACTTGATGGAAGAAAAACCTAACAACATTTTTTTTGGGGGGTGGGGGAAGATGGCTTCTGAAGGCAAAGCTGTGGGTGTTTGGACTGCAGTTTTTAAATATTTTCCTTTCTCTAACCCATCAGCACAAATAAAGAAAATGTCACTGGTTCAAACTACAGGGTTTTAAAAATGTCTTCAGCTTTAATTCAAAACTTCAGGTTTCTTTTTTTTGAAATTATTTTTCCTGAGCCTTTGTTTTACCGTATATTGTAAACTTTTATGTTTAAAAGAAAAAAATATATACATTTACAGATTGTGAAATTTTTAAGAGAAATTTTCTACTATGTATGCTGGCTTATTTTTTAATTTAAAACAGGGTTTCCGTTAGCACTGTTGGAAGTGAGGGTAAGCTGCAACCCCCTTACTCCTGACATTAGCGGTGGGGCGGATGGTTCAGAAACTCTGGGAGTTAAAAGAAATCTACTGAGTGTATTTTGCTTTTGTTACCTGATGGTATAGAACTGGTAACAAGGCAGGTGCAGACTTGTTGACGCACAGAGTCACTTACGAAGCGCAGTGTTAGATCTGTGCTTCAGATGCTTTCAAATCCTCTGTGGATTTCGTTAGGGGTTAACGGAGGCCTTGTTAAGATGTAGATTTCCCTCAGGCAAAAGGTTTAGGTGCATTTTGCACTAACCAGTGATTACCCCTGGTTTGAATAAAGAGAAGTACATTTGGATTAGAAACACAAGCCTGTCTCCATTTTTTTTTTTTCTTTTGACAAAAAAGTTTCTTGTGAATTTGTGTTTTCATGAGAAATCAATTGGCAGCCTTGAAAATCATGTCTTAACATCAGTATACAGGCTTTACGCTGTGCCTCAGTGGACTCTTAAACTACTAGCAGTGGAATTTAGTCAGCAGTTCTTCGTGCCCACTCAACTCTTGCCCTCTTCATGAGAGAATCGGCTGGTGACGGGTCTGGGGTGGCACTGCCGGATTTGCCTTGGAGAGGCTGCAGAGCCATCGCAGCTGCTGTTGGCTCTGACCTGGGTTGGATTTGAGGTGGTGAAGGGCTGTTGCGTTGAGTCTCCTGAACCGGCTGGCGTGCCTGTGTGTGGCAGGTCATTCCCGTGTTGATAGCAGCGATGGGCTTGGGTTGAGTGCTGCCCTTCAGCTGACCTTGAGGCTTCAAGGCACTGTGAAAAATGCGTCCTTACAAGCTACAAGGAGCACGTGTAGCTACCTCACGGATTCGCGCACCTCCAGGAGCGTGCCCCTCGTCTCTCTTGCCCCACTTGTGAAATTCAGAGATAATCTTGCTGGCGACACGATCTGCTAGTGCTTACTCAGGGGTCAGGTTCCTGTCCTGATGCAGTGAGCGTCCTCTCACTACCTCAGAGCGATGATCCAGTTAGTGTGTACCTCCTCGTCGGGGGGTTTCTCTCTTAACTGCCGAGAGCAGCGTAAAACATGGATTTATGAGCGTCTTACTGCATAGATTAGTGTCCGTAACTATTTGACCTGGGTCTTCTAGAATACCGCTTCAGCACTTCCCTCATGTAAACGTGGGGTTAAGCCTTCGGGAAATGAACTGTCCTAATGTGATAAAGGAGCCCTGCGTGGCGAGATGGGTTGTTGGCTCAAAGGCAACAACGTCCCACGCGTTGTCTTGTCCGTCCTTAATACGCGAGTCTGAGGCAAGCTGCTGGGTCAAAACCAGATCTTAGCCAAGGGACCTTCTCCTGGGGGTGCGTGCTGCTGGGCACGTGTTTGTGCTTGTTGGTCCCCTCTGCTCTCGTTAATCGCTGTTAATAAGGCTTAACTCTTCGGGGGTGGATAGCGTGCTGCTGCAAGTTTAAAAGACTCTTTTTGCAGGAGCAGACGTGGCGTTGCTCAGCACGACGTGAAATTCAGGCTGCGTTGGGGCGTATCCGTGGCACTGGAGGTCACTGGGTTGCTCTCGGAAGGACTTTCATCAGTTCAGAGGTTTTTCGTGGTTGCGTGTTTGGATTGTACCGGTTCTGCTCGCGGCGAATCCTCTCAGAGCCGCTCCTTTTGCGTTCTGTTTGCACCTCATGCTCTGCCTTCCATGTGGTGCGACCTCTTGGCTTTCCTCCTTGAGCTTTGGTTTGTAATTTATTGCTGTGTGAAAAACATGGCGGAAAGTGGTATAGTGTAAAACCGTGGCCCTTCGGTGACACGCGGAATGGAAGGAGACCTAAAGTCGTTGCTACTCTGCCGCCTTTCAAGCTCTTCTTGGATAAAAGATCTTGGAGGCCGATGCCTTCTGTGCAGAACCAGCTCTTCCAGGTGAGCGCAGGCCATCGCATCCACCTGAAACTCACCTCTGCCTGGGGACAAACCGAATCTGTGCCAAGAGATGAGCCGGCACTTGTCTGCCCCACCTCGGCTCCGCGCTCGCCGAGTCAGCCGGCGAGCAGGATGGGGTCGGAGGCTGGCGGGGAGTGATGCCCTCGTGACGGGACGGAGGAGGCACCTCGTGCAACAGCCGAGCGCTACCGCGGGGTACCTTTGCCATCCCTGCTGCTCTCCGGCCGTGCCTGTAACGTCTGTCCTCGCTTCAAACCTCCGCTCCGAGCCTGAGCTGGAAAAGCTGCCCGGCTCGTGTGGGAAGGAGGAAGGCAGCAGAAGATGAAGGTCCATCGCTGAAGGATGAAGGCTGCTGCCTTCCCACAAGACAAGCGCGTGTTGGGCCCGAGCAGGGCTGGGTGACGGACGCCCGGTGTGGTGGTGAGGTCCGTGTGTGGCTGAAGGTGATGCGGGATCCCTCGCTGCTGCCGTTGGGTCCCACCTCGGGGCGGCGGGAAGGAGCAGGTTCACCCCCTGGGCTGAGCCCGTTCCGTGCCCAAACCGGTGCAGGCTCATCTGTCCGCTGCTGGGCGGCTTGGCTTCTGTCTGCCCCTCGCTTCTGTCTGTCCTGCGTGAGGAGGAGCAGGTTTATGGGGGAGGAGGATGGTCTCTCCCTCGCACAGGACCCTGTCCCAAAGCAGCGGTTATGCTCCAGGCGGCTCTGCTCCACCGTGTAGCGGTTCCCTGTATCGGCACCAACCCCTCTCGTCGTACCCCATCCCTCTCGTGCCTGCGGGGCGCGGCCCCTTTAAGGGAAGTGAGGGCGGAAGCGCTGCCCTAGGCGGCGGGGGGCGGGGCTTCTCGCCCCTTCCGCCCCGTCGCCGCTCTCGCGAGATCCGCCGCTTCCGCCCCAAGCGCGGCCCTTTCCGAGGAGACCCGGCCAAGATGGTGGGTACGGGCGGGGGCGCCGGCGGCTCCCATCGGGCTCCATCCTCCGCGGGGGCGGCCGCCCGGGGCCGGGGACGCGGCTGCTGCCGAGGGCGGCGCGGCCTCTTCGCTGGGGAGCGGGGGGCTGGCGTCCCCTGGGCCCTGCCGGGGCCGCGGCTGCCCCCACCGGGCTAGGCCTCAGCGCGGCGGCAGCCCGGTTCCCCAGGGCTGGGCCTGGCGGCGCTGAGGGCCGCGGGGGGCGGCGGGGCGGCCTGGGCGCCCTGCGGAGCTCGGTGCCTGCGGCCTTCCCGTGTGCGTGGGGGGGGGGTGAACGCGGGAGCGGGCGGCCCTGACACCCCCTTCTCCCTCCCCGGCGCTCCCGGCTGCAGGCGGAGGTGGAGCAGAAGAAGAAGCGAACCTTCCGGAAATTCACCTACAGAGGGGTGGACCTGGACCAGCTCCTCGACATGTCCTAGTAAGAGCTGTCAGCGGGGGGCTCCCCTCTGAGCTGGGCCGGGGGCTGGGGCCGTTCCTGCGGGTCGGGGCAGAGCCCGTCACCCTCTGCTCGGGCTGCGTTAAAACAGCAGCGATAACCGGTGCTTTGGGTGGTTCTGGCAGTTCGCGGTCTGGGCTGTTTGACGTCCCCGAGTGGGTAACGCTGCCAGCGCGGGGTCCCCGGGGAGCTTCCTGTGGGGCTGCGCTCCGGGCTCAGCTTTTCCAGGCTCAGCTTCTCCATCCTTTCCAGCGAGCAGCTGATGCAGCTGTACAGCGCGCGGCAGCGCCGGCGTCTCAACCGGGGGCTGCGCCGCAAGCAGCACTCCCTGCTGAAGCGCCTGCGCAAGGCCAAGAAGGAGGCACCACCCATGGAGAAACCGGAGGTGGTGAAGACCCACTTGCGGGACATGATCATCCTCCCCGAGATGGTGGGCAGCATGGTCGGCGTGTACAACGGCAAGACCTTCAACCAGGTGGAGATCAAGGTGAGGACTCACGGCAGCATCCCGAGAGCTCCGAGCATCCTGAACGCGTCTGCGTTCGTTTTTTAGCGCTTTGTGTCATCCTGCTCCTGCCCTGTGTCCGAGGGGGAGGTCGAGGCTCCTGCCCGGAGCAGAGCTGGCCCCGAGGGACACCCGAAAGCGTCCATCCTGAGGACGCAGAGGGGTCTCGGGGCCTCAGGAGGCTTCGGTGCGGCTTCGAAGTAACGAAATCAGGTGGCTGTTGTGAGCGAGCGTGTGCTGCTGCGGCAGCAGGGCCGGGGACCTGCGCTGGCTGCGCTCGGGCCTGGCTCCCTGCCTGCAGCACCGGTTTCCGATGAAACGGAGCCGGGAGGCTTCCTGGGAGTGGGGCAACCTGCAGCGAGGGGAGCGGGGTGGTCGCTGTCTTCTTATATCTTCTTACAAGCAGACCCCATGCCGCTGGCAGGATTAAATGGCGTTTTCTGCTTGTACCTGGCGTTAAATCTGACCTGAAAGTGCACCAAAAAGCCCCCGGGGCTCGCGTGTCCCCTCTCCCGGGAGGTGCAGTGCTGGTCGGGGGCTCTTGGGGGGCAGAGGGAGCCCCTCGTCCCGCTGAACCCCTCCGGCTCCCCGTGGAGCCAGCAGCGCCCGTTGCCCGCAGGCCCTGGCCACTGCAGGAGGAGCCCGGGCGCGGCGGCGGTGCCGCAGGCAGTGCCTGCTCCACGCGCAGCATTTCCAGAACAACCGGCCGCGCCGGGGCTTCCGCCAGCGCGGGGCTGAGGGCTGTAACTGTCCCCGACCCCCCGCGGGGGTGGTTTGGGGGAGGGTCGCGGTCTGTGCCCCCAGCCCGGGTCGCTGCCTCCAACGCCGATCTCTCCGTTCTCTTCCAGCCCGAAATGATCGGTCACTGCCTGGGGGAATTCTCCATCACTTACAAGCCGGTGAAGCACGGCCGGCCCGGCATCGGTGCCACGCACTCCTCCAGGTTCATTCCTCTGAAGTAACGACGCGCTGCGGGGAGCCTTTTCCACGTGTAAATAAAGAAATTTCTCCCAGCCGTCTGTCTCCTGGCCTCGCGGTTCCTGGGGCTGCGGCTCAGTCGGGGCGGTGTGTGGGCTGGGGCACGGGCGAGCGAGACTCTTAATCGTGATTTGGTGTTTTCCTGAAGATTTACCTTTCTTTTGGCACCCCTTTTCGGTCAACGCGGGCAGAGCAAACGCTTCTCTTCAGGTGGGTTTATTACGTTAGTGAAATGCCTTGCGCTTTCTTGGGAAGCGGTTAATGGCCCTTCCCTCCCTTGAACTGCGTTTGCGGCATTTCGGGCGATGCTGGAATCGCCCTGGGAACGCGGTGAGGCGCGCGCTGGCTGCGTGAGGTCACCCGCAGAAGTAAAGCGAGTTGAGGGGTGGGTGGGTTCCCGCTGCTCCAGAACCAGCCCCTCTCCTGCCAAGGATGCATCGCAGGACCCCGAGACCCCAAACAATTACTTTCCCATCTTAACTTTGGGATTCTAAAGGTTTTTGGCAGGATGTCGGCTCAGAGTGGCGGTGGCCGGGGGCGGTGGGTGAGCTGGGACGTTTCCCTTCGCGGCTCCAGGCGAGAAGCTGCTCTGCAGGACCAGGCGGATGAGCCGGTCTGGCCCGAGAGCTGCCCCGGGGCCTGGGCCGAGCCCAGGGAAACGCGGCCAGCGCCTGGCGCCGGAGCGGAGAGCCGCTGCCAGTGCCACGGGGGACGGGGACGGCGTCCGCTGCGGTGGTGTCCCCAGCTCCGAGGAGCCTTTTCAGGCGGTGTCCTCTGCAAAAGCTGCTGGGCCCAGTCCCCAGCCCCTGCGGCGGTGAGGAGCTCCGGCATTGCCGCGCTCTGCAAAGCCATCGCCAGACGCGGCGGAGGGGCCGGTTGTCACCGTCCTGGCTGCCCCTGGCACGTTTGTCCTCTGCTTTTGCTCCCTGCCGTCACCCCGGCTGCTACGTCAGCACCAACACCCTGCCCCGGCACGTCTCGAGCGTCGCGGTGATGGGTGTTGGCACAAGCCACGCTTGGAAAACCTCGCGACCTTCAGGCGGGCGGTGACACGGACCATGGCGTCCCGCTGCTGGAGATGTCGGCCAACGCGCCGATGGTCTCATCCCAGTTTTACCAGGACCAGACAGGCCGTGGCACTGGGGAGCCGCTGGGCTCAGCGCCGGCCCTGGCAGAGGGTTGGGGGGCAGCGGGGGCCATGCCCGGGGGCTTTGGGACGCGCCAGGCTCAGGGACGGTTTCAGCTCGTCCCTGCCGCTGGCCCTGAGCGTGCTACGGGGTCCGTCGGGGCTGGCACCAGCCCTCGGGTCTTTTACACACACCAGCCCCTTGCCTCCTCCCTGGTGATGCCGCGGCACGGCCGAGGCCATTTGTCCTTCAGGAAGGTCTCCCGTCACCGGGCTCCGGGTCCCTTTTGTTCAAGCAACGTGACCTTGACGGTCCCCGCTGGCGGGGGGGGACAGGGCTGGGGTCGCTCTGCCGGGTCGGGGCCGTGTCTGCACCCTCAGCCGGCTCCTCTCCCCCGAGCCACCTCTGGCCCTGCCCGAGCCCCCGGGAGGGCGAAGCTGGGAGAGCCAGGAGGTGGGTGACGGTGGCCTCGGGTGATGCCAGGGGAGCCAGGACACCCCAGCCAGGAGGTGGGTGACGGTGGCCTCGGGTGATGCCAGGGGAGCCAGGACACCCCAGCCAGGAGGTGGGTGACGGTGGTAGCCTCTCCAAGGCAAATCGGCGTGCGTGGTGCCGCGCTGCCATGGTGCACGGCACAGGTCATGGCCACGGGCAGGGCAGCAGGATCAGGCCCGGCTACGGCCCCAGGCTGTGTCCCCGGGCCCTGCTCGACGCTCCTGGCTGAGGGGGGACCCGCCGCGGGGGGGGGCTGCCCGGCCGGGGTCCCGCCTCTCCCGGGGTGACGCCGGGCTCAGCCCTGCACCGGGCAGGGGGCGGCCGCCCCCGGGGCTGATCCCCCCGGACACGGGGACAGCACCGGCCGGCTGGGGGGGGGCAGATTTGGCCCCAAGACGGGGTGGAAGGAGCAGATCCTGCAGATTTGGGGGGGGGGGATGATGAAGGTGAGGAGACCTGCGGGGCCCCTCCCCTCCCCTCCCGCCGGCCCCGGGGACCCCCCCGTCTGCCGCCCCCTAGCGGCGCCGCGGGGACATCACCGGCGGGGGGGGGCGGGGGCGGGATGCGGCTGCTCGGGGCCGCGCCGGCTCCTCGCCCAGCTCCGCAACGCCAACGCCGCCGCCGGGGATGAGGTACGGCCGCACCTGCCCCCGCGCCCCCGCGCCCCCGCGCCCCCGCGCCCCCGCGCTCCCGCACCCCCAAGGGGTCCCGGTGGCTCCGGTCGCTGCAGTCGGCGGCGTTGGGGGGAACGGGAGGGGCACCCCCGGGCTGGGCGGGAGGGGGATCGGGGTGCGGTGCTGGGTTGCGGGGGGCTGGATGCGGCCGGGGGCCCCGCTCTGCCCCCGCCCCCCGCGGCGGAGGCTCCCCCGGCCCTGGCTGCGCTGAATCCGCCGTCATGCGGCGGGCGCGGCTCCATCCCGGGGATCGGGGGATCTGGGGGGGGATCGGGGGTCCGGGGGATCGGGGGGGTCGGGCAGCGTTTAGCCCCCGCGTTCCGCATCCCCGGCCGCGGGGACAAAGGCCGGACAATGCCGGGGCTCCGCCGGGAGCCCCCGGGCGGGGGCGGGGGGGCAGCACCGACCGTCCCCATCCTCATCCCATCCTCTTCCCATCCCCATCCCCAGCCCATCCTCATCCCCATCCTCATCCTCATCCCATCCTGCGATGGGGGGCAGCGGGGCCCGCGGCTGGGGGGTCCCCGCAGGGGCGGCAGCTCGGCTCCCCGCGCAGCCCCTCCCGGTGCTCCTCGCCCAAAGCGCTCCCCCGGCGGGGCCGCTCCGGGAGCCTGGGGCTGAGCCCCGCACCTAAAGCCTCAAACCCGCACCCCCCCCCAAACCTGCCCCTCAAAAATCTCGGCCTCTAAACCAGCACCTCAACCCCACCCAGGGGTGGGGGATCCCATGGGGCCCGGTGCCATGTCCCCGGGCAGCGGGTGTCCCCAGCCACCCCTGGATGTGGGGTGCGAGGTGGGTGCTGCCCCGGGCACGGGCTGGTGACGTTCCTGCCCTCCGGCCCCGGTGCCCGTTCCCATGGCCACCCTGCCCGTGGGCTGGGGCGTGGGGTGGGTGGAGGGCTGGCCCTGGGGGTCCCTGCATGGGGGTTTCTCTGCTGGGGGCTCAGGGGACCCCAGCTCTCGCCCCACCGGGGCCCTGCCACAGCTCCACATTCGTCCGAAGGCCGTGACGTGCGTGTGCATGCGTGTGCATGCAGCATATGTGGCGTGCGTGCACGCGTGTGCACGTGCGTGTGGGAGCAGCCGCGGTGTGGGGGCGTGGGAGGGACGTGGGTGCTGCAGGGGGTCGGATGCTGCGCGTGGGGAGGGAGCGGGTCCCATGTGCCAGCGTCCCCGCCATGTGCCCGAGCCGCCCAGGAGCCGTGCGGGGGGGGGCTGCGTGTGCGGGGCCGGCCTGGTGCTCCCTGGGGTGGGTTTGCTGTGGTTGGGGGTCCCCGGGGCCGCCGTGCGCGGCCGGGTCGATCGGCAGGAGCTGGTGACAACACGCTGTTTGTTTAACGTCCCTGGGGGCTCTGGGAGCCGCAGCCGGCCGGGGGCTCAGATGTGGCTTCTGTCGGAGGCGGCTGCGCTCGGCCGACGCTGCAGGGCTGGGGCCGACCGTGGTCCCCGTCCCCATCCCCGTCCCCATCCCCGGTGCTGCTGGAGGGAGCTGAGGGGTGCGGGGAGCCTGGGGTGCAGGGCTCCCCCAGCCCTGCCCTGCTCTGCCCAGGCCAAGGCGGCCCCGGCCAAGGTTGGCACAGTGCGGTGAGCGGTGCGGTGGGCAGCGCGGTGCAAAAGGCTGATGCAGTGGGTTGGACGGCGCAGGGGAGGACAGGGCAGCGCGGCAGGCAGGGCGGTGGGTGCCGTGGGCAGGGCGGTGGGTGCCGTGGGCAGGGCGGTGGGTGCCGTGGGCAGCACGGTGCAGTGGGCGGCGCGGAGGACGGTGCGGTGCGGTGGGCAGCGCAGATGCTGCTTCTCCACCCGCTGATCTGCTGCAGCATCTGCCCTGCCGAGACCGTGCCGGATGGATCCAGGCCCTGCCAGCGGCCTCGGCCGGTCCTGGGGTGCCCTGAGCAGGGAGGGGCAGCTGTTGGGTGTCAGAGGAGTTGGGTGCCCAGGGCCCCGAGCCATCGCACCCCGCAGGGTGTGCCCACGGCAGCCCACGGCCCTGCCCGGGATCCAGCCCCGGACGGGGGGACACCGGCTCCCGTGGGACAGCGACCGTCACAGTGCCGGAGCCTGGGCTGCGGGAGCGTAGCTGCAGCCCTGGCCCCCCCTTCCCTGCAGCCCTGGCCCCCCCTTTCCCCGTTGTGTCTAGACGCTTCGCAAATGCAGGTGCCGCCGCGCCAGCCCCTCCCCGCAGGCTGCAGATCCCCAGCGCTGCTGCAGGCCGCCACGCTCGGCCGCCCCAGCCAGGGGACCTGGGGGTCCAGAGCTCAGGCTCCCCCCCATCGACCCCCAGCTCCCCCCCCCCAGGGTCCCCTGGCCAGGGCAGGAGAGGGGCAGGACCCCTGGGGCGAGGCTGGTTGGGGGGCTCGTGGTGTGGGGTGCCCCAGCCCTGCAGCTGCACTGACAGCCCCCCCCCCCCCAGAGATGGGGGGGGTCCCACAGACTGGCCACCGCCCCACTGAGGGGCTGCAGCAGCCCCCAGGCTCTTCCAGCCGCTGTCTGCCCCAGCAGCATCCCACCCCCTGCAAACCAAAGCTGTCACCGCAGAGCTGTGGGGATGGGGGTCCTGGGGGGGGAACAGCTTCGTGCCTCAGTTTCGTGTCCCCCCCCCGTGCAATGGGGCTGGTGCCGTGAACTGCCTGGTGTCCAGCAGCCGAATGTCCCAGCGCGTCGTGGCCTGCTGCAGCATGACACAGCACCGTGGGGAGGGCGGCCGGAGCACCCCGGCATCGCGCAGGGCGGGGGCACCCTGTGGGCAGCCCCGGGGGAGGGGGCTCAAGCAGCACCCACCCCCAGCTGAGCCGGGGGGACTCCTGGCTCTGAGCAGGTCGGTCGGCGCTGAGAGGTTTGGGGTGCCGGGGGGGAGGTGGGGACATGGTCCCCGGCAGGCGCGGGAGCCCCCGGCTGTCATCCTCACCCCGCTGTGTCCCCCAGTGCTGAACCCCCCCTGGCTGGTGGGCGCTCGGGAAGGGCCATGGACCAGCCTGTGCTGCCCCATCCGTTGTCGCCGTAGCAACAGGAGGCCCTGCTCATCCCCCATCCCGCATCCCTCATCCCTCATCCCGCATCCTGCATCCCGCATCCCTTCCCTCATTCCACATCCCGCATCCCGCATCCCTCATCCTGCGTCCCGCATCCCACATCCCGCATCCCTTCCCTCGTCCCGCATCCCTCATCCCTCATCCCGTATCCCGCATCCCTTCCCTCATCCCGCATCCCTCATCCCGCATCCCGCAGCCCTCTCCCATCCTCCCGCACCCCGTCTCCTCCCTCCCGCACCCCTCATTGTCCATCCTGCAGCCCAGCCCCGCAGCCTGTGTCCTGATCCTGCAGCCCTCAGCCCACCCCCACCATCCTTCTGCCGCCTCCACCCCGTGCTCCCCCACCCTCACCCCCCCGCAGCCCCATGCCCAGCCCTCCCGGGGGTTCTTTCTCTCCTGGGGGGGTCATTTTGCCGCCTGGGCAGTGATGGGGGGGGGGGGGATTTGTACCGTGGGGTCTTTGTCTCGCTCCGGGAGCGTGGCTGGCCCCGGCACAGCGTGGGCAGAGGGCGGTGGGGAGGGGGAGGCACAGCCCGGGGCAGGACCCAGGTCGGGGCAGGATGGGGGGGGTCCCCAAGTCGGTGTGGGGTGCAGGGACAAGGGAGCAGTTTGGGATGGGGGCTGGGATGGCTCCTGGGGTGGGAAGGACATCGGTGGGGCCTTGGGGAGGGTGCTGGGTCCCAGCACTGTCTGGTGGGGCTGCTGAGCTGGAAGGGGGGGTGCTGGAGCCCCCCCAAAAGGGGTCGCGGAGGCAGAGGGAGCCCAGGGTGTTCGGGCAGCTTTGGGTGGGCAGGGACACGGGCAGTGCCGGGGATCGATCCCTGCTGCTGCCCCGGGCAGCCGCTGTCCCTGACCCCGCTGCGGCAGGGGACGGGCCCGATCCTGCCCCACAGCGCTGTGGGGGATGCGGGGAGGGAAGAGCAGGGGGGTGCAGTTGGGTGGGGGGGAGAAGGGGACCCCCTGCCGCTGTGCACCCCCCCCCATCTGTGCACACCCATTGTACGCACACTCGTGCACAGACGTGGCGCTGATGAAGGCGGCGTGGGGCTGTCGCGCTCTCGGCCGCCAGCCTGACCCGCTGGGGCGGTGACGAGGGGGTCCCCGTCCCTGTCACCCCCCCCCCCATGCCCTCATGTGCCGGTGCAGCGTGTGCCCCCCCGGCAGGTGCGAAGGGAGGCCCCAGGCGCTGCGGCAAGGAGGAGGTTTGGGGGGCCGGGGCCAGCTGGGGGGGGGACAGGGGGGTCTGGGGGGCTGGAGGGGACAGAGCAGGGCTGGGGACCCTGCCGGGGGGGCCGGGGCTGGCCCTGCTGCGGGAGGGAGCGAAGCGCGAGATGGTTCGGAGAAGGAGAAGACAAAAGCGAGACAAAGGGGGAAGGGAGCGGAGGGCTGAGCTGCTGCGGAGGATGGAAACCAGGCAGGGGCTGGCAGGGGGCTGGGGGGGCCGGGGCCGCTTGCCTGCGGGGGGGCCGGGGCCCGATGCCCACGCCGCGCTGGGGAGGGCCCTTCTGGGAGGTTTTGGGGGGCTCCAGCTCTTGCCGGGGCACTCTGCCCCCTCCCTGGGGCGGGGGTGTGGGTGGCGGGGGTCCCCCGGGCTGTGCTGCGGTCTCAGGCAGGTGTTGGGGTGCTGGCGGGCAGTGAGGGTGCTGCAGGGAGCACCCCGGGGTGCTGCCCACCTCCTCCCCATGCCTGCAGGCGCTGGAGGAGGTGAAGATGTCTGGCTCCATCGCCTCGTACGACCAGCTGGTGCGGCAGGTGGAGGCGCTGAAGAAGGAGAACAGCCACCTCCGGCGGGAGCTGGAGGACAACTCCAACCACCTCTCCAAGCTGGAGAATGAGACCTCGGACATGAAAGTGAGGACAAGCCCAGGAGGGACCCGGCCCCTGCGCTGGGGCTGTGGGGAAGGGCACACGGGGGCTGCCCTCCGTGTTCCTCTCCCCCCCCCGCGCCCCGACCTCTCCATCCCTGTTTTAGGAGGTCCTGAAGCACCTCCAGGGCAAGCTGGAGCAGGAGGCGCGGGTCATGGTGTCCTCGGGGCAGACGGAGGTCCTGGACCAGCTGAAAGGTGGGTGCCCAGGCATTGGGGGGGGGGGGGGGGTGTGCGTGTGGGGTCCCCTCCAAGCCCACCTTCACGCCGCTGTCCCCGTCCCCAGCCCTGCAGATGGACATCACCAGCCTCTACAACCTCAAGTTCCCACCGGAGGTGGCCGGAGCCGGGCGCAGCGCTGAGGACACTCAGCCACCACCCGCATCCCACCGGGACAGCTCCGGGGACCTGGGCAGAGCCACCCTCCGGCTGCTGGAGGAGCTTGACCGGGAGAGGTGATGGCCGGGGGGATGCACGGGGCTGGGGGGGCCGGGGGCCGTGCTGACGGGGCTCCCCCCCTCCCTAGGTGCTTCCTGCTGGGCGAGATCGAGAAGGAGGAGAAGGAGAAGGTGTGGTACTACACCCAGCTGCAGAGCCTGGCCACGCGCCTGGATGAGCTGCCGCACGTGGAGACGGTGAGCGGGGGGTGTCCCAGCACCCCCCGGCCCCGGGGCGCAGGCAGGACCCCGTCCCCCTCATGCCATCCCCCTCTCCCCCCAGTTCTCCATGCAGATGGATCTCATCCGGCAGCAGCTGGAGTTCGAGGCCCAGCACATCCGCTCGCTGATGGAGGAGCGCTTCGGCACGGCGGACGAGATGGTGCAGCGGGCGCAGGTCAGGGCGGGCGGGAGCCGTCCCTTCCCCTCCTCGCTGCCCCCGTCCTGTGCCTGGGGGGCTCCAGCTCCCTCCCCGCTGCACCCTGCCAGCTCCAGCCCCGCGCACCCGCGCACACCCGGTCCTGTGCACCCTTGCACCCAGCACCGTGCATCCTCGCACCAGCCCTGTGCACCCTCACACCCAGCTCCTTGCACCCGGCGCCGTGCATCGTCACACGCAGCTCCTTGCACCCTTGCACCCAGTTCTTTGCACCCTCACTCCCAGCTCTTTGCACCCTTACACACAGCTCCTTGCACCCGGTGCCATGCATCGTCACACGCAGCTCCTTGCACCCTCGCACCCAGTTCTTTGCACCCTTGCTCCCAGCTCTTTGCACCCTTACACGCAGCTCCTTGCACCCTCGCACTCAGCTCCTTGCACCCAGTGCCGTGCATTGTCACACGTAGCTCCTTGCACCCTTGCACTCAGCTCCTTGCACCCGCTGCCGTGCATTGTCACACGCAGCTCCTTGCACCCTCGCACCCAGCTCCTCGCACCCGCTGCCATGCATCGTCACACGCAGCTCCTTGCACCCTCGCACCCATCTCCTGGCACCCAGTGCCGTGCATCGTCACACGCAGCTCCTTGCACCCGGTGCCGTGCATCATCACACACAGCTCCTTGCACCCTCGCACCCAGCTCCTTGCACCCAGCTCTGTGCACGCTTGCATCACCTCTGCACACCCTCACGCCCAACCCTGTGCGCCCTGGCACATTGCACCCAGCCCCGCGCACCCTCACGCCTGGCTCTGGGGGTGCTGGGGGTCCCGGGGGGGGTCCCAGTCCTCGCCGACACCCGCTCCGCCCCCACAGATCCGCGCATCCCGGCTGGAGCAGATCGACAAAGAGCTCATGGAGGCGCAGGATAAGGTGCAGCAGCCGGAGCCGCAGGTAGCGGGGACGGGGCTGGGCCCGCCCGGGGCCAGGGGCCGGCGTCGGGGTCCGTCCCTGCTCCCCACGGGGCGGCGGAGCCTGCGGAGGCTGGAGGAGGGGGCCAGGCGCAGGCCTCCGCCATTGTCCCCGTCCTGTCCCCATCGCCCGCCAGCGCGGCACAGCCAGGGCTTTGTGTGGCTCGGGCACCGTGAAATGGGCAGTTGCCATGGAGACGAGAAGTAGGCCATGGTGCGCGGCGGGCGGGCGGGTGGACGGGCGCGGTGGCTCCCGCGGCATCTGCTGCCGCCAGAGCGGGGACCCCGCCGTCGCCACGGCCCCGCCATCATCTCCGGCCCCTCCGGCCCCACAGCCCCGCCATCATCTCTGGTCCTGCCATCGCCACGGCCCCGCCATCGCCTCCGGCCCCTCCATCCCCACGACCCCTCCATCACCTCCAGCCCCTCCATCACCTCCGGCCCCTCCATCATCTCTGGCCCCTCCATCACCCACGACCCTTCCATCCCCACAACCTCCCCATCACCACGACCCCTCCATCACCTCCAGCCCCTCCATCACCACAACCCCTCCATCCCCCACACCACCTCCATCATCTCCGGCCCCTCCATCACCCCCAGCCCCTCCATCGCCCCAGCCAGCCCCACATCCCGCACGGCCCCTCCATTGCCAACCCACGCGAGCAGCTCCGCGGGCTCGGCCCCAGCACAGTCCATACTGCCCGCCCCGCTCGCCTCGCCCACGCTTTTCCTTTCCCGAGCCTGCTGCTGTGGCAGCCCCCACCCCCATCATCCCCAATTCCGGCTTAAAACACAACCCCGGCATTGACGAAAGCAACAATTGCAACGACTGGGAAACGCTGCCGAATTTAATGGCACCAGCGGGTTCCTGAAAAGCGGGGAGGGGCCGGGCAGGGGGGGGCGAGGGCGGTGCATTGCGACCTGCCTCCATCTGCCCCCTCCTCTGCAGCTCTGCGGGAAGGTGCCGGGCATGGAGGGGGACGGCAGCCTGGACCCCCCGACCCACCCCGAGGAGGGGGGCAGCAGCCTGGGCAGCAGCAAGGTGAGGGGCAGCCGTGCCGGAGTCCGGCTGGGGTGGGGAGCGCGGGGCCGTGTGTAACCCCGAGTCCCCCTCCCGCAGGTGGAGGTGGTCTTCTGGCTCCTGTCCATGCTGGCCACGCGGGACAAGGACGACATGTCCCGCACGCTGCTGGCCATGTCCAGCTCGCAGGAGAGCTGCCTGGCCATGCGCAAGTCGGGCTGCCTGCCCCTGCTCATCCAGATCCTGCACGACTCGGACGGCGAGCCGGGCCCCCCCGAGAGCCCCGCCGGTGCCAAGGACGCCCGCATGCGTGCCAACGCCGCCCTCCACAACATCGTCTTCTCCCAGCCCGACGAGGGCCAGGCCAAGAAGGAGATGCGGGTGCTGCACGTGCTGGAGCAGATCCGCTCCTACTCGGAGACCTGCTGGGACTGGCTGCAGATGCAGAGCAGGGACGGGGGCAGAGGCCCCGAGGGCAGCGCGGGTACGGGGGCGAGCGGGGTGCCAGCGCGTGCGTACACGCACGCATGGCGGTGTGCCCGCCCGCGAGCATCCGCGTGTGCCGGAGGCAGCAGGCGATGGCGGGGGCGGGGGGGACACGACACCATCGGTGCCAGACCCCCAGGGCTGACCCCCCGCCTCTCCCCACGCAGCGCCGGTGCCCATCGAGCCCCAGATCTGCCAGGCCACCTGCGCCATCATGAAGCTCTCCTTCGATGAGGAGTACCGGCGGGCCATGAACGAGCTGGGTGAGCGCGGGGTGGGCGCAGGGAGGGGGCTCCGTCCCTTTTGCACCGCAGCCGTCCCTGCCCACCCTTCTCCCTGGTGCAACAGCAGCAGCGCTGGGGAGGGGGTGCCGGGGGGGTGGGGGACGGAAATCCCTTGCCCAAGTCACCCCCCGTCCCCTCGCGTCCCGCAGGCGGGCTGCAGGCGGTGGCTGAGCTGCTGCAGGTGGACTACGAGATGCACAAGATGACGAGCGACTCCCTGAACCTGGCACTGCGACGCTACGCGGGGATGGCCCTCACCAACCTCACCTTCGGCGACGTGGTCAACAAGGTCCTGGGGGGGGTTGCGGGGTGGGGAGTGGGGCTGGGGGGGCTGCGGCATCACCCTCACCATCCTCATCCTCCCCACAGGCGACGCTGTGCTCCCGCCGGGGCTGCATGGAGGCCATTGTGGCTCAGCTGGGCTCCGACAGCGAGGAGCTGCACCAGGTGGGTGCCGGTGGCGTGGGGGGCTCCCCCAGGGAGGGGGGGTGGTCCCTGCACCCACCCGCCCCATTCCGCCCTCCCAGGTGGTCTCCAGCATCCTGAGGAACCTCTCTTGGCGGGCTGACATCAACAGCAAGAAGGTGCTGCGGGAGGTGGGCAGCGTGACCGGGCTGACGCGGTGCGCGCTGCACGCCGGCAAGGTGAGCGCCGGGGCGGGTGGGAGCGGGTACCGGGGCGGCCGGCCGGGGGCTGACGGGTGCGCGTGTCCCCACCCGGGACAGGAGTCCACACTGAAGAGCGTCCTGAGCGCGCTGTGGAACCTGTCGGCGCACAGCACGGAGAACAAAGCCGCCATCTGCGGGGTGGAGGGAGCCCTGGGCTTCCTGGTGAGCACCCTCACCTACAAGTGCCAGAGCAACTCGCTGGCCATCATCGAGAGCGGCGGCGGCATCCTCAGGAACGTCTCCAGCCTCATCGCCACACGGGAGGACTACAGGTGAGGGTCGCCACGGAGCGGGGACGGTGCCGGGGAGGAGGGGGGGGTCAGGGACCGTCCTGATGGCTGGGGGTCCCCCCTGTCCCGCAGGCAGGTGCTCCGGGACCACAACTGCCTGCAGACGCTGCTGCAGCACCTGCGCTCGCACAGCCTCACCATCGTCAGCAACGCCTGCGGCACCCTCTGGAACCTGTCCGCCCGCAGCCCCCGCGACCAGGAGCTGCTCTGGGACCTGGGAGCGGTCAGCATGCTGCGCAACCTCATCCATTCCAAGCACAAGATGATCGCCATGGGCAGCGCGGCCGCTCTCCGCAACCTCCTCACCAACCGGCCCCCCAAGTACAAGGATGCCGCCGTCATCTCGCCAGGCTCCTGCATGCCCTCGCTCTACATGCGCAAGCAGAAGGCGCTGGAGGCCGAACTGGATGCCAAGCACTTGGCCGAGACCTTCGACACCATGGAGAAGCAGAGCCTGAAGAGCCAGAACGCCAAGAAGCCGACGCGGCACATAGAGAACCTGGTGAAGGACTATGCCTCCGACTCCGGCTGCTTTGACGATGATGAGGTGCCCAACGTCTCCACCGGCGTGGAGACGGCCAGCGCCTCCGTCCTCTCCATGTTCCTCAACTCCTCCTTCCTCCAGGGGCAGGCGCTGCCCCGGGCGCTGGCACAGAGGCGATGCCCGGAGCCAGAGAAGGATGGCAGCGGCAAGCCAGCTGAGCCCAAGAAGCTGCCGCTGCCGGAGGATGACGTCTCGCTGGCCGCCGAGAAGTTGGCCAACAAGATCTCCAGCACAGTGGCCAAGATCGACAAGCTGGTGGAGGACATCTCCACCATGCACACGTCCTCGGATGACAGCTTCAGCCTCAGCTCGGAGGACCACTGCCTGGACTGGCAGTACGGCCCCGAGGAGGTGCACGAGGCGCGTGCCCAGTCCTGCTCGCCGTGCCGTCTCTCAGACACCGGCGGCTTTGCCAAGCGGGAGAGCCTGAGCCGGGCGCACACGCTGCTGCGACTCAAGACTGCCTACACCAGCCTGTCCAACGACAGCCTCAACAGCGGCAGCACCAGCGACGGCTACTGCACCAAGGAGCACATGAAGCCCTGCACCAGGGCCGCCTTCCTCGACTACCGGGACGAGCTGCAGCGGTACCAGAAGCGGCCGAGCCGGCTAGACCTCAAGAGCATCCTGGGCGGCAAGCCGGAGCGGGTCGAACCCCCCGCGCTCACGGGCAGGGACGCGGCCGAGCTGGACAAGCCGGAGCAGCGAGACCTGCCCGAACGGGCCAAGAAGACGGTGACTTTCCCCAGCCCCAAGACGCTGGACAAGGAGCCCGAGTGGAAGAAGGAGGCGGGCAGCAAGCCCTGCCCTGACCCCCAGGTCCGCACCATCAAACTCTCCCCGTCCTACCAGCATATCCCACTGCTTGAAAGCCTGGCCAAGAGCGGGGCAGCCGCTGCCGCCGGCCACCACCCCTCCCTCCTGGGCAGAAAGCAAGCCTGGCTCCCCCCTGCGCTGCTGCAGACGGCCGAGACCTTGAGCAAGATCCCAGAGAAGCTGCCTGCCCACCCACCAGCCACGACAGAGCAGGAGTCGGTGCAGAAATACTCGGTGGAGGACACCCCGATCTGCTTCTCCCGGTGCAGCTCCCTCTCCTCTCTCTCCTCGGCCGACAATGTGCTGGATGGGCAGAGCCACAGCGAGAACGACCTGGACAGCGACTCCTCCCTGGAGATCCTGGAGATGGAGGAAGGGGACGGGGAAGGTGAGGATGGGAGGCAGGAGAAGGACAAGGCGGCGGATCTGGGTCCGGCCACGCCGGTGAGGATTTCGCAGCCTATCACCATCCCCTTCCCGAAGCGTGACAAGGTCTTCCTGCGGGAGTCATCACCGTCACGCCAGGAGGACCTCACGCCCTCGAGCTCCTCGGAGAACTACATCCAGGAGACGCCGCTGGTGATGAGCCGCTGCAGCTCCGTCAGCTCCCTGGGCAGCTTCGAGAGCCCCTCCATCGCCAGCTCCATCCAGAGCGACCCTTGCAGCGAGATGATCAGCGGCACCATCAGTCCCAGCGAGCTGCCCGACAGCCCTGGGCAGACCATGCCGCCCAGCCGCAGCAAGACGCCCCTCTTCGAGCTGGGCTGCCAACCGGAGAAGGAGACCAGCCAGTTCAACATCCAGTGGGAGAACAACGTCAAGAAGTTCATGGAGATCACCGACTTTAAGGAACGCTTCCAGCTTCCCCAGGACCTGGACTCCATGGTCTACTTCACGGTGGAGAAACCCAACGAGAACTTCTCCTGCGCCTCCAGCCTGAGCGCCCTGCCCCTCCACGAGCACTATGTCCAGAAGGACGTGGAGCTCAAGCTGATGCCCACGTTCCCGGAGAAGAACAGCTTGAATTTCGTGGCTCACGAGAAGCGGGAGGAGCGGCGGGAGGAGCGGTACCTGGAGGGCCGGCGGCGGGCTGACCGCCCCGAGCCCCCCTCCGATGATGACATCGAGATCCTGAAGGAGTGCATCAGCTCCGCCATGCCCTCCCGCTTCCGCAAGGTGAAGACCTCCCTGCTCTCCGGCCAGGTCCTGCACCCCCAGACGAAGAAGCCGGTGCACGTCCCTGTGTACATGCTGGTGCCAGCCCACACGCACCCCGGCGTCCCCAAGCACCTGCGTGCCAGCGCCCGCGACCTCTTCAAGGACGACGACTCCTTCACTGACTCGGCTGACGGGACCCCCGTCAACTTCTCCAGCGCCGCCTCACTGAGCGACGAGACCCTGCGCTACCCGGCCACCGAGGAGGCTCAGCATCCCCACGGCGTGGGCACGGGGGTCCCGGTGGGGGTCCTGCCCGAGGGGCACCACGAGACGGGCAGCGCCGGCACCATCCCGGCCAGGAGAGCCACCTCCAGCAGCTCGGCGCCTGCCCAGCTGAGCTCAGCCTGCAAAGGGAAAGCGGGGTCGAGCCGTGGCCAAGGCGGGGAAGGCAAGCGGGGGAAGCAGCCCCCCGCCAAGAGCGGACCCAGCCTGGAGCTGGAGGTGGGGAGGACCAGCGGTCCCCCTGGGCGGAAGGACGCTCCCCAGGAGGATGGGGTGGCCTTCCAGTCGCTGTGCCACACCACGCCGACGGAGGAAGCCGTCTACTGCTTCTATGAGCAGGACTCGGATGAGCTGCCCGAGGCGGGCAGGGAGGTGTCTGGCAGCAGAGCCCAGCCCAGCCGGGTGCCCAGGAGGGAGCGCTGGGGCGGCTCTGTTCCCCGCAGGGAGCCCGAGCCTGGTCCCCGGCCGGCGAAGGCGAAACCCCAGAACAACCTCATCGCTGACGAGACGCCGCCGTGCTACTCCCTCAGCTCCTCCATGAGCTCCCTGAGCGATGCCAACCTCTCCGACGGCGAGGAGCGGGGCCAGCCCTGCGGCAAAGCCCCCCAGCCGCGGTCGGCCGCGGCAGTGGGGCAGGCACAGGGTGGCTCCCCCAGCTCCCCCAGCCTCAACTCGGAGGATGACCTGCTGCAGAAGTGCATCGGCTCGGCCATGCCCAAGCGCCGGCGGCCCTCGGCTCGCCGGAGGACGGTGGAGCGCAAGCAGAAGCCGCTGGGCACCGGCGGGAGGGAGCGGAAAGCGGAGGCGAGGCATTGCCCTGCCGAGGACGCCGGATCCGACCGGGGCTCGGACCTGGACAGCGTGGAGTGGCAAGCCATCCAGGAAGGTGCCAACTCCATCGTCACCTGGCTGCACCAGGCTGCTGCCTCCCTCTCACGGGAGCCTTCCTCCGAGTCCGACTCCATCCTCTCCTTCGTGTCAGGGCTCTCTGTCGGGTCCACCCTGCAGCTCTCCCTGGGCAGGCAGGAGAAGAAACGGGCCGGCAGCGTGGCCGGCCGGGATGCGGTGAGGAGGGAGCACAGCAAGAGCCGCCCAGAGAGGAAGGATGTGCCGGGTGCCCGTCCTGCCGGCCGCGGAAACGCCAGGGCGGAGCGGAGCCCGGCACCCACCAAGCCAGCGCCCAACCTGCCCGTGGTCTTCCGCGGCAGGACCGTCATCTACATGCCCAGCCTGGCCAAGGACACCCCCAGCCCGCGGGCCGCTCTGAAGAAAAGCCCCGTGGCCAAGCCCGAGGCGCCGGCAGCCAAGAACCTCTCCCTGAGCCAGCAGCGCTCACGGAGCCTGCACCGGCTGGGCAAGCCCCCCGAAACCGGGGACCTGGCACTGCCCAAGAGGAGCACGACACCTCCTGCCCGCATCGGCAAGGGACCCCCCTCCTCGGGCTCCTCCCGCACCTCCACCCCCTCCCAGCACGCACCCAAGAAGCTGCCGTCGCCCTCCCAGCTCGCCAAGCAGGGTTCCCTGGCCACAGGCAAGGCGGGCGGCTCGCCGTCCCCGCCGGGACCCCCGGCCAGAGCCCCAGCCCCCAAGTCCCCGGCCCCCAAGCAGTCCAAGACGCAGAAGTCGCCCGTCCGCATCCCCTTCATGCAGAAGCCCAGCAGGAAGGTGCTGCCGGGCCGGGGGGCCATGCCGGTGCTGGAGGAGCAGGCGGACGGTGGCAAGGCACGGGGCAACGGGCCGGGGGCACCGGGGGGTGGCCGGCTCAACCTGGTGCGGATGTCGTCCGCTCGTTCCAGCGGGAGCGACTCGGACCGCTCCGGCTTCCTGCGCCAGCTCACCTTCATCAAGGAATCCTCCAGCCTGCTGCTGCGGCACCGCACCGAGCTCTCCCCGGCGCAGCCGGCGACCTCGCTGCCTCGCCGCACCTCGCCGCAGCGCAGCCGCACCACCCTCCCGGCCGTCTTCCTCTGCTCCTCCCGCTGCGAGGAGCTCAAAGCGGCCAAGCGAGCAGCCCCCAGCCCACGGCCCCTCATCCCCAGGGCCCAGCCTGGCGGCAAAGTCCCCGCCAGTGCCAAGCCGCCGCGGAGAACCAGCTCTGAGAGCCCGTCGCGGCTGCCGGTGAAGACCGGCATCCCCACACCCGAGCCCTTCAAGAGATACTCGTCCTCGCCCAACATCAGCGTGGTGCGGAGGACGGGCAGCCCTTCCTCCGTCCTCTCCGCCCGCTCCGAGGCTTCGGCGCGGCGGCGGCAGACCGAGGCGGCGCCAAGTGGGCAGCCGGCGAAGCCACCGGTGGTGATGATGAAGGGCACGTGGCGGAGGATTCGGGACGAAGACATTCCCCACATCCTCAAGAGCACCCTGCCCTCCTCTGCCCTGCCGCTGGCGGGCGCCGGCGAGGAGGAACGCCCTGGCACCCCCGGCCCCAGGAAGACCAGCGACGCCGTGGTGCAGACCGAGGACTTCTCCACCACCAAGACCAACTCCAGCACCTCTCCCACGCTGGAGACCCGCGAGGGGCCCCCGCACACCCGCGCCGCCTGCGACGGCGAAGCCCCAGCCCCCGCCAAGGCCACCCTGCCCATCTCCTTCGGCCACGACGCGCCGGCCGGGACCTTCCCCGCCAGCCGGCACGGCTCCCCGAGCAGAGCCGCCCGCGTCACCCCCTTCAACTACGTCCCCAGCCCCATGGCGGTGACGGTGGTGGCCGACAAGGCGGTGGAGAAAATCCAGGCTTGAGCAGCTGCTGCAGGTGAAGCCCCGGCGAGGGTCCCACAACACCCCCTGCCCCGTGAGAGCCGGCCAGGGCTGTGCTGGGGGGGATGGCGACGCGGGGCAGCTGGGGACTGGTGTGCGACCCCAACCTGCTGCCCCGGCTGGGGTCTTGCTGTACCGGAGCACCGCAGTTCCCAGTGCCAAGGACCGGGCAGAACTGGCGGGACCCGCTGGGCACTGGGGACAGGGCTGATGACCCAAACTGAGATGCGTCTCGGTGGCCATCTCCTCCCACCGATGGACGCCCCAGGACAAGGCGAGCAGGGGCCGTGTCCCCACTTCCCCCCATCCCGCTCATCCGCCTCGGGCAGAGGCTGAACCAGGGCCTGATCCTGCATGCCGGGAAGACGGCGCACTGCACCCCAATGCCAGGTCTCCGCTGCATGCTTCAGCTCGTCTTGGCACCAACACCCGGCCCCGCCAGCAATTGCAGCTCATTTATTAACGAGGGGAGGGAACGCGCAGCGGGATCAAGTCAGGGAGAAGCTTCATGGGGGGGACAGTGCATGGCCGCAGGGAGACGGGGCTGGGACCCCCCGTTTGTGCTGCTGGAGGCTCCTAATTAAGGTGCCCGGCTGATTGCTAATGAGTAACCCGCAGCTGTGGTGCTTGCACTGCTTCAAGGCGGCGTCGAGTGGAAAAGGTACGGGAGGAGCTGGGCAGGGGCTCGCTGGTGGGCGGCTGGGGTCCCGCGGGGCTCGTCCCGGGGGGCTGCTCGCAGGGTCGCGTCACTGGGCTGGGGAGCTGCCCTGGGAGGGGACAGGGTGCTGAGCTGGCACCGGGGTGCCCAACCCCTGGGGAAGGGTCTGGGGTCCCTCACCCCCATCCGCAGCCCCCCCGCCCCAGGGTGGAAGAGCCCCATCCCGGCTGGCAGCCAGGACCCCGGCGCATCCCCGTGTGCCGTGGACACGAGTCCATCCAGGACTGGATTACGCCCACAAGCACAGGGGCTCCCAGCCCCAAAGCACTGGGGATGCCCCCCTCCTGCTGCCGGTCGGCCCCGTTTGCCGAGGTGGGGGCCCTGGGGAGCAGGATGGGCTGTGGAGGGGCCCCCCCGACCCCTTGGGTGCCTCCCGGTCCTCCCACCCCACCGCTTGCTGCCTGCTTTGGGTGGGGTGACCTATGAGCCCCCCACGTAGCAGTGCCATGGGGGTGCTGCAGGGACAGCCACGGGGCTATGGGGACACGTGCGGGGCACCCTGGGATACACATGGGGGGGTGGGGACATAGCGAGGGGCTCTGGGGAGCTGCACCGGGGCCGTGGGGACGCGCAGTGGGGCCACAGGGGTAGGCACTGAGGCCAGGGAGACACCAGGGCTGTGGGGACATGCATGGGGTCCCCGGGGACGCGCAGGGGGGCCGTGGGGGTGCGCACACCCCGGTGCCCGCTGGAGACCTCCGCTCCGGCAGCGGCTGGGGGGCTGCAGCCAGCACAGCGGGACTCGGGGCTGGGGCTGAAGAAAAGGGGGCAAGGTCCCCAGGGCAGCACGCGTCCCCACTCCCGAGTGCCGCAACCGAGCGTAGGATGTGCCAGGAGGGCCAGCGCCGCCGCACGTGCTCGGCTGCGGCCCCGGGTTCAAGCCCCACTGCCCAGCTCTGCTCTCGCCCGTCTCTGCTCCGTGCGTGCCTGTCGGCTTCAGCCCTCCTCTGCGGACAATCCCGCCGGGTTTCACGGTGCCCTGCTTCCCCCCATCGCTGTATGTATGTACTAAGGATGTTATTTTACCGGGACTCTGGACAGTATTAAGAATTAAAAGCCAACCTGTGTAAATAGGAAGGGGTGGTCTGTCTGTCCCGCACGCCCGGGCTTTGGGGAGCCACAGCCCCGCCGCAGGGTTTGCCGGATCCATTTCTTGTGCTTCACGGCCGAGGTGGCGACTGGTGGCTTGAGAGGGTCGGTGAAGTCCGAGCCGGTGAAGGACAGGACGCCGGCCACCTCTGCCCGCTTCCCGCACACCAAGGGGCCCCCGGAGTCACCCTGGGTGGAGGTGACAGTGGGGAGCAGACCCCAACCGGGGGCCAGGGACCCCATCATGGCTGGGGGGACATTTCGCATCTCTGCTCGGGGTGAGCATCCTCCCCGGAGTCCCCCGCACCCGGGAACGGCGGCTCGGGGTGGGGACAGAGCTTTGCAGGCGGTTGGACCCCTCGCAAAACCCTTTAGCCCCCTGCCAGCTCCTCACCTTGGAGGGTGCCGAGCCCCTGTGGCGTCCCTGGAAGCAGATCATGGCGGAGGTGATGCCGCCGTTCCAGAAGCGGCTGTTGTTGCACATCCGCGCGTCCAGCACCGTGACCTCCAGCTCCTGCAGCGTGGGCGAGAGCCCGCCGCGCCTGCGGAGGCCCCAGCCCGCCAAGCTGCACGCCGCCCCGGCCACCGGCTCCCGCCTCAGCAGCCTGATGAGCCGCCGGGTCCTGCTCAGCGTCACCGTCCCCGCCAGCTGCGGCCGGGGCGATGGGCAGCGTCAGACCCCCCGCCGACGCCAACGGACAGGGAGCACCCCGCTGCCGCAGGTGGGCGGCTGAGGGCGAGCGCCGTGCCGGCGCAGCACCCACGGGTGCGGGGAGATGTCACCCAGCTGTGAAAGCGCTCGGAGGTGAGAAGAGGAAATGTCACCCAGCCCCTCGCCCCGGCTGAGAGCGCGGCTGCACCGATGCAGCGTGAACCCGCTCGGATCCCTCCCCGGCAGCGCTTCCTGGCACCGCCAACGGTCACGCCAGCCCCACGGCAAACCCTTCCCCGCGGCCGGTGCGAGCCCCACCTGGAGCAGGAGGATGTCGTTTGCCATCGTCTGCCGGTCGTAGCCAGGGTGGGGACAGACCGCCCGGATGGGGAAGGTCTGCGTGGCCGCCCCGCGCTCCCGCAGGCTGTGCAGGCCCACCACCACCGTCCCCGCGGCCCTGGCAGCGGGAGCCGGTGTCGGTGGGAGCCCGGTGCCGGCCACGGCCCGGTGCCGGCCACACGGAGCCCCGCCGAGACCCCCGTCCCTGCGCCGGGCAGGACGCGGCCGCTCCAGCCTCACCCCCGACGGAAGCAGTGGGCGGCCGTCAGCACCCAGCGCTCGTGCAGCAGCGCTCCCCCGCAGGCGTGAACCCCCCCAAACTGGATGGACACCATGTAGGGCCGGGAGTGGGGTTTGGCCTCCCGTCCCCCGATCACCGACGGCTGGAGCCAGCCCTGCGCTGCCGGGGAGAGGAGAGCCTGTCCGGGTCGATCCGCCACCGGGCCGCTGCCCCACCGAGAGGGAAAGGCTGGGGGTCCCCAAGCAGCCCCCCTTGTCCCCCCCAGTGCATCCAGCCACCCCTGCAAGCTGGCTGCCACCCCCCCGCTGCCGCCAGCGATGCCAAGACCCCACCGGCCACCCCCAGCCCACCGCCCCGGTGCTCACCCAGCCCGGCCAAAGGGAGAATCATCAGCAGCAGCAGCAGCAGCCCCAGGCCATCCCTCGCCCCCATCCCTCGCCCACCCACGCCGCGTCCCTCCGCGGAGGCGATGCGACGCTGCCGCGCTCCACGCCGAGCCAGCGCAGAGGCAGGTCACGTGTGAAAGCGGTGCACGGACCCCCGCTAAGGGGGGCAGGAAGGGGAAGAGGCACCCGTGGGGCAGAGCCAAGACCGAGGGGAGGGGGGGGGTGGAAAACCACCCGCAGCGACCCCGGTGCCCCCTGGGGTTTGACTTTGACCTCACCCCCCGCTCCGCAAGCGACACGGGACAGAAAGTCGCATCGTCAGTTCTCCGAGAAGGGGTTTTTAATGAGATTTGCGACAATCCCCGGTGCCGGGGCGACCCGTTCCCAGCACCTTCATCAGCAGGACAGGATAACTGCGCTCCCGTCACCGTCACCGCGGGGCCATCAGCCCCAGCCCCCCAAACAGGCTGCAAAAGCAGACCCCCGCCACCCGCGGTCCCTCAGCGCTTCGCTTTGGAGGACGGGGCAGGGCTGGCTTTGCTCGCTGCCGAGCGGGATATTCTCAGGCTGTCCACGAGCCTGTCGAAGAAGAACTCGGTCTGGTACTCCAGCTCGATGAGGTGCTGCAGGAAGCGGGGCACCTCGGCTTTCTTCACGCCCACGTACACGGGGATCATCTTGGTCCCGCAGCAGTGGATGATGTGGTACAGGTTCCACTGGGAAACACGCTGGCACCAGGGGTCACCCAGGGACTTGGCGGAGAGGAGGAGGATGGCCACCCGGCTGGCCTCGATGACCTCGATGGCGGTCAGGACGACGGACGTCCCGGCCACTTGGTCCTGGTGCTCTGCGTAGCCCCGAAAACCCTCTTCCCTCAAGCGTTCCGAGATGCGGGAGGCGATGTGGTCGTCCTCGGGGCAGTACCAGATGGAGTAGTCATAGGTGAAGCTGCGGCGCGAGGGCGCGGATGACATTGCCGCCCACCGGGGCGGAGGCATCGAGTTCACGGGCAACAGGGACCGAAGGCCGCACCGGGAACCTCACCGCCGCGGCCCGACGGCCCCTTCCCGGCACGGGTCCCACCACTCCCTGGGGAAAGGTCAGGCAGCGCGGGGCGGCCCCTCCCCTCTCGCGCACCGGTGAGGCGCCGGCAGCGCCAGATCCTCCGGTAAATCAAACGCAATCGGTTCTGCTTCCAATTCGGGCAAGCGAAACCGCAACCGCGGGGCGTCCCGAGGCGCCCGCCGCAGTCCAGGGCGCCCGCGGAGAAGAGTCCCGAGCGCCAACGCCGCCGGGACGGAGGCTGCCGGCCTCAGAAGGCCTTCTGCCTCATTTCCGAAATGCCGCGCTCCAGCGCCGCTCCCGCTCGCCGCAGCTCCTCGCGCCGCTCCCGCAGCCGCTCCCGGGCCTCCTGCAGCCGCTGGTTCATCTCCACGTAGGAGCGGCTCTGCCGGTACAGCCGCTCCCGCTCCTCTGCCGCGGCCTCCTGCCCGGCGGGGCCGGGGGAGCCTGGCGGGGGGCAGAGGAGACGGGGGGGGGGGCTCAGCGGGGGCTGGCGGAGCTCCCCACCCCCCCTCTCCTCGCTCTCCCCCACCCCGGGGACTCACCTGGGGAGGGGCCGTGGTCCCGGCGGGGCTCCGCGGAGAGGAGGAAGACGGGGTCGGCCGGGTGGGTGCCCCGCACGTCGGCCAGGATCTGCTCCGCGCTGGGGGGCTCAGGGCGGGTGGGCAGCACCCGCTTGGCCTTGGAGCTCATCACGGGGCGGCCTCATGCACAGGGGCTGGGGGGGGGTGAGGGGCTGCCCCCACCCCCCGACAGACAGACAGACCGACACCCCCCCCGCGCTGCCCTTTGGACGGACACACAGACCTGCCCCCTGCCCTGTCCCTCCCGGATAGACGGACAGACAAACAGACCCCTTCGCTGCTCCCCCCACCCCCGGACAGACCGACTTCCCCCTCCCACCCTCATAGACAGACAGACCCCTCGCTGCCCCAGGACGGACAGATCCCCTCCTTGCCCCCCCAGACAGACAGACAGACACCCCCCGCCCCTGGGGGAGACAGACAGACAGACAGACACCCCCCACACGCCTTGTCCACCCCAGGACAGACAGACAGCGGCCCGCCGCGTCCCCAGGACAGACAGAGGCTCCTCCCTCTCCCCGGGACAGACACCCCCCGCCCCCCAGGACAGACAGACAGACACACACCAACCCCAGGACAGACAGACAAAGTCACCCCCTGCCCCCAGCACAGACAAACCGGCCCCCTCCGCCCCCCAGGACAGACAGACAGGCAGGCAGGCAGATCCCCTCCGCTACTCCGGACGGACAGACGGACAGACACCGCCTCCACCACACTCCTCACCCGCCACGCTCCTCACCCGCCACGCTCCTCCCGGCCACCGTAGCGCCACCGCCCCGCCCCGTGACTCACCTCCGCCACGCCCCCGGAAACACGTCATCTCGGCGCGGTTCCCCACCTCCCTTCCCCAGGCCCCGCCCTTTCTCTTAAAGGCACCGCCCCCCCCGCTCTTAAAGGAGCCGCGCAGCCCGTAGGGAGCACACGGGAGAGGTTCGCGGAGCACCGGGGACCCCCCCGGGGGTTTATTGGGGGCAGCAGCGGTGGGGCCTGGGCCTGGGCCCAGGCCCAGGCCCAGGCCCAGGCCCGTGGTGCCGGTGCTGGTGCCGGTACCGGGGTCGCCAGAGGCCCCTCTCACTTGCTCTTCTCCGCTTCCTGCACCAGGTTCAGGGCTGCTCTGGAGGCTGCAGGAGACAACGTGGATGCTGTTAGGGCCCATCCCCGGAGCAGCGGCCACCCAGCCGGTGGCCCGGCAACGAGCCCGTCCCGGCCATGTTGGCACCATCCCGTTCCCTCCCTCGCCCGCTGCGGCACAGGCCGAGGAACGCACAGACACGGCGGGACCGAAGGAGGACGCACGGCTTGGGGGGGGTCTGGCTACGGAGAAAGAGGAGGGAAAGCGCCTGCTCTACCCACGCCAAGGGAGAAAGGGACGGTTGCGCGTGAGCCACGCCGGTGTCCGCAAGAGCAGGAGCTCGGTTTGGCCGGCGCCGAGGTGGCCGCAGCCGTCCGCAAGATTCGGCCAAGCGGCTGGTGGTAGCGGCGAGGCGATTCACGCAGAACGGCCCCTTCTCCCTTCAGCGGCAGCGAGAACCGCGGCTTTTACATACGGACAAGCTGAGCTGCGGTGCCACCTCGGCCGCCAGCCGGGCTCTGCTGCTGACCAGAGTCCGCAGGACTGGACCGCGAGGTGCAAAGAGAAGAGAGAGAATTACAGAGGGGGGAGAGCGAGCGCCCCGCTCGGCTCCTGCCGCCGCGGGGGGACGGGGCCGTGGCTGTGAGAGCACGGCCCGCGGTCACCGAGAGACGGCCGCTTGCCGGTACTTAAAACGAGAGCTGCCCGTGTCCCAGCGGAGCCGGGCCGTGCTCCAGGGAAAACCGCCCGCCCTGGGCACGGAGCAGGACAGCGGGGACCGGGGGACCCGCGTTACCTTCTCGGGTGACGCTGGATGCCGCGTCCAGGGCTTTGGTGCTGAGGTTGCCCAGCACGTTGTCCACGGTCTGGTGGTGCTTGAGGAAGCAGGGCCGGATGACGTTCTGGTAGAGCACCTGCGACCCGTTCCAGGACACGGGGGCCATGCACCACACCAGGAACAGGCACTGCGGGGAGGAGAGATGCTCAGAGCTGGAAGATGGCAGGGCAGGCAGGGGCTGAGCGAGGTGCCCCCCAGAAGGGGGGCAGCGACGGGGCAGCCGCCGAGCTGCTCCAGTGCCCCCCAGCCTGGCCCAAAGGCAGCTTCCCGAGGCTGGAGCTCGCTGGAGGCACCAGGACCTCAGCAGGGAGCTCCACGATGGACTGTGGCCCCACCACGGCCGCCACCGCCCTACTAACGGGGCAGAGCCCACCACGCTCGGGTCCTCCAAGTTCAGCCATCAGGCGAGAACCTTGGGGAGGTTTAGACTGGATATTAGGAAATTTTACTTCACTGAAAGGGTTATCAAGCACTGGAACAGGCTGCCCAGGGCAGTGGTGGAGTCGCCATCCCTGGAGGGATTTAAAAGCCGTTTGGATGAGGTGCTTAGGGACATGGTGTAGTGGTGGGCTTGGCGGTGTTAGGTTTACGGTTGGACTCGATGATCTTAAAGGGCTTTTCCAACCTATGCGATTCTGTGACTCTGGCACCGGCAGCCCCCAGTGAAGCCGTTACCTTCCCAGCGTAGTAGAACGGGAACCAGTAGAGGAAGGTGTCGGAGAAGAACTCGGCTACGCTGAAGACGCCGTACACCACCCAGTACGTCAGCCACGTGGTGTCATCCTCCTTGCTGGAGCTCTCGATGGCTTTGATGCTGCGGCAGGAGAGGGGAAGGGCACTGCTGCTGCAGCCCTGCTGCCAGGGTGGGCACCTCCTTCCCCGAGTCCTCCAAACCCTGGAGCAAACCACCCTACCGGGTGCTGCTGCCCCAAGCTGGGACCGTGCCAGGTCCTAGTGTTTTCAGGAAGGTCTCAAGAGCTTCCCGACCATAACCGCCTGTTTGTTTACCAGGGAGACCCTCTGCTAAGGGCAGGGAACGCTCTCCAGATGCTGCAGGGAGGCTAGGCCGGGACATCGGTACTTACGAGACGTACGCGGGGTAGGCGAAGCCGATGAGGTTGCAGAGCAGCGAGGCGCCATAGCCGAACACGAGGTACAGCCCCAGGAACGCCGCAGAACCTGCCGGGGGGGACGGAGAGGACGGTCACCTACCTGCCGACACCGAGATAGCGAGGAGAGACCCTGGCTCGGTCCGCTGAGCAGGTTTCTCATCCCAGTAGTGAAGAAGAGGCGCATGCTGGGACCCTCCAGTTGGGAATAACGACCACCCCCAGTTAATTCCAGTACGACCCTCCACACACCGGATCACTGAGGTGCTCAACAGGCTGCTCGCACAGCCGCGCGGAGCCACGGCACGTGGCAGAGTCTGTCGTGGAGTGCAGGCGCTCGCTCGTCCCCGAGGGGATTTGCATGCCGCGATCTGGTCCCGTCACCGTTTGTCCCTTCCCTGGCCTGGAAGGGACTTTACCACAACAAACTCGTAGCGCTTTCGGCCCGTCACCAGCTGGACGCTGGCCAAGGCTGCAGAGACGTCAGAAGCGGAGGCTTTTAACACACACCTACAGTCCAAAGCTAAGGGACTGAGCTTCTCCTTCGCACGCAGGGCTCGGAGCCAGTTAGCATTTTGATAACGACTGCTCAAGGACAAGCCCTGCTCCCAGAGCCTGCGTCTCCTTCCTGCTCCCTGTACGCATCCCCTGCACGTCCTTGTGCTGAGCAGCCGCTGTTCATTCAGGATTCAGCCCCCTGAGAACCAGCAACCCAATCCCGCTTCCCTGTTATTAAATTAAATCATTAAAATTAAATGTAAGTCATGGCTTTGGTCATTTGAGGCCTGCCCAGCCCTCAGACGCTTGCAGGAGGCTGGATCAGCGGAGCTGGGAGAGTCGGCGGATGGGGGCAGCCGGGGCAAGGAGCCCTTGCTGCTGAAACCACGGCCACAGCAAAGAGCCCTCGCTCAGACGCGGGCTCAGAGGGCAGGGAGATGCCGGCACCCAGCAGCTCCCTCCCAGCCTGCCCGAGGCAGCCGAAACACAGACCCCGAAGGGGCAGCGGGCAGGAAAGCAGCTCAGGAACACGCAGAGCCGGAGTCGAGGGCATTTACTGTCGCAGCCCAGCAGCGTCTCCCCTACCCTGCGTACAAAATCCTCCATCAGCGTAAGCGCCTTGCCCTGCAGCGGGCAGGAAAGCCAGGACTTAACCTGTCTGTGCCAGGGAATTAGAGGAAAGCTCGGAGGATGGATTATCCCCGCTCTGCTCACTGCAGCATTTCTGCGCCTTGCTTTGGCCCCCCGGTGCGGCTCCGGGCACGAACGGGGCTTCGGGTCTTTCCCAGGAGACGGGCAGGAGCAACGCGGCTTTGGAGCAATCACAACCCTCCCTTCAAGGAAAACTAGCAGGCAGGTTCAGGCAGCGCTGGGTTTCGTTCCCCCAAAAGAGCCTTAGAAGGGATTTCACGGGTTTAGCCCCCAGAGAAATTTATGTAACAGCAAAAAACCAAGCGAAAGGTTTCACTTACAAAGAGCTGCTGAGGGGGGCGGCCGGAGCCGTCCCACGGTGCCTGTCCCGGCAAGGAGGGCGAGCAGCCAGCGTGACGGCCAGCCCGGCTGGCCCCGTGCCTTGGGAAGGGGACACCGTCCTCCTCCGGCATGATTTTTTAACCAGCCGAAGCCACCGCATGGCTGACGTGGCTGTGCTGCCCAGAGGCCAGGCAAGATGGGCTCCAGACTGCAGTAGTGGGTCACTACTGGCTCCAGAGACGCAGAACCGACGCTGCTGGGTTCAAACACAAATTGGGAATTGCTCCAGAGCCAGGGAGGCGGGGAAATTGGGTAATTTTAGTTTAGCAGCAGCTTCTCCTTTCCAGACAGGGACTGAGAACGGGGGACCATCGCTCTTTGGTGGAAGCGGTGCCTCTGCTCTTCCCCTACCCCCAAAAGTCCATCGCACCCGAGCACGACCAAAGCCCCGGGACCGTTTTGCTCGGAAGACACCCGACCGCCACACACCACGTCCAAACACAACCTGCTCACAGCGGCACGTGCCCGTTCACGGACCCCTTTCCTCCTCGGAGCGGGAAAACGAGCCCTGCAGCGGGTGAAGGGCCAGGGACTCGCGCCCAGTGGGCAACCGGGAAACCCCAGGCCCCTCTTGGGAGGTTTTATATAAAATACCGAATCGGAGCACGCGGACAGGCAAGTCGTAAATTGGCAGAGGGTGGCACGGGGCTCGGAGCCGCCGCGAGGACAGAGGAGAGGGGTCACGTCACGCCGGGAGGACGCTCCCCGGGGAGATGCCAGCTGGTTTCTCATTAACGAGCAAACAGGATCTGGTTAACGGCCGGACCTGTGCCCTCCCGCCGGGCGGGGAGGCGAGCCCTGCGGGACCGGGGGACACGGGGACCAGCGCTCCCATCCCCAGCACCCCGTCGGACCCGCCGTGTTTTGGGGGCTTGCTCATCAGCGAGCGGGGGGGGACCCCCCTCCGGCAGGACCAGGCTTCTCGGGGGTCTTGAGGGCCCGGCCCAGACCTCCGACACGCAGACCCCGCGGGTTTGGGGGTGCGCCTCGCCTCGGGCTGGCCCGCGGGATTTCGCACCTGCCGAAGGCGACGGTGGACGGCACGGCCGCCCCCCAGGCAGCCCCCGGCCCCGCTCCGTGAGCGCACCCAGCAGCCCCCAAATGGGGGGGCCCTGCCCGACACCCCCCGCAGAGCCCAGAGACACGGTGAGGGGCTGCCAGGGCACCCCACGAAGGAGGAGACCTCCCCCAAACGGGAGGGGAGCGGGCAGCGGAGCCCAGGAGCCGGAGCCGGGGGGGGGGGGACCGGGGAAGGGGAGGGGGGGTCCGGGGGTGCCGGTCGCACCTGTGGCCAGGTAGAGCCGCCGGACGCCGGTGCGGGCCTCCAGGCGACCCAGCAGGTCACCGAGCGGCCCGGGGCGATCGAGGAGACGCTGCAGCCGCTGTGGCACCGTGCCCATGGCTGCGGCCCCGGCCCCGGCCCCGGCCCGAACCCCCCCGGCGCCTCCGCCGCCTCCCGCCGCCCCGGGCCAATGCGGCGGCGGGGCGGGGCCGGGAGGGGCGGGGCGGGGGCGGGGGGGGCGGGGCCTAGCTGGGAGGGGCGGGGCCTGGCCGGGAGGGGCGGAGCGGCGTTGTCGCCATGGCAACACCCGCTCAACGCCCGCGGCCTCAATGGCGGCGCGGCCGAGGCCGAGGCCGGCGCTGGGGCCGGGGCTGTTCCCGGGGCTGCTGGTGCTGGTGGTCGCCGCCGCCGCCCCACCGGGCCCCGCCGAGCCCCGCGTCTACCTGAGCAGCTGGGCCGTGCGGGTGGCGGCAGGGCCGTGGGAGGCCGGGGGCCTGGCCCGCAGGCACGGCCTGCTCTGCCTGGGCCAGGTGAGGCCTGGTCGGTTCCCGCGGGCCCACCCGCTGCTGCGAGGAGGGTGATGGGGCAGGCAGGGGCCAGGGCAAGGCCGGCACCTCCCGTCCACACCCCCTCATCCCACCCAGTGTCCCCCTTCGCTCGTCCTCTTCTGCTCATCCCCGACCACTTGTCCCCGCCATGTGTCCCACAGCGGGACACTGGTTTAATTTTAACATAGGGCATTCGATCGTTCCCTCTAGTTCTTTTAAACCATCGGATACGGATGAAAGCATAAGGGTTGGAGGTTGCTAATGGCCTCTGTGCGTGCACGGGTGAGCGAGGAAACCTGAAGGGCAGACACAAACCTTCCCCGGGCGCCTGCTCTCTCTCTGAAGGGTGCTCTCTGCTTGTCCCGCCACGTACAACTCGCACTAAACGCATCTTTCTGATCTCTGCGGCCCACACAGAGCTGGCACAGGCATCCCCAGCCCGGCTGCTTGTCTAGAAACGATCTCTTACAACAGCTCTTTCCACCTGCAGGTGATGGAGGGAGAGCCTTATTATCATTTCAAACACCGCGGCACCAGGCAGAAAGCCTTAAGCAGACACTGGGGCTGGAATATGCGCCTGACAAAAGAGCCAAAGGTAGGGAGGAGGCGGTTGCAGGGACCGAGGCTACCGCATGCCCCGGCTACCGCATGCCGTGCTGGGCAGGCTCTGCCTGACACCGACAACGCTGCTTCCCACCCAGGTCCTCTGGTTTGAGCAGCAAACCGTAAAGAAGCGCACGAAGAGAAGCGTCAGCGTGGTGCCAACAGATCCCTGGTTCCATAAACAGTGGTACATGGTGAGATTCTGCCACTCTCTCTTCTAATCCTCGAGCAAATCACCTCCCCGACGCGTAAACAGGACTAATGCTGACAGCGATGAGGCAGCAGAAGAGTCCTTGAAGGTCACCCGCAGCCTGCTGCCCAGGGGCTGATCAAATTTAATCTGTTTTCCAGAACAATGACATCGATCCCGATCTAAACATCCTCACTGCTTGGAGCAAAGGGTACACCGGGCTGGGGGTCGTGCTGACCGTCCTGGATGATGGGATCGAGAAGGACCATCCGGAGCTGTCGGCCAACTACGTAACTACGATGGGCTGAGTGGGGCGGGCGGCAGGAACCTGTTCCTTCAGGGCGTGTTGTCTCCAGGGGAGGGTGGGAGCTGGTGCCTTCATCCCACCTGTGGGACTTTGCAATGGGAACTCAGCCTCTCCGTGGCTGGATCAAAAGGTTTGGTGTCTCCCGCAGTGAATTTTCACATCAAGGAAATGTTAGAACTTGTACACGCTCAAGCCCCCAAATTAGATGTAATTACAGCAAGCTGCAAAGCCAGTAAAGCTGGTAAACCCTCACGTGCTCCGAGAGCCGAGAGGAAAGGATAGGTAAATCTTAGTTGTTGTTTATAACAACATCGTTTCAGTGGTTTGAAGTTCTGTCCTAACCGCAGCCGGTGAGGATCACCCTCGGGTGACTTGCCATGCCGTGCTTTCTCACTGAACGTGAGCCTGGGTACGATGAAGCAGTACAGCGATGTGCAAAGCTATGCTCCTTTAGCGAAACCCCTTTTCCAACAACTCCCCACGCAGTTGCTGGGTGCAAAGGGACCCCCCCCTGCCCTCTCCTGCTCCGCGAGCAGGGCAGGCAGGGCAATCCATGCTGCCAGGCACCGGGCGAAGCGCCAGGTGTCGAGCTGTCACAACCCACACCGAAAAGCAGTTTGCTCATGCCGGTGCCTCTTTTTGCAATAGGACCCCCTGGCAAGTTACGACTTCAACAGCAACGACCCTGATCCCCAGCCCAGGTACACCACCAGGGATGAGAACCGGTGAGTTTTGCCGGCTGGTCGTCCAGGCAAATCTCTTCCCTGTGCTGGGTGCTTTATCCCTCCGGGGGCTGAGGCTGTCCCAGGCCCCTTCACCCCTCGCTGAGGACGGCTCACAGGCTCTCTCTGCCCCTCAGGCACGGGACACGCTGTGCGGGAGAAGTGGCGGCTGCAGCCAACAACCGAATCTGCGGAGCAGGCGTTGCGTACAATGCCAAAGTCGGAGGTGAGCCATTGTTCCGGCGTGCTGGTAGGATGGGAGTCACGAATGAGCTCCGGCACCCTGGGGGTACGCGTGGCCCCAGGCGGGGCTGCTCTGGTGGGATCCGAAGGCTTGCAGGGGGTAGAGGGTGCTGCGGTGTTACCACACACCCGGCTATGGTGCGGGGCTCGGTGCTCCCTGGGGGTTTAACACCCACCACGACACGGGGCTCCAGCAGGCAGCACCGGCACCGTGCAGGCTCAGGCTCCCCTGCGGAAGCAAGTGTGGCAAGTGGGGTTAAAAGCTGGGAGAATTTGCTGGGCTTAATTGCAAAGGGCTTAACGAGGAGCTTTGAGGTCACAACAGCGGCCACACAGACCTGCGGGAGCCTGAGCTCCTTAGGACAGCACGGTGCGAAGGCGCTCAAGGCAACTGGGGGGTGAAGCGGGGGCCGGCGAGATGCCGCTCTCCCACCCACCCGGAGCCAGCGTAGCCTCCCGAGTGCTGCCGCCTCTCGGACACTGCCGCTCCTTGTCCTGGCCCTGCAGGTGTGCGGATGCTGGACGGTCCCATCACGGACATGGTGGAGGCTCAGTCCCTCAGCCTGCGCCCCCAGCACATCCACATCTACAGCGCCAGCTGGGGCCCCGAGGATGACGGGAAGACTGTGGATGGGCCAGGCGTGCTGGCCGCGGAGGCCTTCTACAGAGGGGTCACCAAAGTAAGCTCGGCGCTGGCCTCGGGGACCTCGTTGGCACGAGGACTCCTGGCTCATCCCCCTTTGCCTCCCCGCTGCCAGGGACGGGGTGGCCTCGGCTCCATCTTCATCTGGGCCTCCGGCAACGGCGGGCTCAACTACGACAACTGCAACTGTGACGGCTACGCCAACAGCATCTACACCCTGTCGGTGGGCAGCGTCCTGGCAGGCGGCCAGAGGCCCTGGTACGGCGAGGGCTGCTCCGCCATCCTCACCACCACCTACAGCAGCAGGACCACGAGCGAGGTGCAGATCGTGAGTGCCGTGCCGGCTCTGCCGGAGCAGCGACCCTTGGGCAGATGCTGGTTCCCAGCACAGAGCGGGCTCATCCGAGCCCTCCTTACCTGGGGAGGGAGAGGGAGGCTTTATTAAAGTGTCTGCATTAGACCCCAAAAAGCATGAAGGGACCCATTTACTGAAGTTACCCAACTCCAGCCAGCCCCGCGCTCTGCTCCAGCAGCAGACAACGGTGCCGAGACCCTCCCTATTCCCCCCAGGTGACCACCGACCTGCACCACCGCTGCACCGACAAGCACACGGGCACCTCCGCCTCGGCCCCGCTGGCTGCCGGAATGATCGCCCTCGCGCTGGAGGCCAAGTAGGTGCCATGCGGCAGCAGGACAGTCCCCAGGGAGCGCCTGGTGACTTGCCAGGGCTCTGCAGGGACAAGGAAGAGGGACTTTGCTAGCAGGGAGGTTTGGGGGTGCGGAGCTGAGGTCTCTCCGGACTCTGGTGGGGCAGCCTCTTCTCCCAGAACGCTGCAGGAGAGCAGCCAGAGGCAGGAGGAGAGTTGTCCTCTGGAGGTCTCTGTTGCTCCTATTTTGGCAGTGAAGGAGGTTGTCGGGGGGACCGGCTTGGACCCAAATAACGTACCCACGTCAGAAGTTAGAAGAGCCAAATCTCACCCTCAAAAGCTAACCCAAAGCAGAGACTTCTGTCCCCAAGTCCTCCTTGTTTCTAGCCCAGCACTGACATGGCGTGACCTGCAGCATCTCGTCATCAGGACCTCCAAGCCTGCTCACCTGCAGGCAGAAGACTGGGCCGTGAACGGGGTCGGACGCAAGGGTGAGTGCAGGGCTCAGCCGCTGCCTGCCCTGCCTGCTCCTGCTTCCCTCCCCCGGCTGCGGGGAGACACGCTGCCCCTCAAACTCCTGCCAGCAGGCTTGGGGCAGGAGCTCCCCACGCCCTCTCAGTGCAGAGGGGCTCACATGTCCTCTCCTGGGTGGCATCTGCTTTTCAGTGAGCCACCACTATGGCTACGGGCTCCTGGACGCTGGTCTGCTGGTGGAGATGGCCAAGGCATGGGCAGGAACTCAGCCTCAGCGGAGGTGTTCGGTCAAGACTCTTCACGCCCCCCGGTACGGATGATATCCCTGGGGTCCGAGCTCACACGAACTCACACAGGGACTTTCATGTAGCCAAGTTGTGCTGTGCCCATTGCAGGAACCAGCGATGCTTCCCAGAAAGTGGCCTGTGCTGCACAGCTTCTTGCTGTAACCACAGGGCTGTGCTTAGAGGTCGTGGCAGAGGGCAGGATGCCCTTGGAGGAGGAAGAGATGCCCTCACCTCTGTCTTGTACTTGGTAGGAACATCGGCTCCAAGCTCACCATCTCTACAGACATCTCCTCCTGCTCGGGGAGGACCAAGCGCATCCGCTCGCTGGAGCACGTCCAGGTCCAGCTCTCTCTGAGCTACAGCCGCAGGGGGGACCTGGTGATCGCTCTGACCAGCCCGATGGGGACCACGTCCACGCTGGTGACCGTGCGGTAAGGGCGCTCTGCGAGCTCACAGGGAAGACATTGCAATGAGACTTACCAGCTGCTGGGGAGCAGAGGAGACGACTCCTCTCTCAGCCTCTCCTGGGGCCAGGAGACTCTCCCCCACACTGAAGCGGCTGCTTCTGGTCCCCACGGGGAACAGGCTCACTGTGCCCAAGGCTCCTCTGTGACCGCTGCCACGTCTTAGCAATGCCCGATTGTACCAAGCACCCGGTGACTCTAGGGCCTCCTTGGGCTGCATCCCTCCCCTCCAGCCCCTGGGCGGTCACTCCCGGCCCTCCTCTCCTCCAGCCCATACGACACCAGCCAGCAGGGCTACAAGGACTGGACCTTCATGTCCACACACTTCTGGGACGAGAACCCCAACGGGACCTGGACGCTCCGGCTAGAGAACAAGGGCGATGCCTACAACACAGGTGGGTGTCCAGGGCCCCGGGGGAGCGAACCCCATTCACCGAGGTCACCCAGCGCCCAAGTTTTCTTGCCTCTTCTTTCCTCCTCTTTGATTAGCAACTTGTTGGCTTGTCCTCTTCCTGCTCCTCCTGGGCACGGGGTCTGGCCAGAGCCCTCTTTTTCTGCAGGGCCACGTTTGTTTTGAGGGCCAGCACACAGCCAGGAAGGGGTGGCAATGGCTTGCTCTCCTCCATGTGGCCCCAGAGCTTCCAGCCCCACATCCACCAGCTTGCAGATCCCCCACCCTGGAGGATGGGAACGCAGCTGCCATCAGCACCGAGTCCTGTCCCTCCTGCCCCCAGGTCTGCTGGCCAGCTTCATCCTGCACCTCCACGGCACAGACGAGGACATGACGGCCAGGCGCTTTGCAGCCTCTGCCGTGGACGAGTGCATCAGGCGGGATGCGCAGGGAGCGTGCGAGGGTGAGTCTTTGGGCAGGAGGGGACGGTGCTCTCGGGCCCAGGTTCACCTCGGTCCCGTGGCCCGGCTCACGCCACCGTCCCTCCGCAGAGTGCGGCAGCTCTTTGTACGCCTACCAGCGCTCCTGCCTGTCCTACTGCCCTCCGCGCTACTACGGCCGTACCCAGAGAGCCGCCGCCACGAACGCAGCCCACGTCTGTGCCAGCTGCCACCCCTCCTGCTACACGTGCCAGGGCGCTTCGGCCAACAACTGCACGGCCTGTCCCCCCACCTGCACCTTTGATGAGCTCGCCCACTCCTGCTCCCCTCTGCAGGGCTTCCCCCCCAAGGAGGGGCTGCAGAGGGACTTTCTCCCTGTCCTCATCTGCGGGGGCCTGATCCTCTCAGCCATCCTCTATGTCACATACCGTGTGGCCTTTTGCATCGTGAAAGGTAGCTCCTGCTGTCCCCGGGCTGGAAGGACAGTGTGACACCAGCCTGGACACAGGCAGCTGGATCCCAGCCTGGGACAGAGCTGCCCTCACCCGGCTTCCAAAATAAACTGGTCGTTGCCTTTCTGGATCGCCCTCTCTGAAAGGCGACTTCCCTTCCCAACAGCGCCTGGGCTGATCCCACCCGCTGTCCATCTCCGGGCACGGGCAGGGACACGGGTGGTGGCTTCCCTCCCCGCCTGGCTTGTCCCCCCACATCCCCCGGGGACCCCAGCCGTGCCGGGGGGCCCAGCCTGGCACGCTGCTGCAAAGCGGCTATTTCCAGCAGGGCCGGGCCGCGGGGCTGGGAGCCCTGTGCCCTTTCCCAGGCACTGAGGGCCATGGGGAGGAGGAGATGTGACTTCTCTCCAAACAGCTGCACCCGAGTGGCCACAGCCAGCTCCTCCAGCACGAGCTTCGCAGCGAGCCCACGCGGCTTTTGGCAGAGCGGAGGCAGCCGGACTCCGAACCGCTGCTCGGGATGGACAGTCTGGACCCACGCCGGTGCTGCACAGTCCCCGGCTCTTGTTTACCAGCACCTTTAGTCGTTAAAAAAGGGGTCCCGGGGTTGCTGCACCCCACAGCCGCCCCGCTCTCCCCCTGCCACCGCAGCAGGGACGAACGCCCTGGGCCCTCGCTGTCCCATTAGGGCTGGCAGCGGCACAGCGGCAGCTGCGCCCCGGCACGCAGCGCGGCACCAGGCAGGGCTGGGACGGGCACAGGGAGAGCTGCCAGCTGGGGCCCTCCCAGGGGCACCGGCACCGCACAGGGCTCAGCCTCCCAACCGCGGGACCCCCCGGCTGCGGCACGGCAGGGTGGGGGTGGTTTGTCCCCCCGCCGGCTGTGCCATCCCCGAGCGCAGCACGTTTGCACAGCTGAGGAGTTACGGAAGAGAGCAAGACCTTTATCCAAGTGTGTAATCACCCACGAAACCGGCCCTTGGCCGGACCTTACAGAGCACGGGCAGCAGCGAGCCGGGATGGAGCTTTTCCTCAAGCAGCAGCTGAGAGCGAGGGGCTCTCCCCGGTGGGACCCCCCAGCCTCGCAGTCTGCCGGGGGAGACGAGCGGAGCACGGTTGCGGACACCAAAGTAGAAGGCCGGAGGAGTTGGCTTTGCCGAAACGCCCGCGCCAGCCGCACGCCGCGGGATGAGTTAAAGCCTGGACGCACCGGAGCACGGCTTCCCCCGCAGTGGCGTGAGCCCCCCCGGCCCCTCCGAGGGGTTATCTCCATCCCGCTTGCCCGGGCTACTCTAGTCCTCAGCGGGCAGCCCGTGGTGCGGGAACCGCTGCCGGATCTCGGTGCGCACGTCATCCTGCACGGGGAGAGACGGGGATGGGGAGGGCTGTGCCCGGAGAGGGGTCTGGGGGAGCTCACACCACCCTGCCCCAGGAGCCCAGGGGACCCGTGTCCCCCCGCAGCCCCCTGGTCCTCACCGCCCGGCCGAGCTGTCCCAGCAGCGGGGTGAGGCGCAGCAGTTCCTCGTCCCGCGGGTCCCCCCACCACCTCGGCACCGGGATCCAGTTGGCAGCCTGGGGAGAGAAGGCGAGCGCTGGCCACGGAGGAGCCGTCGCAGCCGTGGTGCTCCCGAGCTGGGACACACGAATCGCCCGCTCCATGAGAGCCAGCGCTGCTGGTACCTGGGCGGGGAAGCCCTGGATGGTGTGGTCCAGAGCCACCGTCTTGGCCAGGTCCCTGCCCAGGAGGGTTAGGTCCTTCCAGTAGCAGCCCCGGGCGCAGAGGCAGTCCCGCTGGGAGAGGCAGTGCCTGGAGGGAGAGGCAGAGCCCGTGGGGACCGGTCCCTGCCACAGGAGAGGTCCCCAGGGGGGTTTCGCCAAGGCCATCACCTCATCAGCTTCTTCTTGGGGTCCAGCACATCCAGGACCTTCTCAGTGTAGTCCTGCTTCGCGGTTGTGAAGATGAAGATCTGGGGGAGCAGGCGAAGGTCCCTGCACGGGTTGTCTGAGTCCCCCCCACCCCGACGCAGCAACGACCCCCCGCCTCTCCGCAGACCCGGGGGAGCCCGGGGGCTCTGGGTACCTCGTAGGTCTTGGAGAGGCTCTCCAGGAACTGCTGCACGTGGGGACGCAGCTTCACGTAGACCTGGAAGGGAACAGCATCTCCAGGCAGCCCCAGAAAACCACCAGCATCCATGTCCTGACACCAAGGTGACCCCCAAGAGGGGGGCCAGCACCCCAAGCAGGATCCCGGGGTCCCTCGGTCACCCTCTCCCCTGAGATTTCAGCCCCTGGGGTCCACTTCCCCTCTGGCTACTGGGAAAGGACACAGGCACAGAGGACATGTGGACGCTGTGGCTCTTCACAGCGCTGAGTCGCAGCCCTCTGTACCCCCCCCGGGGACCCAGCACCCCGCTGTCCCCACCCCAGCTCACGGGCACCCACCTCGTAGGAGTCTCCCTGGAAGACCGTGGTGAAAGTGGCCGCAGAGCCCCGCCGCCAGCCGGCAAGCATGGAGGAGCAGACCAGGGTCCCCTCCTGCAGGGCAGGGAGCAGAGTCAGACCCCAGCCCCGGAGCCGCAGCCCCCCCGGCCCCCCCAGCTCACCAGCTCCAGGACGAGGGTGCAGTCCGGCGTGCTGCGGGTCTTCCGGGGACCATCCCTGCCAGGCACCGGGACCGCAGGGACCAGCCTGGCCGGAGGAAGGCAGGGGGTCGGCGGCACAGCAGGGCCGGGGGGCTGCGGGGACCCCCTCCCGTGTACTCACAGGCTGGGGGCAGCGGGGTCCTGGCACTCGTCCACGGGGAGCCCCGAGAAGTAGGCACCCTTATAGCAGGGCTGCAATGGGGGGCTCGCGGGCTCTGTGGGACAGAGGGGTCCTGTCGGCGCAGCCCGGGGCAACCTCCCCTTCCCCAGGCAGGGGCTACCCCACGGGGGACACGCTCACCCCTTTCCCCGGGGCAGGGGGGAGCAGACAGCGGCCACCAACGCTCCCCTTTGAGACACAGCTTTGCCAGCCGGCCCTTCCTGGGCGTCACGGGTGCCAAGGAGGGACACGGGACACGCTCCCAGGGGTCCCAGCCCCGCAGCGGGCAACGCTCCCTCCGCTCCCTTTCTCTCTGCCGGCTCTTGGCCCGCTGGCGAGCCCCTGCCTTGGTGGCCGAGACCCCCGGGTCCCCGCTGCTCCCCCTGCGGGGTCTCTTTGCACGCGGGGTGACCATCCCCAAACCCGCCATGGCTGGGACAGCCAGACGGGGACACCCCAAGCGTGGGATGCCCAAAGGTGACAGCTCAGAGCCCCAGCCACGGGGCTGCCGGGCATCGCTCGCTCCAAAAGAGCTGCTGGGGCTGGGGGTGCTGCCCCACCCCAGGGACCCTCAAGGGCGCAGCAGCCAGCACACCCACCCTGCCCAGGGACAACCCCCCCCTCCAGCAGCCCCAAACCAGCCATGGGGGGTGGGAGGCGGCACTTTTATAGGGTGGAGACACCTTTCTGGCCCTAATCACCCCAAGGTGTCTCCACCTGCGCTCCAGAGCACCAGGCAGCACCCAGGCTGGGTCCCAGTTACTGGGACCAGCTGGGGAGCCCAGTACAGAGCCCCAGCTGCCCCCAGGGCTCATCTCTGGCTCCTGTGATTAATTCCCCGTTACGCTAAGGACCCTCATGGGCTGGCAGCTGCCACTCAGGGCACCCCAGGGCACCCACCCCAGGTACCCCCCAGCTGCAGCCCCAGCCCCATGCCCAGTTTGGGAACGGTCACCAGCGACACAAGCTGGGAGAGCTCCAAACCCACCCCCAGATGGGTGCAAGGCCACCCCAAGCGCCCCGAGCGGGCGATGCACCCCGGGGTGGCCATCCCCGCGGGACCCCCAGGCACGTCCCGTTCCCGCATGGGCCCCATGGTTGCGCCCGCCAGCCCACGGGTTGGGTTACGGGCGAGGGGGCTCCGGCACAGGGGGGGGGACCCGCTCGCCTCCGCCGGAAGAGAGATAAGCGGCAGGTCCCCGACCTTGAAAGGCAGAGCCTGGCAGGTGTCCACCTCAGGGACAGGGACACGCTGCTGGGCGGGTGCATTGCTCCGGGGGCTCAGCATGGGGATGCGGGAGGGGACCCCCTGCCCGGGCACCCTGGGGTGGGGAGGGCATGGGACACCCTGGGCTGGCTCCAGCCACGAAGGGGCACGCGGCAAGCAAGGTGATATACAGGTTTATTTTCTGCAAAAAAATAAATTACCACCCTCCTCCACTCCCCCGCAGCCAAGTCGACCCCGAGGATGGCGAGATGCCCGGCACGGGGCGGAGGGCAGGACGGGGGGCCCTGGGGGCCCTGGCCCCTCCACGGCCATGGAAAGGGCTCGGCGCACGGCAGGAGCATTTCCAGCCCCCAGGTTCGCCCTCGGGGTCCCGCCGGCCCACGCCCTCCCCGGGCGATGGAGCCGGGGAGGGGGCTCAGGGCGGCCGGGGCTGCGGGCAGTGCCGGGCTGCCTCCCGCACCAGCCGGTCCTCGCGGGGCGTCCATGGCCGGGCGTAGCCGTCGTCCTGCAGCAGGATGCGGTTGAGCGTGCGCTCGTAGTTGACGTGCCGCCGTGCCATGAGCAGGTACTCGCCGCCCTCCTGGAGCGGGGGGCAGCCGCAGGTGTTGGGCACCCACACGTACTCCCGGGGCACCAGCGGGAAGCGGTGCCGATACGGCGTTTTCACCTCCACCTCGTAGCGCGTCTCCTGCCCCAGCAAGCGCCGTGCCAGGATCCGGCCCTGGAAGACTGCGGGGCGAGCATGGGGCACCCTGAGCCGGGCACGTCCCCCAGCATCGCCCCGAGACCCTTCCCGTCCCCGGCGCTCACCGAAGTCGCTCTGGCAGAAGTGCTGGATGCGCTGGGAGCGTCCCTTGGCCGGGTGGCACCTCCCGCATCTCCCTGCGGGGACAAAGCTGCAGCAGTTTAGGGGGAGAGAGGGGACACGGCACCCCCAAAACCCCCTCCTGTGGCAGTGGGAGGGGGCATGGGGGCCCACATCCCATAAGGAGAGAGGGCACATGCCAGGGTGCCAAGGGTCCCGGGGAGGGTTAAGTCAGGGGGCCCTTTTTTAGGGTCCCCATCTCATGGAGAACCCCGGGAGCTCTCCGGGACCCTCCCCTCAGCAGAGAGCCCAGGGGTGCGGGGGCCTGTGGGGACCCCCATGGGGGAGCAGGTACCTGCAGCAGCCCTGGCCCCGCTCCGGCCAGGGGGGCTTCTTGGTAGCGGCTTGGTGGCAGAGCCCCCGGGCTGGGGCGGTGGCGCGGGGGCCGGGGTAACCGGGGGCTCCTGGGGTGGGGGGCTGCCGGCCCCCCGGGGCTGGGGCTGCCGCAGGGGGCTGGCGTCACCACGGCCAGGCTCGGGCTGCCGGCGGGGCAGCCAGAACTCGTACTCGATGCCAGGGTTGGGCTCCTGCAGCAGGACCTGCGCGGGCAGGGGCAGAGCTAAGGGGAGCGATGGGGGCTGGGGGCCAGCTGCCCCCCGTCCCCGCGCCGCCCCTGCCCTCACCATCACGTGCAGGTCCTCGCTGGTGGGCCCGGCCGCCTCCAGGCTCTCGGTGCCATCAGGGGCCCGGGCATAGCGCAACCGGGTGCCGGCTGCCTCGTACGGCCCCGGCCAAGCGATGGACCAGTCCCCGTTGAGCACGTAGCGCCCATCGCTCGTCATCAGGGCTGCAGGAGGGAGCGCGTCCGGGGGCCGAGCACCGCACGGTCCCTGGGACCCCCGCGCTGGGCTGGGCTGGGGGGCAGCCCGGCCGCCTGGGTCCCCAGCAGAGGCCTCTCCCCGAGCGGGGAGGGCAGCGTGGGCTGGGAGAGCTGCGGTCGGGGCTCGGGAGAAATCTGCTTTCTTGTAAGAACTTGGCTTCGGTCCCAAGCCGGAGCCAAACCCTGGTGTGCAAACCCCCCCCCGAGCCCCCAAGCCCTGGTCCCAGTGGGGATGGGGCCCCGGCTGCTTCGGGAGGGGGACTGGGGAGTCTGGGGAAGGGGGTCACTGTCCTGGTCCCACGGTGGCTGGGCTGGCCCCGCTCCAGCTCAGCCCTTCCCAAAACCCGTGGCCGCGGCCTCTGGAAAAGCGCCCCGAGCGCCGGCGAGTTCACTGAACCCACGATACTCAAACCAGCGTCTGAGTGGGGGAACCGGCACGGCACGGCACGGCACGGCACGGCCACCCTGCCCTGCCCGCACCCACGGGTGGCACCAACCAGGATCAAGTGGGATGGACTGGGACTGACTGGGACAGAGACAGGACACGTCCTACCGAGGTAGTTGCGGCTCTTGTCCGTCACCTTGATGTGGGTGGCCCCAGCCGGGATCTTGGTCACGTTCATGTACCCAAAATAACCTGGGGGGGGGGCAGAGTCAGGGCAGAGCCGGGGCACGGCCCGAGGGGACAGCCCGGGGACAGGGGGGCCAGGGCAGGGGTGGGAGGGGGCAGGGCACAGGGGAGCTCTGGGTCTGGGGCAGCCCCAGCCCCGTCCCCGGCACCAGCGGCGTTAACCCAGCCAGGCCCCACGTACTGGGACATCTGGGGCACCCCGCGATGGCCCTGGGAGGCCCTGGGGTGCCATCTGGGGCTGTCTGCCCTCACGGGCATCATCGTCCCGGCAGCCTGGCCAGGCACCCCGTGGACACTGGATACGGACCGCGTGGACCCCGGCTGTCCCCAGGCACCTCTGCACACCCCTGGGGACCACAGGGGTGCCCCAGAGACCCCCCACCCAGCCCCCAGAGGAGCAAAACCCTCTGCAAGGAGGCAAAATCACCCCAGTGAGGGGTCTCCTCCGAGCCCGCTGTCCCTGTCCCCGCATGCTGGGGACAGGAAGGGATCAGGGACGATGCGCCAGCGGACGGGGCAGATGGAGAGGGGATGGGGGACCCGGGCGATGCCTTGGGGACGCAGATGGGGGACGGGAGGACAGGGGAGCCAAGAGCCAAAGCATTCACCCATGGAGGGGGCCGGGGCAATGGTTCATTCACCGGAGGAGGGGTCCGCGCCCTGGAAGAGCCGGTGCACGAAGAGACACGTGTCATGGCCGCCACCGCACTGGCCGCAGGCGTCGGGCCGCGCGCCCGAGCCCAGGATCCCGTCACAGCCCACGCTCTGCAGGGAGCCGAGACGTGGCCTCAGGGTTGGGGGTCAGGGCTGGGGGTCCCGGCGGTCCCGGCCCCGTGTGCACCCACCAGGCAGCGCCCACTGATGCAGAGGTCTGGGGAGCCGGGGCCGCAGCGGGTGCCGTCCAGCACCCGGCCGAAGGTGTAGTAGAAGTTGTGCCCCACGGCCAGGCAGTTGAGGTCGCAGACGTTGGGGGCTGCCGGAGCCGAGCGGGAAGGGAAGGGGGTGACACCAGTGGCAGCCGTGGCCCCCGGTCAGCCCCGTGATGCCGCCCCAGGACTCACCTCCGTGGAAGGGCACCCAGCGGTACCGGGCCGGCGTGCCCAGGACGGGCTTGTTGTCGTAGAGGGAGCACTGCATGGCACGGAAGGGCACCGAGCCGCCGGGGCAGCCCTGCGGGAGCGGCAGGATGGAGCCCCACGGGACCGGGACCGGGACCGGGGCCGGGACCGGGGCCGGGGCCGGCCGTGCCGGTGCCATGGCCCTCGCAAGGCTCACCTGGAGCTGGCAGAGCCGGTACTGCCGCGGGTCGCCCGTGCACGGCTCCTCCTCGGCAGACCTGCGGCCACAGTGTCAGCGCCGTGGGGCCGGGGCACGGCCCCCTCGAGCATCCCTGCCTGCACCCTGCGTCCCCCGCGGGGACTCTCCCCGTCTCCGGGGCCAGGATGCCACCGAGCCACCGGGCCGCAGCCGGGCTGGGATGCATCCCCACGGGGGAGCAGGAGCGGGGACCACCACGTCCCCCATGGGGCCGCATCCTGCCAGAGCTGCACCCCAGGATGGAGGCGGCGGGGTCCGGCTCCCCCCGCCCTCCCCGATCCCTTCCCCTCCAAAATCAGGGTGAAATTTGGCCAGGGCACAGCGTGGTGCCGAGGGCCCCGGGGACCCGCGCGGCGGCAGTGGCAGAGCCGTGTCACGGGGTGCGGGTGCTGCGGGGGGACGCCCCGGGGGGGGGGGGGGGGGGCCGTGCCGCCCCGTCCCCCACTCACCGCAGGCACCTCCGGGTGCGGAGGGCAACGCCGTCCCCGCAGGAGCTGGAGCAGGAGCTCCAGGGTCCCCAGGGCCCCCAGGCGCCCCGGGCCGGCTGCCGGCGGGGCCGAGCAGGGGCTGGGGGCTCGGGGACCCGCGCCAGCGTCCCCAGGACCGGACCCTGCGTGGAGGAAGGCGGCGGTCAGCGCCGGGGCCGGGCTGGAGCAGCCCGGGGGTGCCGCTGCGCACCCCGAAGCCCTCACCTGCGCGGAGCCGAGGCTGAGCCAGGCCAGGAGCAGCAGCCGCCACGGCCGCGGGTGCCTGCGGGAGCGGAGCCCTGAGCCCCGCCGTCCCCGGGGACCGGGGGCCCGCAGCGGGGTGTCCCACGGCCACCGCCGAGCCCCCCGCCCGGGGGGGGGGGGACCCCGGCGAGGGGGAAGGAGCCGAGGCGGCGGCAGGACGAGACGCAGCCGGAGGGGACGCGGGGTGTCCGGTGCCGCACGGCAACGCCGGGGCCTCCGAGCCCCAGCGGGGCCGGGCCGGTGGGTGCAGCCCAGCGGGCGACGCCGCGCCCCGCACACGTGCCCACGCGGCTGCGGCCACGGGAGACGGCCCCGCCGCACCCACGGCCCCGCGGCGGGGAGCCGGGCCGGGCCCGCTGCCTGCCGGAACAGGAGCAGACCTGCGCGGCGGGGCCGGGGCTCCGTCTCGGTCCCGGATCCGGATCCGGCCCCGCCGTGGGCCGAGCAGGATGGGGGGCGGCGGGGGGGCCCCCCGCTCCCAAAGCGCCTGACCCTGGAGGGACCCCGGCCCGCCCAGCCTGGGGGTGCCGGGGGGTGCCGGGGTCCCAGCCCCGTGTCGGGGAATCCCCCGGCCGAGCCGGTTTCCTTCCGCTCAGCTCCCACGGGGACCGGGGGTCGCGAGTGGCCGCCCGCAGCCCCGCACGCCTGAGCCCCCCGGCAGGGCAGGGGATGGGGGGGTCCGAAGCCCGGCGAGGGTCGGGTGATGCCCGGGGGGGGGCACCGCGTGCCTCAGTTTCCCCGCAGTAGCGGAGCTGACCCCAGGCGGGGCGTCGGGGAGGGGGGGGATCTTGGGGATCCGCGAGGGATTAAGCAGAAATCGGGACCTTACCCGGCATCGTGGGGTCCCCCACGGGGGACCGAGCCGCCCCGACACCCCCACCCGGCCATGCCGCCCCTCGTCCGGGGCGTCCCGGCGAGCTCAGTCCCGCTCCGGCGTCTCAGCGGCGGGGACGGGGGGACACGGGACGATCGGGCATCGCCTGCGCAGCTCCGGGGGGGCCCGGCCAGGCTTCCCCCCCCCCCGCCTCCCGTCCCTCCCCGCCGCGTTATTAATATCCAACCCCAAAGGTGCGCCCAGCCCTCCCCGGCCGCCCGTTAACCCTTCGGGGCCCGGAGCTCCGGTGGGCGAGGGGACCCCACCAGCCCCAGATGCAGAGGAGAAGGGGAAGACGGGACCCCCCCACCCCATCTCATCCTGATCCGGGACCCTCCCGGTCCCCCCCTGCATCGCCGGGGGGGGGGGTGTTTGGTCCCACCGAGGGTCTCTGCTTAGTGCTTGGCAGATGCAGAGGGACCTGCTGGGGGGGGGGGGGTGCTTGGGGTCCTGGGTGCCCCCCCCTCGCACCCAGCACCCTCAGGTCCCGTAGCGCAACCCCAGGCACCCCCAGCCCGGAGCAGAAGGGGTTACGGTGCCGGGGTGGGGGTGTCCCTTGGGGTGTCCCCGCTGCAGGGCACAGCAGAGCGGGCAGGATGGGCCGGGGGTGCGGAGCGGGTGAGCTCCCCGGGTGGTACATCGCGGACACGGGCAGCGGGATGCTCTACAAGCGGGGACGGCTTCTGGGAGAGGTAAATCCCCCATCGCCCCCACGCCGGCCCCATCCCTGCACCCCCAGAGAGCCCCTCACCCCAGCCAGCACCCCCTCCCCACTGGACACCCCGGCAGTGTCACACACCTGCACCCCATGGGGCTGCAGGGGGTCCCCGATATGTCCCGCGCTGCGAGGTGCCCACCACATCCCCTCTGGGGAAGGGGAAACTGAGGCAGCAGCGGGGACACTGGGACTGAGCCAGAGAGGAGCGGGTGTCTGGGGCCACCACCGGGTCCCCTGGGCTCCTTGGCCCCCAGGGAAGGGCACACGGCCGGGCACCCTGACACCCGGGACCCCCTTCTGCCACAGCCGCTCGCCCCTCGGCTCGCCCCAGGGTGCCGGGCTGCTCACTGCTGCGGACTGTCCTCGCAGGGCACCTTCGGGCGCTGCTACCAGCTGACGGAGGTGGCCAGCGGCAGGGTCTACGCAGCCAAGGTCATCCCGCGAGCCCGGCTCACCGCAGTGGGCATCGGGGAGAGGGTGAGTCTGGAGGGGGGACACGAAGTCCCCAAGGAGGGGGAGCAATGCCCATGGGGACCCCGCAGAGCCCCACAGCCCTGCCCTTGCCCCTTCTCCCTCCTTCCCGGGTCACTGGGTAGGTTCCCATCCCCATCTCCCCGAGGGTGCGTGCTGGGGGTCCCCAGATCCAGAGGGCTCCCCGAGGGGCTGCCGGGCTCACGCCGATGCAGGTGGAGCGGGAGCGGGAGCTGCACGGCCGCCTGCGCCACCGGCACATCGTCCGCCTCCACGGGCACTTCGTCGACTGCAGCCACGTCTACCTGCTGCTGGAGTACTGCAGCCGGAGGGTGAGCAAGCGCCGGCACCCCAAAACGGAGCATCCCCATGCCGGGGCTTCGCCAGGCCCCGAGCCGGCACCTCGCTCCGTCCCCAGTCCCTCGCTGACATCCTGCGGGCCCGGGGGAGGCTGACGGAGCCGGAGGTGCGGTACTACCTGCGGCAGATCATCTCGGGGCTGCGCTACCTCCACGGACAGGGCATCGTCCACCGGGACCTCAAGCTGAGTGCGTGGGACAGAGCCGGGGCGGCGGGAGGGTGAGCCACACCAGCCCCGCTCGGGCTCACCTCCCTCCGCAGGCAACTTCTTGGTGACCGAGAAGATGCAGGTGAAGATCGGGGACCTGGGGCTGGCGCGGCGGGAGGCACCGGCTGGACGGTGCTGGGGGTGAGTGGGGCCGGGGTGCTGCCGGGGGGTGCTGCCGGGCCGCGGCTCACCCTGCCCGTCTCCCCAGGGCGCTCTGCGGGACACCCAACTACCTGGCCCCGGAGGTGTTGGACCGCAAGGGACACGGGGTGCCCTCGGACGTCTGGGCCCTGGGCTGCGCCATGTAAGCGGGGACCTGGAGGGAGGGAAGGCGGGCAGGGGGTGCTCCCGACCCCGCCGAGCAGCTGGACCCCCCCCAGGTACGCAGCGCTGACAGGCAGCCCCCCATTCGAGGCGGCTCACCGGCAGGAGCTGTACCGGCACATCCGGGCAGGCCGGTACCCGCTGCCTCCCCACCTCTCGCCCCGCGCCCGGGCCCTCATCGCCTGCCTGCTGGCCCCCGAGCCCGCGGCACGGCCCAGCCTGCGGGACGTGCTGGACCACGGCTTCTTCACCCAGGTGCGGGGCCAGCGGGGGGCACGGCCCGTGCAGGCACGGCGGGGACGGGGGGGTCACTGCCTCTCGCTCCCCAGGGCTTCACGCCGGACACTCTGCCACCCCACGCCTGCCGCTCGGTGCCCGTCTTCGTGGGACAGGATCCACTGTGCAGACTGCTGCGGGGGGCTGCCGCGGGGCTTGTGAGGGGGTGGCCGTGCCAGGAACGCCGGGACTCACCACCCTGCTCCCCTGGCCGGGCAGGGACCGGGAGACAACCATCTCCCCCCGGCGAAGGAGCAGCTTCCTCAGCAGGACCTGAGCCACGCAAACATCTGCTTAGGAAAACCTTTATTAGTGCTAGGAACCGTCTAAAATACAGTCATTGAAACAAGCAGGGTGGGACGTGACCATTACGAACGGCACACACACACCAGTTTACCCTTAGAAAAGGTTAACGGAAAAAAAAAAACAACCAAACCCAAACCCGAAAGGGACGTCTCTTCCCCGCCAGCCTGGGACGGGATGGGGACGAGGAGCTGGCGGGGAGAAGGTGCAGCTCCGAGGAGCCTGGTGCCCGGTGTCGCTCCTGGGGATCACCCACACCCAGGGAACAGCAGTGCTTGGGGAGGCACAGGTCCCCCCGCTCTGCCCGGCTGCAGCCTTCGGCAGCACCGCTCACCGCACCGCCAGCAGCAGGGGTTACTGGAGGGAGGGACAGAGTTATTTGTGGCCTGGGAAGGAGGGAGGAAAGTGCGCGATTTCCCTGTTCAGCTTCAGTTCTCTCCCTCGAGAGAAGAGGTCTGAAAGAAAACCCTGAAAGCTCAGTAAAAACATGACACTTAAAACACCCACAGCGTCAACTCGAGAGCGCCCGGCCCTGCGCAGCCGGCACCCGGGACAGACACTTGCCTATGCCTAAAACAGAGGGTGGGGACAAGGACAAGATGCTCAACGTGGCCCCAGCAAGGACCAAGGAGCCACTTCGCTGCTTACGGACCCGTCCACATGTCAGCACAAGAGGGGACCAGCGAGGGAGGGTGTCACCGGCCTTCCCGTGTCACCAGGGGGGTCTGGGGGAGGGAGGTGACAGCAACGACTTTGTCTGCACTCGGGGCGAGCTTTCTTCCAACGCTCGCATCAGCGGCTGCGGGGAAGGAAGCCAGAGCTGCTCCGGTGACGCAGCCCGGACGAGAGGAGAAGCAAAGGGAACCACAGCCCAGCTGGGGAGGGAGCTGCGGCGCGAGACCCTGGGGAGGGACGGCAGCTCCCACGCGTGGCCCTGGCCAGGGCCGGGACGGTGGGTGCGAGCGCGGGCACTCGGCCTCTCGCCGGCACCCTCTGTGTGCTCAAACCACGGAAGAGCCGCAGGGATCAATCCCGCAGCTCTCAAACGGCATCACGCAGAGCGCCCGAGGCTGGAGGTGGGGTGGGACACCAGAAGATGAGATCTGCCCTCAGCACCCCATCACCACAGATCCCTCACGCCGGTGGGAGCTCCCCCTCTGAGGTCCTCAGCTCCCCTCCGCTACCGAGGAAGCAGCCTGCCTTCCACCTGCCCCGCACACTCACTGCTAAAAACCTTTCCCAGCCCGCACGTGATTCCTACGTGAGCAAAACCAGAAATCAGCCTTTGCCCTTGGGGTCAGCACTCCCTTCCGGCAGCTCTGACCCACAGCCCTGCACGCATCGGCAGAGCTGCCCTCCTGTCTGCTCGGGCTCGGCGGCACTGGGAAGAACGGCACCGCAGAGGCGAGCAGAGAGCAGAGGGAGGCACGCCATGCCATGCCACGCGGGCACCGGTTTTAGGGTTCTCGGGGACAGGGGAACAGCTGGGGCGGGCAGGTGGCACAGCCCGGCTGCTCCCAAGGCTGGGCAAAGGGCTGGCTGCCGTCCCCCGGCTCGGCGCCGCACCCAGAGCCCGGCCGCTCAAGGCCTGGCACAAAGCCCACTTGGTATTTTTATCCCCAGCATTCGTGTTGTTTGAAGCTGTCCGCTTTTTTTTTTTTTTTTTTTTTTTCCACAGCCCTTCCCTGTCCCACCCTGGCTTAGAGGTGACAGCAAGAGCAACACACCCTCTGCTGCCACGACCTGAGCTCAGACGGCATCGGCTGCCCTGAGACAGCCCTGGGCGCGGGGTCCCAGCAGCTCCGACACACCTGGGGGAAGGTACAACCTCCCGAGGACGCCGGGCAGCGCGCGGGGGCCAGGCCACGCTGCCCAGGCCCCCTGTTCCGGGAAGAGCTGCACTGGCCATCTCTGCCCCGCTCCCAGGCCTGCCGCCCAGGCAGGAACGTCTGAGGGGCTCAGGGCAGGACGTTCCAGTAAACGCAATCGTTTTTAAGCTCTGGGATCTCCCCATCTTTATTCCACAGCTGCCCAAAGACAGGGAGAGCGACTCCCAGCGCAGCTTCTCGGCAGCTTGTTTTGTGCTCAGAACAGTCAGTCTGCCCCGGGGCACAAAACAAGCCAAGCCTGGTGGGAAGTCTCATTTCTTAAAAAGAAGGGATTTTAAAACAATGATTCAAGTTTGGTAACTCTTCTCGCCCTCCTCCCTGGCTATAAATGAGGCCGAAACTCACCCTCACGCAGAAATCAGGTTCAAAGTTCAGCCAATTTGTGTGGGCTACCGACAGCCCCATCCCCCTCGGGGGGGTGACAAAGGCGATTCAACTCCCTTTGCAGAGCTGTCACCGCAGAGCCCTGGACCAGGGCTGAATCCGGCTCCTGAAGCCCAGGGTGAGCTTGGAGCAGGATTCTGGAGGAACAGCTCCAGGCAGGGGTTGGCCCAGGATGTGTTTGGTGACAGAAGTACCGGGTATTGCTTGGCCTGAGAGGACTGGTGCGTAGACAAAGGAGCTGGCTTGACTCAAAACAGACTGGAGCAGTTTCTCAGCAGGCCGAAGGCAGCGAGTTGCTCTCTACCTTCAGTCCTTTGCTGGCCAGGAAGGCGTCCTGCTTGGGCTCGCGGCCCAGGAACTTCCTCAACATGTCGGAAGCATCCAGGGAACCGCCAGGATGCAGGATGCAATTCCTGTAATCCATGCCCACCTGCAAGGAGGGAGAGACAGGGGTACGCGTAGGACACCCGCCCTCCCACTGACGCTGCCGTCTCCTACCACCTCTGGCAGGGGAGGCAGCCCCTGCCACACGCCAAGAGCCCGGCCGCGCAGGACGTCCTCCCTACCTTACAGTTCATGATCCCCTCCTGCTTGAAGCGCGTGTGGAACATATCCATGGAGTACACTTCGCTCCAGAGGTAGCCGTAGTACTGGGCGTCGTAGCCTCCGGCCAAGTGGCCAAACGTAGCGGGCATGTTTGTACCTTTGCGGCAAAGGAAGGGAAGGGGCGTTAATGGGAAAGGCTGCTGGAACCGCTCACAGCACGGAAAAACCCCTCTGTGCTGTAAATGTGTCAGAGCAGGCACTGGGTCAGATTGTTGACAATCCCAGGGGAAAGAGGGAAGAACTTTCCAGTTATTTTTGTATGGTTTCAGCCCTGCTTTTCCTGGAGCCAGCAAAAACTGTCCCCGTTGAGCCAGCCTGAAGCCCCAGCCTTGAAAAGAACCTGCTGAGCCAAGCTTGCAGGTCAGGCCCAGAGAGAGCGCGAGAGTGAGACCCCTAAGCCCCTGGGTACCTGGGGTGGCAGGGACGCCCAGCACCTCTTCACACAGCTGGGCAAACACCTCCACGGGGTCGGCCTTCGTCTGGGTGTGCAGTGCCTGGTCCACCTTGGCCAGGACTATCTGACGCAAGTTGAAGAGCCCTGTTCCCAGAAAGAAGAGGTAAACTGAGCTCCTGCCTGCAGGCAGGAGCATCTCCAAGGCCAGATCGCAGCAGGGCAGGCTGGGGGGCTCCCACAGTTCTCCCCACGCCCAACTTCTAACCCACTTCCCCAGCCCAGCCCAGTTCAGCAGCGCCCACTCAGGCCTAAGCCGCGTTCCCTGCCTGCAGAAAGTCCCTGCCTCCCCCTGCATGCCTTCTCACTGTGCCACCACCCAGCCCGCTGTGCCTCCTGCCACGCCACCCTCGCTCGTCCCACGTTGACAGCAGGCAGATGTGGTTCCTTCCCCCCAATCCCCTCGGTCCTCTCAGTCCCCACAAGGAGCAAGACAAAGCCTTTCCTCTACCCAGCCAGGTCACTAAGGGTCCCCTTCCCCTCCCCACACCCAGGGGACACCATGGCGAGGCTCTGCCCTCGCTGGGGACAGCACACAGCCCTCACTCCCCTCCTGCTCCTCTTCGCTGGCTCCCGCTTCCCTCCGCAGGGACCCACCTGTGTTCGCCTGCCGGGATTTAACGAGCTTCTCCAGCAGCTCATCAGGGATGGGGTTTCCAGTTTTGTAGTGCCTGGACATGCGCAGCAGCGGCTCCTTCTCCCACACCCAGTTCTCCAGCATCTGCGATGGTGCCTCGACAAAGTCCCGCTCCACATGTGTCCCACTGAACATGGCAAACTCCGCCTAGGAGACACAGCCAGCTCAGAGCCAGGAGTCATTTAACCCCACAGGGGAGCACGACAGGGGAAAGGTAACAAACCAGCCCTCTGCCAGCCCAGCCAGGCCTCACCTGAGAGCACAGCTGGTGCATGACATGCCCAAATTCGTGGAAGTAGGTCTCCACCTCGTCGTGCTGCAGCAGGGAAGGCGCATCCGGCGTGGGCTTGGTGAAGTTGGCCACCATGGCAGCCACCGAGATCTGCCGGCTGGAGTCCGGCAAGAGGCAGCCCGGCTGCAGGCCGAAGCAGGCTGCGTGCCCGTACTTCCCTTCCCTAGGCCAGGAAGAGGAGACGGTTACACGGATCCTCCCCCACAGCCAGCCACGAGCCACCGCACAGGGCAGCGTGGTCCTGCTCAGGGCAGAAACTCCTGGTGATGCTGCGATTCACACCGACCCCATGCTCCTGGGACAGCCCTGCCCGATTACAGACCGCTCCCTCCGCACAGCCACGCGTCTGGGAGTGGGACAACCTCTCCTCTTCCCCAGGCGCATGGCAGGCTCTGCTCCCCCTGCCCTAGCCCTCTTCCCTCGCTTCACTTCACCCAAGGCCTCACCGTGGGTACAGGTCCAGGTAGAATTTGCCGATGGTCTCCCCGGAGGAGGTGTCCTTCACCGTGTAGAGCTGGACATCCTCGTGCCAGACCTGAGCCTTCTCTTCCAGATGGAAGGTGAGCCCCAGCAGCTCCTGGTAAATGGCCAGCAGGCCCATGGTGACCACCTGCATGGGGAAGTACTCCTTCAGCAGATTCTGGTCCACGCTGTACTTGGTTTCCTCCACCTGGTTCATGTAATAGCGCATGTCCCAGGCATTGATGCGGTTGTCAAACTCCAGGCCACGCTTCTCGCATTCTTTCTTTTTCAGGTCCAGGATCACAGCCCGTTCCTTCTCCCCAAGGGGTTTCAGCTTCTGGGCCAGCTCATCTAGGAAAACCAAGGCAGGCAGGGTTAGCGCCTGGGGCTGAGAGCAGCACACCCAGCCCAGAGCATGCCCCTGCTCTTCCCCTCCACGGCCAAGTGCCGTACCCAGGAACGTAGCCACCGTCTTGCTGCTTTTAGCCATGTTCATCTCCAGCACAAAGTCCGCGTGCGTGTTGAAGCCCAGGAGACTGGCTTTCTGAGCACGCAAGTCCACCAGCTCCTTGAGGATCAAGCAATTTTCCTGCAAGGTAGAGTCAGACAAAGAGTGAAGTGGGGTACACATGCAAGAAAGGAAGCACGAGCCCCAGTGTGGAAAGAAGCACAAATCTTGGACCCCTTCAGTGCCTGGACCTGACCCGGCATCCTGTCTGGCCCTGCTGGGAAGCAGCAAGGCCCACCTACCTCTTTGCACCTGGAGTTGAACATTTCCTCCACCTTCCTCCTCGTCTCGGGCACGTAGCACTTCTTCAGGAGAGGGAAATAGTGCGGGTATTTCAAGGTGACTTTCAGCTTGCCATCCTCTGTCTTCTCCAGGGAGTTCAGGAAGTCCTCAGGGAGCCCCCCTGAGAAAAGAGCAGACAGGGCTGATGGAGAGCCCAGGCCTCTCCCAAAACACCAGCTCTGGGACTGAGCACAGGAACAGGCTCTTGCTCCTTGGCCGGGGGAATCCAGGCACTTGGGGCCACACCAGCAGAGAAATAAGCCCGAGCGCTCCATACCTAGTTCCTCCTTTGAGAAGGGCAAGTAGGTGGTGTCTTCGTTGAGGTTCTTGTTGAAGTCTATGCAAAGGACGCTCAGCTTTTTCTTAATAGCTTTGATTTTCTTTAAAATACAGATGAAGAGAGAAAAGTCAGTCCAAAGGGGGAAGTCAAACAGCACCGTTCACTGTCTCCAGCCAGCAGCCTGCCTGCCGAGCTGCCCAGCAGTCCGCACTTGGCTTTTATTCAAAGGCAACGCGGCAGAATTAATTGCATGCAGGCGCTGAGCTCTCAGCCTAGAACAGGCTCCCTTTGATCACACCTGGTAGGAAAGCAGCCACCTCAGCAAGGTCCCAACTGTCTCCTGCCAGCTCAGGAGCTGCAGGTGTTCAAGCAGCAACAACCTCCCCTACCCTTATTTCATTTCACCTTCTCTTCTATTTTTAACCCAGCTTCGAGCTTCATGCACCGGCACAAGATAAGAGAGGAGACCCTGAGCAGCTCAGCCCCCCCCAGCTGCAGTGGGGCACCCTCCCTGACTGCTCCTTTGCACGTGGGGACCGGGTGCTACTTCCACTCCTGACCTGCACAGCACCCTCTGCAATCTCAGCTTCTTGGAGCCTCCCGGCTCCCAGCGTCAACCCCATTTTGTAATTTCCATCCAACGGAAAGGAAAAAGACGGGCCAGAGACATCACCCAACACACCCAAGGTCACATGAATCAGGGGCAAAATTCAGGAGTCTGAGCCTCAGCCCTCTGCTCTAACGCTACGCTGTCCCGTTAGCCCTGCAAGGCCTCCTCTACGTGTGCTTACTTCAGCTCTGTGATCTCACCTCCTGCGTTTCCTCGGGGAGATGGAGCCCGTTTCTTTTACCCAATTTGATCAGCCTCTCTAGATATCTCTTTGCTTCAGGCTTCAGTGAAGCGCTCTCTGCTTTCTCCTGTAAAACAAAACCCATCAGCACAGGGAACCGCAGGATCGGGTGTTGCAGAAAGCTGGTTCCCGGTGGGAGTTGTGGGTTATTGTAACACCAGTGACCCAGAAGCAGATGGAAACACCCCACAAGAAGGCTTTGGTTTGGTGCATTAGTTCCTATCGGATTGCTTTAAACATCTCACCTTTATCCCATATTACAGCACTTTTCAGCTGTAATTTTCAGCAGGAAAATCACAGGAATTTTCAGCATTTTACAGCTGGGGCATTACCCAGCCCCTTCCCCAGGTGAGGCAGGCTGGGTTTACTAAAGCCATTTTACCAAAGGGGTATCGAGGCCCTGAGGGGGGGCAGAGCCCTCAAACCCCAACTCCCCAGTTCTCACTACAGCTGGACCATTCTGCCACGATCACACAGCGATTCAGTTCCAGACCTGACTCGATATCATTTACTTCTAAGCTCTGGGACAAGGGAAAAGGGTTTGTTGTAATTCCAGGAGGTTTCAGTGCCCTGCTCAGCTGCGTCACTGACAGAGCATCCTCCCAAGCACACACCTGGAGCCAGACAATCCTCTGGTACACGTCCTGCCTCATGCTCATCTCCACGTCAAACTCCGAGAGCTTCTTGTCAGCCTCGGTGCTCGCCGCACGGATGTCTTTGCGAGGGGAGACGTGCTGGGGGAAGTCCAGCATGTTCCGACGGACTGGAAAGACAGAAGAGGGATTACGGCGAAGGCAATGGCTTCATGTCCCAGAACTGCTCGTGAGTGGGAGTGTATACAGAGAGCCTGTGTTAATTGGGAGCCAGTTTGACAGCCCTGGAGCCTGACCTGCCCGCCCACGCAAAGGAAGAGCAAGGCAAGCTGCTGCCATCAGACAAACCCAGAGCTGTCCTCTCTGAGCAGCACTCAGCCACCCACAGCACCCGTTCACCCCTTCCTCGCTGCTGAGCACATCTGTCCACTGATTTCCCACTACAATCCATCTTTCTCACCAAACTCACACAAATTTAATGCCTGTGAGATCCCAACGCCATCACCCCCCCATAGCCGGTATCAACAGTTTCAAGAATCACAGGACTTCTATGCTGGCAGACACACGGGCAGCATCGTTGCATGACGCCTTTCTTTAGAGGACCAGGCTAAAAGTGACACACCTTTACTGCAGGCGCTCCTCAAAAGCCACCACGTCTCAGGTGTGCTCTGTCCTGACATATTTCCATTTTAGAAGTGAAAACAGGGAGAACATTCCCTGCCACCACCTCTGCAAAACCTCAAATAATACAACTCCAGCAGGAAGGCGCTGCCCTCCAGGCACAAGAACTCTCCACCCAGCAGAAGGTGAGCAGGCAGCTAGTCTCTGTTGCCCAGGGAAAGTGCTGACAGTTCTGCTGAAGTTAACATTACCTCTGCTTAGTAAGGGTTTTTCCTCTTATTTTAGGAAAAAGAAATCAGAGAGAAGAAAGAAGAGGCTTGCAGGCTGCCTTGTGCTTCCTACAGACATGACACCTCGCAACACAGGCGGTCAGGACAGCTAACAGATGCCGTGAGGCAGGAGGGGAGCTGCGTGACTTTGGCACTCTACTGCTGTAAATAATTAGCCAGAGATATACCGAAGCCCGCATCGTTTGCCAGCACGTGCCGTCATGTCATGTTACTTTACACATAATCCCTAAAACGATAGCGGTGTTTAAACAAGGCACACGGAGAGACGTTTATCTGCTGCCTTAGGGAAAAAGTTAGAAAACAGTTGAAGATTTCTGAAATCATCCGCACCATTTCTGCCAAGGCACCATTTGTTCCCACTAATGCACCTTGACACACAAAAGCAGGAGACAACCTTGAAAACCTGGCTACTCCTCCCGCAGACCGTCCTGCTGCCAAAGCGCCGGCCTCGTTTTAGACTCGCTCTTCCGTTCCAAATCTACTCTCCTCTGTGTACTTATATCTAGCTGTATAAACATTAACTGGAGGGAAAAAACCAACATACTGCTGAGGGAGCCAAGGGAAGAAAAAAGGAGATGACAGTACAGAGCGAAAAAAACACCAGAAAAATCTTCATAACACGTTGATTTCCAGAAAGCCAATACTCCCTGCCGGTGTACGTACCCGTATATTCCACTTCCACGTCAGCCAGTGCCTTGAGAGTGTTTTCATAGGACACCTCGCCCTGCTCCTGGGAGCCCACCCAGTCGTACACAAGCTTGGTCCTCTCCGTGAGCTCTGCAGCCATGTTCTCTATCTGTTCGGCAGTCAGGTCCCATCTTAGCTGATTTGCCAATAGCCTGGGGGACTGGCTATCCACAACGTTACCTGGGGAGGAAACGGGCTGTGAGGTGCAATCTTACACGGGCTGGAAAGAAAATTCAGCTGCATAGCTAACGCTCGATAAAAGCACTTAAAGGAGAGGCCCAGCAAACAAACCACGCCGATGGCTCCTAAGGAACCAGGGCGCTGGCGGCAATCAGCAGCCGGATTATTTTCCGGGCACCGTTTACCCTCTCAGTCACGACAAGCCCTTCACAGAAACCCGACTCCCTCCCCGCTCTCTCCCCGCCGTGCCCCCGGCAGGTGCCTCTGCCCACGGGGGGGCTGTCACAGCCCGGGAACAAGGCTGTCCCCTGCCCGGGGCGGGAGCTGGGGGCAGAGAGGTGACGGGGGGGCAGCAGGAGACCACAGCCTCCCTGCACAGCCCTTGGGGGGCTGCCCCCGGCTCCCTCCTCCTGCCTCCGTCCCTCTCTCCGCCATCTCCCCCTTGCCACGCCAGCCTCTCGCCCTTGCCCTCATCTCCTCCCCCGCCGTTCCCCCCGCCCGTGTGCTCCCCCCGCCCCAGCCCCCTCGCTGTCCCCCAGGCTCCCCCCCGCCGCCGCCCGGTACCTGTGGGGGGGGCCATGCCGGGGGTGCCGGGGGTGCCGGGAGGCCCCGCTCTGCTGACGAGGCCGGGAGGAGACCGCGCCGGCCCCACGCACGGAGCATGTGCCCCAACCATAGAGGCGGGCAGAGAGAGCGGCCGTTCCGAGGGATTCTGGGAGCGTGGAGGACTGGGCCGTTCTCCCTTTCCATTCACCCCATCCGGGCCGGGGGGAGCGGCCCATCCGCCCGCATACGTAGAGCCCCATCCCTGCCCCGGCCATCGGCCTCGGCGGCTGCGGGGCCACGCCACGGGCCCGGGAGCGGGAGCGGAGCCCCGGCGGGAGCAGCGCCCCGGCCCGGGGCTCCCGCCCACCCGTTCCCATGGCAACGCCCCCTCTCTATGGTAAAAATCAGGGCGGGGCGACAGCTGCGCTTCCGCCCTCTGGCCCCGCCTCCGAGATGCGCATACTGCGCATGCGCCAAGTGCTCTGCGCCTGCGTTGTCGCCTCCTCCTGGCTACATAAGGGCGGGGCGGGGGCGGGTGGTTCTTGGCGGCGGCGCAGGCGCGCTCTGGGCGGAGGCAGTGCGCAGGTGCGGTGGGCGGGGCGCAGCGCATGCGCAGTGCTGAGCCCGCCCTGGCTGAGGCGAGCGTCGGGGCGCCCGGTGAGCGGGGCGGGGCGGTGGTGGAGGGGGGTCGGGCCGCGCCGCGCTCCGCTCCCCTCCCCGCTGGGAGCCGTCTGCCTCCGGTCCTGGTGGGGGTAGCGGCCGGGCCCCGGCTTGCGGTGGGGCCTGGCGCTTCCCTCGCCCGGGGTCCGCTGTGGGCCGGGCCCGGGGCTATGGCGGGGTGTCCCCCCTGCGTGGGCTGCGGGCGCGTTCCCCTGTCTGGGAGGGAGAGTCCTGCCGGTGCTCCCGTCTCCTCGCGAAGCGGTGTGCGAACGGGGCTGCCCTGCTGGGAGCGGGGCGGTGACGCTGGCCGGGGCCCACCGTGCCCCTCAGGCCTGCCTCCCTTCTGCCTGCCCGGGAGCACCGGTGGGAGCCGCGGCCTGGACTGTTGTCAGGGACCCGGCGCTGTCTCCTTCCTCTCTGCCTGCCCCCGGGGGCCCGGGAGGGTCTGTAGGCTCTCTGGCCTCGCTTGTCCCTGGGGCTGGGAGCCCAGCACAGGCTTTCACCCACGGCACACACCACAATGTCTGTCTGCTCTTGGGACCGGTGGTATCTCTGGTGTCTGTCAGGGGGCTGGGGCCAGCTTAGCCCTGTTGGGCTCCCTTTCACAAAGGTGCTATTTATAAATAACTTAATTTCTCTGTTAAATCACTCTGAATGGTTTTCTGTGCTACAGACCCAGTTAAGCGTTCTGGAGAGGCAGAGCACTGCAGCTCAGCAGCAATGCCATGCAAGCAGCTGCATCCGTCCTGCTTACAGGACCTGCACTGGGATCTTTGAAAACCCCCGCCTTGGGGTGCGCTTATGGGGGTTGCTTTGCTTTGGGTCCTCACTCTCCTTTACCGCTGGCATCCTGGCGGGGTAGGTGATGCAGACTGGCAAGCAGTGCAGAGGACTGGCAGCCCTGAATCCGAGCTCTTCTAACGGTGGCAAATTTCTTCAGCCCTTGTTTTTGTTTCAGAATCAAGTTATGCTCTGGAAGCAGAAGACTGTGGCTTTTTAGTGGTGGTCTCCTCAGCACTCAGTTTGTCTAGTCCTGGTCAGTCAGAGACATTTTGGTAGTCACCCAAGTGCCTGCAACACCTTCAATGGACTTCCCTTGGCAGGAGCCTTGTGGGGCAGAACTGTGCTCTGCAGCTCATGCCGAAGAGGGTGAATTGAGGCCTGGAGGGTTCACGTAAAGGGGTCGTGGTTACAGCAGAGAGTTTAATGAAGGCTCTGGAGGCCTTGGCCGGTCCTTATCCTCTCCTTTCATACCGGGGAGAGCAGCAGAAAAGCTCTTGGACTTCTTGTCCATCAAGTCATACAACTTCTCTCTCTACAGATTTTTTTTTTAAAGTTACAAGAAGTTGAAACACACTGCTGACAGCCTCCCGGAATGGCAGACCAGAAGCGCCTTGCCTATTCCATCATCCAGTTTCTACACGACCAGCTACAGAATGGGGGTCTGTCTCCAGATGCTCAGGAGAGTTTGGAAGGTAGGCAGGTGGTTGTATGCGCTTCCCTCTTCTCGTGTCTAGGTCCGTCAGCCCAACACTTGGGGAAATTTGGACACTGTTACTCTCCTGTGCCTCTTACTTGCCTGGGCTGTTCCCAACATCAAACCTTGCTCAAGATTTGAAATGAATTTGTTTTCTTGGGGAGGTATCCAGGGCACTAGGGATGCTGATTGCTTATCTGATTTCTTGTTATCTCTTTCAAAAGCAGATTAGCTTGAGGAAGGAATATACATGGGATCAAAAGCCTCCCTGACCCTGGGTTTGCAACTTAAAAGTTTTCTCTTAAATGAGGTGGAGTCAGGAGGCTCGTCGTGTAGTGTAAAATGAGAACTTTGTGGCTGTATGGAAGTGTTTTATACTTGCAGAGTGCTCTTCCTGTCCTGCTATCAAAACGCTCTTCCACAGCATGCCCTGAAGTATTTATATAGGCTTTTTCAAAGGACTTCACTGGTAACGAGAGCACGCTGATCTTAAAAGATCCACTTAAGGAGCTTATGCTTTAGTCTTTGGCCTGTACATTTGTCCCACTGAAAGAGCGCAGGCACGTCTGCAGAGCGGTGGGTACATTCCTGGGTGAGGCAGGAGAAGAGGGTGGAAGGAGGGGTTTATTTCCGGTGCTTTTGGACTGTAAAATGTGGCACGAGAACTTTGTAAAACTAAGCTCTGTCACGTTGCTGGTGTTTCCCCTCTGCTGGGAACAGCTTCCTGTCCAGGTGCCTGCTGAGGGAGGAGGCGGGGGCAGCTGCAGCCCCTGCAGGACCCATGTTTGGTGTCCACGCGCCTCTGTGTGGCCACAGCGCTTCACAGAGCAGCCACCCTCTGGCAAGTGACCACTTCCTGAAACATTTCTACCCTTGCTCTTTGCCACCCATGGCTGTGGGAAGGTTGGTAAAGCCCCAGTTTGGTTAACTTCTGCCCCCAGCACCTGCTCTGGAGTCACCTGAGGGGATGGGAGTTGTGACTGACTCAATCCAGGAGCTTGGTTTCCAGAGCTAAGGTTTGCCCAGCTCTGAGGTTTTGGCAAAATTTGAGGATATGGCCCAAATATCAAGTCTGGCATGTGGAATGCTGTGGTTTAGAGTGGTTTTTTTTTTCTGGTATGTTCAACAGTAAGAAATTCAGGTGCTGTGGGAGGAGTCTAAGTATTTAGGTAGAATGGGGAAAGCAAATTACCTGATTCTTCTTGTCCAGTGGCCATCCAGTGCCTGGAGACAGCATTTGGGGTCTCAATGGAAGACCAAGGCCTAGCTGTGTCCCAGACTCTTCCTGAAATATTTGAAGCTGCTGCAGGAAAGGTAAGCAAGCACCCTAAAATATGTGCTGAGTTTCAACTGAAGCAGCCAAAGCAACGAGCTCTGCTCGATTTCTGTGGCGATGCTGCCCCCTCGGAGGTGTGTGGGAGTGAAATGTTTTGGGCTCGATAAGCCAGTGCTTGGGAACAGGGAGGTGTAGTACATCTCAGTGGGAGTCCTTATTGCAACGCAACGTTCTCCCTTTCCTTGTAAGGAGCCTGAACACATCAGAACAAATTCGGAGCCCATCACCCCCTCTGAAGATGACATAGCTGAAGCTGAAAGACTCAAGACTGAAGGTAACCTCCTCTGGAGCTGGTGTATAATGAGGTTTAGATGATAATGGGGAGGGAGGTTTAATTCACTCAGCACCTGGGGAATGCTTGGAATGGGGGGGGGGGGAGGCAAATGGGATCAACCCTTCCATTTCTGCTTGTTTCTCTGCTTGCGCTCCAGGAGTGTGTGTAGGTTGGCATAATTTAGCTGCCACAGAGCCTAGATAGACAGCTGGGTCAGCGGTTTCTTCTGCATCCTAAGAAGCCCGTGCTGTGTAGGACAGGGCATCTTTCCTGTTGAGCTCTCCTCTGCGTGTTGCCTTTTTCACTGCCACGCAAGAGAGCACGATTAGTGCTGAAGCACAACGGAGAGCTTTCTCTGAGCTGACACACTGCAGTGCTTTTCAGGATGCGGTGCTGCTTTGGGGAGGCCTCAGGTGTGCCTGAGGTGGGAGGACAGCTGAGGGGGCTTGCAGGATCAGGCAACCTGGAATTGCCAAGACATAGTTCCCCTACCTTGCTGCTGAACGTGCCTCACACTTGCAAGCAGTTTGACCAGCAAAAGTTACAAGTGGTTGGTTTCTCTCCTGTTTTCTTAAGTAGAACATAGATTCAGGCCTGTTGCTTTTCTTTGTCCCCATTTTTCACTTGGTAATGGGCCTTTCCACCATCTTCTTAGGAAATGAACAAATGAAGGCAGAAAACTTCGAAGCTGCTGTGTCTTTCTATGGAAAAGCAATTGAATTAAATCCTTCCAATGCTGTATATTTTTGCAACAGGTACCGATTATCTTTCTTCACCCTTGTACACTTGTGTTTTTGTGCTTACTACTTATTTCTAAGACTCTTCAATGGTCAAAATCCCTTTTTTACGATTCTGTAGACTGCTTGGTCTGTTGCTTGCTCTTTGTGTGTTTTTTAAGCTCATAGTGACACATTCCTGTGCTTCCTGCCAGCTCTGTGCCCTGGCATCTCTCGATAGGATGTGGGTGTGGAAACAAACTCTATTAGGCATTTGAGGAGATACAAGGATGCCAAGAAATACTGCCTGCTTTCAGGCCATTAGCTCTAAGTGGGATAGAGAGCCCAGGTTGGAGAGGCTGTGTTGATGATACAAACAAAGGAGTGAAATGAGACAAGTTGAAGGCTCGTTATTGAGAATTATATACGTTGATGTGTGTGCAAAATTGGGTACGCAAGCGAATTTATCTTTCAGTTCTAAGCAAAAGTGTTTGAAAGTTGTGGGGAAGACAATTATTGAATAAAACAGACTTTGAATCAGGATTTGGTTTAGTTGTGTGCTTATCATGAGTACATACGTACAGCTGGCTACAAGAATAACCTGTCTGCACACAAGCTAATGATGTGGTGAGGTATTTCTTGGGGCAAGGAACTGCGACTGATGCTTTTAGCTAAGCTTTGCTTTAGCTGCGTGAGGGTCAGTCCCATGAGGTCTTGGGCAGGTGCCCTGATGTTCATAAGAGCTGGGAGATTGAGGCTTGAATGAGCATGTTATGGCTTCAAAAATGGTTTTCCCTCTCATATGGAGTGTGTGGGGAAATTGATGAAATAGTTATGACTGAAAAAAAAATCAAGGCATAAGGGAAGCTGAGAGAGATTATCTGAGCTAGCAAGTGTGATACTTGTGTGCCTCCCCAGAGCCCAGGCTCCTCTTGGAAAGTCTGTAAGGAGGAGTAAGAGCCTAGATTTATTTGCAGTAGGAGCAGAACATGGAGCTGGGTGTTTGGATAGCAGCCTGCTCACCTAGATATGGCCTGGATTTATGTCAAGTTCACGCTTGACCTTGCCTTGTACAACAGGAGACTACAGAGAGGGAACAGGGGTGACCTTGATCAGCATATTCGAGCTGATAAGTGTTTTCTGCACATATTCTCCATTCCCTCCAGAGCTGCTGCATACAGTAAACTAGGAAATTATGCCGGAGCAGTGAGAGACTGCGAAAGAGCTATAGGCATTGATCCAAACTACAGCAAAGCTTATGGCAGAATGGGGTAAGTAAGAGCAGGTTTTTTGTGCCAGAATTTTAATCTCAGAATGCCTAGTGGCAGTGATACTATCAGTGGTGTCCTGCCCTGGAACGCCATGCAAAAATACCTGGTGTTTCACCTCTGCTGGGGATGGAGGAAGACTGCAAGTGCTTATTTAACTCAACTTTTAATTTTATTTCCACTTTAATAGCTTGGCCCTCTCCAGTTTAAATAAACACACAGAAGCTGTTGTTTACTACAAAAAAGCCCTGGAGCTGGATCCAGACAATGATACATACAAGTCAAACCTTAAAATAGCTGAACAGAAAATGAAGGAGACTCCTAGTCCAGTAAGTTCTGAAACTAATGCTTGTTATATGTGGGTAAGATTAGAAGGAGGCTTCTTCACTGTAAGTGCTAACAGGGGCTGTCTGGCAGAGCCTTGATGACCTGGTTTGTGTTAAGAATATAAATCTTGTATGCAAGCAGAGGGGAGATAGTTAATGAGTCCTGCTGTGAACACTTCCACTAAAATCAGAGAGGGTAACTTCTCTTGACTGCTGGAGCACGGTCACCTTGGGCTTATTGGAAAGAGCTGGAAAATGAGACTGATTAGAAAGGAGTGTTTTGAAACAGCAATTTTGCTTTCAGCACCTTTCTTAATTAAAGTCACTACTCCTAAAATCCAGCTTTTTTTCTAGTGACCAATTCGCAATATCAATATCTTTTCTTACAAAGATTTTTTTCTTAAACCTGGAGGTTTCCTAGACAGGAAGCTGGTGACTGCACTGCTGACATGCTCTGGGCAGGAACATGTTAGTTTATCATTTTGAAGGGGATTTTAATTTTCTAAGGACTTCTCCAGTGCAAAGGGGACCAAGTGGGTGTGTTTAACTTGGCAGTTGTAGTAGGTTAGAGCTGGTGAGAGAGGTGATCAGTAAGTCATGTAACGCAGACGTCTGTCCTTTGACTCCCTCAGTGAGCCTAATCCCCCGAGGCTGTCTGTGACTCGGAGCTTTACAGAGGAGAGGGTATGGACAGAGCCTCTTCCCTTTGTCACGGTTTAAGGGGTAGATTCTGATAATACGGGGAGTAAATTATTAATGTTCGTTGTAATGTGCATCAGGAAGTGAGGGGATGTCATCATCTGCGTGTGGTTTCTTTATTCTTACAGACTGGAGGTCCAGGAGGATTTGATTTAGCTGGCTTGCTGAACAACCCTGGCTTCATGAGTATGGTAAATCTGGACACAGATCACAGCCAGGCTGTATCTGGTCTGGGCTTTGGTCTGTTCAGGATGAAATGTATTGGTACATGGCTCGGGGAGCTCCTGTGTCTCTTTAGCAGATTTGTTTTCATTTCATTTCTTGGTTTCAGTGTTGCTGTGAGGAAACTGTGCTTGTATTTCATTAAGGTCAAATGAAGAGCCAGTGACTTACTCACAGGCTTCTCCTTGCGAGATGCTGGCTGTGGAAAGGGTGCCTGTTCTGCATTACCAGCCTTGTCTTGTGTGTTGCACTGTGCTTCTCTTGGCTATTTTTGTCCTATTGATCTGTTTCCAAGTATTTCTGCCTTCACTTTGTCTGTAGTTGAATGGCACAACACTTGCATATCTACCCAGTCATTTCTGACTAAATAGGGTGTCATTTTTTTCTCCCCTCTTTAAATAGGCATCTAACCTAATGAACAATCCACAAGTACAACAGCTGTAAGTTGGATCCCATCTTGTATTTCCTCTTTGAATCGCTCATTTGAGGCTCTGTGTGTGTTTGGCATTTGCAGTAGGCCTGAACTGGTGGGAGTGAGAGGGTGCTTGGGCCAGAAGTATGGAGGGCAGCCTTGAAACAGGCCAGTTGCCTGAGCTAGTGTGTATTTTGAGTACTCTGAACCATGCTGAAGGGGGATCTTAGTACAAACGTTTGCAAGAAGGGAAATAGGATAGATCATGGCACTGGAATTGGGTTTGGGAAGCTTGGGGTCAGTTTGGCCCTGCTGCACAGTATTTATGTGACCTGGAGACAGGATTTCACAGCTCCATCTCGGCTAGAATGAGAATATTTCCATTCTTTGTGCTACAGGGTTATGAGGATCAATTCCCCATGTTTGTGAGATGCTTAGATAATATTAAGTCATAAAATTAATAAGGCGTATACCTCTCTTGACCACCCTTTCAGAGCACAGGTAGGAAGTGAGTTAGAGACTTTCTGGAGCTCATCCTTTGATTACCATATGAGATAATTTGGCTAAAGGGCTGGATGTAAACCACCATTTGTTTCTGCCTGCTCCTTCCGCTGCTGTTGCCAGCTGAGGTTCTGTGCCAGATGGAGCCTGAGGACTTCCAGAGGAAGGGGCTGTGTAGTCGCAGTGTATTCTGGGCTGTTCACCGTGAGTGAATCGGTGTTCAGGCTGTCCTGTCGGTAGATCTCGTTTGATGCAGAGCAAGCAAATAGCTTGTGTGAGGAAGGGCAGTGTTTTAATTAAATAAACATCACACAGGGCTTGCACACAAAAGGGGGAATCTCTGGGAATACAGTAACTGACACTATTATAAATATTTCTACATATTGTGCAGTTTAATGTTACAGTTACTCTTCTGCAGTTAATGTACAAAAAGTTGCTGCAGAAGATTCCCTTGCAGATAACTTCATAATCTGTGTGGGAAGGTGCTCCCGTTATGCTGATGCTCCCCTCCCAGCCTAAACCAAACAATTTCTGTGGTTTTCTTCTTCCTCCGAGCAATGACAGTTATTTCCACAGCATGTCCGGGATGATTTCTGGTGGCCACAACACCATGGGAGCAGCAGGCACCAGCCCCTCCACGAATGATCTCGCCAGCCTCATACAAGCGTGAGTAGTGAGCTGCGTGTTTCCTATTGCCTTGGTCAGTAAATGGATTTTGGGGGTTTTCTGACCAGAAGTGGGACTTCAATTAAACAGTTGAGGAAGGCTTCAGTGTTGGGTGAAGTACTGCCTCTTTTGGTGGTGTGAACTACTTGTTAGAGTAGAGCTTTGACAATCAGCTGTAGATTTCCTAGCACCAGGCCGTGTTTGTGTGTGTGTGAGCACACTAATGGGACTGTTGCTTGTTCTCCTTCAGGGGCCAGCAGTTCGCTCAGCAGATGCAGCAGCAGAATCCTGAATTAATAGAGCAGCTACGAAGCCAGATTAGGAGTCGAACTCCAAGTGCCAGTAACGAAGATCAGCAGGAATGAGCGCTCCAGGTGAGGCTGCAGCCAGGAGTGCTGCTGTACTGTGGCCAGCTGAGTGGGAATTTATGTATTTGGCTGCGATATCTGTCTTGTGCCTTAATTTAGCAATTTGGTGTGTCTCCCCTCCGTACAGACTGGGTTCTCTGCATCAGTGCTGCTAGCACTGTGCCGCAGATGCAAGGCTCAGCCCTGAAGAGTGGTGAATAAGAACTTGCCTCGCACCTTGTGTGGCTGACAAAAGAGTTTCTTTATCTAGTGTTCACAGTGGTTAAAGGGACATTTTATTTTCTTAAAGATTGAATTTGCAAATGTCTTGTCTTCCTGTCTCTGCAGCACAGTCCGTGGGAACTATGTTCTTTGCTTTAAAAACTGGAAGCCATGTGCGTGTTGCCATTTCTTGAGTTGGAAGTGTCCAAGAGGGGGAAAAAATAATGGAAAAACAAAATACTTTATATGACCTGCATGTTAAAGACAGATTCACGCTTTCTTTCCCTAGTCTTCGTCCCTGCTCCTCCCCCTCAGCCTTTCCGTTAGTCTTTTTTTTTTCTTCTGGAAGATCCAGCAAGCTGAACACAAACCAGCATCAACAGTCTTTCTAAAACTCAGAAAATTAACTACACTGTTACATTTCTATGTTCTTTGCTACATGGGAATTTTTTAACCCGTTTTTGAAGAACGATGCACTCTTCACTACAGGATGTCTTCACTTTCCTGCCCACGTGCCACTTCAAAGAAGTGTTCAAGTCCTACCTAACCCCTGTCCTGCCCCGTTTAATCTTCCTGCCAGTTACGAGACAATAGTGTTTGAACGCTCTGGAGATGACGGGATCTTCTTGCCTCCAGGAACAGGGTTTCTGTTGATTAGATTCACTGCGTTTCTCATTCAGGTCTGTAGCAACATTGCCAGCCTTGTTAATACATGGGAGTGTGGTGGTCGCCTCTCAAAGGTTAGTGTAAATGTGTCGGGGGGGTTGGGACTGGCCAGGTAGAACATGCCCATGTGCGACTGCTCCTTCAGTGAGTGTTTCCAGGTACACTTCTTGGGGTCCTTTCCCAATCCTGACAACTTGTCTAGTGTTTAGTAATTATGGCTATGTTGTTGGAATAATCCAATCTGTGAACTAGTCAGGTGGACAGTAAGAAAGATATGATGTGTTTGGTGTTTAAAAGGGGTTGTTTTTTTTTCTTCTGCTTTTTAAATCTTTTATGCATGTAAGTAATCAGCCTGGTTGACTGTGCAGAGGGTAGGAACAGAGGGTGCCTGAGCAGAGAGCAGAAGGAATAAAAATACTGCTTAGATAGTAAGAAATCAAGTGGCTGCTGGGTCAAGGTGGGGGGTTGGCAAGGAGCGGTGGCTCCTCAGCGTACAGCGTGTGAGATGAAGGGGTAAAAAAGCTCCTGTAGCCCACTGGAGCGACCTGCAGCTTTCCACCCCTCTGGAGTTACCTGTGTCCTTCCTTGGGTGAACAGAAAGCTCTGGCTGGTTCCCCTCGCAGTCACTAGTTGAGGCCAGAGCCTTTTATATCGACCTTGGAATTGTTTTTGGAGTAGTTACTGCATTGTGGTGGGGAAGGAGCGTGTTCAGGGCCTGACTGCTGGGCAAAGAGCGTTGGCTCTGAAGGTGGGTTGGTGCGAGATGGACAATGCCCTCTCAGGAGAGCTGGTGGGGTGAGTGAGCAGGTAGAGCTGAAGATTAATATCAAGAAAAAAAAAAGATTTGTAAATGCTCCATAAGTAATATGTGGTTAATGTAACTTGTGAAGAATAAAATATTTGGACACTTTCTTTGTTATCCCTCTTGCCCCCATGACTGAAGCAAGACCCTTAAGGATTCTTCAGGATTCAGAAAAGGGGTTCTTCAGGTTCATTCCAGCTTGCAGTTTGTGCTATTTTAACCCCATTTACATGTTTCTTCAACTAAAAGCAGCTGAAAACCTGCAGGAAGAGGGGATGGGGTGGTAGGGGATGCTCTTCCTTGGCTGTGGGTCTCCTCCCCCGCTGTGGCCAGCTCCAGCGTGACCCTGGACCCCGCTGTTCCCCCGGCGGCGGCCCCAGCCCGCCCCGCTCAGCACCGGCAGCCCCGGACAGCTCTGCGGGGCCGGTGCTGCCCGGAACCCGCCGCCACGGTGCGCGTTTCCCGCGGGCGCTACTCAGCGGCGCCCCGCCACGCCGAGGCGGGCGCTAGAAGAGGCCTCCGGCAGGGCGTGGGCGCTGATGGGCGGCCCTCGTGGCCAATGGGCAGTCGGCCTTCCCGCCGCGGCCAATGGGAGGGCGTCGTGGGCGGGCGCCGTTGCGGGGGGCTGCCTGGACGGGGCGCGAGCGGGAGCCGGCGCGTGAGTGGGGGGGGCCAAGGGGAGGGGGCCGTTGGCGGGGTAACCGGGGGTGGCGGCGGTTTCGTGAGGTAACGGTGAGGCTGGGGGGCCGGGAGGCGTTAGGGGGTAACGCCGGGGCTGGGGGGGGTCGGTGGCGGGGTTTTGGGGTGCGGCGTGACAGGGCCCCCGTCCCCACGGGAGAGCGGGGCCCCAGGCTGGGCCCCGTCCCCAGCTGTGAGGGACACCCCGCTCCCCGGCTGAAGCAAGCTCCGGCCGAGCTGCCGACCACCCTCTCCCAGCAACCCTTGTAGTCGTGTGTCCCCCCCCCATCTCTGCACCCTTTTGGGGTGCTCAAGCAGGTTTAGGCCTGCTCTGGCAGCCTGGGAGGAGCCCCCCCACCCAGCACCCCCTTCTCCAGGGTGACCAGGATGATTTCAGGTGGCTTCAGGCGTGGGGAGGTGCTGGGACGAGCATGGCTCTGGGGGAATCCAGCCTGGTTTCAGCATTATGCTGTCTTCGGTGTGTGTGGGGCATCGTGAGTGTGTGTTTTTAACAGAAAAACTGAGATTTAAAGGATCACGCATAAGGAAACCCTTTTTTTTTTTTTTCTTCCAGAGAGGGCTGTCCACTTTATCTAATAGCCACTAAGCCAAGCGTACCTGTCCTGAGTTAATTCTTTATTACAGAAGTTTTCAGGCTGATGAAATAATCCAGACATTGGCGGCACCGGCTCCTGAACTCTGGGCTGTCGGAAAGAGCAGGCGAGGAGAAACACGAGGTATTTCTTGTACTTACCGCGTCGTTTTTCACTAAGCTGCTTTCCGCCCCAGGTCAGGGGGCACTGAAGGGCGGCTGCTCCACCTGCTGTCGGCAGCTTGAGGCTTGACGCTTTGTTGGGTGCTGTTGCTGGGTTAAAAAAAGAAAAGAAAGAAAAAAAAATTAGGTTAGGGGGTTTCTGAATTTCTGAGCGGAAGCTACGCGTGTTCCAGAGGAGGTGTGAATTCTGGAAAAGGAGGTTTTTCCTCCTCCCCTCTGTCCTGGGAGCCGTCTGCCTGCCTAACGCAGCAGGTGCAGTCACAAGCTCTCGTGATCTGTGATCCCAGGGCGTTGTTGCGAACGTCGTTTTCGTTTGAGAAGCTTGGCATAACAACACACTGTCACCGTGTGAGGTGAAATCCTTGTCGTTCTGTTGACGCTGAAACTGCAGCGCGTGCTTTACAAAGGCGGCGTGACTCGTTAGCTGTGTCAGCACAGCGCTGACGAGCGTTGGCAGTCCTGGAGTCAACGTCTCTGGAGAGGGAGCCTGCTCGTCAGCCGCAGTGACAGGCTGCCTGCTGCGGAAGCCCTGACGGCATACACCGAGATTTCAGGCTCTGGACTTGTTCAGACCTGGCTCGTCTGCTGGGTTCACCGGGGAGTGAGTCAATCAGTGTCATCCGCGCAGGGTTTTCTTCTGATGAACATGGCTTCCCATGGATACCCGGCTGAGAACCAGACCTGCTGCAGATGGCCTGACCGCCATGACCTCTCTGTTCACTCCTGCTTGAACTGCAAACTTGGAAAAAGGCTTTAAACTCCCTTACCAAGTCCAGAGTCGTTCAGTCTCCCACTTTCCTTTTAATAAAAGCACCATTTATGCAGCCCACTGCACAGGAATGGTGATAGTGATTAATACTGTCAGCCCTCAAGGGAGACTTTAGCCTCAGGAATCTTTTGTATTAAAATTAATTTGCCGCTCCAACAAGCAGGTATCTAATTATTTACCTTGTCCATCACGGGTGTGGGTGTCAGCGTGGCTGGAAGTGTTCTGTGTTAGTTCATTACCCCGATACACGCTGCAGCGTCTCGTCAGTGCTCAGGGCTGTCTGGCAGCCCTTACCTGGCTGACCTGCAAGAGAACCTTCTCGAGGTGTCATTGATTTGACTTTACAAGTCAATTTGATGCAAGCGGTAAGTGAAATCCTCCGAGGTGCTGGCTGTGCTGCTGCAAGAATGAGCAGCAGTAGAGGGACCTGTTCATGTTTATGTATTTTTATAAATAGATTTAACATTGTTATTTTGTAAAATGATTTTCGGAAAACAAGTTTCACTGCCACTGCGAGTAACCTGAAGGGAGGTGCTTTTACATTTCAGATTGAGTCAATTTTCGTGACCTAGGCAACTCAAATCTTGCATTTTTCTCTTGTATGAAACAACCTCTGCTTCCTCTTTTGTTACACCCTACGGACAATAGAGAACCTTGCAGTGAATTTCTCCGTAGAGTTTCCCTTTAGAGACGTGTGTATCGATCAGCCATCGAAACTTCCACTGACTCCTGGTACAGAGCAAACAACCAACTGTAGAGGCTGCGACCCACCCTAGCGAGATGGCGACGGTGGCTCAGGAAACTGAGCAGGAATGAATCCAATAGTGTAGTTTCAAGGGCAGTACAAAAAAACCTATGTGAACGTTGGAGATCTTCGAGTTCATTTCTGGTTGATAAAAAGCCACCAGCTCAAGCCCATATTGATTTTTCATGGTTAAAAACCAAACACTTGATCCTTTGGTTGGACTTCGGTGGATCTTATTGCGAGATAAGTGTTTTGTGTCTGTCACTGTGTAGGTGTTTCAAATGAAGCCTCTAAAAACTGAGGCTGTGCCAGTTCTGTGTGGCCAGTACGATTCTTCCAAGGTTTTTTAAGTTACTGGTTGCTGCAGTTAAATTTTCTCTTCTCTGCTGCTCCTCTGCCCCATTGTGTGTGAGGTGCTGCCACTGTCATCTCCACCCATTGCCTCTGGGGAGTTAAGGTGATTCCTTAAGCGGGGAGTTGAGGTGATTCCTATACAGAGGCTGGCATGCACTTTGGGTTGCAAGGTGCTGTTCTGCACAGTACACGCTTATATAGGAAAATCTCTCATCTTTTACTCCCGTCCACAGGTACTGAGCCCAGGAGCACCTTTCCCTTGAGGTCTGTCTGTGCCGTCGCCTGCCGATGTACCCGCGCTAACAGCGGCCAGAGGGACCCCCACCATCTGCCATCTGCGGGGCCCTTGGCAGGGACCGTTGACCAGGAAGCACGATGAAGATCGTGGTCACCAAAGTGCTGTGTCTGCTGGGCATCTGTGTCCTCATGCTGGCTGGGTCCCTTCTCCCTGTCAAGATAATTGAGGCCGATTACGAGAAAGCTCATCGCTCCAAGAAGGTTCTTGCCCTCTGCAATTCTTTTGGAGGAGGGGTCTTCCTGGCCACCTGCTTCAATACCTTGCTGCCTGCCGTGAGAGAAAAGGTAACTGCTTACGAGCCTCTTGCTTACGAGCAATTTTAATGAACCTGTGCCACTGAGTACGTTAGGGACCCCTGTGCGGGGGGAACCTCCCTCCCCTCTCCTTCCCTACAGGAGCCCAGGCCCCCAGACCTCTGCCCCTGTGGAAGTGGGGGTGAAGGGTCTGTGTCTTGTCAGAGCGGCCCATGAAGCCTCCTCAGAAACGGCTGTGCTGTGCCTGGTGTTTCAGATCAGGAGGGTGAGCTGCGCCCGCCTCCCATTCAGCTACTGCTGACTGTCCGGGTGGAGTAACTGGAGATTTTGTTGATGCAGAAGGAGGCTGAGCGTCGCCTGGGGTGTGACGCTCAAACTCCTGCCATTTAGTGTGTGTTTAAAACAGTTTCAGACAGCCACTAACCTTCCGCTGGAAGGGAAGCGGGTTCCCTGTCTCTTACACCGAGGCCTGTGTACAAGGGTATTCAAGCATCATGGGTCAACTTAGCGTCCATTTAGAGTTGTGTGAACACAATAGGAATATTTCCCTTTAGAGGGACAAAGGTGATTGGTTCACTGTGGATTGTTTGCTTCGTTCCAGCTCAATGAAGTTCTCAGGCAGGGGAACGTGACCACGGACTACCCGGTGGCTGAGACCATCATGATGGTTGGCTTCTTTGTGACGGTCTTTGTGGAACAGCTCATCTTGACCTTCCAGAAGGAAAAGCCCTCCTTCATTGACTTAGAGACCTTTAACGCCGGTTCAGATGTCGGGAGCGACTCTGAATACGAGAGTCCCTTCATCGCATCTTCCCGAGGGCGCACGTTGTACAGTGAACACGGTCACCACTCCCACAGCCACGGCCTGAATATCCAGGAGCTCTCCCGCTCCAGCCCCTTACGGCTCATCGGGCTGGTGTTTGCTTTGTGTACGCACTCCATCTTCGAAGGACTGGCCCTGGGCTTGCAGGAGGAGGGCGGCAAAGTCATGAGCTTGTTCGTCGGAGTTGCCATTCACGAGACGCTGGTCGCGGTGGCATTGGGCATCAGCATGGCCAAGACCTCGTTGCCGCTGAAGGATGCTGTGAAGATGGCTGTGACGGTGAGCCTGATGATTCCTCTGGGCATTAGCATTGGGATGGGGATTGAGAGCACCCAAAATGCAGCCAGCAACATTACTTCCCTGCTCCTGCAAGGCATCGCGGGGGGCACTTTCTTGTTCATCACCTTCTTTGAGATCCTTGCGAAGGAACTGGAAGACAAGAACGACCGTCTCTTGAAGGTTCTCTTCCTGGTGCTGGGCTACACGGCTCTGGCTGGGCTGGTCTTCTTCAAGTGGTGACCACGAAAGCAATGGGAAGCAAACCTCACCTCCTTCCCTTGCGAACGGCACCGGAGATGAGCCTCCTCTTCAGCCAAGGGGGACACTGAAGCTCAACGGCCAAGTGAAACATCACGGTCCAGGTGGTATTTCCGTATTGACCTGAAGAAGGAGAATTTCTTCCTGTGTGCTCAGAGGGAGATAAAAATGAGGAGTGTCCCAGTGTAGGTGTCACAAGGTATTGTCCCTGCCCGTTGGATCTGTGGGTGCAGCAGCTTGTGCGGAGATTAGTTGACGCAAACATTAAGAATCTGGTTCTAAGGCTGCCTGCAAAGAGCTCGTCAAGCATGTGGTTTCCTGTTAATCTGCCTAGCCAGCCCCCTCCCTCCTTCCCCTCACACCCATTGCAGAAACTGTGGCTGAGAGTCTGTTTCCTTCACTCTCAGGCTCTGAGAAGGTGAGAAACAATAACAGAAATAAAGTCAAAAGCAGGTGGGATCAGGGATTGCACAGCTGCACTAAGCTGCTTTTGCTAGCTTAGTTTTGAGCAAAACCTGGTTGTAATAGCTGCCAAAAATAACATCCCTTCTGGGGCCGCTCAGTGTGCCTGGTGCCACGGCTCCCCCTGAGCAGAGCTTCCATTTTAACCCACAAGTGGCTCAGGGAGCTTTTATTTCTGAGTGATTAACAGAAGAAACGAGGCCAGGCCGTGCCCCATCCCATGCTTCATTCTCTGCATTCTCATCCATATATTGAGCATTCCCTAAAGAAAACCTCCAGCAGTGTGGTAATGTATCGTTTGAAAATCCTGGTGTCCCTGGCTGAAGGCCCTTCCGCAGCGCTCACGGAGCCCGGGATCCATTAGTTTGTACGAAACGGGCAGCAGCGATTTCCAGCATTAATATTTTAGGGCAAGTGCTTGTGTTTAAATGGTCTGCAGTGAAACGGGTTTAGCAGTCACCATCAAACACGTCTTCAGGGCTGCTCGCGGAGCCTCTGCTCTCGCTGGCAGCAGGCTCACGTGGCTGTACTGATGTGTGAGCGAGAGCTGCGCTACAGAGGCTTCGCAGGGCGTTTTGTCGGTGTTTTCAAAGGAGAGAAATCTCTTCCCTGGGGGTTTGTGAGGTTGTGGAAGGGCTGATTAGAGGCACTCACGATCTGACTGCGCACGAGCAGATCTCCCTGTGTCTCCAGAGCGCAGCCCCCAGGGAAGCCCAGCGTGCCGCGGATCCCATCGTGATCCTTCGGCTTTGCCCTCCTAGGCGAGGAGCTCGGATCAGAGGCTGGAGCCGGGAACCTGCCCTCCCCTAAGACAGGACAGCAGCTCCCGCTCTGCAGCCTGGCAGGGTACCGCAGCCGCGCTTCTCACCGGCCTCTCACGGGGGATGCATTTTAATTAGCCGTATCCTTCGCTTCTGCGGCAGCTTCCGCAGGCAGAGCAAAGCTTTTGGAAGCGCTGATGGAATTATAACGATGTAGAGCGGGCTTAGCCGTGGCGCAGTCCCCGTTATGGTGATCCAAGCGGGAAGAAGGATGGGTGAGACTGTGAAGCAGCATCTTGGAGCCAGTGGTTGGCCCAGCTGCAGCATATGGAGGCTGATGAGGATCATCTGACAGTTCCTGGTGCTCCCTATTTTAATTGCCGCAACATACCGAAGTCAATTAATCTTGCTTTGAAAAACCTGGAGTGGAAGGGGGGAGGGAGGGTTATTTTAGGCCTCAGATGACACAAATTAGCAGGGCCTGATGAGAATGTAATTTGCCTCCACGTGGTAAACCTCTGTGTGTTATTTCACTTCTCGCAGGCGGCTCGTCCCGGGCAGCCTCGCTCCTATCGGGTGTTTCTCCGTGCTGGTGGTTGTCCTGTGCAGGTGGGACGAGGGGGGAGAGGTGAGGTGTGATGCTGTGGTGGGGAGCACGGTGCCGCGTGTCCCTTCTTGGGCACGGCCCCTGGGTTCCTGCCTCTACCTCTTGGTTCTGCAGCTAACGCTTTTCTTGTAGGGTTTCCCCCCTGTATCTGGGCAGACACAAGCATGGTGAAGGCAGGACCTGAGGTCATGGTGTATCCTAGTGCCCCATCTCATCTTCCTCATCCTTCCTCCCACCCGGCCTCATCTCCACTCCAGGGGCTGATGTACTAAAGGCAAGCTGCTGCTGGGAGGAGATTTCTTAACCGGTGCCCAAAAGATCCTTAGGGATCTGCTAACATGAGCAGGGATCAGGGATCCCCCCCGCAGTCCCTGTGGCTGTAGTCAGCGTGACAGCGAGGGGAACAGGCTGGAGTCTCCATTTTACACCCTTTCTCCTTCTGATGGAGTCTGGGATTGGGGCTGGCCGGGGGAGCAAGGAGGGGGGGTCATGAAGCGCTGTGAGATGCTGAGCTGTCACCCCTCTTCCCATCTCGCTGGGGGGGGCTCCCCGAGGCCTGGGGGGGTTTATTCACCTGTGAGCAGCAGAGCGCAGGGCTCTGGGCCGAGCCCAATCTCCTGCTCCCAATAAAGGCTCTGGCCTTCTCCCCTTTGTGTCACTTGTTTATTTGAAGTCCCCCGTCGCTCCGCTGGCTGCTCGGTGCCCGGATCACGCGGCAGGCGCACGTGCGTGTCCCCTCAGTGGGCTGAGCCCCCCCCGGGAGGCAAACCCCACCGAGGGGACCGGGTGGGCGGCAGCGTGGGGCTGCCGGCCGGACGCCCACGGAGCTACACCCGGCGTGGGGAGCAGGACCCTCCAGTCCCCCCTTCTCCCACGCCGCAGCCTGCTGCTTCAGCCCTGCGTGTGCAGCGTCCCCGTTGTGTAACGCTTGGCGGGGAGCTGGGGACTGAATGAAACGGAGGAGGAGCCGCACCTAAAATGATCAAGGAAACTCATTCATTTCCTCTAACGAGTAGTAGCTGTCCAGCTAATAACGCTGCGGGGGACTGCAGGCATGGGGGGGCCTCTGGCAGCGTGGCTTTTCAGCGGGAGGGGACTGCGGCTGCCGGCCCGGGCCCTGTCCCCAAGGGGGAAGGCTGGTGTCCCCCACGGGGGCCTGGGGGAGCCAGGGGGCCACGTGGCCCCCCCACTACTCCCGCTGGGCCCAGCAACGCTTCTCAATGGGATGAGTGTTGACAGCCGCGTGGGTGCTGCCATGGCCCCGCTCCTCCGCCAGCAGCTATTAATAGCAGCTGCGGATTTTAATTGCTGCCGCTCAGGAGTGAGCGTGAGTCACGCAGCCGGGCCTGGCAGCCCCCGGCCGCGGTCCCCAGCGCCGGCAGACCCCGACCTTGGCAGGGACCTTCCAACTCCCTGCGGTCACCTCAAGCTCCAGCCCCCCTGTCCCCTGTGCCGGCGGTGGGGCAGAGAGCCGGCTTTCCTCCGGCTGCGGGACCCTCCGTGGCGTGGCCTCACTGGGGACGGTCACCCCTTGAGCCTGTACCGCTAAGCTGCTCAGGCCCCAGTCCCACTCGGCCGGTGGTGGCAGGGCTCAGCTGGCACCGGGGGAATGGGCTGGGGGTCCCACAGCCCCCCCAGGTGCCACCCGAGGACCCCCAGCGTGTCCCCTTGCAGGGGGGTTGTGTCCCTGGTGCTGCTGCGAGGAGCAGCTCTGCCCCCGGCCAGGGCCCCTCCGGGGTTTTGGGGCTCCTGACCCCACTCTGCCGCGGCACCCAGGGAGGGGACACTGCGGTTGGTGACAGAGACCCCGCGGTGGCACCGTGCGCACGCGTGTGTGGGGGTGTACGGGGCTCCTGGCCCTGTGCCGGCGTGACAGGGTGGCAGCACAGGCAGCTGTGTCCCCAAAGCAGGACCCCACTGTCTGGGCCACCCCCAACTGCCACAGGGGCTTACGGCAGCCTGCCGCTGCCTGCGCCCTGCCAGCTCGGGGTGTCAGCATCCGTCTGTCCTGTCTGTGCGTCCCCCCGTCACCATCTGTGGGTCTCTGTCCCCATCCAGGTGTCCCTGGGCTGTGCGTCCCTGTCTGTGCATCCGTGTTCCTCTTCATGAGTGTCCGTGTCCCCACCTGTGCCCGTGTCCATGTGTGGTCCCTGTCCGTGTGTCCCCGTCCCCGTCTGTCCCTGTCGGTGCATCCCCATCCCCGTGTATCCCTGTCAGTCTGTCCCCATCCCTGTTTATGTGTCCCCATCCCTGTCTGTCTGTCCCTGTCCATGCGTCCCCATCCCCATCCGTCCCTGTCCGTGTGTCCCCATCCCCGTCCGTCTGTTCCTGTCCGTGTGTTCCTGTCCCTGTCCCCATCCCCGTGTGTCCCCATCCCCGTCCGTCTGTCCCTGTCCGTGTGTCCCTGTCCCCATCCCCGTCCGTCCGTCCCTCTCCGTGCGTCCCCATCCCGTCCGGCCCCGTCCCGCCCGGCCCCGCCGCTGCCGCCGCCCCGTCCCGGAGCCCCTCGGGGCTGGGCCCGGGGGTCCGGCGGCCCGGGGGGGGGCGGGCGGGGCGGGCGGGGCCGGCGGCGGGGCGGGATCGGCTCTGCGGCGGCCGCACCGCACCGAGCCGTGCCGAGCCGAGCCGAGCCGGCCCCGCCGCACCGCGCCGAGCCGGGCCGGGCCCCGCCGCACCGAGCCGAGCCCCGCCGCGCCGGGCGGACCGGAGCCGCCGCGCCGGGACCGCCCCGGGCCGGGCCATGCGCTGAGGCCGCCGCGCAGCCCGCAGCCAAGGGCGGATCCCGGGCAGGACACGGTGAGGCGGCGGGCACCGCAATGCGACCGGCGCGGCGGGGAGCCGGGGGAAGCGGGGACGAGGCAGCCGCCACCGGCGGGGGGGACCGGGGGGTGGCCCCGGCGAGGGCAGGGCACGGCTGGGGAGCGGGGCAGGGACTCCGGCCCGGGGCGGTGGGACCCTGGTCCCTGCCCCTGCCGCTCCATCCGGCCCCTTCCCTGCCCCGTCTCCTGCCCACCGCCCCCCGCCTGCCCCAGCCCCTCCGTCCCGGCCCTGCCTCTGCTCCTCCACCTCCATCCTGCCCCTTCTCCTGCTCCTCCACCTCCATCCTGCCCCTTCTCCTGCTCCTCCACCACCATTCTGTCCCTCCACCTCCATCCTGCCCCTTCTCCTGCTCCTCCACCTCCATCCTGCCCCTTCTCCTGCTCCTCCACCTCCATTCTGTCCCTCCACCTCCATCCTGCCCCTTCTCCTGCTCCTCCACCTCCATCCTGTCCCTCCACCTCCATCCTGCCCCTTCTCCTGCCCCTCCACCTCCATCCTGCCCCTTCTCCTGCTCCTCCATCTCCATCCTGTCCCTCCACCTCCATCCTGCCCCTTCTCCTGCCCCTCCACCTCCATCCTGCCCCTTCTCCTGCTCCTCCATCTCCATCCTGTCCCTCCATCTCCATCCTGCCCCTTCTCCTGCCCACCATCTCCATCCAGCCCCAGCCCTCCAGCCCCCATCCTGCCCCTGCTCCTTCACCTCCACCCTGCCCCTGCCCTGCCCCTGCCCTCCACCCCCACCCCCACACCCCCCACCTGCTCTTTGTGTCCCCCAGCGCTGTGGGTCCAAGTGGGAGGGTGCTGGGAGGTGCTGGGGGGCTGCAGAGCCCCCCGGCAGGATCAGGCCCAGGCTGTGTCCCTGGCTGGCGGGTGGCCCCATCCCCGGGAGCCGAGGGGAGGCCGTGGTCCGGACCCGCAGGCACGGAGGGCTGTTTGGGGTTGGGGTGTTGCTGGGCACAGGCCACGGGGCCTTTGGGCACCCCTGGGTGCCATGAAGGCCCATCTGGCTCAGCCCCAGCACCTCACGCCATGGCCACGAGGCCAGGGGCACTTTGGGCTGCACCGCGGACAGGTGGGACAGGCAGGACCATCACCAGCCCCGGCCGAGGTTTGATGTTGCCACGGCCCCTGCTCCGTCCCCGGCCCCCGTGTGCCAGTGACGCTGCCGACGTCATGGGATCCGAGGAGCGTTTTTCTGCCCTGTGCCCCGGGGCCGCGGTGCTGGGCTCCTTCCCCGGCTCCCAACCCCTTGCTCGCCTGGCTCCCCAGGCACCAGCACCCGCCCGGGTGTTTGGGGATGTGCCAGGGTATTGGGGCAGCCTGCGGGCTCCAGACCCCCCGGTGCCGCGGGGTAGGGATGCAGTGGCCGTGGGAAGGGGCTGGTTCCCTCGGAGGTACCTGGGGACGAGGGGGCTGCGGCGGCCAGCGCGGGGCTGCTCGAGGCGCTTTGCTGTCCCCCCCCTTCCAGGCCTGTTGGTCCCTGAAATGAGGTGGAAGGTGACGGGAGCGGAGCCGGCTGGGGACAGACCTGACCCCCTTGGCATCTGCCCGGAGCAGTGCCCAGGGGCCCCTTCCCACCCCACTCGTCGCCTGTGGCAGGGGCCTTCGGGAACCCCGTCCCAGGGCAGGATTAACGACCCCAAGGCTCCGTGATGCTCCTGCGTGCGCCGGGGACACCTCATGGGGCAGAGCTGATGCTGCCGGTCCTGTGGTGCAGCAGGGAAACTGAGGCAGGGCCTGGCCGAGGCGATGCTCAGCCTGGGGCTCAGCATCAGCAGCTCTTTGTGCCCCCTCGTTTCACACCCCGGGGCTGGATCACTCAGGGGGGGCACAAGCCGGGACCTCGCCCGGGCCCGTGCACCCCCGGCGAGCCAGCACCGAGGTTTGGCAGTGCGAGGGGTGGCTGCGGGGGTCTCTGACCCCACAGGCCACAAGCCCGCGGCCGTGCCGCGCTCTGCCCCGGTGCCCACGTCTCTCCGCTCCCCGCTGCATCCGCAGGGTGGGAGCGGAGCAGAGGGATGCCATGGGGCAGCACGGCACAGGGTAGGACAGGGTGGCAGGGGGTGGCAGGGCACAGCGCAGGGTGGCAGGGTGCCGGGCAGCGTGGCAGGCGCTGAGGTCTGTGCGTGAAATGGCACCTCCATTCTTGGCAGCCACAGCAGCTGCGCGTGGGAGAGCCGGAGGGGCCGGTCGGAGGCTCCGGGTGCCACCGGGTCCTCGCTGGGCTGGTGGCTGCCCTGCGGGGCTGCTCCTGCCGCCCGGGGACTCCGGGGGTCCCGTGGGTGCCTGGTGTGCTCCCCCCAACCGCAGGCTGCCCCGGCAGCCTCGGCCACAGCTGCTGTGCCGGTGGCCACGGCTCGGCCATATGGCCACAGCGGGCGGCTGGTAAAAATAGCAAATGCTGCTGCACCCCAGGCAGGCGGCAAGCGCCGTCCTACCCCAGCCGTCCGGCAAGGGCATCTCAAGGGCACGGGGAGGGGGCCGGGACCCTCCGGTTGCGTTGGCCCGGTCGGAGCAGGGGGGGCTGCATCTCAAAGGGGGCTGTGAGCCAGGGTCCGGGGGGGCTGCCCCATTCCCCCTGCAGCGCAGTGCCCAGGGGTTCTGTCCCGAAGCCCCCGCTCCCGGCGTGACGCCTCCCCTTGCCCTCTCCCTTGCAGCAGCAGCAGCAGCATCTCTGGGGCAAGATGCCGGAGCAGAGCAACGACTACCGGGTGGTGGTGTTCGGTGCCGGTGGCGTGGGCAAGAGCTCACTGGTGCTGCGCTTTGTGAAGGGGACCTTCCGGGACACCTACATCCCCACCATCGAGGACACCTACCGCCAGGTCATCAGCTGCGACAAGAGCGTCTGCACCCTGCAGATCACCGACACCACGGGCAGCCACCAGTTCCCGGCCATGCAGCGTCTCTCCATCTCCAAGGGCCATGCCTTCATCCTGGTCTTCTCCGTCACCAGCAAGCAGTCCCTGGAGGAGCTGAAGCCCATCTACCAGCAGATCGTGCAGATCAAGGGCAGCGTGGAGAGCATCCCCATCATGCTGGTGGGCAACAAGTGCGACGAGACCCAGCGGGAGGTGGAGAGCAGGGAGGGGGAGGCCGTGGCCAAGGAGTGGAAATGCGCCTTCATGGAGACCTCGGCCAAGATGAACTACAACGTCAAGGAGCTCTTCCAGGAGCTGCTGAACCTGGAGAAGAGGAGGAACGTGAGCCTCACCATCGACGGGAAGCGCTCCAGCAAGCAGAAGAGGACAGACAAAATCAAGGGGAAGTGCAGCATCATGTAGAGCCCCGGACTGGCCCGCACGCCCCCCCGGTCCCTCCCTCTCCCCCCCCACGACTGGACGTGGCATCGCAGCGGGGCCGTCCCCTTGTCCTCCGTGCCATCACTGTGACTGTGCGGGGACGCCGCGGCGCACCGGCGGCACGGGCTGCACTCGCCCCAGGTCTGGGGGCGAAGATGGGGCCTCCCGCTGAGCCGAGGGATGCTCGACCGCCCCACGCCCGGCGCAACGGGACCGGGGACACGTGTCCGGGCACCGCCGGGGAGCACACGGACGCACACCCCCCCACACACGCTCTGCAGCACAACCGACGGCACCGGCCAGTCCCTGTCCCCATCCCCGTCCCTTCCCCAGTGGGGCAGCCCACATCGGTCCTCATGGGTGGGAAGGACAGTGCAATGTGGGGGCGTCGGTGTCACCCTTGGGGACAGTCACACGCGTCCCAGGCCCTCCCCGCGCCCCCGTCCCCACGCCATAGCGCTCTGCTCCCACAGGCAGAGACCCGGGGCGGGAGCAGCCCCCGCACGGTGCCCGCTGCCCCCGAGCCCCCAGCCCCGTCCCGGTGCCGCAGCCCGGAGCCGCCAGCCCAAGCACAAAGCATCGGGTCCGCGGGAGGTCCTGACCCAGCACAATCCTGGTGAGCTCCGGCGGGAGACCCCCGGCCCCGTGGCCAGACGGGCCCCCCCCACCCCCACCCCCAGCTGCCCCCTCTTCCCGCGCAGGATGAGCCCCGCAGCCCAGCTGGGCCGCGATGCCACGGTGATGGGCGCTGCTGCTCTCTGCCGCAGTGCCCCGCCGGCGGTCAGCGTCCCCTCGCTCCCGCAGAGTCCCTGCTGCGGGGTGGCCTGGCCCCGCACCCCGGGGACCCCCGACCCCCACACTCCCCCCCCCCCCAGCTCTGGTTGCCACCCTGCTTGTTCCCCCCGTGGCCAGAGCGGGGCCCCCCGCGCTGTCACCAGCCCCTCGTCCCAGCGGGGTTTTGTCCCCTGGCTCCGGCCCCGCTCCCCCTCCACAGGGGCCTTGGGGCTGTCCCCACGGGGGTGTCCCCGACGGGGTGTCCCCAAGGGGGTGTCCCCGGGCAGGCTGGGCCCCCGCGCTGCACCCAGCTCCCCCCACCCCCGGCTTTTTACAACACGGCCCGAGCGCGCAGGGGACAAGGTGACGTTCCGATGTAGCCTTTACTCTAGACATAGTCTTCCTTCAATAAAGCGATGAGAAACGCTGCGGCCTCCCCGCGGGGCAGCGCCCGCCCGGGGGCTCAGGGCCGCGGGGGGGGCCACGGCTCGGCCCGAAGGGGCCGAAAGGAGGGATGGGGGTGCCTGCGGGTGCACGCGTGTCCATGCGTGTCCGCGTCTGTGCGCGCACAGCTGCGCGCGCGGGGCACGCGCGAGCACGCACACGCGTGTGCGAGCATCTGTGCCAACGCACACGCACGTACCGTGTGCGCACGCGCGCACACGCACATGCCCTGCGCACACGCGTGCCGTGCCATGTGCACACGCGTGTTCCTGCCTGCCCGTGCGCCCCGGCAAGCCCCCCCGCCGCCGGTGGGTGCCCCCCGCCCCTCGCTGCCAGCGCGGGCGGGTGTCCCCGTGGGGAGGGGGTGGGAGCGCGGTGCGTGCGTCATCATGCCTGTTGCCATGGAAACCATCTGCTCCCCGGGCGCGGGAGCCGCGTGGGCACGCGGGCGCGGGCGGGGGGGCGGCGGGGGGAGCGGGGCTGCGGCAGGCTGCAAGGGCCCCGGCAAGGGCACGGCTCCGGGGGATGGTCATGGCTCCCGGGGGCCATCACGGCTCGTGGGGATGGTCGCAGCTCTGCGGGGATGGCCCCGGCTCCGTGGGGACGGCCCTGGCTCCCTGGGGACAGTCCCGGCTCCGTGGGACGGTCCCGGCTCCACCGGGATAGTCACAGGTCCATGGGGACGCTCGGAGGTCCGTGGGGACAGTCACAGCTCCACAGGGATGTCATGGCTCGCTGGCACCGGCCGTGGGAACCGCTCCCGTCCCCACGTCCCTCCCGTGGGCCGGGGGCAGCTGGGACCTTCGGTGGGCACCAGGGCAGGAGAGCGGGACGGGCACACGCGGGCGCGGGGACGCTTGGTGCCGGTCCTCTCCCACTGGGACCCCCTAGGGCCCCCCGGGGCTGCGGAGGCCCAGGCAAGGGTGGGGGGCTCCCAGGTGTTTGGAGGGGGGGGCCCTGGGCACCGTCACACCAAAACTCAGGACTCGTGTGCCGAGACCCCCCCAGTGTTTACAGCGGCCCTGCCACGCCTTCAGCTTGGGGACAGAAAATCTCTGTCCCTGCATTCCCGGGTCTCCTGTCCCCCATCTCTGTCCCCCCACCCTGACCAGTGCAGATGGGGACCCGTGCCCGTCGAGTCATCACGGAGCAGGAGCGGCTCTTTGGGGGCCCACGGTCCTGCTGCAGCGTGGGACAGCACCAGGATGTCCCTTGGGATGTGCCTAGGGATGCTCTTGCTCTCAGAGAAGGTCACTTGCTCCCAGGAGGGTCTGGGTGGCTCTGGCCACTGCAGCCCCCTGTGCCCAAGCCTGGCACCCAGCGGCCGTCAGACCACCCGGGCCGGGGGCACCCTGACCCCCCCGCAACCCAGAGCCGGGAGCCCTGCAGGTGCCGGCGCAGGCCGGTGCAAGCCGGTGCAGGACCGAGATGGGCGATCCTGGCAGGGTGCCTGGCGCTTCCCCCGGGCCTGGGGTTTTAAACACGCCTTTCCTGAGCGTTAATTAGCGAGCGGTGGGACGAGCCGTGGCGCAGCCGTTTCCCGTCGCTCCCCCAGCCGCTGAGGAGCCGTCGCTGCAGCCCGTGGCCATAAAAATGCTTAAAAGCACAAATCCAGTGTTTGGGACCCAAACCAGCTCTTGGCGCCATGCGTCACGCTGGGACCCAGTGGCTGTGTGGGACATCGGCCCCTGTGTCCCCCCCCAGGGAGGGCAGTGGGGGGAGGCTCCCGGCAGCGCTCGTGGCCCTTGCACCCCTCGAGGTGCCAACCCAAAGCCGGGGGGTTCCCCACGTTCCCCCAGCGTGTGTCCGGTGCAGCTCCAGCTGCGGCCAAAGTGGCTTATAACACCGCGGGCGAGGGCATATGGGAGCAAACTGGATTAGGGGGGAAAATCAGCCTTCTTCCCACTAACAGGATTATTGGGTTTTCAGCCCAACCTCAGCACAGCTGCTGGCGAGGGCTGGCGGGTGCCTGGCAGCGGGGCCACGTCCCCCCCGGGGGGGGGGAGCCGGTGGGGACAGCCCAGACCCAGCGTTTCTCCATCTCAGTTCGTGCTGGGATTGGAGCTGCAACCGGTGCATGCTGGCGTGGCCCAGCCGCGCGCCAGCGCAGCACTGGGATGTGCTGGGAAGCGCTGGGGAGCGATGGCTGCAGCATCCTCTGCCCCTCCTGCCCCGGGGACATGGCTCTGTCCCCCCACGGTGACTCTCGTGGGGGACACCAGGCCCCCCTCACCCCACCAGTGCTGCAGCCGGGAGCCAGGCACCACCGGGACCCGGCCGGCTGTGTGCTCACCCCGTGCCGGTGGCAGCTGGGGGAATCAAAGCCTCAATTCATGGCCGTGCCGGGCCAGCGAGTGTGATTTCCTGCTCCCCCAGCACTGCCAGCGTGACTCCCGCCCGCTGCTGATTCATCCCCCTGGATTTTCCCCTCGCTGCAGAGGGAGAGCGGCTCTGCCAGGGCCCGGGGCAGGGGGGGGATCGGGGCCGCAGCCCCCCGGCACGCAGGGCTGGGCAGAGCCCATCCCCTCCCAGCGTAAGTTAGAGCAGCCGCAGGGCTGCTGCACCCAGGGCCGGAGCATCGGGGGGACTCAGGGAGGACAGCGGGGTGGGGGGCTCTGCCCAGGGGCACGGGCCCATCCTCTCGCCCCCACCCCATAGGCTGCCAGGCACTGCAGCCCCCGGGCTGGAAAGGCTCTGCCCGGGGGCTCAGGGGGTTTGGGGTGCCCCAAGTCCCGCAGCAGGGTTGCGGAGGGGGTTTCCAGGCCGGCCGGAGGCTCTGCCCCCCCACGCTGGAAAGGGAAGGGGAGGTGCACAGAAACGGGTGACTCAGAGCAAGATTCATCAGGAGGGACCCGGCAGCGGCGTCCTGTGGCCCGTTCTCTCCCTGGCTGGCTGGGGCCAGCGGCCACCGCTGGGCTCTGCCCCAGCAGCACCGTGACCCTCCGCGTGCCGTGCCCCCCGCCGCAGGCCGGTTGGAGCCCACCCGGCCGGCCGTGCTGCGTGGTGGGGGACAACGCCATGGCCTGGGGTGCCCAGGGACATCGCCCCTGCAGCGCTCCCCGCCATGGGGCTGGGCAGGGCTGCGGGGACAGCGGGCAGCGCAGCACCCCCATTTTTTGGGGGTGCCCCGGGATCTCGCGGGGGCACAGCCGGGCTGGTGCAGGGCCCCGGGGGGGGAAGCAGACCGGGGCGTTCCGGGGGGGATCTCGGGGGGTCCCGGGGGGCTCCGGGGTGTCCCGGTGCCTCGCGCCCCGGGGGCCACGTGCCGCCGCAGCGCATCCCCTCCCCGCGGCGCCTCGCTCATTAATATTAATGAAATGTTTACATGCGACCGCCCCTTTCCCCCGCCCCGCGCGCTGATTGGCCGCTACCCCCGCCGTTCCGCAGCAGACCCCGCCCCTTCACCGCCCTCCCGCCGCGCCGCCGTCGCAACCGAACCTGGCGGCCGCACCTAGCCCCGCCTCCCCGCCGGACCGCCCCCCGCGCGCCTCGCGGCGCCAGCGCCTATTGGCGGGCGGCCCTGCCAGTCGGGCGGCGGGGCGGGGGCAGCCCTGCCCGCGCCCGGCCGGGGCTGGGCAGCAGGGTGCGTTGCGCGGCGGCGCTGGTGTCTGAGGCGGCGGTTCCGCGCCTCCGCCCCTCGGTGCCCCGGCCCCGCCGAGACCGGTGAGGAGCCGCCCGCGCCGCGGGGACTGGGCGGGGGGCGGCCACCGGCGAACGGGCGAGGCCGGCCGGCGCAGGCCGCGGCCTGGCGGAGCCCCCGGCCCTGCCCGGGGCCCCTCGCGGCCCGCTGCGGCCCGGGCGGCGGGGCCTGGGGGGGCTGGCGGGGCTGGGCGGGGGGTGCCTGGGGCAGCTCGGGGGGTCCTGAGGGGGCCACGGACAGGGCGAGAGGGGCGGTGGGGCCGAGGGGGGCGATGGGGATAGGGGTGAGGGCCCTGAGGGGCCCGGGGGGGGCTGGGGTGAAGGAATTGGGGGTGAGGGGACCCCAGGGCAGGGGGCTGCGGTCGGAGGTGCCAGAGTGAGGGGGCCGTGGGTGTGCTGGGGCCCTGAGGGTTTGGGGCTGGCAGCGAGGGGTGCCTGGGCAGGTGGAGGGGGTGCTGGAGGCCGGGGAGGGTGCTGGCCCCGGAGGTGGAGAGGGGTTGGGAGGCCCCGGGGTGCTGGGGATCGTGTGGGGGGTGAGGGGGGAGTTGGGCTGGAGTGAGGGGGTTAGGAGGGTGCTGGAGTCCTGGGGTGCAGGGCTGGGAGAAGGGGAACCCCTGGGCAGGTCGGGGGGGGCGGGGGCTGGGGTGCGGGTTAAGGGGCTCCTTGGTGGGCAAGGAGGGCCCTGGGGGAGCCGGAGCTTGTGGTGGAGGAGTGAAGGACAGGGCTGAGCAGCTGGGAGGATCTGATGGGGATCCCTGAGTGCTGGTGGGCCGGGGGGGTATAATTTCTTCACGAGGATCGGCGCGAGGAAGCGATCTGGGGGTGTGTTTGGGGGTGGACGCAGAGAGGGGCTGTGCTCTGTCGTGGTGGGGGACCCCGAGGTCTTTGGGTGAGCTGCAGTGGGAGGGCGTTGGGTGGAAGGGGCTGTCGTGACGGAGGCGGGGGGCAGCGGGGCGTGTGGCTGGAGCTGGGACAGCGAGGGGCGTCTCGGGCTTTTGGGTGGATGAGATGAGAGGGGGCAGTCGTAATCGATGAGGGACACAGTTCAGCGCCAGCTCGCTTTGCAAGTTGGGTGACTTAACAGGGAGCGGGTCTAGACCCTCTTTTGGGGTTTAAATGGAGGTTGGGAAGCTTGTCAGAAGGTCTAATATCAAATAATCTTGTTTTTTCCATGCGTGAGTTAACGGTGGGTTGGTATAGAGAGGTTGTAGAGAGAAAGGGAGAATAGCTGGAGGAGTTGATGGCTGGTGAAGGATAGTAATGGTAGCCTGCCTGTTCTGGGCAGTACTGTGGAGGCATTAGTGAATTGTAGTGCATTGGTTATATAAAGGAGGGGTAGCTGCAGTATCTGGATTTTCTGTATTACTGAGGGAGAGCGAAGTAAAGGAGATAAGTGGGTGCCGCAGACAAAGAGAGAAATCTGACTCCTTCTTCTCCTCGTTTCTAAACAGAAGTGTGTGGAACGAAAAGCTGGATACTAGCGGGTGTCCTTTAGGAGGTTAAGGAAGGGAAGCGTATGTGTGTGTAGGTAAGCAGGGACTGGAAGGTGTCACGGTGCCTGGTTCAGGAGCTGGAGCTGGGTACCTGATCTCCTCTGTGGCTCATTTTCTTCAACAGTGCTGGAGCAGGTGAAGGATTTACCTCTGCTGGGCCATCGCCATCAGGCGTGGCTTTAAATAAAAGCCAAATGGACTGTGATAGAGCTGCATTCTGCTCTAAGATATGTTCTCTGTTACTGCTTGTAAATGAGGCAAGAAGTTATTGTGGCTTTTAAGGTGTTGAATTATCTTTAATGGGTTTGGGTTTTTTTGGGGAAAACTGACAACCTTCAGGTTTGTTTATAGCTGTAGGCTTCTTGTAAAACTGACCTGGACAAGTACAACTGCGGTGATTACTACCAGGAGAAAAGCTGACTTGTGGTAGACCACAGAAGTCAGTAACTTGATATTTAGGCAGAGTCTGTAAGTAAACTTGAGGCCTTTTAGGTAATTGCTTGGTTTTCTTAACTGCTTTTCAGAGACTACTTGCTTCCCAAGCACGTAGTACTGAAGTCAGACCTTCATCCTTTGGAGGTTTTGCGTGTCTTTAGCTTTCTGCTGTGTGGGACATCCCGTTGTGTGCAGGCAGATGAGCTGATGGCCGCTGGTTTGGGTTCCAAGTCAGCTGCATTATCATAAAGCAAATGCACGGGAGCTCTATGACTACATAGCACCATTTATCATATTCTGGTTGTAGCCAGTATGGGGGAAAACGCACCAAAAAAGCTGGATCAATATGTTTAAATAGAGCTTATTGTCTGAGAGGTTTTTCTTCTGCCATCTGTAGCTGTGAAACAAATGGAAATAGCTCTTTTGTGTGGCTGGAGTATTGTTGTGGATTTTAATGATTTACACAGGAGGCACATTTCAACATACCTACCAGTTTTTCTTCTGTATCCATCTCTTATCCCTGGATATAGTATTTAACTGGTATTACTTAAGGTAATTAATATTTTTTGACTCGAGAGTTGTCTTAGGAAGGCATTATCCCTCTTTGAAGGTAGGGGACACCGGGAGACTGACTTCTCTTGATTCAAACAGGCAAGAAGAATAATTCAGTGGCCGGGAGAGGAGCGTGTGACTTGGGAAACGTAGGTTTGTCCTCTGCTCATCACACTTCCCCTGTGGCCAGCTCAACTTCTGCCTTCCTGCCTTATTTCCTTATCTGTGAAATGGAGATAACTGCTCTGCCCTACCTCGTGGGCTGGGAGGTTGTCGTGCCCTGAAATTCGTTAGCATAACGAGGCGAGTGCCCGTCTCCCGGACCTGCGGTCCTGCTGCTTTTCCCTGGACTTGGCTCCAGAGAAACTGGACACTCTGCCCTTCGGAAAATACCGATCTTTATTACTGATAACTGCTGTTCTCTGCTTCCTTGCATGCGAGTGAGGCAGTAGAAGTTGTCGCCGTCAGTGACGGGGAATCATGGCTCTCCCTGCCAGAAGTTGTCCTGTTAGCACAGCGGTTAGTCTGCGGAGCCGTGGGGCTGGCCGAGCGCCAGCGCCTAACTAATTGCCCTTAGAATGGTCTGTTTTGGGCAGGGCTTGAAATAGCTGCTTGTCCACTCGCCAGCGGCTGGGGGAAGTTTTCCTTTACGTCTTCGTGAGGAGGTGAACGGCAGAACTCGAGCTGTCACTTAAAAAAGCACCTTCTTGCCCTTTTTGGCTGTGAAGATTAGCTCAGGTAGGAAAGATCGAATAGTTCGGTCGTCTTGGGTTTGTAGACCCCAACGCGGCTCTGAACTTGCCAGAGTTTCCAAACCGCTCTTCCAAACGCTGTGGGTAGCAGCAAAGCTGGCGAGAGGGATGGCAATCCTGCCGTGCTGTAGGAAGGCTGTGGGTGGATGACCCAAAAATGATGGCTGCATAAAAAGCAGGCTAAAGGTTTGTAATTGTTTGGGGATTCTTGCACGGGGAGGGTAGAGCAAGAGGAAAAAGGGCTTTATAAAATACACTGTCTCTATCAACGTAATAGTGGGTATGGTTTGAAGTCAGGTACCCAACTGTGGGTACCTGTTGGCGCTGGCTGGTAGATCCAGTGTTGGTTTCCCCATCTTTATGAGAAGTCAAAGGAATTGAGATGCAAAGGTCTAACGGTTGAACTTTGAGGTGGAAAGCTCTCTATAATTGCTCAAATATCACTCAAATTATTTAATCGGTTTAGCCACGGACCAGAAATCTTTCAGTGGGATCCTGTGCATATATAGCGAGTTTCAGAATTTCCCGGTTGTAGCATCTCTGACTTCTTTGGACATTGTCTGTGTCGGTTAGCTCCTCTTACCTGTTGCCAGATAATGTGATATATTATCTTTCTCTCTTATGGGTTTCCTAGCTTGATGTGCAGAATGTCGTAAGAAATTAAATTGGGAAGGGAAAAAAAACGAAAAGAAAATGTAAATCCAGTTCCCTCCTGCTGTGTGGTCTGACCATCATTGCATAAGGGCAGACCAGCAAAGCTGGAGAGAGCTTTTTTTAAAAAAAAATTAATTTGTTTTAGATTTACTTGCTTAGTTTGTATTTAAAAATAAATGGCTGGAACTTACAGAGCACTGGAAGAGCCAGCCCTTGCTTTTGGGTACCAGCTGGAAGCATCTGGTTTTGGTGGCCTTGTGCGTGTGTAAGCGATGGGCAGTTTGCTTCAGACAGCTCTGCTCCATCCCGCAGCGTTAGCTCTAGCCGTACAGATTTTACTGCTGTCACGTATCGGAGTCCCCTGTTACCGTCCGCTCGCTTCTGCTTTGTTCTGCTAAAAGGCCCTTTATTAAAATACCAGAACAAATAGGCTGTTGTGCAACACAACCATGTTTTCATTTTAAATACTATTTGCGAAAGTGAAAGTCGCTCTCAACAGTCTTCAAGTTTCTTGTATGTAAATTTTCTCTCTGGTGAACCCATCAATTCCATAAACACTTTAAAATATTCTTTGCCTTGTGCAATTGTGCTGACTGCTTTCGTCCTTCCTGCTGCTGCTCCTCCAAAATACCTGACAAGGCATGAACTAATTTAAAAACCAACGAAAAGTGGTCGCGACAACAAATTTGTTTGAAAAGGCTGAATGTAGCAATCCGTGGTTAATTCTCGATGCTGGTGGTGTTCAGCGCAAGCGGCTGTTGAGCGAGGGGAGCGGTTCTTCAGCTGAAGTAGGTTTAATCTTTGTTTTAAGGGGCGTAGGAGCTGGATTTTTCCTGGGAATGAGTTATGAATTCAGCTGATATTTCAAACTCGAACACGCCTGAAATCTCCAGTAGTTTTGGATTAGGTTTTTGTGAAATGGGTGGGTAGGGATTGGCTGTGATGTTTAAAAAAAAAAAAAAAGGGAGGAAATTCAGGCACACTGTTAATGCTGAGACACAAAACAGGAAATTTAGTTAAGGATTAAGCTCTTTTGTAATTTATTTTATGTTTTTCCCCCTTCCTTCTAACAGACAAGAAAAAGTTTTAAAGTACTCCAGCCTGTGTTGGTTCTGTATAACTGAAAATGTTTCCGAAGTTGCAGTTAAAGATATATCTTTTAATGGACTTTTAAAAAGCTGTAAAAGCTGAGAAACCTCAGTAACTCCAGCTTTGTTTTATTTTCATTCTACAGAAAGAGGGGGGAAAAAAAGCTAGAAAACGGACCATGTAAGAGTCATTTTAAAAATACCTCGCTCCTAATGAGAACGTACGAGTAGCAAAATCGCATCTGGCTTGGAGCCAGCGCTAGGACTGCGGTCCCGGGGATGGTGGAAGGATGTTCCTCCTCCCGACACCTCCTCGGTCCCGCTCAGGTGGCAGCGTGGAGATGACAGCTTCCTCTCATGGCTCCGGGGAGCAGCCAGCAAGTGAGATTGACATTCTGCTAATGTTCTCCAAAAGCTTTTTGTGTTGTTTTTTTTTTTTTTTCCCCCAACTTATCCCCTTCAGAAAAAATAAATCTATTTTTAAATATATAGAATAGTTTGGGGTTTTTTGAGCCCTGGAGGCTTTTTGTCCATTTCTGCCTCATCTGCTTGTAGAAAAATGCACAAGGTCTAAATGTTTCTCGTGTGTTTTAACCCTTTGCAGCTTGTCCTCCGATTTTTCTGCTGCAGTTCTGAAACTCGGAAAAGGTTCTCTGTAGACATACTGCAGAAACTGCTTTTAGGAGGTTGTTCCTGCTGTAGGCATGGCTATTCTCATTTCCTCCAGTCTAAGGGTAACTTCTTTTTTTTGCTGGCAAAGGATCAGTGTTCATGCTCAATAAATCATGACGTATCACAGCTTCTCTTTTCAGTTTCTCGCGATGAATTATGGTACAATTCCCAAACACAAATGTTGTGAATTTAATGTTACTATGCAACTTTTCTATTGGGGGGTGGGGGGGAAGGTCTGAGAGGCTCTTTTTCCGTTCCTTTTTTTAAAGAAAGATCCTTAGTTAAGGCCAAGAAATACGATCTTTTTGCTTCTAACTCTGGAATTATGTCAGTAAGTGTAATCTTAGCAGTGGATCCTCTTCTGGCCGGTGTGGGATTGAAGTGCGTGCGGTCAGTGGTGCTGGGTGCTGAGCAGACAGCTCCAGGTAACGCGTGTCCAATGATGAAAAGGAACTGGCATCGTTTTCAAGGAGCATCACGCTCCTTGTGTCTTGGGCAAGATGTTGGGAAACCATTTTTCCTGTAACCTGCAAGTGTCGTGAGTGCCTGCGGTGGCTCTGACGGAAAGCTCGTGTTACGCTAGCGTCAGGCAGGTTTAATTGCAGCTAATCCCAATTAAACATTGTCGTCATTCCTGTCGTTGAATCGCGTGTGGAGTTACGCTGTTGATCTTGACCTGTTGGCTTCCATCCTTGTAAGATACTGACTGGTAAATCTTGAAACAAAAGCGGTGCTGATCATCTGGAAGGATATTAAATGAGTTTTTGCAAAGTACGTGTTAAAGCTAGTAAATGGAGGTGGAATACGCCTCCTGGAACCAGCGTGTTTTCTGCTTAAGTACCGGAACTGTAGCTTAGAAATGGGGAAATAAATATTCAGTAAGTTATATTCTTTATAGATGAGATTTTTGAAAGTATCGGTTTTGAAAAGCAAGGATGGACGAGAAGAATGTACTAAAATAAAGAAATATTATCTAGCAGTTGAGAGCGGGTTGGTGTCCTAAGAATGGAATGAAGTTTGGAGATGAAACTGTGCAAGACTGGAAATTAAGTATTAATGGTCTTTAAACTGTATTTTTTCATGTGGTCAGGGAATCACTAAGCCTAACTTCATTGGTTTTGTTTTGTTGGTTTCTTGGGTGTTTGTTGGTAAAGAAGGAACACAGGAAATGTATAAGCGAAGAGGACCCTTCACCTTGTGCTCTTGTTGCTTTCTTGAGTCAGGTAAAGATAACTGCAGGTAGGATGGGATTAGATGCTGGTCAGTACAGTGATTTAAGGTAAGCAAAAGGGGCTTTTGTTGTGGATGGGACCTGGAGGTTGTTTTCAGGTGAATGTGACTGTAAGAAAAGCTCTCAGAGGCGTGTAAAAGTACTTGGAAACAAACTAACCTCTCATTGTGTCTTTCTCTTCCAATTTATAACCCCGTGCTGCTTTGCCTACAAATGTTTTTGAGAACTGTATGTTTTTTCAGAATATGGGTGTCTGTCCATCAGTAAACCTGTAAGTGCTGTCCGTTTGGATCAGGTCTGTGTTTCATTTGAGGTGGGACTGTGCAGCACGCCAGTCTTTTGGGAAACAAACTGATGATTCAAACGTACTCGGTACACATTCGGGCGCAGTCAGCAGTGTGAACACGGGTATCTTTTTATCTCTCAAGTTTCTCCTGCGGCCTCTTTTACTAAGTTGAATTTGGCTCCTAGCACTCCAGTATCCATCTGAAAGAGCTGTACTGTGCGTTCTCTGCTCGTTTGAATGAATTCATCTTTCCTGGTGCCGTGATGCCTGTTGTGTGGGGCAGCGAGCTCTAGAAAGCGTGTCCCCAGGAGGAGCTGCAGGAGCAACGGGTGGGTTTCTCTAATTCCATTTTGGTGAGTCCACAGACTATTCTGTGCATGTTAAAGAGTAAATCCCACCCTGCGCTCTGAAGGGGCTTGCTGCAAATATCTTTCTGGGAAAGGCAACAAAATCCCATGTTTTCTGCTGATTTACACTGCAGAGGTGCGATGCCAAATTCATTTGTCAGTGGTCAAATACATGGCGTTACCGTCCCTTGCAGAAACTTGTCGAGCTTAGAGCATTTGCTTTAAAGACTGATCTATTATTGCATATGATAAATAGCGGATACACTTCATAAAGATGTCAACAGAAAAATATGCAGCATTTTTAACATAGGACACTGGGGTGAAAAAAAGGATTTCACATTTGTTAGTATAGATATAACAGGAGCTGTTGCAAGTGACAGCAGTAGCTCTGCGCTCGCAGCATACCAATGCAGATGGAACTGGTTGGTTGCCAGATATTAGTCATGGGGCACACCTACTTTGGAAGAGTAGCCTGTGGGTTTAGAGAAGTAATTATTTTCTAACAGCCCTGTGGGGCACAAGCAATTCAGCTTATGGAGGACAAGGAAGGGCTTGCTCCAGAATGTTAGTTAAAAAATTGTGAGCATATGAGCTGCAGCTGGTGACGACTTGACTAGAATTTAATTTGCCCAGGCATTGTTCATTACAGGCATCGTGGAAGACATGAGCTTCTGAAGGCTGAAACAATTGCTGACCTGATACAGCTTCTGTGGCTAATTGCAATGGAAGTCGGCTCAGAAGAGCTGCGGTGGGCAGCCTTTCAACTGGTGCGGGGAAGAAGCTGAACTGCTCCGATTTCAGACCTTCTGGTCGATCGTCCAGCTTAGCCCTTCATCTTGCAGAGCTGGCTGCTTGTAGCAATTAGAGGCTCTCTGTGTTAGGGACCTTAGGGTGAGCGACCGAGAACAGCTCTAGCTGAACTGCAATGCTTGCACGGGTCAACATGAAGCTGAAAGAAGTCAGCGCTTCTGACTGATCACAAAATTCTTCTTTCTCTGATTGCTAATTAGATGGTTAACATTCTTTGCCTTATTATCCCACCCTCAGCTTTTCTTTCTGGGGAGCTAGGTTGACACTTTCTAGAGGCTCCTAAGGAGCGGTTAACTCTTACATTTCTTAAGTAGTCTAAAAACAACCTGCTCTTTTGGAGCATGTTTGTGAAAAGTATCTGTGGTGCCTACATGTGAAAAACAAAATTACATGCTAGATTTAACATTTTTGTTAGGAATACGTATGATATTGACTCAATCTTAATGTTAAGTCACATTTTACTGTTTCTTTCTGGTTTATGGATATTGCTGGGGACAATTCCAGCGTTGACTGGCTGTAGCTGTGACTTCTGAAGGACTACGTTGCCGGTCTGTTGCCAGAAGCCAAGTTTCTTGTCAGGATAGAGGGAATAGATGCTTTCCTACTTGCTGGTGAAGAATATCTTTGTGCTAGCCCAGGTAAGACTATTTGGCCCATTCCAGCAGGGCAGCGAGTGGGCTACAGGGCAGTGACTTTAATTTCATTTTAATAGTCTCACTGACCCCATGGGTTATGTATAAGAAAAGCCCATTAATGCAAGTAGACCCTGGAGAGGGTTCTTCACCCTCTTGCAAAACTTCTTAAAAATCCGTGATTTTTTATTTTTTTTTAAAGTCTGAAAAATGCTGTTCTCCTGTTATCTGGAAATAGTTCTCACCTTTGGAATAATATTGTTCGGCAGCGCTGGAGAGGCAGAGTGCTCAAAATAGCAGCAGCTGCCATAGGCCGGGATGGAGCGGAGTCGAGTGAGTTGTGTTGTCAGTCATGGGAACATAAATCCAATTCCACCTGCAGATGAGCATTCCCGAAATAGAAGAGGGTTGTCAACTAACAGAGGAGACGTATTGTGTGCATCTCTTTGGTGCACTGTTACTGCGCTCCCTTCGCACTGCATTAAGAAAAAAAAAAAATTAAAAGTTGCTGTGGTTTCGCTGTAGCTCAAGAGAGTAACCACTTCCTACTCTCTTCAGTAAATAACAGCTGGGAGAGGTTGTTTGGCTAATAACTGTGTACGCTGTTATTTTGTAGGTGAAATACAATCTGTCTGCAGGCAAACCACCCTGATTCAAAAATGTGCTGCTCCCTAATTTTTGGAGGGAAGTTCTGCTAGCCTGGGGAAGATGCAAATGTCTCCAGGAAGAGCACTTGGGGAAGGTTGGTGGAGGGGCAGGAAATCTTGTTTGAGGCTTAACAAAGCTAACTGCTAGCGGTGTAGGAAATTCTCCAACACCCTGAGCCGAGGGAGGGGCCGCAGGCTGGCAGGAGGGTTGCTGCCGCTGGAGGTAATGAAGTTCAGTGCCTTTCTGAATTTTTAACCATGAGGATCCTGGTGAGTGCTCCTGAGGCATTTCATGTTCAAAGTTCTCCCGTGCGCAGGCGTTTTTCCTGTAGTTTGAGAAGCCAGAGAGTCTCTGGTGCAGCTGTTTTTCTTTTAAGAGCTTCCTCAATCTGCTAACTTTCTGCATTTAACCATTTTTCCTTGATTTAATCATGTCATCCTTGAAACTGTTGTCCCCTGCATAAATAAAGCCTTCCTCCTTCATATCTTCCATGTGCAGACTGCTGTGATATGCTGTAATTATGGGTTCAAATTCCTGCGGGGACTGATTGTATCGAGCTAACCCGAGTGCTAGTGTCCGTGGATTGGGTTTTGGACCACCAGGCAGAGCACTGCGGCTGACTTCTGTTGAGAAGTTGTCCAAATGCTACTTGAATTTTTTTAAGTGCATACCAGGTAAAAATTAATCAAATGCAATATTTATTTTTTTAATTACTTCAGAAGGGCTCTGTGTTGGCTCTGTGTTTCTCTCCATCTTTCTCTTGTTGGCTGCTTGCTTGCTGTGAATGGTATTGCACTGTCAATTCCCATTCCTTCAAACCCAAGAAATGAGGGACCTGCTGACTTAACCTGTAGCCTTATGCTGATTAAAAATAAAATATAACGGCTGGGTGGGAAGAAGGATGGTCTTGGACGCTTTCCACTTAATTCTATAACAGTATTTGAGAGGCTTTTGTCCACAACTTCTGTATTTCTTCTGCTTAATGTTGGCCGATACTTGAGTTTGCTTGAGGTTGCATCTGACCAGGAGTATTTCCTCTTCCAAGTGCTGGTAGCACTGGGCAATCATAAATTGTAGAATTCTTAAAACTTTTTTTTTTTTTACATTTTAAAATACTAGGCACTTCACCCCGGGGCCTGCATCGTTATCTAGACCAAACTTAAGTGAGATTATTGAAGTCAAAAGCCATTTTCACTAGCAGTGTTTAATTTTGTCGAAGAATAATAGAGGATGATGAAAGTTGACAGTGCTCTTGCTCTTGGTTCTTATACCTTCCTTCAGGATAACAGCGTTATCCTAATTAGCATCCTAATTTACAGGTTGTTGTGGAACTAGTTGTTGGAGTAAGAAGTCAAGGAGCAGGTGAACCTGTTACGTGATCTAATACTTATTCCTAATGCCTGCGTGCATTTCCCGTAGACCGTAGGAAATGAGCATGATAAAGAATTCAGGGAGCAGAGCGCTTGCTGGCAGACTTGTCGCCAAGTGCTCTTTTCAAGGTTCTGTGAGCTGTATAAATGTGCTAGAAAAGAATGGATTCGTAAGTGAGAGCTCATAAATTCGTGACCTCTTTCACCCTTGCACCAAGAGCTGGCAAGTACCTCTCCGTGAATGTGAATTTGCTTGTTTCTTTGCGTGACCAGATTTACAGAAGATTCAGCTCTAATCCATTTCTATAAATATTATTAGTTTGCTTTCCTGGCTTATGTGATACTGAAATAGATCTCATTAGGAGTGGGCTTTCTGTAGCATTTGAAGGCTTTTTCAGTTTTCTACCAATAGTGGTTGCTGCTCCGATCTTACCAGGTTTGTTCATGCAATTCCGCCTTCATTAGCTGGTCTGAGCGAGGATGACCACGCTACTGCACGTAGGTGCTAAGAGGAGAGTTGAAATTACTTTGCTAGAAATCAGCTTGGCTCGCGGCATGCTGTGGACTCCCGCTGTCGTCTTCGGTGTGATGTGAACCATACTTGGTGTTTCAACGGTGGAAGGAGCATCACTCTGAGCTCCTGCCAAAGTTGGTCCATCGTGGGGGATGCAGGTTCAGATGACCTCCGTTAATCCCAGTGGCTGGGCAACAACTTGCTTTGCAACACGCTCAGCAGGCTCGTAGGTACCCTATATATCTGTATGGTTTTGGCTTTGCATCGTGGCTGTGGGTGAAGGGGGTGATGTTCCTGGTGGGTACAAAGGCAGAGCAGTAGTGATGCTCTGTCTCTGGGACAACAGGTTTTGAGAGCTTCCCAGGTCTGATCGCAGATTTTTAGGAGCATCAGCATGATTATAATGAGGCAGTTGAGATTTTTTTTCAACATCGGATTAGTAGGGAAGCAAACTATTGCTGCTTAAGATGCTTTTTAGAGCTTTTGATTAAAAGATACTGAAAAAGGGCAAAGTGTTATTCAGATACCCCTTTCTAAATATGGTTTTTAAAAAAGGCCTATTTCTATGATGTTCTCAAGCACAGCGTAGCGTTATGTTATGTGAGTAGTTCTTCTGTAAACAGAGGGCCTGGAGATCAAGAACAAATGGTAAATGGCTCTGTTAAAAACCAATGAACGTACATTTTGTTTTGCGGTGCCATCTCGTAATCCTAAGTCATTTTTCTTAATATTGCAGAGTGTGAAGCTGCGTGTTGAAAGCATTGCCATTTTGTTGCCCGCTGCTGCGGCTCAGCTGGGCAGGGATGGTGCTCTGCTGTGCCGTGTCGTGTGGGCTTTTGTCCTGGCGTTCGTGGAAAGCCAGCGAGTCCTGCGTGGCCAGTGGGAGATGCTTGGTTCTGCGGAGGCATCTTCTGGCAGAGAGCATCATGTTTACAGCTGGATACAGGGCCGGGGGTTATTGCGTGATGGACAGAGCGATGTTTTAGCTTCAGGAAGCAAAGACAGATATGGTTGCTGACGTGCTGCTGCCTTTTTCATAGTCTTTTAGACTTTTTTACACTTAAATTTGTTTAGAACCTGTCTTTGAACGCTAGGTCTATTTTAATAGGGTGTTTTTGGCAGGGGGTGAAGTGATAAAGGTACTGAAAAGGAAGGGTTTCGTGAGGATGATGCAGATGGCACTTCTGATGCAGCCTTTCTCCATGCTCATCCATGGAGTCTACATACCTCTGGTAGCGCAGAAAAAGAACAATTTCTATCAACTTGAAATGGTCTGGCTTAGTTCTGTTTTATTTCACGTGTTACATCATCAGGCTCCAGCTGCAGCAACCTCCCCTGTGCTCGCTTACAGCTGCTGCTTCAGAGGCTTTCTCGGGAGGGGGCTCGAGGCGGACACCCCTCCTGGATGGAGGCGTGTGGAAGGAGGGTCTGGGAACCTTGTGCCTGTTCAGCAGCTGAGGGGTTTTGCTCTCAGCAGTTGTCTCTGGATTTTAGCCCAGAGAGTAGGGTTGATACACAAAAGGGAACAAATATCTCTCTGTTCCAGTACGCGGGCTGATAGATATTGATGCCTTGTGGGCTGGACTGGAGTGAGTCTAGCGGGTGTCTTAATGCAGAAGATTTCTTGGAAGTGTAAGAGGACTTGACATTTTTCATGTTGTCTTAGCGGTGCCCGTGTTTGTCTGACAGCCAGGTCAGAGCTGTAGCAGCTGATGATGCTCAGAAGCTGCAGGTAGGAGACTGGTGCTGATGCACGGCTGGGCTGTACGGTGCATGTACTGTGACTGTGCCTTCAGCCTGCCCGTCCCTGTCCAGGCGTGTAGCACAGGACGTCTGGCATCTCTTCCACGGGGCAGATGTGCCGCACAGGCAGCGGATGGTTAATGCACCTCTGTTCCTATCTCAGGCTCTTGCGGGACTCCCAAATGTGCTGCTTTATCACAGAATAAGGTCCTACAGGTGCACATTGGGGTTGGTTTGCCCTCACGACCTTACCAGGCAAGTAATGGGGTTGACACACTTTAAGTTTGCACCTTTCAGACTACATAACTCTGCAGTCCTTGTGGCAAGCAAGCTCACAACGCCGCTGCTGCTGCTGCTTCTCGTCTTTAATGGCAGCAGCAGCTTAAAATGCCCTAATGTGTGTGAGCACGTCTGATCTTGCTGCCTTCAGCGCGCTGGAGAGAATACTCTTGCTGTTTGCATGAGAGAGGGTTGAAGAACAAATAGATGACTATTTCTAATTCTAATTTATATTGTTTCCTGTGAAGCTGTCCCCTCTGCAGGGGAAACACGGTAGAGCCATAACAGGAACAAGCAAACATCCTGCGCTTCCTGGTGACTGTAATGACTCTGCTGACTTGAAATGCATCACTGCTTTAGTCTATCACTAGCTGACTTTTATCTAGGGTGTTTTTTACTGTTAATGATTAGACATTAAACAGTTCCCTCTAGAAACAAGCTCTGCAGCTACTTGCCCTCGCAGAGCTTGCAGCATCTGTTGTAGTGCTGTTGCCATGAAAACTGGCCGAGCACCAGCAGCAGCCCTGTTATTGCCCTGTGGCCCCTTCCAGCACCAGCCGTAGTTACCCGATTGTTTTTATCACACCTTAAAGGAAACCCAACCTTACAAAAGCTTTACCTAAAATAATAATGTTCATATTCTCTCTTCCCTTTGTGCTTTCTTCCATTAAATGTTCTATCATTAATTGGATGTTTCTCTTCTAACAGCTAGAGAGGGTTTCATCTAAGGTCAAGCCTTGGAGGGGTCTCGGTAGCCTTCTGTTTGCAGGGGTTGGTTGGCTGTTGGAAATGCTGAGGTGCCTGCCTGTCATAATGAATTAAATACTAAAGTCATATCTGGAGCTTCGGACACAATGCAACGTAAACGTAAATGTGACGAGGATATTTACCCTTAAGTCAATGACAAATCTTGCCTGACGCTGGTGGAGCCAGGGTTTTATCAGAGGCATTTTCCAAGGTATAAATTAAACATTGTGAAGGTTCCTGAAGAAAGGTTTATTAGTAAATCACACCTCTGTAATTGGGTGCTGGGCACATGCCCTCCCCAAGTTCCATTTTTTAATGTTGTGTTTGAAAAGAAACAAACTAAAACAAAAGAACCCGTTGGGGTCTAACTCATTGGGCTGTGTGTGTGAGGGTAGCATTGTGGCTGTAGCTGTGATGAGGACATGGGGAAAAGGGTTTGGGATCTTTGCACAGCTACTTTTGTGTCCTGTCATCATCACTCATGCCCTGTGGGGTAGTGTTTATGGGGCCAGAGCTCCTTAGGTCGTGCGTGGTAAACCCGTACCAAAGATTTCCTCGGTTTCCTTCTGGTTCTTGTGTGATGGGTCCAAATTCCGCATTTTCTTTTGCAGATTTCATTATCTGCCGCTTGACAAAGGAATATAATGCAGCAGTTTTCCTAACCTAAATAGTGATTCTGAATGACTGTATTTCCAGCTCCCCTTTAACTTGTACTTAAATTAAGTGTGTGGGCTTTTTAATTTGATCGTTGTGGGGAGGAACAAAAAATGAAATGCTGCAGATATGCCTTCCTCTTCCCTTTCTTTAGTTAAACCTGTCTTTGTCATTCTTTTTCTCTTTGACTTCCATGAGTTGCTCAAGCTATTTTTCTCTAGTTTCTTTTGTTGTAGCTTCTACATCGCAGTCTTACATCTTTAGAAATATATAATGCACGTATATGACTGCTGCCTTGCCTTCACCGCATCATTGTTGTCAGCATATGACAAATAACAGGTGATTGATGGCTGACTAAGCATTCCGAATATTTCTTCATTCTTTGTGTGCCTAATGATATTTTTTCTTGTGCATGGGGAGGCATGAGTGGATGGCATCTCTTGTGCCGATGGAGCCATCTTCAGACTCGGATATGAAATTGCAGTGAGTGCCCACAGGTGCTCTGCCTCCGCGGCAGGAGTCAGCCTTAAAGCTGGCCAACCATCATAGCTGTGAAGCTGCTAATCATTGAATCCATGTGACATGTCCCTCATGCTTATTGGGTGACTTTAAATAGTTCTGTAATAGCCAAGTCTAGCCTGGTTTCAAGCAGGGAGGAAATAGTGCCTGTGTCTGTCAGTGTAAGAAGGGTCTTTGTAGCCATATGGCTACTACGTCTGCCTTCATTAAATGGAAAAAAAAAAAAAAAAGGTGTGAGGTGCTTCGGCTGGTTGGATCAAAGCCCGATGTTCAGAGTAGCAGGCATTCCCTGCAGGAATGTTTTAATTGCTGAAAACTCTCTCCATTTCCTTTTTTAGGAGAGCTGTCCTGTTTTCAAGCCAGAGAGCGCATCTGCCTTTGTGCTGAAGAAGGTGGTGTGACCACTCTCTGACCAGGTATGTTTATGCCACAGTACATCACAAGCCATGCCAGCCATCTCTCCTGCCTCACAGTTAATTTTCCACATCTTTGTATCCTTGACTCCCCAAACCAGGGATATCTTATGAGGTGAGTAGTGTGAATGTGATAGCAGCACGCTCGGAGTCCACTTGGAGACAGTTTGACCAAGGTAGGGTGTTAAGTGTCTAAAATTGCCCCCAGGTCACACAGAAAGCTAACACGTAGCTGTTGCCTATAAGTTGGAATGTTTTTTCTGAATTACATTCTTTTTCTGTGATGACTGTTAGCATATCACAGTATTACCGCTCTTTAGATGTTATAATATTCTCCGGGGTAGACACAATTGTGCCCTGTATTATCTGCCATACAATTCCAGGTGAAAAGATTAAAGTTTTGATAGGATGATATACAGGTACCTTCAAGGTTATTTGTTAAAACTGACCTACCTTAAGAGCAGCTCTTCCAAAAGGCATTCACACTTCCTTCCTCAAAGCCATAGATCAGGCAGGGGGGCGTTAGCAGAGTTGCTTGTTGCCTCTGACTTGCCTCTTGGGCAGAAATTACTTTTTTAAGAGATGCCAACAGCGGTGTTGGTCTTCAGCATCCTTCTGGGGGGCTGCTTGTGGAGTCTCCAAGAGAGGGCAGTGTGTCCCTGGCAGCTGGACCGCACAGCATCAGCTGCCGCTTCTGCTCGTCATCTGAGAAACAGCATTAGTCTCCAGAACGCTGAGAGAGTGTAAGTCCCTGAAACCATTTGAAATGAGTAATTGACTGGCAGACTCGTTAGCAAATGTATTAGGAGCTGTATATCATCATGTGACTGCTGGTCCTTTCCCCAGACTGTGGCAGGGATACGGCAGCGCTTCCTCTTGCCTCACTTTCCTAAAAAATGTCCCGTCTGTCCCGCTTGCGTCATTTTGCCCTACTTTTTGCACTTGGTGTGTCCTCCAAGAGAGGAATGATGTTCGTTGGATCAGCACAGAGCTTCGCTGTGAGTCAGAGTCAACTGGAGATTTAATTCAAAACATACAGAATTGGAGAGAAAGACAAAAAAGGAAAACCGATGGAGGTTGTTACATTGTAATATTTTGCCTTAGGGCTCCAAACAGGAAATGCTTATGCCAGTCTCCATCTCGAAAGCAAATCTTTGTTCACTAAAGAGGCAGATTTTTGTTGAGGTATGGAAACGTGCATCTCTCCCCAGCCCAGTGTGCTTTTTTCCTTTTTAAGCTGTTTCTGCAGCAGGGCCTGTGAATGAGTTGTCACTGCAGGGTTTGGCTTCTGTTTTCAGGACCCATTTGTGAACCCTTTTGTTTCGTTCAGCTCTGCGTGGTGAATAACCATCAGTTCTCTGCTGCCGGTCAGGACTCTCACAGCTCCTATCTGTTATTTAGGAAGCCACTTTTAATCCTGTCAATTTTTGCCCAGTTCCTAAAGTTACACGAAGGCACTTTTATTGGTGACTTGCATCTTGCAGAAACGATGCTGCCCTGGCCTAGTAATCACTGATGTATCAAGAGCACCCTGTTTCCCAGGGTTCATTAAGACGTTTAGTTTTTTTACTAATTGACTGGATAAAATTGCTTGATAGCCCCCAGAAGATAGGGCACTTGTATAATATGAAAGCACATTGAAATAACCTCAGAAGTTGCTTTGAGAGAAAAACGTGTCCCAGGAGACACATCCATGTTTAAAACAAAACTTAACCTTGCTTCGAAATCCTTCCTCAAGACATTTTTCTTCCCCTTCTCCCTTTCTGTAATAGCAGAACGAGGTGAACTTTACCCATCTGGTAGGAAAGGGGGAAAGATCCCCTCCCTGGGGAGTGCTTTATTGCTCGCGTGGAAGCAATGCTAGTTTGTCATTATTTTGTGTGTGTGTGTGTGTGTGGTGTTTTTAGTGATTTGAAGTCAACAGCCTGTTGATGTTTAGTATTTGTTCTACTGGAACAGTTCCTGAATTGTTGGTGCAGTGTATGAAAAGAGCTATACTTTACGCCGTTCAGCTGCTCGTCATAATATTTAAAAGCAAATGCCTGCGCGCTTTTATAATGGCACTTTAAGAATTATAAACCTCAGCATCCCATCTGTGTTTCCCTCTGGTATTTACAGTGTAATGAATTCTCCCTTGCTGCTTCAGCTGGATACTCTTTCACCTCCTCTTCCTGTTTCAAGCAGTTGTTAAGTTGGTGTACATTTTAAAATTCCTCCAATTTTTAGGAGGTTGTCAGCGACATAAAAACTTCTTGTATTGCTTATTTGCCTGGCAGAGGCATTGAGCTAATCTAATTATGTTAAACCTAAGCATCCCTAGAGTAAAGAAGTGTATTGTCACTGGTTTGATCTGTTTATAACAGCTGGAGGCATTTGCTAAAACTGGAAGATTTTTTTTAAAGGAATAAGCTTTCTCTATAAGCAAACATTTTTTGCTGCAGACATACGGACTTTTTTGTTGCTATTCTTAATTTGTCCTCTAAAAGGAGGAAAAGGTGATTTTTTGGATGAAAGTAAGTTGGAAAGTCCAGAAACATATCTAGTGTATCTCCTAGCAAAAGAAGGCTGTTGCTATAGCACATTTTTGTTCCATTAGTGTTTGTACATTTTTAAATTTAATTTTCCAAACAGCTTCAGGAAATTGGCATCCCATAAGTAAAATTTTTAAAAATAGCTCTGTTACTGCTGAAATAAGTCCTGTTATTTCCATGGACCGCTGTCCTGAGTGTATGACTGGCTCTCTAAAACCTTGGAAGTGTTTAACGAGATACTGCTAAGCAGAGTTGTAACCCCAAATATTTACTGAGGAATTAGTTTGTCCCGTTTCTTTAAAGAATGAACTCTTGCAAATGGAATGCTGCTGTCTGCAAGGTTTATTTTAAACTTTTTCCTCTTTTGCTCAGAGGAAAAACAAAGCCTGAGTAGGAATGCATGATTGCGTAGTAGCTGTCCTTCTGAATACCCCAGACTGCTCAGCAGACCACTCCGCTTGCTGCGAAATGGCTGGGTAGGTAAACACGGTGCTTGTGTACCATGCTGTGCTGCTCCATGCTGGCCATCCTTGTTCCCCTCTGCTCCTTTTCCTTAGGTCGATGAGTGTTTAAGGCATTTCACACTTAAACTTCAGTTATGAATTACTCTTTTTTTTTTTAAATTATTTTTTTATTTTTACAGGGCTGTGTAGTCTAGAGTTGCACCTTCCCCCGCGTGAAACTGCTCATGCATAGATGCCTTTGTGCATGAAGCTGGTGTGTGGGGCTGCTTTCTGTCCTGCAGCAGCACAGCTGCTAGCAATGCTTCCCATTGCTCTGCTTGGAGACCCCAAAGGAGCTGAGCTTCACAGGAGCAGCTGCTGGTCAGACTTTGCCTTTGGAGGGACGTTAGCTACAAGTGTAGTAGCATGGGTCCTGTCAAATGGTTTCTGCGGCTTTTGAGCTTGCAGCATAGATCCCTTGAGGTGTGAAGCACTGCAGGACATAGGGAAGGCCTTTTTTTTGCTTGCCGCTCCTCCAAGCCTTCCCTTTTTAGGACTTTAAAAATGTTCCAGAGGAAGTTGCCAGAACAGACTTCCTAGCAACTTCACAATTAGAGATTTGCTTCCAAAAGCAAATGTGCACTGGCTGTGGCAGCTGTTACTTAGCAAAAATCCTGGGCTGTGTGCTGGAAAATGGCAGGAGTTCTGTGGACAAGGAAAAAAGAATCTGCTCATCCCGTGGAGGAATTAATGGGGAAAAGTTAAACTTTACAAGCTCTCTCTTTACCATGGATATTTTGCATTGGTTGTCCAGATGCAATTGTTTGATAATGATGTACTATTTATAGGTATATATTTTTAGAGAAATGACAAAGTCTACCTCTGGACTAAGATCTTTTGCCTATTATTAGAGTACTAAGTAGCAGAATTAAAGCCGGCGTTGGTTATCCCATTAAGGTCATTTAATTTCGAGTGTGATCTGAGCAACTTCACCTTCAGTAATGCATTTCTCTCCCTTTAACTTTGCTAACACATCATCACTGGGGGAACCTGAACTTCTGGTGTGGGTCAGTGCCCTGCTTACCCAGAGTAAGAAGACGTGCCATGCTGCGCAGCAGGTCGTTACCTCCTGTGATTGCAGCACTGCTCTGAATCACAGTCTCGTGCTGATGCATCTCCGTGTCGGTGCGTTATCTGTTGGTCAGCAGTACCCACCAGTAATGCTTTAATTTAACCCTGTGGTACAGCATGTAACAGTTCCCAAGTTCCTTGATTAGGGATCCGTCAGGCATCTCAAAAGGACCCTTTTGCTATTTGACAGCTTCATTTTCCATGAGCTGTTCTGCATTACCTAACAGCACTGAACGAGGTTGCATCATCCACTGGGCCAGGGAGGCCAGAGCTCCATACCAGCCCAGCTGCTGAGCTGCCTGAAGCGGGCTGTCATGCTGCTCTTACCGGAGCAGGGCTCCTTTCTGGAAGGGGAATGTCGAGGCTGTTCTGCACAAATAGCATGCTGACTGGCTCTGTTTTTTCTAAAATGCATGGGCTCTTTAGTGCTTGAAATCTTTGAACCCTGATAGCAAAATGAGCAGACTGCAGGCTGGAGTTAGTCTTTAGAGCCTGTGCAAATGCAGTTTCTTCTAGTTCTCACTTTAAAACCTCAAGTCAGATTGTGAAGAACATTGCACATCGACCTTCACTTGCAAAGGTGGTAGGGTTGGTGTCTTGTTCACCGTATGAATGCAGTGTCTTTGAATTTTATGCTTTGCCACGTATTCACGCATTCTTTAAAAATCCTAAGGACTAGTAACACAATCAGCAGTCACTTGCTACAGAAGGATGGGGTTCTGAATCTTGTATTCCTAAGTTCCCTCTACTGTTTTCATAGAACTTTTTATTAATCACAGTTGGAACAGTTGATAGCATCGGCCACCTGCCCGCTCCGCGATCTGCCGGATCTCAGAGTGTCCAAGGGAAGTATAGCAAGTTCCTCCTGCCAGTGAGCTGGACGATCCTCGTGGAAAGGCTCTTCTGCAGAGTCTGCCTCCCACGGAGTTCCTGGCACCGCAGGTTTTCTGGTGGAGTGGATGATCTGGCTTCCTTCGAGCCTTGCCCTGACTTTGAGGGAACGTTGGCAGCTGCAGGCTCCAGCCCTGGGAGATGCTTTGCATTACCAACTGTTGCTGCTTCCAGTTAGTTCGGAAAGGAATTCCCCTCCTTGCTGCCCACGCTCACTTCAAGGTATCTGTTAAAGCGCTGGTACTTGCATTGCTAGCCGCTTGCATGTTTGCAGAGCAGGCTTGAGCAAAGGGTTCTGGCCCGCACTGTAAACAGAGCATAGGTCAAGAAGGTCCAAATATGACAAGGTTTTTTTTCCAAACCTGTTGGTGTGACAAATTCCCGTGACGAGTAGCTGTTTCTAATGAGAATGGTAGAGCCACTCCGAGTCTTGCACGACGACTTTCAGGTTCGTTGTTCAGCCTTCGTTGCCAGCAAGTGCTGGTGTGCAATATCCGCCTGGAGGAAATTGCACCCTGCTTATCGGCCGTGTAGGAAACGGTACAAGTGGGAGATAGGGGAGTGTCTGCTGTGAGCGTGGCTGTCCATGCACACAGAGGTATGTGCTAAATAGTGAATGCTGTACGTTAAGTGCCGGGGGCCAGCTGACTTAGTGAAAACCTTTTGCCAGCTGGGAAGTGCTGGCCAGCGTAGCCTGATGAATGGCAGCAGGAGCACTCCAGTTAGTTTACCTCCGCGACTCCAGCAGTCTTGTTTTTGATGTCAGTAAACAGGAGCGTGTGCGGTCACGCTTCGCTCGGCGAGCTCGGTCAGGCTGCTGGATATCATGTTCTTTACCTTTGCACTGGGAGAAACGTGGAAGGAAGGAGGGGGCAGAGTTTATTCCAGCACACTGAGGTCAGGCTTGTTTTCCCTCTCTGAGCAAGAACAGACCAGCCCCTGGAGTCAGATTCTGCAAGCCTGTAAACAAAAGGCTCGTTTCTGCGGAAAGCCAAAGATGGTATTGTGTTCATCTGGAAAGTTGTTGGGTTGTTTTTTCCCTGCTGCAAACTGTTCCTTGTGTCTTAACTTCCACTTCAAAAGTCTGTGCAGGAGAAATGCTGATGTTGTTCATCAGGCATAGTTTGGGGTCTCTGCAAAGCTGGCACTGATTGCAAACCGGAGGAGGGGGAAGCTGGGAGGAGCCCAGGCGAGAGGCTGCTCCTGCAGCAGCGCTGGCTCATGCTGTGTTTGAGTCCAGCCTAACAGGTCGCCTTCTAGGAAAGGGCCTGCCTATAGGCATGTCTCCTGCCCAACTTACTTTGTAGAGACCATGAACCAGTGCTGCAGAGATGGACTGTCTGGGATGGTGAGGTGTTAAATGTCCTTGCTGCAATCGGAGGTGTGTTGCAGGGAGGGTGCTGCTCGTGGTGGTGTTATTCCCACCTGCCATGGGAGCTCCTCAGGGACTGCCTTCAGCTGCAGAGACTTCTCCTGTGGTTCTGGAGTAGCCCTCAAATAGTAGTGCCTGCAGAAAACCTAAACAGCTCTTAAAATGGTGACTGATTAAAAAAAAAAATTGGCAGTCCAGAAATCCCTGTGTTGCTTTTAAAACAAAAGGAAAGAAAGAGCAATCAAGATGATAGGTGCGTTGACAAAGTTCAAGGAAGAACAATACAAATAAAAATAAAGAATGTGTGTATTGTCGTTTCAGGTTTTCGCTTTAGTTACAGCTTCCAGACTTCATTTAGTCAAAAGGTAGATTTGATTTTGGGTGGCTTGTCTTTGAATGAGGCATTGAGCTCTCTCTGGCAGCTTGGAGGTGGTGGCCGATTCCTGTAGCAGCTTGGCATTTACCAGCTCTTACAGAGCACCAGAGGCACTTAAACAACTGCACATACTTCACGGGGCCAAGCTACTTGCTATTTAAATCTGTTTGCAATTTTGAAGCCGTAATTATTTTTTCATGCTATGAAATCACGTATAGCTGGAAGAGTTGGGAGGCAATGGAGTGGGGATTGCAGCTGGAGGCTGCCTCAGTGCAGCCTGTGATTTATGGGGGCAAGTTCATCTTTTTCAGCAATTAGCAGGATATTGGGAAAGTAATCTTCGTTCCTTTCCCTTATAAAAGGCACACCGTCCTGTATGGAAAGGGCTGAAGAGCATATTGACTTACTGAGGGCTGAAATTCCTCCAGACTGCTCATTGCATCCCCTTTCTGTAGAGGCTGATTAACCTGTGCTGCAGGGAGAGGCAGGAACTGCATCTCCTTGTGATGGAAAATGCCTCCTTGGAGGCAGAACAAGGGAATCCCGGAAAGCGCTGCTCCTGAGGACTTGTTTTCCCATGTTCCTGGTAGCCTTTCTTACCTGCAGGACCTTTCAGAGGCTGCTGCACTTGTTTTTCAGCTCCACAGTCCTGCGCATCCTTCTTGCCTATCTCCCATACTTTATTTTGGGAGGGGCATGCCGCTTGATTGACAAAAATCCCCTGAATTTCAGTCCCTTTGAGTTTATTACTGAATTCTGAACAGGGATCAGGCAGGCCTGTGCTGCTTTAGCAGGAATGATCGCAATGAGTGAGGCCCCAGCTCTGGCATTTGCTATTTCGGGCCGGGAGGAAGGCGCAGGCTCCTCTCCACCTGCTCTCCCCGGGCACAGCTCTGCTCCAGCTCCAGCCTCGGCAGGGTCCAGGGGCTGCCCCGAGGCGAGCGTGTGGGCGATGCTGTGGAAAGCTTCACTCGAGCGGGGGGAATGTGAGAAAGCAGCAAGTGGCTTGCTGATCCGGGAGGGACGGGGCAGTGGTGGTGGACTAGGAGCCCTTCAGAGGCTGATTGCAAACCTTGTGCTGTTTGCTCTGCGTCTGAAGTGTTTGCACTTTTACCCCATATGCTCCTTTTTGGTCTCCTAACCCAACACAAGTTCTTCTGTTTCATAGTAAGGCTTTTTCTCTTGCTCTCACCTTCATATTTGTGTAGATAGCTGGCATTTGCCACTCTTGTTTAGAATATGGTATTTGTGAGAATTGCTATTCTCAAAAAAAAAAAAAAAATTAAAATTGTTGTTTTGGCAAGAGGGCTATTCCTCACCCTTTGATTTACTGAAATCTGAGAAAGATGGAGGTGAAAGGGGCAAGGCAGGCCATGGCCTAAAACCCAGTGGAGAGTAAATGACGTGGGCTTTATTCCTTAAAAAAAAAAAAAAATTGTTTGTGTTCAGACAGTAAGTGGAGAAAACAAGCAGGGTTAGATTTCAGCTCAGATGGATTCTTGGAATTAATCCCTAGCTCTCGTTCACAACAGCTTTGACTTCAGTGTGGTAAGTTGGGCTGACCGGAGGAGGGTTGAGCAATGTCTTACCAGTAAGCAGGAAAGAGGACGTCCTGTGGAGCCGTGTACCGGGGTGTGCCAGGGGAGCATCCCAACATGTGAGAAAGCTAAACATGACTTGGTTTTTCTCAGGGTGTTTTTAATGCTTTCTTAAGGCCAGCCCATTCCTAGACCATTTTTTTGTGCTTGTTTCTTGAAAACTAAGCTTGCCAGTATGTCTGTGTTTAGCCAGAGGAGTCTGCTGTCGTCTTTGCTCAAACTGCTATACAGCGTTCCCCCCCAAAAATACAAAGGTGCAAACACCCCTCTCTCCCCCACCGTGGGGGACTTAACGCTCAACATCTGCTGACTGTAGTCCAGTAGTTAGACTGCAGTGAAATCTAGAGCAGAATATTTAAGTGAACTCTCATCCAGTAGTTGAAGCATTACTTATCTCCAGTTTCAGATGCTGCACGTTCAGATTCAGTGTCTGAAACACACAGTGTGACCGCCAGGTCATGCATGTTATTTATAAAAACAAATGAAAATGGGTTCCCTGACAATGTGTGTCTGTTGTATGCAACAAAATAAAGATGTGCTTGGAAACACTATAAAATTCAAGCAAATCAATGTTAATTTCAAAACATACATGGGACATTGAGTTCTTTGGTATGCAAAATTGATATCCATAAAAACAGACAACTGCAGTGAACGCAGTGCCTGCCTTATTACACTAATTATTGGAGTAAATATTGCTATGATAAAATTGCAGTCAATGGAGTAAAATACATTATTCTGAATTATAACTTCATTAATAATGCACCATCTGTTTAGTATATCACTGATGGTTCTCCTGAATTCCCGTTTCCCTTCCAGAAGGAATCATAACTGGGAGCCCCAGCAGCAAGTGCGCCCTACGAGTCGGTAACCGAAACTGCTCCACTGCAGTAAGAAGGTGAGCAAGAAGAACTCTACCCTTGTGAAACTCTCAGTATGGTTTCATCATTAATTTACCTTCCATTGATGGTTAAGTTTTACCTGCTACAGTGGGAAAATGCCGCAGCAGATAATACCGTTGTGGTGTTGGCCCAACTACGTTAGCTAGTCCGAGGTGCTCTTCTGATTTGACTCTTCATGCTCCTGCTGGTCTGAGGCAAAGGCTGGTGATTACTCGCTGCCCACGTGGAGCGATGTTCTGCTCGTTATGTAACAGTAATCCACCTCCTTAATTAGGGAAGAAGATCTATAGATTCCAAAGAAGACATGTCCCTCTTAGTCAGAAGGCGTGAGGTGTGTGGGAGCCTTTGTTCTTGTGGGGAGCCAAGGGAAGCAGCAGGCTTTAACTGCTGTAGCTGGATGATGAAGTTCAGTTTCCTTTTTTATCTAGCCTTTGCTGGAACGTATGTACGTGTTAACCAGTAGCACACGAACAGGAGATACTGCAAATGATGGCTTTTTCATCCTGTATAATAGCGGTTTTGCTCTGTGCTGGAATATTAGATGCTGCAAATGTCCTGTCTTCTCCCTGCCCTCTAAGCAGAATGGTCAAGGTAGAGGCAGGAGATTCAACACGTGATTTAAGGTGCGTGCATCACTTGTCCTGCGCTGTTTTCTCTCATCTTTGGCTTCACATTGATCCTACTGAAGCTGTTACTTTCAGAAAAACTATGTGACAAGGTAAAACCATAATGATTTTTGTCCATTCTGCTGAGGACAGCTCTTGCAAATCACCTTGTATGCCATTAAAATTATTAAGTCGTTGGTTCCAATCTTCCCTATACAAACAATCAACACTAAAACATTGTCTGGTAGCGCTGACTAACAAATCCTGTAATTAGTAATCGCCAGTTAATGAAGCAGCATGGTGATTAAAGCCTCATGACTTTTCTAGAGAAGAAATAAGTTAAATATCAGTTGTGCTGTTTTAAATTGCCCTAGAGCTTTATGTGATCTTGAGCACAGAATAAATCAGTAGCATTGTTCTAAAAGTTTTAGAGCAGTTTGTCCATTCAGTTGATATTTTCCCTCTCTGCCCCCAAATACAATATTTAAACTTGATTTAAACTGGAATGACGCCTGTAGCTGTAGTTCACCTTTCTAGTAAGCCCCACTGACCCCACTGCATAAAGGGCCACATCGGCCAAGTAAACTTTAGTGTGCTTGAAGGAAATGACGGTGAGATTAAGCATGGCATTCGGTCTGCTCTGACTTCCTAGAAACAGCATTTCACCAGCGTGTTTCCACTGCTTCCTTTTTCCAAAATAGTTTCTGCAGTTTTTCACACAACCTTGTCTTCTCGTATCTTTTTTCTTCCAAGGTCTCAAATCTTGCCTGCTGTACGGATGGCAGGTCTGTGGCACCACGAATGACGTGATGCAGTTGGGTCTAATCACATCTCATTTTGTCCATTGTTGCCCTCCTGGTCACCAGATGCTGACTTTTAAGTGCAGCTGCTTACGTGAAATACTTAGAAATCTTTTCAGTAGGCTTTAAAGAAATGATATCTGTTGCTGCTTGGAATGCTCAATAGCTGAAAATTTCACGGGGGATACGGACTGCGGTACATGAGTGTTGGTGTCGCCTTTCTCTGGTCACCTCCATCTTCGTAGTGTAATAGTTGGCATGAGTGCTTTCAGTGGAGCCTCAAAAGTCCCTTCGTGCACCAGCAGTCCTTTTGTGAAATCCTATATTTCCTGTCCCATGTGTGAAATACCAGCAAGGTAAAGGAACTTAAGCTTGGTGAGATGACAAACCCGTAGCTTAGAATAGAGTATCTTGCTCACATACTTCTGTTGTCCTAGAGATGGATTATCTTTAGATCAAGGGTGCTGTATTTCAAAGAAGAGGAGTGTTGCTTGTGTTGTAGCGTGTGCCCGTTGGAATTGAAGGGGCAGGAGTCTGAACGCGTGTTTCAAACCTCCCCGTTTTCAGGAGGCGTTTGACATCCCCACTGGGACTTTGGGGAGAAGCGGGTCAGGCTGATGCTGCTTGGGGGCAGGAGGAAAAGCAGGACAGATGACGAATGATTGCTGTTCTGCTGCAGTCGCTCGGAGATGAGATCTATGTGACTCCAAAGCCAGTGGTTCTGTGTTTCCACGTGTGTCACAGCAAGGCTTTTGGAGGTGGAAATGGTGGCGAAAGGCACACCTTTGGGCCTTTTGGATATCTTACCTTCTACAACCCCGTTCGGTGGGAAAAACTGCATCTAGAGTAACTGCCTGCAGTGAGGCGGTCTGAACTGCAGAGGTCTCTGTTAAGCCACCTAAGCCTTTGGAGTAGTTTAAATTTGAAAGCTGTTGTTATGCTGTGGCCTTTTAATATTAAATAATGTACAGACATTTTAATGAAATACTGTCACGCTACCATTGCTTTAATTGCAGCTACAGCTAACAGTGCAGTCCAGCCAGCACAGTGGAGCGAGGCACTCCGGAGGACGCTACTCCTTGCAGGTCTCCCTGGAGCACTTGGAAGAGTCAGCTTAGGCTTTGAAAGCAGGAGGATGGCTTTTCTTGCTGCTCTTAGCACTGAGCCTAGCTCTGCAGAGCAGTCCCCATCCAGAGATGCCCACAAAAAGCGAGGTTTCTGCCGCCTCGCCGTCCCAGCGGTGGGTGTCAGCAGATGGCAGCACCCTGCCCTGCGCCGGGTGTTATTTCTGGCTGGGAGATTCCTCGGTCCCCTGGATTCAACACCACAGTCTAGACTTACTGACAGACAGGATTCTTCTCCTGTTAGGTAAGCAAGATGTAGACGCCCATTATGCAAATTCCCAGCCATAGTGTCCCTCTGTAACATTTTTCAAATTGTCTAAATAAGGTGCTGTTTCATACAAAAATTTGTAGCAAGACTTTTGGGTAGCTTTCAGCTGCCTTGCCCTCTAGGCATGATTTTTTTTCCTTGAAGATAGCTAATCAGTGCAGACAGAGTGCTTTTTGCCATTAGCAGCTGTCCAGAGGTGGAACAGTAGGCAGAGGCAGGCTGCATAAAGAACTAATGTTTTTTCAAATAAGAAACTTAACGGCCAGTAGCTCTTGTCCTTGTCACTGCAGGGCTGTTCATACAGGCACATCTGCATGGATTCTATTAAATATAACATCACTACACAGACTTAACAGGCATTTCTTCTGGTTTCTGAGCACTGTAAGTGTACATCCCTGGGAAGAGAAGGGTTAGAGGGTACAGCGACGCAGTGCCTTTCCCCATCGGGCTGTCAAATCTGGACAGAGGTGTTGCTCTCTTCAGTGGCTTGTGTGACTCATGCCCTTCATGTCCTAGGCTGAAGGAGGTGGAAATTGATTGTCCAAAGTGGCTGGAAATGTCTGTGGCATTTTTACTCTTTCTTTTTTTTTACAGA